>NW_026712363.1:13510151-14895138 GCF_030504385.1 Musca domestica | reverse complement strand
TCAAAACCCTAAAAAAGACTTTCGGCTTCTTAAGCTAACGTTTTCATACCATCATACCATACCATCATGGAAAGGAGGGCATATTAACTTGTCATTCCGGTATTTTAATGGTTTCTGTCACATTTTTTCACGGATTTGTTTAAAAATTGTTATTAGATGGTCATAATGGGTTCTAGCTCTGGTGGCGAAGCATTGTGTGTATAAGTCCACGTTTTTGTATACCACCTAAGGTGGGTGTATTAAAAGTTCGGCCCTGCTTAATGTTTTTTGCTTATTAAGATCTTTATATAGCCTTGACGTAGACAAGGGGACTCCAATGCCAAAGATTTACTTCGCAACATATCTCTTCAATAATCTTCAAGAATCATTTGTTACAAAAAGTAGGACATGTGGGTACACTGTTTTTTTTTTTTATAATTTCGACTAATTTTGGGATTTTGGGAGATTTCTTTTCGTTGACGGCTTATAGTGACATTTGTTAAAGAATATTTTTGAAGTCCTTCTCAAATACTCCCTCATAAAAAATGTCTCGTTAAACTGGTAACACGCCATACTAAATTTATATTTTATAAGAAAACAGCTAGTAGCAATTGCTGTTTAATCTTCAATACAGCGTAGTTGGAATTAAATTATTGAAATTAATATATACATGCAATCATATGTTCTTACCAGATTAACCAACAGAGTGTCTCTTTAGATTATGTACGAGAACAAAACGGTCCCCTGCCTTTCATTATTATTTTCATTTCTAGTTTTCATAATCAATAAGAAAAAACCTACTTTAATTTAAAAAAAATTAAAGCACTTCCAATCAAAACTTTGCTCAATTCTTGTTATCGTTATTAGAAGCAAACACCCACAATGGGAAAGAGGGCCACGCAGGGAACAACTAGAACAGTAAACTTTTTTAATGAAATAAAAAAAGTCACATCATTATGTTTTCTTCTTGTTTCCGTCATTTCTTTGGCTGAAGCAAATTGTCTAAAAGCAAGCAAGTTAACGAGAACATTTCAATCCGTGTGGTGAGTATGAGTGTATATGTGTGTAAGCGCCTAAAAGATAGACTTTTCACAAAATCCGTCTTAGTCGGCAGAACAAGAGGACGGCAAATACGAAAAAAAAAAATTAAAAAAAAAACCTAAAACACAGTAACACCAAATACCCTTAATCAGCTTAAATTCACACGTATTGATTGAATTCCCATTCAATTTCTTTTGGATTTGGTTTTTTTTCTTTGCCTCTTCAAAGCTCTTGCTTTTCTTCTTTAGCAGTTTGGCTTTTGTTTGTTGGCTCCATACCATCTCAGCATAGCTGTCACCCTCGTACTTAACACCTCCATGGCGGAATGGGGAGGCCTGGCATTTATTGACCATTTCTATGGGACAAAAGCTTAATATAGTCCCGTATTCATTACGAAGTCATTCTGGGGTTATTGACAAGTGTTACAATCGAAATTTGTTAGACATGAGTCAGGGGTGGATTTTCAGCGCTAAGTTCAAAGGTGTTTAATGCCGACCGATAGACGCAGAGAAGAAAACTGCTGGAGTTCGCCTAGAAATATATTAAACGTTTATTTTTTCTGGCCCTTCTTCAAACAATGATTTGGTGAAAAAAAAAAAAACATAATTGAATTCCTTTTGGCATATTTTTGCGTACCATTTTATTGGGGGTGCGGGGAGGATGTGTGTTGCTGAAATAATGGTAAATTTTGAAAATAAAAGTTTAGCCTTAATACAACTCCCTCCCTTGCGCTATTTGGGGCCCACTTCAATCACTGTCATTGTTATTTGCTTCATTGGTCGACTTTTGAATTGAATTGCGTGCTCCATGGTGTTTAGCAAAGCTTGACACACCAACAACGCCAACAGAGAGAAGCAATTTGTTATTCTAGTTTCCTTTTCGAATTCCTTTTTAAAAAAAAATACTGCCTTCGAAGTAATTCTAAACGGAAACGGAAACGCACAATTTATTGTCGAATGTAATACATTAAATTGTTACGAATACAAATATATTGTTAAATAGACACCCATACTCTCTTATGCACCCACACCCACACACTCGTACACCCATACAATTCAATGCAAGAAAATAAATGTTGTGGAATGGGAGATGACTGATGTTTGGCATACTTTTAAAAGTTTAATGTTTTCCGTGGCTTCTTTGCATTATTTTATTTGGGAGAAAAAAAAAGCGATGGCATGAGGTGTTTCATAATGGCATTTCCTTTCAAGGCGACCAACGAGGTGTTGTCTTTGAAATTTGTATTGTTCTGACTATCGAGTTATAATGGCCTTTGTTTAGATATAAATAAATTTAAAGGAAATAAACAGACAAGATATATGGTTTTTGGCGGAATAATTGTTTTTTTCTGATCTGATATCATAGATAAATGTTAATAATTCAAAAAAAACTTTTTTAGAAGTCTTCAACAATTATTCATAATCGATTGAAATTTTGCATGAACACGTTCGCTGTTTGGCCCGCCTCTTTTCTTGATATATTTAAAAAGCGACATCTATTGCAGAGGATAAGATTCTTCTACCGAGTGTTTATATCGTTTTTATACCCTACACCACAAGGTGGTCAGGGTATTATGTCTTTGTGCATTTGTTTGTAACAGGCAAAAGGAAACGAGATAGACCCATAGTTCCTTTGGATGATCTGCATAGAATCACTTTCTGAGTTGATTTATGCATATCAGTCTGTCTGTCCGTCCGTCTGTCCATGTATTCTTGTGAACAAAATGCAGATCGCATTTATTATCCGATTGAGATGAAATTTTGCAAACAACATTTGTTTGGCCCAAGGACGAACCCTATTGAAATTGGAGATAATCGGTAAAAATTTAGATATAGCTCCCATATATATCTTCGTCCGCTTTGCCTTTTATTGTGCACCAAACGTGTAATATCAGCCCGAATAGTATGGAATTTTGCACATACAACCAATTTAGGCCTGAAAATAAGTATGCCAAATTTTATCGAAATCGGTTCAGATATAGCAATAGCTCCCATATATATTGTTCATCCGATTTGTTATTTTTGTCCTCCGCAGCCGTAATATATATCAAATGCAGCTCAGAAATACCTTTGCTAAATTTTATCGAGATCGGTTCAGATTTGGATATAGCTCCCATATATAACTTCGTCCGATTTACCATTTATTGTGCACCAAACGTCTAATATGGGATGGAATTTGGCACATACGACCGAATTTAGTCTAGAAGGTAGTATGCCAAATTTGGTGAAGATCGGTTCAGATATAGTTATAGCTCCCATATATATATTGTTCATCAGGATTTATTGCATTTGTTACCCACAGCCGTAATATGTACTCCGTAACAACGATATTCAGGGAAATATATCAAATACAGCTCAGAAATATCTTTGCCAAATTTTATCGGGATCGGTTCAGATTTGGATATAGTTCCCATATACATTTTTATCCGATTTCAAATTAATTTCGCACCAAATTGGCAATACAAGTCCGAATTAACAAAAATACAAATGCTTCAGCATATTTAGTCCTTTGAACTTAAAATTACAATTATAATAATAGCGCGTATGATTGATTTCTCCCATAAAATCTTTTAATTGTTATGTGGAGCTCTACTAAATTAGCAAGGTGGTGTAGGGTATCATAAAATCGGCCCCGCCCGACTTTAGGACTTTCTTTACTGGTTTGTTTCTTGATATGGGGAAATCCATTGTGAAAACTAAAATATATTTAATAAAGTATCATTAGCTCCATGGTACTTAAACTTGTTGTATCTTTTTAGAAACAAACTTATACAACATGTTTACGTTCTTCAGTGAAAATTTGCATTATCCTATTTTGACTCCAGTTCATATTAAGCCATTTTTTATACCCTACACCACAAGGTGGTAAAATTATAAGATAATTTTGACCTGTCCGTCTCTCTGTCCGTCTGTTGTAATCACGCTACAGTCTAAACGAATTAAGATAGGAAGCTAAAATTTTGCACAGATCTCTCTTTTGTCTGCAGGCGGGTCGAGTTCGAAGATGGGCTATATATTCGGATATTCGGGATTTTTATGATTTTAGCCACATTTCCGATTGGAATTATCTGAAAATCCACACATGGAGTTCCTTGTGAGTACTTTAACCCCAGACGTAGATTTGTCTATATAGGTCCACAATATTGTATATCCCCCCATATATCGGGCAGCTTCCGATATTAGGTATTTTAAAGATTTTTACAGAATTTTCAATGGATTTTATTTTTTTGAAAATTTTCTAATTCGTTCCAAATGGTGGAGGGTATACAAAGTTCGGCCCGGTCGAACTTACTGCTTACTTACTTACTTTTTTACTTGTTTTTTTTTTTTTAATATTACTGAATGAAAGCCAAAAATGTCGGAAATAGCATCAAATTTTAGAATAAGTTTAGATTTGTTCGAATTGGTCAGTTTTGGCACGAATTATGACCTTCAAACGGCCAATGAAACCGTCACACGCTGCCCGAATTTTGCTCTGCGGTATTTTGGCCCATTCCTGGCGGCTTGCTTGATTTGATCGACACTTTGGTATTTTTTAGTGCCAACCTTTTTTCCAAAATATTTCAGGTACAATAGCCCAACGGATTGGTATACGGAGATTTTGGTGACCATTGCGTCCTGGAAATGATGCGAGGAACCTCATTTAGTAACCATTCTTGGGTGGCGCATGCTGAGTGCGATAGTGCTGAGTCTTGTTGGAATGTCCAAGGTCTGCGGCCAAAATTTTTGCGTGCCCTAGGCTTCAACACACCCTCCAAACTACTCTCGCGATAAAATTCGGCATTTATTCTGATGCCACGTTCGATTCATAAGAGAGGAGAGCGACCATCGGCTGTTATGGCGGCCCTCACCATCACCATGGGCGGCGCTTGAGTTCTGGTGGCCAACCGAATGTGCACATTTTCGGCTGACCTCTTTGGCAAGTGAACATGATCATTTTGTTTGTGTACAAACTGTTGGACAACGAAGTTTTCTCATCGGAGAAAATCAAATTCGGCAGTTCAACATTTTCGGCAGAGCAGAGCAACTCTTTAGCTCTTTTGGGTCCATTTCCTTTCTGTTGCGGTGTAAGTGCTTGCACTTTTTGGAATTTCAATGGCTTTACCCAGAGTTTTACCCCAATTTTTCAATATTTGCCGAATGGAATATTGAGATATGTTCAGCTCACGAGCCATTTTTCAGCCTGATGGTGCTGTTTTCTTTCGTCCACTTCCTTGACGTCGGGCTACGCTACCAATATCATGGTAACGAGCGATGGTATGAGACACAAAAGATTTATTCACATTTAAATGCAGGAGTGCTCTAACCATAGCCACTTGTGGTTTTCCAGCCAAATATAAAGAAATCAGACTATCACGCTTGAGTTCCCTCACGAATAACTCTTTTTTTCTGGAAAATTCTCACCAAACTGCTTTTGTACGCTTGTAAGCTGTATAATGAGATGTCAGTGGAATAATTTTAACACCTGTCGCACGAGTGGCTTAGAAATGCCAGCAGTGTGAAGTTGGTTGCAGTTTTTTAATCTCACCCTGTATATAATAGTCTACCTTTTAGTACTAATATCCAAAAAGTAAGCAACGACAGGCCGACTATTATATACCCTTTAACACAAAAATAGTGTCCCTCAAAATATTGAAATACATTATTGGAGTACTCAAAAAATCATACGAATTATTACGGTTCATTCACCAATTTTCATTAGAAGAGTTTAAAAGTATTCTTCAAACGATCGTCATAGATTTGGAACCAATACTTACATCACCAGAATTGGCTTCGGCGGAAAGATCGCAAATTTCATATTCAAAACAATTTTTCCAGCATATTGAATATTTCAGGCATTTTAAATGTATGTATGTTTCTGGTCCATTTCATTCTGAAAAAAATATCAAATAGCAATGCAGACGGGTTTCCTGGGTTCTTGAATGGAACCTCAAACCCATGCAAATTTTCGGAACAATTGACTTAAACCGCGAAATAATGGACTTTTTGGACATAAATATTATCCGATGATCATCTAAAACGATTTATAATTATGACATATAAAGCTACAGCCCCTAACAATTTTGTGATAATTTCCAACTAACATGACCTACATGAACATTCTGGCAACATATAGTTACATATATACTTTTGTGTTTATTTCTTTGTATATATCATCCCAGGGTCGGTCCACTGCTCGACGCATTCTGAGCTAAACAATTACCATCTATTAAATATTTTCACAAACTACGCCTTATCGCCCCCTATCCACAAGCAGCTACCTACATGCCAATTTTCATAATTTTAATCCTAGCTTTTTCTTCAGGACTTATCCTATACAATTTAATATGCATGGAAGATTCAATATTGCAAAACTCTTTGAAAGAATAGAGAGGCCTCAATTTTCTTTCCATTTGATATGCATTTTTAAGCAAATTGCTTCTATATTAAAATGGCAAGTATATCATTATAATAATTGACCAAAAAATCCTCTTTTCAAAAGTTGTCTTCAAAAAAGCTTTGTAAATTGCTTTAAAATGTTTCCTTAATTTGTTGACCATTATGATTGGATGTTCACAAAAAAAAAAAAGAAATGGACAATAATAATGCTACTATGCCTATAGCCTGGCAACATGGAAATAAATCTTTTTTTACTCTTCATAAAGGACATGGAATACATCAAAGGACATGAGTTGATGAAGAAGAAGAATGAAAACCGAACAAATTTATATTCATTTAGTTGATGATGATGCTAATAATATATTTTATGTTCCTGTCTTCTAGGTTATTTCTAGTTTTCTGTGTCGTTTTTGTTTTTTCTCCTCGTTTCACTTTGCCTTGGCTTATATCATTTGCTTGCATTGTAATGAAACTAAATCCTTATAACATCAAAATATATATCCTTTTAAATAAGTTTTCTGGTCGTTTTTCATTCCAAATAACATAAAACGATTTCTTGTCCCTTCAATGGTGATGGTGATGCCGATGATGATTGTGTGGTAAGAAGATATACTACGGAGAGGTGTGCTGTGGCGTTTGATATGTGTGCCATTGAAATATGCGTGTGTATGTGAGTGTTTTTTGTATAAATATACATACATTGTATATATCATACATTGTACACCTTTATACATCATTTATCTTGCTCATAAATATTCATTTCCTTTAACGTCTTACCGCTACCTGGATGTGGAGAGGGGGCAGGAATGAAGTAATACATATTTATATTTGTACATACATGGTGAGATAAAAAAACTGCAACCAATTTCAAACTGCTGTCATTTCTAAGCCACTCGTCCGACAGCTGTTAAAATTATTTCAGTGACAGCTCACTATATTGTTTACAAGCGTACAAAAGCATTTTGGTGAGAATTTTCCAGAAAAAAAAGTTATCCGACATGGAATTCAAGCGTGATAGTGTGATTTCTTATATTTGGCTGGAAAACAAAAAGTGGCTATCGTGAGAGCACACCAGCATTTAAATGCGAATAAATCTTTTGTGTCTCGTACCATCGCTCGTTACCGTGATACTGGTAGCGTCACGACGTCAAGGAAGTGGACGGAAGAATACAGCAACATCAGCAGAAATGTTTCGAAAAGTAAAGAAGCGACTTGATCGAAACCCGCGCCGCGTCGCCGTGGCCGATAAATGTTTCGTGAACTGAACTTATCGCAATATTCCATTCAGCAAATATTGAATAATGAGCTTGGGGTAAAGCCATTGAAATTCCAAAAAATGCAAGAACTTACACCGCAATAGAAAGAAAATAGACTCAAAAGAGCTAAAGAGTTGCTTCGCTTGACTGAAAGTGGTGAAATGCCGAATTTGGTTTTCTCCGATGAGAAAACATTCGTTGTCCAACAGTTTTTACTTGCCAAAGAGGTCAGCTAAAATGTGCACCTTCGGTTGGCCACCAGAGCAAAGCGCCGGCCATGGTGAGGGCGTGGGTCGCCATAACAGCCAATGGACTCTATCCGCTCGTATAATTCGACCGTGGAAATATAATATTTTGGCGAAAATATTCTGGAGGGTGTATTATAGCCTTAGACACTCAAACATTTTGGTCGCAGACCTTGGACATTCCAACAGGACTCAGCATCATCGCACTCAGCACGCGCCACCCAAAAATGGTTACAAAATGAGGTTCCTCGCTTCATTTCCAGCGCACAATGGTTACCAAAATCTCCGGATATCAATCCGTTGGACTATTGTGTCTGGAGTATTTTGGAAATCAAGGTTGGCACAAAAAATACCAAAGTGTCGATCACTTCAAGCAAGCGGTCCGCCGGGAATGGGCCAAAATACCGCAACGCAACATTCGGGCAGCGTGTGACGGTTTCATTGGCCGTTGGAAAGCCATAATTCGTGCCAAAGTTGATTAATTTACACAAATCTAAGCTTATTCTAAAATTTGAAGCTACTTCCGACAGAAATAGCAGAAAGACTGCTTTCATTCAACAAAATTAAAAAAAAAAAAAATTTAAAAATTATGCCGTTTGACTTTGTAGCTGTTTTTATACCCTCCACCTTGGAAAGGAGGCTATATTAAGTTTGTCATTCCGTTTGTAACATCCTTAAATATTCGTCGTAGACCCCATAAAGTATATATATTCATAATCAGCATAAAATTCTAAGTCGATTTAACGATGTCCGTCTGTCTGTCTGTCCGTCTGTCTGTTGAAATCACGATACAGCCCACATTATCTGACGTAGAGCGCCAAAGTTTAGCAGAACAATTTGTATTGTGTCTAGGATAGTTGGTATTGAAAATGAGATATATCGGTCCACGTTCTGCTATAGTCCCCATATAACGGTACCTCCCGATATTCGGTATTTTGATGATTTATGCCACATTTTTCACGGATTTGTCTGAAAATTGGTATTTGTAGGTCATAACGGGTCCCTGTACGTGTGGCAAAACATTGCATGTATAGGTCCACGTTTTGGTATAGCCCCCATATAAAGGCACCTCCCGATATTCGGTATTTTATTTTTTTGCCACATTTTTTCATGGATTTGTCTAAAAATTGGTATTTGTTGTTCATAATGGGTTCCAGCTCCGGTGGCGAAACATTGTATGTATAGGTCCACGTTTTGATATAGTCCCCATATAACCGTACCTCCCAATATTTGGTATTTTTATGATTTTTGACACATTTTTTCAAGAATTTCTCTGAAAATTGGTAGTTGTAGATCATAATGGGTCCCATTTCATGTGGCGAGTCATTGTAATTATGGGTCCACGTTTTGGTATAGCCCCCATATAACGGTACCTGCCGATATTCGGTAATGTAATGATTTTTGCACATTTTTTCACAGATTTGTCTGAAAATTGGTATTTGTAGGTCATAATGGGTTCTAGCTCCTTTGGCGAAACATTGCATGTGTAGGTCCACGATTTGGTATAGCCCCCACATAACGATACCTCCCGATATTAGGCATTTTAATGGTTTTTGCCACATTTCTTCTAATGTTTCTTTACCCTAAGGTGGAGGGTATTAAAAGTTCGGCCCGGCCGCACTTTTTGTTTTTTTTTTTTTACTTGTTTTTATCTCACCCTGTATATGTGAAGATTCGGGCACGATCTGCTTACCATAATAGAGGGGGGAATTATGTGAAACCCCAGAAACTCTCGGAAGGCAAGTCAAATGGCAACTGTTTGCCCGCGTACATGTGTGTATGGATAGCGGAAATAAATGAGCATAAGGATATGTAGGTTTTCATAAATGCTCTACAGCAGGACCGAGCAGCAGCAATCCCCCTGTTGCAATAACTTAAAATGATTGCCAAAGATTAAAAATCAACATTATAAAAAATTGCTTACACATATCACCTGTAATGATAAAGCCAGCCAGCACCCAGCCATCCAGGCTGACAGACAACAGCTCATCGTACAAATAACCAAGGCATGGTTCATGTGTATGCTATGCGACCCCATACAAATTGGCAACCAGGGCCAAGCATACCTCTTGCGTGGGCATCACATTACCGGGACAAAAACAAATATGAACTCTAAGCCATCTTAACATAATGAATGTCATGGAAATTCCACGAAAAAGTTCATTAATGCTCACACTTATTAAGAACGACATGAGGGGGTGGGGTGAAGGATGTCAATGATAAAATTCCAGCTACTGTATTTTATTTTCCTTCTCCTTTTTTGGATGTTTGTTTTGTCAAAAGAAAATTAGATACCCTTAAAAACGGGCACAAAACAAAATTCAACAAATGGAGGTTATTAGGTGAACCCATAGCTCATGTGAGCCACAGCCATGGAGATGAGTATTTCAAACGAAAAAAAAGTTTAAATTGTAGGTAAATATGTATGGAGAAGAACGAACAACCCACGCAACACGAAAAACATGCTAATTTTAAATTAAATAAAAACAGTAATAAGGCAAAACTCGAAAACTTTTTCTTTGCCATCATCTCCATGGCATGGCAGGGTTCCGCCTGAACCAATTAACAAAAAATGGGTGCCATATCAACAATTTATTGATTGTGTTTTGGCCTTAAATAGCCCGCATGTTATTTTGTTTCTGTCTGTTCTTTGTGCCTGACTGCTTGATAACTGAAAATCATTAAATGTAGGCATGTTTTTTGCTTCTGTTGTTGTTTTTGTTTTTGTTGTTTTCTGTTCTACAAAATAACAATGCAATTTTGTTGTCGAAAGACACAACAAGCCTTAATACGCTTACTTAGTTATGTGAACCATTAAATCCTACTACCACACACACACACACAAAATAGCTGCCTTCATTTGCAGCAGCAGCTAGAACACAACAATCAATAGCTCAAATCGAATATACCATTATTTTGTTGTTGCTGTTAGAACTTAGACGAAATCATCATTAGGCCTCACCCCATATTTTATTGATAGAACAATACCTATCACCTTCTTATGGCCCCCATTTCAGTAATAAACGAGTACCCACACAAACACACATATAGATACATATATATGTATAATATCAATTCATACACCAAGTAGTATATATTTTGACCATCATGCATATATCGATGTTAAATGACAATATTTGGGGCATTCCAGTAAAAGTGAGAAGTATTTTCTAGGATAAAACAACCAAGTTCGTTCAGACCGAACTTTTAATGCCCTCCACCAATAGGAAAGAAATTGCAAACTGGAAAAAAATCCCTTGAAAATTGGTGATATAAATTAAAAATGTCCGAGTATCAGGTGTTAATGTTGTTTGGCGATATAGGAAAACGTAGACTTTTATAGCCAATTATCTGCTCTACGTCAAATAATGTGGGCTGTATCGTGATTTCAACAGACAGACAGACTGACATCGTTAAATCGACTTAGAAGTTTATGCTGATTATGAATATATATACTTTATGGAGTCTAAGACGAATATTTAAGGATGTTACAAACGGAATGACAAAGTTAATATACCCTTCTTTCCAAGGTGGAGGGTATAAAAATGCCTTAAAAAAATGCCAAAATGTCTTAAATGCCAAATTTGAGAAAATTTCGTGGTAAATATGTCTAGGAATATTAAAATACCGAATATCAGGAGCTTCCGTTAAATGTGGTTTATGGGAAAACGTGGACCTAGATATTCAATGATCCACCAACGGAGCTGGAACCCATTATGAACTACACATGCCAATTTTTGGACAAATTCGTAAAAAAATTCACTATAAGGATTAAAATACCGAACATTGGGAAATACCGATATGTGGCGGCCATACCAATACGTAGACCGCTATATATATCATATATCAATACCAACCATGCTATACACAATACATATTGTTGTGCCCATCTTTGAAGGTCTACGTTAAATAATGTGGGCTTCATCGTAACTTAAAAAGACAGAGAGACGGACAGACAGTCGAACATCGTTAAGTCGACTTAGAATTTCATGCTGATCACAAACACATATTTAAATATATAATTTATTAAAATTATTAAAAAATGAAGAAGTTGCTGAAATCAGGGGCTACCATTATATTAGAGTTATATTTAAAACATGGTCTAATATCGACCATTTTTCCCCAATACTTTTATACCCTACACAACATAGTGGTAAGGGTATTTTGTCTTTGTGCATATGTTTGTTACATGGAGAAGGAAGCGAGATAGAGCTATATTTGTTTTTGAGGATCTTCATAGAATCAGTTTCTGAGTCGATTTATGCATGTCAGTCCGTCTGTCCATGTATTTTTGTGAACAAAATGCAATTAGCATTTTCGAAAATCTGCACATAGTTGGTCTTCTTGCAAGTGACGCCCAGGGACTCATAACATTTTTCCGAGATAAAAATTCGGTAAATTAATAGATTTTTATACTATCTGTCATATGATCATATTGTATTACCGTATTAAATGCCTGCTTCTGTATTCCAAATAAGATTGTCTGTAATAATAAGTAGTATGAAGTTAAACCAATGAGGAGAATACTCCAGACTTAAGTAATTAACTGACTGAATATTCAACCATAACAAAAGATTTTTAAATGATTTAATTAAAAAAAATAAAAAAAAAATTGGAAAACTCATTAGCACTGTTGTTTTTCTTTCGCACTCGCATGCGCATCGTCATAGAAAGCAGGCCAAAAATCCTAAGTCAACTTCCAGATTTATTTAATACAGAATTCGAAATTTCATAAAAAAGTTTTTTATGTCTAGCATGATTGATATACTAGTTCAGGTTAACAAGAACTCTCAGATAACAAGATAACAAGAACTCTCAGGTTGTTATACTTCGATTCTATATTTCAGTCTGTCGATCCGTCTGTCTTTTTTTAAATCATTGAAATCTCAGGATAGATTATCAAAATCAAAATAGAGGTTCAGGGCTTCTTGAAGAGCGACAGAATACCGATCCGTTTCAATTAAAATGAAAAAAAAACCAAATAGCGAAACCCATATTGGCCTTAAAAATACCCAAAATGGGGATGTAAGCGGGGGCTATTAAAAATTAGTGGAACCTCAATTGGCAAGTTTTATATAATTTAATTGGGAATAGGGGTAACCCCTTCAAAATTAAAATTATACCTAAACATTGCCCCTTTTGCAATACCAATCAGCCTGCAGATATAATATAAACTTTTGTGCCAAATTTCAAAGCTCTAGATTGAATAATGTGGATTCTATCCTGATTTCAACAGACAGACAGACGGAAAGCGATATATCTATATTTACGCTGATCAAGAATATATATGCTTTTAGGAGTCGAATATTTCGAGGTGTTCCTAACGGAATTTTGTATATCTTCTATTGTATGATGGATGGTGTCCCATATTTAGACGCATTCGCCATATCACGGAACTTTTCCAATCTTCAATTTCCTAAATCAACTCAGTTATAATTTTCATTTTGGGTTCATGGTGGTGGAGTTTCTCTCAACGGAAGATTTTTAAGTTTTCAATTTAGTATAACCACTATATAAAAGATAATTTTGATTCAATAAAAATTAAAGGTTTTGGGACTCATTTTTCAACTATTTGCGACATAATTTTAAACTATGATTCCTATTTAGGTCCACTATTATGAGTACCCTTATAAAGTGGCACTTCCTCATTTTCGATATTTTCAATATGGATTATAGATGGACCATCGTGATATTTGTATCAAACTCAGCTAAACTAGTTTTAGGAAAATAATGCATTTTTTGGAAAAAAAAGGAAATTTACGTTTGTTTTCAAAAATATTAACAAACAGCCCAATACAAGAAAGGAATAAATCGAACAAAATATGTTGAAAAAATGTAATCTGAGTGATTTTTTTATTGGAAAAAAATTTCATAGTTCATAAAAAAACATTACTTTAAAGAAAATTAAATACAGCAAAAGCTGAATTGAAACTAATTCTTCCATTATAAAAAAAATCTTATTCTTAAAGTTTCGTAAATTCCTTTCCTGTACAAAAAGCCTCATATCGAATAGCAAAATAATCCCACTTCATCCTTCCCCCACCCCTACTATAGCAACAAAGTTGAGGAATGGCAAAGAAAATACAAAAAAAAAAAAACTTTATTTTATCTATGTCCATGTGTGTTATTTTCATTTATTATAGACATCTATCAAATTGAAAATCAATGAACTATGAAAATAGCAAAACATACGAACACACATACACTGACATAGCAATCAAACATACAAAAGTAACTGACATTCCAACAAATACATTCACAAACTCACTCAATCATACTTATGAATGTGTGTGCGTGTGTATAACTAACAATTTAGAAGTAAAACAAAAAAGTAAGATCAATCGTAACGAATCGAATACCATGATAAAAGAAAATAAATACAATAAATACCAAATATAAAGTTATATTTGTTGAATAGATCTGGAATTTCGGAGCACACAAACTTAAAGTTAGTTTTTCAAACTAAAAGAAAAATGCTGGAAAAGCAAATTAATGCTTATGAAGATGGAAATAGGCAATTGTGCGAATCGAAGTAAATAAAAAACTTGAAAAGTTTTTTTTTTGCATTGAGTTTAATTATGCAGGTTTTCGAAATAAATTTGATTCGGGAAACTTTTACTGAATTCACTTTTAAATACCTCGTCATCATTATTTACTATCTTTTTGGTAACAAAATTAGCATGAATTTAGAGCAACTAATGGTTGCTTTTTAGCCATTTTCTCTATACTTCCCATTGAAATAGAACAATTGGAAGTACAAAAAAGAATTGGTTTGCAAAATGTTACGTTTTAGAGGACATGCATATCCAGTTCCGCGCACATGCTGTTTATCCAAGCAATTTTCAAAATATTTATAGTAAATATACATTTAATTATGTGATTTTATCGTTGTTTATGTTTTGTAACAAAATTTTAATTTTGTTTCGGTTCAAAATATTTTTTATACCCTCCACCATACAATGGAGGGTATATTAATTTTGTCATTCCGTTTGTAACTCCTCGAAATACTCATGTCAGACCCAACAAAGTATATATATTCTTGATCAGCGTAAAATTCTAAGTCGATTTAGCAATGTCCGTCTGTCTGTCCGGCTGTATGTCTGTATGTTGTAATCTATCTTTCGAACGAATTGGGGTAGAATGTTACAATTTTGCACACATGTTTATGTTGCTGGTAGGCAGGTTAAGTTCGTAAATGGGCCATATAGGTCCACGTTTTCATATAGCCCCCATATAACGGTACCTCCCGATATTCGGTATTTTTGATTTTAACGTCATTATTCACCGGAGTAGTTTCAAATTACGTATTAAGAGTTTGTATTGGGAACTACAGTCTGTGACAAAAAATTGTCTATGTAGTCCAGGTCTTCTTATAGCTCCGATATAACGGTACCTCCCTGTATATGGTAGTTTGATAATTTTAGCTACATTGTTCACCGTTTATTTCAAGTTTTGAATTTGAATATGCCTATGCCTATTTGAATGCCTATGTTGGTCCACATCGTATATGCCCCAATATAACGGCTATATTCGGTATTTTTAAGATTTTAACAGAATTTTTAACAGATTTAATTGAAAATTTCCAAATTCGTTTCAAATGGTAGAGGGTATTCAAGATTCGACCCGGCCGAACTTACTGCTTTTTAACTTGTTTTTAGGCTATGTTTGAGCTCAATTACAAAAATTGCAGTTAGGTGGTTCAAGCCCGGTTCCCTAGTTTCAGGTCTACAGAAACTTTACCGCATTTTATAATGGTGTAGCGTATCACATGGACAGCTCGACATTTTAATTTTTTATACCAAATAACATTGTTATAGAGTGTAGGATATGGCTTCGAGAAAGATTATATTAAAAAATATATATCGGAGCCGATTTCCACAAAATGGGAACGTACGTCCCGAAATTCACTCCATTTTGGGCTGATATTAGCCGTTATTTGCAAAATCGGATTAAGGATATATGTGGGAGCTATATCCAAATCTTAGCCGTTCTCGATATAATTTGGCAAAGTTTTTTCCGAGCACTATAAGATATCTGTTATCATTTATCATTGTTTTCGAATATTACGAATGTGAGGGACTTAAACACCTAATCGGACGAAACATATACATGAGAGCTATTGCTATAACTGAACCGATGTTCACAAAATTCAGGACATTTGGACACAATTAACCTAATTATAAATCTGATCCGATAATCACGAATTTCAATAGGGTTCGTCCTTGGGTCAATCAGATATTGTTTGGAAAATTACATATCAGGTATAAAAATTGGCTACTTCGAGAAATTAGATCCAATTAAATTAATATTAGAACTAGTTCCATTTTCTTCCATTGTAGACCTCACATGACAGTTATATCGGTTGTTTTTAGATTCTGCAAAATCTCATATAGTGGGCGGTACAATTATGTACTGCAAGGGTTGTTACAGGACAAAAATTTGGACCCTTAGAATCAATTTTCTTTCATCGGATTTTGGACCCACTACGAACTAAATATACCGAGATTAAAACAATTTTGAGCCTATATAGACAAAGATCCGTCACAGGAACTATACTCACAAGCTCCAAGTACCGAATTTGAAACAGTTCTAATAGCAGATATAATATAAAGCATCACAGTACCGGTAAATTTCCAAATCTAACCTGCCCACTGACAAAATACATATGTGTTCAAAATGTTAGCCTTCTATCTCAATTCGTTCGAAATATAACGTGATTACATCAGACAGACAGACGGAAAACCGACTAAATCGATTTATTCTCATCTCAGAGAGTTAAGTCGACTAAAGAACTGGGAACATTCAACCCGGTGCTCTGGTGAGGTCAAACCTCAAGGAAGATAATCCATTGACATGAACCGATGGGGATAACCTCCAGATGCAGGACGCTATCGTGGAACGTGCTTTGGTGGTTACCAAACCCACCAATATTCCAAGTAAACGCGGTGACTCCGTCTCAAGGGATGCAAATGCTAAGAGGGTATACAAGAGGTAGGTTAAGTACTACAAAAGTTTTACGACCGAGACATCTCTCAATTTCGAAAAGAACCACCCGCAACTGCCAAAGTGATCACTTGAGAAGGAGCTTACCTCTCTCCTTACTGACCTCGTGCCGAAGGTAAATCCACTAGTGGCCAAACCGTCTAACGAGGATCCCGTGAAGAGCAGCAATAATCAAACTCGCACCATTAACGGAATCAAATGCTTGCCCCACTGAAACCATCCGAAAAACGCAGAAGGCGAAGGACGTTGAAATGGTGAAAGATATAAACAGTTTATTTGGTACATACCGGAAGATATCGTTGTATGGGGAGAAAACGACATGGCCCATTTTCCAACCTGGGCCGTCTTCTCACAAAATTCGAATTAGTGATTTAGACGAACGTAGCATGGTGGAGGGTATAAAAATACTTATCAGAATTATGCCAATTATCAGAATTTTGCCAATTAACTACCTAAAAAACTAAGGACCGATAATAAAATAAAAAAATAATAAAACTTTTATATTCATGTAAAAATTTGCCACCTTCAAAAAATTAAGCTGCCATAATAAATTTCATTAAAATTACTTTCACATTTCCATAGACCTACTAATAAAATCTATTAATTAAGGCTTAGCTAATCAAATATTATTCGATAGATTTATTGTTATTGATTTTTTGATTAACACACTACAAACAAAGAAAAAGAAACAAGAAAAATTAAATTGAAAACGCATTGATGTCTGACATTTATCACGGTATAATAAGCTTTCAATTCGTTAAATTCAGTATTTCATTCATGGCAAACAATCAAATAAATAATCCCTCTATACAATTTCGAACACCAAATAGGCTACCTTTAGAGAATGGCCAGCCATTCAGCCATTGTATGGGTATGAATGAATGATTTATGCACTCACTATACAAGAATGTATGCAAGAGTGTGTGTGTGTGTTGGTGTGAGTCTGTGTTAATGTATACGACATATGTCTTCACCTTGGTTACCATTCCTAAATTAGATTTGAGATAGTCATAAACATTGAATGTCAGAACAATATGGCTTTTCAATTCATCGTCTAATAACGCGGTCTGCTATTTAACTTGGCTGCCGTTGTCGGCATCACCAATGTTCTTAACAATTTCCTTAGACTTATTAGGAATTACATTGTGTGGTATAAAGCCATATTACAACTCCAACCGAACATAATGCTCATTCATACAAATACAAAAACACATACATGCACATATACATATATGTCTATGTAGACAATTCAGTAAAAGCTTATTAGGCCAGCCAACAGAAAGACAGCAGTAATAACGACAACGTCAATGGTAATAACGGTGATCATATAAATACAAAAGGTCCTTCTATTGCTTTCTTTTTCTAAAGAAGGCTTAGTTAGCTGTTCGTCGGTGGTTGGTGGTTGCTGTTGTTGTCTTCCTTCCCTGCTGAAATGATATCCTGAAATGTGAATGTGGATTGCTAAGAAGCAATGAAGAAGCCGCATAGCCCCAATTCATTTACAATACTCATACGCCGCCAGTAACAACGTCGTCGTCATCGTCGACCACGACCAACACAAATAAATGAGAGAAGCTTCTAAAACGTTTGATAAAAAAAGCCCGAGCTAAATTCAAAAGGAAATACCCAATACAAAACTGTTATTAGGACATAAATTACAGAGAATAGCAAAAATATATTTTCTTGCTGCTGCTGCTGCTGATGATGATGACAATGATGAGACGAAGCCAATCATCATCAAAATGTCGTAACATATACCGCAGGCAGCCAACACCCCAATCTCCATTCTACAACCAAACAACCCCACCCTGACCCCCCACGCATATAAAAAATGCTTTTATTCTGTAATTTATAAAAGAATCAAGAATGCGAACCAAATTACATTTGGCTTTACAATTGTTCATTGTATTAGTAATGTAATTCTGAACAATTGTCCTAGATATGAGGGAGCATGTAGTATGAGTTGGAAGAGATATTAGGATATTTTATGTTTGACTGTTCTAAAGAATATTGAGTTCATAAAATTAATAAAATGTCATAAGTGAAATTGTATTCGAAGAGATAAACAAATTGGTATTTATTTTATATGTCGAAACGTTATTACTCTAATGAAGGTGCGGAGAAGCGATAAGAATCGAAGGTTTTTATTGATTTAGGAAGCCAATTTTTAGGCAGACTTTCATTTGAAAAAGTCAAAGTGAATTATATATATTCTCCCTTACACATTAATGGTAACAGAGGGCGAATATCATGATACGGCCAAAATGTGCCTCATCAAAGTAACGTTTTTAAGTTCTATTTCTCTTTGCACTAAATCCGTTTTGGAACATTTGGAATCAACCTAGTTAGTATCCGATTTGGTAGCAACTTGTCATATCGTAGTATTTTTATACCCTCCATGGAGGGTATATTAACTTTGTCATTCCGCTTGTAAATCCTTAAAATATTTATAAATAAATAAACAAGGTGTATATGTTTAGGATCAGCGTAGAATTCTTAGACGATCTAGCCATATCCGTCGGTCTGTTGTAATCACGCTATATTTCGAACGAATTGAGATAAAAGGCAAATATTTTGCATACATGCATATATTACCAGTAGGCAGTTTTAGTTCGTAAATGAACCATGTCGGTCCACGTTTTCGTATAGCCCCCATATAACGGTATCTCCCGATTTTCGATATTTTCATGATTTTTGCGACAGTATCTACCGGAACTGTTTCAAATTTCGTATTTGAAGTTCGTAATGGGTACTACAGCCTATGATAAACATTTTTGTATGCAGGTCCATGTCTTCGTATAGCCCCTATATAACGGTAGATCCCGATATTCGGTATTTTGATGATTTTAGTAACATTATTCACCGGAATCGTTTCAAATTTCGCATTTGAAGTTCGTAATGGTTGTTACACCCTATGGCAAAAAACTTCGTATGCAGGTCCACGTCTTCGTATAGCCCCTATATAACAGGTACCTCCCGATATTCGGTATTTTCATTATTTTAGTGACATTATTTACCGAAATTATTTCAAATTTCGCATTTGGAGTTCGTAATGGTTACTACAACTTATGGCAAAATATTTCGTATGCAGGTCCACGTCTTCGTATAGCTCCCATATGACGATACCCCCGATACTCCGTATGATGATTTTTGCGACATTATTCACCGTAATAGTTACAAATTTCAAAATATGACAAAAAATTACGTATGTAGGTGCACGTCTTCATATAGTCCCCATAATACGGTTTTAATTTAAGTATTAGTTGTCAGTTCTTTTGTAATTTTTCACTTTCCTTGCAAATGGTGGAGAAACTTAGCTGCTTTTTTATTTGTTATCACTCCTTATTCCACATACCCTCTCCACTCCTTAACTCGTAAAATTCGAAATCAATGTCCGATTTAAATCAAACTAGTTACATCCTTTGCCTATGTAAAATCAGTTATGAAAATAAAAAAAAAATATTCAGTAAAAATAAATGAAATTTTTTCGCAAAGTGAGTGAATATTGTACTGTATGTCAGGATCGAAAAATGGACAAAATTGTTTCATTCATTACAGTACCTCGCAGACAAATCGTCAAAGTTTTGAATAATATTAACTCCCTCAAAAAGGGTAATTAATGTCCGACTTTCATAAAATGTTACATCCTTCAATATATTCATCGATAGCAAAGCCCGATACTTCATTAACCATACCAAATTTTACAATCAATCCATTCCGCTTGTAACTCATCGAAATCTATGGCCTATAGCAGAATACTGTCTATATAGGTCCACGATTTCTTATATCCCTCACATAAAAGTACTTCCCGATATTCGGTATTTTGACAATTTAAGACAGATTTTCTAACGGAATTACTTCAAATCTTCTATATCTATAAAAGAGGAAAATGTTTGTATGTTTGTTTGTTTGTTTGTTTGTTTGTAATTTATGGGCTCGAAAACCGCTGAATAGATTTTCCTGAAAATTTCCATATATACTGCAACATCGCCTGAAAGTAACATAGGCTATATACATTTTTGAATTTCCACTTGGAACTGGAGATATAGCACCAGAATCGGAGGTACCTCCCAAAACTTTAGATTTTATATGCACATATCTATTGATTGGTTGAAGATACAGTCTCCAAATTTGGAATACGTAACGGAATTTGGAACAAAAATAAGTTTGCCAAACTATATTGTAATCGGTTCAGATTTGGATATAGCTCCCATATATATTTTCGACCGATTTCGTTCATTTGATGCCTCAAACACAATATGAATGTTCGATTCCAATGAAATTTGGAATGTGTGACGGGATTTAATCCGAAAATAAATTTGTCAAATTATATTGAAATCGGTTCAGATTTGGATATAGCTCCCATATATATTTTCGGCCGATTTCAAGCATTTGATGCACCAAACACGCTATGTATCCCCAATTTCCATGAAATTTGAAACGTGTGATAGACTTTATTTAAAAAATGGATTTTCCAAATTATATTGAAATCGGTTCAGATTTAGATATAGCTCCCATATACATTTTCGGCCGATTTCATGTATTTGGTGGACCAAACACGACATGTATTTCCAATTGTAATGAAATTTAAAATAAGTAACGGAATTGGGAACCAAAATGAATTTGTCAAATTAAATTGAAATCGGTTCAGATTTGGATATAGCTCCCATATATATTTTCGACCGATTTCATGTATTTGATGCACCAAACACGCTATGTATCTCTAATTTCAATGAAATTTGGAATGTGTAGCGGAAATTAAAACAAATATACAATTGTCAAATTATATTTAAATCGGTTCAGATTTGGATATAGCTCTCATATATATTTTCGACCGATTTCATGTATTTTAGGCACCATACACGATATGTATGTTCGATTCCAAAGAAATTTGGAATATGTAACGGGATTTTTATTAGAAAATAAATTAGTCAAATTATATTAAAATCGGTTCAGATTTGGATAGAGCTCCCATATATATTTTCCGCCGATTTCACATATTTGATGCACAAAACACGATACGTATTTCCGATTCCAATGAAATTCGGCATGAGTGGCTAAATTTGGTACAAAAATAAATTTGACAAATTATATTGAAATACGCTCTGATTTGATTATAGCTCCCATATATATACTCAGCCGATTTCACATATTTGATGCACCCAAAGCGAGAGAGACGAAATCTGGCACCAGAAAAAATTGCCAAATTATATTGAAATCAGTTGAGGTTTGGGTATAGCTAAAATATATATTTCGGTCGATTTCTTACATGTTATCCACAAAACATGATGTATATGACCGATACCAATGAAATTCAGAATGTGTGGCGGAATTTGGTTAGAATAATAATTGTGACAAATTAACTGGAAATTAGTTAAGATTTGAATATAGCTCCCATATATATATTTTCTCGGCCGATTTCATATATTTGACGCACCAATTTCAATAAAATATGAAAGGTGTGGCGGAATTTGATGAAAAAGTATTTTTTTTTAAATTATATTTAAATCGAATCAGATTGGGATATGATTTTAATAAGAACCATTGACCCACAACGCTTTAGGCTAACACTAAAAAACAACACAACAATTAATTTGAAATACGCTTATTACGGCGAAGTATGTTACTATCTCGAATTCACTAATTGCAATAGAAATGTCACTCAACTTCAAAAGATTGCAGTTTACTGCACGCTGGATATTTGCTATGAAATGAATAACTGATTACTGCTTTTCTAATGGTTTTGTTTATTTACGCATTAAAGTAGTGCAATAATTTTTTTTTAAATTTGTTTTTTTTTTTAACCATAACATAAATTAAATTTTGAATGCAAATAAAATCAAAAGGGGTAGCGAAGCGCACCGGGTTCAGCTAGTTGTCTATATAAGTCAAACATTTTCTGTAGCACCTATCCTCCAGGTAATCGGTAATTTGATTGTTATACCCAACTATTTTACAGAATTGTTTGAAATTTGCATGTTCGTAATGACAGAAGTAACGTATACCTCCCAAATACTGGAATTTTGCATGTTCGTAATGACAGAAGTAACGTATACCTCCCAAATACTGGAATTTTGGCATTTACATTTTTTACATGAGTTATATTTCAAAAGGCGGCCTGGCCGTTGGCTGTACTTTTTTGTTTTGTTTTTTTTTTTTTTTTTTTTTTTTCAAAGTCATATGCAAACATCAACTCTACATACTAACAGTGACCCTCCCAAGCTTAACATTTCAAAATTCCATCTGCATTCACCCAAAACCCAAATTGCAACAAATTTAGTACGGTTCTTGCACTTTGTGCCCACCTCGAATTATACATTTTAGACCCACAAAGTATATATATTCTTTATATATATTCTTATAGCTCCCATAAAATGGCACCTCCCGATCCTCGGTATTTTGACGATTTTAGCGACATTATTCACCGGAATTCTTTCGAATTTGGTATTTGAAGTTGGTAATGGATACTACAGCCTAAGACAGAAAATTGTCTGTGCAATTGTTGCTATACGGTTTCGTATAGCCCCCATATAACGGCACCTTCCGATATTTGGTGTTTTGATGATTTTATCGACATTATTCATGGGAATTGTTTCAAATTTAATATCTGAAGTTCATAATGGATACTACAGCCGATGACAGAAAATTATCTGTGAAGGTCCTTGTTTTGGTGTTGCCCCCAATTTCAAGTTTCACATTTAAATATTGTAGTGGCTTATGAAAAAAGTTGCCTATGCAGGTCAATGTCGTTGTATAGACCCTAATATGACGGCTACATTCGGTATTTTTAAGATTTTAACAGCATTTTTAACGGATTTTATTCCAAATAGTGGAGGATATTCAAGTTCGTCCGAGACGAACTTACGGCATTTTTACATGTTACCAATAAATTCGATTTAGTATTTACTTTTATTTTAGTACTAACATTGTATAATGTAGAGTAGGAAAATGTAGGTCCTATTTCTTGGTACGTCCAAGTGATCAAACACTGAGGGTATATGTCAGCCGCAATTCACACTGATACTGTGTAACTTGTTAGCGATTTAATTTGAAGTATTGCAATATTTTAAGTTTACCTCCAAAGGAATGCAATATTCCACAATATGAGGATTTCTACAAATTTCTATTATACTTGTAGGAAGTGTTTTAACTTTTAAGCATAAAAACAGTTGATCAAAAATACAATGTTTTTTTTTTTTTTTTTTATAAAAAATTAAAGAAAAATGTGTCCCGTTTGGAATATATTTTACTATTTTCTTAAAGGTGTACAATTGTTGAACATACCTAGGTGAGTTTAAATTTTAAATTTCTCCAAAAAGTATTTTTTAGCATACTTTAGGAAACATCTTAACTTTTGCTCTTGCAAACATTTCATACTCTAGAAAATTACATTACATACCAAATTAAATTAGTCTTGCTCTACAACTAAGTTCAGTTTATTTAAGTGAATGTCAATGTTGCTTACTTGCCCACCCCTCCAACCACCCGCCTTTTCCTCTTGGGAATGTACATGCACTTGATTTTCAGTTTGTACTCCTTCACAATTCTCGTAACTAAATGACTTTTACTTAGTTGCCAAACTGCATTTTATATTCAAATACATAAAAATATTGTTGTTTTTTTTCTTCTTTTTCGTATATTTATTTTTATCATTTACGTTTCCATTTTCTTCACCTACCTTCCTAACTGCCAACGTTGCGTTTCAAAGCGTAAACGTGTATATTTAGGCATCATTTAATTTTAATTTCATGCTAAATGAATTTAAAAATGTTTTCTTGTGGAGCGTCGTGTTCTTCGGGTTTCTTTTTATTAAAAACGCAAGCAGTGAAAGGAAAAAGCTACCCTCCACCCTTGTGTAGTTTGAATGGCAAGCATTTCACCTAAAAGTTCTGGGGGGAAGCGAAATAAAAATAAGTATTGAAACCTGTAACCTTACATGTAGTTGCAGGATATAGTAATACGTTTTTGTTGTACGTATGTGTGAGTAAAGAAGAAAAATAATGCTTTGTTATAGCAGCTTATGCTTGTGATGCACAGTGTTACGAGATTGTTATTTTTGATAAATAAAAAATAATAATACAAAACAGTTGGAATTGTAGAGCTTCAAATATTACAATATGT
Organism: Musca domestica; assembly: GCF_030504385.1. Classification (NCBI taxonomy): domain Eukaryota; kingdom Metazoa; phylum Arthropoda; class Insecta; order Diptera; family Muscidae; genus Musca; species Musca domestica. The sequence goes on along the minus strand of NW_026712363.1, from coordinate 14,870,115 downwards.
ATAAGGTTGGAAGTTGGATGGTAAGGAAGTTGGTATTTCATTTAACCGGGACTAGGGCTCCAAAATATCAATTACGTGGGATTTTCTAAAGTAGTTGATGCAATTTCGACGACTTTAGACACATTTTCAAACGGAATAATTTAAAGATTAAGATTTTTAAGAGTTTGTATTTGGGATCTACCTCCTGTGGCATAATATTGCCCATTTAGGCCCACGTTTATAGCCGCCATAGTATCTCTCAATATTTTGACGATTTTAGTTATACTTTCTTACGGAATATTTCAAAATTCGGTATTCAGGAATCAATTTATGTTCTACCTACTGCAGCAGAACATTGCCTTTATAGGTCCACGTTCTCCTATAGCCCCATATAGCCTTCTCTCTCTCTCAGGAAAAACTTTTAACTACAATTAATTCTTGGAGGAAAAATTAATAATAAAATATTCATACTTGAAATACTGTTCCATTGTTTTCGTATGACCCGAATTGTTGACTATATTGTAACAAAATTTGTTACAACATGAAATGTGAACGTGACAACAACCTTACGAAAAACGTCAAACCTAAGACAAGAACAAATTATACTTGATTGTAAAAGGCCATGGGGGAAAACCATACCCTCCAGTATAGAGTGATGCAAAATGCAATCTCAAATAAGTTGTGAAAAAATATCGAGACAACGAAATAAGATTGAAAAAAAAAACAAGTTTTAAAGGAAAGCATGAGATACAGAAAAACAAAAACTTGACAGAAGGAGAAGGAAAAAATTATAAGGAAAATTCTTATATCTCACATCTCTTTCTAGGACGTTATTATAATTTAGCTTTGCTTAAAAAATTTGTAACATATCAAAATAAGGGTCGTAGACCTATCGTGATGTACATAAATTCACCGCAAGTTGTGTTCGTGCGTTTTAACCTTGAAATCACGCTACAGATCTCAATTTTCGTAACAAATCGAATCATTTCTATGGAAACCGGTCTAAATTAATATCTTACAATCGAAACACTGCGACGAAACGACGACGAAAGTTTGAATCTTGAAATTTTGGTTGAGGGTCATAAATTTATATTCACTTTAGATCTCTGGTTAAGGGAAAACCAAGTTCGAACAATTGAAAATTGTGACCCCTTGCGGAGGAGGTACCTGAAGCGGTGGACCCATATATATCATCTTCAGATAACATCTATTCCCATTTTATGAGCGTTTTGAAAGGAATCGGATTTTGACCCATTGTGGAAGAGGTAACAGAAGTAGTGGTCCGTTCTATGCGTTCTTTATATCAATCCTGCGTTTTGTGAAAATATTGAAATGTACGAAATTTAAAGACAAAATTGTGGTCCATTGTGGGGGAAGAACATGACGGAGGGGGCCGATATTAATAATTTTCACACCTGAACTAGCAACGATACGAGAATTGAGATTTTGAGAATTGCAGTTTGAACAAAATTTGATTGATGACTTCTTTCGAGAGTTATTGTACGCACCAAGCAGACAGACGGACGGAAGGACACTGCTAGATCAACTTCAAATATCTTGAAACGGATTTGGTCCCAAGAGTTCTAATGTCTAAAAGCGTTGTTTCGGTGAGGCACGTTTTAGCAACATCAAATGCAGCCTCTGCGACCACATGGCTGAGGGTACAAAAAGGGGCGAAAAGCATTTTGGAAACTCGTAACGGAATAGTACGAAGAACAAAGTAAACAAGTAAAAAAGCTATAAGTTTGGCCGGGGTGATCTTTTAATACCCTTCACCATTTGGAACAGCAATTGGCGGAATTGACAGTTTAAAAATAAAATAAAATCCGTTGTAAATGCTGTTAAAATCTTATACGACGAAGTGAACCTGCATAGGCTACTTTTGTCATAAGCCATTACAATATTCAAATGCGAAACTTGAAAAAAATCGGTGAATAATGTAGTTAAATTCATCAAAATACCGAATATACCGTTATATTGGGGCTATACGAAGTCGTGGACCTGCATGGACACGGACATAGGCTGTAGTATCTAGTAAGAACTTCAAATACCAAATTTGAAACAATTCCGGTGAATAATGTCGCTAAAATCACCAAAATACCGAATATCGGGAGGTACCGTTATATGGGCACTATACGAAGACATGGACCTCCACAGACAATTTTCCTTTTTACGAACTTTAAACACCAAAATTTGATACAATTCCGGTGAATAATATCGCTAAAATCATCAAAATACCGAATATCGGGGGGTACCATTATATAGGGGCTATATCGGTTCAGATTTGGAAATAGCACCCATATATTTCACATATCTTATGCAACAAACACTATGTGTTTGTCCAATATCAATGAAATTTGAACGAAAAACGGAATTTGATCAGAAAATAATTTTGTCAAATTATATGGATATCGTCTGAAGTTTGATATAGCTTCCCTATATATTTTCGGCCGATTTCGTCTATTTGATGCACCAAAGACGTTATGTATCTCCAATTTTTAAAAAATTTGGAGTGTGTGGCTAAATTTGGTACCAAATTAAATTTGCAAATTATACTGAAATCAGTAAAAATTTGGATATAGCTCCCATATATATTTTCGACCGATTTCAATGAAATTTGCAATGAGTGGCGGAAATTGGATTAAAGATAAATGTTGTCAAATTATATTGAAATCGGTGCTGATTTTCTCATCTGTCATCTGAACCTGGCATGTTCACGCGTTGGCAGACCGACCGATTTCCTTGTTTATGCTCCTGAAGGCAAAAACAAATAAAACAAAGACAAGTAAAAAGGCTGCTAAATTCGACCTCCGCCATTCTGAAGGAACTATAAAATTTTCCAAAAAAAAAAAGAAATCCATAAAAAAATGCAACCCCTTATATGGCGGCTATACGAAAACGTAGACCTTCATAAGTAATTATTTGAAATAGGTTGTAGTACCGATTCCGAACTTCAAAAACAAATTTTAAAACAATACCGGTGAATAAGACGTAGACCTGCATAGGCAATTTTCAGTTATAGGCTGAACTTCAAATACGAAATTTGAAACAATTCTATGTCTATAAAATCACAAAAATACCAAATATCTTCAAATTCGAAATTTTGCCATTAAAATAATAAAGGGTGGTACGGCTATGAGGGGACTGTACGAAAACGGAGCGCACCGGGTCTAGCTATTATAATATAAAGGTGGAATATGTAGGTCCAATATTTATAGTCCATCCCCCAGAAGAGAAATATTGAAATATTTTAACTCTAATTTGTTATAACAAAATAATAATGATTCAACAATATCTTCCGCTGATTCCATTCGAAGTATAGGCTCTGAACATGGGAATGTATGCATGTAGATGTTTGAGAAACTCCTCAATTAAATATTGTCAATGTCGGCTATAGGTAAATCCATATTTCTAGGGTTGTTTATGAACTTAATTTTTTGAAATTTTAGGAGGTGAGTACCAATGTAAGAGTAATACAGGGTTGCCCATATTCGACGGACCTTTGGGCCCATTCCTATCGACGAGGCTTGTCCGCAGGCAACATTCTTTGCGTCAATTGAATTTTGTACGGGAACAAATGCAAATATATACGAATAATCCGTTGTAAAGTGGACCGAGCCATGCCCAACTGCTGAGAACGGCGTTTTTGGGATGTTCTTGGGGACCTCTCAACACTGGCTCGTACGGCAGCGATATTTTCGGCCGATCGCCTTTGTCGACTTTTATATGGCCTCTTCGGATTAGAAAGAGCCTTGCCAGTCGAAAATGTTTCGTATACAGGGTTGCCATATTCGACGGACCCATCTGGCAACGCCATAACTTAATGACATACCGCGTTTGAAGCGTCAGTCCAAGCAGATTTTTACCATGAACCAATACACGCCAATGGAATGGGCCCAAAGAGTCATCGAAATGGCCGCAGATGACGAGCAATTTTGGAACAAAATTATCATGTCCGATGAAGCCCATTTCACATTGAATGGGACCGTAAATAAGCAAAATTGCCGTTTTTACGCCACTGAAAATTCTCAGGAGATTCAAGAAGTGCCTCTTCATGACGAAAAAGTCACAGTTTGGTGCGGCGTTAGTGCGAAAACGGTCATTGGGCCGTTTTTTCCAAAATGAAAATGGCCATGCTGTTACCATCAACAAATGCAAATCAATGCGAATAATCCGTTGTAAAGTGGACCGAGCCATGCCCAACTGCTGAGAACGGCGTTTTTGGGATGTTCTTGGGGACCTCTTAACACTGGCTCGTACGGCAGCGATATTCTCGGCCGATCGCCTTGGTCGACTTTTATATGGCCTCTTCGGATTACAAAGAGCCTTACCAGTCCGAAATTTTTCGTATAAACGCTTAATGGTGTTCTTAGAAGGCGCACTTCTCACATTTTTAATGTTTTAAAAGCACGTTGAGTTTTCACAATTGACTTCTTCTGTTGAATGTAAATTTCAACTATTTCAGAGCGTTCGCGTGGCGTGTATTGGTTCATGGTAAAAATCTGCTTGGATTGACGCTTCCAACGCGGTATGTCATTAAGCGATGCGACATCTCTGTCAAAAGTTATGACGTTGCCAGATGGGTCCGTCGAATATGGGCAACCCTGGACACTGCAATGCAAGTTTTCCTCTATACTGAAAAATGTATTTCTGTTTCATATTTTTCTTTCCTTTAATTTCAAACTATTTCAAAATCTTTAAATTTAAGTTTTCCCTCCAAGTGAATTATTTCTCCATCAAATTCCGTCAACTAAGCGCATTTTGTCGAATGCCTCAAAAAACATTTATGCGCAATGAAAGTTTTCGATTAAAAACTAATGGCATTGATGTGGTGTGATCTAACTTTTTGTTGCGTTGCTTTGAGTCTTTGTTGGAGGACGGACAGACGAGATGGTTCATAGGAGAATGGAATGCAATGCAAATTTCACAAAGTTAATATTCATTCCATTAAAAACCATTTTGCTGATAGTTTTTCTCTTTTGCATTGAAAATGATGACAATAAAATCAAAAAGTTAAGTAAAATGCCGTTAAAAGGAAAGAAGAGAAGACGTGCAGTGGACGAAAGGGGTATGGCATTTGAAGGAACTTAAATCCCAATGAAGAAATCTTGAAGAAGAAACCTTACCACTTTAACCACAAGCAATTAAACTTGTCACAATAATTGCATTTTCCTCACAACCACAATCGCAAGATGACGGCGAAGTAGGAACGGAGAAGACAGCAGCAAACGAGGCAAACGACAACAAGAAGAATCTATGAACATTTTTGCTTTGATGCTTAAGCATTTTTATTCTGCTTCTTCTTCTTCTATTAGAACTTTTAACATTTCCCCCCAGCTTTCCACTGACTTTTTTTTGATATCAATTCAGGATGAAACATTTCATTTATAAAATTGGAATCAGTTCTTAGCAAAGCAAAAGTTGCCATCCACTCTGAGAGAGACAGAGACATGAAACCCTGGTACAACTAACATTTGGTTGTTGCTGGTGTTTTGAAGCAACTTTACCAAATTGCTTAAGATAAGATGCTAAGACTTTTGGCGTAAAGCCTTTTTGTTGGCACTAACCAAGAAATGGCACTAGTTGTCCAACACACACACAAGAAGAGAGCACACACTCTTAAGCACACACAAACACAAACTCCAAAACTATTCACCAATTTCTGTGTTCAAATCTTTTATAAAACAGCTCAAGAAACAAAAAGAACAATAACGGGAAAACAAAAAAATATAAAAAAAAACTTTCTTAAGCTTTAATTTGAAGACTCCCCAGCAAATAAAAAAACCAAACAAGGGAAACTGGGGAGCAAATTTTTGCTGAACTATCATTATTAGAGAGCTTAAAATGGCAGCATGTTCTATCCCCAGCTCCATTCATTCATTCATTCATTCCTTCATCCAATTCACAACGTTTGTCCGGACATCCCCCAAAGACCTGGTTTAAGTTGTTGTTTTTTTCCTTTTTCTATTTCACACAAACGCTGCAGTTAGATTGAAATGAATTGTCAGAACTAAGAAGAAAATTAAATTCCTTTAAGGATTAAAAACTTTAAATTATAACCAACGAATGGATAATCATGTTTCTCCCAGTAAATGTCGACAACTCAAACAAAAGCAACAATAACAGAATTGGAGGAAACAAAAGCACAAAAGTATACTTGAAAATAAAAGGAAATAATCTTAGGAGATAATTGTAAATGATGATAATCTTAAGGCCATAGTCAAAGGTCAACAGACCCATTGGGATTGGGGAGAAGAGGTGTTTATTTGGCAAGCAAGAACAGAGCAAAACTTAACTTCACTTTAAGTCTTAAATCAATAGCCAAAGTTTTAGAAACGTTATCACTGGAATAATTTTGAGGATTATTGGTAATTGTATTTATTCAATGTTTGATCGAAATAATCACTAAAGACCCTAGACCCGCTCTTTCCACAGAAAAAAAAAAATTAAAATCAATTCCGCTGATTTAAGAAATTTTGAAGGGTTAGATGATGTTTAACGGAATAGGCTTAAAATTCTTTAAAGGCCTTTACATTTTTTTAGAGCGTGTGTAATTTTTGTAAAATTAAATAAACTAAAAGCGATGTTGCGATTTTTAATACCTTCAGACTACATATATATTTGGACCCTAGGTCTCTTTGGACAAGATCCGTTTCAGGACATTTGGAGACGATCTAGCGATGTCCATGGAACTCAAAAAAAAGCGAAAGTGATATCCGATACCATTCAGACTTGGTAAATGTCAATATTTCCTTCTAGTTTTCCTAGTTACGACATTTCTTCTGCTACCTCCCTCATAAAGGGTCAAACTTTTAAATAACCAAGAGCATTTTAAATCTGGTTCTCTTCATATTTCACACATCCCATTATTTATTCTAATACTAGATTCGATATGAAGAAGGGACATAACGGTCCACTCCTTCTGGTGCCTCACCCACAAAGGGTCACAATTACATATATGAAAAATATCAAAACCAGTAAGGACAAGTCAGAAGTCGGGCGGGGCCGACTATGTGGTACCCTACACTACTATGCATATTTAGTAGAGCTCCCGTAACAAAAGAATTTTTTTGAGGTAGATCATACCACCTATCAACATTTGGCTTTAGAGTAGTTATAGTTTGGTTTCAGAGGGAACTAATATAGAGGAGACATACCCTATTCTGAATCGATTTTCACTAAATTTGATGGAGATATTTTATCCTTTTATACCAAAAAAACATGGATATAGAGTGCATGATATCACTTCGAGAAGTATTATATTAAAAATATATATCGGAGGCGACTTCACTCCACTTGGTCTGATATAAGCCATTATTTCCACAATAAACCTGGAATCTGATTATATATGTGAGCTATATCCAAATCTTAGCCGTTCTCTATAAAATTTCGCAAAAGTATTTCTGAGCTCTATAAGATATCTGTTACCAAATATCATTGTTGTCGAATGCATATTACGAATATAAGGAACGTACACAACAAATCGGATGAAACATATATATAGGAGCTACAGCTCTACCTAAACCGATTTTGTCCAAATTTGATGTACTTGCTTCAAGACTGAATTCGGTTGGATGTATCAAATTTTTTTTTTATCTGAAAAGATTTTCCCCAAGTTTGAAGTTCTTCGGTCGGATGTGCCGAAATCCATACGATTTGTACCGATGATCATTATTTTAAATAGCGTTCGTCCTTGGACCATGTATTTTGATTTATCCATGTCTGCCCGACTTTATATGTCAGGGAAATCACTCTAGCTTCTGAATGAAGTAGATGGACAAAATTTCACTCAAATGTATTTTAAGTCCGTCAAATTTTATGATATCTTCCATATAACACTACAACCGGAATTAGCATATAGTGAGGGTTTCAGACATATTTTTTAACTAAAGTTCAGATTCGAAGTTCCTAAAAGGTATCACTTTTTCTGGCGCATAATTGTCTATGCAGGACCACGTTTTCCTAAGGCCCCATATAATGGTAACGTCGATATTCGGTATTGGGACAATTTAAGATAAATTGTTGAATGGAATTTCCCAGAAGTTTGTATTTGGAGTTTGTAAAATGTCCCAAATTTTATGGAAGATTGTCTATCAAGCCCCAAGTTTTCCTATGTCCTACTACATAGGAGTACCTAAGGATATGCGGTTTTTGAAAGACTTTTAGTACATGTGTCATTATAATTGCTTGAAGTGAACGGCACACACGAACGAATTCGTCCCAGAAGAATGTGTACTAAATTTTGAAAAAATCGGTTAGGGTATAGCTAGACGTCCCAAATATATGTTTCATTCGATTTTGTATTTATATTCCTCACATCGTATTATGCTCTCCACTACAACGATATTTGGTACCGGCTATCAGATACCGCATAGAAATACCTCTGCTAAATTGTATAGACATCGATTCAGAATTGAATATAGTTCTCATATATATATCTTCATCCGATTTCACGTTTATTGTGCATTAAATGTGTAATATTAGCTCAAGTAAGCTGGATTTTTGTAAATATCGGTTCAGTCCGTCAAATTTAGTAAAATTCGAAATATAGGAAGATTTTCTTCCATATATTAGTTCATTTCACCTTTTAATTATATCTGCTTTAAATTCTGCCATAAATTCCCCATAAAACTTGACTTGACGTCATCAAAAGTGGGTGATATTCCAAATTTCGCCAGTTTTAACTACGATTTAGTGTGATACAATTTTCTGTTACACCTAACAACAATGCTTTCCAATCTCATAATCTTAAATGAAACTACTCTAAAAAGTATCACTCTTAAGTTTCATACCCGATAAAATTAAAATTATTAAACTGCTTAAAAGATTTATTCTTGAGAAAAAATATTTTTTTAAAAAATATGGTTTCTTATTTCATTAAAATATCTCCTAAATGTTGATCATAAAAACATTGATGCTGACGTTTCCTATACAGTATATTCTAAAAACTAAAAATTCTCTTAGCAGAATTAAAAAAAAAAAAAAAAACACTTACCGCTGCGGTCTTCACTTTCAGCTGGCTTGAGCTGTAAAGCGCGGTTCATCTGAAAATGAAAATGAAATCGATTTTAATATGATAAATTCGATAAATATTGAAAATTCCCAATATAAACCTTTGCCTTTCCCTTAACCCTTACATTATTTATTTTCCAAATCACTTTAAATGACCTTGAATAACTTAAATGTCAGCGGTAACAATAAAATGAACTGTTTTACCATTCAAGACACAGTGGAGGGTATGAAAATAGTTGTGATTTCTTGTTAAGGTCATATTGAATAATTTATTAACACTGATTGCCACAAATTTACAGTTTATTATGCGATTGTGTTTAACAATAAAAAGGCCATAGTTTAGTTTGCATTTAGAGGTGGTGATTTATATCCAGTAAACTAAGAACAGTGATTTATCTCTAGCACGTTTACAAATGTATGAGATTTTTATTTTGTCAAAAAAGGAATGTAAATTTACTCAAAGAGCGACACAACTCGGAAAATTCAGTTTCGAAAAAAAAGGATAGTTATATTACTACATATAAATTATTTGCAAAGGGATCACCACATATACTCTTTTGTTGATTTTATTGATGAAGTGGACCCATATATCTCATCTTCACACAAGATCTGTTTAAGATAATTTGATGCTCAACTCGCATCATGGTATTAGTTATGCAAAATGTTGACCCTTTTTGGGGGAGGTACTTGACGGAGTGGACCGATATTTGTCATTGATCTACCACTAACAAAAAATATTGGGATTTGCAAAACTTGCACAAAATCGAGTGAATTATTTTCTTTGAAAATTGTTGCCTTTTGTGGGGGAAGTACCAGAAGGAGTGAATCGATGTTACCCATCTCCGAACTCGATCTAAGATTGACAATAACATTACAGTGTAGTGTAAATTTGGACCAAATCGTATACTCCCTTCGACAGTTATCGTGCACACCAGACAGGCGGCCGAACGGACGGATAACCCTAGATCGCATCCAAATGTCGTGAAAAGGATTTGGTCCAAAGAGACCTAGGGTGTTTTTTCGATGAGGGACATTTGGCCCACATAAAATGATACATACTCTCTGTTGCCATATAACTAAGGGTATACAAATAATTGTTTGTCGACCCGTTTTATAGAAGTAGTCTCTAAATCTAGACAGATTTCATTAAATTTACCATTTCTAGAACTAGACTTTATCTGATGCAATGTATTGAGTACCATTGTTCACAATAATCTTACGATGTACAATGTAAATTTATTATCCTTTCTTATATTCAAAATTCGGCGGTATGGGCCATAATCCATTTTTTTAGTCAAAGTAAAGTAGATTTTTTCAAAGTACCCTAATGAAAGATATATACAAATCTGAACAGATTAATAATTATTTCAAAGAAAAATCCAGTAAGGAAAAGACAAAAGTCGGGAGGGCCGACTATATGCTACCCTACACTACAAGTAGAACTCCCATAACAAAAGAATTTGAAGTTGATACCACCTATCAACACTTGGCTTTAAATCAGTTATAGTTAGGTTTCACTACATTTGACGGGGACATTTTAATTTTTGTATACCAAATATAGAGTGAATTTCAATAAGTATTATATTAAATAAAATATGAATCGGAGCCGAGTTCCACAAGATGGAAACGTACTTCACTAAAATCACTCCATTTCTTGCACAATAAAACTGAAATCGGATTAATGATATGTATGGGAACTATATCGAATTCTCAGTCAATCTCGATAAAATTTGGCAAAAGTATTTTCGAGCTCTATCTGGTACCAAATATCATTGTTGTCGAATGCATATTACGAATGTGAGGGACTTAAACCCCAAATTGGATGAAACGTATATATGGGAGATATAGAACCGATTTTTAACAAATTTGATGTACTTGCTTCTAGACTAAATTCGGTCAGATTACCAAATTTCAGGACTCTTTGACAGATATTAGTCATTTTGTGCACAATTAACCCGTAATCGGTTGAAGATATATGAGGAACCTATATCCAATTCTGAACCGAACTTGATAAAAAAAAGATATTTCCGAGCTCTATAAGATATCTGGTACCAAATATCATTGTTGTCGAATGCATATTACGAATTTGAGGGACTTAAACACCAAATATATGGAAGCTATAGCTACATCTGAACCGATTTCACCAAATTAAATGTACTTTCTTCTAAACTGAATGCGGTCGAATGTACTGATATTGGCCATATGGTGCACAATTAACACGAAATACCCAAATATGAACCGATCTTGATAACATTTGGCAAAGGTATTTCTGGATTAAATATCATATCCAAATATCATTTTTCAGCTTAAAACCCCAAATCGGATGAAACATATATATAGGAGCAATAGCTATATCTTAACCGATTTTCTCCTAATTTGATGTACTTTCGGTCGGATGTGCCAAAATTCAAGTCTTTTGGACTGATATTAGCCATTTGGTGCACATTATCCCTAAATCGGTTGAAGATATATGGGAGCTATATCTAAATTTGAACCGATTTTCGCCAACTTCAATAGGGTTCGTCTTTGGGCCAAACAAATATTGTTTGGAAAAAAATTTATGAATCGGATAATAAATGCGACCTGCAGTTTGTTCACAAAAATACATGGACGGGCGGACGGACTGACATGCATAAACCGGCTCAGAAAGTGATTCTATGAAGATCCTCAGAAGTAACTATGGGTCTATCTCTCTTCCTTCTCCATGTCACAAGCAAATGCACAAATGCCCTTACCACTTTGTGGTGTAGGGTGTACAAACGTTCAACGTTTCACTTAATATTGAATTTCAAAAATACCAGGTCAGGTAAATCTGCTCAGAATTTGATTCTATGCAGATAACTGGAAGCAGCTATAGCTCTATCTCGTTTCCTTTTGTATGTTACAAAGAAATGTACAAAGACAAAAACCCTTTCCCACAGCCTGGGGTGGGGTATAAAAGGATCTACCAGTTTCAGGAGTCAGACAAAGAGTTAATTTTTTTTTTGTCTTTATATTATATATAGTTTAACTATAAATGAATTTCGTTTCCAAGTAGACTTCTCCACCCCTAGACATAAACCTCCACCTGCTTACTTTGTTTCATTGCCAAAAAATCCGCCTCAGAACATGTTGAGCAATATTCGCTGCAACAATGCAACCTCCTGCTCCCTCAACTTTTAAATTATCTTAAAAGCTTTATTCCATTACCAAAGCAGCTAACCGATCGGCCATCGCTATAATCTGACCTATGCAAGTAAAATTTTATTTTCAATTAAAATTTAATCAATGTCAACTTTTTGGACATAACGTAGAGCAGAGCAGTTTTCCAACATATCAGCTACATTTCATTCATTATGAGCATGAATTTGTTTACCTCTTCGCCGCTCTTTTGGGGCATTCACATCGAAACGACCTCGCTTTACAATCTTTCGTTCACGGGTTTTCAATATTCTCAATGTTGGCGGTGGGTTGCATGTCCAGCAAATAATTTTCTGCATACGTTTAATAAAAATTTCTGCTGAATTTGTAGTTTTTAGTTAACGACGTCGACGACGACGATGGCGATGGGAATGACGATAATGATTGTTTGATGCGAAAATTTTTGGTAGAATATTTCGTGAGGGCGGGGGAATGGCGTGAAATTCCCCCCAGTAAAATTTGAGGGTGGTTGAATGGCAATAAAATTGATGCTTGTAATATTATTACAACAGGAAGCAATGTGTGTCGATGATGCGGTTATGATGACGGTGACTCTTTGAACCCGCTTCGGCCAAAGAACATTATGAAGTTGCTTATTCATTATGCATTAAATGTAAATACGTTAAATGTTGTCCAATCATTAACATAATTGAATTACAAACATGACATGAACCATTATGGCGAGTGGCGATGAGGAGGGCAATACTTGCTTGCTGTCCAGATATATTTTGTTGTCACACTAAATGTGTGTGTGTGAATAAGAGGTCCCAGCTGGTCCATACACTACAGTTTGCAAAATATCCCTTGTTGCAGGGGTGCGTAAGTGTAAGCGTCTGTATTTGTATGAAGGCCAACAGCAACAACAAGTTTCATTGAAAATTTGTTGGCTATTTTCGATGTAAATGTTGTTGGTTTGATTTTTCGCTTCATTCACTGCAGTTTAGTTGCATTTCCTGGCAATATTGCATCCCCCAAAACTGGCAGCAATCCTTTTGGTTTCACTTTGGTTGGTTGTTGCTTTCCTCGATTAGTGTATATTTTGGCTTTTACAAAATTGCTGTTGACGCTATCGCCATCATGATGATCATCGTAATCGTTGGACCCCTCAAAAATTCCCCCAAATATCCAGCATAATGGAGCTTTGGAGCCCTCCTGCTCCCCCCACCCCAGTTGGTAAACACATTACTCCACATTGATTATTATTGAAATGATGGTTTATATTTTGGCTGTAAACATGTGTACAAATGTGTCCCTTACATTGAGTTCTCTTTCTCGGTGTTTATGTTTATCCGAGGACAACTCGTCCACAGGTCACATGCAGGCAAACAGTTCAATACATACATCCATAACGTACATCCATACTCACATTCATCTCACACACCAATGTCGAGCTCAGTGTCCAGCATCCTCAATGCGTTATGGGTTTTCAGGAATGGGTAAATATGGTTTGATTTTTAATGGCTTTTCAGTTTTAATTACTTTTTGCTTAAAATATATTTATCCTCAGAATGCTGTTACGTTCAATATTGTGTATACGCACACATATACACGCGTCTCCCAGACTGTCCCTGGCCTAGAGAGGGAGAGAGTAAAGAAATTAAGGAAACCATATTTCCAGTGTAATTTCATTGATGACTCATGTGGGAAGCACTTTTGCAAATTGCAAGGTCTAGTTTGTGGATAGACGATTTTCACATACATATATGCACATTGGGAGAGGGTAAGATTGAATAATTACAGATCATCTGTACGCTATACATTTAAGTAGCAGTAAACAAAGTCTAGGCAACAGCATACTAGTCTCAAGGTATAAGTTGGAATGCTAAGAAATCGGATTGTCTACAGTGCAGTATTTCATATACCTGCACCTCCATAATTTGCATGAAGCCCCGTGCAGGTAAGCCCAAAATGCAGCATGTTTAACTCACTTATGGGCGCAGAGCACATTTCTTTAATACTACTCTATTCAATGCAGCTATGACCAAAATTCTATTCTAAAATGTTTCCTAAACGTACATTTACTAGTGCAACATAGAGGAATATTTGTATACCCTACAACACTATGTGTAGGGTGTATTGCGAGGTTAAAAGTTGTGTAACACCTAGATATATTGGTCCCGATATATGATCCTCCAATTTCGCCGAGCTGAGCCAATCTAGCTATGTCTGTCCGTCCGTCCGTCTGTCCATGTTACAAGTCACAACTATGGCCAGATTTTGACGAAATTGAAAATGAGGTAGGGACAGAGTCAAAATAGAAGCCTATTGTTTTTGGAGATGATCGCAAAATATGAAGGGATTTAAATGGACCAAAAATAGAAAATTTTCCCGATTTTGCTGTTGCTCTACAGGTCCAATTATAGAGCAATCGATGCGGAATTTTGCATGAAGTCCGAGTTTAGGGCTGGGCAGAAGCATACCAATTTGTACGGACAGCGGACATTATTTAGAGAGTAAAATAAGGTATAATTTTTATGTCAAAAATTACGAAAATTTCACTAAACCGAAATTTGTTTAATTCCGGCCAAATAACATATACAATAAAAGGTCAATTTTGACCTTTACAGTAATAGCCAAGTTATGGGATTATTTTGCTATATAGGTAAATACAGGGTGAGATGAATAAATTGTAACCAATTTCAGACTGCTTTCCTTTCCTAAACCACTCGTCCGACTGCTGTTTAAATTATTCCAGTGAGAGCTCATATATTCTTTCAAGGCGCACAAAAGCATTTTGGTGAGCATTTTCCAGAAAAAAAAAGTTATTCGTGATGAAATTCAAGCGTGATAGTGTGATCTCTTTATATTTTGCTAGAAAACCACTGTGGCTATCATTAGAGCACTCCAGTATTTAAATGTGAATAAATCTTTTATGTCTCGTACCATCGCCGGTTGCCGTGATACTGGTAGCGTAGCCCGACGTCAAGGAAGTGGACGGAAGAAAACAGCAACATTAGCAGAAATGGATCGAAAAGTAAAGAAGCGACTTGATCGAAACCCATGTAGCAGGAGCCGAAATATGGATCTTGACCTGAACATATCACCATATTTCCATTCGGCAAATATTGAAACATGAGCTCGGGATAAAGCCATTGAAATTCCAAAAAGTGCAAGAACTTACATCGCAACAGAAAGAAAATAGACTTAAAGGTGCTAAAGAGTAGCTACGCTTGGCCGAAAGTGGTGAACTGCCGTATTTGGTTTTCTCCGATGAGAAAACATTCGTTGTCCAGCAGTTTACTTGCCAAAAAGGTTAGCTGAAAATGTGCACATGTGCCACCAGAACTCAAGCGCCGGCCATGCTGATGGTTTGGGCCGTCATAACAGCCGCTGGTCGCTCTCCGCTCGTATTAATCGACCGTGGCATCAGAATAAATGTCGAATATTATCGTGAAAATATTCTGGAGGGTGTATTAAAGCCATGAGCAAGCAAACATTTTGGTCGCAGACCTTGGACACTCCAACAGGACTCAGCACCATCGCACTCGGCACGCGCCACCCAAGAATGGTTACAAAATGAGGTTCCTCGCTTCATTTCCAGCGCACAATGGCCACTAAAATCTCCAGATACCAATCCGTTGGACTGTTGTGTCCGGAGTATTTTGGAAAGCAAGGTTGGCACTAAAATGTACCAAAGTGTCGATCAACTGTAGCAAGCGCTTGGTTTCATTGGCCGGTTGAAGGCCATAATTCGTGCCAAAGGTGACCAATTCGAACAAATCTAAACTTATTCTAAAATTTGATGCTATTTTCGACATTTTTTGCTTTCATTAAATAAAATTTAAAAATTATGGCGTTTTACATTGTTGCTGAATCGATCTTGATAATATTTGGCAGAGCTGTATTTGATACCTGATGCCAAATATAGTTTTTGTGGAGTGCATATTACGAATGTGGGGGTTGTAAACAACAAATCAGATGATACATATATATTTGAGTTATACCTATATCTGAAGCGGTTTTCCCATTTTCTTAGCTATGTGCAAGTCTAAGCCGATCTCAATAAAATTTGACAGAGGCATTTCTGTGTCATTTCTGAAATCTGGCACATCACTCTTGTGGAGTGCATATTACGAAAGTTGGCAATTTTAACCTCAAATCGAGTGAAACATATATATGGGAGCTACAGCTACATATATGTGAACCGATTTACTTTAAGTAAAAGATTCCATGATGAATTCGATCGGATGTGCCAAAATATATTCCATTGGACGAATAATACACATATGGTGCACAATAAAATGGAAATCGGGAATGTGATTCGGATCAATATCAGTCCGAATCAAATGCATTTTAGCACACATGGCCAGGTTCAGCCCAGAAGTATATCTGGCAATTTTGGTGCACAATACTTATAAAAACGGACGACACTATAAATGGGGGCTATATCCAAATCTAACCCGATTACCACCAATCAATCACCAGCGTTCGTCCTTGGGCTAAACAAATGATTTGTGGAAAATTTGATATCAATGAGGCCATAAATGCGACCTGTACATGGACAGAAAGACAAACGGACGGACATCGATTCAGAATGTGATTCTATCTCGCTTCCTGCTCCATATTACAAGCAAATGCACAAAGACATGTACATATAAAAATAGTTTTTAATTTTGAGGAAATAGCTTTGAGGATAGCTTCCAGACAGATTTTCTTCCGATTTCAATATATGTATATATATATATATATATATATAAATATATATATATATATATATATATATATATATATATATATATATATATATATATATATATATATATATATATATATATATATATATATATATATATATATATATATATATATATATGTATATATATATATATACTGTGTTGGGTCTGACATGAGTATTTCGAGGTGTTACAAACGGCGTAAAATTCTAAGACGATTTAGCCATGTCCGTCTGCCTGTCTGTCTGTCTGTTGTAATCACGCTATCTTCTGATCAAATTGAGATAGAAGGCTAAAATTTTGCACACATGTATATTTTACCAGTAGGCAGGTTAAGTTCGTAAATGGGCCATGTAGGTCTAAGTTATCATGTAGCCCCCCATATAACGGTACCTTCCGATATTCGGCAAATTGATGATTTTAACGACATTATTCACCGGAATTGTTTCAAATTTTTCATTTGAAGTTCGAAAGGCAGCCTAAGATAGAAAATTATCTGTGCAGGTCCACGTCTTCGTAAAACCCCCATATAACGGTACCACCCGATATTCTGTATTTTCATAATTTTAGCGACATTATTTACAGGAATTGTTTCAAATTAGGTATTTAAAGTTCGTAATGGATACTACATCCTAAGTCAAAAAATGAGCCATATAGCCCCCACGTCTTCATATAGCCACCATATAACGGTACCCAAACAAATTTGGTATTTGAAGTTCGTAATAGATACTGCAGTATAAAACAGAAAATGGGCCACCTCTTCGTATAGCCCCCATATACCATACCCCCCGTTATTCGGTATTTTGAAGATTTTAGCTACATTATAAACAGATTTTTCTTCAAGTTTCGCATTTAAATATTGTAATAACTTATGAAAAAGTTGCCTGTGCAAGTCCACGTCATCGTGTAGGCATTCGGTATTTTTAAGGTTTTAACAGAATTTTTATTTTTTATTTTTTTTTTTTTTTGGAAATTGCCAAATTTGTACCAAATGGTGGAGGGTATTAAAAGTTCGGCCCGGCAGAACTTATTGCTCTTTTACTTGTTTTTTTTTTTTTTTTTGTTTCTCCTTTTCTTTTTATCTTTAACACATTTTTACTTTCTTTGTGCATTTGCTTGTAAGATAGCGAAGGAAGCGAGGTTGACCCATAATTAATTTTGAAGATACTCATAGAATCCCTTTCTTAGTCGTTTTGTGCATGTCAGTCCGTCCGACCGAGCATCCACGTATTCTTGTGAACAAAATGCAGATCGCATTTATTATTCGATTGAGATGAAATTTTGCAAACAATATTTGTTTGGTCGAAGGACGAACCATAATGAAATTGGTTATAATCGTATCAGATTTTGATATGGCCCACATATATCTTCAACCGATTTTGGGTTAATTTTGCACCAAATGGCCAATATCAGTCCAAAAGTCTTGAATTTTGGCATATCCGACGGAATTCAATCTAGAAGGAAGTACACCGAATTCGGAGAAAATGGGCTCAGATATAGCTATGGCTCCCATATATAGGTTTCATCCGATTTCATGTTTAAGTCCCCCAAAACCGTAATATGCACCCCACAAGAATGATTTTTGGTATATGATATCAGATACAGCCAAGAAATACCTCTGCCAAATTGTATCAATATTGGTATAGATTCCGGACGTACGTATCTATTTTGTGGAACTCGACTAAGATATATATTTATACCCTACACCACGAGGTGTCTTTGTGCATTTGTTTGTAACAGGCAAAAGAAAACGAGATAGTCCCATAGTTCCTTTTGTTGATCTGCATAGAATCACATTCTGAGTCGGTTTATGCATGTCCGTCCGTCCGTCCGTCCGTCCATGTATTTTCGTAAACAAAGTACAGTTCGCATTTATTGCCCTATCCAAATGAAATTTTGAACAAATCATTTGTTTGGCCCAAGGACGAACCCTTTTGAAATTGGAGATAATCGATCAAAATGTAGATATAGCTCCCATATATATCTTCGTCCAATTTGCTTTTTTTTGTGGACCAAACGTGTAATATCAGCCCGAATTAGGCCTGAAAATAAGTATGCCAAATTTGATCGAACTCGGTTCAGATATAGCTATAGCTCCCATATATATTGTTCATCCGATTTGTTATTTTCCTCCTTTCCTTTCCTTTCACTCTGTAACAACAATATTTGGGGAAATATATCAAAAACAGCTCAGAAAAACATTTGCTAAATTTTATCGAGATCGGTTCCGATTTGGATATAGCTCCCATATATAACTTCGTCCGATTTACCTTTTATTGTGAACCAAACGTCTAATATTTGGCCAAATGGGATGGAATTTGGCACTTACGACTGAATTGAGTCTAGAAGGTAGTATGTCAAATTTGGTGAAGATCGGTTCAGATATAGCTTTAGCTCCCATATATACTGTTCATCCGATTTGTTACCCACAGCCGTAAGATACACTCCGTAACAACGATATTCAGGGAAATACAGCTCAGAAATATCTTTGCTAAATTTTATTGAAATCGGTTTCGATTTGGATATAGCTCCCATACATATATTTATCCGATTTCAAATTAATTGTGCACCAAATGGGCAATACAAGTCCGAATTTAAAAGATACAAATGCTTCGGCATATTTAGTCCTTTGAATTTTAAATAATAATTATAATCATAGCGTGTATGATTGAATTCTCCCATAAAAACTTTTTAATTGTTATGCGGAGCTCAACTAAATTAGCAAAGTGGTGTAGGGTATCATAAAGCCGGCCCCGGTCGACTTTAATATTTTCTTTACTGGTTTATAATATAATCCTTCTTTGAGTGATATCATACACTCTAGAACAATGTTATTGGTATAAAAGATTAAAATGTCGACCTCGCCTCCAAAGTAAAATAGGTGGTATGATCTACTTAACATAAATTATTTTGCTACGGGAGCTTTGCTACTAAATAAGCATAGTGGTGTATGGCATCATATAGTCGGCCCGGCCGGCTTTTGACTTTGCTTTACTGGTTTTCCTCATAATTTGTTGGCAAAGAAAAAAGGTGATAGCATTTACTTTTAGTGATGAAAATAAGGATAACAGTCAACCTCGTGTGTATGCGGGATAGTAAAATACAACTCTGATTCAAAACAGTTGTTTCCTAACCTCTATCCTAGAACCACTAACCTTGTCGCAGTGATGGCGTTTTAACTTAAAATGTCATGAAATTGTATATCCTTGTTATTGAGGTATGGATTCATGCATGATTGATGTGTATGAGTGTGATGTGTGTATGTGTGGGCACACTGCATGATGGCAAAGCAACGGCCAATGACCATTCAATAATGCAATACACATTTACATGTCAAATATGGTTGTTGGCTTTGTTGTTGTTAGTGTTGCTGCTGCTGTTTTAAAATGCACCATACCACGGTACTTAAACTAGTTTATGGAACATGTTCGTATTTAGTTGCAGCAATGGATATGTGTGTTTGCGTGTGTGTGAGAGTGAATTTTCATTCTCTTTATTGATATGACCGACCAAGTCCACAGTTACTGAATCTAAACAGAGGAGTGGGGGATGCTTACTTTCCACCAACTTGGTTTGGTGGCTTTTATTGCCGTGTCGTCATCATCATCATCATCGTCATTCGTTTTGGCTCTACGGTTGTTAGCGTTCAATAAATTGGAAAATTTTGTTTTGTATTATTGCACTTAAACGCTTGATTACATTTAGTTTTAAAAGCATTTTTGCCATTTTTGTACAATGTTGTTTGTTCGACAGAGGCTAGTGGGGAGGGAGAGTGAGTGAAAAAGAAGTAGAATCTATTATACTACAGAGTCCAGTCCAATAGCTGCCTTTGCTGTTGCTTTTGCTACTCTATGTCCTGGGTAATGTTATTTAATGTTCACTATTAATACTATTACTTTTGTATTTCGATACATAACTAAGCGAAATAGTGTGCTTTGATTTTATTTTGCAATTTTTATTTGGTGGCCATGGAGCACAGAGCATATTTTGACAAAATGGAAATTTTGAATTGATGTATTGGGGTTACTGGAATTTTTCAGTATTGAATTAAGTTAATAGCTTGATATGATGGAAAATCACATTAATAATTTCATGTAGCTTGTATGATGTTCTATGTATACACTTACGATAGCAAGTCCTTGTTCAAAACTTACCTGAAAATAGAAAAATTAGAAAAAGTAAACGGTTAATAAAATATGACACAAACGATAGTAATTTGTATTAAATAACCAAATTGCGTCAACTTTGAAGACTTCCTCAGATTTGGAGAAAATTAATTTAAAATTGAATTAAAGAGTTATATAGCTGGAAAACAATCGCTTGCAATATCGAAAGTATCAATGCTTTATTTTAAAAGGGAGTATGGATTGAAGTCTCCACATAAATAAAATTTATGAGAAATACAAGAACATATAAAAAAGCGACAGTATCCAGCTGTCTGTCGATCTTACTTGAGATGAAAACGACCTAGATGATTAAAATTTTTCTTAATTATTTTGGGTATCTGCAAGTTTTATGCGATAGGAAATTAAGCGATGTTTTGAGAGTTTTGATCAAGATTTCCGGCAGAATCGTTTATTACTTGGTAAATGTAATTGTATAAGAATTTTCGATTATTATTTCGTAGTCGGTTCATGTTTTGACAACATTTGGCCTCCGATTTTTTTATAAAGAGGCATTAACTTTACTCATTGATTGTGGCAACTCGATACAAATAATTAATATCGTTCCAATTTTAATACCAAACTTGTATCTTCATTTTGAAAATTTTAGGCTGAGGTTGTCTATTGTAATAAAAAAGTCCATATCACCTAGATCACATCAGATCTCTGGTTGAGAGAAATATTTAAATATACCATGTTTGAAAAGTAATGCTAACATTTTTCGTAATTAATTGGAGATATAAATATTGAACATTGTAACTTTTTGTGTTGAAGTTGCCAGAAGGGGTGGGCCGATATCTATGATCTTCACATTTTATCTTGAAATTTGAAGGAAATCGGATGCTTATTTCGCATTTTCCCTTTTAGTTATTCAATTATTTATTTTATGCCTTTGTGGGGGCGGTTAGAGAAAGAGTGAATCGATATATCCTATCTTAACATCAGATCTTGTGCAAAAAATAGACCTGACCCATACATTACGATTTGCAAAATTGTAACAAAACTGTATGATATTTTCTTTTTCTTTGAGGCATTAGTTTCTGCGAAAATTTTGACCATTTGTTCATATCCGCATTTGATGTATGTTTTATAATAATACTAGCTGAAGCCGGTGCGCTTCGCTACCCCTTTTGATTTTATATGCATTCAAAATTTTATATATATATATATATATATATATATATATATATATATATATATATATATATATATATATATATATATATATATATATATATATATATATATATATATGTAGGAACGGGCTAAGTAGGAACGCTGTTATTACATTGCGCCTTCCACTAATTTAGGTAATAAGTAATGAACACAGCAAAAGTAGAAATAATTGAACGCAGGCAAAAAGTAAAGTAAGAAGCTTTGATAAGCAAAATATTAAACACAGCCAAAATGAAAGAAAGAGATTTTCAAAAAGGCAAGTAAGCGCTTAAATTTACAGGGAACAGGCATTCATAAATTCGTTCGTGCACAGAGTAGAAGTTGAGAAGTGTTGAGTGTTACAACAACTTGAAGATTTTTAAAGTTAGAAGTTAAGAAGCATTAAATGCATGTAATCTAATAAAACCGTGAACTGTAAATATTTTAAACTTCATTTTCTTGATATAATGAACCTAAATAATAATAAGTAATAAATGTACATAAACTAAAATAAACAATTAAGTGTTTCTTTTGCTCATGGTAATCAAACCTAAAGGTAACCAAACCCATGCAAACCTACATATTTGGGGGCTCAACCGGTTCAAACAATAAAAAGTGAAGTAAACACAAAAACCAGTCGAAGAACATTGAAAATCAAAACCATATGGAAAGTGAAACAATCAATTTAAATACAAGTGATCTATAAAAATTTGAATGTGAAATGAATATCTAAGACAGTTGAAGAAAAATTTCTGATGTAATCTGCCAATGATAATTACAAAGATATTGAAGCTTGACAAACCTTCTTGTGCGACGTTACAACGAAAAACTTGTTTGTACGTCGAAATCATAAAATAGCCCTATGGTTGAGGCAATTCATTTATGAAGTAAAGAAGTATAAAATCTACAACAACTGTGTACGCATAGACCTTACAACAACAATGTTTTGTGCATTAAAATCTTAAATTTGGCTGACGAAATCTGCTAATGATCATTTCAAAGATATTGAAGAATTATAAGAACTGCCTGTGCATAGATTTTACAACAACAATCTTGTGTGTGCGTCGTAAAATAGACCGTTGATTGTCACCCTTCTATTGAAATTGAAGTCCATAAAACAAAAACAAAATACACATGAACGCTAGTGCGCATGCATAACATTACCCAAAGCACAGTAAGAAGACGACAACAACAACATATGTATGCTAAGTGCGCGTATATAACATCACCAAGGGTACAGTAAGAAGACAACAACAAACATACGAATGCTGATTGTGCGCAAAAACCAACAACAAGGAGAATAGCAATTTCGACCCCAAAATTTGCGTTGACAAAGGAATGAGTGGAGCTGATCTACGAGAAGAATCGATGTGGATGAGTAAGAATAACAGTACATATTATGAGTTGATATGTTAGACTTTACATTTAGATGATGTAAGAAGTATTACGCATTAAATTGAGGTAGGGGGAAATTGTATGCATTGTGTTGCGAACGAACAGGAGTTTTTATTTTTTGTTTATTTATGGTGATCGATTGCATCATTTTTTTGTTGTTGTCGCCTAACGGCAAGCAGTTGTAAAACAGAAGTGTTAGTCAGTTTGTGCGTATTTATTTTAAGATAATTATTGGCAATTGTCGTTATTGAAGTTTTATTCTTGCTTTGAACTATTTTTTTTTATTAGCTTGTAAGTATCTCGTAGAATACTTAGTTTCGACTTTTTAGTGAAATATTGTCGAAAACATGGATAAAAAAGAAATAGCAAATCTAACTGTTGAAGGTCTTAGGGAAAAACTAGATCAGCTTAATTTACCAAAAAGTGGAAAGAAAGGTGAACTGCAGGCCCGTCTCCTTGAACATTACGGTCATTCTACGCCTGACGACGACTCTGATTATGGGGAAGCATCATCGGCTGTTGGACATGGCACAACGTTGTTTACTTTGAGGGATATTCAAGACTCGGTCTCGAGTTTTAGTGGTGATCAATGGCTCAGGGAGTTCGAAGATTGCGCATGCACAGTTGGGTGGGATAACTTAAGGAAGTTTATCTATGGAAAGCAACTGTTGACTGGGGCCGCCAAAATTTTTGTTAGGAGTCAACCTAGCATAAAAAATTGGTTGTCGCTGAAACAGGCTTTAAAAAAGGAATTTGGAGTTCAAATTTCTTCCGTTGAAGTCCATAGAAAATTATCCAGCCGAAAGAAGAAACAAACCGAAAGTTTACGAGAATACCTTTATAGCCTTATGGAGATTGGTCAACCTATAAATTTAGATGATGAAAGTTTAATAACTTATTTCATAGAAGGCATACCAGATACAAAATTAAATAAGAGTATTTTGTACCAAGCAACAAGCCTCGATGACTTAAAAAACAAGTTGAAAATATACGAGAAAATGCAAGGCGATGCGGGTCCACATTCATATAGGGGTTCTACTAAAAATGAGAACAAAAATGATAAAATGTCTGTCCGTTGTTTTAAATGTGGGGAAAAGGGACACGTTTCAAATCAATGCAATGTCCCAGGGACGAAATGTTTCAAGTGCAAAGGCTTAGGACACAAATCCTTCGAGTGCAAAGTTGGCACTAAAGTACAAGTCAAAGAAGAAAAACCCAATTTAATAAAGAAAGATAGAGTACATACAGTGTCCGCAGAGAGTCCGCAGTCCATGCATAGAATATTTAAAGAAGTGCATATATTCGGCAAGACGTTTTTAGCGTTGGTAGATACAGGTAGTGATGTAAGTCTAATACGTAGCGATGTCGTTGACGACTTAGGTAATGTAGAAATAAGAAACAAAATAAAATCGCTCAGTGGTATAGGTGGTAAAACAGTTTGCACGCTTGGATGTGTAAACACAAATGCAATGGTTGACGAGAACTACATAAACATAACTTTTCATATTGTCAAAAAATCCAACATAGTATATCCTTTAATCATAGGAAATGACATTTTAGACCAGGTAGATGTTGTTATTAATTCAAAAGGAGTGATATTTTCAAGAAGACTGGATTCATCCTATGGGAAAGATAATGAAATTTCAGCGAATAAGATTTCTCATTCATCGGACAATAATCCAATTTTAGAGTTAGAAAGCGAATTCAACGAAATTTTAAGTTTGGCTACAATTAATGATTTTAGTGTTGATGATTTAGAAGTTGGACATTTAGGCGAGGACAATATGAGGAAAATTAGAAGCATTGTGGCAAACTACGTACCTGTGAAACCAGAAACATACCCCGTCGAAATGAAAATTATTTTAACTGACGAAATACCTGTTGCACAAAGGCCAAGAAGAATGTCATATCCCGATCAATGTGCTGTCGATGAACAGGTAAACGAGTGGCTAAAGGATGGAATTATTACTAGAAGTAGTTCAGAATATAGTGCACCTGTAGTTTTAGTCAAAAAGAAGGATGGAACAAGACGACTTTGTTGTGACTACCGGAAATTAAACGAGAAAATCGTACGCGATAATTTTCCAATGGCAGTAATTGATGATGTAATACAAAGATTATTAAATGCCAGAATCTATACCACCTTAGATTTGAAGAATGGGTTCTTCCATGTTCCTATTGAGGTAGAATCTCAGAAGTATACCGCATTTGTGACACACAATGGACAATATGAGTTTAAATATGTTCCATTTGGGATATCAAATTCTCCAGCTGTATTTTGTAGATACATTGCTTCCATATTTAGGGATTTAGTATCGCAAGGAATATTAGTTGTATACATGGATGACATCGTGATCCCATCCAAAAACGAGGCTGATGGTATGGAAAAGCTGGAAAAAGTTTTAAAAGTCGCGGAATCAAACGGACTTCAAATAAAATGGAAGAAATGTCAATTCCTTCAGAAGAAGATTAACTTTTTAGGGTACGTAATAGAAAATTCCACTATATTACCATCTATAGAGAAAACTAAAGTTATAACAAATTATCCAGTGCCTCTGAACAGAAAAGCCTTAGAACGATTTTTAGGTCTTACTTCATATTTTAGACGTTTCGTGGAGGGATACGCTACAATTGCACGACCGCTGACAGATATGTTGAAGAAGGATTCAAAGTTTAAAATAGGGGATGAAGAACTGTTTGCTTTCAACCAGCTTAGGAGTGCGTTAGCTAAAGTACCAATTTTAAAAATTTTTGATCCAAAAGCTGTAACTGAAATTCATGCAGATGCTAGCATGCATGGTTACGGAGCAGCCTTACTTCAAAAGGATGATGACGGGAAATTCCATTCAGTAGAATATATGAGTAGGAAGACGACGCCAGCTGAGCAAAAGTACCACTCCTTTGAACTAGAAGTTTTGGCAGTAGTAGAAGCTCTAAAGAAATGGAGAATATACGTACTAGGCTTGCATATAAAAATAGTCACCGATTGCAACGCATTCGCACTAACGATGCGTAAAAAAGACATTCCTCCAAGAATATCTCGTTGGGCACTATTTTTACAAGAATTCAATTACACAATAGAACATAGGTCAGAGACAAGAATGAGGCACGTAGACGCATTAAGTAGACTTTCATGTTTGATGATTGAAGATTCACTAAAACATCGCATTAAAGAGGCACAGCTACGCGATGATTGGATAAGAGCTGTCAGGAAAGTTTTAGATAACTGTACCTACGACGACTACTACATAAAATATGATATTTTGCATAAAGGCCCAAATAAGGAACTTATTGTGATACCGTCGTCTATGGAAAATGAGATTATAACTGTAGCCCATAGACAGGGACATTTTGCTGCGCGGAAAACAGAAGATCTTGTCAAGAAAAATTATTTCATACCAGATTTGACAAAGAAAGTTGAAAATATTGTAAAAAGTTGTGTTGAGTGCATAATAGCAGATGCTAAGAGGGGCCGAAAGGAAGGATATTTAAATCCAATAGAAAAAGCTGATAAGCCGTTAATGACGTATCATATTGACCATGTAGGTCCAATCATATACTGGTGGTCGTAGATGGGTTTACTAAGTTTGTGTGGTTATACCCCACTAAGAGTACGGGCACAAATGAGGTAGTAGATAGATTGTCGAAGCAAGCAGCACTGTTTGGTAACCCACAAAGAATCATTACCGATAGGGGAACTGCTTTTACTTCAAAACAATTTGAGGAATATTGTGAAGAACAGTCCATACAACATTTACTAATCACTACCGGTGTTCCACGTGGTAACGGCCAGGTAGAAAGAATGCATAGGATAATTGTACCACTGTTAACAAAATTGTGTATAGAGGCACCTGGAAATTGGTATAAACACATCGATCGTGTGCAAAAAACTATTAATAATACTCCACCTCGTAGTACTAATGTATCGCCTTTTAAGTTATTGACTGGGGTTGACATGAGAGTTAAAGATTGTACGGATATACGGCAAATGTTCGAAGAATATGCGGTGGAGGAATTTGAAAATGAACGTAATTGTTTGCGCGAAGAAGCAAGAAATAATATATTGAAAATTCAGCAAGAAAATAGAAGGGAATACAATAGAAAGAGAATACCAGAGATATCGTATAATATTAACGATTTGGTTGCCATAAAACGAACTCAATTTGGAACAGGTATGAAATTAAGACCGAAGTTTTTAGGTCCGTACAAAGTTGTGCAAAGTCAAAACCATGGCAGATACGTCGTCGAGAAGGTAGGCGACAATGAAGGTCCAAAGCGTTGTACAACAGTAGCAGAGTACATGAAGCCTTGGAGTCCACATTCGCGGTCGAATGCGAATCAGGATGGCCGAATGTAGGAACGGGCTAAGTAGGAACGCTGTTATTACATTGCGCCTTCCACTAATTTAGGTAATAAGTAATGAACACAGCAAAAGTAGAAATAATTGAACGCAGGCAAAAAGTAAAGTAAGAAGCTTTGATAAGCAAAATATTAAACACAGCCAAAATGAAAGAAAGAGATTTTCAAAAAGGCAAGTAAGCGCTTAAATTTACAGGGAACAGGCATTCATAAATTCGTTCGTGCACAGAGTAGAAGTTGAGAAGTGTTGAGTGTTACAACAACTTGAAGATTTTTAAAGTTAGAAGTTAAGAAGCATTAAATGCATGTAATCTAATAAAACCGTGAACTGTAAATATTTTAAACTTCATTTTATTGATATAATGAACCTAAATAATAATAAGTAATAAATGTACATAAACTAAAATAAACAATTAAGTGTTTCTTTTGCTCATGGTAATCAAACCTAAAGGTAACCAAACCCATGCAAACCTACATATTTATATATATATATATATATATATATATATATATATATATATATATATATATATATATATATATATATATATATATATATATATATATATATATATATATATATATATATATATATATATATTGGTATAGCGGTAGCTGTAACTTACATAGCAGAGCAGTAACTTACAGGTCCACATTTCCAACAAATTTTTTGCAAGGATGGTTTTATCTTACAAGGAATTCAAATTATTAAAATTTACCAAAATAAGTATGACAAATATGGTTAAAATTTACAAAATACTTCAGGTCGGGTATATCCTTATATGGACGCTATACCAAAATGACCGACATAATTACTGGGCCTAACTAATATTTATATAACTAATATTTTGTACAAAAAAATCTACATATAATCCATTGGCTTGTATCAAATTTGAAAGTTCTATCTTAATTTTACGAAGCATAGAGCAAAATATTTGAGGTCCTTTGTGTATGGTAAAGGCTATATATAATGTGCCATAAAAAGTTTGGCCTGGGAACCCAAAACCTTTTTGTGATATAATATCACCTCCACCTAGAGTTTTCCACCCCCGAGATCGGCGGTTGTTTGTGATTTCTGTATAAAGAAACGAACGTTGTAGAGAACTGAACATGCAGGTCTATGTTTTTCCATGTATGTAGTCATATATTCCTTATATTACATTTCTCCAGACATTCTACATTTGTTTATTTGTTTCACACTCTTTACCGGAATCAATTGGTAGCACTTCCTACGGCAAAAAATAGCCTATACAGGTCCACATCTTCGAATATCCCCTATATGATGATACCTACCCATATTTGGCATTTTGTCAACATTTTTCACTAGAATCATTTCAAATTCGCAATTTGGAGTTCGCGATATGTATCCTCTTATTTAGCAGATAATTGGCTATAAAAATGCACGTTATTTATATAGGTCCCATATAACCATACCACCCGATATTTAACTAGTTTGATTAGTTTTTTAACCTTAGCCATATGGGTGTACATCATTCGATGCGTCCAAAACGTGCCCTATCTAAGTAACGGGTTTAGAAACTAGGTCTCTTTGCACCGTTACGGCATTTAGAGTAGATCTAGGGGTGTCCGTCCGTATGTATGTCTGGCTAGCTTTTGCGCCCGATAACCCTCCAAAGGAGTATCCGATTTGATCCAAACTTAGCACATTGTAATGGTATTATCAATCTTAGATCGAGTTGAAAGATTGGTAATAAACACTTCCCCCACAAAGAGTCAATATTTTGGATATCATCATAGTATTTCTTATCAGCATAAGGTGTAGTGCGGATATGGGATATATCGGTCCACTCCTTCAGGTAGCTCACCCACAAAGAGTTCAACACCTTCTATAATTGTCTCTCTTATAAAATGCGAAATAAGAGTCTCTTGGTCTTCAAATTGCATACATCCCAATTCCTTTTCCAGCACAAGATCTGCTATCAAGAAGGGATAGAAGGGACCACTTCTTCTGATACATCGCTCACAACGAATTAATATTTTGAATATGTATATCCCTCAGAAAATGCAAAATAAGCTCCCGACTCTCTTCAATTTTCACAAATCCAAATACTTCGATTAGCAAAATATATGGTGTGAAGATATTTTTGTCTGATACCTCCCCCACAACGGGTCAAAATTTTTAATAATTATATCACTCACATAAAATGCCAAAAAACACACAATTCTTTCTAAACTTCTCACATTCCAATATTTCTACTAGTACAAGATCTGGCGTGAAGATTATAGATATCGGCCCACCCCTTCTGATACCTCCCCATACAATTATAAGTATTTATATTTCTCAGGGAAACAAGTCAGGGAATCTTTTCAAAAGTAGTATAAAGACGTTAAATCACACAATCTATTCTGCCCATCGACCGGTCCCGAATGTGAAATAAAATATTTATCGGACTCATCTCTCAATAAGTTCATTAGAAACAGTGCGCTATGAACTTTAATAAAAAGGATAATGCCAAAAAAATAAACATTAACAAAAATTCAGCCCGGCCGCTTTTCACTTGTTCATAACTTACTTATTTGTCACCTTATTCGCCAAAAATTCACAGGGGGAAACCCCATAATAATGAAAGTACAAATTCTTCTTTCTGATTCCAAAGTATATGCTTCCTTCTCGAAAAATCTGTGTAAAATCTTCAATTTAATTCTTTTCAAATTTTCCGAATTTGTAATACATGTTTATCCCGATCCATAATATAAAAACATCTAGCCCTCAAATAAATTCTTTAATCTCAAAAATGTATACCGAAATACTACACAACTAACTTTATTTATTACATTTTCAACAAGTTTTGTGAAAATCCCAAAGCCAACATTTAATTGAAGTTAGTCCTGGCCGTCGTCGTAGTATTTGCACATTTCGAATTCTTTAGGCCAACGAATTTTGTTTTGCTTCGGCCCTAGTTGCGAAGAGAACACCAACTATTTCACATAGTTTTCGGATAATGTTTACTAATTAAATGTTAATTTCTAAGTTATCCTTCACTCGCTGTGTGTTGTTATGGCGCGAGGATCGAGGACTGTGGTGTTACTACTTTTTGAATACATCTCATTTACATCTCAATGCTGGCAGCCCAAAAGGCCTTGGCTATAGGCACTGGTTTACCAAGTATTCAGACACACACACAGACTCTGGCTCATACCCAACCGCCAGCCAGTACCGAAAAGCCATGTCAAAAACCCTAGAAAGTATGCACAAGTTTTTTTCGTACACTTGTTTTGGCTTAGATGTGAGAGTGTGTTTATGTATGTGTGTGTGAATGAGTGCATGTGTTGTTGAGGCTCTTCTCTTAACAATTGTATAATTAGTGAGAGTACAACAACAACAGTTGTACTAATGCAATAAACGAACAAAAGAACGGAAAACTGAATGAATGTGAACAACGAACAACAACAAAAACGAAAACACCAACATTGACTTCATTACGGATAGATAGATGTATGGATGGCTGGTGCACTGGCATGGGGTGGTGTTTACGTACAATAATAGTCATGCATAGAAAATCCCCACTAACTATAGTCCCGCATATGCTGCTGATGCAAACAAAAGCCAGTCCTAAAAAATCGAAAAAAAAAAACGAAGAAAAAAAGCCGGGAATACGAAACCAACGAAATGCCATAACTCCAACCATGGCAGAACCATAGAAGAACCATGCCATTATTTAAGCCATTGGATTTTTCATCATTGGTTGCCTTGATTTTTCCCCAAACACCACTAAATGTTAATTATGTGCAACCGCCGCGCCATAGAGAACAATAACAACAATTCACAATTATGAATGCATAAGTTTCGAAGCTGGTAATTATTTCGAGAACAATGAAATTCATAATTTTTGTTTTTGCTGTTAGAAAATCACGACGACAATAACAACAGCAACAACAACAACAGCAAGAAATCTGTGATTTCATTTGTGCAATTATGAAAACCCGAACTCAGAATTCTTGGGGTTTCTAAAGATTAATGCTAATGTCCTGATAAGTTTGAAAATTTTATGGAGCATGTGATAGGCAATGCACTCTTAAAATCAAGTTTATTGAAATGAGTTTGAATTGAGAGGGTAGCAATTGGGTAGTTTTATACAAATAATAGGTATATAATACAGGGGATTTACGAAAAAAAAACTTATGATTTTTTTCTATCATAAAAACCATTAGAAACCAGTAAAGAAAATCCTAAAGTCGGGCGGGGCCAACTTAATGACACCCTACACCACTTTGCTAATTTAGTAGAGCTCCACATAACAATTAAAAGTTTTTTGGGAGAATTGATTTAATTTTATAATTTAAAGTTCAAAGGACTAAATATGCCGAATAATTTGTATCTTTTAAATTCGGACTTTTATTGCCCATCGGTGCAAAATTAATTTGAAATCAGATAAAGATATATATGGGAGCTATATCCAAATCTGAACCGATCTTGATAAAATTTGGCAAAGACATTTCTGAGCTGTATTTGACATATTTCCCTAAATATCGTTGTTACGGAGTGCATATTACGGCTGTGGGTAACAAATACAACAAATCGGATGAACGATATATATGGGAGCTAATCTTCACCAAATTTGACATACTACCTTCTAGACTCAATTCGGTCGTATCCCATTTGGGCATATATTAGATGTTAGGTGCACAATAAAAAGTAAATCGGACGAAGTTATATATGGTAGCTATATCCAAATCGGAACCGATCTTGATAAAATTTAGCAAAGGTATTTCTCAGCTGCATTTGATATATTTCCCCAAATATTGCATATTACGGCTGTGGAGGACAAACATAACAAATCGGATGAACAATATATATGGGAGCTATAGCTATATCTGAACCGATTGCGATCAAATTTGGCATACCTATTTTCAGGCCTAATTTGGTTGTATGTGCAAAATAATCGGATAATAAATGCGACCTGCATTTTGTTCACAAGAATACATGGACAGACGGACGGACGGACTGACATGCATAAATCAACTCAGAAAGTGATTCTTAGGAGATCCTCAAAAGTAACTATGGGTCTATCTCGTTTCTTTCTCCATGTTATCATAATAATATCCTTGCCACTGAATGGTGTAGGGTATAAAAAAGATTACAAATCTTTTATACAATGCATGGACGTACCAAACTTTGACCTTAAATTGTGAAATTCCTGTCAAAAGTCAATCAAATCCAATAATCTGTTCCTACATTTATAATCAACGGGGATTCTTCTGTAATCAGCCTTCGGTCTGTAGAGAAAATGGGAGAAATTGCCTCACAAAACGTCAAGATTTTGAAAAATAAAACTCTCATGACGAAGAAAATCAAAATTGGTCTTCAGGACTTTTGATACCAAAAATGGGCTATATATTTCCACGTTTAGTTAAAGCCTCCTTATAACTATACTTAAAGGTTTAAGGTTTTTGTGTTTTTTAACCCGAATTAGCTGTAAGTTGGCAGAATATGTTCTCATTATGTTAGAAAAATCCTCGCATAGAACTGTTAATATATGTCTAGGTTTTGGCATAGTCCCCATATAACTGTAGCTCCACATCGGGAATGTTGCAAATTTGGAATATTATGTTCCTAATGGGACTACATCCTTTGAGAGAAAATTGCTCAAACAGGCCTACGACTTCGTATAGCCACCATATTACGATACCTCCCTAAATTCGATAGTTTGAAGATTTTAGAAATATTTTGCAACGGATTTTTTTAATTTGTGAATGTCTTCCAAATTGCGGTGGGTATTCAAAATTCGGCCGGCCGAACTTACTACTTTTTCACTTGTTAGCACTCAAAATGCACAATCTGTTCAGACTTTCAAGCTGTTAAATATTATTCAAGCTATTACTTTTTCGAAAAAAATAATTGCAATATGTTTACCTTTTACAAAAAAAGTACTCAACATTTTTATTTTGAAGTCTACCGAGGAGGATACAAATAAAACCATGGCTCAATTGACACATACCCAATTTTTCGATCGAGAACTATTTCAACGTGGATTTCAGATACCGCCGCATCAAATTTATCATCAATCCCTTAAACCTATCCCGCCAAATCTCAAACGCAGATACCATCAATAATCTAAATACCAAATTTCCGAATTTTATCTCTACCTCAACTTCAATATATCCAGCTTTCAGATGTTCGCACCAAGGACTCGGACGATGGTTTAGTATTTTCCGTTTTTTTGTTTATTTATTTTGTAGAACCAATTTTCAAAACCACCTCTTAACCCCATATTAACCTTAATATTAATTTTCACCTCTCAACTATATATCAACCCTAATGCCAAATTTCAGATTTCAAGCACTATCCGATTTGTGCTTTCATATAACAAAAGCACCTCCCTATATCAACCCTATTTCTATCACTTTATTTTCATACCAAGTTTTCAAGTTTTTGCCACTTTCAGTTCATATAATTCCTAATTTTAGTCCTTTTGCTTAACGCATTTCCAAACCCAACTCTTTATCTTAACCCCGCCTACCAGCAGATATCCCAATAACAACATTATTAATTTCCTGATCAATCCGTTCAACGAAATTTAGTTCTTTTTTATATACTTCAGAAATCTAACTCTGTCCGTACAACCAGTGCTTAATTTTGTGCAATTTGTTATTTTTGTACTCTTGTAGTACTTATATATAGACTCTAGATCTATGGGTTCACCAAAATTCAATTTGGATCAAATTTTTGTGCAATTCTGTACACATAAGTACCAATTTCCAGAAGTTCCTACATAACCCAATCCTATACTCCAAAAGTAATCTTAATTCCAAATTTCAAGATTACAGCCTTATCAATTCACCCTTATTAATTTAGTACCGTTTAGTACATAACCCAATCCCACCCTTCAAGAGTAATCCTAATTCCAAACTTTAGGATACCAGCTTCCCTCATACCCCAATCCTACACTCCGACAGCAATTTTTTTTTCCAAACTTCAGGATACCAGCTCTATTGGTTCACCCAAATCCAAATTGTACCAAATTTAGTACCATTTAGTATACATAAGTACAAATTGCCAAAACTTCCTACTTATCCCAATGCTATAATGCAATAGTAAAGTTATTTTCAAATTACAGGATTCCAACTATGTCGCTTTTCCCAAAACTTAAATTGTACCAAATGTAGTACCATTTATCACGCGTTAGTAGGATTTTCCAAAACTAATCTTATTTCTACATTTCAGCATTCCAGCTCGATTGGTTCTAATCGAAATTTTACCAAATCCTCTTCTATTTTTTTGAGTCTTTCATACCTAAATACGGTGAAATTCTTAAAATTTCCCACCGGTCTATCGGTGAATGTTATACGAATCTGTATAAATAATTAATTGTATTGAATAATAATTCAAGTGCCCCTAATTTTCTAAGCATTTTTTAAGGTGTCCTACAATATCATGCAATTAAGAACCTTTTGTTGATTACGGTTCACACAAAGATTTTAACTTTTGATAATGTTAACTTAAACACATGACATTATTGTTAACAGTTCCAAATTATTTTGACATTATTAGATTTTGTTATAAAACACTTCATATACGCAAACTATAACATACTATTAGGCGTCACACCATCACCATCGTCATCATCATCATCATTAACCGCGCAACACTTTGGTACTTTGGTGACGACTAGTTGGGTCGCATTCAAATATTTATGTTAATTTTTCTTTTCTTGATCATTACGTGATTTGGCAAATTTGTTGCAACACCAACCACAACTAATACTTCACACAAAAATTAAACGCACGCATATTAACACCAATTAAGTTTTGTAAAGCTCGTCGAAGGTAAAAACAAAAAAAAAACACTAGCACTGCACAGGAAAACAAAATGTTAACAACAAAACGGGAAAGTCATGTACCATGTTAAAGAGGTACATTTGTGGTTGGAATACTATTCCAGGCAAAAGTTTATGCCAAGGTGGCGTCAACAATGGTGGGTGGCCTTCTTCCTACTCCGCTCCTGCCTCATTGACAAAACTAATAAATTTCATTAGAAACGAATGAATGAACGAACGAACGAGCGAACATACCGAAATTTTCTCACGTGACTAAGCTAAATTAGTGTTGGGACTAAGTATTCTTACACCTCGAACAATATTTATGTGGTATTGTGTGTGACGTTTTGTTTTATAGCCCAAAGTATAACAACAGCAACAAAAATGAAGAAAAAAATAAAACACAAAAGCCTTAATATGATGAAACAATGACATTATTAAATAAACTTGGAGGCATGTGACAAAACTTAGGATGATGACGATGTGAATGATTATGACAGGAAGGCCCATGTTGAATTTAATTTATTGGGAAAAGTGACAGGTGAAGTTGTAGTGGTTGCTGGCGTTAGTTGGTTGCTTGGAATTGGATTATGAAGGGGTGGGCAAAATGCTACTACTTTATTAAATAAACTATAAATCATATAACATAAAATCATTAAAACTCCAATTTAAGTGGCGGCAAGGAGCGTTAATTACCTTCATGAAAATGTGTGTTAATGAAACTTTTGGACGTGGACTGCTGACTTGCCATAAATGAAAACTCAAATAAAAATTCAGTTTTTTTTTTCATTATCGTAACATTTAGCCAAATTTTAGGCAAGTACTCTACTACGCACGTTTCAAATAAGCAGTAAAGTAATAATTTTACAAACATATTTGTGGGATATACTTTTAAGACACATAGAGTTTATGGGTGAAACCTCTAATAAGTACTTAAAGAATATAAAGGACCATTTATTTTTATATCCTCAGCCATATGGCTGCAGAGGGAAAATATCATATGATGCAGCCATAAAGTGCCTCATGGAAATAACGGTTTTAAACCCTAGGTCTCTTTGGATCAAATCCATTTCCCCACATTTGGAGTCAATCTAGAGGTGTTCGTCTGCCCGCCCCTTGAAGGGAGTATCCGATTTGGTCCAAACTTGCTACATCGTAATATTATTTTCATACTAAGATCGAGTTTGAGGATGGGCAACATTAGCCCTCCCACAAAATAAAAAATTTAAAGGAAAATAATTTGCCTCATAAATAAAGAAAGACTGATTTAGCTCAAACTTGGCTTATCGCAATATCCTTGACAGTGTTAGGTTAAAAGTGAAATTGGGCAATATGGCCACGTCCATCAAGTACCATCCCCACAGGGGGTCAACTTTTGCAAAAATTATAACTCTTTTGAAATGGGAAATAAAAGCCATTCGGGGTTCACAAATCCCAATACTTTTATTAACACAAAGTCTGGTGTGAAAATGGGATATGCCGGTCCACTCCTTCTGGTACCTCCGCACAACGGATCAGAATTTGGAATAGTCAAGAAGCTCGTAAAACAAGAAGTTAGCATTCGATTCGGCACATCTCAGTATTTCTATCAACATAAGAATTGGTGTAAAGATGGAATATACAGGGTGAGATAAAAACAAGTACAAAAACATTAAGTTCGGCCGCGCCAAACTTTTGATACCCTCCACCCTAGGGTAAAGGAAACATTAGAGCCCATTATGACCCACATGTACCAACTATTAGACAAATTCATGGGAAAATGTGCCAAAAATCATCAAAATACCAAATATCGGGAAATACGCCTATATGGGGCTATACAAACACGTGGACCTATACATACAGTGTTTCGCCAAAAGAGCAAGAACCCATTAAGACCAACAAATACAAATTTCTAAACAAATCCGTAAAAAATATGGCAAAAATCATCAAAATACCTAATATCGGAAGGTACCGTTATATGGGGGCTATACCAAATCGTGGACCCATACATGCAATGTTTCGCCACCGGAGCTGGAACCTATTGTGACCAACAAATACCAATTTTTAGATAAATCCGGAAAAAAAAGTGGAAAAATCATCAAATTACCGAATATCGGTAGGTACCTTTATATGGGGCCTATACTAAAGCGTGGACCTATACACGCAATGTCTCGCCACAAGAACTGGGACCCTTTATGACGTACAAATACAAATTTTCAGACAAAGCCGTGAGAAATGTGGCATAAATCATCAAAATACCGAATATCGGGAGGTACAGTTGTATGGGGACTATACCAAAACGAGTACCGATGTATCTCATTTTCAATACCAACCATCCTAGATACAATACAAATTGCTCTGCTAAATTTTGGCGCTCTACGTCAAATAATGTGGGCAGTATCGTGATTTCAACAAGCAGACAGACGGCCAGACAGACGGACATCCTTAAATCGACTCAGAATTTTATGCTGATTATGAATATATATACTTTATGGGTCTATGACGAATATTTAAGGATGTTACAAACGGAATGGCAAAGTTAATATACCCTCCTTTCGAAGGTGGAGGGTCTAAAAAACTGCAACAGAGTCAAATTCATAATTTTTACTTTTTTTAATTTTATTGAATGAAGTTTAGATTTGTTCGAATTGGTCACCTTTGGTACAAATTATGGCTTTCAAACGGCCAATGAAACCGTCACACGCTGCCCGAATCTTGCTCTGCGGTATTTTGGCCCATTCCCGGTCAAGTACCAACCTTGCTTTCAAAATACTCCAGACACAAAATTCCAACGGATTAGTATCCGGAGATTTTGGTGGCCATTGTGCGTTGGAAATGAAACGAGGAACCTCATTATGTAACCATTCTTGGGTGGCGCGTGCTGAGTGCGAGTGCTGAGTCCTATTGGAATGTCCAAGGTCTGCGGCCAAAATGTTTGCGTGCCCAAGGCTTTAATACACTCTCCAGAATATTTTCGCGATAATATTCGGCATTTATTCTGATGCCACAGTCGATTAATACGAGCGGAGAATCGGCTGCTATATCGGCCCGCTTGAATTATGGCGGCGAACTGAAAGCTGACCTCTTTGGCAAGTAAACACTGCTAGACAACGAATGTTTTCTCATCGGAGAAAACAAACATTTTGGCCGCAGACCTTGGACATTCCAACAGGACTCAGCACTCAAAATCTCCGGATACCAATCCGTTGGGCTATTGAGGGAGTAAAATACAAAATCTGATGAAACATATACAGGGCGGGAGTAAAAAAAAACTATGTGGTGTCGGGTATAATTTTTTATTTATTTAGTTTTTTTTTTTTTTTTTTTTTTTTGAAACTTTAATGTAGAATTATTTTGGTATACAAAGGAAATAGAGATTGCTTTTCTGCGGTGACCTATAGTAAAATTTGAGGAAGAATATTTATGTATTTGACATCGTCCGTCTAGGGCCTGTAATAAAATTTTATATCAAAAAATTTTGTGAAATATTTTTACTTGCCCGAGGGTTACAATTTTCAACCAAAATATTCCGCGTACTATTGTGTGCAATATTGCTGAATACACGATATACCTAAAATACACGGATTTCGAGGAATCTTAATCCGAAATTTTCGAAAAGTGAGGAACAGGAGGATATTTTCCGCGTCTAATTGTGGTTTCTTTGTGATGTAAACTTTTAAAACGCCGATACGCTTGTCTTACTTTTTTAGCTCTACTTTCATAATCTGCTGGATTCGACAATCGATAGATTCTTCTGATAGCATTTAAATTGCTTAAAAGAGTGCAGAAAAAATCAAGCTTACTGCAGTCCTTTTGGTTAAAGATTATATTGTCCTTATAAACGTATTTCTCTCTCTCTCTCTCTCTCATTCTCTCTTATCCACTTACTCACCCCCTTTCTCATCTTATACTCCAAAATTTTACAAATATTTTCAAAACGAATTCCTAAATTACTTAAATTTTCTACAGCATATACGATTTCATATCCTAAGGCAAAAAGGGGAATAACAAATATGTTGCTATTTTTCTGAAAAAAAAAATGCAATAGCTTACTCCTCATCTCCTTCCCAAAACCTAAATCCCAAAGTTTAGTCCTTGTCTATAGGAGGTCAATAACATAAGAGCCCTAACTTTATTTGCTAGACGTGGGTAATTTTTTACTGTCTGTTGTTGTGAAACAACCAACGAAAAAACAGAAATGAGTTGGAGGACCAAAAATGTTTTGGACAAAGCTAGCTGATGATGATGGCCCAGCCAACATCATGCACAAACAGCAACAACAACAACAACAATAGCGATGACTACACTTTGGTGTTGTTGTGTTTATTAAGTGCACTTCAGTTCGGTACGTTTTTGCGTGCCATCTCTGCCTTACCCCCTTCCGCTCTTCGTCTAACAAATGCCGGCATCAACAACACTCGACACTACCGAACGTCAGCACATGTGATTGAGTGATGCTGTTGTAAACTTTTCCACCGACCCCAGCAGTTCAAATGCTCTCCATATGATCAAATGCAGCTGTGCCATCATCAACAGCCAACCAGCCAGCCAGCCAGCAGCATCATCGTCGTCATCATCAGCATTCGTCCAAACTTCATTTCGTCCATAAACTGTCCGCACAAAACTTTCACTTAACTTTTGATTAAGCAGCATTTATCCATGTCGTACTCAATACATTCACTTGGTTGTTGCTGTTGTGATTGTTGGTGTTGGTATTG
This sequence comes from Musca domestica, assembly GCF_030504385.1. NCBI lineage: Eukaryota > Metazoa > Arthropoda > Insecta > Diptera > Muscidae > Musca > Musca domestica. The sequence continues at coordinate 14,829,724 of NW_026712363.1, read as the reverse complement.
TCGTTGCTGCTGTTGCTTATGTTTTGCAATCCGAAAAACGTTGCAATAAACCAATAGAAGGGATTTCATACAAACATCCTTAGGATTTAAAGGAATGGGCTACGAGTGGGCAAGGGAGGAGGAGGAGGAGTGCCAACGCTCAATTACATCAAGCCATTGTTTTGTTGCATGCAGTCAGTCCAGCAATTGCAGCCAGCAAATGATGTTTGTTTGTTGTAGTTGCCTTGGGCAACTTGAAAATCATGTTAAGTGAAACTTTGCTTGTTTCGTTCCATTCATGCTATTGGCATGATTTTGGCTAGTAGAGATTTTTTGTTATCCGTATTTTTCTCGAACAATATTGCAAAAAAAAAAAAAAAAAACAAAATGTTATGCTGTTCAATATGTATTTATTAGAAGGGCGGTGGAGGCATAAACTCACACAATTATGTGTGTGTGCGTTGAGTTGTGTGTGAACATATTATTTATATTCCTTTCCCCGAGACCGAAACTGTATAGAAAACAAACATATAATCAGACATGTCCTTGTTGAAATTTTAGCTGCTGGCATTTGTTGCAACTGTTTGCTAGTTCCACGTTGTTGCAGCTTTTGTGTTGTTAAGCAGTTCCAATAAGATTTTTTTATAAATTCTCATTAGATTTTTATGTTGCATTTTTATTATTTTTTCGAATCTCTCTCAATATGCTTTTCAATGCAATAATACCAGCTAGCGTAAGAAACTCGCTCTAAACAACATTGTGAAATCTTTAAAGTTGGGCATTGACTGAGTGTATATTAGCATTTCTAGCATTGAGACTGCAATGGAAGAAAATAACAATTCGAGGGAAAACAAGTAGAAACGCTGAAAGTTCGGCGGTTCCGATCTTTAAATACCCTCCACCATTTGGAATAAATTTAGCAATTTTCAAAAAAAAAAAAAAAAATCGTGAACCTGGATAGGCAACTTTTGTCATATACCATTACAATATTCATATGCGAAGCCTGAAAAAAAATCAAAGGATAATGTAGCTAAAATCATCAAAATACCGAATATAGGGAGGTACCGTTATATGTTGGCTATACCAAACCGTAGACCTGAACAGACGATTTTCTGCCATAGGCTGTAGTTTCCATTACGAACTTCAAATACCAAATTTGAAACATTTCTGGTGAATAATGTCGCCCAAATCACCGTAATACCAAAAATAGCGAGTTACCATTGTATGGGGGGTATACGTAAACGTGGACCTGCACAAACAATTTTCTGTCCTAGGCTGAAGTATCCATTATGAACTTCAAATTCCAAATTTGAAACAATTCCGGTGAATAGTGTCGCTAAAATCAACAAAGTACCGAACTTTGAGGTACCGTTATATGAAAACGTGGACCTGAACGGACAATTTTCTATCATAGGCCGAAGTATTCCTTACGAACTTCAAATACCAAATTTAAATTCTAATTTTATTGAATGAAAGCAAAAAATGTCGGAAATAGCATCAAATTTTAAAATAAGTTTAAATTTGTTCGAATTGGTCACCATTGGCACGAATTATGGCATTCAAATGGAAAATGAAACGACACACGCTGCCCGAATGTTGCTCTGTTGTATTCTGGCCCATTCCCGGCGAGGCGGTGGTCGATTTTTTAGTGCCAACCTTGCATTCCAAAATACTCTAGACATATTAGTCCAACGGATTGGTATCCGGAGATTTTGGTGACCATTGTGAGCTGAAAATGAAGCGAGGAACCTCATTTTGTAGCCATTCTTGGGTGGCGCGTGCTGAGTGCGGTGCTGCTGAGTCCTATTGGAATGTCCAAGGTCTGCGGTCAAAATGCTTGCTTTGCGTGCCCAAGGCTTTAATACACCCACCAGAATATTTTCGCGATAATATTCGGCATTTATTTTGATGCCACGGTCGATTAATACGAGCGGAGAGCGACCATCGGCTGTTATAGGGACCCGCACCATTACTATGGCCGACGCTTGAGTTCTGTTGACCAACCGAAGATCCACATTTTCAGCTGACTTCTTTGGCAAGTAAACACGATCATTTTGTTTGTTTACAAACTGCTGGACAACGAATTTTTTCTCATCGGAGAAAACCAAATTCAGCAGTTCACCACTTTCGGTCAAGCGTAGCAACTCTTTATCTCTTTTGAGTCTATTTTCTTTCTATTGCGGTGTAAATTCCTACACATTTTGGAATTTCAGTGGCTTTACCACGAGCTCATTTTTCAATATTTGCCACGACTAACATTTTTACAGAGCTGTCTTTAGGCCCTTAAATCTTCTGGCTAATTAACGAATTACTGCAGCCACTGTATTAAAGAATGAATTGTGTGATAATTGCTTGCCTGTGTCTCACGTTAATGAGAGTCGGACAGAGGCAGAACAGATGATCGACAGTCTCAATTTCTTCTTCCTTTCATCTGTGTTCCTTTTTGAAGTCCTTGCAATCACACTGCTGTGACCTGTGATGATACCCACCACAAGTTTTAGATCAGCTTACGAGCCATTTTTCGGCCACTGCGTCGCGGGTTTCGATCAAGTCGCTTCTTTACTTTTCGATCCATTTCTGCTGGTGTTGCTGTTTTCTTCCGTCCACTTCCTTGACGTCGGGCTTCGCTACCAGTATCACGATAACGAGTGATGGTACGAGACACAATCGATTTATTCACATTTAAATGCTGGAGGGCTCTAACGATAGCCACTTGTGGTTTTCCAGCCAAATATAAAGAAATCACATTAGCATTAGAATAGAAATAATAGTATGCTCCCTTTGCTGTCTATGAGACATGTGGTTTCTTTTTTTTACAATTTTGAAATTTTTTAAAAAAGGTACCAGAGAGATATTTGTTTTTGTTATTCTCATCTTCTAACTTGCTCAAAATATGATAATATATATCACAGTTTTCAAGGTTCGAACGTTGCTAGATCGGCTTCAAATGTCCCGGAACGAGTTTCGACCAAGGAGACATGACATGGATTCTAAAACCGTAATTTCGGATAGTCACATTTAGGCCGCTATAAATGGTATTTACTTATGATTAGAATTTTTTCTACCATCTCATTCTACCCCAATATGTTTTCCTGCATTTAGTTTTAAAGCATACATATATTTTCAACAAACACATATTTTAGTTCATAAAATGTTGCAACGATATCCTTGTTATTATTACTTCTATCTCCGTGCCATGGAACAATGTTACGAATAACAAAGCCATAAAACGTATTTTTAATTGCATTTTCGTTTTGCCATTTTTGCCATAGTTAAAATTAAATAGAGTAACTGAAACTGAAAACTAACAAAAAAAAAAAAAAAAAAAAAAAAAAAAAAACTACAAGAACAGCACCAACTAAACATGTGTGCAAAACAAGTAAAAGGCCAAAGGTTTTCCACTGAAATATGGGGAGATAAAGATAGTGCAGAACATAAAAATATTTTGAAAAACAAAAACACAGCTACAAATCAGCAATTAAAATGTATTTTCGTTTTAAAAGCCAAGTGTGGATATTGTATGGTAGATATATTAAACTAAATATTTGAGAAATTGTTCGCAAATTTTAAGTTATTGTACGCAATGCTGACTATATTTCAACTTTCTGTAGGATATAAAATTGTATCTATAAAGACGCAGTAATATATAGGAAAAGTTATGCTAGGTTTGTGTAACGCCGCGCTCTCATTTTTTGATAATGAGACCGTATACAAATATATTCCAACCGATTTCTAAATTTAAAGCCGCACCAAAGTTGTAATTCAATATAGATCATAGTTGGTATTTGCTTTACATCCGACACTCATCCTTTCATTGCTTGTTTTTACATCATCGGTCTTATGGCTACAGAGGGTATACAACATTTGCAAACATAATCAGGTATTACTCGAAGATAGTACCCATATTATAAATTGAAAATATTGGCCCACCCCCGTTCGAGTACCTTTTTCCCAAAAGATAAAAAATTTAAATGATAACAACTCTGGGAAATCGATGTTTAATCAAAGACATAGAAGTGTAAAGATAGGACAAGACAGAGTCAAAATATGGTAACCCTGTGAAAATACCTCTGTTCTTACTATATCATAACAACATAGTTACCAATGTTAACTGATTTAAACCGCTAAGGCAATATGCAAATTTTCGGAAAGCTCCATGGAATAGAATTTTGAAACCAAAATTTTAGACTTTTTTTTGTTATTCCGTTTATTTGTTATCCGTTTCTGAAATTGCGGTTTTTATATTAACAGGTCTTTGCCATGAGCTGTTAATCCAAAGACATAGAAGTATAAAGATAGGACAAGGCAGAGTAAAATATGGCAACCCTGTGAAAAATACCTCTGTTGTTATGATATCGTAACAACATAGTTTCCAATGTTAATTGATTTAATTAATTTGGTTAATCTATGTATTGTAAACACAAACCATTTGCTCAAAATGCATTTTGTCTAGTCTTTACCATTTTAGGTCTTTGGTTTAATTCCCCTCAAACTTACCATATCTTAATGTTTTCGTCTATAAGGGTGCAATTTACATGCTACTCAAAAATTAATAATTTAATAAAAGATATCAAAATCTCACATTGAGCTAAAAAAAACAGTAAGGAAAGGTCAAAAGTCGGTGTGATAGGGAGATTTAAACACCAAATGGAATGAAACATATATGTGGGAGCACATTTGAAATACTTGCTCCTAGGCTAAATTCGGATATTATGTCTTTGTGCATTTGTTTGTGACATAGAGAAGGAATCGAGATAGATCCATAGTTACTTTTGAGGATCTTAATAGAATCACTTTCTGAGTCGACTTATGCATGTCAGTCCGTTTATTCGCCCAAATGACCTGAATGTTGGCACATCCGACCGCATTCAGTCTAGAAGCAAATATAAAAAATTTGGTTTCACAAATCGATTCAGATATAGCTTTAGCTCCCATATATATGTTTCATCCGTTTTGGCCTTTATCCCTCACATTCGTAATATGCATTCGACAAGAATGATATTTGGTACCAGATATCTTATAGAGCTCGGAGATTCCTTTGTCAAACTTTATCGAAAACAGCTAAGATTTGGATATAGCTCCTATGTGCAAATAATGGCTAATATCTGCCCAAATGGAGTGAATTTCGGGACGTACTTTGGCGGAACTCTGCTCCAAAATATATTTATACACTACACCACAAGGTTGTCAGAGTATTATGTCTTTGTGCATTTGCTTATAACAGGCAAAAGAAATCGAGATAGAACCATAGTTCCATTAAATGATCTGCATAGAATCACATTCTAAGTCGATTTATGCATGTGCGGTCATCTGTATGTCCGCCCGTCTGTCCATGTATTTTTGTAAACAAAGAAGAGGTCGCATTTATTGTCCGATTCAGATGAAATTTTGCACAAATAATTTGTTTGACCCAAGGTCGAACCCTATTGAAATTGGAGATAATTGGACAAGATTTAGGCATAGCTCCCATATATATTTTCTTCCAATTTGCCTTATATTGTGCACCAAACTTGTAATATCAGGCCAAATAGTATGGAATCTTGCACGTACAAAATAAGTATGCCAAATTTGATCGAAATCGGTTCATATATAGATATAGGCCCCATATATATTTTTAATCCTATTTTTTATTTTTGTCCTCCGCAGCCGTAATATGAAATCTGTAACAACGATATTTATGGAAATATATCAAAAATAACTCAATTACTCAATTTAAACGAGATCGGTTAATATTTAGATATAGCTCCCATATATATCTTAGTCCGATTTGCCTTTTATTGTACACCGATTTGTTGAATTTGCAGTGCATAGCCGTAAGATGGACTCCGTAGCAAAGATATAATCGAGATCGGTTCAGATTTAGATATAGCTCTCATACATATTTATCCGATTTCAAGTTCATTGTGCACCAAATGGATAATACAAGCCCGAATTGAAAAGGCGCAAATACCTCGGCAAATTTAGTAGAAATCGATTCAGAGGCGGATATTCCTCCCATATATTATTTCCTTTGGACTTTTAATTACTATAATCATAGTATGGAATGTTTTAATTCTCTCAAATTCCCCCTTTTTTTGTTATGTGAAGCTCTAGAAATGCAAAGTGGAGTAGGGTATCATAAAGTCGGCCCCGTCCGACTTTAATACTTTCTTTACTGTTTTTTTAATATAGTCCTTCTCAAAGTGATATCATTTACTCTTTATCAATGTTATTTGTTATAAAAGATTGAAATGTCTCCGTCAACTTTAGTAAAAATCGATTCAGAATTGGATATGCCTCCCATACATTCCCCATAAAACCAAATCATAACTGTTCTAAAGACAAATGTTGATAGGCGGTATGATATACTTCAAATAAATTCCTTTGTTATGGGAACTCTACTAAATAGGCATAGTGGTATAGGGTATCATATAGTCGGACCCGCTCGACTTTAGGCTTTTCCTTACTGGTTAACAGATATGATTTTAAATACCAATAATTTTATGGACCTACTTCGAAGTAAAATATTATCAACCTACTTAATTTCGTTCGGAAGCTCGACTGACAATCGATATAGAATCGATATATAATTTTATGCTAATCAAGAAAATATATATACTTTGAAAATATATATACTAAAATGGACTGTTTAAGGTTTTACAAATATTAAAAAACAAGTAAGCAAAGGCTATATTAATTCGATATATTTACTATCGGCATCTACGTAACGATCAGAATTTACATGTTGGTCTATTTGTGATTTCGCCGGGATTAAAAATATTATTTTATTTAACACAAATGTAATGGCATATTTCACCCACTATATATTGTCCTATGACGATAAAAATTGGAAGGCTTCTGTCCAGCCCAAAGCTCTAGTCCCGTGCTAACTTCCGCGTCGATTGACATATAATTGCGACCTGTAGAACAACTGCAAAATCAGGAAAATTTTCAGTTTTTGGTCCATTTCAACCCCTAAATATTCTGCGATCATCTCCAAAAGCAATATTCTAGCTCGAGCCCCACCTCCATTCCAAATTTCGGGCCATAATTGCGACCTGTAGCTTGATTACAAATTAACATGGAAAGACGCACGGACGGACATTCATAGCTAGATCGACTCAGCTCGGCGAGATATACGTTCTTATGTGGGAAACCAATATTTCGAGGTGTTACATAATTTTTGGCCCAATCAAAATTATAATACCCCCAACACATGGTGTTGTAGGTTATAATGATTTTTTTACTTCAGGATATGACATAAATATTGATATATTTTCAGTTTTTGTAAAAACAACGTTGTTTCTTAGAGAGGTTGCCTGTTGTAATCGTTACAACACAAATTATATGATGCAGTAATACTTATTGCCACCAACTACTTGCGTTAAATTCTGTTAATGCCGCGATTCGGCCCACTGTTACAGCACCATGCATTATGGATAACAAATGGTTTTTCGTACAACCTTATTTACGAAACAACATATTCCCACTCACACTTTCTGCCTATTTAGTGACCACCCGACACACACACACACACACTCATTAAGTAGGCAATTTTGCATTAGACCACAAAACAACTAGAAACCGCTTAAAATACGTAATTTTCTGTTTAAATAATTAATGGCACAGTAATTAAGTTAATTTCGGACAATTAAAAATTTAAAACGTATTACGCAACCGACATGCACGAAAATACATACATAATATGCGACAGGGTAAAACCAAGCGAAACAACAACAACGAGGAAGGCGACGGCGACAAATGACCAAAAACCCCACGAAACAAATTAAATAACAAATTTTCTGGTTATAAAAACTGGCCAGAGCGGCGAAAATAGAACACTAAATTTCTGGTGTTCCGATTGAGACCATTTAAGGTGTAATAAATTAATAAAAAATTCAAATTTTTATGCCCTTTGTTTGGGGGCTTGTGACCTAAGGGTGGAGGAGGTGGAATTTTCTCCTCTCCCAAAAAACAAAAACAACGCCCAGGCGCCAGTTTGCCACATTTAAAGGGGGGATTGGTTAATATTGAATATATTTGCCTACTTTCAGTCTACATTCGATGTTGTGGTGATGATGCCTAAAAGTAGCCCACACACAATGGAAATTACAAATAACATTGGGAGGCCTTAATTGTTCCGTTAGACCTTAGCTTATCTAACTGTCAGCCCCACCTTATCGCTGGAAAAAAGACAACAAACACTCACCCACCCACACACAGAGCGAAATGACATTTTTAGTCGCCATTAGTTAGTAATTTATTATAAATATCACATTATTGTTTTGGTCTATGGCATAATTTTAGGCTTTCATTAGGCAAAAGAAAGTCTAGCGTAAAAAAAAGAAAATTATCAGGTTTCTGTAAGCCAAGCGTGTCCGCTATTTTAGAGAAGGACACACTTGGACACACACACATAAATCAATATTTGCCACTAACAGGCAATTTGACAAGCCTTACATATGTGGGCGTTAGAAATGTTTTCTCCCCGTCTATATTTTGGCTACGAACCAACATTGACTTCGGTTTTGTTATTTTGGTTTTGGTTAGTTCTCCTTTTTTTTTTTATCCTTGGCTTTGGAATTTCTATTCTATTTGGCTATGTTAGTTTTTTTTGCGTTCTATTTTGTCTGGTAAACCAAAGTTTTTTTTTCCAGTCGCTGTTTCTGTTGTTTTTGTTTCCTAACACGCCTGTAATTAGGCTTTACACTTTGGTCAGCTATTTACACACATTAATGGAGTTGATTTTGTGGATTCAATCTAATTAAGCGAATTGTATTGAGTCGTAGAAAATTTGCGTGTAATTTAAAACAAATTTTGGTATTTGTTTTAAATTCTGTGTGTGATGTTTTTTTTAAGTAGATCAAAATTATATAGCAGAAAATAATTTAAATGGGTGACACATGCATATTACGAGAACAAACGGAGTAATTAGAAGCTCAAATGGAATAATTGAAATTGAAAATGGAAAAATTCGAACTGTAAACTTGTTATGTGTTGAAATAGAAAGGTAATATTAGAAATAGAATACTTGAATTGCAATTAAAATGTGAACTATAAACAAGTAAAAAAACATTAATACCCTCCGCCTTAGGGTAAAGGAAACATTACAACCCATTATGACCAACAAATACCAATTTTTAGACACATTCATGGGAAAATGTGGCAATAATCATTAAAATATCGAATATCGGGAGGTACTGCTATATGGGATACAAAAACGTGAACCTATACATACAATGTTTCGCCAACGGAGCTAGAACCCATTAGGACACACAAATGCCAATTTTTAGACAAATTCGCGAAGAAATGCGACAAAAACCATCTAAATACCCAATATAGGGATGTACCATTATATGGGGGCTATACCAAAACGTGGACCTATACATCCACTGTTACGCTACCGGAGCTAGAACCCATTATGACCAACAAATACCTATTTTTAGACAAATCCGTGAAAAAATGTGGCAAAAATCATAAAAATACCGAAAAACAGGAAATACCGTTATATGGGGGCTATACCAAAGCGTGGATCCATACATACAATATTTCGCCACACGAACTAGAACCTACTAGGACACACAAATACCAATTTTTAGACAAATCCGCGAAAAAATGTGATAAAAATCATCAAAATACCGAATATCTGGAGGTACCGTTATATGGGAGCTCTACCAAAACGTGGACCTGTACATAGAATGTTTCGCCACCACAACCAGAACCGATTATGACCAACAAATACCTATTTTTAGACAAATCCGCGAAAAAATGTGATAAAAATCATCAAAATACCGAATATCTGGAGGTACCGTTATATGGGAGCTCTACCAAAACGTGGACCTATACATACAATGTTTCGCCACCGCAACCAGAACCGATTGTGACCAACAAATACCAATTTTTAGACAAATCCGTGAAAAAATGTGACAAAAACCATCAAAATACCGTATATTGGGAGGTACCATTATATGGAGGCTATACCAAAACGTGGACCGATATATCTCATTTTCAATACCAACCATCCTAGACACAATACAAATTGCTCTGCTTAATGTTGACGCTCTACTTTAAAAAATGTGGGCTGTGATTTCAACAGACAGACAGACGGACATCATTAAATCGACTTAGAATTGTATGCTGATTATGAATATATATACTTTATGGGGTCTACGACGAACATTTAGGGATGTTACAAACGGAATGACAAAGGTGGAGGGTATACAAATGAAACTATAATTAAATTATTCGAATTAAGGTACAGTGCATTTGAACTACATATTTTCAAATATATTTTGGCACCATCAGCTACTTACGCAGCAGCATCCTAATCCCTTATTTAAACATGGACATGTAATAGGAATTATGTAGTGGAGTTGAATTTGTGTTTAACTGTATCGCCTTATGAAGCGGTTGAACGGGCGATCTGTTGATTGTTAGTCGGGCACAAAATGCGTTCAAAATGCCGTTAAAATGGGGGCCTACGAAGACATGGACCTGCATAGGCAACTTTCTGTCGCAAACGGTAGTACCCATTAGGAACTTCTAATACAAAATATGATACAATTCCGATGAAAGGAAGGAAGGAAGGTTCCGTCATATGCGGCTATATGAAGGCGTAGACTTGTTTCAGCAATTTCCGGTCACATGATGTAGTACCAATTAGGAACTTCAAATTGCTCATTTTAAACATTAGAGGTGAAAAGTGTGACACAAATCATGAAAATACCGAATATGTGGTATAGACCCCATATAGTCTATATCAAAACATTGACAGTTCTATGTAAGGATTTTTCTTACACAATGGGAACAAATTCTGCCAATTTACAGAAAATTTGGGTTAAAGTTGTGACTAAAGCAGCCAAAATACCTTAAATCTGTCTGTACACAGACTCAAAGACGGACGGACATGGAAATCGAATTTTATGTTGATCAAGAATATATATACTTTGTGGGGTCGAAAATGTATATTTCGACGGGATGACAAACTTAGCATACCCTCCATACTATGGTGTTGGATATAAAAAAGTTAACGGAATTATATTCATAATAACTTCAAAGAATAAAAAAATGGAGAATACGTTAAAAAAATATATGTCAGTGGGGCCGAGTTTATGATAGTAATTTATGATTGGAATTTATGCTAAGTACATCGCACCATCTATGATCGTTATTGATTGGGGACTAAGCCAACATATAAAAGCACTTTCAGTCATATGTATTTTGGCTAAAATCTAGTTTTGAGCAGTGCACGCCCATGGGCAATTTACCACACCTCTCATACAATTTCACCTTCGGTCAGCAAACTCACCACCTTAACTGCTCGCTTGTTCATCAAAAACACATTTGCTTTGCAGACAGACAGTAGCTTTCAGCTTTCGATGCAGCTTTTGCAATAAATTGACACACTATGTTTTTCAAGATAGGGAGAGTTACTCTCTCGGTGTTCATGTCTGTGAAATTTTCTCTCATAGACTGTAGCATCCATAACGAACTTCTAATACGAAATTTTAAACTATTCCGATGAATATTGGCTCTAAAATCATCAACATAGCGAATATGGGGATGCATATGAAAACGTGTAAAGGCATAGCTCATTTACGAACTTACCTACTGGTGATTACAAGAGACAGACGCTAATAAAACTTAGTACTTTTCGATTTTATCGTGATTATTTCGAGGAGTTGCAAACAGAATGACAAAGTTAATATCCCCTCCATGGAATGGTCGAGGGTATAAACAAATATGAGTTCAATTTAATTGGCGGTGATGTCATTCAGCCTACCCTACCATAGCATGGGAAAATTTAAAGTACTCAGAAGAAACTCCTTGTGTGGATTGTGACGATATCGTGGACCTATATAGACAATTCTCTTCCAGGGCGTAAAGTGCTCCCAAAAAACTCCTTGTGTCGTATTTCAGACAAATCAATTGAAAAATAAAAAATAAATAAATAAAAAGTGGCTAAAATCACAAAATACCGTATATGGGGAGTACCGTTATATGGGTGCTATACAATATCGTCGATATCTTCTAACTTGACCTGCCTGCAAAAACAGCTGATCTGTGTAAAATTTTAGCTTCGTATCATTTTTCGCTTTGATCCCAACGTAATTACAACAGGCGGACGGACAGGACTAAATTGTCTTAGAATTTTATGCTGATCAAAAGTATATACTTTGTAGGGTCGAAAATTATTATTTCCAGGAGTTACAAACGAAATGACGAACTTAATATACCGTCCATACTGGTGAAGGGTATAAAAAATAAAATAAATAAATAAGGTTGTTAAAAAATTACGTAATGGGGCCCGTGAACCGTTTTTAATTACACACAGAAGAAATGAAAGAACTTATTCACAACTCTTCTTATCCATAAGATCTAGTTCCTTTTATGAAAGATTTCAGCGTGTAGTTTCAGAACTATTTTGAAAGTAGTTTTATATTTCTTGTAGCCGAAAAAAGTCCATTAACAAAATAATCCCTCATTTATTTAAAATTCTTTTTCTATCTTCAATAAAAAAAATATTCAATAATTTTCAAAAATTCAATACCCTTCTCTTTTATGCATAATGCCAGGAATGCAAAGCCGATGAAGTGTTAAAAATTCAACTGACATTTCTTTCATACACTTTCATACTTAGAATGCTAGTGGAGAACACTTATTTGTATCCTTAGTAGCCAGGTAATCTACACCAAAGACGCTTTATTCTACTGAGAGTGTATGTATGTATGTGAGCGGGTGGCATGAAGCAAAATCGTTTCCTCTGAAATAAAAAGGACATTTTCTAAGAAGGAATTTGTAAAGCACTGCTTATGATAGAAAACTCAACATGTATTGAATGGCGCATATACACACACAATATGCTTGTCATGCATATAATAAGAGGGGAGAACCAATACATACATACATGATTTCGCTATTTTATATAACAGCGGTGGTACAGAAAAAATAAGAAAGAGGGACAAATCCTAAGAGCAAAAAAAAAAAAGAATAAATATGATGAAAACTAATATTACTTATATTGCAAGCAAACTATGGCACTTATGGCCAGGGCTGGCATTCACAATACCCCACGCCCAACGTGGGGTTCGCCCACACACATATTTTGCAGAATATTTCTTACGTTGATTGCGACACAGCTTGATGCTTTTCTTGACTTAATTTTTATATGTACAAGGCATGTCATCCTCTTTTGTCATGGAAGCAACCTAAACTTGAGTGAATCACACCACTCACCATTGCCTGTTACCATTTGCTGGAACAGCAGATATGACAAGGATGATGTCCTGCTATGAAGTATGTCATGTTAGAGGAGACCCCCCCTCCCCCTCCTTCTCCTACATTTGACATCCTTAGAAGCAATATTTTGTTGCAAGACACAAGGAAAGGAGAAAAAAACTGGAATTTGTTTTATTATTGATATTTTATACACTCCTTTTGATAAAGGTATAGTTTGAAGTTGATGATGAGTGTGTTTATTGAGTATCTGCTTTTGATATTTGATTGGCAACGGAATAGGCAAAAAGTGTCTGTTTATTTTTCTGGCCAAAGAATGAAATACGTAAGGATATCCATACTCATACACACACACACACACATGTGTAAATTCTTGTAAATGTATGGCTTTCAAAAACACACATTCACACACCACTATCACCCACATACATACATTGTCGATCATATGTGGCTGTTGTTGTTTTTTGGCTTGCTTTTCAGACCTTTGTGTAAGTTTCATTTATTGAATTGAATGATGAAAGAGCAAGGTAATATGGAACACACACACAAAGCAAATGTTCAATTATGTGTGCTGACAGACCTGTATATGATATAGTTGACAGCTGTCATATATGTGTATATTGTCATATAACATATATATGTATATAACAACTATATGTATATGAATTATATCAATATAGCCTTTTTCTGTTCATCCATAAGGCCATAGACGTAACGTAACAGAGAGGATGATGATGTGGAGGGAATTTTTTCGACAAAATCTCAATAGGTAAGAAAGAAATTAAATTTTGCAAAATACAACATTTTGTTAAAGTAAATATTGAAGAGACGCAATCACGTTCTGCAAATTTAGGAGAAATTAAATTTCAAAAAATTCTAAAATGCTAAAACTTTTCATGAACGGACGCAGTTAACATTGCATGGTGATAAAAATTGCCCCAAGTTTTAAGCTTTTTTAAATTTTGCCTAAAATTTCACTAATTGTACTTTTTGTGTTATTTAAATTATTTTTTTTTAAGAAATATAAAATATTTTATAAAAATCTAATAAAACTAAAATTCTTTGGAAAATCTTCTATGGTATAAACAAGTCAATACTGTTCGAGAAAATTTTTTCTTAAGGTTTTAGTCCAGAAATGTTCGTATTTGACCTAAGGATAATTAAATGGCTCTTTTCGTGCTAAGGTTTCAGAGAATGTTTTACAAAAATCACCTCTTCTACTCATGAAACACAATGTTATTGTGCATTTATTCAAAAAAAAAAAAAAAAAAAAAAAAAGAAAAAAATCAAGAACTCAAATAAAAATTTGATTGTCTGAAGAGCAATTGCTTGAAGGCTATTGGAATTTTTCGCCAAAACCAGCAGAATAATGAGTACCGAGAGACCCTTGAACGTGAACCGACATGACCCATTTTGGCAATTTTAGCCTTCTATCTCAACAGCGTAATTACAAAAGACGGACGGCCGGCGGATGTCACTGCAACTGTCAGATCGTCTCGAAAGATAAACAAAGAAATATTTTTTTAAAATATGAAATTCAAAGATTAAAAAGGTTTATAAATAAATGAATTGCGATTTTACTTTTAAACTGCAAATGCCGGTAAGTCGTTTGGAGTATGCTGTTAAAGTTTTCATATAGAGCGGTCTTGGAGCTATACAGAAACGTGAGGCAACAGAGACCATCTGTTGCTACATGCCTTGTTGTTCATTGCGAGTTCTAATTAGCAGCTAAATTCGGCTGAAATTTTAATACCCTCCACCATTTTGAAAGAACATAAAAAAATTGAAAAAACAACCCGTAGAAAAATACCTTTCAAATGAAACCTCTTATATGGGGGATATACGAAGACATGTTCTTCATAATAAATTTTTTGTCATATGCTGTAGTACCAATTCCGAAATTCAAGTACGAAATTTGAAACAATTCCGGTGAGTAATGCCGATAAAAACGTCAAAATACCGAATATCGGGATATATCATTACATGGCGACTATCCGAAGATATGGACCTTCATAGGCAATTTTCTGTCATAGGCTGCAATACCCATTACGAATTTCAAATACCGAATACAGGGAGATATCATAACATGGAGACTATCCGAAGACTCACACAATTCGAGAATAATTCGGGAATAATGTCACTAAAATCAACAAAATACTGAAAATACGGAGGTACCGATATATGGGACCATAGAAAGACCTGGACCTGTCATAGACTGTAGTACCCATTAGGAACTTCAAATACCAAATTTGAAGCAATTAAAATCATCAGAATACCGAATATAGAGAGGTACAGTTATATGGGGGCTATACCTAAATGTGGACCATTTTTTATACCAAAAGTCCTGCAGACCAAAGACACATCTGAGTAAAATGTTATCAATCTACTTCAATTCGTTCGGCAGCTAGTTTCCCCATACGGACGGACATCGCTGAATCGACATAGAATTTTATACTAATGACACTGACTTAATATACCCTCCATACTATGGTGGAAGTTATAAAAATATGGCTTTTAACACTTTCTTTAGAAAATATGGCTAAAAATACAGAATATCGGGAGTTGCCGGTTTATGGGGGCTATACTTGGCTCAGCTCATTGTATAGTAGCTCAAACATTGATAGTGAATTACAGGTAGTCATAAACCCTAATGCTGGCTAGAATAATTTCCTACCCATTGTAGCCGACCAAACAGCTAAACGCAAAAATATCTACAGTGAGCTGCCCATCCTTAATGAGTCCCGATTCATCTTAGAAGGCCAAATACGAAAAATCTAAGATGACCTGGACATTAACTAACTAAAGTGAACTGCCGTACCTGAACCATTATAGCACGAATCACCGTTCCGTCTCAGAAGGCCTGGGTATCAACATCCCAACTACAAATATACTAAATACTGATTATCTATATTCGTCAGCCACGACGACTATTCATCAAAGTTCACGATTACCACCAAATCTTCAAAATCTCGAAAGATTGTCATCAATCCGAAGACCAATATAGTAATTCCTGATTACCTCAAACTCTCTACATCCGACGGCCACGAATCAACAATCCCGATTACTTCCAACATTCTGAACGACAACATCAATTCGAACACAAACATCGAAGTCCCTGAGGTCCCTCACTGGACAACATCTGATAACCATCCACAGGCTCCCGATTACCTTCAAGTTGGCAACATTCCGAATCGGAACACAAATATTAAAATCCCCGATCTCCCTTACTTGTTAACATCCGACGATAATATACGAGTTACATATCACCTTCGAATCATCGATAACCTAAACATTAACAGTGAACAACCTAACACCACTACATCGTAGGTCCTGAATACTCGTAAATCGTTCGCCCCCTATACGAGATATCGTAAACATCGAATTCCCGATCATCAATAACAACAGCTCTATTTTAAATTCCCGAGCATCCCCTATCTCAATTCGCCATCCAATGTATTTTATTCATATAATCGCATTAGAACAGAACACTAGATTGCAATTTAGTATTTAAATCAATGAAATATCTGACTTGCACCCCAAGAATGGGAGAAAACTACTCGACATATTTTGCAAGGTATAGTGGGTCCTTTTGTAGACCCTGGATACAGATGAGCTTACCACAGCAGACGAGAAAACCACGTTACACATTTGTATCTAAAAACTTGGAAATCGGCTCTCGTTCTGGTATCGTCTCATATAACGGTAATATCCGATTTCAGGGTTGTTAATGTTTTGAGAAGACTTGACAACGAGATTGTTAAAAAAATTGATTATTTAAGTTTATTAATGGCAAAGGTAGCAAAAGATAGAAATGTGACCTGAAAGTATGGTAATCGCAATTTTGAAAGCTAAGCTATTTAAGCGATAGTTTAGGGTATCGCTTAATTTTAAATAATTTACATTCAGACTTCTCATTTGACATATACTGTTCGACAATGATTCTAGTAATTTACGAAAGGTCTCAGTTTCACTTTGGAGAAACTTTGCTCTAGACTTTCCTTGAATATTTCGAAGTGGATTAAATACTTCCAGTATACCGGATGACATTGGTCTTACTCAACTGCATTCGAAACTTAGAAAAAAAGATTAAAAAGGGCTTTAAGTTCGGCCCGGCCTCTCCATCAGTATGTTTATGAAAATAAAATGAAATGATAATAAGAGTAGAATATATAAACATTGAATATCAATATTAAAATAAAAAAAATAAACCAAATAGCGAAACACATATTATCATCTAATTTGGTTTGAAATTGTGGCAGAAACTTTAAAAATATCCAAAATGGAAGGTACCGTTACACCGGAAATATCAACTAGTGGACCTGAATCAAACATTTTTCGCAAGACCTTTCAAGAACCCCAAATGTCTACTTTCACCTGATTTGGATTTGTGATGAGCAGCAGAACACCAAATGTCAATTTTCAGTTGATTTTGCAGAAACTTTCAAAATACCGAAAATGGGGGGTACTGTTGTATGGGGGCTTGAATTGAACATTTTTTTGCACGGAGAAAAAATGCATATCGAGAACCCCAATTGTCAAGTTTCAGCTGACTGGGTTGGAAATTCTGAAAAAATACCGAAAATCGGGGGTTACCGTAATATGGGGACTAAACGAATCGGTGGACCTGTAGCAAAAATTTTTTGCGAGAGAACAGACCTTCCAAGAACCCGAAGTGAAAGGTTTCAGCTGATTGGTTTGGAAATTCTGAAAGAATACCAAAAATCGGTGGGTACCGTTATATTGAGACTATACCAATTAGTGAACCTGAATCGAATATTTTTTGCATGAACGCTAATTTTCAAGTTCCATCTAAGTTGGTTGGAAATTGTGGCACTAACTTTCAAAATACCGAAAATGGGAAATGGTAGCCTATACACATTAGCGGATCTATTGCGAAACTTTTTTTCAGTGACAGAACAGACCCCTAGTGCATAGTTTCAACTGATTCGGTTGGAAATTCTCCTTTTTGTATTGAGTAACAATTTAATTCTTAACTGAATTTGCTATAGTATACTTTGCAGTCCTCAGCTCAGCTTGACATTGTTAGGTCTTATTAATAATAAAACCTTTATAGAAAGACACACATATTTAGCACTGCCCGAATTCAATATTTAGAAGATGTGTGAGGAGCAGCAGGCTCTACAACAATGCATATGCAATGTAACCGCTGGTGAATGTGATTTAAACCTCATGCGCAGTGTCATAAAAATATACCCTGTATAAAGAATATTTAATCTAAAGTAAGGATGTTGATTCCATCCAAATTATGACATGTAAAAAGGAAGGTTAAATTCGACTTCGCAGAACTTTATGTAACCTCCATCATATGCTAACTAAATCGACATAGAATTTTATGCTGATCCTGAATTTACATACACAATGAAGTCTCTGAAGAATATTTTGAAGTATTGCACTTGAAATGTCATATTTAATATACCCTTGATTACATGGTGGATACTATAAAAACTGATATCATATTTCTGGCTGAGTAATTTATCTTCATATCTGTATAAATCCATTTCCAATTTTTTTTTTTGTGCATTTTTCTTTTCTTGCCCAGGGCTTTAATAATTCAATTGTAAATTTGTTAGCAATTTTCTCTTTTCAAGATTCAATATTTTTCCACTTGATTTTTTTTCTGACAAGTTTCTTTCATTGTACATATGACGCAGCTACACACACACACACATGCACATACAACATAAACGTTTTTTCTCTCCATCTTTCTTCTTTTTGTAGTGAGTAACAATTTAATGCTTTACTGAATTTGCTATAGCATACTTTACAGCGTATCGAACTAAATAGATTTTCGTGATTTTCCATCATATGGTTGGCAATATGGAACAAGTAGAGCGAACCCATTCCACCAACAGCACTGCCACGACTCTTCAGTGTCTGACTGTCAGCCAGTCAACCAACTAAGCGTTGAAAAACAACAGCAGCGGCTGTTCGATGCAATGGCAACAACTACAACTTCAGTGGGAAATATACAAGTAAATTTAGTTTTCATTTTTTTTGTCTCTACTCAACAGGGTAAAGGATTCAATTGAATAAGTGTGTCCGCTGGTGTGTATGTGTGTGTGAGTATGAGTCTGTTCTTTGGGTGAATGATGCTTTACTATATTTGCTATCAAACTCCTCACGATTTTCCAATTGAACTCACATGTGTACCGAGTAAACATACACATACACACCCACACACACAGACACGAACTGACTCTTACCCATTTAAAACTTCAAACATGAGTGGTATCATCGTCATCATCCTGATCGTCGTCATGCTGCACATTCGTGCATGCAATCGATATGTCGTCAATTGTACATACAAATATAATTCGGCACATGCATATAGACACAGATATCTGCCAACGAAACTCATCACTAGAACTGAAGAAAATAAAAATCGGTCACCTATCCCCGGCACCCGCACATACAAATGTTTGTGAGCTCATGCAAGCTATGATTTCAATAATATCGAGTTTGGAACATCATATTAAATGAACTGAACTCAACTCACATACAGACACAGTGTACTGATGTTGTAGTTTTTTTCAGTTTTATGTATTTTTTGTTTTTTGAGTGAAATCATTCAGCAAAAATAACAAAACCAACTCCCAATACAAGCCATCAAAGAGTAATGGTGTTTCAGGATAGCGTACAGAACACACACACACACACACACTGTGCTATCAATGGCAATCAGATATTGTTGTCTGGTGTTTTTATTAGTAATGCCGGGTCTGGCCGACAAAAATAATAGTGTAGCATACTTTTTGGCGGAGAAGCCCAACAATCACAATCACACACACACAAACACCAAAACAAAAGCGCCACATTATTTTTAGTTGGGTTTCCATCACCGATGTTGTTGTCGTGATTATCATCATCAGAATCTCATCACATCAGCCATCGTCTCTTTACACCCCGGCCAGCCGACAAACCAACCAACCAGCTATTCAACCACATTCCAATATAGATTTGGTATTACTACTCGATATAAATTAGAAGACGTGCCTGGCATAAATAAATATTCGTTGAGGCGATTTGGGTTTTTGTTAAAGTTTTACACACGCTCGAGATGATGACATTTTATTTGAAATCCAGATATAGAGAGATAGGAAGAGAGAAGAAAAGAGTGAGAAGAAAAACAGGGAAAATTATATGTTTCTTTGTTTTGTATCAACTCAATGGCTCATGTAATGATAATTGATTTTGGAAGCATGATAATGACAGCCTTTATTTGTACTACAAATGTCTAAAGGCTGTAGAATCAGTTTAAATATTTTTGAAGAAAAAAAATTTCATTTAAACCCATGTAAGTAAATGTGTAAAATAAGGAACAAGAATTGTAATATACGTGTTAGAAAATAACAGTTGGTTTGCATACTGATGATACATAACTTCAGTATAGCCATAGGCCAAACCCTTTAATTGCCTCTATTGTGAAGATCAATGTTTGGTCTAAATAGTGGAATCCATTCAGATTATATGCAATTTAGAAGTAGTGGACCGACATTCACGTTAGAAATAATATGAGCAGCAATATTGAAATATGCAATTTAAAGAAAATCGGGCTATTTTTCACATTTCATGAGAGTTATACAAAAACAAGTAAGTTTAGTCGGTTTTGTCGAGAGGTGATAATATCAAATATCGTCTGTTTGTTTATATATATATTGACTTTCGTTATGATTTTTCAAGTTTTTGACACTTTATGGGGAAGGGTCCGAAAAAGTTGACCAATATTGTCCATTTTGTACCTAAATATTATAAGGTCCCACAAGTGCCCTATATTGATAACTCCTGTACTGAGATATTTCATAATTTCCGCAAAAATCTATGCAGTGGGCGAAGTATTCCACTTCATATAATACTGATAAAAATATTGGGATATGTAACATTTAAAGATAATAAAACACTTGTTTATAATTCTATTGGAATAATTATTAGTTAAAAAATTTAACCACAATGAGTGGATAGAAATATCTATTAGATCTGTGGTTAACAGAAATATTGAGAAACACGAAGTTTCATAAAAATCGCTGACTTGCTTCGCATGTTATAAGGGTTATAATTGAAAATATTGATTCCTAGTCAGGGAGGTACCAGAAGGAGTACTCCTATATTTTTCCTCTTCACACCAGACATAGTTTATTGTAGAAATATGGGGATGTGTGAAAAATTGAGCTGAATTCGAATTTTATGATTGGTTTTTTTTTTAAATTTTTCACCCTTTGAGGGGATGTATCAGAAAAAGAT
This sequence comes from Musca domestica, assembly GCF_030504385.1. Classification (NCBI taxonomy): domain Eukaryota; kingdom Metazoa; phylum Arthropoda; class Insecta; order Diptera; family Muscidae; genus Musca; species Musca domestica. Next base: position 14,808,271 of record NW_026712363.1, on the reverse strand, counting down.
GATCGATATTTACCATCTTCGCACCAGATCTTGTTAGAGATATGACGAGTTTTATGGTTAAATATACCAGAAGGATTGGACTGATATATCCAATCTCCACACCAGATCTTGTGATAATACAACTATTGGGATGTGTGAAATTTAAAGACAATCGGTCGCTTATTCCGACATTATCCATTTTCGCACCGGACCTACTACTGACAAAAATATTGGGATTTGCAAAGTTTGAACAAAGTCGTATGATTCTTTCTTGTTCTATTAGTAAAATTACTTTCTATAATAAATTTGATCTTATGCGGTGGAGGTGCCAGAAGGAAAGGACTGATAGGGTCCATCTCTGAACTTGATCTGAGTTTGACATTAATATTACGATGTAGCAAGTTCGAATCAAATCGTCCAGAGTTATAATGCGCACCAACCAGCCAGACACACCAAGATCGACTACAAATGTTCTAAAAGGGACATTCTCCTGGTGCAAAGAGACCTAGCGTCTAAAAACATTATTACGATGAGGCACGATTTGGCATCATCAAGTATACCATATATAGCCATATGGCTGAGGGTATATAAACTGACTTCAAATAATATAAAATATATGTTTTGCAGAATTTTCAAAATTTTCTAGGCAATCTTCAAGAATGAGTGGGCTGATTTATTGGCAGAAATATTAGAGGAGAGGGCATATATGGTCCATCTTTGCTTTAGGCCCAAGGTTAATATTAATCTGAATATCAGTAATTTTCTGAAACTTTAATGTTGTACAATTTTAATTGAACCTAGACCTGGCAGTCTATGAGACTAGTTCCAAGATTAAACAAAATGGAATAGTTCATTCGCTTTCTGTGTCAAATTTTAATTTGCTTAGTTTTTACTGTTTGTTGGTGTACCAGAAGGGAAAGAGTGAGACGGTAAAAGCATTTCAGGAATAGCATTTGCCATTCGATTTTGTGTTCATTTTTTATGGAAACATTTTTGTATCAAAACGGCTACATTTTTTTTTTTTTTTTTTTTTTTTTGATTTGCGATTCGATTGACATTAAAAACTTCTTTCGAAAAGTGAAATGTGAAATAGTATTTCGATTGTATCATTTAAATAGGAGAATAATGTATCATCTTGTATGAGAAGAAGTTGCAGTTTTGACATTTTTAAAGCAAACGTCATGACGCAATTACAAAGGTAATCTCATGCAATCATACGATTAAAATTTTATTTCATGTGCAAAATTGTCAAATTTAAATTTTGTAGTTTTTCCTTTAACTTGAGCGTATAGAAGGAAAGGAATTTAGATTTCTTTCCGACCAAAAAGTTTGCAATTTTTGCGCCTCTTAGGGGGTACGCAAATCAAAGAAGAATATAATCTAAATCAGAAGACTAAAATATAAGGCTTGGTATGTCTCAAAATATAATTTTTCAGCATCTAGAACAAGTATAAAGATCGACATTATCGCGGCTTGATTTGCTATAATACTGGTAGAAGATGGTCATCCTGAATTTGGCCTTAATTTCATTAGAGAAAATTGTCACCGAAAGAATTCATTTTATATAGAATCCATTTTAAAGAGTTTGCAAACATTTTTCAGCCGGCTATTCTGGGATTTTGTTCCTTAAATATTGTCGTTATTCGACGACAATACAATAATTAACAGCTCCGAGAATGTTTCCTTAATGTGAGGTGTTAAAATCTCAATTTCTATTAGTTTAAGCTAAATACAAGGTAAATTAAATTCGTCTTCATATTTATTATTTCGTAAAATATATCATTCGTGATACATAAATATTTTAGATATGAAAATATATTTTATTTGAAAAATTACATGGTCGTGTACTTCAGAAAAGGGTTGTCATAATTGATTTAGCAAATGAGTCTACCTCTATTGCATTGCCATGGCGAAAGTGTTAAAAATTGCAAATCCAACAGATTCTTGCAGGTTTTGCAAAAAAGCATTAAACGGTCACATTATTAACTTACATGTTGTAATATTACATTTCATTTTGATGCATTTAAAAAGAGTAGACTTACCTAAAATGAGAAATGAAAAAAAAATATTTGATTAATTTTTATAAAATTGTTAAAAATTTTTTTCATACGACATTTATATTTTTAAAAACAGTTGATTATAAAAGAGAAAGTTGCTATTAAATTATTTAACAGAACAACTACGATATGTTCTGATAAAAGCCTACATTATATTCAAATAGGTCGAAAATGTTGTCTTAATTTCAAAGCTTAGTTTCGCAATAACTTGCAATGTTGGAGCCACAAGTTATTGATAGAGCAACGAAATACATTAATTTTTTAAGATATTAATCCTGTTATTAAAAAAAAGGAACCGATATTTTTCGAAAAAAAAAAACGTCTTTCTCAGGAACAGTTTTGTAAATAACAATAAAAAAATTTATATTTTTAAAGGAACTCACCTATTTTTTGGATAAGTTTATGTTTACTTAATTGTTCTTAAGTGCAACCTCAGCCATAGGCAACAGAGGGTAATATCATTTGATACGGCCTCATCGAAATAACTGTTTTAGACTCTAGGTTTCTTTGGACCAAATCGATTTCGGTACATTTGGAGTTGAACTAGTGGTATTTATCAGTCACTCTAACTGGCTGACGCTCGCGATAAACTTCGAGAGGAGTATTGGATTTGATCCAAACTTGGTACAACGTAATATTATAGTGAAACTCAGATTTAGTTCGGAGATGGACAATATAGGTCCTTCTAGTTGCTCCCCAAAAAAAGGTCAAAATTTTCATAGAAAGAGGATCATCCAATCCTTTGCAAATCCCAATATTTGTATTTGAGCTAGGCAATGTGCGAAAATAGACAGTATTAAGTCATTCCATCAAGTACCTCCCCCCCAACAAAAAGTCAAAATTGTTAATAATTGTAACTATTATTAAAATAAGAGTCCGGTTTTCTTTACATGTTGCAAATCCCAATTTTTATCAAATTTTACCCAATTTTTACCAACACAAGAACATGTGTAAATATTAAATATATCGGACAACTTATTCTGCTATCTCCCCTACAACGGATCAAATAATCATAACTCATATAAAATGTGAAATAAGATTCCGAATGATTCAAAACTTCACACATGCCAATACTTCTACCAATACAAGATCATTCTGGTACAAGATCATTGACTCACATTGAATTACCATAAAGCCCAAAAGCGGAAAATGAAGTATCCCCTTCCATGCAAACTCGGCACATCAAAATAGTTGTATCAACACATGATAATTGTGAATACGGAATATATCGGACCACTCCATCAAGCACATCCCCCAAAATGTCAATTTTTTTAATAATTTAAACTCTTTTAAAATAGGAAATAACAATCCGATTGTCTTCGAGTTTAGGTGTAAATATAAAATATATCACCAACTTTGCAGTATTGGCTTCTATTCTTCCGATTATCAACAATTTCTTTTGGGTTCGTCCTTGAGCCAAACAAATGATTTGTGGAAAATTTCATCTCAATCAGACAATAAATGTGACCTGTTTACCTGTACCATAGAGTTGAGTAGGTTACCTTGCGAGAAAAAATTTCAAAACGCCAACACAAGTGATCTCTATATTTAGCTCACCTGGATTTTTCCTGCAATTATTGAAAAATATTAATGTTGTTACACAGTGTAAGCGATCGTGTTCTACTATTATCCCTGTTGTTGAACTAACTAAGTCTGAAAATGGTATTCGGTCTAGCGGTCTTTGTCTTTTTCATTCTGGTTCTATTTTCGCTAAAATATTTAAAGTTATATTAATTTTCCGGTAGGCAAAAATGGACCTCCTGCAAAATTGGTTCCCTTTGATTAGTTTTTTTTTTTTTTTTTTTAATATATTCCAAAAAGAGCAAATGAATTACTGCCATGGACAAAATTCATAGCTACTCCAAGCCAATTTGAATTGTAGCTAGAAAAAGTATATTACCTCCAATTTGTGTGCATGTATGCCATTGTCTGTGACCTGTAATCGCAAAATAAAATAACTAAAACTTTTTCTAAAAATTCAAGCCTTTGCCCTGACATCTTAATTAGGCATCAGGAATGCCAGACAATTCTTTAATTTAAGCATTCAACATAGCAATTACAAAAATTCTTTTACAAATAAAAGATACATCTTTTCTTCGCAAAAAATAAACACTTTCAAAATCATTGAAGCATACATACAGAAAATCGTAAAACATAGGGAAAATACAAAAAGAAAATCTCTGAACTTGAGTGTGTATGTATGTGTGTGCGTAATCTCTTTGAACAGCAACGGCAGACACACACGCATCGAACGTACATACATACAAACAAATACTATTTGAGAGCAATTAATTACAATTAGTAGGTTATGCAAAAAATGAGGAACCAATTCTCAAAGAAATATTGCATACATTTAGGCACTTCAAAGGATTTCTTGAGAGTTTTTCTTCTGCTTCTGCTTTTCAGTACATCCTCACAAAATGTGAAGTGTTCCATGCCATTTACTACAAGTACAAATGTTTCCCAGACAATTTGTGTTGCATGTGTGAGTGTGTGTGTTTAAAACGACTTTCCGTGTGTGCCTTGAAAGTAGTGGGTGTGTGAGTGTGTTTGGTTGTTTGTTGCTATGTTATGCAAGTGACATTTGCTTTTTCAAAAATTCATAACATTTGAAATTCTAAAAACGATTTTCTTTATGTTTATGTACCAGCAGCTCCCTTCTATACTATGTTATACGAAATTTTTGTCGAAAAACCGAAAACCCTCTATTTCACACAGAGCCTCCTCTGAACATGATGATAGAGATAGAGATCAAGTCATGTGTGTGTAATTGTGTTTGTGCTAGGGATAACGTTTGAATATTTGTTGTATGCATGAAGTCATATGTGAAAAACATACGCTTGTATGTTTCTGAAATACAAGTGAACTCGAAATACACAGACAAAGGGAGAGAACCCCCCCATAAAAAAAAAAAACGAAAACAAAATCATCGTTCTCCACCAGCAACAACTACAAAGACTAATAAAATCACATGAAAAGTTGCTGGCAATAAAGTCGAGTTTATAGCACACAGTACAACATATCACAAACAAAAATCATGTTGCATATTTTTAGGGGCGCATCGAGACAAACCCACGATACTTGCACTGAACAAACCCATTGCTTCTAGTCGGTACAAAGTGATTTTTTGGTTCTTGTTTTTTTGCTGTTGTTGAATTTTCAATTTGAAATTCAAACTACTTTCATAAACTGCACTCACTCACTGATAGCGTTGAATTGGTAAAGGAGAGGGGGAGAGGATGGGAGATATGTTAGATTATTTTAAAGTACTTCATGAAATATCATTCCCAAATAACACAGCAGCACAAACAACAAAAACAATAACACAGATAACAAAGTACCCAAATCCGTAGCAAGTGCAGTTGTTACAGCCAAAAAGCTAGGAGTGCGTTGGGGGTGCAGGAGCAAGGTTTTTAAGGGTATAAATTTTTGAAATCTAAAAATTGAATCTAGTGCTTCCATCACAAGCATCGATAGATGATAGCAAGAGATGAGTTTAGTTAAAATTCCCTTTATCTTTGTGTAATAAATTCTAAAGTTAATTATGTATTGGGTTTCTATTAGCTTTTTTGAAGCATAGTTTTAGGAGATAAAACAAGTTAAATAGTATCAGTCCGTTTTGCCAATAGATGTATACCCCCAGCCTTGAGTTATGATTATTGTAACTGTTGACCCTCTACGGAGGAGGCTCCGAAGCAGTTGGCCAATATTGTCCAATTTGTATCTGACTTAAGCCTGATATAGGTATTGCAACGTGCCATATTTGGACTATATATTCTACTTTCTATACTTATATGAGATATCTGTAATTTTTTTGGAAAATGTCAAAATATGTGTGAGGTACCAGATATGGCGACAGAAATATTCATCATCAACATTCATTTTCAATTTTATACCAAATCATAAATTCCGATTAATAGCATATTCATGTCAGATTTCTGGCTAAGGAAAATATTTAGATATAGCAACTTATATAGAATCGCCGACTTGTTTCGCAAGTTATGACATATATAAGTATTGGAAATTGTAACCCTTTGGGGTTGAGGTACCAGAAAGTGTTGACAGATATCTTTCATTTTTACAAAAGATCTTGTATTAGAAAAAATGTCTGTATGTGTGTAATTTAAAAAAAAGAGTTGGATGCTTATTTCGCTGTATTTGAGCGTTTTGTTTTTCCACATCTTGAAAACTATGTGGGGGAGGAACCAGAAAAAATGCTCCGGTCCCTAACATCCTTATAACTGATCTTTTGGTGATGGAAAAATTGAGATGTACCAAGTCTAAATGGAATCGAATGTTAATTTCGCATTTTATGAGTTTCATAGATATTCAATATTTTGACCCTTTGTAGGGGTGGTACCAGAAGCAGTGAACCGATATATCCCATCTTCACAGCATATCTTGCATTGGTAGAAATAATGAGATGTGTGAATTATGAAGAAAACCGGATGTTTATTGATTTTATGATCGTCTTGATTATTGAAAAATTTTGACCCTTTAATAAAAATATTGTGATGTGTGTAATTTGAAGACAATCGAACACTGACATCACACTTTACAAGAGTTATAATTATTCAAAATTTTGATAATTTATGGGGGAGGTACTTAATGGAGTGGACCGATATTGTCCATTTTCGCACATGACATAGAATTGATGCAAATACTAGGATTTGCAAAATTGGAGCAAAATCGGATTATCCATTCTCTTTCTGTGCAGTAAATTCTTTTCTTTGAAAATGTTGATATTTTGTGGGGGAGGTGCCAGAAGGAGTGGACCGTTGTTACCCATCTCCCAACTATATCTAAGTTTGATAATAGTATTACGACGTACCAAATTTGGGTAAAAACGAATGCTCCCTTCTTGAGTTATCAAGTGCGTCAGCCAGACAGACAGACGGACGGACATCGCTAGATCGACTTCAAATGTCCTAAAACGTATTTAGTTCAAAGGGACCTAGGGTCTAAACCGTTATTTTGAGGTACGGTTTGGCCGTATCAAATGCTATATATCCTTTCTAGCCAAATGACTGAGAATATAAAAATTGTGATGATTGCCTGAAAGTATACTCTAAAAATTTTAAACATAACAAAAGGTAGTAAGTACGGCCGGGCCGAACTTTGAATACCTTCCACAATTTGGAACGAATTTGAAAATTATAAAAAAATAAAATGCGTTAAAAATTCTGTTAAAATCTTCAAAATTCCGAATACAGCCGTTACTTTGGGGTCTATACGAAGTGCACCTACATAGGCTTTGTTTATCGTAAGCCATTACCATATGTAAATTCGAAACTTGAAATAAACGGTGAATAATGTAGCTAAAATCATAAAAATACCGCGTATAGGGAGGTACCGTTATTTCAGAGCTATAGAATGATCTGGAGCTATACGAAGAAATGGACCTGCATAGACAATTTTCTGTCACAGGCTATAGCATCCATAACGAACTTCAAATACGACATCTCAAACAATTTCGGTGGGTATTGTACCTAAAATCGTCAAAATAACGAATATTGGGAGGTACTGTTATATGGGGGCTATACGAAGATGTGGACCTGCATAGACAATTTTCTGTCATAGGCTATAGTATCCCTTACGAACTTCAAATACCAATTTTGAAACAATTCCGGTGAATAATGTCGCTAAAAACATCAAAATTCCGAATATCGGGAGGTACCGTTATATGGGGGCTATACGAAGACGTGGACCTGCACAGACAATTTTCTGTCTTAGGCTGTAGTATTCATTTCGAATTTCAAATACGACATCTTAAACAATTGCGATGAGTATTGTACTTAGAATCGTCAAAATACCGCAAGGTACTGAGCAAGTTACTGATATACGAAGATCTGGTCCGGCATAGACAATTTTCTGTCATAGGCTATAGTATCCATTACGAACTTCAAATACCAAGTTTGAAACAATTCCAGTGAATAATTTCGCTAAAATACCGAATATCGGGAGGGACTGTTATATGGGGGCTATATGAAAACGTGGACCTATATGGTTCGAACATGGTTACTGGCAAAGTAAACATATGTGCAAAATTTTAGCCTTGTATCTCAATTCGTTCGAAAGATAGCGTGATTACAACAGACAGGCAGACGGGCGCTCAATCGCGAAATCGACTTAGAATTCTACGATGATCGGGAATATATATACTTTGTTGGGTCTGACGTGAGTATTCGAGGAGTAACAGACGGAATGACCCTCTGTAGTATAAAAAGCCTATGCCTGTGTCGGGTAATATCGTTTATAATCTCCCAATCCAAACAAATTCTTTAAAGCCCGGACTAATTTTTTTAATCTTCCAGCCTGCAATGTTATCAATGTTAAATAAATCACTTTAACACGATGTGGAAATTGCTCTTTACACATTATTCGTATAATGCACTTTAGTAGTGGAATTTTCTAATTAATTTTTTGATGCTTTTAATTTTGGTCATTTCCGAAATTTGTCGGTAAGTTAGCGTCGAAATCAAAGTAGTCGCTAAGACCAACCGATAGATACTAATATTATCAATTTTAACTTATTTTCTATATCAAAATTTTGGGTTTCAAAGTAATTGATTTTTGTCGCTAACTCAAAAATTAGTTAAAGAACCCCACCATAGATTACAATAATAAGAACATTAAATACCGAAATTGAACCTTTGGAATTTTTCAGTTTTAAAATCCGATAAAGACTGGTAGTCGGAAACGACAAGGGAACCGCTAAAGTTTATAAAGACAGCTAAAATCAAGGTCATACACAATCGATAATCACATTTTTTTTTGAAATTTAAAGCAACATTAAAGAAAGTTAAGAATATCCAATAATTTAAATCTCAGATTGGACATTTGTTTTCTTATTTTAAAGCATACTCTTTGGCGCACCACAATTTCTACCAATAAACTCTTATTAAGATCTCTTGCTTAGGGTTGCTAGGACTTATCCCTTTTGTGGATTGGTTTTCGATGTCGTTCCGTTCGCTTTTATTTTTTTGCTGTCTCTTAGAGTCGCGTCAAATTTTATGATACACTCATTCCGCATGGAGTCATAAATTTTATGATCGTCAAATATTTTATGTTTTGTCGGTTATGCCATGCATACTTTCAGAGTGTTTTTTCTGTCTTCCTTAAAAAAATAAGTATGCAATAAAAATTGTATTGTAGATTGTACTCTCGTAAAATGCATCTAAAATGGCTCATGTAAAAAACGAAGCATTAACAGAACATAAGATAAGGAGGATATTAAAAAATATTTGAGATTAAGCTCATATGTAAAGCATACTGTATTATGAGGACTTTTAAAGAAATTTAAATTAAAAATTGTTTGGGAATAAAAATTTGAAGTGAAATAGATTTTCAATGCAAATAAAAACATGTAGGCATAAGGGAGCACTCTCATGCTTCATCCTGCTTTTTTCTTACACCTCCAAATAACCAATTCAGATATATACTCTTAATCAGACAATTCTATGCAGGTTAGCCGTGTGTCTGTATGTCAGTTGTTATCACTCCAACTTCTGAAGAAAATAAAGTAGCTTGATGAGTCCACGTCTTGGTATGGCCCCGATATGACTGTACCTCGGTTTCAAGTTACTTATTTAAAGTTCGTAATGTGCACTACAGCCTATGACAAAAAATTTCGTATGTAGGTTCACGTTTTCGTATAATCTCCACATAACGTTTTCATTTAAGCGGTAGTTTTCGGTTTTTTTTATTTATTTATTTATTTTTTTTTTTTGAAAATTTCCAAATGGTGGAGGGTATTACTTTTTTATTTGTTATGATTAATTTATCGGCATTGCTCAAGGGAATCATTTCAAAGTAGGTACTTAGTGTTGACAGTATATACTATCTTCTCCTGTAGAAAACCATCTACCCAGGTCCACACAGCCTATTTACAGCTTTATCTCTTGATATTCGACATTTTGGTGATTTGTGCAACATTTTCAACGGTACCTCGCTATATTCGGATTTCGGATGATTTTAGCTACATTTTCCAACGGAATTTGCCTAGGCAACATCTTGAATGTCAGCCAATGACAGGGTCACGTTTCCGTGGCAACGGTTTATAACCACATTTCATTTGCAATACCTTGAGAAGGTACTAAAAAGTATATATATATATATATATATATACTTTTTAGTACCTATCGTTGTTCATATATATATATATATATGTATATATATATATACATATATATATATATATATATATATATATATATATATATATATATATATATATATACACATATATATATATATATATATATATATATATATATATATATATTTTTTTTTTTTTTTATTTATAAACTATATATATATATATGAACAACGATAGAGTCCACATAATTTAATCTAGAGCTTAGAAATTTGATTTTTAATTATAAACAGGGTGAATGGTACCAAAAGTGGGCTATAAGATGTAACGGTATATTGAAGGTTTCTGCCACATGTTCCAAGCAAATCAGATTAAACTTTACATTTTCGGTTCTTGATAGGTCTGTTCTCTCCACGCAAAAATGTTCGATTCAGGTCTACTAACTGATATAGCCTCCATATAATGGTATTCCCCGATTTTTGGAATTTTGAAGGAATGTTGAAGTTTGGCTTCGATGTCGAGCTATTTTGATTTGACTTGGCCAATAACTACAAAAATTGCCAATATAGAACATCTTTTCACGTAGGTCTCGGCAGAACCCAATGGAGTTAGATCCACGAAAATAGAGATAAATTCAAATATAGCATTTCATTGCTCATATTCATTTGTTTGTTTTTCAATGTTCATATATTTGTCAGTAAAAAAGAACAAAATTTGAATTTAGCAAAAAAAAAATAATAATAATAACTTTTGAAAAACCTTCTTAAAATTGAAAACAGAAAGACAAAAAATTTTTTATGTGAGAGAAATAATAACAATAAAATATATAAAAATGTGGCCAGCAATTTAGCTTTTATATTTGAAATAGACAAAAACCTTATCAATATATTAAGAAAGGAATGTAACTGAAGTTTAAAAATCGCCATTAACGTGTACCTTCCTTAAATTTATCTTATTGTCTTTAAGTTGATCATCAGTCAAAATTAAAGGTTAGGCAAATTAATTATTAATTTTTAATAAAGTTCAGATTTCTCACCAAAAAATGCATAAAACACAAGATAATTTGAAAAGAAGAATTAAAACAAAAAACAAACAAGACCGAGAACTAGATCAACGTACATTCACCTCAGTATCAGTTGGCTATTTTCACAATTTTTTAAATAAAACAAAAATTGCAAAAAACGGCACGACTTGTTTGTTGATTATGAAGGACGACACTCCATACTAAAATACAAAATTAACATTTTAGGACCTTCTCGATTTTATTTATTTTTTAACTCAATATACTTTTCAGATATGGCGAAAATATGGTCATATTTTGAATTAACTTTTAAAATATTTTTACATCATTACATTTTTAAAACTGCTTAATTCTAAAACACTGATAACTACATGTATTCGAGTTACAATTTTCCATCTTTTTTCGAAAAAGTGAAACATTTCTCAAATTCAGCATTGTGTAATTATAAAACTAAACAACATATGTCTTTCAAATTGAAGTAGAATGTTGGGTTCTATAATATTGTATATAGCCTCCATTTTTTTTTTTAAAACGTAAAGAGATTAAAAGAATACGGTTAATGCTATGATCTGATTTCTTGTAGTCCATATTCCAATCATATATTGTTTTATTTAAAATCTAGTTAAAAACTATTTTAATTGTATACCTTCAAAATTCATTTGAGGCCATAAAAAATATTATTTGGTTTATCCTTTAATTCCTATCCTTAAAGTAGTACCTCACAAAATTACCAAAAATAGGCTCTTCTGTTGACAACCACCTCTTAGGGGATATAAATCTCCCCCCTTCACATATGAACACCAATTTTCGTTGTTCAAACACCACAAAAATAATTTATGCTAATTTCATACAAAATAATCATGCCCAAAAAAGAAATGCTTACCTAAATATACAAATTTTCTATTCCTATCCCCCTTAGCGTTATCTGGCATATCTAAGAACACGGAGGAGTGGAATGTTTATCTGCTATTTTCGCTGGTATTCTCTAACATTTGACATTTCCAGAGACTACATTTTTATAGTTTTTTAATTGTTTATTCGAAAAGGGTTTAGCTTTTAATTTCTTTCCTTTTTTCTAGCTTGCTATCATTCTCGTTGTCATCTAAAAATATTTAACATAACCAGGGACCTGTGTGTTACCTTTCCATACTGTTATGGTGTTGTTGTTGCTGCTGCTATTCTGTGTTAAAGAAGGGTTAGAATGAGTGTTAAAAATAAAGTAATAAAAAATTCATAAAACTTTTTATACTATGATAAGCACACAGGGAGAGGGGAGAAAACACGGAGCCCACGGCAAAGGTAACCTTCTTGTAGTGCAACAACAACAACTACAACAATGTAATTATAAAACAACGTAGCACACAATTCTAGGACACCATAACAAGGACTCAACAGCAAGAACAAAAACAACAATACTGGATGAAAACAGGAAGCACAATAACAATATTATCAGTGAGTAATGGTATTGAAAGTGGAACACTACAATAATAACAACAACACCGGTAACGAAAAAAAATTACAATCCTTTGTTGTATCCAGTGAAAGGCAAACAAGCATTAGAATGGAGAACAGAGAGAAAACAAACTTTAATTTAGTTGTGATAACATGCCGTTCGTTCATTCATACGCTTCCCAGCGGCATTATTTTCATTTTTTTTACTTTGTGGCTTTCTGCGTGTTATTTACCAGCACGTGTCATATGTAAATTACAGCCGACACAGAACCACAAAAAGGCTTCACTTCCCTGCCACGTGAAGGGAAAATATCTATGGAAAATAGAAAAGACAATTATAATTGGAATTCTTCAATTTAGAGACATTTGAAAATGGGGAAATAGATACCGGGCCGTGCTATCATTGAATCCTTTGGCATGCCACCCTTATTGTGTTTTATTTTTTAATTTGATATAAAACCTGTTTTTGTCACAATAACTTTAGATGAAATGTCTAATTGCTCTACAAAAGGTACCACAGAAGGGTTAAAGTTCTCTCTTCTCTGGAGAGAATTGAAAAATTATAATATGTTCGGACATGGCTGGCGCACAATACATAGAAATGGCGATTTTTAATTGAGAGAATGAAGTTTTTATGAATAGATGGTACATACTACTTTGGTGACAAAAGAATCCTATTATCAGATATTAAAACATACATGACTAGAAGTTTAAAATTAGCTATCGACATTAGTGGATCAATAGATTTTATGTCGCATTTGACCTGAGTCGGGTATAATTATTGCAACGTGTCAGGTTTATACTACTTTCTCCCCTCTTATTTGAGGCACTTGTAACTTTTTTTTATTTATTTTAAATATTGTACTTTTGTGGAGGAGGTGAAATAAATAGTGAATGTATTAAAAGATAATACTCATAAAAATATTGAGATGTGCAATAGTGTCTTTTTTAGTTTTGTGGGATAAATTGGTAATTGATATTTTTTTTAATACAGGGTGAGATGAAAACACTGCTATTCAAATTCAGATTCAAATTCATGCAAACATTTTGGCCGCAGACCTTTGACATTCCAACAGGATGATTTGTTGCAGTTTTTTTATCTCGCCCTTGACGGTGTGGCCCCGCTTATTTTTTATTCACCCTAGATATTGCGTGGATATAACTATTGCTCGAATCGAATGTTCGAATGCTCATTTTCCGTTTTATGAGCTTCATGGATGTTCCAAATTCCAAATTATTATTTCGCTTATTTCGTATTTTATAAGAGATATAATTATTCAAAATTTTGGCCCGAGTATGGGAGGTACCAGAAGGAGTGGTCCAATATATTATGCCTTCACACTAGAACTTGTGATAGTAAAAATATTAAAGTGCGTAAAATTTCAAGAGAATTAAATGCTCAATTCTACTTTTTTGATCGTTTTGATTATTCAAAATATAGACCTTTTGTTGGGGGGTGGGGATTAATTGATGGCCGATATTGTCCAATTCCCAATCTGACCTAGCACTAACAGAAATATTGAATGATGTTTTCTCTTTTTATAAGGTAAATTATTGACTTGGAAAATGTTGGTCTTTTGTGGGAAGACCTAATTTTGACGATAATATTACTATTGTTGGGAAAAAACGGGGTTTTTGAAAATTCAAAATATGAATAGTAAAGTGTGATTTTTTAAAGCTATGGGAAAGCTTAAAAAAAATTGAAGATTATTTCATGCAAAAGATGACCGTTAGGTTACTTTAGGTTAGGTTGAAAAAGAAAATTCTCGGCAATTCTGTTAATTTACGTACCCATTGAGGCAAAGAAGAACAACCTTAATTAAAAACACAAGAAAAAAGGCTGTAAGTTCGGCCGCGCCGAACTTTTAAAGTAATAATATCCGTTAAAAAGTCTGTTAAGATCTTAAAAATGCCGAATGTAGCTGTTATATAAGGATCTATACGAAGACGTGGATGTGCATAGGCAACTTTTGTCATATGCCATTACACTTTTCAAATGCGAAGCTTGAAAAAAAAATCGGTTAATAATATAGGTAAATTCATCAAAATACCGAATATAGGGCGTGCCGTTATATGGGGCCTATACCAAAACGTAAACCTGCACAGACAACTTTCTGTCATAGGACACAGCCATTACGAACATCAAATACCAAACCTTAAACAATTCCTGTGAATAATGTCGCTGTAAATTGGGATCAATAATTAAAAGACGCAAAGTCTTTTCCGTTTGAGCGTTTGTAAGACACTGAATTTATTTATTAAAAAATTTCTTAAGAACTAGTTGTGATAATATGACTTAACCTAACTTATAGTTAAGTGTAAATGAGAGAGAGAGAGAGATAGATACCAACTGTACACATGCATATGCACCATGCCACCATAAACCTTAGGGGGAGGTCATATACACGCATAGCTATCTCACATGTGGCAAGCAAACATGCTGCACTTGCTTATCAGTCTGAGTAAAGATTACATCCCATAATCTAACTCCACCATAACACATGCAGCAATTGAAAATTCTGTATTATTTATTTCTAACTCAAAGGTCTGCTCACCACATTTTCTTATCTTATTTAATGTGGACTGTATTAAGAAGATCCCAGTTTAACAAATCCCTCTCATCTACACTAGGTACCCCCGCTATTCTCTTTTATTATAAAAACATGTTCACTTATCCGTGAACATTCTTGGCAGGGGCAAAAATACAATAATTGATATTTTAAGAGAAAAGAAGTTAAGTTATAGCACCCAAGTAACTCCTCCATCTTTCCAGCCTGTCTCTCTTAAAGGTTCCACCTCCCTTGTCTGCCGGCTTCAATTTCCAGGCTGAATCCATTTTATGTGTTGTTTTCTTTCTGTGACCAAAGTTCTCATCCTTCTCTGGCAGCGCCATCTTACCGATTTTGGACAGTTTATCGTTCCAGTGTTCATGATTTTGTGTCACTCCGGCTTTTATTTTATTCGCTGCACCACTTCCACTAGACATCTTCATCACAACTTGACCGTCTTCTAGCATCTTATTATTCCAGCGACGCAGATTGCTTTTCTTCTTAGTTTTCATCTCGCTGGCAAACAGCTTATCTTCGACTTCTTCCAATCTCCCTGTGTCGAATTTTCCAGGGAGCTGTTCATCTACATTTTTCAATGTTGATTCTTTTTCGGCAATTGAGTCTTCCATATACACCTCTTCAACCATCATATCTTCGTTGATATTGACCACTAGTTTTGCAGCCAATTCATCAGTCTCGATTTTGGATGCTCTCTGCGATATGAGCAATTCTTCTTTTTCTTCACCAGCTTCTAGATTTGCAGCCAACCCGTCACGTTCGGTTGCAGCTGCAAGTTGTTCTCTTTTTGCACAAGACAACTCATCCGTAAGTTGTCTTATTACCACCTTCAACGCCTTGCCCTCGCGTTCTGCCTCCTGGTTAGCCGCTCGTAATTTGTACATAGTATCCTCGGCTACGAACACAGCATTTTCGACTTCCTCCTTCAATTTGGAGACAAGTTTGAGGGCATCTTCCTTTTCATCTTTCTGTGAAATCAAGGCAAACTCCATTTCCTTAATATCACCTTCCATTTTTCTCATTACGGCTACCGCTGCTTTGCGCCCCTCTCGCTCGCTGTCCAATTCGGATGTTATGTAGGCCACTTGTTTCTTCAAGCCAAGGACTTTCTCTTTGGTCTCCACATTAAGAGCGTGCGTGATTTTAAGGATGACCTTAACGTCTTCCGAATACAGCTTCTCTGTCCCATTCGCCTGACTTGCTCTGATAGCAGCGGCTAGTTTGGACTTCTTTAGAAGCATCTCTAAAAACCGCCTATGAACGCATGGATACAATATTACTTCTCTTGCCGCGTCCATAATTTTTTCTTTGGCGAAGTCAAATACGCCTTCTATGGCTTCTTCTGTCTTTAAGGTACTCATTATTTCCATAATTGTACCCATCATTTCGAGAAGAGTGACAGCCTCTTCCTTTAGTTTCATCATTGGCGGCCGTTTCACCGATTCGTCCTCCTGGGCATATGCATCACCCCTTCTGTCTGAAGATTTCAAATATGAGGCCCCCTCGGTGTGCACCGCCACCACAGTCTTCTGTGCTGAAGTTTCCTTCTGACTCAGCATCCTTTTATTTGGCTTATAAATTTCTTCTGTATGGGAACAATTCCAGCTGTAGTTTTAGCTCGGTAATTTTCCACTCTTGAAGACCAATTTTAGCCTGACAGAATTTCCTCGATGTTAAGGCAAATTCTTCAACATTTATCCTCTACCGATCCGGCTCGAAGGACCAATGTAAATTGGGATCAATAATTAAAAGACGCAAAGTCTTTTCCGTTTGAGCGTTTGTAAGACACTGAATTTATTTATTAAAAAATTTCTTAAGAACTAGTTGTGATAATATGACTTAACCTAACTTATAGTTAAGTGTAAATGAGAGAGAGAGAGAGATAGATACCAACTGTACACATGCATATGCACCATGCCACCATAAACCTTAGGGGGAGGTCATATACACGCATAGCTATCTCACATGTGGCAAGCAAACATGCTGCACTTGCTTATCAGTCTGAGTAAAGATTACATCCCATAATCTAACTCCACCATAACACATGCAGCAATTGAAAATTCTGTATTATTTATTTCTAACTCAAAGGTCTGCTCACCACATTTTCTTATCTTATTTAATGTGGACTGTATTAAGAAGATCCCAGTTTAACAAATCCCTCTCATCTACACTAGGTACCCCCGCTATTCTCTTTTATTATAAAAACATGTTCACTTATCCGTGAACAGTCGCTAAAATCATCAAAAAACCGAATATCTGCGGTACCGTTATATGGGGGTCATACGAAGACCTGGACCTGCACAATTATTAAAATACCGAATATCGGGTGGTGTCGTTATGTAGGGGCTATACGAAGGCGTGGACTTGCGCGGACAATTTGCTGTCATAGACTGTAGTATACATTACGCATTATCGCTTAAATCACCACAATAACGAAAATAGAGAGGTGCCATCAAGGCTATATCAAGACGTGGACCTACATGACCCATTTTCAATACCTGCAGATATACTATACATTTGAGTACAATTTTTCCAACCTACATAATTTCGTTCGGAAGCTAGAGAGATTTCCACAGACGGATAGACGGATGGGCGTTTCTAAATCGACATAGCATTTTATACTGATGAAGAATATATATATTTTGTGGGTTCTTAAATGTAAATTTCGAGGTGTAACCCACGGAATAACAAACTTAATATACCCTCCATACTATGGTAGAGGGTATTAAAACATTTTATTTTTTTTAATCGACACCTGTCTCCTATTAAAGATATTTTTAAAATTATTTGATTTAATTAACATAGAACAATTGTTATGCTTTTTTTCATAATTGGTCCAGAAACAAGAGCCTTAGATATGATTCTTTAAGTAAAGATTTTCTGCAACTTTCTATTTTATCCAATTTTAATGCATAAATATTGTTCTACGCTGAAAGAAAAATGCTTCGTTGTATCAATGAACCGGTTCCGTTGATTTTTTCCATTGATGCATTGAAAAGCTACATTAATGTAATAAATTTTTTGTTCATGCTATGAAAACCTACGTTGCTTTTAAATTCATTAATTTTTGGTTTCATTGAATATATGAAACGGATTTCATTAATGTTACGAAACTACTTATTTGTACAAAATTAAGTAAAATATGTGAATATAGAAATTATACATAAAAGCGCTGTCTTATACAAACAAATACGCAACCAAAGTATTTACAATTAGTGGGAAAATTGTGATAATTGTTATATTTAAATTTGTGCTCCAATTTAATGAAGCAGTTTCATGAAACGGATGATACGTTACATTATGGAGTTCGTTCTTAGACCAAACAAAAGATACATGTAAAATTTCATATCAATTGGACAATACAGACGATCTGCATTTTGTTCATAAAAATACATAGGCAGACAGTCAGATTTGCTGACATGCATAAACCGACTCAGAACGTGATTTTATAAAGATCATCCAAAAAAGTAGGGTTTATCTCGCGTATTTCTACCTGTTACAAACAAATGCATAACGACAAATTACCCACTACCACAGTGTGGTGTAGGTATTAAGAAGTAAAAAAACAAAGTTCGGCCGGATCGAGCTTTTTATACCCTCCACCATTTTCATTTCACTGAATTAAGGAAGAATTTTCATTATATTAATGAACAATTTTCATTTTATAATGAACCTCTACATTGGTTCAAAATCAATAGCAAATTTCATTGACGGAACGTAGGATTTTATTTATGGTATGAAGCTTTTTCTTTCAGTGTATGTTACCAAAGTTATGACCTATCGGCAATTGGGGAGAAACCAACCTCCAAATTGTGGGCTTGGGCCATTATTTTGACATTTTTGTATGTCTTTGTTAAAACACCTTATATGCCGAAATAAAAATTCCTAAAAGAGATATTTTTACCCCTGGTATGGACGACACCAAACAAAGCAAAAACCAGTTGACATTTAGCCTCTGTCTGTCCTACAGTATAGATATCTGAAGAAACAACTTTCCTCCTTAAAATTTGAGTGACATGTGATTTTTAAGTTTTCTCCATTCAAATTAAATACTTGCGTGTTGATACAATCACACACAAGATTGATGCTAGTTTTATTAGGTGTAAACAATGTGTAAATGATGACGATGATGTATATCAAAAGATTTGCAGACAAGAAATACTTTTTTAAATTATATTCTTAGAGAAAATCCAATGGCCATAAAAGTTGCTGCAGCAAAATTTTTCCGGCGCCATGAGGTCTCAACTACTAATTTTTGGAATATTTAAATAATTCAATTAAATATATTTCATGCTTTAATTCCTTACCATGTCCTTTGGTCACGTGTTAACATTTATGCACGACATTCAATTTTGATATTATGTTTTGGGCCTATGGGGAATGCCAATGACATTGGCCTCCGTGTCTGTGTCTGTGCATGTGTGTGTGTGAGGGTGCTTGCGTTTTTTGTTCATTTTGAGTGATTACAATAATTATAATGTCTGTATATGTCACGCTTACGATTTTTAGTTTTATTTTTAGAACATTAGAAAATTATAGGCTTTACATGCATTAGCAGAGAAAATTAAAGAGGATAGCCATCGGCACAAATTACCCTTATTTTATTTCGCCAGCTTTTTTGTTGTTCTTAAAACAACCCCCCACATTTTGTGGAAACCAAAAAATATTGGGATAATGGAAACAATATGAATATTCGAAAACTTTTTTGGAAAGGCCAAATAACATCCACTTATAGTAGACCTAAGGGAAACGTTTATATTGAAATTTATATAAAGTATTGGGTGTTTCGGAATACCAGCCATAAACCTTTTCTGAATGCGTATTACCGCTTTAAAGCAGTTAAAATTTGGAATCAGACCGAACTAATATTTAGGAGATATATTCAACTCTGAATCAATTTCCAATACATTTGACGAGGTAATTTTCATCTCTCGTAATGGAAAAATATTTATAAATCGTTGATTATAACAGTGGCAATATATATCAGGATTAAAGTCCAGGTTTGAAGGATAAAATTTGTTTCGAGGAGTTAATCTTCATAAAAAGAATCCGATATAGAAAATTAAAGTTGATTTGGGAGGGAATTGGAACTGAAATCTTCAAAAACCGAAAATCATGGGACACCGTTAAATGAGACCACTACCAAAAAGTGGACGGATATTGAAGATCTCCAATTTATGGTGACGGATATGAAAAATTATTTCTTCGTTTCCATAGGCCTTTCTCTTTTGGAATACATGATTCCAATAAGCAAAAAAGCAGCTAAGTTCGGCCGGTCCGGACTTTTAATACCTTCCAGCATTTGAAAGAAATTTGAAAGAAAGAAAAGAAGAAAATGTAAGAAAATTCCGTTGGAATATGCAGCTATACAGGGTGGAATGAAAAAGCTGCAAACAAATTCAGACTGCAGTCATTTCTAAGCCACTTGTCCGTAAGCTGTTAAAATTATTCCAGTGACAGCTCATTATATTGGTTACAAGCGTACAAAATCAACTTCGTAAGAATTTTCGAGAAAAAAAAAATTTATTCGTGATGGAATTCAAGCGTGATAGTGTGATTTCTTTATATTTGGCTGAAAACCATCGTTTTAGCACTCCAGCATTTAAACGTGAATAAATCGTTTGTGTCTCGTAGCATCGTTCGTTACAGTGATACTGGTAGCGTAGCAGGACGTCAAGGAAGTGGAGGGAAGAAAATAGCAATGCCAGCAGAAAAGTAAAGTAAAGAAGCGACTTGATCGAAACCGTCGTCACAGTGGCCGAAAAATGGCTCGTGAGCTGAACATATCGCAATATTCCATTCGGCAAATTTTGAAAAATGAGCTCGGGGTAAAGCCATTGAAATTCCAACAAGGAACTTACACCGCAACAGAAAGAAAATAGTCAAAAGAGCTAAAGAGTTGCTTTGCTTGGCCGAACGTGGTGAACTGCCAAATTTGGGTTTCTCCGATGAGAAAGCATTCATTTTCAAGCACCTTGAAAACAAAAAAAAAAAAAAAATAAATAAATAAATAAATAATCGTGTTTACTTGCCAAAGAGGTCAGTTGTAAATATGCCGAAGGGTTGGCCGGCCATGGTGATGGTGTGGGCCGCCATAACAGCCGATGGTCGCTCTCCGCTTGTATTAATCGACCGTGGCATCAGAATAAATGCCAAATATTATGGCGAACATATTCTGGAGGGTGTATTAAAGCCTTGGGCACCCAAACATTTTGCCCGCAGACCTTGGACATTCCAAGAGGACTCAGCACCATCGCGCTCAGCACGCGCCAACCAAGAATGGTTACAAAATTAAGCGAGGAACCGCTTCATTTCCAGCGCACAATGGCCACCAAAATCTCCCGATACCAAACCGTTGGACTATTGTGTCTGGAGTATTTTAGAAAGCAAGGTTGGAACTAAGAAATACCAAAGTGTCGATCACCTCAAGCAAGCGCTTCGGCAATGGGCAAAAATACCGCAGAGCAACATTCGGGCAGCGTGGGACGGTTTTTATTGGCCGCTTGAAGGCCATAATTCGTGCCAAAGGTGACCAAATCAAACAAACCTAAACTTATTCTAAAATTTGATGCTATGTCCGAACTTTTTTGCTTTCACTCAATAAAATTAAAAAAAAAATAAAAATTATGGCATTTGACTTTGTTGCAGTTTTTTATCTCACCCGTATATTGAAAACCTAACATACCCTCCAATCAATGGTGGCGGACATGAAAATGTATTTATCGTTTCGATGGGCATTTTTCTTCAGGAATACATGATTCCAATAAGCAAAAAAGGAGCTAAGTTCGCTCGGGCGGCTTTTAATACTTTCCAGCATTTGGAAGAAATGTGCAAAATGTAAGAAAACTTCGTTGGAAGCTATACTTTAGATGAAATAATTTACATAATATACCAGATGAAAGAAAAGCCTAATACGAAGCCCAAATTCCAAGTTTCAGACAATTCTGTTAAAAAAAAATTAAAAAATTAGCTAAAATCCTAATATGGGGGTTATACGAAGATGTAGACCTGGATATGCAATTTTTTGTCCATCACGAACTCCAAATACCAAATTTGAAACAATTCTGCTCAAAAGTGCGACACAAACCATAAAAACACCGCCGACCATATCAAAAATTTAACCTATATGGCAGGACATTTCTAAAATTTTAGAATCACAAACTGCCAGTTTTTGTAAATTGTATCAAATTACATAATTTTGTTAGGAAGCTAGAGTGATTTCCAGTTAGACTGACGAACAGATAGACAGACGGACGGTCTTCGGTAATTCTTTTCTCAGATAAATTTCATCCTTAATTTCTTAAATACCCACCGCCCTTTAAATCCCAGGTATTTTAAAAGGCACTTCCGATAAAGTTAAGTGTTCTAATTGTTGCAGTGCGACTCAATAGCTTAGTGCCACCGAATATGCTTTAAGGAATCTTTATTTATTAATGACTTTGGAGAGTAAAACACTGTTAATATTTTACTGCTAATAATGTTACGAATCATGTGGCATACTAGCTGCCACATTTTCAAAGGTTAGAAAGAAATTCTTTTTGGGGTAGCGTGTCACACAAACACGCACACACACACATACACCCACATCTATACACTCATATTGCCAATTTTCTTTTAAAAATCTCACTGGGTACTCTTTGAGATTTCACCGAAAAAAAAAAATAAAATAAAACACACAGTTAATGTTTTAACCTTCTGATAATCTGACATCCTTTGGTGTTCTCCTGTACTTGGTTTGCGAATGTTATTGTGATGTGCTCTTATTTACTCATACATAAACAATGACACTTAACTTGTCCTACGCTCAACCAAGGAGCCAAGCTCTTCAAGATGTTCCCCGAAAGTTTTTTTTCGGGGGGATGGGTTCAACATCAAATAAACGCCACAGTAAAGAATTTAATATGAATTAGATAAGAGAATGTTGTTATCTGGATTTCAGCATGTAGCACACGTAAAATCTTCAGCTCCCTCTAGAGTATTTTCATATTTAAGGAATACTTATTAGAGAGTAACCATCCAGGTCAAAGTGATAAATTATCATAAAACAGCATGATTTTGTGAAGTTATTTTGAGCCACAATATAAGAAGAGATGGATATATAGAATCTAGGTCCATATGTAATGCTATCGTCTAATGTGAGAATTATGGTTTACCACGTTTAATTCAGGTAGGCCAGGATCATAGGATTTCTCATCTAACATCCATACAGAACATAATATAAATTTCTTTCAAGATTAAGACGTAAAATGAAGAGAGTGTGTTAAAATGTGGACAACAATGGGCATTTAAAGAAA
The DNA here is from genome assembly GCF_030504385.1 of Musca domestica. Classification (NCBI taxonomy): domain Eukaryota; kingdom Metazoa; phylum Arthropoda; class Insecta; order Diptera; family Muscidae; genus Musca; species Musca domestica. The sequence continues at coordinate 14,784,806 of NW_026712363.1, read as the reverse complement.
ATCAGGCTCTAGTTTACATTTTATGAAATATGTTTGTAAATTTTACGTTTTGTGGGGAAGCTCCAAGAAAGAGTATACCGATAATGTCGAACTACATTAGGTACTCACTTGTACTCTTTTTTTAGAAAACCCACAGACTTGTAGGGAAGGCACTAAAAGAAGTTGACTGATACATTAATTTGTCACACGAAATTCACACTCTGCCAAACCAAATGGGTTATTCCTTAAAAAAATATTACCGAAGAAACATACTTGTCTCATTACCGTTTATTGAATGACGTCGGGCTAAAAGCAGAAAGTTGTGAGTTTGAGACTCAACATCAAATAAAAACCAGTAGCCGGGCGGGGCCGACTTTATGATACTCTACACCACTTTGCTAATTAAGTAGAACTCAACATAACAATTAAAAGATTTTATGGGAGAATTCAATCATACACGCTATGATTATAATCATAATTTAAAGTTCAAAGGACGCATTTGTATCTTTTAAATTCGGACTTTTATTGCCCATTTGGTGCACAATTAATTTGAAATATATATGGGAGCTATATCCAAATCTGAACCGATCTCGATTAAATTTGGTAAAGATATTTCTGAGCTGTATTTGATATATTTACCTGAATATCGTTATTATGGAGTGCATATTACGGCTGTGGGTAGCAAATACAACAAATCGGATGAACAATATATGGGAGCTATAGCTATATCTGAACCGATTTCTATCAAATTTGGCATACTTATTTTCAGGCCTAATTTGGTTGTATGTGCAAAATTCCACACAATTCGGGATGATATTACACGTTTGGTGTACAATAAAAGGCAAATCGAACGAAGATATGCTATGTCTAAATTGTTACCGATTATCTCCAATTTCAATAGGGTTCGTCCTTGGGCCAAACAAATGTTATTTAGAAAATTTCATGTCAGTCGAATAATAAATGCGACCTGCATTTTGTTCACAAGAATACATGAACGGACGGACTGACATGCATAAATCAACTCAGAAAGTGATTCTATGGAGATCCTCAAAAGTAACTATGGGTCTATCTCGCTATCTTCTCCATGTTACAAACAAATTCACATAGATATAATACCCTGACCACCTCGTGGTGTAGCGTATAAAAATAATAATAAAATACCATAAAATAGATCTGCAGCAGTGGGACAGAGCATTTAAAAAAATGGCTTCTAAAAATAACACAATCAATCTCTTGTACATTAGCCGCCAAACAAATCAGATACTCTCTTCGATATCTAGGATATATTTTGTTGTTGCAAAATTGTCAGGTTAATCCCATTGTTGTTGTGTTTATAAAAACAACGATTGTTTAACAGTGGAGAACGATGGTAATGTTTACCAGGGGGCAAGGCAGGTTTTCGGAAAGAGCCACCAATTCTCATCAGTTCCATTGTTTTTTAGTCCGGGACATTCTCCTCAGGAGTTATTTTAAAAACAAGTAAGCAAAGGCTATAGTCGTGCGGGGCCGACCATGTAATAGCCTACAACACTACAATATGTTCGAAGTCCCTTTATATGCAAATCCATTTTGGATGATTTCGTTTTTGAAATAATGCCAAAGAGCCCTGCCCAGAGGTTACCCTTAGGTTTTTGGCCCGGAGAATTTGGCCAATATTTACGCACTCCGTAGTATTGTGAAGTATTCAAAACAATTGCACACGAAAGTTGTGGTCCATTTTACAGCTAAATATAATCCAATGGTCATCCAAAATGCTAGACTTCTTCTCTGTCCTAAACTCTCTTCCGATGCGAAATTCCGTGTCGATTAGTTTTCAATTGTGGCCTATAATAATGTTTAAAATTTGTTAGCCATTTAAACATCTAAATGCACATCCTAACAACAATAGGCTTCAATACTGACCCACCCCCATGCAAAATTTCGTGAGGATCGGACGATAATTGCGACAAATATATAATACCCTCAAAACGTAGTGTTGGGGTTTGTAAAAATTTAGAAAATGTAAAATTCAAAATTGTAAGTCAAATTGAAAAAATCGCATGCGATAAAAAATATGACAAAAATGGAAAACACGAAACAAAAGATGTAACCTTTTTATTGTTTTTATTTTATTTTATCGTTTTCTGGAAAAGACCATTCCGAATTGATGGGAATTGTGAAAATCGTCCCAGCGGTTCTTGATTTATAAGTAGAATAAATAGGATCAATTCTTTTACATATATATTGTACCTATTTTGCTATATATCCGATTTCTTGGCTATTAGCATCACTGTAATGGTCAGAAGCACTCTTTTAATGTATTTTTGATTTGGCTGGAATTAAAAATATTCGCGGTTTAGTGGAAATTTTCCTATTTTCTAACATAAATGTTATGGTCTATTTTACCCGCTAATTATTGTCCGATGACCGCTCAAATTGGTAGGTTTCTGCCCAGTCCCAAACTCTAACTCCATGTAAATTTTCGATTCGATTTTCGATTGGTTCATAATCGTGACCTATAGAGCAACTGCAAAATCAGGAAAATTTTCATTTCCATTTCAACCCCTAAATATTGTGCTATCATCTCGGATCGGATCGGTTCATAATTGCGCCCTGTAGCTTGATTACAAATTAACATGGACAGACGGACATACATAGCTCGATCGACTCAGCTCGGCGAGCTAGGAAGACCCATATATACTTTCCTATGTGGGAAACCAATTTTTCGAGGTGTTACATAATTTTTGTCCCAATCAAACTTATAATACCCCCAACACATAGTGTTGTAGGGTATAATAACTCCCACGACAAACAATTTTTTACCCATGTAAAGCTCAATAGAAGAGGAACCAAAGAATTAAATAAAACTAAAATTCTTTTGGAAAATCTTCTTAATCTTACAACCGCAGTTATAAACATTTTTTAACAACAAATTACCCCCCTACAATTTTTGTCACAGGCTGTAGTACCCATTAGGATAATTCCGTTAAACAATGTCGCTAAATGGAGGTAACTTTATTTGTGGATTATATGAATACGTGTACCTGCATTGACAATTTTCTGTCATAGATTGAAGCTTCCATTACGAACTTCAATAATGACATTTGGAACAATTCCGATAAAAAACGTGGCTAAAATCATCAAAAAAACGAATATCGGCTAGACGTGCATACGCAATTTTTGTCATAGGCTTAGTGCCAGTTACGAACTTTTAATATAAAATTTGAAACAATTTCGATCTATAATGTCTGTAATACCATGAAAATACCGAATATTGGGAGGTACCGTTATACATGGGCTATACGAAAACCTGGACCTGCATAAGTAATTTTTTTTTCATAGTTTGTGGTACCCATTATGACCTTGCAATACGAAATTGAAAACAATTTCGGTTTATAATGTCGCTAAAATCATCATCTAAATCATCAAAATACTGAATATTGAGAGTTACCGTAATAGGGGGCTATTCGAAAACATAGACCGACATGACCCATTAACGAACTTAACCTGTCTACTGGCAAAATCTCAATTCGTTCAAAAGGTAGCGTGAGTACAACAGACAGAGGGACATCGTTAAATCGACTTAGGAGTGTACGCTGATCGAAAATGTATTTACTTTGTTGGATCTGACATGAGTACTTCGAGGAGTTACAAACGGAATAACAAACTTAATGTACTCTCCATACTATGGTAAAGGGCATAAAACGAGCAGTTAAAAGTCTGGCGGCACAAACTACCATTTGAAAAGTACCACTTTTGCAAATGTATATGTAGGTGCTGAGTGTGTTCGAGTGAAATATAGTTTTTCTGTTAAAAATACCGAATCGGAGGAGGTCACGGCCTATTTACGGTTTACCTACATTCCCCTCCTTATATTTTGAAAATTTTAATAATTTTGCATGGCGATAAGTGTGCCATTTTAATGATGTATTATTTAATGGGACAGAAATTAGGCATTTTCAGAGCCAAAATATTAAATCACACTTTAAGGCAAAAAAAAACTCCGAAAGCAAATGAACGAATTCCCCATTGTATGCTAAAGAAAATGCTGATGTGTGGTTTAGAGTATTCCCCCCCCCCCCCCCCCAAAACACAAAGATGTTTATTTATTTATTCATTTTTATTCTTATTGCTCTCCACCAATTTGGCATTGTCTGTCTGGTGGTTAGGGATTTTTCTTTGCACAACGACAACTTGAGCATTTACCCTTGTCCTTTTGCCAAATCGAATGCCTTATTTTCTGCCTCTAAAATTCCTTTGACTGTTTGCCTCTTTCACAAAAGGTATCCGCCTCCCCACCCCCAAAACAAGCAAACAAACAAAACACAAAGCCAAACGTTAGAAATCTTTTAATAATTTATATATGAAAATGTGCGTTAAGAGATGTTTTTAAGTCTAATAAAAGTTAAAGGTGGTTTGCCGAGGGGTTGTCCTGACATTGGCAATAAAGCCATAGCAAGACGAGGCGAGGTAGTGTTTTCTGTGTCTGTGGCTTCACCGACGATGTTTGACTTTCGTTTTGCATCCTTATGTATGAATGAGGTGGCAAATTACTTAAGTAAGTAATATTTTTCTCTTTGTTTTCTGATTTATTTATTCCTTTTTATTTTCTCTTCCCATACCTTCATAAAATGAGGTGAAATGTTATTCACAAGGTCATTAGGTATCATTTAAATTAGTTGTGATTTGTTTCTTTGTTAAGGGGCGAGGATTTTATTTTGGGTTGCTAGAATAATGAAAATGGTGATCTAAATGTGTTTTATGTAATAAATTATATCTTTTGTGCAATTTAACTTTTTGAAATGACTTACGTAGGAGGTTTTCAAAACTTACCTGTAATAAAAGAGAAGAAAAAAATTAGAATTTTCAGATTTTTTAAAGGATATTTAAATGTACATGTTTGTATCATTTGATAGAAAACATACACATATAATTTCGACTTTAGAAAAGTAGATCCATATTTGGACCCTAAAACGAGATAGCCAATGTTTTATACCTTAGCCTAAAGGTTACAAAGGGTATATAATATTTAATATGGCCTCACCAAATTAACGGATTTCAACCACATTTCGGACCATTTCGTTCTGAGAGACTTAAAGACCAAATCGGATGAAACATATATACAGGAGCTAAAGCTAAATCTGAACCGATTTTCTGCAAATATAATGTACTTGCTTCTAGCCTGAATTTAGTCGGATGTGCCAAAATTCAGGACATTTGAATTGATATTTGCCATTTGGTGCAGAATTGACAAAAATCAGTATGTGCTACCTAGTATAAGAAAAATATAAATGTAGAATATCCCATTTAGTTGGATTAAGGAATATGGTAACATATATCACACTTTTGTCAAGTGCGAAAATCGATTACACAAATTTGCGTCAAATGTCCTTTCAATTGTGTCTCCTAAAAACTTGAAATAATGCCTTGTGGCACCTTACATAAAAAAGATGAATAATTTGGATCATAATAACTCCAAAAGGGCACAAGTCGAACGGGTCGGCTATATGATATCCTACACTAACATGCATATTTATCAGTTCTACCCTGTAACAGTTATACCTTTATACTTTTGTGTGATAATAACTCCGAAAAGACACAAGTCGGACGGGGTCGACTGTATGATACTCTACGCTAATATGCATATTTATCGGTACTACCCTGTAACCATTATACCTTTATACTGAGAATTTGTGTGAAGTAATTTATACCAAGTGTGAACTCAGATCCAACTAATATATGTGAGTTATATCTTAACCTGAATCGATTTTTACCAAATTTGATGGAGAAATTTTGTTTGCTGTATAAAGGCCCCTAATCAAAGTTTAACTTTAGAAATCAAAATTGTTATTAGAATTTATAAGCCACTGAAAATTTCCCACTCTACAAATTGTCCATTGCACAGTGAAATGTTAAGAACATTTGTACCAAATTCTGTAACAATTTAAAATTTTGTCGAAAACCAAAATTTTGATGATACTCTTATGGTACATATTAAGTGATATATATACACTTCAAATCAATCCTTTTCTTGACACTTTCAAAAAAAAAAAAAAAAAAAAAATTAAAAATATATAAATAAAAAAAAAATAACTTTATTTAATTTCATCAAATTTTGGCATAAGTCTGAGATGTACAAAAGTTCTTGGAATCGGAGTTTGCCCTTATATAGAGAAAAATGTGGGAAGTAATCCCAATCTTTCTAGAAATGTTGGGAAATATGTTTCAAAATATACGAGTCCCTTTGGATGTGATCAGGGCTAGGTAAAAACCTTATATAGGTTTCTCCTAAGAACCCGAAACAATTTTAGGGTTTTGATATAATACCGAGAACTGTCAAATCAGCTTGAAATTTTACAAAACCCAGCGTGATTATTGGACAGAGAAATTATAAAAACATGCTGTCATTTCTAAGCCACTCGTCCGACAGCTGATAAAATTATTCCAGCGACAGCTTATTATATGGTTTACAAGCGCACAGAAGCATTTTTTTATTCTTTTTCTTTATATTTGACTGGAAAACCACAAGTGGCTATCGTTAGAGAACTTCAGCATTTAAATGTGAATAAATCTTTTTTGTCCGTACTAGGCAGACGTCAAGGAAGTGGACGAAAGAAAAAATCAACATCCGCAGAAAAGGCTCGTGTGGCCCAAAAATGGCTCGTGAGAAAATGAGCTCGGGGTAAAGCCATTGAAATTTCAAAAAATTCAAGAACTTACACCGCTATAGAAGGAATATTGACTCCAAAGAGCTAAAGAGTTGCTTCGCTTGGCCGAAAGTGGTTAACTGCTGACTTTGGTTTTCTCCGATTAGAAAACATTCGTTGTCCAGCAGTTTGTAAACTAACAAAATTATCATGTTTACTTGCCAAAGAGGTCAGCTGAAATGTGCCACCACCTTTGGCTGGCCACCAGAACTCAAGCGCCGGCCATGGTGATGGTGTGGGCCGCCATAACAGCCGCACGTATTAATCGTGGCATCAGAATGAATACCGAAAATTGTAGCGAAAATATACTGGAGGTTGTATTAAAGCCTTGGGCACGCAAACATTTTGGCTGCAGACTTTGGGCACTCCAACAGGACTCAGCACCATCGCTCTCAGCTCGCGCCACCGAAGAATGGTTACAAAATGAGGTTCCTCGCTTCATTTTCAGCGCACAATGGGCACCGAAATCTCCGGATACCAATCCGATGAACTTGGAAAGCAAGGTTGACACTAAAAACACCAAAGTGTCGATCTCCTCAGAATGAGCCAAAATACCGCAGAGCAACATTCGGGCAGCCTGTGACGGTTTCATTGGCCTTTGATGGCCGTAATTCGTGACAAAGGTGACCAATTCGAACAAATCTAAACTAATTCTAAAATTTGATGCTAAAAATAAAAAACATTTAAACATTGGTAAAATCGTTTGAAAAGTATAACACTTTCATTTGGATTCCCTTGATAGAATAACACAAGGAATTACATTCGTTTATAAGAATTTACAAGAAACACCGCTCTGTATTATAAAATTCTAAAATTATATCATATCTTTGTCTAACATTCTCTTCGTGCCTCACACACTACAACAATTTGTTTCTGATATTAAATTCCAGAGTAAAAACAAATGCTAAAAAGCATGCCTCGGAACAGGCACGGGCAATAACAACAAATTATATAATAAAATAATAACAGCTGACACAACCTCCTCAAATTATGCTACACTTAAAAGTCAGCCAAAGACAAAGAGAAGGAGAATAGAAAAATATGAAGGACATCAAATATCACATTTACTTCCATAAAAATCATCATTTGGACCCAGTGAACCTCAACACAAAAAGGTGACCTTTAACAAATGAATATCGTAACAACAACAGACAACCTTAAATTTTTACGACGGCAGAATGCCAAACGGAGAAAAAAACTAGGAAAGTCAAAAGGATATCCCTGTATTTATAAATTTACCTTTCGTTCCAGGGTTTCGAATTCTTCTTGTTTTTTGTTAAAGCCAAACACTGGGAAGATATGTTAAATTATTGGTTCGTTGCATGACCCTTAACAAAGGACAAGCCGACAGAGCCGTTACCTTGAAATAATTTCCCATGGACAAGAAGTAAAAAAAAAACAGAAAGAGTTCTAAAGAATAATAACTAAGCATTTCTGTAAAGGATGAACAGGACAGGAGTTGTTTTTTTTTTCCTTTTACTAAAGTTTGGAGAGGGATGAGTTAGAAAAGAGAACATAAAATTAAATAATGCTCTATAAAACAGAAAAGCAAAAAACCACCAGTCTCGATAGCTTAAATTGTTCCAGAAAAAAAAAACAAAAACAAAAAAGGAAACTTATAAATTCATATGAATTCAGGCATTGTTGTGTGGGTACGGAACGTGGCGGCATACTATTCGAACTCCCCTCACCAGATTACGTCCTAAAGCTCATTTATATGTAAATTTTAGTTGTGCTTTCAACCCACTGAAGGTATACTTTTTTACCTTAAAACTGGACGCCCATAATAAAAAAAAAGGAAATTATGTGAACCATTAGAGATGCCATTCTACAGAGGGGGAAATGTATGGGATTTACTTGAAATAAAAGTGAAATAATCTAATGAATATTGCGATCTCTGTGGCCATAAAATTTCAACATCTGGGGTCAATTCTAGTTTAATAAAAATGTGAAAAATGCTTTCAAAACGAAGATAAATGCAAAATTAAAAAATATGTCTACTAAATTTTTTGACAAGTCCGAAAGTTCTCCATAAGTCTGCCTGTTTGGGAAGATAGTGGGCACCATAATCTTTATAACAAACTTATATAGTATTTCTAGATATTGGACATCGATCCATTCCTCCTTGCACATCACTTAGATAATGCAAGAAATTGATAAGATCGACCCACACTTTTTTGTATTTTCCCCAATGAGGGTCAACATTACAAACAATGACAAAAACGTGTTAATTTCGGCCGAGGCAAATTGTAATACCCTCCACCATGAGGCAAATAAAACCTTAAAAAGTAAAATTGGATATTGGGTCCACTTCCATTTTTGATAGGGAATTTGGTTGATAAAAAGTCTTCAAATTACCGCAAAGTTACCTATTACAAGTTTAAAATACCAAATTTGAAAAAAATTCTAATAAAAAATATTGTTAAATCATCAAAATATCAAAAATTCTAAGGTACCGAAATATGGGGGCTATAAGAAAACGTGATAGTATATAGACAACAATATGCCATAAGAGGTAGAACTCGTTACGAAACCTTAGTAGCGAATTTTAAACATTCCGTTAGAGAATATGGTTAAAATCTTCACAATACCGAATCTCGTGAGGTACTGTCACAGTTAAGTTATAGGACAACGAGAACCAATATAGGCAATAATCTAATTATCCTATAAAAAATATTATATATCAGCCTCCCCACAAAAATTCACAACTTCCACGCGGAGCTAACATCTGGTGATAAAACGGCAGGCCCCATCAAGAGGTCAAACGTTTGAATATCAATAGTTGTGTCTGATTTCCAAACTTCAAATAATTTAATATTGGAGCGGATTGAGACATACCGGTACACAGAAAATCGTCAAATTTTTTAAAATCTCTTAATCACATAGAAAGTGGACGAAGACCACAGCAAAGTTGAAATTGTGGACATCGATATATATTTGTATCAAATTGAGGTGAAGGATGTAAATGATAAAATTTTCTGGTACAAAATCCCCATCCTTTCACAATAAGGGATAGAAATGCGAATAGGCATGAAATGCGAAATTAGCTTTCGATTTACGCCAAATTTTGTTAGCCCAAAATTTTCAATTTGAATTATCAAATTACAGGTCGTAATTGTTGTTCGGTCGTGACAAAACGTTTAATAGTTTATTTCTATTATCCAAAGACAAACACTGTCGAAATTGGTGGTAGTCTATTCAGATTTGACTTTATTTCCAATATATGCCTTCGTTCGTTCGTTGACGTTAAAATTAAAAAAATCACTCAAACCCTGTGGAAATATATTCAGATTAAGCAATAGCTCCCATATATTATTTCCATTCGATTTCCAAGTTTTACCGCTCAAAAGCCGTAATATATCGTAAAACTTCCAATCTTAACGTATGTTGGTTTCGGGTAGACATGTTAAATATGCATCGTGATGTAAGGCATCTTATGTGATCGGACCCTTCCAAAGAATGCCCTTTCCATGATGTTCTATTAAATTTTTCCAAAATCGAACAAATATGCTATAAACCTTATCCGATTTCAGTAATCCTCTAGTCAGGAGTTACTTTTAAAACTCCGCGTCAAGAACTACGGATGTGCCACCACATTCTAATATACCGTCAGCCATATGACTATGATACGGCCTCATCCTAATAAAGGCTTTGAACCGTAGATCTCATTTTGATCTCGGTCTAGCTGTGTCCGTCCGTCTTTGTCCCATGTGCACGATAACTCTCGAAGGGAGTGTTTGATTTGGTCCAAACTTGGTACATCGAAATATTCTTATTAAACTTAGATCGGGTTCGGAGATGGGCAATCTCTGCCAACCCATCAACAATTTTCACATACAATAATTTACCCCATAATGGAAAAATATAGGATCATTCGCTGCTTTTCAAATTTTACAAAATCTCATATATGTGCCAGTACCGGGTTGGGTGTGAAAATTGATAATATCGGCTCCATCAAGCACCTTCCGCATCAAGGTTCACAATAAATAACCTTTTTAAAATGTAAGCTAAGAGTCAAGGAAGTGGACGGAAGAAAACAGCAAAATCAACAGAAATGGTTCGAAAGGTAAATAAGCGACTTGATCGAAACCCGCGTCGCATTGGCCGAAAAATGGATTATGAGCTGAACATATCGCAATATTCCATTCGCAAATATTGAAAAATGAGCTCGGGGTAAAGCCATTAAAATTCCACAAAGTGCAAGAACTTACACCGCAACGGAAAGAAAATAGACACAAAAGAGCTAAAGAGTTGCTTTGCTTGGCCGAAAGTGTTGAACTGCTGAATTTGGTTTAATCAGATGAGAAAACATTCGTTGTACAGCCGTTTGTAAACAAACAAAATGTTCGGTTGGCCACCAGAACTCAAGCGTCAGTCATGGTAATGGTGTGGGCCGCCATAACAGCCGATGGTCGCTCTCCGCTCGTATTAATCGACCCTGGCATCAGAATAAATGCCGGATATTATCGCGAAAATATTCTGGAGCGTGTATTAAAGCCTTGGGCATGTAAACATTTAGGCCGCAGAACTTGGACATTCCAACAGGACTCAGCACTATCGCACTCAGCACGCGCCACCCAAGAATGGTTACAAAATGAGATTCCTCGTTTCATTTCCAGCGCACAATAGCCACCAAAATCTCCGGATACCAATCCAAAGCAAAGTTCGTACTAAAAAATACCAAACTGTCGATCACCTCAAGCAAGCGCATCGCCGGTAATGGGCCAAAATACCGCAGAGCAACATTCGGGCAGCGTGTGACGGTTTCATTGGCCGTTTGAAGGCCATAATTCGTGCCAAAGGTGACCAATTCGAATAAATCTAAACTTATTCTAAAATTTGATGCTATTTCTGACATTTTTTGCTTTCATTCAATAAAATTAAAGAAAAAATTTAAAAATTATGGCCTTTGACTTTGTTGCAGTTTCTTTGTCTCACCCTGTTTAATACCCAACACCACGATACGTTTTTAGTAGAGCTACCCACAATTACCTTTGAAATTGTAAGTATTTCTCTCGACTTTGAGCCACAACTATATCTGAACCGATTTCAAACAAAATCCATCCTATTTGAGCTTATATCATACTTTTGATGCACAATGTACGTGCAATCGGATGATGATGAATGTGGGAGCTTTAGCCAAATCTGGTCCGATTTCTTTAAAATCAAGGTAATAGCTTGCACTAAACATCGTTGTTGTTAAGTACATTTTATGGATATGAGGGACTTAAATATAAAATCGCACAAATATATGGACCTACATCCATATCTGAACCGAATTTTACAAAATTTTGCTTATATCCTAAATTCGGTCGTAAGTACCAAAATTCATTCATTTCGGGAATATATAATTCATTCATGTCGGGAATATTAATCATTAAAAAATGGGTCAAAAATATTTAAAATACTGAATATCTAGAGTTACCATTTCACGGGGACTATAGGAAAACATGGGACCTACATATACTATTTTCTGTCCGTTGGTAAATTAGGTTAGGATCACAAAATACCGAAGATCGAGAGGCACAGACACATAAGACCTACACGGTACCGAACCGTCATAGTCTATCTTCGGAAATGACCTGTCTGTAGACAAGAAACCGCTCTGTGCGAAGTCTTAGCTTGCTATCGTTGGATTTCCGCGTGATAACAACAGCCGGACGAACGAAATTACGATCTTAATATTATTTTATACCAATCACGGTTTCGTGCTATAAGAATGGTTCATTATCAAGCTCGATAAAGAAATTATTTACTAACTTCATAATTTTGTTAAAGCTTTTTTTATAATTGCACTACAAGAATCAAATCACAATTGAATTCCCTATAGAATTATCATTTTGACGACTTAATGTTGGCCATGAAGGGCCATGAAAGCCAAACGGTAACATTGAAATTAAAATATATATATATATTTTTTTTTTTGTCGTTTCGCTTAGAATTCGCTTTTAAACCTATATCTCGACCACGCCAACACAAAGAGCGCACAAAAAGTTTACCTGGATTGTTCAGCCATAAACGGCTGGTGTTTGTTCTGCGGTACAAGACAAACAACTGCAGTTGATGGTCACATTTCGGCGTTCATAAGCCATAAATTGTATTGCCGCTTTCCAACAACAACGAGAGCAAAACAAAAAAAAAACCCCTAACCAAGTTGGTTGGTCAAGCAACCGACCAACGAACAGTTTTTATGAATGAAATTTGCGAAACGGAATGAAATGGTGTGAAAATGAACGTTGATATTAAAATTGTTATTGTTGTTGCCGTAGTTTCAGCGAAAATAATTTGAGGTGATGGCTTAATTGAAAATTGCTTTCGGGCAAACATTATCATATTGTTCTTGTTCTTCTTCATCTTTTGGGTTGAATATATTTTCTCTTTTGATTTTCTCGTCTGTTGTGTGCTCAGGTTTCAGTTTTTTTTTTTTTTTTCTTAAAAATACCTTTGCTGATATCCCATGTCCTGTGTTGTTTCATTTTCCTTTTTTCTCTTCTCTTTTTTGTAATTTTGCCTAAAAGTATTCTGAAGAAAATTAAAATGAAAAACAACACCATGTCAGAAAAAAGCAGGCAATTAAAAATTTGCCACAAAAATTGTTTTGTGGAATGAACCCACTTCAGGGTTATTTCACTGTACGAACACGTGGATTCATTGTTGGTGTTGCTGTTGATTGTCTGTGCGCAAAATTTTAAATTTAGAGTTTTTTCTGTACCCATTTTCAAATGTCAATTATAAAATAATTATTATTTATAATTCATAAAAAAGCTAATAGAATGCTAAAAAAGTAATGTAGTTTTTTTCTTAAAATGAAAATCTGGAAATGTGGACAATCATGCTAACCTTCAAAATTGCGGTGATTTATAAGGATGTGGGGAATTTCTTTCGACAATCGACTAGGGAATTTAGGGTGTGTGGGTCCTTTAAGGCTTTTCTTAAAATTCGATGATTATCGGTCGTAAAAAACTGAGAGTCAAAAAAAAAAAAAAAATAATGAAATACATCCAATATTAAAAGAAAAATACTCTCAAAATACAAAAATACTCTTTCTCATAGAAACTTACGAATTTCGACCACATATATTTGTTATAATTTTGCATTTAAAGGACTTAAAATAATTTATATTTAAAGACTTTGAGGTTCTCGAAAACAAATGAGGTTTATTTTCAAGAGAAAATATTTTCAAAATTTGGGCCGGTATTAGCCATTATTTGCACAATAAACCTGAAATCGTATTAAGGATATATATGGGAGCTATATCCAAATCTTAATCGTTCTCGATAAAATTTGCTAAAGTATTTCTGAGCTCTATGATATATCTTGTACCAAATATCATTGCTGTTAAATGCAAATTACGAAATTAAAGACCAAATTGGATGGAACATATATATGGGAGCTATAGCTATATCTGCAACGATTTTCTCCACATTTGATGTACTTGCTTCTAGACTAAATTCGGTCGGATGTTCCAAAATTCAGGACTTTTCGGCAGATATTGTATGTTTTGTGCACAATTAACACGAAATCGGTTGAAGATATATATGGGAGCTATATCCAAATCTGAACGGATTTGATAAAATTTGGCAGAGATTTTTCATAGCCCTATAAGATATCTAGTACCATATATCATTGTTGTCGAATGCATATTACGAATGTGAGGGACTTAAACACCAAATCGGATGAAACATATATATGGGACCTATATCTGAACCGAATTCAAATTTGATGTACTTGCTTCTAGACTGAATCTGGTCGGATATGCCAAAATTAAGTCCATTTGGGCTGATATTAGCCATTTGGTAAAAAATTAAACCTGATATCGGATAAATGTATGTATGGGAACTGAATCGAAATCTGAACCGATGTCAATAAAATTTGACAGATTTAATTTTAAGCTCCATAAGTTATCTAGTACCAAAGATCGTTGTTGTGGAGGGCATACTACGCATGTGAGGGACTTAAAACACCAAAATGGGATGAAACATATATATGGGAGCTATAGATATATCTGAAGCGATCTTCTCCAAATTGTATGTACTTGCTTCTAGACTGAATTCAGTTGAATGTACAATTCAGGTTATTTGGTGCAAAAGTAACCCGAAACCGGTTGAAGATATATAAGAGCTATATCTAAATCTGATCCAAGTATCACCAATTTCAATAGCAGTAGTCCTTGCGCCAAACAAATATTGTTTGGAAAATTTCATCTCAATTGAATAATAAATCCGACCTGCATTTTGTTCACAAAAATACATGGACAGACGGCCGGACAAACATGCATAAATCTATTCAGAAACTGATTCTATGAAGATTCTCAAAAGTAATTATGGGTCTATCTCGCTTCCTTCTTCATGTTACAAAGAAATGCACAAAGACATAATACCCTTACCACTATGTGGCGTAGAGTATAAAAAATTAAAAAGCCCACAATTAAAGTGACGGGGTTTCTTCAAAATAAATTTTCAAAATGCCCATGTCTAATGGATCTTAATAAAACCTGGATTTAAACTTCTTTTTGACCATTCGAATGGTGCACTCAAAAGACAAATGATAGAGACCTAAGGTTGGGATAAAAAAAACGGCAACAAAGTCAAACGCCGTAATTTTTACAATTTTTTTTCTATTGTATAGAATGAAAGCAAATAATAAAGCACCAAATTGTGGAATATTCAGATTTGGTCATCTTTAGCACGGCCAATTAAAACGTCATACGCTGCCCGAATGTTGCTCTGCGGTATTTAGGCACATTCCCGGCGAAGCACTTGCTTGAGGTGATTGACACTTTGGTATTTTTTAGTGCCAACCTTGCTCTCCAAAATACTCCAGACACAATAGTCCAAAGGATTGCTATCCGGAGATTTCGGTGGCCAATGTGCGCTTGAAATGAAGCGAGGAACCTAATTTTGTAACAATTCTTGGGTGGCGCGTGCTGATTGCGATGGTGCTGAGTCCTGTTGGAATGTCCAAGGTCTGCGGTCAAAATGTTTGCGTCCCCAAGGCTTTAATACACCCTCCAGAATATTTTCGCGATAATATTCGGCATTTATTCTGATGCCACGGTCGATTAATATGAACGGAGAGCGACCATCGGCTGTTATGGCGGCCCACAAATTCACCATGGCCGGTGCTTCAGTTCTGGTGGCCAACAGAGGGTGCAGATTTTCAGCTGACTTCTTTGGCAAGTAAACACGATCATTTTGTTTGTTTACAAACTGCTGCACAACGAAAGTTTTCTCATCGGAGAAAATCAAATTCGGCAGTTCACCACGTTCGGCTAAGCAAAGCAACTCTTTAGCTCTTTTGACTATTTTATTTCTGTTGCGGTGTAAGTTCTTTAACTTTTTGGAATTTCAATGGCTTTACCCCGAGCTCATTTTTCAAAATTTGCCGAATGGAATATTGCGATATGTTCATCTCACGAGCCATGTTTCGGCCACTGCGATCCAGGTTTCGATCAAGTCGCTTCTTTACTTTTCGAATCATGATGTTGCTGTTTTCTGCCGTCCACTTCTTTGGCGTCGGGCTACGCTACCAGTATCACGGTAACGAGCGATAGTACGAGACAAAAGATTTATTCATATTTTATCGCCGGAATGCTTTGGAAAATTCTCACCAAGATGCTTTTGTTCGCTTGTAAACAATACAATGAGCTGTCACTCGAATAATTTTAACAGCTGTCGGACGAGTGGCTTAGAAATGAAAGCAGTCTGAAAATGGTTGCAATTTTTTCATCTCAACCTGTATACAAAAACTTGGATCTATATGCACAGTTATCTGCAATGATGTTTCCTATATACAGGAAGCACATACTCCTGATATACAGTAAATTCGGTTTGAAATTGTTATTAAACACACAAAAAAACCTTAAATCTTTCTACAAAAAAATCTGTCTCCAAAACGAGGACTTATATTGCCCAATTTGATACCAAAAGTCCTGACTACAATTTTATCAACCTACTTCACTTCGTTCGGCAGCTAGTGTGATTTCCAAAGACGCTAGACAGATAGATGCTGATCAAAAAATGTATTCTTATGCAGTCTTCAATATGTATTTCGTTGCTTACTATGATGGAGCGTATAGAAAGGAAGCAAAAATCCTTAAAAACATTTTCTTTAAAAATCAATGGTTAGTACAATCAATACCATTCAAAATATTTTAAAGAACATTTATAAAGATACATTTTGAAAAATATATATATATTTTTTTTCAAGTTAAAATATCTTTAAGGTCCTTTAAGTTTTCTGGTCTCGACGCTTCTGAAGAAATATAAAATATATCAGGGTCCTTGAAACATTATTGTTGCTAAAAAAATCATGTCCTTTAAGTAATAGTTTTTGGATAATGCTCCTTTAAAAGTCATGAATTTATGAAATAGTTTTTTTTTTTTAAGCATCCAATTAAAGAACTTATGGTTTTAGAAAAAATCAGCGCCTAAGGTTTAGGGTTTTTAAAAAATATTTAAAAAAAAATATCCATGTTTAAACCCTGGATGTCCTTCAGAAGAAAATTGTTGGATCATGAGGTGTTAAGTAAAATAAATAAAATAAAATCGTTGAAAAATAAGTCAACAATTTATTTGTCGAGGTTCCTTCAAAACAAATTCTAAAATATCCATTTTTAAAGGGCCTTAATAAAATCCGGATTAAAGCTACTACTGGTCCTTTGCAACGGGACGCTATACAGGAACATTTTAATGGTAGATGTTAATATAACAATTGAAATGAGTTGGGTCCTTTATTTGGGTTGTTTTTTTTTTTTTTTTTTTTAGTAGGGTCCCTTATTTTGTTTTTTTTTTTTTAATTGAAAAAATAATTAATTTTTAAGGGACGGAGTCATCACAAAAATTCTATGAAAAGAAATCCATGTATAATTTAAGTCTTTAAAGTAAGCAATTCCGGACAGTATTTGCAATTCTTTATAATATCTTTCAAACTTTATTGAAGATTTTTCTTTTTATCCAACTACAAATTAGCTTTGTTCTTTCGCATTCTATTTTCCTCTTGAAGCGACATATAGACTAGTAATTCCGCCTTATAGTGATTATATGCGCCCACCTTGACGTTCATCATATAGTCATCGGCTGGAAATGGTATCATATTAAACATTTCGCTTTTCAGGATCAAATTCTAAACAAAGACGTTGTGCTAAAAAAATTTGAAATATTATTTCGATATTTATCAAAAAATTTCCACTGCCTTACATTATAGGGACAACTGTGATTTATATTAGAGTAGGGCGCAATCATTTGGGAATATATGATTTTCCAAAACATATAACGATTTTGATTTTTCAGAAATGCACAAAAATCTGTGGTAGTGTTGTACATGAAAAGGCGATAGCCATTGCTGCCCTTGCGATGGAATTGGGCATTAACCTTGGAAACAAAATAAATAAATTATTTAAAAACTTGGAAGTGTCCAAGCAGTTGTTTACCACCCATCGTCAAATTGTTAACGGGAACCTGGTGAAGGGTCACATACAAATTAAGTGCGGCCCGGTAGCGCGAGAGGACCTTCAGATAGCACTGGTCAATTGTGACAAAATGTGGATCGTATACGGTACATTGGATTTTGGTGAATTTCACTATATATGGCAAAGAGTTTTGGAAAAATGTCAAAACGAATAGCAAAACTATGCACAGCTTCATGGCGAAATGGTGACTAACAGTTTTGTTGTATTCTAAATTAAATGCAATGAACACAAATAAATTATTTCGTTTTGTTTAATGGATTTTTAATGAATATCTTTTGGTAAATTTCCCATTTTTAAGTTTTGCTTTTAAACAATTATTTCAACTGTTTAAAATCCATTTTCTAACTATCTTGAACTTTAAATCAAATGTTACAATAAAAAATGTATTTTTTATATACAAAGAAAAATTTAATAAAGAACGTAGATTAAAAAAAGAGTCTGCGGCACATAAATTGTGCAAAAGTTAATATATTTTTAAAAAGTCCTGGGCTGGATTCTAGTTGTATGAAAATACGAAAAATATTTTTTTTTAACTTTTCATTTGACTTTTTTTCTTCTTTTCATTTTACATTTTCATAGAACAAGAATTAGGGCCCTAGCCTGTTATATAGGATTTTTTTGATTTGATTTTTGATTTGATTTTTTTTTTTTTTTGAGATTTTTGCAGTAATTTTAACTATATTTATCTTAAAGTTTTGTTTTTAGGGTTTTTTATGAAGGCCAAACCAGCTTTTGGGCTTTTTATACCCTCCACTGTAGTATGAAGGGTATATTAAGTTTGTCATCACGTTTGTAACACGTCGAAATATACATTTTAGACCCCACAAAGTATATATATTCTTGATCAGTATAAAATTCTATGTCGATTTAAAAATGTCCGCCCGTTTGTCCGTCTATCCGTCTGTGGAAATCATTCTAGCTTCCGAACGGAATGAAGAATGTTGATAAAATTTTATTCAAACACATATTATGCCTGCAGGACTCTTGGTATTAAAAATGGGTCATGTAGGTCCACGATATATGCGATATTCGGTATTATGATGATTTTAAATACATTCACCGATTTTTTTTCGCATTTGAATATTATTACTGCTTATGACAAAAATTGTCTATGCAAATCCACGTCGTCGTATAGACCCTAATATAACGGCTACATTCGGTATTTTTATTGCCAAATTCGTTCCAACGTTTATTTATAAGTGGAAAACTAATGAGAATTGGTGGCTCTTTCCGAAACCTAGGTATTCCCTGCCTTACCACCTGGTAAACATTACCATTGTTCTCCACTAATAAACAAACGTTGTTGTATAAACACAACTATAAAGGGATTAAGCCTAACCATTTTGCAACAACAAAATACTATGGTATCCCGAACAAACAAGCCAACACTGTTCTGTTTAGCTAGAAATATGTATTTCGTTGCTTGCTATGATGGAGCGTATAGAAAGGAAGCAAAAATCCTTAAAAACATTTTCTTTAAAAGTCAATGGTTAGTACAATCAATACCATTCAAGAATATTTTAAAGGACATTTATAAAGATACATTTTGAAAAATATATATATTTTTTTTCAAGTTAAAATATCTTTAAGGTCCTTTAAGTTTTCTGGTCTCGACGCTTCTGAAGAAATATAAAATATATCAGGGTCCTTGAAACATTATTGTTGCTAAAAAAATCATGTCCTTTAATTAATAGTTTTTGGATAATGCTCCTTTAAAAGTCATGAATTTATGAAATAGTTTTTTTTTTAAGCATCCAATTAAAGAACTTATGGTTTTTGAAAAAATCAGCGCCTAAGGTTTAGGGTTTTTAAAAAATATTTAAAAAAAAATATCCATGCTTAAACCGTGGATGTCCTTCAGAAGAAAATTGTTGGATCATGAGGTGTTTAGTAAAATAAATAAAATAAAATCGTTGAAAAATAAGTCAACAATTTATTTGTCGAGGTTCCTTCAAAACAAATTCTAAAAAATCAATTTTTAAAGGGCCTTAATAAAATCCGGATTAAAGCTACTACTGGTCCCTTGCAACGGGACGCTATACAGGAACATTTTAATGGTAGATGTTAATATAACAATTGAAATGAGTTGGGTCCTTTATTTGGGTTGTTTTTTTTTTTTTTAGTAGGGTCCCTTATTTTGTTTTTTTTTTTTTAATTGAAAAAATAATTAATTTTTAAGGGACGGAGTCATCACAAAAATTCTATGAAAAGAAATCCATGTATAATTTAAGTCTTTAAAGTAAGCAATTCCGGACAGTATTTGCAATTCTTTATAATATCTTTCAAACTTTATTCAAGATTTTTCTTTTTATCCAACTACAAATTAGCTTTGTTCTTTCGCATTCTATTTTCCTCTTGAAGCGACATATAGACTCGTAATTCCGCCTTATAGTGATTATATGCGCCCACCTTGACGTTAATCATATAGTCATCGGCTGGAAATGGTATCATATTAAACATTTCGCTTTTCAGGATCAAATTCTCAACAAAGACGTTGTGCTAAAAAAATTTGAAATATTATTTCGATATTTATCAAAAAATTTCCACTGCCTTACATTATAGGGACAACTGTGATTTATATTAGAGTAGGGCGCAATCATTTGGGAATATATGATTTTCCAAAACATATAACGATTTTGATTTTTCAGAAATGCACAAAAATCTGTGGTAGTGTTGTACATGAAGAGGCGATAGCCATTGCTGCCCTTGCGATGGAATTGGGCATTAACCTTGGAAACAAAATAAATAAATTATTTAAAAACTTGGAAGTGTCCAAGCAGTTGTTTACCACCCACCGTCAAATTGTTAACGGGAACCTGGTGAAGGGTCACATACAAATTAAGTGCGGCCCGGTAGCGCGAGAGGGCCTTCAGATAGCACTGGTCAATTGTGACAAAATGTGGATCGTATACGGTACATTGGATTTTGGTGAATTTCACTATATATGGCAAAGAGTTTTGGAAAAATGTCAAAACGAATAGCAAAACTATGCACAGCTTCATGGCGAAATGGTGACTAACAGTTTTGTTGTATTCTAAATTAAATGCAATGAACACAAATAAATTATTTCGTTTTGTTTAATGGATTTTTAATGAATATCTTTTGGTAATTTTCCTATTTTTAAGTTTTGCTTTTAAACAATTATTTCAACTGTTTAAAATCCATTTTCTAACTATCTTGAACTTTAAATCAAATGTTACAATAAAAAATGTATTTTTTTTTTTATACAAAGCAAAATTTAATAAAGAACGTAGAATAAAAAAAAGAGTCTGCGGCACATAAATTGTGCAAAAGTTAATATATTTTTAAAAAGTCCTGGGCTGGATTCTAGTTGTATGAAAATACGAAAAATATTTTTTTTAACTTTTCATTTGACATTTCTTTCTTGTTTTCATTTTACATTTTCATAGAACAAGAATTAGGGCCCTAGCCTGTTATATAGGATTTTTTGAGATTTTTTAAGGTTGCAGTAATTTTAACTATATTTATCTTAAAGTTTTGTTGTTAGGGTTTTTTATGAAGGCCAAACCAGCTTTTGGGCTTTTTATACCCTCCACTGTAGTATGAAGGGTATATTAAGTTTGTCATCCCGTTTGTAACACGTCGAAATATACATTTTAGACCCCACAAAGTATATATATTCTTGATCAGTATAAAATTCTATGTCGATTTAAAAATGTCCGCCCGTTTGTCCGTCTATCCGTCTGTGGAAATCATTCTAGCTTCCGAACGGAATGAAGAATGTTGATAAAATTTTATTCAAACACATATTATGCCTGCAGGACTCTTGGTATTAAAAATGGGTCATGTAGGTCCACGATATATGCGATATTCGGTATTATGATGATTTTAAATACATTCACCGATTTTTTTTCGCATTTGAATATTATTACTGCTTATGACAAAAATTGTCTATGCAAATCCACGTCGTCGTATAGACCCTAATATAACGGCTACATTCGGTATTTTTATTACCAAATTCGTTCCAACGTTTATTTATAAGTGGAAAACTAATGAGCATTGGTGGCTCTTTCCGAAACCTAGGTATTCCCTGCCTTACCACCTGGTAAACATTACCATTGTTCTCCACTAATAAACAAACGTTGTTTTATAAACACAACTATAAAGGGATTAAGCCTGAACATTTTGCAACAACAAAATACTATGGTATCCCGAACAAACAAGCCAACACTGTTCTGTTTAGGTAGAAATATGGAAATTAGTATTTGGTGAGTGGTTGAAGTGTGCCATAGGTATTAAGCGCGAGTATTTTAATTTTTTGCTTATGTTTTCTAAAACGCTAGGTTCTTAAAGTTGGTGTTTACAAAAATCCAAGCGTTTAATATATTGATGACCTTTTTATATATTCTTTAAGATCCTCATGACTTTCTTAAAAACTATTTCTTCAACGACGTGCATTTTTAAAAAATATTGAGCCTTATGCAAAAACAATATTTTAAGGACCCTAATGTATTGCATTTATGTCGGGCCCTTTGTTTGCTAATAAAATTTTCAAGGATATTGAAGCCAGCAACCGTTGACTTCTTAGGACTATTTTTTCATGGATTTAAACGTTGATTGTTTGATTTTTATACCCTACACCACAAGGTGGTCAGGGTATTATGTCTTTGTGCATTTGTTTGTAACAGGCAAAAGGAAACGAGATAGACCCATAGTTCCTTTTGATGATCTGCATAGAATAACTTTCTGAGTTGATTTATGCATGTCAGTCCGTCTGTCCGTCCGTCTGTCCATGTATTCTTGTGAACAAAATGCAGGTCGCATTTATTATCCGATTGAGATGAAATTTTGCAAACAACATTTGTTTGGCCCAAGGACGAACCCTATTGAAATTAGAGATAATCGGTAAAAATTTAGATATAGCTCCCATATATATCTTGGTCCGATTTGCCTTTTATTGTGCACCAAACGTGTAATATCAGCCCGAATAGTATGGAATTTTGCACATACAACCAAATTAGGCCTGAAAATAAGTATGCCAAATTTTATCGAAATCGGTTCAGATATAGCTATAGCTCCCATATATATTGTTCATCCGATTTGTTATTTTTGTCCTCCGCAGCCGTAATATGCACTCTGTAACAACAATATTTGGGGAAATATATCAAATGCAGCTCAGAAATACCTTTGCTAAATTTTATCGAGATCGGTTCAGATTTGGATATAGCTCCCATATATAACTTCGTCCGATTTACCATTTATTGTGCATCAAACGTCAAATATTTGTCCAAATGGGATGGAATTTGGCACATACGACCGAATTTAGTCTAGAAGGTAGTATGCCAAATTTGGTGAAGATCGGTTCAGATATAGTTATAGCTCCCATATATATTGTTCATCCGATTTATTGTATTTGTTACCCACAGCCGTAATATGCACTCCGTAACAACGATACTCAGGGAAATATATCAAATACAGCTCAGAAATATCTTTGCCAAATTTTATCGAGATCGGTTCAGATTTGGATATAGTTTCCATATATATTTTTGTCCGATTTCAAATTAATTTCGCACCAAATGGGCAATACAAGTCCGAATTTAAAAGATACAAATGCTTCGGCATATTTAGTCCTTTGAATTTTAAATTAGAATTATAATCATAAGGTGTATGATTGAATTCTCCCATAAAAACTTTTAATTATTAAGTGGAGTTCAACTAAATTAGCAAAGTGGTGTAGGGTATCATAAAATCGGCCCCGCCCGACTTTAGGACTTTCTTTACTAGTTATTTAGTGATCGTTGAAACCATGATAGAGTCCACCATATTTAATCTGGATATTGAAACTTAGCACAAAATGTTAATATTAGTTCAATTCAAGTCAACTTATTGGTACAGGGTTGCCCATATTCGACGGACCCATCTGGCAACGCCATAACTTTTGACAGAGATGTCACATCGCTTAATGACATACCGCGTTTTAAGCGTCAGTACAAGCAAGTGCATTGTGATAATCAGTGATAAGACGTGTTATTTAAATAAATAAGCAACTATAATTTTTTGGTTATCTTAGTGTGTTTACTTATTGTTTTGTCTTGCTTTGCTTTGTCGTGACGTTTGTGTTATACAGTTTGGTATTCATTGTTGTTAATACTGCCCTATACAGTTTGAAAACAACAATTAAAATTTGGTTTTAATAATTGAAATTAAAGCATACTTTTCGGAATCTAAGTAAATTTATAATAATCTTCTTTAAATAATTTCATACCTGTAAAGCATAA
Source organism: Musca domestica (assembly GCF_030504385.1). Lineage (NCBI taxonomy): Eukaryota > Metazoa > Arthropoda > Insecta > Diptera > Muscidae > Musca > Musca domestica. The sequence goes on along the minus strand of NW_026712363.1, from coordinate 14,760,432 downwards.
CTTAAGGCACAATTCAAATGGAGTGTGTTTACAACAAACCTAAACGAAAGAGTATTAACCTGCTGGTTATGTGACAAACATGGTCATTTAAAATGTGCAGGATTTACCGGTAGACATTTTGACTTAATAACTGATCGTAAAAATGGGCTTCGTTGGGCATGTATCAATTGTAGGTCTCTAGAAGTTGACTTTTATCGTCTTTTCAAAGAGTCTAAAATTGAAATAGCTGCCATGAAGAAGGACTTCAACGCAGTTCACACAAGGCTTGAAAATTTTGAAAAGCTTTTTATTTACTTTGAGTATGTTGATAGTTCTCCAAAACGTAAAAAGTCCTCGGCAATTGTTTCTGGTGAAAATTTAATAACTTTAAATTCACCATCTGTGGCTCCGCCACGCAAAAACCTGGGAACTTTACACACAGAGAATCAACACGCGCCTCCGGCTCTATACTCATCTGTATGCTCTAATCTAAATCCTGTAACAGCTTCGAGTCCTAGTGTAAAGACTCCGGTTGAAGTCCAATCTTCAGAAGTTACCCCTAATAATCCACAGATTCCGCCTTCAATAATCATATGTGTTCCAGAAAATGCTCCTTCTACTAGTAATAACGATTTAATCGTAGTTGCTCCCAAAAAAAGTATATTTGTTTCTAGACTACATCCTAGTACTTCTGTAGATAACATTAGTAATTATATCAAGTCCAAAATTCAAAATGTTCTTGATAATGATTATAATATTTTGAAATTTAACACATCTATACCACGTGATTCATCATCATTTAAAATAACGGTTCATTCTAAGTTGTATGATCTAATGTTAAAAGATTCTTTTTGGCCAGACGGTACATTGGTAAAAGAATTTGAATTTAGAAAAAGGCGAAATTTTGTAAAACCAATAACGCTACCTTCTGAATCGAATGTCCCAAAAAACTAAATAAATATAAATCTTTGCTTTATCAAACTATTAGAGGCCTAAACACTAAACTTAAAAATACATATTTAAAGTCTTTTGAATCAGATCTTAAAATTCTCGTTTTTACAGAAACTTGGCTTAAACCGGATATCCGTGATACTGAAATCTTATCCGATCAATACCAACTTTTTAGAAATGATATATTAAATAAAGTTGGTGGAGGTGTACTCATAGCAGTTCACAATTCCATTTCCTCTGAGCGTGTTATGCTTACTGATAGTCAAGATGTTGAATTTGTATGTGTGAAATTATCTTACATTAACCAAACTATTTACATAACATGTTCGTATATTTCTCCAAATTCTGATTCAAACATTTATTTAAAACATTCTGAATTAATTAAACACGTTTCACATATTCACTCGCCAAATTCTGAATTAATTTGTCTTGGAGATTTTAACTTACCAAATACATCGTGGATCCTTGATGATGACACGGCACATTATGTACCTGTTTCGTCAACAGTACGGTCTAACGATATGGAAAATTTTTGGCAAAATATTTTTAACCAAGGTCTATTTCAAATCAATAATATTTATAATTTTAAAGGTGAAATATTAGACTTTGTGTTTTCTTCATCCGTTAATAATTCATTAAGTAAATGTTCACCTTTTGTAGAACCGGAAGATAAATATCACCCAACACTTGTCAAAGACCTTGAACTTAATATTCAAACAAATTATGCAAAACCACAAACTAAGCCTCATAAATTAAATTTTTCTAAGACTAATATTGATCTCCTTCGTTCTATATTGTCCAATTCAAGTTGGTCTCATGAAGGTGACATTGAATTGCAAATTTCAAATTTTTAAAGCGTATTTAAAAATGCGTTAACTATATCATTATTGAAGTTCTATCCTGACTCAGGACCTGTTTGGTTTACCCCACACCTTAGACGCTTGCGCAACATAAAAAGTAGGTTATTTAAAAAATTTAAAGAATGTAATACCACTTTAAATTATACAAAATATTCACAAGCTCGAAGTAAATATAACATTGAAAATTTAAAGTCTTATTCGATTTATTTAAGAAAAATGAAAAATAACTTTCAGAAGAGTCCTAAAAGCTTTTATAAATTTGTAAATTCAAAACGTAAAGTCCGCGAATTTCCTGGTAGCATGAAACTTGGTTGCAGGGAATCAGGGGACCACCTTGGAATAGCAAATTTGTTTGCTGGCTTCTTTCAAAATACTTATTCTAAGCCTTCATCCAATCAATTATGCTTATAATATTAGTAGATTAAATTATTTCCCCCAAATTATTCTGTCTGAGGAGGAGGTTTTAAATGGTCTTCTATCGTTAAAAAGTAGTAATTCCCCTGGTCCTGATGGAGTACCTGCTTACATTTTAAAGTCATGTGCATATGAACTTTATTTACCTCTAACCACTATTTTTAATTATTCTTTGACATCTGGTTATTTTCCTAAAGTATGGCGATCTAGTTTTATTATTCCTTTGCATAAAGCTGATAATAGAAGTGTCGTCGAAAATTATAGGGGTATTGCAAAATTAAGTGCAATACCGAAATTGTTTGAGTTTTTAGTCTCGCGGAGACTAACGCACTTTGTTTCGTCTATAATATCGCCTTACCAACATGGATTTGTAAAGGGTAGGTCAACTGTAACTAATTTATTAGAACTTATATGTTATGTACACAGGGAGTTTTTAATAAAATGCCAAACTGATATTATGTATACTGATTTCAGTAAGGCTTTTGACAAAGTGGATCATACATTATTATTACATAAACTTGACAAAATGGGTTTCGCAACATTATTTTTATCATGGATATCTTCTTATTTGCAAGGGCGTACACAGAGAGTTTATTTCAATAATGTTCTTTCTAAACAGATAACTGTGTACTCTGGTGTCCCCCAGGGTAGCCATTTAGGTCCTCTACTTTTTGTATTGTATCTAAATGACCTTCCAACGGTTATACGTTACTCTAAGATCTTAATGTTTGCTGATGATGTCAAACTTTTTTGTAATATGGACTCTCACATTAGTTCCCTTAACTTGCAACATGATATATACTGCCTTTTTTATTGGTGCAGTGCTAATGGTATGAAGCTAAATCTCAAGAAATGTAAAAAACTGTCTTTGTTTAGAACACAACCTCTTAAAAGTGATTACCTCATTGGTTCTTATAAATTGGACAATGTAGACTCATTCGTTGATCTTGGTGTAATTCTAGACAATAAATTGCGTTTTAATTTGCATATTGATTCATGTGTAAATAAAGCCGTCATTGCTGGGTTTTATAAAAAGATGGTCAAAAGAATATGACGATCCTTATGTGACTAAGCGTTTATTTATTAGTTTGGTTCGGCCCACTTTAGAATACGGTTGCGTATTGTGGAGTCCTTTTTATGAAACATATTCTGCTAAATTGGAATCAGTACAAACCCAATTTCTTTTATTTGCTCTCAGAGGATTAGGATGGGATACAAATGATACACTTCCACCATATGAGAATCGCCTAAAACTAATTGATCTTCCCACACTGGAAAAGAGACGTTTAATGTTAAGAGCTTTATTTATTATAAAACTTTTGCGTGGCGAAATCGATTCACAGTTTTTAACCGGTGAATTAAATTTTAATATTCCTGCTCGTAATACTCGAAATTACATACCACAAAAAACTTTGCTTGGCTAAATCCAATTATGAATCTTATAATCCTATGAGGTCTTTATGTGATATCTACAACAAATTATATAATGAGATATCATTGACAGACCCTTTGCATGTCATTAAACACACTATTTTACATCTTTAGTATTAAAGCAAGTAGTTGCCAGATTCTCTATTACCTACTCTTATCTGTTATATGTTGTTTTATTTCCTGTGTGTTGTCTTTACATTTAATTTAAACAACCGGCTGATGTATAACTGTAGCTGGCTGATGTATAACTGTAACCCTCCATAGTTCGGACTATGGGGTGTACTCGCTCCTTACGTAATTGGGAGGTGGCCCACTCGGTCGGCAGGGGTGGGTGAGAGTGGCGTTGGGACCGATCGAAAAAAAAGAATACATAATTTATCGGAATTTATGATTTCGCAAATTGGATATATAAGTTCGATTTCCTTCAAATTTTGCACATGCCCATATTTTTACCTGCATTAGATGAATTATGGAATATTTTAATATTTCCAAAAATTTTCACATAGTATAAAATGTAGGAATTAGTCGATATAGTCCAAGTCTGACACATTGTAATATTTATATCAGTCTTAGGTCAGATACGAATTGATCAATATTGGTCAACTGCTTCGGAACATCCCTCATAAAGAGTCAAAAGTTTGAATAATCATAACTCAAGGCTGGGAGTATACATCTGTCGGCAGGACCGACTGATACTATTTAACTTGTTTAAAAAACTTTTTTACCAAATGGTGGAGGGTATTGAATGATTTTTTTAAGTAGATCTTTACGAAAATTTAATAAGGCTGTTTTCGTTGGAGAAGTTTACACTGATCAATAATCTCTGCACTTTTTACTTCTTGAAGTGAAGACTATGAGTTATTTCTCCATCCTGTGGCCGAAGGAATATAACCAATTCTCGAAAATCCATGCAATTCTTACAAACCGTCGAAATTTATAACACAAATGCTTTTATAATATTCCATCCAGCAAATAATATTTCATCTCTAATGCTTTTGACATTTGCGAACCCCATTGCTAAAGTGGCCAAAACTGCGTAACGAATTCACACGACCAAAGCTAGTAATTGGCTTAATGAAAGCTCTTTCGAAAATTTATATTTATTTTCATGGTGTAAATTTTCTTATTTGTTATGGCTCGCATTTTAGAAGCAAAATGGGCAAGACAAAGGAGGAGATACTAAAACTTCACACAAAAAAACAATGTGGAAGAGAATTTTTGCGTATATCTATAATAGTATATCGTCATAACAACATCTTTGCTCGCTTGTATATTGAAAACATCCCATGGTCTTGACTCGTTTTCGCATAAAAATACCCACTCCTTTTATAAGCGAACCCCTCCCAACCCAATTCCATAAACATTAGAGCTGTTGCTGTACTATATGATCCTTGGAAGGAGAAATGCGAATGTAATTTAAAAATTGCATTCCATGCTGTCGCTTTTCATTTAAAGCTTTGATATATGACGACAACAAATGCAGAAGGTTATAGTCATCGTATATCAAAGAGATATGAAGATAGACTTGTTTGTTGAACGGAACAGCCAGCCAGGACGACTGTGTGCCACCAATGTGTTTCGCTCGCTGCGTTTAAGTGTGGCAGGAGAGAATATATTATAAGATGTGTTTCAAGATATTACCACTTGGTTGTGTTGCTCAAAACAAACAACCAGAGGGTAGGCAGGAGGTCTAATATAGTCTAATACTCGCTGTGTGTGTATGTGTGTGAGCGTGTGGCCCCAAAATGGGAATTCATGAGAATAGAAAATGAATGTTATTCCAATATTATGGTGGAAACGAGTGCAACAACTTGTGGCATGTCTTATGTCAATATGGGAAGAGAAAGAAAAAACACAAGAGAGGAAACACACAAAGAGAGGAAAAATAACGTGTGAAATCCTTGGGGAGTTAGTGAAGATAGCGAAGTTTATTATGACAATGGATAAATAAACAATGTGGATGTTCAATACCATAGTTTACCATTACCATTACTATATCAAGTGAAAAGGTCCCTCCAGATAAACTTGAGTCCACTAAGAACTGCTCATATATTTTCAAAAATATATGAGGAACAATTCCGTGGTGTTTCTGTAGCACTTAAATAACCACGTTTGTTAAGCCAAATTAATTTTGTTTTGAATTAAATATTTATAAATTCAGCTAATTCTACTCTAATTCCAAATCTATGATTTTAAAAGTAACTAGGAACAACTTTTGGAATTTTTGTAAGAAGTAGGTATTTGTACCCTGATTCCTGGAAAGTATTTTTTTTTTCTTTGGGGAACGAAACCCGGATAGGCGGAAATTTGACCGCGATAACATATAGGTATCATTTGAAAATTCCTGTCCAAAAAGTGGTCATAAAAAGATTCGGAAGTTATATCAAGATTATCGATTTTTTAGACCCGCATTTTTTACATAATCCACGAAAAGTCGAATAAGAATCCATAATGGTTCAATGTACTGAAAAAAATCAAGTCAACTGTGTACTCCAAAAATTATGCCTTTTTTGGCTTCTGCCAACTGTAAAGTTTCAGGTGATTTGGTTGAAAGTTGTGGCAGAAACTTTAAATTTTAGGTATCGTTATATGGGAGCTTTACCTTAAAGTGGCATACATGCAATATAAACCTTTGTGCCAAATTTCAAAGCTCTAGTTTAAATAATGTGGACTCTATGGTGATTTCAACCGAAGGGCAGGCATATGGACACAGATGTCAGTTTGGCAGGACCGATTCCGGCTAAACTTAGTACATACTTTACGTGCATATGCCAATATTTTTATCAAACCTGAATATAGTTAAAAGATAAGCAAGAAATTAAAGACAGGTTTTTTTTATCAAGATACTAAAATGGGCAATACATGCAAAATTTATTTACCCCCCAAACAGAATAATATTTGACTTCTTGCTATTTTGATACCCTCAGCCATATGGCTATACAGGGTGAGATGAAAAAACTACAACTAACTTCTGACTGCTGTCGTTTCTAAGCCACTCGCCCGACAGCTGTTAAAATTATTCCAGCGACAGCTCATTGTATTGTTTACAAGCGTACAAAAGCATTTTGGTGAGAATTTTCCAGAAAAAACGTTATTCGTGATGGAATTCAAGCGTGATAGAGTGATTTCTTTATACTTGGCAGGAAAACCACAAGTAACTATCGTTAGAGAACTTCAGCCTTTAAATGTGAATAATTTTTTTGTGTCTCGCACCATCGCTCGTTACCGTGATAACAGCCCGACGTCAAGGGAGTGGACGGAAGAAAACAAAAACATCAGCAGAAATGGTTCGAAAAGTAAAGAAGCGAATTGATCGAAAGCCGAGTCGCAGTGGCCGAAAAATGACTCGTGAGCTTAACAAAAACTTACACCGCAACAGAAAGTGGTGAGCTGCCGACTTTGCTTTTCTCTCGTTGTCCAGTAGTTTGTAAACAAACAAAATGGGCGTGTTTAGCTGCCAAAGAGGTCAGCTGAAAATGTGCACCTTCAGTTGGTCACCAGAAGTCAAGCGCCGGCCATGGTGATGTTTTGGGCCGTTGGACTATTGTGTCTGGAGTATTTTGGAAAGCAAGGTTGGCACTAAAAATTACTCAAGTGTCAATTACCTCAAGCAAGCGCTTCGCCGGGAATGGCCCAAAATACCACAGGGCAACATCCGGGCAGCGTGTGACGGTTTCATTGGCCGTTTGAAGGCCATAATTTCTGCCAAAGGTGACCAATTTGAACAAATCTAAACTTATTCTAAATTTGATGCTATTTCCGACTTTTTTTGCTTTCATTCAATAAAATTAAAAAAAAAAAAACAAGTAAAAAAGTATCGGTCGGTTTTGCCGACATATATGTATACCATCAGTCAATGTTTAATCATTTAAAAACAAAATATTTTGACTTCTGTTATGAATTTTCAAACTCTTGACCCTATATGGAGTGGGTTTGGAAAGATGAGGAAGAAAATCGAACATTTATATCTAATTTATGGGAAATCATATATTCCTTATTCATCTCAATATCCTGCATGAGAGACATATATTTAGATATAGCAATTGGAAAGAATCGCTTTCTTTGAGCGTTATGTTTTTCAAAATTTTGAAACTTATATGGGGCAGGTAGCAAAAGAAATGGTGCGATCTTTACAATCTTCATAACAGATCTTGTGTTGTGTGAAAAAATTATTCAAAAATTTTTCCATTTGTGGGGGAGGTACTTAATGGAGTCGACCGATATTGTCCATTTTCACACCTGACCTGGCACTAACGCAAATCTTAGGATTTGCAAAGTTGGAGCAAAATCGGATTATCCTTTCTCTTTCTGTGTAAAAAATATAGATTTTGAAAATTTCGACCTTTGGTGGGGGAGGTACCAGAAGAAGTGGACCGATATTATCCAACTTAACACCAAACTTTGGGTTAATATAAATATTGGGATGTGTGAAATTTGAAGACAATCAGACACTTACATCACATTTTATGAGAGTTGTAATTCATCAAAATGTTGTCCCTTTTGGGAGAGGTACCCGAAGGAGTGGACCGATATTGTCCATTTTCGCACTTGACCTAGCGTTGATGGAAATATTAGGATTTGCAAAGTTGGAGAAAAATCGAATCATCCTTTCTCTTTCTGTGCAATAAAATATTTTCTTTGAAAATTTCAAGATTTTTTGGGGGAGGTACCAGAAAGAGTGGACCGAAATCGATCTAAGTTTGACAAAAATATTTATTTATTTATTTATTTGACCGTATCAAATTGTATATACCCTCTGTAGACAAATTGCTGAGGGTATAAAAATTAAAAAATTATGACGTTTGACTTTGTTGATTTTTTATTTGACCCTATAGTGTGGTGGTACAGATGGAGCTATGATATTCGGAATTATGATCATTGTGAGTGTACGGTCCTGCCAAACTGACATCTGTATAAGGGCATAGAATGGGATGTAGCTTGAATTTTGAATGTAACTTCATATCGAGACAACGAATATGTTTGGAAGGTAGTACCAAGTGTTGTTAATTGATTTTTACTACAAGTAAGGAACTTGTTCGATTTTTTGTACCCTACACCACACTATGGAGGACATATTAACATAGTCATTCCATTTGTAACCAATCGACCCAAAAGCACAAAGTCCATAGACCAATCAGAGCAGATTCACACATTTTTTTTCGAACAAATTGAGATAGAAGGCTAAAACTTTTGCATAAATGCGTATTTTATCATTTAAAGTTCGCTACTTAGAAGGCTAAAACTTTTGCATAAATGCGTATTTTATCATTTAAAGTTCGCTACTTAGAGATTGCGACGGGATCCATCTCCTGATGCATAATATTGTCTATATATTTTCACGTTTTCCTATAGCGCCCATCTTTTTTAGTACTTCTTGATATTCTGTATTCTAGTTATTTTAGATTCATTTCTTACGGAATTGTTTAAAATTTGGTACTAAGGGTTAGTTATGGGTTATACCTCCTGTGATAGATCATTGCCTATACAGGTTCACATTTTCCTTTAGCCGCTTATCATTTAAAATTCGATATGTAGAGTTTTCAATGGGTTCCTTCTTCTGTGGCAGGAAAATGCTGGAATTGGTTCAATATTTTCTGTATAGCCCATAAGGCGGTAGCACCGAATATTTGGAACTTTGGTGATATTAGCAACATTTTTTAAACTGATATTTGAGACTTTGACAACCCTTTTAGCAGGAAACACCAATACCATCGAATTTTCGGCATTTTCACCCCGTTTTAACAACCGATTTCACTAGCAAAAGTGGAAGTGAATCCAATATACAAACTCCATTCTTATATTTTTTAAGGTTGTCTTCAAATCATGGACCTTTCGAACTTAACGAGTTTTTTGACCCATTTCTGCATTCATGTCCATATTGAGAAGAAAAATTTGTAATACTTCCTTTTGAAATACCAATCCTCAACCACTGTGTTGTTTTAATAAAGTATCTGGCATAAAGAACAATGAGTAACTCCATTCCCAAGAAGAATGTACAGAATGCGCGTTTGTACTGTATAATACAAATAATTCTAAGAGTTTGCTTAGTTATTAACATCTTCTTAAAGGTAACCCTAGAAGTATGCACTACATTTTATTGTTTACCTTTCAAAAAGCTTTTGTCGTTTCTTCATTACACATTTCAGTTGAAAAAGAATTCGGAGCTTGCTTAATGTTTTTTATACCCTCCACCAAAAAAGGTATGGAGGGTATATTAACTTTGTCATTCCGTTTGTAACTCATCGAAATAATCATTTTAGACCCAACAAAGTATATATATTCTTGATCAGCGTAAAATTCTAAGACGATTTAGCCCTGTCCGTCCGTCTGTTGTAATCACGCTACAGTCTAAACGAACTAAGATAGGAGGCTAAAATTTTGCACAGATCTCTCTTTTGTCTGCAGGCAGGTCAAGTTCGAAGATGGGCTATATCGGTCCACGATATCGTATAGCCCCCATATAACGGTACCCCCCGATATTCGGTATTTTGATGATTTTATCCACATTTTTCAACGGAATTGTCTGAAAATCCACACAAGAAGTTCCTTGTGGGTACTTTATACCTCGGCAAAGAATTATCTATATAGGTCCACGATATCGTATAGCCCCCATGTAACGGTACCCCCCGATATTCGGTATTTTGAAAATTTTATCCACATTTTTGAACGGAATTGTCTGAAAATCCACACAAGGAGTTCCATGTGGGTACTTTATACCTCGGCAGAGAATTATCTATATAGGTCCACAATATCGTATAGCCCCCATATAACGGTACCCCCCGATATTCGGTATTTTGATGAATTTACCCACATTTTTGAACGGAATTGTCTGAAAATCCACACAAGGAGTTCCTTGTGGGTACTTTATACCTCGGCAGAGAATTATCTATATAGGTCCACAATATCGTATAGCCCCCATATAACGGTACCCCCGATATTCGGTATTTTGATGATTTTACCCACATTTTTGAACGAAATTGTCTGAAAATCCACACAAAGAGTTCCTTGTGGATACTTTATACCTCGGCAGAGAATTATCTATATAGATCCACGATATTGTATAGCCCCCATATAACGGTACCCCCCGATATTCGGTATTTTGATGATTTTACCCACATTTCTGAACACAATTGTCTGAAAATCCTCACAAGAAGTTCCTTGTGGGTACTTTATACCTCGGCAGAGAATTATCTATATAGGTCCACAATATAGTATAGCCCCCATATAACGGTACCCCTCGATATTCGGTATTTTGCTGATTTTACACACATTTTTCAACGGAATTGTCTGAAAATCCACACAAGGAGTTCCTTGTGGGTACTTTATACCTCGACAGAGAATTATTTATATAGGTTCACAATATCGTATAGCCCCCATATAACGGTATCCCCCGATATTCGGTATTTTGATGATTTTACCCACATTTTTGAACGGAATTGTCTGAAAATCCACACAAGGAGTTCCTTGTGGGAACTTTATACCTCGGCAGAGAATATAACGGTACCCCCTGATATTCGGTATTTTGATGATTTTAGCCCCATTTTCCAATCGTATTGTCTGAAAATCTACATACGGTGTTCCTTGTGAGTACTTTACACGCAGATATAGATTTGTCTTTATAGGTCCACAATATCGTATATCCCCCCATATATCGGCACCTTCCTATATTAGATATTTTAAAGATTTTAAAAGAATTGTTATTGGATTTTATTTTTTTGAAAATTTTCTAATTCGTTCCAAATGGTGGAGGGTATTCAAAGTTCGGCCCGGCCGAACTTACTGCTTTTTTACTTGTTTTTTTTAAATAAGTAAATTAAAAATACTTGTCTTAATATCCGGTTCCCCTTCCTGGTCGATGGCTAACACGGTGACTCCTTCCTCTCGTAGCTAGAGTTTTACTCAAGACAACAACAGTCATTTTTTGCATTCCGTTTTTTTTAGCTCCGGCAAACGGAAAGCATATCCTTCCGTAATTGTTGGCGCAGAGAACGAGGAGTGTGGCTGGGTTCTGGGATTGTATGAATGGCAAGTGAAACTCTATAATTCATCGTTTGTCATCTTATAAAGATGATGCCACTTCTAAAATACCCCCAGCGGCAGTGGCACAACACTGCCTTCAACCAACCCATCTCCCACCATGCCCCACTTGGAAGATGCAGAAGAAATGGAAGATTTTTGTAAAATATAAAATATTGTAATGTTTATGACTTATGCCTTAGCATTCCATTGGCAGTAAATTATGACAGTATGACTGAAATGTACAACTGAACAATTCAAGCAACTCAACTACCTACCTACCAACCATTCCATCCAACCCTGATGTCCTCCTGTAGGTGAGTGAGTGTGTGTGTGTCACAGGCTGCAATAGAATAAATGGTGTACATTTAAACCATATCAGAGCAAAACCGGGGCGTGAGCCTCACCAACTAAGACAGTCTGACAAATATGCTGCTTTCCGCTTTTATTCTTATATTTATTTATGTGTTTTTGTTTGTCATATTCTTTAGACTTGTTCTTCGTTTTTTTTTTCTTCTGCTATGAGACATAAGCACACAGCGACTACTTGTTGTTTGCGTCTCTGGTAGAAATTTATGCACATACTTCATTTATTCGAGAATCCGAGAAGGAGTCAGGCCGGCTGGCGGAGGGCTGGCAGTCAACAGCTAGCTAAAGTACTGCACATACTCGCACACACCAAAAAAGGAGCAAGCCAAATAGAGGACATGACATACTTGTACGTTCATACTTGAGAGAGTTACTTATGGCATTATGCTTAAGTACGCTGTCGTCATCTTTCATATATGGATGTTTATGAATATCAAAGTCCTTGCTGGCATCGTCCTTGATGTTAGAGCGGGAATGAGGGAAAAGGGAGTTTTGGCAAATGTGGCATCATTTACTTACCCACCTTCTCCATCAGAAATTACATATTTCCTCTGTGTTATGCGTTTTTGCTGTATAATACGACCTATAGAAATAATGACAAAACACTTATGGGTCACATGTCCTTTTCAAAAAGGAATTAAGAAAGTGGGTGTCCTTTTCGATGTATATTATGCAAATTATGCAGAGAAATTATAAAATTTTCTTACATAATTTCTGATTTTGAATGAATGGGATAACGGGCACACATTTTGCTCATTTCTTCAGCTTCTAAATCAAACAGCAAACAATGAGAGCTAGCCATCTTGGAGTACTTGAAGAGTGACGAGTTTATAAATCTTAACATGGGAGGCAGAACCTCCTTTTACAACTAAATATTGTGAGAAATACAAGATGCTAGCATATTAGGTCCAAGATGTTAGCTTATGAGGTCCAAGATGCTAGCTTATGAGGTCCAAGATGCTAGCTTATGAGGTCCCCGTTATTTTTATAACCTCACTAAATTTGTCATTCAGTTTGTAATGCCTCGAAATATAAATTTTAGACTCCACAAAGTATATATATTCTTCATTAGGATAAAATTCTATGTTGATTCAGCGATGTAGAATCTGCTCGTTTTTGAACGAATTTTGCTTCCACTCTAACAGCAAAAGAGAAAAATAGTGTTTACAGCTAATTTCTACTCCCAGGAGTGCTCCAGCTCGACTTCGAGCTAATTTTACTCTTTACTCGAATTCGAGCGAGGTCAATTTTAGTTAGACACTGTTAATGACATAAACAGCTGCGCTGTAGTATTTATGACTTCTATTGAATAGTTTTCTTCTCAAAAATTAGACAATATACAGGTTGGTATATATATATATATATTCACTAAAAAATTATACCAGTTCAAGTAGTAACATAGGGTACAAAAAGAAATGAAATATTTTCAACATACATCTTTCGAAATAAATACTTTAAAATGGACCTAACTCACTAATCAATATATACTACAGAGACCTTTTATACATATAAACCTAAGTATTGAAGTCTGCGGAAACAAAATCGGTTCTCGAATTCCGGAGAATATTAATGACTAACACAATGCAACTTATTTTAATTTATTAGCTATAAAAATCAGGAATATTTATAACTAAAGCCAGTAAGGAGAGGTCAAAAGTCGCCACTACGCGTATTAAGTACAGCGTCCGTAACAATTTATGTGGAGTAGATCATCTATGTCTATAAAAGAGGAAAATGTTTGTATGTTTGTTTGTTTGTAATTTATGGACTCGAAAACCGCTGAATAGATTGTCCTGAAAATTTGCATGTATACTGCAACATCGCCTGAAAGTAACATAGGCTATATACATTTTTGGAATTCCACTTGGAACTGGAGATATGGCATCAGAATCGGAGGTACCTCCCAAAAATTTAGATTTTATATGCACATATCTATTGATCGATTACAGATACAGTGTCCAAATTTGGAATGTGGAACTAAAATAAATTTGCCAAATTACATTGAAATCGGATCAGATTTGGATATAGCTCCCATATATATTTTCGGCTGATTTCAAGCATTTGATGCACCAAACACGCTATGTATCCCCAATTTAAATTAAATTTGAAACGTGTGATGGATTTTATCTAAAAAATTGATTTCCCAAATTATATTTAAATCTGTTCAGATTTGGATATAACTCCCATATAAATTTTCGGCCGATTTCATGTATTTGGTGGACCAAACACGATATGTATTTCCAATTTTAATGAAATTTAAAATAAGTAACGGAATTGGGAGCCAAAATGAATTTGTCAAATTAAATTGAAATCGGTTCAGATTTGGATATAGCTCACATATATATTTTCGACCGATTTCATGTATTTGATGCACCAAACACGCTATGTATCTCTAATTTCAATTAAATTTGGAATGTGTAGCGGAAATTAAAACAAATATACATTTATCAAAATATATTAAAATCGGTTCAGATTTGGATATATGTAACGGGATTTTGATTAGAAAATAAATTAGTCAAATTATATTCACGCCGACTTCACATATTTGATGCACAAAACACAATACGTATTTCCGATTCCAATGAAATTCGGCATGAGTGGCTAAATTTGGTACAAAAATAAATTTGACAAATTATATTCAAATACGCTCAGATTTGATTATAGCTCCCAAATATATACTCAGCCGATTTCACATATTTGATGAACCCAAAGCGAAAGAGGCGAAATCTGGCACCAGAAAAATTGCCAAATTATATTGAAATCAGTTGAGGTTTGGGTATAGCTAACATATATTTCGGCCGATTTCATACATGTTATGCACCAAACATGATATGTATGACCGATACCAATGAAATTCAGAATGTGTGGCGGAATTTGGTTACAATAATAAATATGACAAATTAATTGGAAATTAGTTAAGATTTGGATGTAGCTCCCATATATATATTCTCGGCCGATTTCACATATTTGACGCACCAATTTCAATGAAATATGAAAGGTGTGGCGGAATTTGGTGTAAAAGTAATTTTTTTAAAATTATATTTAAATCGGATCAGATTGGGATATGATTTTAATAAGAACCATTGACCCACAACGCCTTAGGCTAACACTAAAAAACAACACAACAATTTATTTGAAATACGGTTATTACGGCGAAGTATGTTGCTATCTCGAATTCACTAATTGCAATAGAAATGCCACTCAGCTTCAAAAGATTGCAGTTTACTGCAAGCATTGTATTTGCTATGAAATAAATAAATCCGAAGGACAAACCCTTCGTGTATGTATGTCATGTTTCTGCTTTTCTAATGGTTTTGTTTATTTACGCATTAAAGTAATTTAATTTTTAAATTTGTTTTTTTTTTTAACCAACATATATTCGTAAATAAAATTTTGAATGCATATAAAATAAAAAGGGGTAGCGAAGCGCACCGGGTTCAGCTAGTACCAACTATAAACCTTATTTGAATGCGAATCATGGCTTTAGAGTAGTCACAATTTGGGAAATATATCCAACTTTAAATCTATTTTCAACAAATTTGGGGAGGCTTTTGAAACTATAAAATTGGTTCAGAGTGCATGATATGTCTTCGATAAGGATTATAGAAAAAAAAATAATTATTGGAGCAATAGATATACCGGACCGAGTTTCACCAAATGGAAAAGAACGATTGAATATGAAAAATCTATCCAATTTGGAATGATATGTCATATATGCTGACAGTAAAATCGAATAAAAAGGCATATCGAACCGAACCTCGAATAAATCCAACCGATCTCGATAAAATTTGGCAGAGGTATTTTCGAGTTGTATCTGATGTCCAGTATCCAATATCCTTGTTGGTGCACAATAAACCTGAAATCGGATAAAGATATATATGGGAGCTATATCCAAATTTGAACCGATCTTGACAAAATGTTAGACACTTATTTCTGAGCTGCATTTGATATCTGGTACCAAAGATCATTGATGTAGAGTGCATATTACGCATGTGAGAGACTTAAAACCCAAAATCGGATGAAACATAAATTTCACAAATTTTCTCTAAATTTAATGTACTTTTTTCCAAACTGATTTCGGTCGGATTTGCCAAAATTTAGGTCATTTGGACTAATATTGGCTAGTTGGTGCACAATTAATCCGAAATCAGTCGAAAATATATATGGGAGCTATATCTAAATTTGAATCTATTCTCACCAATTTCAATAGGATTCATCCATGGGCCAAACAAATATTGTTCAGAAAATTCATCTCAATCGGATAATAAATGCGACCTACGTTTTGTTCACAAAAATACATGGACAAACGTACTGACATACATAAATCGACTCAGAAAGTGGTTCTTTGAAGACCCTCAAAAGTAAATATGGGTCTATCTCGCCACCTTCTCCATGTTACAAACACAAAGACATAATACCCTTACCTCTATGTGGTGCAGAGCATAAAAACAATGTTGCCTTTCGAATCGGCGTATTCCTTGCTCCTTCTCACAAGAGATGAAGAATCAAAAAAAATTTTTTTTCATGAATTTGTTAAAAATAAATATCTGTTTTTAAAAAATTAAGTATATCAAAGCCTTTCTGGGATTAATACGAACATTTTGAAATAAACACAAGTAAAAAGCTGTAAGTTCAGCCGGGTCGAACTTAGAATACCCTCCACAATTTGGAACGAATTTGGCAATTCTCAAAAATTATAAAATCCATTAAAAATGCTGTTATAATCTTAGAAATACCGAACGTAGCTGTTTTATTAGGGTCTATACGACGACATGGACCTGCATAGGTAATTTTTGCCATAAGCCATTACCATATTCAAATTCGAAACTTGAAATAAAGGTGAATAATGTAGCTAAAATCATCAAAATACCGTATACAGCGGGTACCGATATATGGGGGCTATACGAAGACGTGGACTTACACAGAAAATTTTCAGTCTTAGGCTGTAGCATCCATTACGAACTTCAAATACAAAATTTGAAAAATATCCGGCGAACAATGTAGCTAAAGTCATTAAAATACCGAATATCGGGAGGTACCGTTATATGGGGGCTATACGAAGACGTGGACCTGCTCAGACAATTATCGAACGAACGACATTATAGATTTACATTTAGATAATTTCATAATCAACGAATTCGATTTGATCTGAGCAAAACACAATTTTTTCAATCAATGGATTTCAAAGTATTGAATATTTGATATAATTGATAAGCCAGTAAATTAAGTACAATTTAAAAATTTTGGTGTGGCGATCTTCTCCAGTGATTTTTTTTTCAAACTAGAAATAATTAACTAATTGTAAATTTGAAAAATTAAATATTTATTTTGACTATTTTCTTTCTAGGTATTTCTAATGCTCCACCTGATATCACAGCAGATATTTTTATACAGGTCTATACTAAAATGTTATTATTATAACAGTATCAATATACCAAACATTGAGGTTTTTTACTATGTTATAGCAATAAGAAATCAAATTCGGTTTTTTATGATTCTCACATTTTCTTTAATATTTATCACCAAAAAATCCCTGCACGTTGCAAGCCATGTGAAAAAATTAAGCAAAACAACAATTTCTCAAAATTTCAATACACGCGAATCGAGTTAAAAATTCCCCAGACCAATGAGGCTGGAGGTTTATCAACACCTAAACCGGCAGCAATAATACTCATCATCGTCGTCCTCATCTACTGACGAGAATTCCGGAATAATTGCACGTGCTTATGATGTGATATGTATATGATGTGAGTGCATGTGTGTGTGTGTGGAGCATCTCTGGCTTAATAGGGAGTTTGGTGTGGTTCATGTGGCAACGTTTTTATGGTTAATATACGTTATACGTAAATGTTTTTGGCCAACAACCAAGTTGCATGTACGTATTTCCTCCTGGATGGTGATGATGATGATGAGGACGATGATGCTGCTATGATGTGCCGTGAAGTGTGTCCGTTACATATTATGAAACCTAGAGAGCCGACCAACCGACCAGCCATCAAAACACAGGCAGACAGACAAGGGGCAACAAAATTTTTAAACTGTTTTGTTTGTAAATTAACATTTTTGCCAAAAACACAACGAAATAACAAAAACAACAACAGCAAGAGGGACGTCAAGCATCAAGCTCAACATGCTTGCCCGGTGGAAGTACTCGCAGACAGAACGATTGGGTATAGATTTAAATGAGTGCATAAATGAAAGGGGATGCGAGAATGAAACTCAGACAAACACACAACCATCCATCCATCCCCGGCTGACAGATTTCATAACATCCAAGTTCTGTTTAAAACTTTGGAATTGGAGTTGATGTTGAAGTTGTTGCTGCTGCTGTTGTTGTTATTGCCGGTGATGGTTATTTTGCACATTTCCCAAAGTGTTTCTGTGCGGTAAACGTAGTTTATTTAGCGGCTGGGAAAATTAACTTGCTTAACCAGTAGCAAGCAGTATCAGCATCATAGGCGCCATCACGTGGAAGCACGATGGCATCCATAGGCAGCAGTTGCTGGAATGTTTGAATCAATTGCCAGCTTTAATATTTTTCTCTATTTTTGCTATTGGAAAGTAGCCGCCGATTAAAAACTATACCCTGGGACCAAAAAGTTAAGAAATGAAACATCAAAATGTTGGTTTCTGCTTAAATATCATGCTTTGCATCATTTGAAATAACCTGAGGATGTGGGTGATGCAATAGAAGCCCATAGCTTTATTAAGGAGAACTTAAGAACTTCGGGGATGAAAATATTATCCATTAACCCTTAAATGCATGTTTGATGAACTATGCGGTAGATCGGTTATGTTAAAAATGTAAACAATTTATATTGCACTATTTCATTATTAACAAATTCATACAAACCTTAGATAGAAAAAGTGGCAAGGAGAGACTTACCTAAAAAGAGAACGAGAAAAATATAAATATTTAGAAATTGTGGAAATATAAAAGGCTGTATTTAGGAAATGTAAACCTGTAGATATATTTTTTGAGGTCAACAAATACGAAACAACAATTACCTACTTCCAGGATTCCTGGTACAGAAACTTTGCCCAAAGTCCGTCAACTGCACACTTTTAATAGATTTCTTTAACACAGGAAAGGTCGGTTTCAATTGGGTTTCGGAAAGTTTTAAAGCTTCCTAAATACTTAAAAACCAGGACCTGCCATCTAACGTTATTTTTTAACTAGTGCTTATTTCGCAAACCGTGACAAGTTTGGTTAGAAAGATAAATAGGTTGTGCAACGCTTGAATAACGCTGGGATATATTCTGACATTACTTTAAACATCATGGTAAAGTTGCAGAATGTGTGCAAAATTTGCTTACGGATTTAGGAAGAAGGGAAGCACCGTCAGCTCCGATTGTAAAAACACGAAATTTTTCATAACATTAAAAAGCCGATGCACCCAAAAAGGGTAACGATTTGGTGCGTATTATAGTGCAGAGGACCATTATCATTCGAAAATGACAAGGAATGGTTGTTACATTATATAGAATGCTGCTGAACAAATTTTGGTTCAAAAAAAAAAAAGAAAAAAAAAAACTGAAAAGGAGGATGCAACCTTCGATTTTTGCAAGACGGGTCATTCGATGTATTAGAGGATTTAAATATCAGCCGCAGAGCTTTAACATTTTCAAAAAAAAAGTTGCATGAACCGCCAACAATATGAGATGAAAAAACTCAACCAATTTCAGACTGCTGTATTTTCTAAACCAATCGTCCAACAGCTGTTAAAATTATTCCAGTGAATACTCATTGTATTGTTTACACGCGTACAAAATCATTTTGGTGAGAATTTTGCAGAAAAAAGTTATTCGTGATGGAATTCAAGCGTGATAGTGTGATTTCTTTATATTTGCCTGGAAAACCACAAGTGGCTATCGTTAGAGCACTCCAGCATTTAAATGTGAATAAATCTTTTGTGTCTCGTACCATCGCTCGTTACCGTGATACTGGTAGCGTAGCCCGACGTCAAAGAAGTGGACGGAAGAAAACAGAAACATAAGCAGAAATGATTCGAAAAGTAACGAAGCAATTTGATCGAAACTCGCGTCGCAGTGACCGAAAAATGGCTCATGAGCTGAACATATCGCAATATTCCATTTGGCAAATATTGAAAAATGAGCTCGGGTAAAGCCATTGAAATTGCAAAATGTGCAAGAAATTACACCGCAACAGAAATAGACTCAAAAGAGCTAAAGAGTTGCTTCGCTTGGCCGAAAGTGGTGAACTGCCCAATTTGGTTTCTCCGATGAGAAAACAATCGTTGTCCAGCAGTTTGTAATCAAAAAATTATCGTGTTTACTTGCCACGCGCTTCGTCGGGAATGGGCCAAAATAACGAAGAGCAACATTCGGGCAGCGTGTGACGGTTTCATTGGCGGTTTGAAGGCCATTATTCATGCCAAAGGTGACCAATTCGAACAAGTCTAAACTTATTCCAAAATTTGTTGCCATTTCCGACCTTTTTTGCTTTCATTCAATAAAATTAAAAAAAATAAAAATTCAACCAGTATTAGATATTTTTTTTTAAGATCATATTTTTCAAAATATCTATTTTCGTTCCTGACCTACATCTTACAATATGACAAGTTTGGTCTAAATAGGACACTCTCTTCGACCAATATGAAGTTTGTATTTATATGAGTATTATGGGGTGTTATAGATTTGATTGGTACGAAAAATTTCTAACATCCCGAAATATTGGATAACCCACAATGTTACATATTGGTTTTCCTTTTTCGCCGAGCTGAATTGGTCTGGCTATATGTGTTTATCCGTCCATGTTATTTTGTAATATATCAGTCATAATTGCCACCTGTATTGTGATTACAAATTAACATGAAGTGACTGACAGAAGGCCCTTACGAAATTTCGTATGGAGTTAGTGTTAGGGTCAGAATAGAAGCCAATTGTTGGGAGAGATGATAGAAAAATCTTAAAGGAATGAAATGGACCAAAAACTATTTTTGTTTGATGATTTTGTAATCGCTCTATAGGTCACAATTATAGACCTTTCGAATATTGCGGGGGTTAGAGTTAAGGACAGTGCAGAAGCTTATCATTTTGAATCGCAATCGAATAATATTTAGCGGCAAAAAAGGGCCATAATTTTAGAGAGAACAATTTTAAAGTTTGCAATCATATAAAACAACGTAGTAGTAATATTAACGACCTTACAGGACAATTTATTTACTATATTATGTGTAACCGCTTAAGAACCAACCAGATTTTAAGAGGGATATTTTAGGTTATCCGTGTATGTATCCCAATATCCAGTTCAAGATGTTCCAGACCTTAAAAAACTTTACCATAAACTATAGGGCAGGGTATCCGATGGTAGGCAATTACTCTCGAAGGGAGATACCTGATATTATTGTCAAACTTAGATCGAGTTCGGAGATGGGCAACATCGGACCACTCCTCCTCCCCCTCAAAAGGTGAACATTTTCAAAGAAAATAATTTACCTCATAGAAAGAAAAAGGACCGTTTGATTTTGTGTAAACTTTGCATATACCAATATTTTTGTCAGTGTTTGGTCAGGTGCGAACATGGATTATATCGATTCACTCCTACTTCTACATCCCTCTCTACCTCTTCCACAAAAGGTCAAAAATTTTAGTTATTATAAATATTATAAAATGTGAAATAAGTGTCCGATATTCTTAAAATTTCATACGCACAAATATTTTTATTACTCAAGATCTGGTGTGAAGATTGGGTATATTGGTTTCTGGTACCTCCCCACAACGGGTCAAAATTTTGAATAGTTTTGTTTCTCATAAGATGTGAAATAAGCATACGATTCTCATCAAATTTTACACATCTTAATATTTATATCGACGCTCAAGAGCTGGTGTGAAGATTGGATAAATCGGTTCACTCCATCTGGCACCTTCCCCATTAAGGATTAACAATTTCAATAACCTCAATGCACATAAAATACGAAATAAGCATTCGATTTCTGTCAAACTCGGCTATGACTTTTGAAAAGTTTTGTTTTTCATAAAGTGCGATTTTCATCAAATTTTACATACCTTAATATTTTTATCGACACAAGAGCTGGTGTGAGGACTGTATACATCGGTTCACTCCTTTTGGAACCCTACCCACGAAATGTTAACATTTTCAAGAACCTCAAAGATCATAAAATTCGAAATAAGCATCCAATATCTTTCAAACTCGGCACAACTAAATATTTTCATTAACACAAGATGGGTTGTGAAGATGATCGATATGGGTCAACTTCATCTGGTACCTCCCCCACAAAGGGTCAAAATTTGGAATAATCTAAAAGATCATGAATCGGGTATTGACCATCCTATGACATATCCCAATATTTTACAAGATTTTTTGTGAAGATTGTAGGTTTCGGACCACTCCTCCTAAAACCTCACCAAAAAAAAAAATTGAGAAAGCCACCAATTTCATACAATTGGCACGAACTCGATGTAAATTTGGTAAAAAATTTAGGCTGTTCAAGTTTGGACCGTTTATCGGATTCTTACTTCGAGAGTTTTCGTTCACACATACGGAAATAGCTAGATTGATTCCTGAAATAGGTTGAGACCAAAGAGACCTAGGATCTAAACCGGTTTTTCGATTAGGTACATTTTGACTGTACCACATAAAGCTGAGGATGGAAATCGGATTTGTAGATTGATTAGTAAGAAGCTTTGACTGTCAAAAGTTGTCTGGGAACTTTTTACCCGACAATATTTACGTTTCTGATTTATCAGAATGTTAACAAAAATTTCCCATGTCTCTGATTGCTTTTGTAATTGTATGACCTTCAAAAGTTTAGATTTCAACCTCAACCCTCCTGAAAAGCAAATCCTCTTTAAATGTCAAAAGTCTGTCACAGAATTTTATTTATCACTCTGTCTCATTAGCGTTATTGGGTTGGCGTGTAAAGGACTTCTTCAAGGAGTGAGGTAAATGACAAATTTATTGGTATACTTCTAGGGGGTTGTCTGCGGGTTGACGTTACAACACCCACACAAGTTAATGAATTTAAATGGATGATATTTGGAGTTTTACAAATTTTACTATTCTCTGGTATAGATGTCTATGTGTGTGTGTGTAACTAAACTACCAGCACGTACGACATGTATCTGGTGTCTTCTACGTCGTTGACCCACAAAACAACAGTCGACCATTGAATGGAAAACATTTTTCGAAAAAATATGTATTTTTTGTTTATTTCTCTTCTTGTTGTTTTCATTTTTTTTTCTCCTCGCTGTGCGTGTGGTTTGTTTTACATAAAAACTCAATAAAAATAATGATGAGCTGTAGTTTGGTTTGTTGTTTTCTATTTCGTTTAGAATCTGTCCCGCCACTTCCCTCTCGATACTTGACTGCTCAATGTAAAAAATTGGATTGAATGGAATGTAGAAAACAGGTTAATGGACATTAAGAGTCCACCATGTCTGGCCAAAAAAATGAAAATAAAAGAAAATTATCGTAAATATCAACAAGATAGCTCAAAACACGAACATTCTAACACACACACAAACAAAGACGGTCATGTATATATGTATAAATATTGAGAGAGGGAGAGAGAGAGAGCAAGCAATATGATAGTTTCTTTTTTTCAAAGGAAGCTACTGAGACTTCCTTTGGTCCCCCACCCGACACTTCAATAAAGTCCTGCACTTTGGCGTGGTGTAGTTCGATTTGGGTTTATTTTTCTGTTTTTTGTTGTTGTAGTTTTAGTTTGGCTCACATTTTTTATTAGTGCCATGTATTTTTATAGTTCAAAGGACATTTGAATGATTGAATGAGTGCATGATTTCATCCCTTTTGGGACATTGGAAAAAGTTTTCTTTCGCTTTTTGGCTGGTTGGCTTACTTGCTGAGCCGAAATGCCTTTAACATGCTGACCCTTTCTCTGCGTGCCTCAGTGTTTTACTCCAGCATGTCCTTTGATTATTTCACTGTGTGTGTGTCCGTTTAGTTTGTATTTTATGTTTTTGGAGTGGTCTATGGTCTATATATTTTCTTCTGCTTCTACGTCGTCGGCTTCTTTAGCTATATAACGAAGGTTCATGTTTTCTAGTCATGACAGTATATCAAATTACTTTTGTCCCATTCATGAATATATTTAGTCCAGCTATATTGGCAGTTTGAATGTCTGTTTGAAAAACGCACAAATACACACACACACGGAAAGCTACAAACAGGGTTTAGGTTTTATTTAGGGGCTATTGTATGTTTCTGGTAGTCAATGTAGACACGAAGAAGATCGTCAGAAAAATGTGTGGGCTTGCATATTGTTAGGCAACTATAAGACGCATCCTCCTTTTTCCTCTCCTGCCCTATGCCCATCTCATATTTTATTATCACGTTGTTCACGATTTCTTTTTGTTGTATTTTATTTAATGACAACGTCCTAAATAGTGATGACGTTTTATATGCAGTATTCAACCATAAAAATCAATATTTCTTAGATTATATTACAGACCTGATAAATGATTCAGTCACCGCACTCATGACAAGACGCATTTATTGCAATCTTATTGGGTATAGCTATGCATCGAAATCGTAAGGTAGTGCAGTGTTAAAATCCTAGGCATGAAAATCAGATAAACTTGGTTTAATATGGATGACTATCCTCCTATTTTTTGACCCTCTTTATGTACGTGAATTTATAGATTTTCAGTACATAAAAGGTCCTGGGGCATGTGGTAAGTGGTCTATATTACAAAAAAAAAAAAAAAAAAAAAAAAATATATATATATATATATATATATATATATATATATATATCTATGGATCTTCTAAAAATAGAAAAAAAATAGTCAAGGACTTCTTAGACAAGTATTTATAACGTCTTCCTATATATCTTCCGAACATAGCAAAATGTGGGAATATTGGCGATATAGAATTTGATGTGTATCATCGTATTTATAGTTTTAGAACCCAAATCTCTTTGGGCGAAACCTATTATAGAAAATGACCCATTCCTTTTTATATCTTGCGTACTGACTCACACCCTTCAAAGGATGCTGTTTAATATTTTCAATATTTATACCCTACAACTCTATGTGTTGGGGGTATTATAAGTTCGATTTGTTCAAATTATCTCCCCGAACTTAGTCGATATAGCCATGGATCGCAATTATGCACTACAGGTCACAATTATTGTCCGATCTTCACTAAATATTGCATGGAGTACGGTTTAGTTTTAGAATAGAAGCATATTGTTAGCGGGTATGATTACATATTATTAAGAAATGAAATGCGCCAAAAACTCATTTTTTGCTGATTTTGTAGTCTCTCCATTGGTGGGCCAACATTTTGCAGGGTAAGAGTTAAGGACATGACAGAAGGTTACAATTTGTAATGGTTATCGGATAATATGTAGCGGGTAAAATTGACCATATTTTTGTGGGAAAATTTCCTTTCAACAGCGAGTATTTTTAATAATAAAAGTCACTTTCCGAGGAAATCGGTGCTACATACAAGATGGTCAGCTGTGCTGATTTTGTAGATTTATAAAGTTTAAGATATAGATATATCCAAGTATACATATGAATCAAAATATTTCAAATATTGCTTGAGTTTCCAAAATCACGACTCAGGGCTTAAATATACCAGCCAATCTCCAACATAACACTTCCATTATTACATTATATCATAAATGAAATGGTTTTTGGTCCATCAGAAACATGGGATAAATGAAATGTGTAAGATGTTAAGAAAAACTGAGGTGATATATAAATATCGATTTTTTAATTTTTTTAAGGTTTTATAGATCGATATTTCTCGTGTTTTTATACCCTACACCACATAGTGGTAAGGGTATCATGTCTTTAAGCATTTGTTTGTAACATGGAGAAGGAAGCGAGATACACTCATAGTTACTTAAGAGGATCTTCATAGAATCACTTTCTGAGTCGATTTATGCATTTCAGTCCGTTTGAAGGTCGCATATACTATCCCATTGAGATGAAATTTTGCAAACAATATTCGTTTGGCTCAAGGTCGAACCCAACTGAAATTGGTTATAATCGGATCAGATTTAGATATAGCTCCCATATATATCCTCAACCGATTTCGGGTTAATTGTGGACCAGATAGCCAATATCAGTCCATATGACCTGAATTTCGAAAAATCTGACCGAATTCAGTTAGAAGCATTTACATTAAATTTGGTGAAAATCGGTTGAGATATAGCAATAACTACAATGTATATGTTTCATCCGATTTGGCGTTTTAGTCTCTCACATTCGTAATTGGCATTCGACAAAAATGATATTTGGTACCAGATATCTTATAAAGCTAAGAAATACCTTTGCTAATTTTTTATCGAAAACGGCCAAGAGTTGGATATAGCTCCCATATATATCCTTAATCCGATTTCAGGTTTATTGTGCAAGTAATAGGTAATATGACCCCAAATGGAGTGAATTTCGGGACGTACGTTTCCATTTTGCGCAACAAGGATCCTATTTATATTTTTTAATTTAATTCTTCTCTAAGTGATATCATGCACTCTATTGCAAACTATAATTGCTCTAAAGCCAAATGTCAGTAAACTAATTGAAACAAATTCTTTCGTTATGGGAGCTCTAATAAATACGCACAGTGGTGTAGGGTATCATATAGTCGGCCCCGGCCGACATTTGACTTTTGTCTTTTGTATGAAAACTCTGCATATGAGAGATATGCAATATATAAAATTTATGAAATCACTCATACGTCTAGGAACTGGTATATTGGAAACTCTCTGTAAAATATTGGAAAATGCTGATAAGACTCGTAATCTCGTAATGAAACTAATTCGATAATTGTATACTGACAGATTTTTAAAGGCTTTTTTTACCATACGTTAGATGATTTTCTAAGTTCGGTCCAGTCGATTTTAACACTTTGTCATCTATTTTTTTTCATATTTCGTTAAGTACGTATAATTTGCTATTTTCTGCAAAGTTATTTCTCGAAAAATGTTATTAGGTCATGGGGTTTTTAGATCAATAGAATTATGTCGTTTTAAAACGGAAAAATTAATCAGCTGAAGAAAGTCGGCTGATAATTTTGTTTAGGATAATTTAGAAGCAGTGGTCTCAATTCTTATTGGGCGCGTACTGAAAATCTGTTTAACATATACTGCCCAAATCAAACCTACCCAACACCCTCTAAAAACTCTTTGTCTACAACTGTTTTTTTAAATCTGAATACTGAAGCGGAACCTGATTAGCAGATTTCTGAACTCAGAACTTATGTCACTGATACAACAAAAAACTGTAAAGAGTTTATGAGGTGGGTTAATTAATTTTTCCCAAGGAACTATATTTTAGTCAGATTCCAACTATTGTTGACTAAATCAATTGACGCCATGTCATTGTAATATTTTTCCAAGCTGAGAGGTCAATTGGTCCAAAGTTAAAAAATTTAAAAAAAGCATATTGAGCGAATAATATATTACAAACTAATAACATCGTAATATTAAGACAAGCCTCAGGTCAGAAGCTTCCTTATTGTCCTTACCAAAATTTTTCATAAAAATAACTTTCACAACACGCGAAAATACTGTCCGATATTCATTAAACTTAGCACATCCCAATATTTTAGCTTATATTAAAGGAAGTGTAAAAGTCGAAAAGATAAAAAAATAAAGAAAATACCATATTGAGTGGAGGAAGTTCCCGATATAAGACTTAGATCAGTTACGGACATTATTGATCCACTCATACTTGTAAACTTTAAGATAATTATACTTCTTTAATGTGGAAATTCAATGTCCGATTTTCTTCACATCCTAATACTTAGGTCCACAGTGGAGCTAGTTATACGGAGCCACTTTTTTTTTGGTAAAATCCCCAAAAAGAGTCGTAGCAATACTTACATATTCACATATAAAACAAATTGGTTAACCTATATACTCCAAATTTGGCCATAGTAATATTTATGCCAAACTTAGTTCAATAGCGTTCGCGGAATACATTGTCCCACTGATTCTCCTCTCCCCCCAAAGGCTCCAAATTTTAAGGTATCCAACTTCCTTCAAACTTCGCTAATTTATTTTTACGAACAGAAACATTTGTTCAGTCATTTTGACCCCATTAAAATTCTACCAATTGTAAAAAGCTGCGATGAGAGCTATATCGAGAACTTGACAAATTTCGTCACAAATTCCAAACCGAATTGAAATTGGTCATACATTGTGTGTTTGGTACTTAAAAGCAGCCGAAATATATACAGAAGCCACGCCCGATTGATTATTATTTTGCAAATTTATTTCTAGGCTTTACAAATTTCTTTAAAATTTGACATACATAGGGTGTTTGATTCATTAAATCGGACGAAAACATATATGGGAGCCATATTCAAATCTGAACTAATTTCAATATAATTTGGCAATTTAATGAATTTTTCAATTTTAATTGAAGGCTGTATCTGAAATCGATCAATAAATATCTTACTCTTTTGGAGATACCTCGGATTCTGATGCTATATCTGCAGTTCAAAGTGTAATTTCATAACTGCATATAACCTTTTTTATACCCTCCACCGTTCTTTGTCATTCCGTTTGTAACTCCTCGAAATATTTATAAAAGACCCTACAAAGTACATATATTCTGGATCAGCGTAGAATTCTATAACGATCTAGCGATGTCCGTCTGTCTATTGTAATCACGCTATCTTTCGAACGAATTGAGATAGAAGGCTAAAATTTTGCATACATGCATAGTTTACCAGTAGATAGGTTAAGTTGGTAAATGGGCCATGTAGGTCCACGTTTTCATATATCCCCCATATAACGGTACCTCCCGATATTCGGTATTTTCATGATTTTAGCGACATTTTTTACCGGAAATATTTCAAATTTTGTATTTGATGTTCGTAGTGGATACTACAGCCTATGAAAGAAAATTGTCTGTGCAGGTAACTGTACCTCCCGATATTCGTTACTTTCTGGATTTTAGCGACATTATTAACCGAAATTCTTTTAAATTTGGTATTTGAAGTTTGAAATGAATACTACAGCCTATGACAGAATATTGGCTATGCAGGTTCACGTCGTCGTATAGCCCCCATATTCCCTCCCTCCCGATATTCGGTATTTTGATGATTTTAGCTACATTATTTATCGATTTTTTTAAGTTTCGCATATGAATATTGTAATGGCTTATGACAAAAGTTACCTATGCAGGTCCATGTTGTCGTATAGACCCTAATGTAATAGCTACATTCGGTAATTTTAAGATTCTAACAGAATTTTTAACGGATTTTATTGTTTTGGAGAATCTTTCCAAATGGTGGAGGGTATTCAAAGTTCGGTCTGGCCGAACTTACAGCTTTTTTACTTGTTTTATTTTAAGTTGATGTTGTAGTATATTTGGAAACAAAATGCGTCTATGAATTGAAAAAAGGTATAAACATTTTCTTCTTTTATCGATATAGATACCACAGACTAAACTTCATCTACGGCGAGTATATTTAAAAAATGAAATGCTCACAATATTTCATTATGAACATTTTTCAATTAAGAAATAATCATATTTTTTATTCGTAGTAATATATTGACGAATGAAAGGCATCCACATCCATGAACATAATGTCAATAGTCAAATATCCTGCCAAGTCTGCCCTAGATGAATTATAACGACAACTCAAACCCAACTCTTCTCACTACCACCTATTGTATCTTCTAGGGACTTCTCTCATCTTCCGAAAAAAACCAATATATCTAATCTACCTAAACTTTTCATAAAAAAGACTACCTTATAAGCCTTTATTTAACATCAAAACAAAGAAAGAAATAAATACTGTCAGTTTTATCTACTTCCCCTTTCAACGTATTCACATAAGTGAACGCACACACATACACCCACATGCACTCGTAAGTATTCACTTCAATTCATTTGCAATTCATCTTAGCATCCTGCATCACTATTTAGTAATCAACTATCTATTCATTGCCTTATTTCTCCTCAGGCTGAGTATAGGCTTTTGAAAAAGGATTCATATTTGTGTGAGAGTGTGTGAGTGCCGTATACGGTTGTGTGGAGTGAAGTGAAAAATTGCCATCTATACAAGAATCCAATTGAGGAACTACGTCTACTTTTTTTTTTTGCTGCTGCTGCTCCTGCCGTATGGGTTGCCAAGGAAATTCATTTTTTTGTGAAACTTTTACTTCGAACTCTGTACCGCATAGATTGCACCATTATTCATGGCATTCAATTCATCTTCTCCTGCAGCAGCACAGCAGCAGTTCAATACACAGCAGTGTGACTCCCTCGTAGTTTTGGAAACTCCTCTACATCCTATGGCAGCAATAAGTGATGTCTTTAAACTGTCATTAAACTTTTCTTCATCATCGTCTGCACAGCGAGTTTTCTTGCTCTTTTTTTTGTGGAAGAGGGATTGTACAAAAATTGCCAACTATTGATGCATTATGTATAAATGGCGTTTTTTTTCGGCACAGGCAGAGAAGTTGAAAACAGAATCGAAGGCCGTAAATGTAGTGGAAGAGGAAGAAGCAAAAAAAAAAATTCGAAATGTCACCATAAAAACGTTACCGAAATGAAAGTTTCATTTTATTTGAGTACTACCCCTGGTATGAATGTAAGAGTTTCTTAAATCTGTTTTTCACATTTTTTAGATCTCTTTTTGGGCAATAAAGCCATCTCTAAGATTGGTAGATAGGTTGATGATAGCGGCTAGAACGAAGGTAAGTTAAAACTTTGGCAAGTACGCTTTAACATGTCACTGGAAATATACAATTGTAGTTTTGCTACAATAAATTGTTTGCCGAAGATTATTTGGGAAGAGAGGAAGGGTGTTTCACAAATAAATTGACATATCTGCTGTGAATGTGAAACGAAAAAAATGAAGACAATAACCTAGTAAACCTAAACAAGACCTTGGTATCTGGATGGATTGGTATGTAAAGACATGAAAAGAATATGAATGCAGGAATCGATCTATAATGCTCTCTATGCATCTGGCATTTGCTCAATTCAGATTGAATGGATTAATAAAATGCTTAAATTTAGAATAATCAATTCGAGCTTGGGAGGCAGTTCCATTAGGAAAACAGTCAGAAGAGAAACACCGCAGGGAGGTGTTCTCTCACCCCTGCTTTGACTTCTGGTGATTATCGAAACACTTGTCAGTTTCGACTAGCTCCGAATAAAGCCAGTCGCAAATGTTGATGATGTAGAAGTGCTGATATGTGCTCGAGTTCATCAAACTATTTCTGACCAGATGCAAAGAAAGGCAAAATAGTTCAATTTTCGCTGCCAGAGCTGTATGGAGTTGCACAATGTCTGTCCTCGTGCGCCAAATGTCTCGATACGATCCTGGACAAGAGTTTAAATTAAAAAAAAAAAAAAAAAAAAACAGGTAAAAAGCAGTAAGTTCGGCCGGGCCGAACTTTGAATACCCTCCACCATTTGGAAAGAATTAGAAAAATTTCAAAAAATAAAATCCATTAAAAATTCTGTTAAAATATCTAACATCGGAAGGTGCCGATATATGCGGGGATATACGATATTGTGGACCTATATAGACAATTACCTTTCAGGGGTTAAAGTGCTCATAAAGAACTCCTTGTGTGGATTTTCAGATAATACCATAGGAAAATA
The DNA here is from genome assembly GCF_030504385.1 of Musca domestica. Classification (NCBI taxonomy): domain Eukaryota; kingdom Metazoa; phylum Arthropoda; class Insecta; order Diptera; family Muscidae; genus Musca; species Musca domestica. Next base: position 14,728,825 of record NW_026712363.1, on the reverse strand, counting down.
TTGCTAAAATCATCAAAATAAAGAATATCGGGGATACCGTTATATGGGGGATATACGATATCGTTAACCTATATAGAGAATTATCTTTCAGGGGGTAAAGTGCTCACAAAGAACCTCTTGTGTACAATTTCAGACAATTCCGTTGAAAAATGTAACTAAAATCATCAAAATATCGAATATCGGGGGTACCGTTATATGGGGGCTATACAATATCGTGGACCTATATAGATAATTGTCTTTCGAGGTATAAAGTACCCACTAGGGACTCCTTGTGTGGAATTTCAGACAATACCATTGAAAAATGTGACATCAAAATACCGAATATTGGGGGTACCGTTATATGAAGGACCGATTTAGCCCGGTCCACGATATCGTATAGCCTTCGAACTTGACCTGCCTGCAGACAAAAGAGGGATCTGTGCAAAATTTTAGCTTCCTATCTTAATTCGTTTAGACTGTAGCGTGATTACAGCAGACGGACGGAAAGGGCTAAATCGTCGTAGAATTTTACGCTGATCAAGAATATATATACTTTGTTGGGTCTAAAATGATTATTTCGATGAGTTACAACCGGAATGACGATCTTAATATACCCTCCGTACTATGTATGGTGGAGGGTATAAAAACACCGAGAAGCGAGCAGCGTACAAAAAAGCACTTTATGCCACTCTATTCATGCGTGGAAGAGCTAGGAGTTTAGACGACAGGTCGTACACTGGATGTATGTCACAGTTGTCTTAACTGTTCTGACAAATGAGGGTCTCGTTTCGTTGCATGCGATTAAATCAATCTACCACAGTTACAGACAACTGGAGCTCTCAAGAGCACTCCCCAATCTGCATTGGTGCCGCTAAACTTCTAGCCACTGGAAATTTTGACTCAATTCCAAGCACTAACGAGTTTTTAGAGACTACGGGAAGCTGTAGTATGCCACTCCTCTCGTTTTGGTCATGCACAAAACCTGGACTTGCAAATTAGTAAGAATATCTCAGGTGAAGGTAATAGAATTAGTGATTACATGCTCAAATAAGCAATAAGCTTTTCTACCTCAATTACACTGATGTTACAATATTTTATAGGGATGCCTCGGCTGGTGAACAACCTCCTGTCTGGACTGTCTGGCCATATATACAGACAAGTGTATTCCGCCCTAACCCAAATTTAAAACACTCAAATAAGCTTAATCCCAATTGCAGCGTTTTTCAGGCGGAGATTCTTGTAATTCTTGTTGTCTGATGAAATAGCTCGAGGCGAATCCCAGTCGATTGATCTGCCGATTAATGAGACTGTTAAACCACGAAAAAGCCATTATGCCAGCTGCTTCAAAAAAAATACTCATCGAAGAAGTTGCAAGAATATGGCACTTGGAAACAGGTGGCAGGGTATCTTAGGCTACCTGGAAGGTAATTGCAAGGAAAAGTACAAGATCCCTCCTATCACTTAATAGGTCTGATTTAAATATCGTGGTGAACATACTGTCTGGTCACTGGAATATCAGATATTAGACCTCAATATGGGACAGAAGTGTTTCTGATTACTATAGACTATTTGAAGATGAAGAAGAGTTAGAGATGATCGAGCACCTACTTTGCACACGTTCCATGTTATCCAACAAGAGATAGATAGGGATAGATGACCTAACGTTCTTCGCAGATATACATCCCATCATCACTTAAAAATTTGCCAAATCCAAATCTATAAATCGTTTCTTCTCCTTCTCTTTTCTACATATCTTCTAACCTCCAAAATGCTCAATTCTTCCTAGTATGAACACAATGGATCATTATTATTTTTTTTTTTGTCGCAGATGTTGACTCCCTATGGTTGAGGTACCATATTCGGATCAGATCTCTGGTTGAGAGAAATATTTAGATATACCAATTTTGAAAAAATCGCTAAATTGTTTCGCATTTTATGAAAGATTTAATTGTTCAAAATTTTGATCGTTTTACGGGAAGGTACCAGAAGAATTGGCCCGATATATCCCGTTTGCATGCCAGATCTTGTGTGGTTAGAAATATTGGGATGTATGATGTTTGAATGAAAAGGATATTTATATCGCATTTTTGAGAGCGTTTTGATTCTTCAGATTATGGTGTCGGCAGCTTTATCCCACTCCACACCGTATCTTGTTTTGGTAAAAAAAATTGCGTGGGAAGTACCACGTACTCGTCTCATAATAGCCATATCCGAACTAGATCTGATATTACGCTGTACCAAGTTCGGATATGGGCAACATCGGTCCACTCCTTCAGGTACATCCGACACATAAAGTTAATATGGGGAGGTACAGGCTATACACCCATTTTTCAATACGAAAAGTCCTGCAGACCAAAAACACATTTGTGTAAAATTTTATCAAAATACTTCAATTCGTTCGGAGGCTAGAGTGATTTCCATAGACGGATATCGCTTTAACTTATTGCAACACTTTTTCCTACTATAGTATTGATGTAAATAATTTATCGACCCTCTTCTTCTCTATCTTCCCCAATAGAAGTCAATAATTATAACCCTTAATAATTATAACCCTTATATATGGGCAAAAGGGCATCGATTTTTTCAAACATCGTGTATCAGAGGGACCTGATATAAATATCTTTCTGATAACACCCCTACAAAAGTTAAGCATTTTCACATATCTCATGTAAAGTGAAGGTGACAGTCAAGTAGTAGCAGTCCAAACCTGGTATGTCACAATATTTATGTCTTACTTAGGTCAGATGCAATATGGCCCACTTCTTCGATACATCCCCCATAAAGTGTCCTCATTTTGAATAATTGGAACGCATGCTACATTGATTTTAATAAACGGACATGGGTTGAGGTATACATCTGTCGACAAAACCGACTCATTATTATACCTTCAGCCATATGGCTACAGAGAGTATGTATCATTTGATACGGTAAAAACGTGCCTAGTCGAAATAACGGTTTTAGATCCTAGGTCTCCTTAGACCAAATTCGTTTCAGGACATTTGGAGTCGATCTAGCGATGTCCGTCCGTCCGTCCGTCTGTCTGGCTGATGCGCACGATAACTCTCGAAGGGAGTATCCGATTTGATCCAAACTTGGTACATCGTAATATTATTGTCAAACTTAGATCGACTTCGGAGATGGGCGATATCGGTCCACTGCTTCTGGTACCTCCCCTACAAAAGGTCGAATTTTTCAAAAAATATTTTCTGCACAGAAAGAAAAACGATAATCCGATTTTGCTCCATCTTTGCGAAAAATGATAATGATAATTACGAAAATGTATAATATCGGTCCACTCCATCAAGTACCTCCCGCACAAAGGTTCAAAATTTTGAATAATTACAACTCTTATAAAATGTGATGAAAGAGTCCGATCGTCTTCAAATTTCACAAATCCAAATATTTATATTAACTCAAGGTCTGGTGTTAAGATAGAATGTATCGTCCTACACACCCGTAAAATACACTCGGTAGTAAGGATATTAAGGGAAATGAATCAAAACAGCTCAGAAATACGTTTGGAAAATTTTATCGAGATCGGTTCAGATTTGGATTTAGCTCCCATATATATCTTTAACCGATTTTAAGTCAATTGTGCAGAAAATGGGTAATACAAACCCAAAGGCACAAATGTCTCGGCAAATTTAGTAGAAGTTGATTCAGGGGAGGATTTTTCTCTCCTATATTAGTTAGTTTTGATTTAGTTTGTAAGTTATGGTATGATTTAATTCTCACAAATTCCCCACACAACTTTTGTTTATTATGTGAAGCTCAATTAAATATCCAAAGTATAGTAGGGTATCATAAAGTCAGCACAGCCCACATTTAAGACTTTCTTTACTGTTTTGTTTTTTAGATTTATAAAAGCACTTTTGTTTTTTTTATTAGGTACCATCTCCAATATATTGAGATATAAGACGCTGTCTTCAATGTTGTTCCATACATCTTTCTTCAAATGTCCATAAAATTTCTGAATTAATCTCCCAAGTGAAGTCATAACAAAATGAATATTAGTTACTGCCAATAAAGAAGATTTTTTACATTTGGCCTGCATATTTGATGAAGATCCTCCGCCAACGCGGGCCTCTCTTGATGGCCATTTGTTGTGTTTTTTTTGGGGGCTACTAAATTTTGTATGAGTGTTGGTTTTTATAATGAAATAAAAATTTTGAACCAGCATAACAACTTAATCTCTGTTATGAGCCTTCATGTGCATACTTTTAGGTGTTAATAGCGGCGAATGTTTCGCTGCTTTAGTCGTTTGTTGAGCGGCTACAAGGAAATTGTTAATTTTTATGGCATCATAAAATATTTTCCAACATTTCCGTGATAAAGTACCCCCCGAAAAAAAAACGACGAGAAAACAAGTCGACCGCAATATTGTGGCCAATGTGAATACCAAAGTGGGCCAAAATACAATAAAAATCAGTGTTAGAATAAAAGGACGTGGCTGCCGTTTGGTTTGGATGAAAACCAAAGCAACATGACCATCTAGTTTGAAGTTGGTATTAAATCATACTAACACTTCCCTATATTACAGGCTTTGCCATATGCGCGCGCGTGTGTGTGTGTGATGGGTTCCTTTACAATGTGTGCATGTATGAGGGTTAGCCATATATTATTGTGGCCATGTACTTTTCGGGAGCTTAAAAGCCTAAGAACACAATTTTATATTGCAAAAAATATAGCCGGCATTTGGTGGAGAGATTTAAAGTTGAAAACTTTACTTTGTTGCTGTGTAATTTATTAAACCAAGGATTTTTTTATGGCTGCTAGGAAAAAAACTAAAGCATACTTTCAGGCAAGTTATTGTTTCAAAACCAAAGCATACCCAACAACTTTGGCCGGGCGAGTAAAAAGTTATTCCTCATGATGCATTTGTATGCCAAGGAAGTTTTCCATTATGATTTCCGGTGTTTTGTTATATAATATTTCTCGCGAATTCCCACTCTCACCAACCCCTCCTGCCAAGTGATTCTAACGCTTGCCAATAACAAAAGCCAAAAGTTTTTTCGAATCAGTTTTCTCTTTCTCCCATGCAGTGCGTTTTTTTTTTTTTGTTTCTTTTGTTGATCTAGGAAACTGTTATGAGGAGTTAAATGGTTGTCGATTTTGTTGTTGTTGTTGTTTCTTTTATATTTTTCATGCAGCGACTCAAAACAATTCCACAAATACGGCAGGCGTTTCAATTTTCCATAAACACCAAACTTGTGTTGTTGAGCGCTACTCGAGTGAGTGGCTGGAGTGTTTGTTTGTTGCATTCATTGTTCCAAGTATGCTGAAGTTTAAAGTGAGTTTCTGCAACAATAACAACAACAACACCAATAGCACTAAAGGTAATAACAATGTCGACAATAAGAGGCACAACAACAAAAAACAACTTGCAACAAAATCAATCGATACTTAATGGAAAATCGTTATTAATGAAAAACTTTTTTCTTGCCAGGCATTGTTGCCTTTCAAAACAAACTGGGCGAAACACAGGTTAGCCAAGAGAGTCGTTGCCATTTCCATTGCCAACAATATGGCCGCACCACGACCGCCGTAAACCATAACTACACTTGGGGAGGCTGTATGGCTCTTAAGGGGGATCCCACTTGAAGGCAAAACAAAACTCTCCAAGGTAGTTCAGAAACGTGGAGAGCACGACTCACACCCCCTAAAAACTACAAATGCATTGAACCATTTGCAAAACAATGATAAAGTGCAAAGCCAGTCAGTCAGCCGTTGTCGTCGCCAGCTAGCTCGCTAGCTTTGCAACACGTTCGCCCTTTTCACATCTTCCTTGCAAAAGTATGGTCGTACTGAACTTTTCTCTATTGTTTAGCCACCAGGCAAGTCGAACTCCCAATCGCACGGCTGGCAGTGCAAAGCCTTGGATGTTGGCTGGGTGAAAAGATGGTAAAATACTTAAAAGTTTTCTACGGAGAAGAGAAAAAACCCTTAACAGCAATTTGTAATTATAATATGGAAGTGTGAAATGTACTTTTGTGTTGTGGCAAAACGAAATGAATTGAAAAAAATGACGGCAGGGAGAAATGCAAGAGTAAAGTTTTTCGTTTTTCGACTTTTTTTCAGAGAGTGCATGGTTTTTGTATCGAAATATGGAATTTTCTTCGTAGCTTTTCTTTCGTGGTATCGTGGTTTAAATATGTAGTTTATAAAAGGACTACGGATTTTGGTAAACTCAAAAGGGGACTTTGTGGCCAGAGGGAAAAAGGTGGCAATTTGTTAATGAATTATTTGAAAAAGTGTATGGTACACTGCAATTAATGCATCGTCCATTTTGAAAAGAAAATCCATGAATATAATTTTTTTCAAAATCAAAAATGAATTTTTTGGATATCCCCATTTTTTAGGGTTCAAATAGCACATAATGGATGCTTCGACTTGAGTGCTGTTGAAATTTAAAATCGGTTGGAAACAATGTATGAACGTTATATCTTTATCGACTTCCGCTTATCTTGAGGGGTGTATTTATTTTATGTTGTATATGACCTCTCGTACCAAATATTAATGCTATAGACTGCCTTGAGAAGATACCGCAACAACACGTAACAAATAAACGTTTGTATTGGGAATTTATGTGAAGTAGATTATACCAACTATGAACTTTTTTGAATGCATATTATGACTTTAGAGTAGTTATAATATGAAATCAGAGGTGTAAAATAAGCATTAAGTTCGGCCGAATCGAATTTTTAATGCGCTCCACCACATGCGCACTAGAAAAACATTTTTATATAATTCAAATGTGTTCCACTTTAAACTACAAATATCAGTAAGACCCCTTGCATAATGCTGTTAAACTTTTCAAAAAATCATATAGTGGGTAAGACCGTTATATGGGGGCCATAACAAAACCGGAACCTCTATAGACAATTTTATAAGGATTATCATCTACCAAATCTTCTTAAATATCAAATTTGAAACAATTTCGTGGGTAAATGTGACTAGGATTATCAAAATACTAAATATCGGTGGGTATTGTTATATGTGCGCTATAGGCAAACGTGGACCTAAATATTCAATGTTCTGCCACCGAAGCAAGAACCCATTATGACCTACAAATTCCAATTTTTAGACAAATTCGTAAAAAAAAAATGTGGAAAAAAATCATCAAAATACCGAATATCGGGAGGTACCGTTATATGGCGGCTATACCAAAACGTGGACCGATATATCTCGTTTTCAAATCCAATCATTTTAGACAAAATACAAACTGTTCTGCCAAATTTCAAAGCTTTACGTCAAATCATGTGGCTTTATCGTGATTTCAACAGACAGAACGACGGACAGACAGAGACTTAAAATATAATTTTTTGCTGCCCATGAATATATACTCTATGGGGTCTACGACGAATATCTAGAAATGTTACAAGCAGAATTACAAATTTAATATATCCTCCTTTCCAAGGTGGAGGGTATAAATATATATTGGAACAAGAAGTATATGGGAAGCGGGCTCGGTTGTATGTGCAAAAATCCATCCAATTTTGTGTGATATTATATATTTGGTGCTCAATAACGGTCAAATCGGATGAAGATATATATTGAAGCTATAACCGAATCTGAATCAGTCGCGATGAATTTTAGCAGAGATATTTCTGAGTTCTATCTGATATCTTGAACCAATTATCAATGTTTTTAGTGCATTTTATGAAAGCGAGGATCTTAAACATCAAAACGGATGAAACATATATATTGCAGCAATAGCGATACCACAACCGTTTTTCGCCAAACTAGAAGTACTTGCTTCAAGGAAAAATTCGATCGAATGTGCAAAAGTCCATCCAATTTGGTTCACACTAAACGAGAAATCGAATGCGAGCCATATCTAAATCTGATTTCGATTTCGATACAATTTAACAGAGGATGATGCGTATATATGTAAGCAAAAGCTGAACCGATTTTCACAAAATTGGAAGTTCTTTCTTTTTTTCTGAATTCGGTCGTACGTTCCAAAATCCACTCCATTTGGGCTGATAGTAACGATTTAATGCACAATTATCCTGAAATCGGATAGAGATATATATGGAGCTATATGCAAATCAAAGTATAATTTTGATAAAATTTTAAAGAGGTATTTCTGGGCTGTATCTGACATCTGGTACCAAATGTGTATTACGAATGTGAGGGATATGAACACCAAATCGGATGAAAGTCATGTATGGAAGTTATATCTGAACAAAAATTTGAAGTACTCACTAAATTCTCTCCTACAATTATAACAATTCTACAATTATAACAATTCTCACCGATTTTATTAGAGGTCGTCCTTGGGCCAAACAAATGACTTATGGAAAATTTCGTCTCATTCGGACTATAAATGCGGCCGGAACGGGCGGGTACAAAAGTATATGTAGGCTGAATGAGGACACTCTCAGATATAAATATTACGACGAATTCTTACTCGATTCGTTGTATATGAAATAAATGTAAACGATTTCTATTTCGAAAAATTGAAGGGGAGGTACCAAAAACAGTGTACCAATATCACACTTCGTCTAATATAGCAAAACTATTGGGATGTGAATAATTTGGAGAAAATCAGAGCTTTCCCACGTTAAGGGAGTCATTATTATTAAAAATGTTGGTCTTTTGTGGATAAGGTAAAGAAATGAGTGGTCCAATTTTGACCATTATGGGTAATGATCTATTTCCTATCTAAATGTTTTGATGTGACAAGTTAAAAGTACATCAGGTAGTCCCTTCAATATGCGGAGTTTGAGTTGCATGAGTTACACAAATTTTATTGAAGACTGCTTCCAAACATGTATTTTGAAAATATTTCTCTGATTGACAGACTGACTTTGGTTACGGAAACTTTATTCATTAACCTGTAAATGTATGTTTCATGTACTGTGAGATAAATATAATATGTTTGGAATTTAAAGAACTCATATTCCACAATGTTATTACTTACACATTCATGCGAGCCATATATAAAAAAGGTGACAAAGAGAGACTTACCTAAAAAGAGATCGAGAAAAAAATTAAGGTATTAAGAATTTGTGAAAATATGAATGGCTATATTTATTATATGTTTAGGAAATATAAATCTCTATGTCCAATACGATTGTTATGGTCAACAAATGGACATTTCTGGAACAATTTTGATTAGAGTCTGCCAAAACGCAAGGAAAGTGAGATTTTTTCGTTCATTTCCCAAAGAGTGGCAAAACTCAATAAAATGCATTTTTTGAGTTAGCAATTTCTATTTTTATACGAATCTTGTCTTTCTTTCTATAGAACTCAAGGAGCCACAGCTGTTTTACCTGAATCCTGACATAACTTTATTTAATTAAATACTTTATACTATGATAAATCAAGAACTGAAATTTTTAGCTTATCTCCGGTGGTCGTTTTATTACATTTTGTGCAATAATCTTGGTAACTCGGAAAGTAAAATTAATCAAATAATTATTCAAAATTTTAACCCTTGTGGGAAAGGTACAAGAAGAAGTGGGACGATATTGTCCCTTTTCCCACATGACCTGTTAGGATTTGAAATATTGGATTAATTCAGATTATTCTTTCTCTTTTTAATAGATATATTATTTTTTTTTTAATTTTTGACTTTTTGTCGCTATTGTAACAGAAGAAGTATATCGATATTGCTCATCGGAACCCTACCTAAGTTTGATAATAATATTACGATGTGCCAAGTTTGTACCCAATCGGATACCTCCGTCGAAAGTTTTATTTAAATAAACATTTATTTTTTTTTTTTTTTCAAAAAATGTATTTTTATGTTTCATTCCTATTTCTATCACTTTTATATAAGCGTTATGTTTCCAAAAACATTATGTTCGCGGAAACAAGTTTTATATTCATTTATTCGGCTTAAAAAATTCCTGCAAATATTGAATGTTTTGTTCTGGACAGCAATATGTCCTCTAGCAATTCTTTCGCTTCTTAGTCTAATTTCTTATGGTGTACTTTCCATCAATTGCGATTCTAGCAATAAGAGGATTACATAGATGATGCCGACAAAATATTAAATAAATCTTCTGCTCCATGGTATAAAATTTCGTCCACTATTGCAGATATATTTCTCCAAACACACTTTGCATTATATTCCTCAAATTTGATAACATAATTTTGGTAATCGTTTTAAATCTTTAAATTACTTCAGACGACCTTGTCGGATCTGGAATTAATCTTCTAGCGGTATTCCCATTATTTGTATTTCCCGTTCATTGTTTTTTGTTGGTCTATTATGAGCCCATATCTACAAAATTTGTCCTGAATGTGTTTATTTTTCCTTCCTTGTTTGAGTCACAATTTCTTATCGAACCTTCCAATTTATGACTAATTTTAAGAATCTGTTGAAATGGCGATAATCCAAATTCATATGCATCACAATTATCTACTACTTTTTCTGGGACTTTGTTTAACTTGTTATATGTGGTCGGACATATAACGCAACAGAGCTTTTGTGCTGCACCATATAGTGGATATAATATATAGATATAATAATATCTTTATGCATTTGTTTGTAACATGGAAAAGGAAGCGAGGTAGACCCATAGTCACCTTTTAGGATATTCATAGAATCACTTTCTGAGTCCATTTATACATTTAAGTCCGTCTGTCCCTGTATTTTTGTAAAAAATAAAGGTCGCATTTATTATCCGATTGAGCTGTCATTTTCCAAAAAATATTAGTTTGGCCAAGAGCTAGCCCTATTTAAACTGGTGAGAATCGGTTCAAATTTAGATATAGCCAAATGGCCAATATCAGCTCAAATGACCTGAATTTAAGAATTCAGTCTAGAAGCAAGAATTTCGAATTTGGAGAAAATCGGTACAGATATAGCTATAACTCTCATATTTGCTTCATCCCTCACATCCATAAAAGGCACTCCACAACAATAATTCTTGGTTCCATATAACAGACACAGTTCAGAAATATGTTTTTAAAATAGGGTACAGGATATAGCTCCCATATATCTTTAAACGATATAAGGTTTATTGTACCCCAAATGGGCAACAACAGCCCAAAAGTACTGCATTTTGGCAATTCCGACCAAATTCATACTAGAAACAAATATTTAAAATTTGGTGAAAATCAGTTCAGCTCCCATATTTGGTGTTAAAGTCCTTCACATGGGAAATGATAATGATATTTGATAACGGACATCGGACACTGCTCAAAATACCTCTGCCAAATTTTGTCAAAATTGATTCGATACATATCCTCATCTGATTTCACGGTTATTGCACACCATATGCCATATTGAATAATTATTTTTTCATATTCAACCGAGTTTTGTCATTGAATGAAACTCTGTCCGGTATATCTATTGCTCCAAAAAATATTTTGTAATATATTACTTATCGAACTGCTGCATAGTGCATTTGGTTCATAGTTTGTATGATCTACTTCCCGATATAAACTTTTTTGTTACGTAAGCTCTATTACAAACGTAGGGTATCATATAGTTGGCCCTCACTACTTTTGACTTTGTTTACTGGTTTCATCTACCTTGGTAAGCACAAATTGATAGTCAACTTTAATTGGCACATAGGACCGAATTCAGAACTGAAATTATTGTGCCAAATTTGGTGTAACTCTGTTCAGATATAGCTATAACTCCCATACTTCTCCAAATCGTATCAAGATCGATTCTGAGTTGAATATCGGTCCCATATATTTCTTTATCCGATTTACGTTTATTGTGCACTAAATGTGTGATATCAGCTTAAATAGGATGGATTTTTGGTAAAAATCGTATATCAACGAAAATATTATTTTAATTTATTTATTGCACACCATATGCCATATTGAATAATTATTTTTTCATATTCAACCGAGTTTTGTCATTGAATGAAACTCTGTCCGGTATATCTATTGCTCCAAAAAATATTTTGTAATATATTACTTATCGAAGTCATATAATGCACTATGCAGCAGTGTTATTTGGTTCATAGTTTGTATGATCTACTTCCCGATATAAACTTTTTTGTTACGTAAGCTCTATTACAAACGTAGGGTATCATATAGTTGGCCCTCACTACTTTTGACTTTGTTTACTGGTTTCATCTACCTTGGTAAGCACAAATTGATAGTCAACTTTAATTGGCACATAGGACCGAATTCAGAACTGAAATTATTGTGCCAAATTTGGTGTAACTCTGTTCAGATATAGCTATAACTCCCATACTTCTCCAAATCGTATCAAGATCGATTCTGAGTTGAATATCGGTCCCATATATTTCTTTATCCGATTTACGTTTATTGTGCACTAAATGTGTGATATCAGCTTAAATAGGATGGATTTTTGGTAAAAATCGTATATCAACGAAAATATTATTTTAATTTAAACTTTCTCGTCATACTAATGCCTCCTTCGTAGGATATACCTCCCATATATTAATTCTTTTTGGTTTTACATTATAATTACTTTAAAGCCATAATACGCAACAAAGTGTCATCCACTATAAAAATCTACCAATAAAAATATTTATTTGTGGTGCATAGCGCTCCTTAATGTGCATAGTGGTGTAGGGTATCATATAGTCGGCCCGCTCGACTTCGGAAGTTTCTTTACTGGTTCTTATCAATGGTTGTCTTTTTTAGACCCCCGATTCAGGTTATACCATCGAAAGAATGTATTTACCTTTAAACCAGTTCATATTCTACACTTGCTCGGATCTCCGCCTGTATAATTATGAAAGAAAAAACGAAACACGTTATCTCACTTAAAATCCAGAGATCAATCAATATATCCGCTTGATATATTATTGTTTCTCATAATCTACCTAAAATATATATAGTCCAAAAATATTACACATATCAGTAGTTTTTCTACATCTCTTCCTCTCTCTCACTCCTCCCCCAATGTATTGACTCACATACTATCCGAATTTATCAAGCTAAACATATTCTTATAACTCCAATTTGTTTTCCACTTTTAGTGGCCAGACTTAATGAACTTATGTAGCTTGTCTCCGTGGACTCATCTGAAAACGCTCGGGCATCCCAACCAACTACTTGCAACTTCTAATAGCACCCACATTTACACAATCAAGCAAAGTGCTTCATTTGTCTTTTTCATAAACTAGGCGGGAAAGTTGTAGAGTTTTATTTTTGCCAATTTGTCTCTATTTGCTGTTGTAGTAACTTCATGTTAGCACCAGAAAACGAAAAGAAAAAAACTTCAACTTCTGAAGAAACCCAGAATAAAAAACTTGTCGCAACACATGGTTGTCATTTGCTGCAAACACCCCCAGCTCTCACACGACGTGTTGGGTATGGGCAAAAAAATAATAAACTTGCTGTTGTTGTTGCTGCTGGCTGGTCTTGTAAAACTGTTACTCAAACTTCTTAGCAAGAATTTCCTCTACACATATTTCCTTTTTTTTTTTGTATTTTTGTTGGCCTTAAGTTTTGCTGAGCCAACCAAGACCAGAAAAGAAAAATAACTCCGTAAAAAACTTTTTAATGATGAACAACTACCCCAAAACTAAAAACTCAGCCGCCGTCAACAGAGTCGACAACCACGATGTCATCGTCTTTGTTATTGTCACCCAGAGTATAGTGAACCACATAGTTCCAGTACCAATGCAGTACTCCACCATGGGTCGGTCCATGGCCAAAACTAAACAAAACTTGTACAAAAGACACATAAAAAAGTTTGGGTATCTTCTTGGTTGGGTACTGGTGATGTTATTTAACAAAGAAACCCCAGTACAAACCAGCTAAATGTGGCTAACAATCAGAAAAGATTTCAAAACATTTTAGTTTACTTAACAATATTTTTCTTCTTCCAACTACCGCTCTTTTTTGGGATGATGGCAGCATTATGCCTTGCCCAAGAAAAGAAAAACCTCAACTTCCTTAAGATCTCACTCCCCGGTCTGTTTTTTCAGTGTGAAACATATATTCCACTTATCAGACACTATGGAGAATATTTAAAAAACACCGCCTTACTCACATTCCCCTTTCACTTTTATGGCATTTTCCATTAAATTGCTGTAAAAAATATTCCACCATCAATAAAATCATTGCACTCATCATGTACGTGGTGTAAGCCTTTTAGATATGCTGCTGTAAAGTTCTTTAATGGCCCGAAAGTAGGCTGTTACATTTTTTTGGGTTTTGTATACTCTTAACGGCCCACATGAAAGCCCCAAAACCAAACATTTAAAGCATACATATATTCATATATATATTGGTAAGCCATAAACTAAACATCATTTTATTAGTCCTTCAAACTTTTGCTGCATATTTTCAGGAGGAGGGGGAGTAGGCGGAAGCACGGGTAGCGGAAATCAAAAAGGGTTTGAACCACATTTGCTGATAACAAGCCATAAAAAATCTTTAATTTTTTATGGTTTTCTTTTAAGACTAAAGCCCAAAGTTTCTTTGGTTTCTTTTACTTTCTTTAGTATTACAATAACAACAACAACGAAAATATTCTGACAGATAAAAATAAGATATTATTTTTTTTTTTTTTTTGTTCTTGTTGTTTCATTTTGTATGCACTTTGGCATTTGTAGAATTTTTATGAGCCTACAAATCGACAACGAGCAATGAGAAATCAACTCATCATCAAAACTTAGTTTCCTCAGCAACTTTGAGGGAAGTATTATATCATGGGAAATTCTGGAAAATTAATGTTTTTCTAAACGGCTACAATAAAAATTGTGGATCCACATTTTATGACCATAGCAGAACGGAAAAGTTGTAAATAATTTAAATAAAATTGTTTAAATAATGCCAATAAAATAATCCTTTTTTTATGCTTTAGTGCGGTCGAAGAAAATGCTTTAAGAATAAGGGTAGAGTAAAATTTAACAAGCGACGAAAAAATACCAACGAGAAAAAGCATTTAGAGGAAACTTTTTGTGCCATTTGCAGGCGAAAATGTTTAAGCTTTAAATTCATAAAAATCGAGGATAGGTTTCTTAAACACCAAACTTGTTGCGCTCTCAAGAAAACAATTTTGTGACAATATATTCGCTTCACCCAAGATGGAAAGTGGCACATAGCATATTTGTATGAAACAATTTAACTGTGCAAAACGAAAAATAATTGGTGGGAAAAACTTGTAGATCATGAAATTAGAGCTAAAAATAGAAAACATCAGTATCGGAGTATTAAAATCTTATATTGCAAGGAAACCTTAATAGAAGGGAAAAGAAACCTAAAAAAATTGGGCAAGGTCCCCTTCTTTATCTTTTTCTAAAAGTTTGGGATAAAGATTTCCAGAAATCCTTAAAATTTAGATAACATATAACAACAAGAGGATTATTTTAGTAACATCATTCGTCAATAACTTCATTTTTCAAAAATGGTTCAAAAATCCCTTAGAAAGGAATCTTAACAAAAATGTTCATCATAACAGTCTACAACAGGTGTCAGAATAAGTCACAAAAAAAAATTCAACAAGTAAAAAACAGTAGGTTTGACCGGGCCGAACTAAATTCAATAAAACAAGTAAAAAAGCTGTAAGTTCGGCCGGGCCAAACTTTTAATACCCTCCACCATTCGGTACAAATTTGGCAAAATCTTAAAATATTAAAAATACCGAATGCCTATACGACGACGTGGACCTGCATAGACAACTTTTATCATAAGTTATTACAATATTCAAACTTGAAGAAAAATCTATGTATAATGTAACTAATATCATCGAAATACAGAATATATGGGGGCTATACGAAGACGTGGACCTGCACAGACAATTTTCTGGCATGGGCTGAAGTATCCATTACGAACTTCACATGCGAAATTTGAAACAATCCCGGTAAATAATATCGCAAAAATCATCAAAATACCGAATATCAGGAGGTACTGTTATATGGGGGCTATATGATAACTAACATGGATAACTAACATGGCCCATTTACTTAACCTGCCTACTGGCAAAATATACACGTATGCAAAATTTTAGCCTTCTATCTCAATTTGTTCGAAAGATAGCGTGATTACAACAGACAGACAGACGGACAGACAGACACACACACAGACAGACGGACATGGCTAAATCGTCTTAGAATTTTACGCTGATTAAGAATATATATACTTTGTTGGGTCTGACATGAGTATTTCGAGGAGTTACAAACGGAATGACAAAATTAATATACCCTCCATAGTATGGTGGAGGGTATAAAAATCTGTTGACAACTCTTTTAAAATCATAAGAAATTACAACAAGTAAAAAACATTAAGTTCGACCGGGCCAAACTTTTAATATCCTCCACCTTAGGGTAAAGGAACCATTAGAAGAAATGTGTCAAAAATCACCAAAATACCGAATATTGGGAGGTACCGTTATATGGGGACTATACCAAAACGTGGACCTATACATACAATGTTTCGCCACATGAACTAGGACCCATTCTGGCCCACAAATACCATTTTCAAGACAAATCCGTGAAAAAATGTAGCAAAAATAATCAAAATACCGAATATCGGAAGGTACCGTTATATGGAGACTATACCAAATCGTGGATCCATACATGCAATGTTTCGCCACCGGAGCTGGAACCCATTATGACCAACAAAAACCAATTTTTAGACAAATACGTGAAAAAATGTAGCAAAAATAATCAAAATACCGAATATCGGGAGGTACCGTTATATGGGGGCTATACCAAAACGTGAACCTATACATGCAATGTTTTGTCATACGCACAGGGACTCGTTATGACCTACAAATACCAATTTTCAGACAAATCCGTGAAAAAAAGTGGCAATAACCATCAAAATACCGAATATCGGGAGGTACCGTTATATGAACGTGGACCGATATATCTCATTTTCAATACCAACCATTCTAGAAACAATAAAAATTACTCTACAAAATTTTGGCGCTCTACGTCAAATAATGTGGACTGTATCGTGATTTCATCAGACAGACAGACAGACAGACAGACGGACAGACAGATGGACATCGTTAAATCGACTTCGAATTTTATGCTGATTATGAATATATTTTTATGGGGTCTACGACGAATATTTAAGGATGTTACAAACGGAATGACAAAGTTAATATACCCTCCTTTCCAAGGTGGAGGGTATAAAAAAGGAAGTTACCGTTGTTGAAAAAGTGGACAAGCTATTTTTGTCATAGGCCATTATAAAATTCAAATACGAAACTTGAAACAATGAAGGTGAATAGTGTCGCACTAACATCAAAATACCGAATATCTTAAAGTACTGTTATACGGGGGCTATACGAAGAAATAGACCTGCATAGGCACAGGTTGTAGTACCCATTAGCAATTATAAATACGAAATTTGAAACAATTCCGGAGAATAACGTAGTTAAAACCATCCAGAAGACGTAGATCTGCAAAAGACAATTTTCCATAATAAATTGGGGAGTATGACCGTTTCCTGTGGGGATAATCCCCGAAAGCTTTTTGGAAAACTTGTGAAAATACCTTTCCAGAAAAAGGTCATATGATGGGGTTGTTTGAACCGATTCCGGAGCAATTCAAGAAAATTGGTTTTTGCAGGTCTATTTCTTCGTATAGCCCCCATATAACAGTACTTTCCGATATTCGGTATTTTGATGTTAGTGCGACACTATTCACCTTCATTGTTTCAAGTTTCGTATTTGAATTTTCTAATGGCCTATGGCAAAAATAGCTTGTGCACATCCACTTTTTCAACAACGGTAACTTCCTTTTTTATACCCTCCACCTTGGAAACATCCTTAAATATTCGTCGTAGACCTCATAAAGTATATATATTCATAATCAGCATAAAAACACTATTTCCAAAAGCTTTCAAATGATACTGATGTACATATCTGTTGTGTAGAACAGAATAAAGACCGTATTTTGTATCCCAACTTTCGTGTCGAAAAAAACAGGTTACAGTGTATTTCCCCCCACGAAAAAATTGCATTGCAGTAATCAGCTTAAAAATACCTATTCCATAATGGAGGTAGGATTTAATACCCATTAAAAAGGGGATTAGATCCGCTACTTTCTGGGGATTATGACCGATTTTTAACTTTTTTTACATAGTCCCTGTTCTGTTATGACAGATAAAACGGTCATAGTCCACATAATCAGAATGTTAGTCTATGGTGATCATCAAAAGGAACCATGTTTCTATTTTGTTTCTTTCTGCATTCTACAAACAAATGCAAAAAAAAACATAATACTCTGTATCAAAGTGTGGTATAGGATATAACTATTTTTATTTATTTATTATTATTTTTTTTTTTGAGTGTTGTCAAAAATCTCGAAAATATTTCAAATTTTTCTCAGTCCGAAGAGTTCTAAATACAGGTTCATGTTTTGGTATAACTGTGATGTGAAGATGAAGACATTTTTTGATTTCATTCGATAAAATTAAAAAAAAAAAAATGTAAAAATATGGCGTTCTGTATATGGAATATAGCTCAGAAGTACCTTTGCCAAAGTTTATCAAAATCGGTTCAGATTTGGATGTAGCCCCCATATATATCTTCGTCCGATTCGCCTTTTATTGTGCACCAAACGTGCACACCATATGTTAGATACCCAAACGGCCTAAAAGGCCGAATTCTATTTTATACATGGCAAGGTTTGTAAACTTTCTACGAAAATAAATTTAAAAAATTAATCTTCAAAAGTAAATCACCATCGTTAATATTATTTGTAGATGTTTCTCTCCTGTCCCCTGAAAAGATCATTTTTAATAAACATACGGAAAAGTATCTATTGCAAACAAAAGTATACACCATATTCAAGTTGTCAACTTTAAATCACATATATTTTTGCCACAAAAAAAAAAAAAACTCCACTGACACCGAAAGGCGTGTGTTGTTTTTAATAGAATTTTTATTTTATTGTTCGTGTACCATTTATTTAGCCATTCGCCAGTAAGTTAAACATGCCTACTATTATATGTATGGCTGTTGTTTTTGTAATTTTTATATTCAAAACAACAAAATGCTGGTCTACTTTTAGGCGCATAACTATATAAAATATACATATAACAAAGTATTTTGGTAGGGGTTGCTTACTACCGACAACAACAACAATTCATTTTTTTCAGTTCAGTTCAGTTTTATATATAACTGCACACACACACACACCAACATGTATATCATTATAAAACGGTAACAAAAACAACAACAAGGCCTTTTTATTTTACTCCAGTACCCTTTCTGCAACTCTTTTTATTGTTGTTAGTGTATTTTTTGCATTAGTTTGTAGCAGTTGTAGTTGCAAGGTGGTTGCTATTTCTGCTATGCCTTCTTCTATAGGGCATTCGCCCCACATCATCATGTCATGCGCATGGAAAATAGTTTCTGCCCTAGGTTCTAGTTGCTGTTGTTGTGTTTGTTGCTATTGGTGTTGTTGTTGTTGCAATAAGTAAGCATGAAAAAAGTAGGCGAAAAAAAGAAAACACCAAAGCCGAAACTATATAAAAAAGTCATTGCTCACATAAGTAAAGGGATACCAAAATCTGGGTGTTGGTAAAAGTAAAGGATGAGCAATAGGATGCTTAAGCTGTGGTTGTTGTTGTAGTAGTAAAACATAAAAAAACCGATGCCATACCATGCCATCTCCTGTAGTCAAAAGGCCGTTTCTAATGCTTACGATGAGTTGATTGCACAAGTGCTCCTCCTACGGTTGTTGTACCGTTGCTGCTACTGGTTTTATCCTTTCACATCATCTTTGTATCATTTCCACTCTAAATACATGGTTCTTCAGTAAATAAAATATTTGTTTTTGCTTTTTTGTAAATTGTAAAGGAAACAAAAATCATACTTTGTATGATATAAAAAATGCAGTTCAGTTTTTTTTTTTTTGGATTCTTTTTTTATATTAGAAAACAATGTAACATATTTTGGGTTACAACAAATGTGAATACATCTTACATATGTAACAATATGGTTATATTACGAAGAGCAATATTGTGAAGAGAACTGCTTTTTTGGTTAGATTATGTTTGAGAAATGGGTATTGCATTATAATTAGGAAAAGTGCAAATGTAATATTTTATTTGTAAATTTAGTGAAGGGTGTGGGGGCTAGTTTTGTTAACTATGACAGGTCTTGGTTATGATTACTACTAAGTAATTATTCAGGATAACGTAGCTATGTGCTATTGTTCAATACATAATTTAAAAAATATATTCGTAAAACAATGAGACATTTTGGGAAAAATTATTTTTGTTTTGGAAAATTCTTGAATATATAAATAAAAAAAATCTAACAGAGACAATTTCTAAAGAAACATCTATGTTTTGAGATATCTGGTATTTAGAAAATTACTTAACAGTGGCATTACAATCGGAAAGACAGGCTTCTTTAATTATTTCCCTGCAAATGAATATAGAAGATAATTGAAATATCAAATTAAATAAAACTAAAGCTCTTGATAAAAACAATAAAACAAGTAAAAAACATTAAGTTAGGCCGGGCCGAACTTTTAATACCCTCCACTTTAGGGTAAAGGAATCATTTTTATATAAAAGTATCTGCTCCACTTTAAACTACAAATACTAGTAAGACCTTTTACATAATGCAGTTAAACTTATCAAAAAACCATAAGGTGGGTGAGGCCGTTATATGGGGCCATACCAAAAGGGGAACCTCTACAGACAATTTTATACTTCAAGGATTGTCATCTATCAAATCTTCTAAATACCATATTTTGTGGGTAAAGGCGACTAGGATTTTCGCAACATACCAAATATCGGTGGGTATCGGTTTATGTGCGCTATAAGAAAACATGGACTTAGATATTCAATGCTTCGTCACCGGAGCTAGAACCCATTATGACCCACAAATGCTGATTTTTAGACAAACCCTTGAATAAAATGTGGCAAAAATCAACAAAAACCCGAATATCGAGAGGTACCGTTTTATGGGGGCTATACCAAGTCGTGGGTCTATACAAACAATGTTTGGCCACCGGAGCTAGAACCCATCACGGCCAACAAATTCCAATTTTTAGACAAATTCGTGGTAAAATGTGGCAAAAGTCATCAAAATACCGAATATTGGGGGGTACCGCTATATGGCGCTATACAAATACGTGGATCTATACATACAATATTTCGCCACCGGAGCTAGAACCCATCTTGGCCAACAAATTCCAATTTTTAGGCAAATCCGAGAAAAAATGTGGCAAAAATTATGAAAATACCGAATATCGGTAGGTACCGTTATATGGGGACTATACCCAAATGTGGACTGGTATATATCATTCTGGTATATAAAATTCTAAGTTGATTTAACGATGTCCGTCTGTCTGTTAAAATCACGATTCAGCCCACATTATTTGACGTAAAGCGTCAAAATTTTAGCAATACAATTTGTAGGAATTTCTAGGATAGTTGGTATTGAAACTCGTTAAATCGACTTAGAATTTTATGCTGATTATACGAATATTTAGGCATGTTACAAACGGAATGAAAGTTAATATACCCTCCTTTCCAAGGTGGAGGGTATAACAAGTAAGCAAAGGCTATAGTCGTGCAGGTCCGACAATGTGATACCCCACAACACTACAATATATTGTGTAAGCCCTCTTATGTCCAAATCCATTTTGAAAGATTTCATTTTTCAAATTATGTAATTGAGCCCTGCAAAGATGTTACATTTAGCTTTTTGAACGGGGTGCTTGCTCTATTATTTTTTGTTCCATTTGAACTTCTAAATGTATAGCTTCAAAAAATGTACGCTTTAATTCTGAGCCTAACCCTACCCCCATGCAAAACTTCGTGAGGATCGCCCGATATTGTGAGGGTGTAGAAAAACTTTAGAAAATGTAAAATTCCAAATTGAAATCAAATTGAAAAAATCGCATCCGATAAAAAATATGACAAAAATTTAAACAAAAAATATTCACTTTTTATTCTTATATTTTTTAATGATTTTCCTAGATTTTATCCTTTTGAAGGAAGAGACCATTCCGAATTGATAATTGTGAAAATCACTTCAGCGGTTCTTGACTGATAAGCAGAATAAGTGCGATATATTTCTTTTACATATTTTGTACCTATTTCTATATCTAGGCTACCAGCATCACTGTAAAGGTGAGAAGTTACCTCTTAATATATTTGTGATCCGGCTGGTTTAAAAAAATCGCGGTTTAGTGGAAATGTTCGTATTTTTTAATAAAAAAAAGTTCGTATATTTTACCCGTTAAATATGGTCCGACGAAAATTCAAATTAGTAGGCTTTTGTCCAGCCCTAAAATCTAATTCCATGCAAAATCCCGCGTCGACTGGTCTATAATGTAGCCTGTAGGTCAACAGCAAAATCAGAAAATGTTTCTGTTTTTGGTCTGTGTTAACTCCTGAATATTTTGCGATCTTCTCCCAGAAATAATACGCTTCTATTCTGCGCCTAGCCCCACCCCCATTTTCAATTTTGTGAGGATCGGGCCATAACATGGAGAGACGGGTGGACATACATAGTTAGATCGACTCAGCTTGGCGAGATAGTAAAATCCATATATAGTTTCCCATGTCGGGAACCAATATTTCGAGGTGTTACAAAATTTTTGGCCCAATACATAGTGTTGTAGTGCATAAAAAGTTAATCCAAACAAGAAGAAACAACCAATGTATCAAATTACAGCTGATTTCGTAAGAATTTGGCACCAAAGCGTTCAAAATACCAAAAATCAAGATATGCAGTTACGTGAGGACAATACAAAACCAGTAAAGAAAGTCCAAAAGTCGGGCGGGCCGACTTTGTGATACCCTACACCACTTTGCTATTTTAGTAGAGCTCCACATAACAATTAAAGGTTTTTATGGGATAATTTATTCATACACCCTATGATTATAATTATTATTTAAAGTTCAAAGCAATAAATATGCCGAAGCATTTGTATATTTTAAATTCGGACTTGTATTGCCCATTTGGTGCAAAATTAATTTGAAATCAGATAAAAATATATATGGAAGCTATATCCAAATCTAAACCGATCTCGATAAAATTTGGCAAAGATATTTCTGAGCTGTATTTGATATATTTCCCTGAATATCGTTTTTACGGAGTGCATATTACGGCTGTGGGTAGCAAATACAACAAATCGGATGAACAATATATATGGGAGCTATAGCTATATCTTAACCTATCTCCACCAAATTTGGCATGCTAGCTTCTAGACTCAATTCGATCGCATGTGCCAAATTCCATCCCATTTGAGCAAATACTAGAAGCTTAGAAAACAAAAAAACGTAAATCGGACGAAGTTATATATGGGTGCTATATCCAAATCTGAACCGATCTCGATAAAATTTAGCAAAGGTATTTCTGAGCTGCATTTGATATATTTCCCCAAATATTGTTGTTACAGAGTGCATATTACGGCTGCGGATGAACAATATATATGGGAGCTATAGCTATATCTGAACCGATTTCGATCAAATTTGACACACTTATTTTCAGGCCTAATTTGGTTGTTTGTGAAAAATTCCATATTATTCGGGCTGATATTACACGTTTGGTGCACAATAAAAGCAAATCGGACGAAGATATATGGGAGCTATATCTAAATTTTGACCGATTATCTCCAATTTCAATAGGGTTTGTCCTTGGGCCAAACAAATGTTGTTTGGAAAATTTCATTTCAGTCGGATAATAAATGCGACCTGCATTTTGTTCACAAGAATACATGGACAGACGGACGGACAGGCGGACTGACATGCATAAATCAACTCAGAAAGTGATTCTATGGAGATCCTCAAAAGTAACTATGGGTCTATCTCGCTTCCTTCTCCATGTTACAAACAAATGCACAAAGACATAATACCCTTACCACTATGTGGTGTAGGGTATAAAAAGCTCATACTTTCCGGAACTGCTGTGCTGAGCTATGAACTAGATTGGCACAACTCTAAGCCCAAGTTTCGCTTATTGTTATGTAAGGTAAACCTATTATTTCTGTAGGAATAACTGACTTTCTAATTACCAGTAACTGAGAAAACTACTCCGAATTTTATTTTGAAATCAACAATTTAATCTCACTTGGCAAAATTTTTTTTAACTTGAATATATCGATATTGTCCTGCAAAATTTAAAACTGAACCCCAACATGACCCCCTCTTTTCTATGTCGTTTATTCATTCATGTATGTGTGTGTACGTGTTTATTTGTAGATGTGTTCTTTTTTGGCCAAAGCATTTGTTTGTTGTTTTCTCAATTGTTTGTGCTTGTGTTGTGTTGTTGTTGTTGTTCTTCTTGTTCCTGTTGATGTTGTTGTGTCACGTGAACTGAAAATTACAAAACAAACACAGCAGCAACAGCAACAAAAATTGAGATTGATATTTAACAAACAATTTCTTCTCTTTCTTTTACTTTCATGAAATCTACTATTTCACAAAAACAAAAAAATAAAAACGTACCAAAACGCGTACACACACATACAGTTGACACAAAGGCAACAACAGCAACAACAACATCAGCAACCAGAAACGACAAAAAATCAGTCAACGCCAGAACAACATCAACCTCAATTTTACAATCAACAGCGAGTGCAACAGGACAAATCCTGGCGACGATGATAATGCCACGTTGTCAACTCTGTTGAATGAATTGCACCGTCTGTCGGTCTGTCGGTCTGTCGGTCTTTCAGCCTTCACTGCGGGTGTGTTTGTGACTCAGACTCCAGATCATGGTCAGTGAAGCAAGACGAAAGCTTTGTTACAGGACAATGAAATGAAATTAAATGATTTATATTTCCAGTAGCAAAACGTAAAAGAGTACAAAAAAATTCATTTAAAAACTAAGAAATTTAAAAGAAGTAACTACAACAATTACTTGTGGAACCCAGTGTTAAATCAATGAAAAAATAAAGAAAATATTATTTAAATTATTTCACGTTCTAAATAAGGAAATATATAGACAAACTTAAATAAATAAAAGAAATTAAAAATAAAATAAATAAATATATTAAAAACTAATAAAAAGACAAATAAAGTAATAAAAATAAATTGATTAATTAATAAAAAATAAATATGTACATAAATAATTAAATTAATAAAGTAGTTAATAAATAATAAAAAATATATACAAACGTGGGTACATAAATGAATATATAAACAACAAATCAAAATAAATCAGTAATTTTTTAATAATATAAAAATAAGTAATTAGTTAAGTAAAATTATAAAAGAACAACAATAATACTACAGGGATCTTAATTAGTAGCTGTAATTGTCAATTGTTATATTTTCACGAAACTAAAGCTCGGTTTCAACATATCAACAAATAATCGTCCTAGTTTTGAAGTTCCTTCGAAAAAGGAGAGCACGGATAGAAGAGTTTCTACAACAAATGTAAGCTTGAATATAACGATTTGTATATTTAGTTTTAAAATTTATTATTCATAAAAAATAAAATAACAATGAAGACGTAATAAGGTGACAAGAAAGGAAAAGTCGAACGGGCCGACTATATGATACCCTACACCACTATGCATATTAAGTAGAGCTCCCGTAACAAAATAATTTATTTGAAGTAGATCATACCACCTATCAGCATTTGGCTTTAGAGCAGTTATAGTTTGATTTCAGAGGGAACTAATATATGGGAGGCATATCCAATTCTGAATCGATTTTCACTAAATTTGACGGAGACATTTTGATCTTTCATACCAAATACCATTGCTATAGAGTGCAAGAGAAGGATTATACTAAAAAGTATATACAGGAGCGGAGTCTCACAAAATGGAAACGAACATCCCGAAATTCACTCAATTTGGGTTGATATTAGCCATTATTTGCACATTAAACCTGAAATCGGATTAAGGATATTTAGGAGCTATATCTACATCTAAGCCGATCTCGATAAAATTTGGCATAGCTATTTCCGAGCTATATAAGATATCTGGTACAATATATCATTTTTTCGAATGGATATTACGAAGTTGAGGGACTTAAATACCAAATCGGATGAAACATATATATGGGAGCTACTGCCAAATTTGATGTACTTGCTTCTAGAGAGAATTCGGTTGTTTGTACAATAATTCAGGTCTTTTGGGAAGATATTGGCCATTTGGTGCACAATTAACTAGAAATCGGTTGAAGATATGTATGGAAGCTATATCCAATTCTGAACCTATCTTGATGAAATTTGGTAGAAGTATTCTGTGCTGTATCTGATATCTGGTACTATATATATATTATATATCTGAAACGATTTTCACTAAATTTGATGTACTTGCTTCTAGACTGGATTTCAGTAAGTTGTACCAAAATACAGCTCATTTGGATTTATATTGGCCATTTGGTGAACAATTAACCCGAATTCGGCTGAAGATATATGGGACTTATATCTAAATCGGAACCGGTTATAACCAATTTCAATAGGGTTCTTCCTTGGGCCAAACAAATATTGTTCGCAAAATTTCATCTCAATCGGACCATAAATACGACATGCATTTTGTTTACAAGAATACGTGGACGGACGGACTGACATGCATAAATGGACTCAGAAAGTGGTTCTATGAAGATTCTCAAAAGTATCTATGGGTCACAACCTGCAAAATTACTGAATTGTCATCCACTCAATGGAAAAATATTGTCAGGACCTTTAAAAGTCCATTAATGTGAAGTACTAAGATTAACCAGTAAAGAAAGTCTTAAAGTCGGGCGGCGCCGACTTTATGATACCCTACACCACTTTGCTAATTAAGTAGAGCTCCACATAACAATTAAAAGTTTCTATGGGAGAATTCAATCATACACGCTATGATTATAATTATAATTTAAAGTTCAAAGGACTAAATTCGGAATTGTATTGCCCATTTGGTGCACAATTAATTTGAAATCGGATAAAGATATATATGGGAGTTATATCCAAATCTGAACCGATCTCGATAAACTTTGGCAACGATATTTCTGAGCTGTATTTGATATATTTCCCTGAATATCGTTGTTACAGAGTGCATATTACGGTTGTGGGTACCAAATATAACAAATCGGATGAATAATATATATGGAAGCTATAACTATATCTGAACCGATCTTCACCAAATTTGACATACTAGCTTCTAGACTCAATTCGGTCGTAAGTGCCAAATTCCATCCCATTTGGACAAATATTAGACGTTTGGTGCACAATAAAAGGTAAATCGGACGATGTTATATATGGGAGCTATATCCAAATCTGAACCGATCTCGATAAAATTTAGCAAATGTATTTCTGAGCTGTATTTGATATATTTCCCCAAATATTGTTGTTGCATAGTGTATATTACGGTGGCGGTGGACAAAAATAACAAATCGGATGAACAATATATATGGGAGCTATAGCTGTATCTGAACCGATTTCGATCAAATTTGGCATACATATTTTCAGGCCTAATACGAGTGTATGTGCAAAATTCCATACAATTCGGGCTGATATTACACGTTTGGTGCACAATAAAAGTCAAATCGGACGAAGATATATATGGGAGCTATATCCAAATTATGACCGATTATCTCCAATTTCAATAGGGTTCGTCCTTAGGCCAAACAAAAGACCTTTGCAAAATTTCATCTGGATCGGGCAATAAATGCGACCTGTACTTTGTTTACAAAAATACATGGACAGACGGACGGACAGACGGACGGACGGACGGACAGACGGACGGACGGACATGCATAAATCGACTCAGAATGTGATTCTATGCAGATCATCAAAAGGAACTATGGGTCTATCTCGTTTCCTTCTGCCTGTTACAAACAAATGCACAAAGACATAATACCCTGACCACCTTGTGGTGTAGGGTATAAAAAGGGTCTTGCATTGAATATTTCTTCATGTAATAAAACTGACCACTGAAACCCAAAATGTCCAACAAAAACGGTTTTTTGGAATTTTAAGGCGAAACATAAAAAACGAACCAAATTCCAAATTAAATTCGAAACGCGGACAAAAAAGCGTACTATTTTGACATAGAATTTTAAGCAATTAACATGTTTTTAAACCTCACAAAAACAAAACGAATATCTGGTGATACCGTATAATGATGACTCTATCAGGCAGACCCGTGCTGATGGCTATGCCAAAATGAAAACCAATGTATATTTATTTACAAATAGGAAACCAGTATACCTAGTTATAGTAAATTCAATGAGTAAGTGTGTACTATGATTTTAGTAAGACCTGATCTCAAAGACAGCCGTTATAATGGAATTTTACGAATACGTGGATTTTGTTTTTTCACAATGTTCAGGTTAACAATGAGAAATCCAAATGCTGATCTATATATTTCTGTTGAACAAAGTTGTCAAAACCATCAACATTCCCAATATCGATATATGAGGTGCTACACGAGCACTTGTGAAACACTACACATTTTATATCGGGTACTGCCTTCATTTTCTATGAGATATATGTTTAATGTTCTCGAAATATTTATGGGCGGTGCCAGAATGAGTAACCCGATATATTCCATCTCTTTAATAGAGACAAAAATATTGAGATGAGCTCATATTTTTAAAGAATTTATTGTTCAAAATCTTGACTATTTACGGAGAAGTTACAGAAATGACTGGACCTGGCATTTGTCATTTGTAAATCTCTATAATAAAAGTTATTTTTTATACCCTCCACCATAGTATGGAGGGTATATTACGTTTGTCATTCCGTCTGTTACACCTCGAAATATATACTTTAGACCCCACA
The DNA here is from genome assembly GCF_030504385.1 of Musca domestica. Taxonomy (NCBI): domain Eukaryota; kingdom Metazoa; phylum Arthropoda; class Insecta; order Diptera; family Muscidae; genus Musca; species Musca domestica. The sequence goes on along the minus strand of NW_026712363.1, from coordinate 14,700,249 downwards.
AAGTATGTATATACCTGATCAACATACAATTCTATGTCGATGGTCATCCGTCTGCTGGCCCGTTCGTCTGTATAAATTACTCTAGCTCCGAACGAAATGAAGTAGGTTGATACAATTTTACTTAGACGTGTGTTTGTTCTCTAGGTCTTTTGTTATTGATAATGGGCTTTATAGGTTTTTGGTACAGCCCCCATATAACTGTACCCCCGATATTCGGTATTTTGATGATTTTTTTTTTTTTTTTTCAAAACGAAACTGACAGCTTTGCAATATTTGCTGATCGCTATCAACATAATGTTTTATTGGTTACGGATAGCTCTACTAAATATGCATAGTGGCGTATGGTATCATATAGATAGCTCTGCCTGACTTCTGACCTTTCTTTATTGGTTAGTTTCGTTATTGTATTTCCCTGATGGTTGGGTTTAACTGCCAATCTTATAATTTTTATGGGAATAACATATTATTTTTCCGCTTACTTGTAAGATAAAAAGTAAGATAACATAAGATCGACTCCAAATTTCGTTCAAAGCGACCTAGAGTCTAAAAACGTTGTTTGGATGAGACACGTTTAATGGATTTCATTGAACTTTAATGTATTTCATTTCAATGGAACTTTCAAAAGAATAAAATCCAATAAAAATGCTGTTAAAATTTTTAAATAACAGAATGTAGCCATTATATTAGTGTCTACATGACGACGTGGACTTGCATAGGAGACTTTTGCCATAAGCCACCACAATACTCAAATGAGAAACATCAAAAAAAAAAAAAAATAAATAAATTGGGGAATAATGTAGCTGAAATCATCAAAATACCGAATATAGGGAGGTACCGCTATATTGGGGCTATACGATGACGTGGACCTGCACAGACAATTTTCTGTCATAGGCTGTAGTATCCATTACGAGCTTCATATACCAAATTTGAAAAAAATCCATTGAATAATGTCACAAGAACATCAAAATGCAAAGACAATTTTCTTTCATAGACTGTAGTATCCATTATGAACTTCAAATACAAAATTTGAAATAATTTCGGTGAATAATGTCGCTAAAATCAGACGGACCGACATCGCTAAACCGATATAGAATTTTATGCTGATGAAGAATATATACAAACGGAATTACAAACTTAATATGCCCTAAATACTACAGTGTATAAAAATAAAAAACACACAGTATTTATGTTTTGTTTTTAAGCAGCCAATAGGTGAGTTGCAATTCTCTCAATCCAGTTAACTTTGGGAACCACAGACCTATACCATAGTGTGAAGTAGAGTATAAATATTATAACATTAAAAATGGCAAAATTACCGCCACTAGTTTATTTACAAGACAATCTTACTACATGAACGACACAAAATCAAAAATTATAAAAATATACAAAAAAATAAAAATTCTACATAACTCCAGGAACTATAAGGAAAGTTTTTACAACTGTGAGGGAGAACGACAAGTAAAACATGTGGAATAATAAAAAAATCGTTCTAAAATCAAACAATATTTTTTGAGAAAAATGTAAAACAAACTAAACATGCCAAAGAAAAATAGAAAATTGTTTTAGAATCATAAAACTCAATGCGACCAGAAAGAACTATGCATTCTGTGTTACAACAATGCTCATATTTACAATAAACACAAACAGCAACAAGGAAAACAACAAAGTGACACAGTGGGGAGATAGAGCGGTAAAGTACACTGGAAGCATATGTTTGCTGGGGCGGTCAGAGGAAAATACAAATATGTAGAAGGCAGTTTACAACTGCCTGTATGCGAACATGTATCAACTCCCTTCCTCAAACAAGTTGTGTTCGTTTTTTTATTTTTTGCTTTTGGGTAGGTGGGACCATATGTGTTGCGGAGACCCCCATAAACTGCAAGTGCATCATCGTTCTTATCGTAAATGTTTTCATATTTGTTGTTGCTACTGGAAAATTTGTTTTCATTTTGTTACAATATTTTTTTCTCCGTTTGGGTTGTTTGTCCCTCTGCTATTGTGGCAAAAGTTCTCAGTTGTTGGCTACACTGCAGAGGAAGGCGACCAGATATAAATTCTATGGCCATCGAATATTTTTGCATATGCAAAGTGACGGGCAATAACAAATAAATATACTATAGATCTTAAACCGTAAAAACCTCCCAAAATGTTTTCTGGTTTTGTTTTTTTTTTTCTTTTTTTTTGGTTTTTCCTTAACGTATTCAACTCTTTTACACGTTTCCGATCCAGCGAGTAAATATGCATGCATATGGCTGTTCTTGGTGTGCTATTTGTTTTCCACTTTTCCGTTTCATTTTCGTTCCAAATTTTTGTTGTTGTTGATTTTTTTTGGCATAACAAAATTGACGAAGTATCGACGACTGTATATTTCCCATCATATGAAGATTTCTTTGGTTTATTGTAAACAGTTTTCGGTTAATTGAATTGGAGCAACGACTGTATATGACATTTTTATGCATCTCTTCTTTAAAACGATACGGCTTTAATATTTGTTCTACAGAACAAAAGTCGAGCGGGGCCGACTACATGTTACCCTACACCACTATGGTAGAGCTTCCGTAACAAAATAATTTATTTGAAGTAGATCATACCACCTATCAACATTTGCCCTTAGAGCAGTTATAATTCGGTTTCAGAGGGAAACAATATATGGGAGGTATATACAATTCTGAATCGATTTTCACTAAATTTGAGGGAGACATTTTAACTTTTATACCAATTAACATTGCTATAGACTGCATGATATCACTTCGAGAAGGATATTAAAAAATATATGTCGGAGCCGAATTCCACAAAATGGAAACGTATGTCCCAAAATTCACCTCATTTGGCTTATTTTAACCATTATTTGCACAATAAACCTAAAATCGGATTAACGATATATATCCCAATCTTAAACGATCTCCATAAAGTTTGGAAAAGGTGTTTCCGAGCTCTACAGATACCAAATCGGATAAAACATATATATGGGAGCTATAGCTATATGTGAACCTCTTTCGAAAAAATTTGATGCACTTGCTTCTAGAGTGAATTGGGTCGGATGTGCCAAAATCCAGGAGTTTTAGACAGATATTGGTCATTTGGTGCAAAGTTAAAACGAAATCGGTTGATTATATATATGGGAGCTATATTCAACTCTGAACCGATCTTGACACAATTTGGCAGATGAATTTCCGAGCTCTATAAGATATCTGGTGCCAAATATCATTGCATATTACGAATGTGATGGACTTAAGCAACAAATCGAATGAAACCTATATATGTGAGCTATAGGTATATCTGAAACGATTTTATTCTAGATGGAATTCGGCTGGATGTGCCTAAATTCAGGACTTTTAGTCTGTTATTGGCCATTTGGTGCACAATTAACCCGAAATCTGTTGGTTTTTAAAAAAAATATATAATATCATTCAAAAACATATAAAAGACTAGGGAAATAACTGAGTGACTGAGACGTTCAGACAAAACGTCTGAAGATAGAATTTTGAACGATAGTCAGTCTTGGTGGGTAGGCGTGCTGTAAAACTGGGTTTGGGAAATTCCTACTAAAGGAAAACGAAAAGTATTAACAATGTGTTCTATTAGGAATGAGCTAGACTTCGGAAATTTGACTCACTGATGGAGTGAAGGATAGATGTACCAATGGGTTTCTGGAAATTCGAACTTTAATGTTACGAAAACATCTAAAATGGAACTAAATTTCTAAAATGGTACTAAAATTTTAAAATGGTGCTAAACTTTTTTTTTGAAATTTTGGTATTACGGCCCATGTTGGTGGTAGGTTTGTGACGAAGGGGTAGTTTTGGTAATGTGTACTACAAGTTCACCAAAAGTGCTATATTTGGTACAATTTGGAATTGGATGAACGTAAAGTACTAATTGGTACAAAAATGGGTATTGGGTGAAAGGCAAGAGCTGGAATCCTCAAATTTGATATTGAGTATTCTGAGATATTGAGATATAGAGGTGGTTTTGGAAATGTGCACTATAAATGTTCTAAATGGTGCTAATTTTGGTAATGAGGGAATTAAAGAACTGAAATCCTGAAATTTGTTATTAAGGTAACTTTTGTTATTAGAATTTGAAATGTGGAGATTGTTTTAAAAATGCATGTTTCAACTGTACGAAAATAACTAAATGCTACTAAATCTCATATTGGGTGAAGGGATAGCGATAAAATCTTGAAATTTAAAATAGATGTTACTGTTGATGTCTGCAGTAAAGAGAAGGAGGTAGTTTCCGAAATGTGTACTATGCCAAAAAATGTGCCGTTGGGTGAGTTGATAGAGATTGAATTCTATAATTTAAAGTAGAGGTTGTAACATACATAAGACAATAATAATATATGGTACCAGATATCTTATAGAGCTCGGAAATGTTTTTGCCAAATTTTATCGAGATCGGCTAAGATTTGGATGTAGTTCCCATATATATCCTTAATCCGATTTCAGGTTTATTTTGCAAATAATGGCTTGTATCAGCCCAAAAGGAGTGAATTTCGGGACATACGTTTCCATTTTGGGAACTCGGCTCTGATATATATAGTTTTAATATTATCCTTCTCGAAGTGATATCCTACACTCTGTCTCCATGAAAACCGATTCAGAATTGGATATGCCTCCCATACATTAGTTTCCTCTAAAAGCAAAGTATAACTGCTCTAAAGGCAAATGTTGATAGGTGGTAATTATTTTGTTACGGAAGCTCTACTGAACATTCATGGTGGTATGGAGTATCCTATACAGGGTTGCCCATATTCGACGGACCTTTGGGCCCTTTGAGCCCATTCCAATCGACGAAGCTTGTCCGCATGCAACATTCATTGCGTCAATTGAATTTTGAACAAATGTAAATCAATGCGAATAATCCGTTGTAAAGTGGAGCGAACCATGCCCAACTGCTGAGAACGGCGTTTTTGGGACGTTCTTGGGGACCTCTCAACACTGGCTCGTACGGCAGCGATATTCTCGGCCGATCGCCTTGGTCGACTTTTATATGGCCTCTTCGGATTAGAAAGAGCCTTACCAGTCGAAAATTTTTCGTATAAACGCTTAATGGTGTTCTTAGAAGGAGCACTTCGCACATTTTTTAATGTTTTAAAAACACGTTGAGTTTTCACAATTGACTTCTTGTAAATTTCAACTATTTCAGAGCGCTCGCGTGGCGTGTATTGGTTCATGGTAAAAATCAGCTTGGACTGACGCTTCAAACGCGGTATGTCGTTAAGCGATGTGACATCTCTGTCAAAAGTTATGGCGTTGCCAAATGGGTCCGTCGAAAATGGGCAACCCTGTAGTTGGCGTCTGACCTTTCCTTACTGATTATTTATTGCCTTTGGTCAAAAAAATAACTATATATTTGAAGCGGCATGCCCTTGTTAAAATAATGAGTAGTCTGATTTGTAATGCGTATTTTTGCTGGGTTTTTAATTTAGAAGCTTCATAGAAAACCAATTATTCCATTTTCTTTACATAGTGGTATAGGTTAATATAGTCAGTCCCGATCGATTTCCATTACTGGTTTTAATCTTTACTTTCCATATTTTCGGGCATATTTTAAAATGTTTTTATTTCATCATGATGGAGGCAATCAAAAGTTCCGTATGAGTATTTAACACTAGTTTTAATTCAATAAAAATGGCCATAGCCAAAAATTAAAATTCCAATATTTTCCAATCAGTGTGCTCTGTCACAATTCCTCGACCATACACTGTCATTGCCTTCATTCATTCATTTCATATATGAAATATTTCCATTGAAATTTTCTCTGTTTGCTTTTCTCCAGCAGCAAAAACGAGCAACAACAATTCTATTGATCGGAAAAATAAAACTATATTCGAAATACAAATTGAAAGCTCTCTAAAAGAGTACAGATGTTGGGCCCATATACACACAAGCGTGGCCGTTATATACCGCGTAACTATATATTGCTTATATTATATAAAAAAATGAATTGTGGCAATGTGTATGATAGTACTTGCCACAAAATGTGTTGTATTTATGTGTGTGTGTGCAAAAAAAAACTGAAATGAAAAGAAACGGTGTGCTAATATAAATTTTTTGTTTTGGCTAGTTTTGAAGAACCATTCAAAAATGTATTAACACTGTGTTGTTGCTATTTTAGTTTAATTTATTTGGCCATAAAACCTAAAAATATACAAAAACTAAACTTTGTAATTTCCTTGCGAAAAAATTTATGAGTAATACAAATTTACTCAGCGGTTGTTCTGCTATTGTTTACAGTAGATTTTCTCTGGAAAATTAAAACAATTTGTACAGCGTTAGTATTGTACTTAGCAAAAGGCCAAGTGTTGCAAAAATGTAGTTGCAATTAAAATTGAGGCAAATACGTTTATAATTTTGAATGTGAGGAATGTTGATATAATGTTGTTTCTCGCAAATTGCAATAAATCAAAGTTCATATTGCGATGCTGAGGGTAAATAAAAAAGGGGTTTGGTTCAAAAATATAGTTTCAATTATTTACTATATGGTTGGCGTTTATGGTGGGAGGACAGAAGACTATTGTCCATCGTCGAACTCGATCTAAGTTTTTCGATTGATCTAACAAGTCGAGTTAATTTTTTCCAACTTAAATTTATTATGAAATTAGATATAAAAGTTTTGAATCTTTATTTTGGTCCTCCAAGCCAAGTAATAAGTTGTATCTGACCTAAATCGTATATAAATGTGCCAGATTTTGACAATATCGACTACTTCATTCACCTTTACATCAGAAATGTAATAATTTTTGGAAAATTATGAAATGTGCATGAGGTGTCAGATATAGTGGACCGAAGTATTTCACTTCATCTAATACTAAAAAATATTGGAATGACTTCAAACATTTTTTTCCAAGTTTATGCGAATAATTAATCAAAATTTAGAGATTTTATAGGGGAGATGCAAGCTGAGGGCTGAACTGATGATTTCTATACTCACATCAGATTTCAGGTTACCAAGTTTTGGTAACCCTGTTTCGCAATTTATATGAGATATAAATATTGGAAATGTTGACCCTTTGTGGGAGAGATACAGAAGGGGTTCACATTTCGCATTTATAAGCGTTTTGGTTATTCAAAGTGTTGACCCTTTGTGGGGGAAGTGCCGGAAAGAGTGGACCGACCATTTGCACACCAGGTCTTGTGTTGCTAGAAATATTGGAATGCGCCAAGTTTGACCATTTCGCGTTTTATGAGCTTTATAGTTATTCAAAAACTTGGACACCTTCGTGGGGGAAGTACCAGATTATGTGTTGATAGAAATATTAGGATGTGTGAATTTAGAAGAGAATCGGATGCTTATTACGTAAATTATAAGATATAAAATTATTCAAAATGTTGAACCTTTGTGTTGGAGGTACCAGAAGGAGTGGACCGATATATTCCTTATTCAATCCTGGTCTTGTGTTAGTAAAAATATTTTGATTTGTGAAATTTGAAGAGAATTGGGTGCCAATTCCGTATTTTGTAAGATTTATTATTATTCCAAATTTTGACGCTTTGTGGGGGATATAGCAGCGATAGCGATATATTATATCTTCAGTCCTGGTCTTGTGTTAGTAAAAATATTGTGATGCGTGAAATTTGAAAATCGGATGCCCATTCCGTGTTTTATAAGATTTATAATTATTCAAAATTTTTGAACCGTTGCGAGGGAGGTACCAAAAGGAGTGGTCTGATACATTTCATTTTCACACCTGATTGTGTGTTAGTAGAAATATTGGGATGTGTGAAATTTGAAGAGAATTAGGTGCTTACGTCACATTTCATGAGAGATAAAATTATTCAAAATGTTAACTCTTTCATCGAGTGAGTAGATATTATCCAATTTCGCACCTGACATAGCACAAATACAAATATTGGATTTGCAAAGTTTGAGCAAAATTGGATAATCCATTTTTGCTGTATACTGAAAATTGTGTTCTATGAAAATTTTGAAATTTTTGAAGGTGTGGACCTACATTGCCCATATCTGAACTCGATCTAAGTTTGACAATAGTGTTACGATGTACCAAGTTTGAATCAAATCGGATACTCCTTCAGACAGACGAACGGACGGACGGCCGAAAAACTCTAGATCTTCCCCAAAAGTCCTGAAACGGATTTAGTTCAGGGACCTGGGATCTACAACCAATCTGTATCAATTGATAAATACCCACTGTAGCCATATGGCTGAGGTTATAAAAAGGGATCTCTATTACCATTATGTATGAAGAATTATATTTGCATAATGTTGCAAAGTTGGGCCGGGGGCGTACACATATAGAGAGATACCATTATTTTGGGGTCCATACGAAGACGTGGAACTGCAATTTTCTGTCAAATTTTCCGGTGAATAACGCAGCTAAAATCATCGAAATACCGAATATAGGGAGGTAGCGATATTTAGGGGCTATACAAAGACCTGCTTAGACAATTTTCTGTAACACCTGTAGTTCTCACTAGAACTTCAAATACGAAATTTAAAACAATTCCCGTGAACAAAGTCGCTAAAATCATCAAAATACCGAATATCCGGAGGAGATGGAACCCTTGGACCTGCATAGACAATTTTCTGTCATAGACTGTAGTACCCGGTACGAATTGCAAATACGAAATATGAAACAATTCCGGTGAACAATGTGACTGCAATCAGCAAAATAGCGAATATAGGAGGTACCGATATATGGGCGGCTATACAAAGACCTGGACCTGCAGAGACAAATTTTGTCATAGACTGTAATACCCATTACGAACTATCATAACGAAATTTGAAACAATTTTGGCAATTGAACAATGTTGCCAAAAACATCAAAATACCCAATATAGGGAGGTACAGTTATATGGGGGCTATCCTTAAACGTAGACCTATATAGCCCATTTCCAATAGACCAAACACACATTTGAGTAAAATTTTATCAACCTACTCCAAGTCGTTCGGAAGCTATAGTGATTTCCACAGACGGACGGACGGCCATCATTAAATCGACATAGAATTTTATGCTGATCAAGAATATACTTTGTAGGGTCTAAAATTTATATTTCGATGTGTTACAAACGTAACGACAAACATAATATACCTTCTTTACTATGGTGGAGGGTATAACAATTGAAATTATTGGCGAATTTTATAGATGAATTTTTCATCGGCCTTTTTTAAATTTATACATTAAAGAACCATCAGAGTTTTTTTTTGGAAATATTTTTAGAAGAAACATTCTGCACAAAATTTCACCAAAAATCGAAGAATAGACAATTTATCTTCGTACAATAGTTTATAAAAATTACATTCGAAATTCATATGTATATTGCTATTGTATGCATGTATTTAACACATTTCCAGTCTGAGTCAAAATCTCTGTTAATAGGGAAAGTATAAAGTTTACCCCTGATTTAAGGTACTTCGACGGTAAGGTTTGTTAATGCTGGCCCCCTCTCCCTCTTTTTACAATTGACCCACAGTTAAAAAAAGCACTCTACACACACTCTAATTACTTAAATAAACCCTGACATTAGTCACAAACAAAAAACACTTTTTTTCCAGACATTTGTGTTGTTGTTACTATTAGTATGATTGAAGTTGTTGTTATTAAATTTATTGTTATTATTGTTGTGGTTATTGTACAGACAACACATGACAGTCATAGAACAACCACGACCACAACATTGCCCGAGTTGGCAAGGAAGTTACCGCGAAGGCATAACTAGTTCTTTTTTATCTATCCACCCTAGAATGCAACGCTAATCACCCCAACACCAAATTGAGTGAGTGACTGGCTAAGTGCACGAATACATAAATGAATGAATGAATGAATGACATTGTCAATGACATCAATCCCAAACACACACGTCACGGAATAGGAAACGGAAAAGTGCATAAATACATAGTACTTGGACTTGGGCAAAATTGTTAGGAAGGGGGGAGGGACACCCCAAGTAATGCATTTTGTTGTTGTTTTTCTTCTATATTTTTTCTCAACGTCCCGCCAGTACAATCATTGTTATAAGTACTTGGGGTGTTGTAACAGGAACTCTTTGCATTTTGGTGTACCTGACAGGAGGCAGCCACACAAACGCACACACTTCTGTTTGTCAGAAATATTGACGGCAATAGCATGTGTTCGTCGGGAGAAAAAGTTAATTGTTTTTGTTGTTTTGCTGTTTTTGTTCGAGGATTCCATTCCTTGGGCCTTGTTTATTAAGTAGCGCTGTTGCTGTACATTGTTAGGACTAATGTTTAATTAATTAAGTGTTGCATGCAAATTGTGTGTCACAACAAGTTTATAAAGCGATAGAACTATGGTGCACGGTGGTTAAGAGCAGGAAGTTAATATATACAAATGAGGAAAGGACAAAAGTCGTGCTAGGTTGGAAAAAATGCTGGATTTTTACTAAATTTTAAAATTTTTAAAGGTGTATTATCACTCGTAACAACATTCATCTCGAGAAATTATTACCACATGAAATATTTATAGAGGAGGGGAAAGATTTGCAGGTAAATATTTTGTAGTTCTGAATTCCTATTAACTAATCTGACTAAAAATTCCTTCAAAGTATAAAGGTTCGATTGGGCCAAAACATTTTAACTCCTCGAAATATTGATCCAGACCGGGCATCAGTCAATTTAGATATATGAGAGAGAGGGAGAGAGAGTTAAAAAGTAATTAATTATGGTCAGATTCTCAATACAATTAGCATGAGGACAAGGCTTGGGTCAGAATAGAAGTCTTATATTTGGAGATTATCATAAAGTATTTAGGGTATAAAATAGCCTATTTTTCTGATTTTGAAGTTGATCTGCAAGGTCACCATTGTTCATCATTCGACGCATTGGTTAGAGCTAATAACAAGGCGGAAGCCTGCTATATTGGATAGGCATTGGACAATATTTAACGGATGAAGTAATCCATAATTGAAACCCTGAAAAATTGTAATACTTTGCACTCAATAAACCTTACTGGTTTATATATATATATGATATATATATATATATGTATCCACATCTGAGTCGTTCTCGATAAAATTTGGCAAAGGTATTTCCGAGCTTTATAAGATGTTTGTAGAATGCTGTCATTTCTATGTCACTCTTTTATTCCACTGATAGCTCATTATATTGTTAACAACAGTACAACAGCAATTTGGTACGAATTTTCCAGAAAAAAGTTATTCGTGATGGAATTCAAGCGTGATAGTGTGATTTCTTTATATTTGGCTGGAAAACCACAAGTGGCTATAGTTAGAGCACCGCAGCATTTAGATGTGAATAAATCTTTAGTGTCTCGTACCATCGCTCGTTACCGTGATACTAGTAGCGTAGCCCGACGTCAAGGAAGTGGACGGGAGAAAACAGCAACAATCAGAAATGGTTCGAAAAGTAAAGAAGCGACTTGATCGAAACCCGCGTCGCAATGGCCGAAAAATGGCTCGTGAGCTGAATATATCGCAATATTCCATTGGGCAAATATTGAAAAATGAGGGGTAAAGCCATATATATAAATTCCAAAAAGTGCAAGAATTTACACCGCAACAGAAAAAAAATAGATTCAATAGAGCTAAAGAGTTGCTTCGCTTGGCCGAAAGTGGTGAACTGCCGAATTTGGTTTTCTCCGATGAGAAAAAATTCGTTGTCCAGCAGTTTTTAAACAAACAAAATGATCGTGTTGGCCAACAGAACTCAAGCGCCGGCAATGTTGATGGTGTGGGCCGCCATAACAGCCGATGCTCGCTCTCCGCTCGTTTTAATCGATCGTGGCATCAGAATAAATACCGAATATTATCGCGAAAATATTATGCTTTAGGCATCCAAATATTTTGGCCGCAGACCTTGAACATTCCAACAGGATTCAGCACCCAAGAATGGTTACAAAATGAGGTTCCTCGCTTCATTTGCACCAAAATTTCCGGATACTAATCCGTAGGACTAAGTCTGGAGTATTTTGGAAAGCAAGGATGGCACTAAAATACCAAAGTATCGATCACCTCAAGCAAGCGCTTCGCCGGGAATGGGACAAAATACCGCAGAGCAACATTCGGTTTCATTGGCTGTTTGAAGGCCATAATTGGTGCCCAAGGTGACCAATTCGAACAAATCTTAACTTATTCAAAAATTTGGTGCTAATTCCGAAATTTTTTTCATTCAACAAAAATTTAAAAAAAAAATGTAAAAATTATGGCGTTTGACTGCGAAATTTTTTTCATCCAACAAAAATTAAAAAAAAAAAATTAAAAATTATTGCGTTTGACTTTGTTGCAGTTTTTTTATCACACCCTGTAGTTTTGAGAGAGGAAGGAGGATTTGGGAAAACGTACTATGATTGTTCGAATAGTACTATGTGGTACTAAATTTGACGTTGAGTGAATGGATAGAACTTGAATCCTGAAATTTTATATTAAGGTCACTCTCGATTTCTAGGATCCAGATATGGTGGTGCCCAATTTTTATTATGAAAATACTTTGAAATAGTTTTGGCACGATAATTAGATGTGTTATCTAACTGGTGCAGCTGAAAAATAAGTACAATGTATGAAGTTTTGTTCTGAAATTTTGAAAAAAGGAAAAAACAAATTGTGCATTTTGAGTACCAAGATGAACTGATGGAAAGAATATAACATTTTAAGGTGGACTTTATGAATATGAATATAAATTTCCCTTAGCACGATAGAGGGGGTTTTTATCGCGCTACTGCTACAAAATGATGAATGGCCTAGCGGCCCAGATCAAAAAGCCAAAAATAACGCATTTGAATTATACCATGTTTCAACTAGTCCAAAATCAATAAATAATTATGAGATTCCTACACCATTATCGCTTTTGGGAACAGCGATTTCAAATGTGGTACAACTTGTGGATTTGCAGAATAAAAGGATTGGCAAATTTCATTCAGCCTGATATAGTCCTAACGCAGTCCAAATAAGTTTATAACTAAATTGGCACTCTCTTCTTACTCCCAATCAAAATAATAATCCCAATTAACGTATGATTAATATATAGACTTAAAATATAGTGACTTGTCTCTCAAGTTATATAAAGATTATTTTCTATATTGTTGTTCGTAGGATTGTCAGAAGCGTTATCGTGGCTCTATTTATACCTACACCATATAGTGGTAAGGGTATTATGTCTTTGTTTGCAACATGGACAAGGAAGCGAGAAAGACATATAGTTACTTTTGGGGATCTTTATAGAATCACTTTCTGAGTCGATTTGTGCATGTCAGTCCGTCCGTCCGTCCATGTATTCTTATGAACAAAATGCAGGTCGCATTTATTATCCGATTGACATGAAAATGTGCAAACAATATTTGTTCGGCCCAAAGACGAACCCTATTGTAATTGGTGATAATCGGATCAGATTTAGATTTCTGCTTAATTGTGTCCAAATTATCTGTATTTTGTCTGTATTCAGTCTAGAAGCAAGTAAATCAAATTTGGAGAAAATCGTTTCAGATATAGGCAAAGCTCCCATTTGTATGTTTCATCCGATTTGGGGTTTTAAGTCCCTCACATGCGTAATATGCACTCCAGAAGAATGGTATTTGGTACCGGACATCAGATGCTAATGGAAAATACCAGTCATATTTTATCGAGATCGGTTCAGATCATGATATAGAGTATCAGGTTTATTGTACATGGCTAATATCAGCCCAATGAACTGAATTTTGGCAATTACAACTGAATTCAGTATAGATGCCAGAACATTAAATTTGGTGAAAAATCGGTTCAGATATAGCTCTCATATATATATTTCATCTGATGTGGGATTTAAAATCCCCACAAGCGTAATATTCATTCTACAATAATGATCTTTGGTACCAGATATCAGATGCAGCCCAGAAACACCTCTGCCTAATATTATCAAAACATATTTCCTGTTAATTGTGCACCAAATAGCTAATATCCTGAATTTTGGCATATCCGACCGAATTCAGTCTAGAAGCAAGTACATTACATTTGGGGAAATCGGTTCAGATATAGCTATAGCTTCATATATATGTTTCATCTGATTTGGTGTTTAAGTCCCACACATTCGTAATATGCATTCGACAACAACGATATTTGGTACCTCAGATTTACCTTTGCCATATTTTATCTAGAACGGCTAAGATTTGGATATGGCTTATCCTTAATCCGATTTATTTTTTTTTCTGTCCAAATCCGCCCAAACGTAGTGAATTTCGGGACGTACGTTTCTATTTTGTGCAACACGGCTCCGATATATATTTTTGATTTTTGTTTACTTACGACCTATCACAAAGTAAAATATTTCCAGTATTTACACTTACCTGAAAAGAGAAAAAAGAAAACAATATAAATAATAGAACAGATTTGGCGTTTTTTATATTTGCTGTAGTTCTTTAGAGAGTAGCACTTATGTTTAGATGGGATTCAAAAATTATCATACTTGATTGGATTTATTTGGTTATCCTTTTATTGAGCTTAGAATATAAAAAGCTTGAGCATAAAAATCTATTTTTTTTTTTGTAACAATCGATGGAACTGCTGAGGAACAAAACAATTTTAAACCCTGCTTTCCCCTTCGTAAGCTTTGCTATTTGTCTCACATTAGTAAATAAATATCATTTAATCGAAACAACAACAATTAAGTTGTTTGAAACAACAAAATTAAAATATTCACATTTAAAACACTGTACATGGTTAATTATTTTCTCACTTCCACTACCCTAGTAAGCGAACGAACGAGCGAGCATTGATGTGAGTAATAATGTCTACGCTCCATACATGTGTATGTAGTGCCACCGTCTACGTCTGGTATTTGTGTTTAATTGTACCTGTTCTATGACATGTTTAGTGGCTGTGACGGAAGTACCATGACTTCCGGCAGCAGGACTATTTAGTAAAGAGTCTATATTTTTCGGGGATTTCCTTTGACAGCCAGTGCCAAACCGCCAAAGTTAACGCGCATGTTTGGATGTGTGTTGTTCCCATTTTGCGTTTAAGTTAAGAAATAATGTTAATTTACCTTAACGGTTTATTTTGTTTTACGAGCTGACAAACACCTTTGTTTAAAAACTAATTTTTCATTTATACGCACGTAGTATGGTGGAATAAGGTTGTCGGCCTGTTGTTGTTGGGAAACCCTTAAAAAGGATTTTTTGGTTTTCTTTTTATTATTAGATACTATTTCATTTGCATTCTCCAGTTCCAGTTGTTTCGAAGCAAACTATTTTCGGTTGTTTTTGGAGGGAGAGAGAGTCCCCCATTTGAGAATTTTGATTGATATGAAACGGAAGTGTTTCTGGTTGAGTTTATTAGGCTTCTAAATGCATTATTAGGTGTCAGAAGTATTTTTTGGGTAATTTGCATTCATTTTTTGTTTTGAGTTCTGGGAAATAAATGCTGTAAACTTGATTTTATGATTTATGAGGTGTTTGAGTGAAATTGGCTATCAAATTGTTCTTAATGGTTAGAATGTGAATATTTTTGCTGGTACATTTGGGTAATGTATTTGTTACACCACAGGTTAGCTCTATGGCAATTTTTTAATGGTTGTGTTGTGTGTCATATTCCAGTACCCCTACAAAATGTTCAATAGGGTAAGTGTACCAGTAGTCGGCACTTTTAGGATTGTCTATTTTTCAATCTTCCAACATTCTGAGTAAAATCTTTCAATTGCAGAAAAATGAAGTTGCTCAGAATCCAAATTTAGTTTACTTTTCGAAATAATAAACCAAAATTGAATGTGTTTTTATTAAATTGGCAAAATTTGCAGTTTTACTAAAACAGTAGTTTTTTGCCAGTAGTCGGCACCATTTTCCAATGCTCGGCATGTCTATTTGCCAGTAGTCGGCTTATGGTATTTCAGTAAAAAATATATTATTTTATAAATTTTTTTTTATTTCAAATAGTATAAAACAATGCTATATTACTAATTCACAGTTCAATGCAGAATTTGAAACTTATTTCGATTTTAAATAGTATTTTATTTAATTATCATTCTAAACCAAAAATTGGTAGAAAATCAAGAATAGTATGGTTACCTTCAGAAACGTATGGATTTTCAATTAAAATAAAAATGAGATTAAATAAAAAAAGAAAAAAGTACCTTTCTTATATTTGCAATTTGTGAATTGATCTTTTTTTTTTAAATAGCCTACATTTTTTTTCAAGAATTCCACCGCTATCTAAAACGACAAATAGCTGATTTAAAAAACCTACTTAATTTTAATTATTTAAGTTTATTTTTCAAAACTGCCGACTACTGGGACATGCCGAACTTAGGCACACGTAGCACGTACAGCTGATTTAAGGAGCATTTCCACCTTCTTCTTTTTTGAAATGATATAACATAGTAACCATCCCTGCTGTAATTTGTTTTGAGTTCCGAATGATTTGAAGAGTATTCCGCAGAGATATTTCATATTTTAAAGGTAGTCTATAGTCATCGGCGTGATTTGGTATCGACTGTGTTTTGGGTAAGAATATTCAAAACTATTTAAAAACTAAATTGCCCTGGTTTATACACCAAAACAATATTGATACCGATTCATTCAGCTGTGAATTTATGTTTCTATCCGAAACGTTCGGAAGCACTTTACAACTGTAATGGAAAAATATAGTTTTTGTCGTTTTTTACTACGTGTAGGACAATTCGCTATTTATACTTATTGACTATGTTCGATCAGGTACAATTTACATAAAAGTAAATTTTACATTATTAGCGAATTGTCCTACACGTAGTACAAAAGAGAAGAGTGAAAGTATATAGAGAAGTGACTGATTGACGCCTAGACGAAAAGGCTCACGTTAGAATGTTGAAATTTTCCACGAGTGTCAATTTTGGTATGAAGGCGTGCGATAAAAGAGGTACTAGAAGCACTAAAAGGATACGAGAAGTACTAAATAATAATTTGTATTGAACAAACGTAATGAACTAAACTCCTTCGGAATGAGAGTCCCTGATGGAGTTCTGGATAGATGTACCAAACTATTTTTGGAAAATCGAACTTTAAGGTTACGAAAACTTCTAAAATTGTACTAAATTGTAATATGGTACCGTTTGGTATTATGTGAAGGGATATAGCTAAAAACTATTTGGTATTAAAACAAAAGTAGGAAAAGGGTTTACATATGAAGGTGGTTTTGGAAATGTCCCAAATGGTATTATATTTGGAAGTTAAACCTAGGGTAAACGGATGGACCTGGAATTTTGAGATTTTGTTTTGAAGTCCCTGTTGGTTTGTGATAAAGAGATGATTTTGGAAATGTGTACTACAAGTGAACGAAGAATATTAAATAGGACTATATTTGGTACAATTCGGTATTGGGTGTTTGAAATCTGAAATTTCATATTAGGATCGCTGTTCATGTTTAGCCTGTATATGTGAGGAATTTTTCGTAAATATGTACTATAAAAGTACAGAATGGTACCATATTTGGAATTGGGTGAAGGATAGAGACGAAAAATTTGAAATTCGATATTTAAATTACTGATGGTATCTGGAATTTCAATAAGTACTAAATGTACGAAATTTAGTATTGGTTGAAGGAGTAGAGCTGATATCCTGAAATTTGATATGGATATTAATGTAGAAATTGACGGTTGAAAGGTTTGATAATTAAAGTTGGTTGTGAAAGGGTGTACGAAAATTACTAAATGACACTAAATTTGGTAAAATATGGTATTGGGTGAACAGATAGTGCTTAAAGTTTGAAATGTTATATTATGGTCGAAATTGAGATATGGAGGTGGTTTTGGAAATATGCACTATAATTGTACAAAAAGTACTAAATAGTAAATTTTAAATTTTAAATCACCAACTTGTCTACGATGGAGAGATGTAAATTGTTTGTTATGTGCGTACTGAATTTGGTATAAGGTGAAGGAGTATAACTGAAATCCTGAAAATTAGTTTGAAATTAGCTGTTTGTGTCTCTGGTTGAGAGAAGGAGCTAGTTATGGAAAAGTATACTATAATGTACTATACCAAAATGGTACTAGGATACTATGACATTTCTTATTGTGGTAACTAGTATTTAGCTCGAATAATGGAATTTGATGTTGAGGTCTCTGGTGTTGCGATACGGTGATTGTTTTGGAAATGTGCACTATTATTGTTCGAAAAGTACTAAATGGTACTAATTTTGAATCGCTGTTAGTTTCTAGGAGGAAAAGCTGTAGATTGTTTTGTTTCTGGTATTGGGTGAAGAGATGGAGCTGAAATTTGATATTGAGGTCACTTTTGGTTTGTAGGGTTTACATATGGAGATTTAAATTTGGACAGAAAAGTATTATCCTCCTCGGTAACCTTCAAAATTAAAGTTTTTTTGGCGTAAAAGGCAAAATATTTCTTATTTTTCTTTCCGAAATAGGAAACACTTAAACAAATAGGAAACACTGAAACTTTAGTACGATGTATGAAATTTTGATTAAGAAAAGTTGTAAAACTGAACAATGTAGCGGCTTAGTTTCATATATATAAAAATAAGTAGCATTTTGTTAGTAATTTGTGTTCTCTGGGATGCGTGAATCCGAACTTCATATGAAAGGTGAATTGTGAAAAACTTATCTATAACACCCATATATAAGTTTATATCTTTTTATTGTCTTCATTCTTAGCTTCGCTTTAATAATCGGCGATTCTTTTCAATAATTTTTGAAATATTGATAGTTATTGTACAGTACTACGTTTCTTTTATGGATCACAAAAATTAGACTTATACCTTTTCTAATGGAAAATAAACTAGAAGAACGATGTAGATCGTTGAACTCAACTGAACTCAAAAAGTTAAAACTCCCCCGAAACTCAAAAGTCCACGTTTTTTTAGATCACTTATAAAGAAGACCGAACTACCCCGCTGATAATTTTGAAATGTTTGAACCGTCTTTGGGTAATGTGGCGGCCAACCAATCAGGGCTCAGACGATCATTTAAATCTTATGCAATATTGTGTCATTAATTTTTCCTCCATACAAAGTAAGGAAGAATTATAAATCCTGAAAACTAGTGTTTTCGCCTAAATATATTCTATTAGTTATTTACTTTAGTTTTTCCCAAATATTTATTTTGAATTCCTTAAATTTCTTCTTTCAAATATTTCCTTATTTCTGTTTCGCACACACACAATATACCAACTCCTCAATAGTAAGCAATTCAAATAATTAAATTTTGCCAATTCCTAATAAGTTCTATTCTCGCTCGTTTATGGTCTACTAATACCTTTCCACGACAGCAATGAATGCCCAACATTGTATGGCCAACATTCATTCCATTCATTCATCAACTTTGTTTTATTTACGAAACGAATATTCACAACAAAACAAAATAACGTTAAAATGTCCTTTCTAAGGGTGTTTTGTGTAACACAAACACACACACACGCAGAATAGCGACAGCATGAACGCGACATTAACACCCACCCCAAGACCAACCGAGAAGGGGGGACACCATATAGGCCATGAACGTAATATGCACTACGTCACTAATAACAGCGACAACGACGACGACGACGACTCATTCATTCCGCGGCGTGAGTGTGCCAGTGCTGGTCGTGTTGTTGTTGTTGCTGCCATTACTAAATGCCGTTAGCATTGTAATAAAAATGTCAACTCTAATATAAGACCATCTAAATTCTTTACACCGTCGTTTTTCCTCTATGGCACCGGCATTAGCAAGACAGACACATGGACAAGTGTGCGGCGCGTTCTTCCACCAAGTGACACATTCTCAATCACACCAAATTGAATGCCGAACTCAGCCGTACACACACACACACACCACAACAATGCTCGCATACTTTGTCTATGGGCCATATTTAACACAAGTCTGCTGCTGGCTGCTAACAGGGCTTGATGGGTACATTTTCCATTTACTTTGGCATGTAGGCCCTATAAATGCTTGGAATTGTAAGCGTTCACATATGTGAGGGTGTGTGTGTGCGTGCAGTATTGTTTTTCCGGTGCGTCAACAATAATAACCTACAAGGACATTGTAGTGCTTTTTTTCTTCATTTTTTTCGAACAAAAAAAAACTTTGCCTTTTATTAGTAAAAATAAAAACCAGGAAATTCTTCAAAGCGAAAAGGAAGAACGAAAAGGAAATGTGTGCATGTTTTTCTCAATGAGTGTGTATGCTTATGTGCGTGCGTGCGTGTGTGTGAATGTATTTGTCGGTCTTTTTGTAAAGATGGAATACGGAACAAAAATATTCTATATTTTTATATTAATAAAATATCAGAGGTAAATAGGGGAAGAATCCCCCATCACCGCAGACAACTAGGCGTTAATGATATTCGCCGTTGGCCAAGAATTCATTAGTTTGAACTGTACTAGTAAAAATGTGATTATGTTGAAGATAGGTATCTAGAGTTACCAGAGGGGTAGGTTTTCTTTTCAAATGGGAATTCCATAGTGCTTATCTAGATTCGGTCGTGAGAATTAACCACCTGATGAGATGTTGATAATCAGACGACTGGCCTGCATAAAGGCGACCAATTATTTAAGGGGAAATTATTATTTAAGGGGGATTTCAACTTTCATTGAATAGACCACCGGATTCGTGTTCGTGGGCTTAAAAAAAATATTTTATGAGCCAACAATAAATAGAAAATTGTCAGTGATCGTTCAGAACGCTTTTGTACAATAAAAAAATAAAAAGATAGCAAAACATCCAGATCTATAATCGATCATATTTCTGAAAGGACTTTCGGGTGAATAATTTTGGTTATTTCATGTAATCTTTTTAAGAACATTAGTGGCATTTTAACAATTCTGGACGAACATAAATAAACCGTGGATGTTTAAGCATTTTTTTAAGAAAAATATTTAAAGGGATTTGGAAGGATATTCCGAGAATGAAGACAATAATTAATATTCAAAAGATTGTAAGAATATTTTTTATATTTTCTGATAAATTTTTTCAAGACAAATTCAAAAAAAAAATAATTTTACTTTTTTTAGAATAATTCCAAGATTGATATTCAAAGATTTTTTTCAATTATACATATTCGAAAAAAATTCATCGATATTTCTTAAAAAATCATTTTTTATGTTTATCATTGGGAGGACATTTTGTTTTAATATCTATGAATAGACATTCGTTAAAGAAATTTTGTGGGATATTTTTGATGTTTTTTGTAAGAATTTTTTTTCTGAGAGTTATTATAGAGTCTTAATATTATGATATTTGTGAATTTTTATACCCTCAGCCAAATGGCCACAGAGAGTATATATTATTTAATATGGCAAAACGTGCTCCATCGAAATAAAATTTTTAAACCAAAGTTTCTTTGGACAAAATCCATTTCAGAACATTTGTAGCCATTCTAGGGTTGCACGTCAGTCCGTCCATCTGGATCGCTGATGCATACGATAACTCTCGAAGGGAGTATCTTGGTGCATCGTAATATTATCATTAAACTTAGATCGAGTTCGGAAATAGCAATATCGGTCCACTCCTTCTAGTTCCTCCCTCACAAAATGTCAAAATTTTCACAGAAAACAATTTATCTTATGGAAAAAGATAGGATCGATTGATGTCAATTAAGAACGGATAGAACTACTTTTGATCAACGGGTCAAAATTTTAAATAACCATGACGCTCATAAAACGTGACGTGATTTCAAAGTTACCACATATCCATATTTCTATCGACACAAGATCAGATGTGAAGTCAGAATATATCGGATCACTCCTTCTGGTACCTCAACGAGAACGGGTCAGAATTTTAAACAATTGCAACTCTCATAAAAAAGCGAAATAAACATTTTTCAAAACTTGTTACAACTAAATGCTCTCTCAACCATAGATTTGATGTGAATATAACCCACCCTTTTTCGTACCTCCCTTGCAAAAGTTGAACATTTTGATAATAAATTTCAATTTTTTTCAAATTTTGATAATTGAATTTCAAATCTAGCATATTTTAATAGTTATATAAGACGTAGGTCAGATGCGAAATGAACAATACCGGCCTGCTCTTTGGAACGTCTTCCAAATCATTTGTTTGGTCTTAAGACGAGCCCTATCGAAATTGGTAATAATCGGTCCAAATTTAAATATAGGTCCCACATATATCTTCGTCCGATTTCAATTTTATTGTGCGCCATATGCGTAGTATTCGTCCAAATATACCTCATACTTCGGCTTTAAATTTGGTGAAAATCGCTTCAGATAAAGCTATAGCTCTCATATATAATTTTACTTAAGTCCCTCACATTCGTATGATGCACTCCATATTAATGATATTTGGTATCAGATACAGCTCAGAAATACCTCTGCCAAATTTTCTCAAAACCGGTTCAGATTTGGATATAGCTCCAACATGTATCTTTATGCGATTTCCAGTTTCTTGTACACCAAAATTGCAGCCCAAATAGACTGAATTTTGGCACTTTCGACGGAATTCAGCCTAGAAGCAAGTACATAAAATTTTGGCGAAAATTGGTTTAGATATAGATATAGCTCCCATATATATGTTTCATTAGATTTGATGGCTAAGTCCCGTACATTCGTAATATGCACTCCACAACAAAGATAGTTGGTATCAGATACAGCTCAGAAATACCTCTACCAAATTTTATCAAGATCGCTTCTAATTTGGATATTGCTCCAACATATATCTAATCCGATTTCACGGTTGTTGCGCATCAAATATATAATATTAGCCCAAATGTTATTGGCCGTTGTCAAATTTTGTGGAAATCGAGGTCTACTAAATACGCAAACTGGAGTAGAGTAGTATCATATAATCGGCCGACGTGACGTTTGATCTTTCTTTACCTGTTTATGAATAATTTTGCAACATGTTCGTGTATTTTGTATTTTTTAAATATATTAATTATTTAAGTAGTTTTTTTAAGAAATGTGAATAAAACCCTCCTAGCTTTTTCAAAAAAAGTATATTTTGTTAGGAAGACACGGTATTTGTGAATGTCCTTCAGAAATATTTTCGATGATATATTTCAAAATTTATCATAAACTTCGGGAAACTTCAATAATATTATAAAAATAATGAACATTTATTCTTATGAAAATTAAAAAAAAAAATTCAGTCACTTTATTATTTCGTCATGAAAATACGATTAAAAATCTCTTTTTTTTCCCTTCCTAAATGTCCTTGATTTTTGATAACAAGATTCCCCCAAACAAGGTTATCCTTCCCCACCTTCAATACACATTCGATCCAACAGTAAATTGAGACAACATGTTGGGGGGTCTGCTCTCACTATATACCTACCTATGTTCATGTCCGCCACACAACTGCCTCACCGACTACATAAAGGGAATATCAATGTAATCAAAGGTAAGTAGAAGGAAGTCCTGTATTAGTGTTTCAAAACACTGACGCATTCACTACACGTGGTTGTTGCATGTGGTGCTGTTGTTGTTGTTGTCGTTGGTAGTATTGTCTTTTTGGAAATTGTTGTGTTAACAATAAACACGGTACTTATACTTATATATATGAAATTATTGGCTATTAACAACAGAGATTTCCATATACACACATATTTTCATTTTGCCTCCCTTCTTCCACATGGGCATATACGTATGTATGTATATGAATTGTGTAATAATTTCTCATTTATGCACTAAAGGGCGGGGAATGTACCCCATGCAAATGAATACAATGTCTCTGGTGTGCTTTTTATTTGAACACATTTACATATCCTGAATTTGATGTTATTTATGTTTATTGCAATTAAATGAAAACAGGAAGATTGTAGAGAAAATCGTACAAAAATCACGCATACATACATACATACCTATAAATACATACATTACGCATATGCATTTAGGTATGTTGGAGTTTTAGGCAAATCAAATTTTAACTGCCAACTCAAAGTGTGGCGACAGGAAATTAAAGCTGCGTTTGAATGACATTGGAAATTGAAAATTAAAGGAAACATAAACAATGAAAGTGAATGTAAGGAATCAACATATGTTTATTTTAGGAAATTGAGGATATATTATGAGATAATTAATAATTTTTATAGCATAACGTTTTTTCTTTTTTGTTTAAAAGTATACTGTTTTGCTTCACTTATAATTTAAATATAGTATTTTTCTACACCTTTTTATAGAGGGTGTGATGAAAAATCTGCATCTATTTTCAGACTGCTGTCATTACTAAGCCACTCGTCCTACAGCTGTTAAAATTATTTCAGTGACAGCTCATTATATTGTTTACAAGCGTACCAAAGTATTTTGGTGAGAATTTTCCAGAAAAAAAGTTATTCGTGATGGATTTCAAGAGTGATAGTGTGATTTCTTTATATTTGGCTGGAAACCCACATGTGGCTATCGTTACAACACTTCAGCATTTAAATTTGAATGAATCCTTTGTATCTCGTAGCATCGATTGTTATCGTGGTACTGGTAGCGTAGCCCGACGTCAAGGAAGTGGACGAAAGAAAACAGCAGCATCAGCAGAAATGGTTCGAAAAGTTAAGAAGCGACTTGATCGAAACCCGCGTCGCAGTGGCCGAAAAATGGCTCGTGAGATGAATATATCGCAATATTCAATTCGGCAAATATTGAAAAATGAGCTCGGGGTAAAGCCATTGACATTCCAAAAAATGCTAGAACTTAAACCGCAACGGAGAGAAAATGGACTGAAGAGAGCTAAAGAGTTGCTTCGCTTGGCCGAAAGTGGCGAACTGCCGCATTTGGTTTTCTCCGATGAGAAAACATTCGTTGTCCAACATTTTGTAAAAAAAAGATCGTGTTTCCTTGCCAAAGAGGTCAGCTAAAAATTTGCACCTTCGTTAGGCCACCAGAACTCAAGCGCCGGCCATGGTGATGGTGTGGGCCGCCATATCAGCCGATGTTCGCTCTCCGCTCGAAGAGAATAAACGCCGAATATTGTCACGAAAATATTCTGGAGGGTGTATTACAAAGCCTTAGGCACGCAAACATTTTTCCCGCAGACCTTGGACATTCCAACAGGACTCAATATCGCACTCAGCACACGCCACCCAAGAATGGTTACAAAATGAGGTTCCTCGGTTCATTTCCAGCGCACAATGGCAACCAAAATCTCCAAATACCAATCCGTTGGACTATTGTGTCTGGAGTATTTTGAAAAGCAAGGTTGGTACTAAACAATACCGAAGTATCGATCATTTCAAGCAAGTGCTTCTCCGGGAATGGGCCAAAATTCCGCAGAGCAATATTCGGGCAACGTGTGACGGTTTCGTTGGCCGTTTGAAGACCATAATTCGTACCAAAGGTGATCAATTCGAACAAATCTAAACTTATTCTAAAACTTGATGCTATTTCCGACATTTTTTGCGTTCATTCAATTGCGTATTGGATTTATTTTTGATTTTTTTTTATACCCTCCACCATACTATGGAGGGTATATTAAATCCGTTCCTTTGTAACTCCTCGAAATACTCATGTCAGACCCAACAAAGTACATATATTCTTGATCATCGTAAAATTCTAAGACGATTTAGCGATGTCCGTCTGTCTGTCTGTTGTAAGCATCTTTCGAACGAATAGAGATAGAAGGCTAAAATGACTTTTTCCATATAACGGTACTTCCCAATATTCGGTATTTTGATGAATTTACCGACATTATTCAACGGAATTGTTTCAAATTCGGTATTTTAAGTTCGAAATGGATACTACAGCCTAGGCAGAAAATTGTCTGTGCAGGTCCACGTACACCCCCATATAACGGTAGCTCCCTATATTCGGTATTTTGATAATTTTAGCGACATTATTAACCGGAATTGTTTCAAATTTGGTATTTGAAGTTCGTAATGTATACTACAGCCTATGACAGAAAATTGTCTGTGCAGGTCCACGTCTTCGTATAGCCCCCATAGAACGGTACCTCCCAATATTCGATATTTTGATGATTTTAGCGTCATTATTCACCGGAATTGTTTCAAATTTGTTATTTGAAGTTCGTAAGGGGAATACAGTCTATGAGAGAAAATTGTCTATGCAGGTCCAGGTCTTCGTATAGGCCCCATATATCAGTACTTCCCTATATTCGGTATTTTGACAAGTTTAGGTAAAATACCCACCGAAATAGCTTGAGATGTCGTATTTGAAGTTCGTAATGGAAGCTACAGCCTGTGACAGAAAATAGTCTATGCTGACCAATGTCTTCGCACAGCTCCTCCCAATATACGATATTTTAATAATTTTAGCTACATTATTCAGCCTTTATTTCAAGTTTCCAATTTGAATATAATAATGGCTTATGACAAACAATGCCTGTGTATGCCACGTCGTATAGATCCCAATATAACGGCCTTATTCGGTATTTTTGAAATTTTATCAGGATGTTTTTAAGGATTTTATTTTTTGAAAATTTCCAAATTCGTTCCAAATAGCCTAAAGTTCGGCCGAACCTACTGCCTTTTAACTTGTTTTTTTTTTTTTTTTTTTTTATGCGGGGAATGCCTTAAAGTGTGCTATAAAATGCCAAAGATCAATCTACATATTATGATAGAGACTCAAACATAATGTGTAGATTAATCTTGACTCAATGGTACGCTTTCCCGTATTAAAATACTGCTCTGCCTGTGGAGCCAGTTCTCCCCAAACACAACATCAAGAAAATTCCTTTTTTACATTTATTTTCCTGTAAAACCACATTCATGCTGGCTTATTCAAATTTATTTGCCTTTATTAAAGTAAATTCTTATTTGGTAACGAATTCAAGTATTTTAGACCCTCAAGGAAAAATAAATATAACATTTTCTTTAAATCTCCACGTTTTCTTTCAATTATTCTCTTTAACACCCCAAACCCCTTTAGACAGTGTTTTGATTTTATTGCTAAAAAGGATGTTACTTGAGATGTTTATTTTCTTCTTCTGTTTCATTGCTGTTGTTGTTTTCTTTTTCTGCTACTTCGTTTTTACATTCCTAACATGTCTAAGCAGCAAAAATTTAAATTTCAGATTTCCCCCCGAAAGGAAAAAGGAACAACAACACAAAAGCTGAAAATGGAAATAAACCCTTATTAATATATGTTAACGACTTTGCTCCAATTTTTGTTGTTGTTTTTGTTTTACTTCGATTTTCCACAAACAAATCTTTAGGCTAAAAATAACGAACAGCTACAATGTAACGCACATGATTTGAAGAGTAAAAAAAAATACAACACCAGAAGGCCACACTACAGTCTGTGGAAGATAGCGGCAAGGATGCGGTGGAGAGGGGGTTGAATAATCAACAAAATATAAAGAAAAATTCTTAAATCCCCAGAATAACAACAACAGCGTGGCTGGAACACACAGAAAAAAGAAATACACCAACAAATATTGCCCATGAATGAACAAAAACTTCCAAAACGTTTTTCGAAAAGTGGTGGTTTTGGTGGTAATAAGATAAAGGCAATATGTATGTCATCGATTGACGACGAAATATATGCCAGCAGCATGGACCAAGAACTCGGCAAGCTCTATTGCCAAAGCATGCCAACACGTAGTACATACGCCACGCGAAAGCGAACATCCCCTAATGCCGGATAAATGATGGGGAAGCAAAAATTCAATACACACAAAGGAATACAGAACAGCAAACAAAAATGTGCTTACATACGCACAAAAACAAAACACGAAAAGAAAAACGAAGAAACGCAACAAAACAGAAAAAAAAAAATAAAAATAAACCATAGGCCAGCTTAGGAATCCATAAGCCAGAAAAACTGCCAATCCAAAGAAAATTGAATGGCCGAAACTGAGCTGTGGCAGAGGTCTTCCAAAACAGACCACTTTAAATAGTCGCCTAGCCCAATGAAATGCAAACCCAATGAAAACAAACCCAAACACAAGTGCAAATTATTTAAAATATACTTTGACGCAAATGTTGTCTTGCTGAAAGCCTAAAAGTAGACGTTAATTTTTATGTGTATGTCTGGCTTGAGTGTGTGTCATGATTGACATATTTTTGTGTCTCTTCTTCAATGTCACCACGACACATGCCTAAAAATCTATTCCTGTAGACAGGCATTTTTACCAGAAAAAAAAGAAAACGGGTATGGGTAACCATTTGATCTCTATCTGTGTCCAGACACTGTCATTGCTCTGTGATGATGGTCGTGGTGTCAGCAATTTTCTAAATTTAAATGAAAATCAGGCGAATGGAAATTTGGGAGAGAGAGAGAGAGAAAGGAAAACAAAAATAATATTAGAAGATGAAAGAAGACAAAACTATGACAGAGAGTAAACAAGGATTATCATTTTCTTATGGCCTGAAAAACAATTAACATTGCCCCTGAAGATATGCTTTAAATTTGTGTGAACTCAAAAAATAATGATTAATATTAATCTATTCGACAGAAAAAAACTTTATACAACTTGTAAATGGCTGAAATGCAACATATAATATTAAAAAAATAATGTTATGAAAATTCTATGCCTCAAGATATGCCTGAAAATATTTGTGATAAAAAAAATTTTTAGTTCCAAAAAAAAAAAAAAAAAAAAAAAAAAAAAAAAACATAAAGTAGGTACATTTAAGAAAGCATCGAAAATCTGAAAATTATGGCAAACCATGAATATTAATTTTTATTTTTTTCTTCTAAGCCAAAACATGTACTTTAATAAGTTGCATTTAAAAACCTATTGAATGCAAACCAAGTGGACTTATACACCGATAGAGGAATAAACACATAAACTAAAATGGAAAATAAACAGCAGTTATGAATATGTTTTAGCCTTATATTGCCTTAAGAAATTATTTCAATCTTGGCTATAACAAAATAATAACAAAATAATAACAAACAAAAAGTCTTGGGAGGAATAGAAAAAAAAAATTAAAAATGTGTAAGTCTGACCCCTGGTTAATAAAATAAAACAAACTGTTTATTCATGACCCAAGATATGCCTCAAAATAGATTTCTTTAGAAAGATTTAGATTAGGTTTTAAAAATCCAACTATAAACCAGTAAGGAAAGCTCAAAAGTCGGGCGTGGCCGACTATATGATACCCTACACCACTATGCATATTTAGTAGAGCTCTCGTAAAAAGGTTTATACAGGGCATTTCAGAGCTCTATGAGATATTTGGTACAAAATCATGAATCCCATATGAAGATATATATGGGAGCTATAGCTACATCTGAACCGATTTTTACTTGCTTCTAAGCTGGTTTTGGTCGGATTTGCCAAAATTGATGCTATTACGGCCATTTGGTGGTCAATCACCCGAAATCGGATGAAGATATATATGGGAGCTATATCCAAATCTGAACCGATTTCGGTAAAATTTAAAAGAGCTATTCCTGTGCTCCATCTAATACCTTGTACCAAATATCACGGTTGTGGAGTGAATATTACGAATTTAAGGGACTAAAACACTAAATCGGATGAAACATATATATGGTTGCTATATCTATATCTGAACCGATTTTCACTAAATTTGATATACTTGCTTCTAGGCTGAATTTGGTCCGATGTACTAAAATTCAGTCCATTTGGACTTATATCGGTCATTTGGTGCACAATTAACCCGAAATCGGATGAAGATATATATGGGAGCTATATCCAAATCTGAACCGATTTCGATAAAATTACAAACAGCTATTTCTGGGCTGTATCACTTATCTGGTACCAAATATCATTCTTGTGGAGTGCATATTACGAATGTGAGAGGCTTCAACACCAAATCGGATAAAACATATATATGGGAGCTATAGCTGATTCTGAACCGATTTTCTCCAAATTTGTTGTATTTGCTTTAAGGCTAATCTCGGTCACATGTGCCAAAATTCGGGCCATTTGGGATGATATTGGCCATTTGGTGGCCAATTAACCCGAAATCGGATGAAGATATATATGGGAGCTATATCCAAATCTGAACCGATTTTGATAAAATTTAAAACAGCTATTTCTGTGCTCCATCTAATACCTGATACCAAATATCACGGTTGTGGAGTGCATAGTAGGAATGTGAGGGACTTCAAGATCAAATCGGATGAAAGATATATACGGGAGCTATAGCTATATCTGAACCGATTTTCTCCAAATTTGATATACTTGCTTCTAGGCCGAACTCGGTTGGGTGTGCCAAAATTCAGGTAATTTGGACTGATAGTGGACATTTGGTGCACATTTAACCCGAAATCGGATGAAGATATATATGGGAGCTATATCTAAATTTGATCAGATTCTCACCAATTTCAATAGGGTTCGTCCTTGGGCCAAAAAAAATATTGTTTGGAAAATTTCATCTCAATCGAATAATAAATGCGACCTGCATTTTGTTCACAAGAATACATGAACGAACGGACGGACAGACGGACTGACATGCATAAATCGACTCAGAAAGTGATTCTATGAAGGTTCTCAAAAGTAACTATGGATCTATCTCGTTTCCTTCTCCATGTTACAAACAAATGCACAAAGACATAATACCCTTACCACTATGTTGTGTAGGGTATAAAAATGTTGGAAAGGCTTTAAAATATTGAATATTAACAAGTAAAAAAACAATTAGTTCGGCAGGGCCAATCTTTTCTTCAAAAATAAAATCCGTTAAAATTTCTGTTAAAATCTTAAAAATACCGAAACGTATATTAGTGTCTATACGACGACGTGGACCTGCATAGGCAACTTTTGTCACAAGCCAATACAATATTCAAAAGCGAAACTTGAAAAGAATCTGTTTAATGTAGCTAAAATCATCAAAATACCGAATATAGGGAGGTACCATGGGGGTTATAAAACTTGGACCAGCACAGACAATTTTCTGGCATAGGCTGTAGCATTAATTACTAAATTCAAATACCAAATTTGAAAGAGTTCCGGTAAATAATGTAGCTAAAATAATCAAAGTACCCAATATCGGGAGTTCCGTTATATGGTGGCTATATGAAGACGTGGACCCTCACAGACAAATTTCTGTCATAGTCTGTAGTATCCATTATGAACTTTAAATCTGAAATTTGAAACAATTCCGGTAAATAATGTCGCCAATATCATCAAAATACCGAATATCGGGGGGTACCATTATCTGAGGGCTATTCGAAAACTTGGACCTGCATACAAAAATGTTTGTCATAGGCTGTAGTATCCGTTACAAACTTCAAATTACAAATTTGAAACAATTGCGGTGAATAATGTCGGTTAAATCACCAAAATACCGAAAATATGAAGGTACCATTATATGAGGTCTATGCCAAAACGAGGACCAACATGGCCTATTTATAATACCAAAAGTCCTGCAAACATAATTTATATATGAGTAAAATTTTATCAACTTATTTCATTTCGTTCGGAAGCTAGAGTGATTTCCACAGACGGATAGACGAACAAACGGACGGACATCGTTAAATCGACATAGAATCTTATGCTGATCAAGAATATATACGCAGGGTGTAAAGAACTCATGAAAAACTCCTTGAGTAGAATTTCAGACAATTCCATTGAAAAATGTGGCTAAAATCATCAAAATACCAAAATACCGGGGGAGAGGCTATACGATATCGTGGACCATGTCCCATCATCGAACATGGCTGCCTGCAGACAAAAGACTGATCTGTGCAAAATTTTAGCTTCCTATCTTAATTCGTTTTGACTCTATCATGATTATAACAGAGGGACAGACTATGAGTTACAAACGGAATGACGAACTTAATATACCCTCCATACTATGTATATTATAAAAATGTAGGGTATAACAATCTTGAGCCCCTGTGGGGGAGGTAACAAATATTGGTCAATAAATCCCATGTTCATATCGGAGATGGTGTTGATAGAAGTGCTGGGATGTGCCAAGTTTGAAAAGGATCGGAAGCTAATTTTGCATTTTAAGTGGGTAGGAAGTACCAAAAGTTGTAGTCTGATCTGTTCCATCTTCATACTACCCCATCGAAATATTGGTATATGTGCAATTTGAAGATAATCGAACTCTTCTTTCACATTTTATAATAGTTATTATTATTCAAAATCTTGACCCCATGTGGGGGATGTACCGGAATGAGCGGTCTTATCTATTCCATTTTCACAGTAGATCTTGGGTGGTAGAAATTTTGGGATGTTCCAATGGTTAAAAAGAATAGCATTCTCTTTTTGCAATTTCCTGAAGGTTATTGGTATTTGAAATGTTAACTCTTTGTGGGGGAGAAACCAGAAGGTGAGGTACGCTACATAGGGTATATAAAAAATGTTTATTTCTTTATTAAATTTTAAAAATATATAATTTTTGTTGTAATAAAATATCAAGTATTCTCAACGGCTCTCTTCTCCTGGATTTTTAAAAAAATATCGCTGATTAGTAGATTGATCTCAAACAAAGCTCTTTCACTTCCCAAAAGCCATCGTTCTTATATTATCATCATTGCGGTACACATGATTTATAATGTATATCATGTAAAATAATTTCTGTGGCATACTTTATGGCGGAGGACTTTAAACAGGTCGGCAACATTGTAACGTCGGTTACCCACAGTCAATTTCGAATCAATGATTGATGATTGAGCGATGTGTTTTGTTTGTTTTTGAAAAGTAACCGACAGTGACATTAGCATTTTCATGCTTTTTAATGATTCGTTTTTGTTGTTCTCTGGGTTTTGTTGTTTTTGATTTCAAAATACCTCGTCAAAAACATTAGTTTGAAATTGAAATAAATCATGTTTTTTATCTGATCCATTTACGTTGTTGGTCAATGCCATTGATGTAGAACCAATTTTTAGAATATTTTAAAATAGCTTTCTAATTTTCGTTAATGGAGTATAAAATACACCGGGAACGATATTGTTGATTTCATCAAAATAAAAAATGGGGATTTAATTACAGTTTGAAATAATTTAAAACAACTACATCAAATATTGGAATGATGACGTGAAAAATATACATATTTTTTTAATTTAAGCGCTGCTTTTGATTTAAGGATATAATTTTGAAGAATGTTGAAGCTGAGAAAAAAGGACGATATAAAACAACAAAGAATAATGGCATAACTTATATAAGTTGCATTAAAAAAGTAACGGTTTTAAACTCCATGTACAGTTTTTTTGGGGCAAAGTCGAGCAAGTTGTTTAATTTCAAAGTAACAAAATCAGATAATAGTTGTCATTATTGTTTTAAAATATTATCATATATACCCTTTCCGAATTATTTTTACAAAACTTTTTTTTTGTTTTCAGAGCAATATGAAAATATTTTTCAAAATAACATAACTTCGAGTTTTTGGGTGTTTTTGTAATACGAGCACTGCACCGCAGCATGGGTCTGTGTCAACCACTTGTTCTGAGATGTTAAATATATTGTATAGTATTTTCTACCAACGAAGGCGAACAAGAAACGACAAAGACTGAGTTTTTGTCGTGCCACTATCCAAGCCTGCCAACAAATTGCTGCAACAAATGGAAGAGAATCGCAAAGTCAATAATCCTTTATTTGATCGATGGACATATTTGATATTGAAATGATTTATATTGTATTTCGTTTTTTTTTTCATTTTTAATTCGACTTATTCCAGAACATTTGTAATTCAAATTATTCTATTTGAAATTTACTCTGGTGATCTAGAGTTATAACGGTAGATTTGTAAAGGACCAAGAGAGCCGCAAACCTGAACTAAAATTGTTAATTATTAATGGAATCATATAAGCTATAATCGTGGATTATTTAAAATCACATACAAGTCGTGGATATTTTAAAGGATCTTTATTCGTAGATTTCTATAGAACACTCTCTTCCAGAACACCAAAGATAAAATCGTGGATTTTGCAGAATAACCTTAGCTATATATTTCTGGATTATCAAAGGTCCACCAGACCTATAATAATCGTGTATTTTTTTTAAAGAGTATCAGAGCTATAATCTTGCGTTATCAAAGCACCACCAGAGCTATAATAATCGCGTTGTTCTCAAAAGGAGCAACTGAGATATAATCGAGTATTTTCTAAAGGACTAACAGAGCTCCCAGAATATGAGTTCAAAAGGATTTATTAAAGTGCTACCACAGCTAAAATCTGGATTTATTAAAGGACCACCAGAGCAATTATTGTTTTAAAATAATTGTTTTAAAAAGGACCAACTGAGCTAAAATCGTGAATTGTTTAAAGAAAAATCAAAGAGACATTTTTTAAAGGACTATCAGAGCTATAATTTAGAGTTTTTAAAAGAATTATTAAAGTGCTACCAGAGCCAAAATCTGAGTTTATTAAAGAACCACCAGAGCTTTAATTATGGAGTTTAAAAGGGACCACCAGAACCATAATAATCGTGATGTGTTTAAAAGAGCCACCAGAGCTATAATCGTGGATTTTTTAAGAGCTTTAATCTCTAATCTTCTAATTTTTAACCCAACTCCAATGCAAAGCAAAAAGTCGAAACTACAATCGTGGATATTTTTAAGGATCATCGGAGATGTAGTATTTTTTAAATGCCTAAAAGAACATTGTAGTCTCGATCGTGGATTTTTGAAACAAACTCTTGAGCTACTAAAGGTAATATGATATTTGATTTTAAGGGAACATATGAGCTATTAACCAGGGCATTTATCGTAGATTTTTTAAAGAACCTCGAGAGCTAAAATTTGGAACAACAATCGCCGGGTTTTTAGAGGACCTATATAGATATAATCTGAGAGAATTATAATAGCAGATTTCCCAAGAAACCACCAAAACCATAATAACTATAACTATAATAACCAAAACAATAACAACTGATTTTTTAAAGAACATCAAAAGCTACGATTGAGGATTTTTTAAAG
Source organism: Musca domestica (assembly GCF_030504385.1). NCBI lineage: Eukaryota > Metazoa > Arthropoda > Insecta > Diptera > Muscidae > Musca > Musca domestica. The sequence goes on along the minus strand of NW_026712363.1, from coordinate 14,665,628 downwards.
GACTGCCAGAGCTAATTACCACAAATATAATATTTGATTTTTTAAGAACACCTTCAGATCTATTATGAAGAATTTTTTAGAAATCCAAAAAAACCAGTAAGGAAAGCTCAAAAGTCGGGCGTGGCCGACTATATGATACCCTACACCACTATGCATATTTAGTAGAGCTCTCGTAAAAAGGTTTATACAGGGCATTTCAGAGCTCTATGAGATATTTGGTACAAAATCAAAATCTATCTAATTCTATCGTGCATTTTACGAACTATAGCTATCTCTGAACCGGGTTTCTCCAAATTTTGCGTATTAGCTTCTAGACTGGTGATTTGGGCTGATATTGACCATTTAGTGCACATTTAACCCGAAATCGGATGAAGATATATATGAGAGCTATATCCAAATCTGAACCGATTTCGATAAAATTTAAAACAGCTATTCCCGTGCTCCATCTAATACCTGGTACCAAATATCACGGTTGTGGAGTGAATATTACGAATGTATGGGACTAAAACTCTAAATCGGATGAAACATATATATGGTTGCTATATCTATGTCTGAACCGATTTTCACTAAATTTGATATACTTGCTTCTAGGCTGAATTTGGTCCGATGAACTAAAATTCAGTCCATTTGGACTTATATCGGCCATTTGGTGCACAATTAACCCGAAATCGGATGAAGATATATATGGGAGCTATATCCAAATCTGAACCGATTTCGATAAAATTACAAACAGCTGTTTCTGGGTTGTATCTTATATCTGGTACCAAATATCATTCTTGTGGAGTGCATATTACGAATGTGAGAGGCTTAAACACCAAATCGGATGAAAGATATATATGGGAGCTATAGCTATATCTGAACCGATTTTCTCCAAATTTGATATACTTGCTTCTAGGCCGAACTCGGTTGGGTGTGCCCAAAATTTAGGTAATTTGGACTGATAGAGGACATTTGGTGCACATTTAACCCGAAATCGGATGAAGATATATATGGGAGCTATAGCTGTTTCTGAACCGATTTTCTCCAAATTTGTTGTATTTGCTTTAAGGCTAATCTCGGTCACATGTGCCAAAATTCGGGCCATTTGGGCTGATATTGGTCATTTGGTGGTCAATTAACCCGAAATCGGATGAAGATATATATGGGAGCTATATCTAAATCTGAACCGATTTCGATAAAATTTAAAACAGCTATTTCTGTGCTCCATCTAATACCTGGTACCAAATATCACGGTTGTGGAGTGCATATTACGAATGTGAGAGGCTTAAACACCAAATCGGATGAAAGATATATATGGGAGCTATATCTAAATTTGATCCGATTCTCACCAATTTCAATAGGGTTCGTCCTTGTTTGGAAAATTTCATCTCAATCGGATAATAAATGCGACCTGCATTTTGTTCACAAGAATACATGGACAGACGGACGGACGGACGGACGGACGGACGGACAGACGGACTGACATGCATAAATCGACTCAGAAAGTGATTCTATGAAGGTTCTCACAAGTAACTATGGGTCTATCTCGTTTCCTTCTCCATGTTACAAACAAATGCACAAAGACATAATACCCTTACCACTATGTGGTGTAGGGTATAAAAATAAAAGAAGCACCGGAGCTATTAACCTAAACTATGATATATCATTTTTAAAGACCTCTATAGCTTTTGATCGAGGACATTTAATAAAACATAAACCACAAGAAATATTAACGAAAACTCTAACCTGATTTATGAGCACATCCTGAGATATTACAAATGATGGATTTGTTAAGGGCTTCGACAGCCATTAACTAAAACGACGATAACGTATTTTTAAATGGTCTTCGCGTGAAATTATCCTTTTAAAGGACCCTAGGACTAATTTTTTTCACATGATTTTAGAGAGAAATTGACCCTCCCTGTTGAAAATTTTTATTTAATATTCGTTATAATTTCGACGGTGGATTGAATTTTTGTAGGCTTAAAAATATACAAAGGAAAATGTTCAATATCAGTTGAAGTTTTGAATTTAGCCCGATATGAATATTGAATTTAGATGTTGAGTAAAGGTCCAGGCCCATGCAATTTTTTTTCATAAATGCATAAAATACTCCGAAGGAACCCCTTGTGTGGATTTTAAGACAATTCCATTGAACAATTCGGCTGAAATCGTCAAAATACCGAATATCGGAGGGTGCCGTTATATGGGGGCTAAACGATAAAGTGGCCCTATATAGACGATTCTCTTTTAGGGAATAAAGTATTCAAAAGGAACTCATTGTTTGGATTTTCAGGCAATTCCATTGAAAAACGTGGCTAATACCTAATATCGGGTGGTTAACGTTATATGGGGCTATACGATATCGTGGACCGTGGACCGATATAGCCCATCTTCGAACTTGAGCTGCCTGCAGACAAAAGACAGATCTGTGCAAAATGTTAGCTTCCTCTCTTGTTTCGTTTCTCTAGCATGATTACAACAGACGGGCAGGCGAAGAGGGCTAAATCGTCTTAGAATTGCACGTTGATCAAGAATATATATACATTGTTGGGTCTAAAATTATTATTTCGATGAGTTACAAACGGAATGACGAACTAATATGCTCTCCAAAATATGTATGGTGGAGGGTATAAAAACTAAATATTTTCACCAACAAACAACAGTTGTTTTTAGTTATTTATTTATTAATTTTTTTAATTAACTAGATGTATAAGATTGGTCGGATTTTCAAGATCAAAATAATTTTGATTTTCGTAGAGCTTTTAATTTTTTACATACATCTTATTAAACTGACTGAAATTGACAAAAATATATTTACAAATGATTTCCTGCTAGCCCCTAATATTTGAGCCATATGTTTTAAAAAAATAAAGGCAAAGCAAATTGTTTGATTTAGAAAAATGTTCAAGATTTCTTTTAACGTATCAAGTATTTGTGAAATTCCATTCATGTCCATGCAGACAATTTAAAAAATAAATGTTTCTAACATCTAACTATCGAAAATACCATTTAAGGCGATATTTGGACTGCACTTATGATCTGGGATATTTACTCATGTAGCCACAATACCAGAAATTTTGAAACCAAACTGAAAAAATGCTTCTCTAATTTCACTTGCTTACTAATGTATATATGAAGGGCTCACAGCTATACCGAACTAAGTCATAAAAACATAATTCGAAGATATTTAGAGGTAAAGTAAATGCACTGCCATTAATTTCTGGAAGGAATATTTTAGTCTACCAAAAGAAAATGTAAAAGACTATATTCAAAATTAACTAATGATATTAATTTAAAATAAAAATAATTTAAATATATTACTAAAAAAATATTCAAAAACAAAAAAACCTACTTTGGTTCATTATTACTCTGAATAAAATTTGAAGATTTCACAGCTAAAGAGAACCAAGTCAAAAAAATAAAATAAGGTGTTCGTTATATGACTAAATATAGTTCACTTCAGCGATTAATTTCCCACTAGTTTCGGAGTTTTATTTTGAGTCATGTTTTGCTTTAGCGGCTGGCAGCTGCGTGTACATCTGTTGTAATTGACAACCATTGTGATTTTTTGGAAAATAAAATAAATTCATTTAAAAACAAGTAAAAAAACATTAAGTTCGGCCGGGCCAAACTTTTAATACCCTCCACTTTAGGGTAAAAGAAACATTAGAAGAAATGTGGCAAAAACCATTAAAATGCCGATTATGGGGAGGTACCGTTATATGGGGGCTATACCAAAACGTGGACCTATAATTACAATGTTTCGCCACCGGAGCTGGAACCCATTATGACCAACAAATACCAATTTTTAGACAAATCAGTGAAAAAATGTGGCAAAAACAATCAAAATACCGAATATCGGGAGGTACCGTTATATGGGGGCTATATCAAATCATGGACCCATGCATGCAATGTTTCGCCACTGAAGCTGGAACCAATTATGAAAAACAAATACCAATTTTCGAACAAATCCCTGAAAAAATGTGGCAAAAATCATCAAATTACCGAATATCGGGAGGTACCGTTATATGGGGGCTATACCAAAACGTGGACCTATAATTACAATGTTTCGCCACCGGAGCTGGAACCCATTATGACCAACAAATACCGATTTTCAGACAAATCCGTGAAAAAATGTGGTAAAAAAACTAAAATACTAAATATCGGGAGGTACCTTTATATGGGGGCTATACCACAACGTGGACCTGTACATGCAATGTTTTGCCACACGCTCAGGGACCCGCTATGACCTACAAATACCAATTTTAAGACAAATCCGTGAAAAAATGTGGTATAAATCATCAAAATACCGAATATCGGGAGGTACCGTTATATGGGTACTATACCAGAACGTGGACCGATATATCTCATTTTCAATACCAACCATCCTAGACACAATGCAAATAGCTCTGCTAAATTTTGGAGCTCTACGTCAAATAATGTGGGCTGTATCGTGATTTCAACAGACAGACGGACAGACAGACAGACAGACGGACAGACAGACAGACGGACATCGTTAAATCGACTTAGAATTTTATGCTGATTATGAATATATATACTTTATGGGGTCTAAAATGAATATTTAGGGATGTTACAAACGGAATGACAAAGTTAATATACCCTCCTTTCCAAGGTGGAGGGTATAAAAAAAAATAAATTAATGTCAACAAGGACAAAGGAAAATTTAAGGTTTCAACTATGGTAGAAAAAGATGGTAAAGTCATGCAATTATATGTTTACATTTTTATAACCTGCACCATAGTATGGAGGGTATATTAAGTTTGTCATTCCGTTTGTAACACCTCGAAATATACATTTTAGACCCCACAAAGTATATATATTCTTGATCAGCATAACAGTCTATCCGTCTGTCCGTCTGTGGAAATCACTCTAGCTTCCGAACGAAATGAAGTAAGTTGATAAAAATTTACTCAAATGCGTATTATGACTGTAGGACTTTTGGTATTGAAAATGGGCCATGTAGGTCCACGTCTCCGTATAGCCCCCATATAACGGTGTCCCCCGATATTCGGTGTTTTGATGATTTTAGCGATATTACTTACCGGAACTATTTCAAATTAAGTATTTGAAGTTCGTAATGAATACTACAGCCTATGACAGCAAATTGTATGTGCAGCTCCACGTTTTCATATAGACCCTAATATACGGCTTCATTCGGTATTTTTAAGATTTTAACTGAATTTTTAATGGATTTAAATTTTTTGAAAATTGCAAAATTTGTACCAAATGTTGGAGGGTATTCAAAGTTCGGCCCGAACTTACAGCTTTTTTACTTGTTTCTTTTTTTCAACGTTGCAGGGAAAGTTGACAGGGTAAATTACAGAAAATGCAGAGATGGATATGCTTATATGAAATGACTTTACCTTCCTTATTTTACCATGGTTTCAACAAATATTTACACATAAAAAATTCGTCATTTCCGTTTTCATCATTTTTGGGGCTGGCAAATATTCCTCATTTCCATTACTGGAAAAATCACTAGTGCTGCTATTATTACTATCCATTTATAGAAAACACTGATTTTTTTTAATGTTGCTGAAAACTGAACGACAATAAACACGTTCTCACTAATAGTACTGATTCAACGTGAAACACACTGACTTGGTTCATTTTTGCTTTGAAAAAAGTCGAAATTGTCAGTCGTTGACTTAGATTTTTTACCGTTATCTTTGGAACGAAACACTTTTTGACATTGTGCTTTATAGAGTAAACAGAGTTTCCATATACCGGGACATTGGCACTAATTTCGGCATTTTTTATTTTTCATGACTTGGTTCGGTATAGCAGTGAGCCCTCCATATCTTCTTGATTGCTATTTGTGGATTCCTATCAAATTGATTTTCCTCTCCCTTCCTAAGCATTCCGCTGTAGTCTTTTTCATTATACTGTTAATTATTTCCCAAAAACTGTAACTGTTTTGTCTCCACCCCACCACGTTAGATTGTGCTTATATGTATTTGACTTACAGCCTTATACATATGCAATCAATCTTAATTTTCAAACGACTAAGATTGATTATTTTAGAGCATACTTTTAAGCATGAAAAATTACAAAATCAAAGATTTCTTGGCTTGGATGTGTACTTAACATTGTGACTTTGAAAAATAAAAACAAATCATTATCAAGTCCTTTGATTTAAATGTCACAGAATTTAAAAAGAGAGGGGCAGGGGGAGATCTATGGCACCGGATGAACAATCAGCCATAATGTATGCTTTAATTTGCTTGTTAAAAGCAATGAACATCTTTATTAAGATGATTTTGGTTTTTATTGTCATTTACGTTCTTTGTTGTTAGGCCGAAGATTTTTTGTGTTGTTGTCATCCAAAATAAAAATGATTAATTATCCTGTCCAAGCAAAAAAAAAGTCCTGCTTCTTTACAAACGAAAATTTGCAGCCAATAACCTTGGATAAGTCATTCCAACCAAAAAACGAAAATTTGAAAGAAGAGGGAAAATACGAGCTTGTGTTGGTATGTCTGTTGTGGTTCTACTTGATGACTTGGTCTACATTCCAATTTTGGATGAGGAAGAAAAAAAACTATACCCGGCAGACAAACTCATAAAAACGTAATATACCGTTCAACAAAAAAAGAGCACAGCATGTTTTTTGGTGGGGTATAAATGCTAGTGTGTTGGGATATGTATCTCTGTTTGGGTATGTGTGTGTGTGTTTGCGGGCATGTGGGTGAAACCCATTTATTGGTCTGGCTGGGAACCCATATATAAATACGGCGAAAACGAGAAGTAGTAGAGACAAAAAGTCACATATTATGTTGTCATTACGTGACTACAAACGCAAGATTTATTATCAGAGTTTTTTGTTGGTGCAACTCCAGGCTCGTTTTTTTCCTTTCTGCTTTTTGGGCTTCTCTGTTTTGGCCATATTCATATTCTGGGGGTATGACGACAACTGAGACCGGTCTATATGTCTGGGGTTTTGTAATATCAACATAATCAAATACAGCGCAAAAAAAGGCAGATAGTGGAGAAAATAAATTTAGTGTTTTCCAGAGGGAAAGAGAACTTATTTGATAAGGGCCAACAGAAAAATAAGGTCTCCCATTTTGCTGTTGTTGTTGTTGTTACGATACTCACATTAACTTGTTGAGCAAACTCAACCTTCGGCTGACCGACCAATTCAATAATATGAACCATATGGAATGATTTGCTGGTTAAACGTTTGCCAAAATAAACAACACTTGTGTATTAGCGGGATTGGCCAGATACTATTGATTCGGTTCGGATGATGACGATGACGGTGTCTGGAGCGGTAGTGGGGGACGAGTTTTCACAAGCTTTTCAACACTTTATACCGGCTGTTGTTGTGTGTTGGGGATTTTAATTATTTTTTTTTCTTTTTCTTCTTTATCTGTTTTAAACAATTTCACAAACTTTGTTTTAAAGGATAATTGGTTTTATCTGTACTTTACTTTTATTTGAGGTTAATTTTTTTGATAGAAGTTTTACACGTTTACGTTGTTGTTGTTGTTGTTTTTGCTCACGAAAAATTCTAACAAAATTCTGCTAGGTTTTCCTTAACTTTTTTCTTGTTTTGATTAGTTTTGATTTTCGTTTTAATTAATTTTTGTTATCTTATCTTTTAATTCTCTTTGGCGGTAATTTACACCCTTACTGAGAGCTGTTGTGGTTGTTGTTATTTATATTTTTTCTTATTCAATAATTTGCTGTTTGTTTATATTGTTTGATTCTTTTTTCTGTTTTCTTTTTATATTTGTTTATATTATTGTTTTCTAGTTTTCCTTTATTTGTTGGTTTTCACTTTTTGCTCTTCTTCAAAATGGTAATGCACTAAAATGATATTTCGTATTCATCGCCAGATTCAATATTTCGTCGAGGAGAGAATTTGTAAAAAGAAAAAAAAGAAAATTATTTTTAATATAAACTGAAAATTTTGTATAGCGATTTTCCTCCCGCCAAGCAGAGGTGAAAATCGTTTTCAACAAAATACGCCATAAATATTTAAGAGTAATGATGCGCTAATCAATGTGTGTTTAGGTAAGAAAATTATTTAGGTGTTTAAAGACGGTGTGTTCTCTTACCCCCTTTAAGGTGTTAATAGTGCAAAGGTAATTGTTGTTGTGTGGTTGACGAATGATAAAATTAAAACACAATCCAAATGATAATAATTTACAATCACAGGACAAAAAGAATATAGAAAATTTCAATATAAATATATTTTTTTATCTGAAACTACAACCTTTTCAGATGTAATGCGAAGCTTTTGAGTTGTAATTCAAAAAATGCCATTCATAATTCGCAACATTTCAATTGTTATATAAGGATTCCATTTTTAATTTTTTTTAATTTTTTTTTTTTAATTTTTAGGATTTCTATTGTATTCCGAGATTTTTTTTAATTGGTAACATTTTATTTGCAACCCCAGATTTCCCAAATCGTCGCATTAACGTTTAAATTCGCATTATTTAATTTTTAATTCGAATTATTACATTTGAAATTTCAAACAAAAAAAAAAAAAACATTAATTTTTATTACTCTTTCGAGACCGAGCTTAATGATCTGATATTTGCAGTGGAAAGGAAAGCCAAAGAGACTATCACACACTCACCACTATACGACGCGTTTCGCCTTTGGTTAAGCGGCTCATCTCGCATATCTAGTAGGGATGATGGCTTACAAGGGCCGTTTTTTGGAAAGTCGAAGTTATTGCGATTTAGCATATACGAATTAAAACAATGTTTTTCAAAACAATTCCTCACAGCAAAAAATAAAAAACCAACTAAAAAAGCTGTAAGTTCGGCCGGGCCGATCTTTGAATACCTTCCAACATTTGGAACGATTTTGTCAATTTTCAAAAAAAAAAAAAAAAAATCCGTTAAAAATTCTGTTAAAATCTTAAAAATACCGAATGTAACCGTCATATTAGGGTTTATACGACGATGTGGACCTGTATAGGCAATTTTTGTCATAAACCATTACAATACTTAAATTCGAAACTTGAATAAAAAATTCGGTGAATAATCATCAAATACCGAACACAGAGATGTACCGTTATATAGATATCGAAGACGTGGACCTGCACAGACAATTTTCTGTCATAGGCTGTAGTACCCATTACGAACTTCAAATATCAAATTTGAATGAATTCCGGTAAATAATGTCGCTAAAATCATAAAAATACCGAATAGCTTGAGGTACCGTTATATGGGGGCTATTCGCAGACATGCATCTGAACAGACAATACTCTGTCATAGGCTGTAGTATCCATTACGAACTTTAAATTCCAAATTTGAATTAATTCCGGTAAATAATGTCGCTAAAATCATCAAAATGCCAAATATATACCTATACCAAACCGTGGACCTACATTAACCATTTTCAATACCAAAAGTTCTGTAGATATAATACACATTTGAGAAAAATTTTATCAACCTACTTCATTTCTTTCGGAAGCTAGAATGATTTCCACAGACGGACAGAGGGACGGACATCGCTAAATCGACATAGAATTTTATGCTGATCAAGAATATATATACTTTGTGGGGTTTAAAATGTATATTTCGAGGTGTTACAAACGAAATGACAAACTTAATATACCCTCCATACTATGTTGGAGGGTATAAAAAATAATTTATAAAATCTTTAATATAATTTACACATAAACCAACTTATACATGGTTAAAAGCTGTTCTTCAAAAGAAGTGCTCCATAAGAGGGTAGATGTTTTTAGAGGTATAACTCCCTATTGACAATTGTAAAACAATATTCCGCCCTTTTTAGGTAAAACTATCTGAGAATTTGTCTAAGTAAATTCTACTAAACCCAAATCATTGAAAAAGAAGAATCCATTGTAAGAGTAATTATCTTCTTGAAAGCCAAGTCTCCATTAAATTCTCCTCGCTACGACAAATCTTTAGAAACAACTTATATAATTTTCATTTGGATTCGCCTATTGACATCCTCTATTAGTGTTTCATTCATATAATAAAAAATCATAGTGTTTCCTTAGGATTTGAATGCAACTTTCGATATCGTTCTGTTAATAAAGACGAAATTATAACCTAGACGAAGATTTATATAAAAAAAAGTTGATTAGCATTTATATATCAATTTCTTAATCGCCTGGGTATTTAGAGGTATTTGTTGATATAATTATAATAAATGTTACGGCTTTTTGGGTACTTAATAGATAATTAAATTATTTTATTCGCCATAAGACAAAAAATAGGCTGTCAGTTTATACATAATGTTAAAATCATATATAAAGAATATTTCCAACATTTATCACCTACATTTTAGCATAATTTCATGTTGTACACTTTATCATAAATTAATTGCTTGAAGCCCCTTAAATTATGCTATAAAAATTAAAAAAAATTAGTGTGAGAGAGCCGCCTTAAATGTGACTCATAAATTATGTGTAAACTTGCCTTCAGTGTCATATCATGATGAGTAAATTACCATTTAGATCAAAAGTTTTAAGTTTTAAGAAGTTTTTTATTCTGCACATTTTCTTATTAACAGCCTATTTCTGTAAAAAATTACTTTCACATGAATCGTTCGTATTCAAACGAATTCATTTTAATTTTTGTTTTTACACAACTTTGAAATATTTAGTCCATTTGATCATCATGTACTGCCTATTCGATATGAAATTATAGATAAAATATTTAAAACAGCTTCAATTGACCTGTATTCTCATATAGGAAAATAACCAAAATGTAAATCTAGTATGTGATGGATTTTCTTTAAAACCCAACATTATATAATACAAATCTGTAAAATACAAGAAAATACATGAATTTGTTCACAAAATTTCCTTCAAAATATTTTATACCCCCTTTACTTTTTCAAGCTGACCTCTTTTCATCTTCTTCTCTGTCAAAAAAAAAAAAAAAAAAAAAAAAATTAGAGGTATTCCATAAATATTTCTATTTCGACATAAAAATACTTGTTTATAAATTTGAAATTGAAAAATTTTAAGCATTTTTTAATTCTTTCTTTTTTTATGAATGACTATGATACCAAGAGAAGACTAAGATCTGAATTCGCCCCCTGTGTGACCTTTCTAAATTAGTTTTGATACCCACATATCGTATTTCAATTGTATTATAATATCCTTCTGTTTACTTGTTACCCTTTGGATATTTACTTATCAGTTCTTTTCTGCGTATTTTAACTAAAAATATAGGGTAAGTGTGCCTAAGTTCGGCATGTCCCAGTAGTCGGCAATTTTGAAATTTAAACTTAAATAACTAAGAATAGAATTGACCAAATAATGTAATAATTGCAAAACAACGTCAACAGTGTTCTCTGCTCTCTTTCTGTAAAAAAAAAACAATGAGCTCCGATCATTTATTACGAGAGAATAACGGTTTTCGTCAGTGAGTGTCTTCTAATGCGTGCGATAGTGCTTGTTTGTAAAGAAAAAATTAGTGGTGGCGTCAACTTAATAATCGATTTAAGTAAATTAAATTTAATACTTTTGGAATCAGAAATATTTAATAATAGTAAATAACAGTCTGAACTTTTCAGTCACTTTTATAACTTAAAAACATACAAATCAAGCATTTTTCTGTTATATTATTTAATGCCGACATTAGGAACAGAAAAAAGTGATTTGCCAGTAGTCGACAGGGGGTGCCTATTACTAGAAAAGTATCATTTTTCACCAATTTCACCAAAACTTGAGAAAAGTATTAAAAAATAATCCAAAAGCTACTCAAATAAATATATAATTTTTAGTCGGCAGTTGCTTTTAACTTTTCTAAATTAAGTAGGTTTTTTAAATCAGCTATTTGCCGTTTTAGATAGCGGTGGCATTTAAAAAAATGTATGTTATCTAAAGGAAAAAGATCAATTCCAAATATAAGAAAGGTACTTTTTTCTCTTTTTATTTAATCTCATTATTTTTTTAATTGAAAAACCATACGTTACTGAAGGTAACTATACTATTCTTGATTTTCTACCTATATTTGGTTCAGAATGATAATTAAATAAACACCCTATTTAAAAACGAAATTAATTTCAAATTCTGGATTTTACTGTGAATTAGTAATATAGCATTGTTTTATACTTTTTGAAATAAAAAAAATATACAAAATAATATTTTTGTTACTGAAATACCATATGTCGACTACTGGCAAATAGACATGCCGAGCATTGGAAAATGGTGCCGACTACTGGCAAAAAAACTACTATTTTAGTAAAATTGCAAATTTTGCCAATATAATAAAAACAAATTCAATTTTTGTTTATTATTTCGAAAACCAAACAAAATTTGGAATCTGAACAACTTTATTTTTCTGCAATTGAAAGATTTCACTCAGAATGTTGAAAGATTGAAAAATCGAAAATCCTAAAAGTGCCGACTACTGGTACACTTACCCTGTGACAAGAAATAAATAGTGTTTACTTAAAAGCCTTATATTTCTAAAGTTTTCACAGCATGAATAAAAATAGTTTTTTTGTTTTTTGGTTTTGATAATGTATTTAACTTTCGAACAAAAATTAATTTAATTTGACAGGAACTTAAGATATATGCAAGTGTTTTATACGTCATTTTGGATGATATATAGTAGGCGTATTCTAAGTTTTTTTTACAAATTTCGTTATGTATTAAAAGAAATATTTAATAACTCGATAATTTCTAATCCAATTTTAAAAAAATCCAATATCAACTTAACTTTATTTAAATTCAAATTTCGAGGCGAACTATTTTTTTTTTTACAAAACCTATAAATTTTGTGTAAAATTCTTAAGTATGTCTCCGATGATAAATATATTTATGTAGTCTCTTATAAAATATTAAACAGGGAAAAGTCGAAAACAAAAATTGGAAATCTTAACTAAGAAACAAAATCAACTTTGTGGTAGAAATTTCAGATTACACCTTTACGATTAAAAAGGGATCTACACAACTTGTTTAACTTATAAAAAATGGAAATGGTACGCTGTTACCAAAATTCCTGATTATGGACCAATGTAGATTTTACAGAAAACCTTAGATTTAATCCCTAATGAAAATGCTTCCCTAGGCCATAACTTTGCCAAAAACATTTTGTAGTATTTCTACTATTTCACACATAAGTTTAAAAAAATTTTGTCGGAATATACTTAACTTCTCTCAGCTTTTTATAATGAAAAATTACAACCAGTGATATAGACCTAATATATGAAATTTAGAAACTACTCATTGTTAAAAATGGTATGCTTGTAGAATTTTCAAGACACATTATGGGATCAATTTTTATGTATCGTATATAAAAGTAAGTAACCATTCAAAATGTGCCAAATCAAAAAAAAAATAATAATAATAATTATAAATAAATAAAATAAAATAAATAAAAAAATTTATATGGCAATTTTATTTGATATCCGTTTTCGTAATGTCATACAGAAACAGGTCCCTATTTTACTAATTTTTATATATTATTAAAATATGGTGATTGTGCATTAAAAAACTGTCTTATGTCAACTTTAGTCAAATTTTTTATATAAACTCCGAACATACTATGATATATAATCAGTAATACAATTTTGTAAGGAAGTAATTTATATATTGTTATTAACTTCGTTATAATTAACTTTGAGTGCCCGACTTGCCATATGAGGATATATATTCAATTTATTTTATTGTCTAATTATCCCACAGCTAATTTGTGTGTTTTTTATTGAATTCAAAAAAAAATATTCTATATTTTGAAGTTATTTTTGATCTAAGGCAAATATGGCAACATATTTTAGGATTTGAACAAAAATATACTTGTTCCTGCTTCTAATTTCAAGATGACTTCAAATTTTCGGAACATCACAATCTGGCTTATGACATTCAATTTTATATGTTGTGTACTGGCTTTTCAAAATCGTGCTCTGTCAACAATTTGTATTTCTTTCCAATTAGAAATTCAGATAGTTGAATCGAGCCAATACTAATTCTGTGCAAAACAAATTTTATTTCAGTATTTAATATATAGGTTTAAATGAGTTTTTTTAAATTTTTTTATTGACTTAATATGTTTAAATGTCTCACTAAATGTCAAAACAGACAATTCATATGTATTCTAGTTTAATTTCACAATTAATTTTGTGCCTTGACACTTCCGAATCAAGCTATAGTCAGCAATTTTAAAATAGTTTATCATTGGAAAAACACAGAATTGAATGATATTTTGAATCCAATTTAAATATCTTAAGCAGTTACATTCATTTTCGAAAAAAAAAATTGAACTAGTTTGGAAAAATCATTGTTTTTTTTTCTCTATCTTTGTATTTTTACAATAGTTTAAAAAAAAAGTTAATAAAAAATCGTTTATTTTAAATATATTAAATCTGGTGAAATTTATAAGTTAAAATCATATTCTGGCATAAAATCTTAAGTATTTGTGGTTGCTATTTATTGTTGACCTATTGAATTTTAATTTTGACTAGCCTTTGAATGAAAAGTTGTAGTTTTTATACCTTACACCATACATAGAAGGATATATTAAGTTTAACATTCCTTTTTTTAACTCCTCAAAATAGCCATTTTAAAACTCAAAAGATATACATTCTTCGTCCGCCTGTCTGTCCGCCCGTCTGCCTGTCAGTTTTTGTTTCCACATCCTTGCAGGGAACTGTCCATTTAGATTCACGACTTAGTAAAGCCCACATATAGCAGTGTATTCCTATATTCGGTATTTTTATGATTTTAGCTAGATTTTTAAACAGAATTATCTCAAACATGGAGTTCGGGTTCGTAATAGACCTCATCCTTCTCTGGCAGTTAATTGGCTGTAGAGGTCCACGTTTTCATATATATTCCTGTAATGTTTCACTTTTTTCATAGCTTCAGGTATTTAAAATTCTACTGTTCATTTTTATACCCTCCACCATTCTATGGGGGTATATTAAATTTGTCATTCCGCTTGTAACTCCTCGAAATATTTATAATCGATCAGCATAAAATTCTAAGACGATTAAGCGATGTATGTTTGCCTGTCCGTCTGTATATTGTACTGACGCTATCTTTCGAACGAATTGAGATATATGGCTAACGCTTTGCATACATGCATAGTTTACCAGTAGTTAAATGGGCCAAGTCGGTCGACGTTATCGTATAGCCCGGTACCTCCAGATATTCGATATTTCAGGAGTTTAGCGACAGTGTTTACCGGAATAATTTCAAATTGCATATTTCAAGTTCGTAATGGGTACTTGAGCCTATGACAAAAATTTTTGTATGCAGGTCCACGTCTTCGTAGAGCCCCCACATAACGGTAGCTCCGATATTTGGTATTTTGATGATTTCAGCAATATTATTCACCGGGATCGTTCCCAATTTCGTATTAGAAAACCCTAATGGGTACACAATCTATGGAACCCCTATATAACGGTAGATCCGACATTCGGTTTTTTGATAATTTCTGCAACATTATTCACCGGAATCGTTTCAAATTTCGTATTGGAAGATCCTAATGGGACACAACCTATGGAAAAAATTGTGTATGCTGGTCCACGTCTTCGTATAGCCCCTATATAACGGTACCTCCCGATATTCGTTATTTTCATGATTTTAGCGACATTGTTTGCCGGAATTAGTTCAAATTTCGTATTGGAAGTTCGTAATGGGTGCTACAGGCTATGCCAAAAATTTTTATGACGGTACCTCCCAATACTCGGTATTTTTTTGGTTTGTGCGACATTATTTCCCGGAATTGATTCAAATTTGGTGTTTGAAGTTTGTAATAGGTACTAGAGCCTATGACAAAAATCGTTAGCAGGTCCACGTCTTCGTATAGTCTCCATACAATAGTTTTCGTTGTAGTGGTAATTTCCGGAAGTTTTTTGGAATTTTTCAAGTTCCTTGCAAATGGTGGAGGGTTTAAAAAAATGGGCCGGCCGAACTTAGCGGTTTTTGTATATATTTTTTTCTAAATATATTCTAATATTTTTAAGAATTTTGATAAAAGTGTTAGGGTTAAAAATTAAAATCAACGTTTTAAAATCGGTAATTTTTAGTCCACTTTAAAAACAAAATATATTTGAAAAAAAAATTATTTCACTTCTAACAATTAAAATATTACTTAAAGATAAAAGTTCAAAATTAATTGTTTTTCTTTGACCTATAATAAATATTTTGAAGATTTTTTTTTATTTTAGAAAAAATTTTCACATTTATTAACCCGTTTTCATATAACGAGTGACTAAGGCTATTTTAATTTAAATTACCAGTGCCTGGCAAAACTAAGAAAATATATATTTTAAAGATTTTTTTATTCTTAACACTTTGTATTTCAATCAATGTTTGCATACTTTCGGGATCGATATAAAATGACAATTGATTCATTCATAGAATAATAAAAATATTCTTGATCTGGGCTATGGGATTCGGTTCTGACAATAGGAAAATGAATGGAAAAAAAAATTCAAAGTATTTTCAAATGTTAAATTTAAATAAAAAATAATATATGTTTTTTAAAAAACACAAATAAAAATTTGTTTTCTTTCGACGAAAAGGGAAAAGTATACAATATCTATTCTTAAACTATTATCAAAAAAAAAAAAAAAAACGAAAAAAAACAAAGAAAAAAAAATCAAAACATATGTTTCGTTTCTTGGTGTGACCTAGGACAACTTCATTTGAAATGGCAGACATTTTGATACGTTTTGAATAGAATACATTCATTTTTTGCTCTATAAATCAAGTTTAAATTCAAAACATTTCTCTTTAAAACTCTCCATATACTTTTTTTAATACATACAGAAACATATAATGTATTAATTACCTTTGCACCATTAACATATGATGAATATATATATTTTTATTAAACCGAAAATATTTTTCTCAACATTACACTACTTTGTTTTAAAATTAACATTCAATTTCAAAATTAACAAAATCATGCAGAAAATATAAAAGAAAAATCTAATTGCTTTCTTGATGAAAATAGATTTTCTTCAACGCCTTTTGGTTATACATCGGTATATACATATCTACAACAGGCACCATTGCACGTTTATGGAGATTTTCAATATTCAATTCGATTTGAGATTTTAAATTCCAAAAAAAAAAAAAAAAAAAAAAAAAACAAAACAAATAAACATCATTTATAAACAATTCAAATTGAAATCACACACACATACACCAAGGCATATGTGCAGTAATCCGGACACACACGTACCGCACTGTGGACCGAATATTTGTGCTGAATTCATAACAAACTACAAATGAAAACACTTGAAGTGTAAAATAATATAAAATGGAAATTGAAATTTTCACTTTGTTTAGATTTGAAAATGTTTGGAAAATAAAAAAGAAACGTAAAAACACAAAAACTATTTTCAATTTGGATAAATAAGTAAAAGGGGGGTAAATTTTTCCAATTTTGTTTTCTTTTCATGAAAAACTTTTGAAAAAAAAAACTCAATAGATTTTTCATTAAAGAAAATTTTGCATAAATCAATTTTCCATATTGCAAAGAAATTAAAGAATAAGAGCTTTGTTGTTGTTGTGTGTTATTAATTTTGCGCAAAAATTCCGTTTATTCTCAATACAATATGGTTTGAACGTTGAACATTATATGCACATCATGGCGATGCTATCGAACATACACTTTTTTACAACTGTGAAGCATACGATTTGAATTCAATTTACGTTTTGGTCGACGTAGAGTTGAACGACTTGATTGTTTGTTATTATTTTTGCAATTCGATTTGATTCCTTTAGTTTCGTTTCGAAAACGGAAATTTTATTAGCATATCAGTGGATATTTCAATATTGTTGATTTTTATATATTTTTTACATATACACATGTACGCTATGTATATAGGTATTTATATATATACTAAATTAAGTATGTTGTTGTGTTTTGGGAAAATTATATATTTTTCTCACACGATCTGTGTTTGATTTGGAATCATACGGAAATTTTCGCTGACTTAACTACACAAAACTCAATTTCATACTGAAAAAGGACGGCAAACTCTGTCGAGAAAAACACCAGACAACGGCCATAGAATAGAAGAAGAATGCACACACAGGCAAGCACACAAATGGACGATGTGGCTGTCGATGATGATGATGACGACGACGACGGCCAACACCAGTCAGCAGTCGTCAGGCGGCCGTTTTTCGAAGTTGAAACAACGAGTCGGTCGCAACAAAACGAGCAACAATCAGTCGTCGTTGCTTCGTTTATCCAAAACGGCACACTCACAACCAATCAGTCAACCAGCCAACCATTAGAACATTATCGTAGGGTGGGTGGCGCAAGGCAGGTATTTTGTATTCAACACACCATCACGGCATTACATGATGTGTCTCTACCAAACCAGACCAACCGAAACAAACAAACGAGCAGTTTACAATTGGTAAACGAACGAACATAACACAACATACAACCATACCACAACTCATTTACAGCAACGAGCGAGTAACCGAATGGTTTTAACGAATTGTTGAAATATTTTGTTCGTCAATAAATTTCCTATTAGAAATTTTCCTTCAAACCTGTCTGAAGTATGGTTGTATGCGTTTTGGTTCGACCATGTAATGGAATTGTATTTAGTTGTCTGACGTGATGTTTGTTTGGCCGTTTTTACACAGTTAAATGAAAAAAAACCTGACACAACATTTGTGAGTGCCAGCCGCACTTATTGGCTAAAATGAGACAATTTTGCAATTTTATTGACACAGAGTTTGTCTGTTTTGTTAGGAACTGGATGAACCATCTAAAGAAGAATAATTTGTTGCTGTTAAAAGAACGACATGATTTTTATATCCTCCACCAAAAAAGGTATGGAGGGTATATTAAGTTCGTCATTCCGTTTGTAACTCATCGAAATAATCATTTTAGACCCAACAAAGTATATATATTCTTGATCAGCGTAAAATTCTAAGACGATTTAGCCCTGTCCGTCCGTCTGTCCGCCTGTTGTAATCACGCTAAACGAATTAAGATAGGAAGCTAAAATTTTGCACAGATCTCTCTTTTGTCTGCAGGCAGGTCCAGTTCGAAGATGGATATATCGGTCCACGATATCGTATAGCCCCCATATAACGGTGCCCCGATATTCGGTATTTTGATGATGTTAGCCACATTTTTCAATGGAATTGTCTGAAAATCCACACAAAGAGTTCCTTGTGGGTACTTTATACCTCGGCAGAGAATTATCTATATAGGTCCACAATATCGTATAGCCCCCATGTAACGGTACCCCCGATATTCGGTATTTTGATGATTGTAGCCAAATTTTTCAATGGAATTGTCTGAAATTCCACACAGGGAGTTCCTTGTGGGTACTTTATACCTCGGCAGAGAATTGTCCATACAGGTCCACGATATCGTATAGCCCCCATGTAACGGTACCCCCCGATATTCGGTATTTTGATGATTTTACCCACATTTTTCAACGGAATTGTCCGAAATTCCACAGAAGGTGTTCCTTGTTGGTACTTTATACCTCGGCAGAGAATTATCTATATAGGTCTACAATATCGTATAGCCCCCATATAACGGTACCCCCCGATATTCGGTATTTTGATGATTTTACCCACATTTTTCAATGGAATTGTCTGAAATTCCACAAAAGGAGTCCCTTGTGGGCATTTTACCTCCTCAAAAAGAATTGTCTATATAGGTCCACGATATCGTATATCCCCCATATAACTGTAACCCCCGATATTCGGTAGTTTGATGATGTTAGCCACGCTTTTCAATGGAATTGGCTTAAATTCAACACAAGTAGTACTTCACCCCCTGAGAGAGAATTGTCTATACAGGTCTACGATATCGTATATCCCCCATATAACGATACCTCCCGATATTCGGCATTTTATGATTTGACCCACATTTTCCAATCGTATTGTCTGAAAATCCACACACGGGGTTCTTTGTGAGCACTTTACCCCGAAACGGAATTGTCTATATAGGTCCACAATATCGTATATCCCCCATATAACGGTACTCCCCTATATTCGGTGTTTTGATGATTTTAGCCACTTTTTCCAATGGAATTATCTGAAAATCCATACATGGAGTTCCTTGTGAGTACTTTACACGCAGGTTCACAATATCGTATATCCCCACAATATAGGTTCACAATATCGTATATCCCCCATATATCGGCACCTTCCTATATTAGATATTTTAAAGATTTTAAAAGAATTTTTATTGGATTTTATTTTTTTGAAAATTTTTTAATTCGTTCCAAATGGTGGAGGGTATTCAAGTTCGGCCCGGCCGAACTTACTGCTTTTTTACTTGTTATAAACAATGAATGGTGGGAACCCTTAGAACATTGTTGAGAACGATTTCTAGATTCGGAGATGATCAAGTTATTACTTAAAGTTATTACGTCAAATCCGACGCTCACAACTATTTGAGAATCTTGAATTTAAGCTAAGCTTTAAAGTTATTCTTGCTTACCTCTATGGAAGACAATAAAAATAGCCGTCATAGGTACTTAAACAAGCCTTCATATACGAGAGGCCCTTAAATTTATCCGGGTCACCAACAAAATTATCACATTAAAGAATTTATTACGAGATATTACTTAACATTCGCTAAGGTGGAAACTCGATTCATAAAACTAAGACCTGCTCAATTTTATACCCTCCACCGTAGTATGGGGTATTTTAAGTTTGTCATTCCGTTTGCAACACCTCGAAATAGACATTTTAGGCCTTGATCGGGCATAAAGTTCTAGGTCGATTTAGCGCTGTCCTCCGTCTGTAGAAATAGCTTTCGAACGAAACAAAGTAGATTGATACAATTTTACTGAAATGTATGTTATGTCTGCATGACTTTTGGTATTGAAAATGGATCATGTAGGTCTAATTTTTGGCATAGATCCCATATAACGGTAACATTATTCACCGGAGTTGTTTGAAATTTAGTATTTGAAGATCGTAATGAATACTACAGTCCAAGACAGAAAATTGTATCTGTAGGTCCACGTCTTCGTAAGGCCCCCATATAAAGGAACCTCCCGATATTCGGTATTTTGATGATTTTAGCTACATTATTCAACGGAATTGTCAAATTTCGTATTTGAAGTTCGTAATGAAGACTACAGCCTATGACAGAAAATTGTCTATGCAGATCCAGGTCTTCGTATAGCCCCCATATAACGGTACTTCCCGATATTCGGTATTTTGATGATTTTTGGGACAATATTCGTCGGAATTGTTTCAAATTTAGCATTCGAAGTTCAAAATAAATATTACGTACTAAGACAGGTCCACGTCTTGGTATAGCCCCCAAGTAACGGTACATCCCGATATTCGGTATTTTGATGATTTTAGCGGCATTATTCAACGGAATTGTTTCAAATTTCGCATTTGAAGATCGTAATGAAGACTGCAGCCTATGACAGAAAATGGTCTATGCAGATCCAGGTCTTCGTATAGCCCCCATATAACGGTACCTCCCTATTTTCGGTATTTTGTTGATTTTAGAGATATTATTCACCGGAATTATTTCAAATTTGGTATTTGAAGTTCGAAATGGATACTACATCCTAAGACAGAAAATTGTTTGTTCTGGTCCACGTCTTTATATAGCCCCCATATAATAGTATATTGATGATTTTATCCCCATTATTCACCAATCCCCACGTCGTCGGCTGCATTTGGTACTTTAAAGATTTTAACAGAATTTTTAACGGATTTTATTTCTTTGAAAATTTCCGAACTCGTTCCAAATGATGGAGGGTATTCAAAGTTCGGCCCGGCCGAACTTTCAGCGTTTTTACTTGTTTATTTATAAGTATGTGTATTTTTTCACTTTGTCACTAATTGTACAATTTTCGTTCCCAGCTTTTACGGCTTATTTTAAATTGTAATCATTTTATTTAAGCACTTTTCACTATTTTTGTTCCAAAGTACCATTTTTTGAGGTGATTGTTCCGAGAAAAAAGTTGCAAGTGGTATCCAAAACTTTATGAATATTTGTCATTTAAATATTTTTTACAAGATGTTTGGCATCCACCAAAACAAAGGATTTTTACAATTAATTTCTGATTTTATTAAATACTGTGCCATATTGTGCTCTCTGTAGTGAAATCTCCTTCTCTCGTCTGCAAAGAAGCTGTACGTTCTCTCTGTTGCCTACAACATGTTCATAAACAACACAACTTGTGGATTTTCCAGACACGTGTGGTGTTGCCAGTAAAAATGTGTGGGAGAAAAATGTGTTTGCAAGTATTGCCGCATGGCGGCTAATGTATGAAAAATTGAAATTGCATAGCATCGTTACTGCTGCCGCATCGTCAGCATCATCATCAGTCTCGTGGTCGGCAACATTGGCATTGCTGACAAACGACCAGCCAACCAACCAACCAGCAACATCGATCAACAACATCGACAATTGGTTGCTACTGGCTGGATGTATGAAGTCCCTTAACTAAAGAGACCGAACTCATGGCATGACACATGCCGCTGTTGGTGCCCCGACTCACGGCTGTTGTTGCCGTTTTGTTGGTGATGGTGGTGCCTCCAACATTTGTTGGAAGCTTGTTGCTGTTGTTTTTGGCACATGTTGTCCTCCCTACCAACCAACCAACTCAGCCAAGGGAGCATTTTGAGATATTTGTTGCTCTCTCTCTTTTGGATGATTTTATTTTTTGCCAATTCCTTTTTGTTGTTATTGTTTTTCAAATCCTGCTGCTGTTGCCTCTTCCTCCGTTGCCTGGCTATGCGGTTGGGGCATATTGTGTTTGTTGCTATTGCCGTTGTCGT
The DNA here is from genome assembly GCF_030504385.1 of Musca domestica. Taxonomy (NCBI): domain Eukaryota; kingdom Metazoa; phylum Arthropoda; class Insecta; order Diptera; family Muscidae; genus Musca; species Musca domestica. The sequence goes on along the minus strand of NW_026712363.1, from coordinate 14,642,924 downwards.
CGTAGTCATAGTTGTTGTAATATTTAATAAAAAGAGTGCATACGTTTCGCCATAATGGTCTCCTACCACAAGTGCAACAGAGATGGCAATATGTTGTTGTTATTCCTTTTTGTAGTTGTTTTATGTGAGAATGTTGTTATTTTTTTTGTGCAAAGTTTTTCGTTACGACAACGAGAGGAGCACAAATAATACGTATCGAGTTGTTTCTGCTGCTGCTGTTGCTATTTGTTGTCGTTGTTGTTGCTGCTGTCGTTGGAGTTGTTATGTGATGATGATGACGATGTTGTTCTTGTTGCCTCATAAAATATATAGAGATGTGTGTTGTACGTGTGTATGATTGTTGGGGGAAAAAAGGTTTGCATTTTGTAACATTTAGGTTTAAATAGAATTTTATTAAATAACAAAAATAAATTAATTTAATTATGTAATAAATGATACAAATATAATAAATTAACTGTGTGTATATGAGAAACTGTTTGAAATATTGTCCATATTTATGACAGTTTGAATGTTTTTTTACATTATTTCGGTGGCATAGTTACTTACATACACACATGTGAACCTCTATAAAATTCACTTTAAAGTGAAATAGTTGGGTACCTACGTAGAAATACATTTTGTTACAGATAATTTGTGTTGCCTGGACAGCTATACATATTTTCATAACGGAAGATAATAAGAGTAGGAACCGAATTATAGGTAGGTACTTCTACAGAAGATTAATGTGCATATTTTACGTGGGAACCATATATCTGTATGCATCAGTCTATATCCATCTAACAATGCCGGCTGATATACGGATAACTTGATGAAAGAAGACCTACAAAAATATGTAATATAAGTCATGTCACGAGAATTAATAAATTTAAAAATCTAAAAAATAACGAATATATCCGTTCTATTGGGCCTGCATAGGCAATTTTTGTCATAAGTAATTACAATATTCAAATACGAAACTTGAAAAATGTCCGGTGAATAATGTAGCTAAAATCATCAAAATATCGAGTGCAGAGAGGTGTCGTTATATCGGGGCTGTGCAAAGACCTGGACTCGCATATACAATTTCTTGTCACAGGCTGTAGTACATATTAGGAACTTCAAGTACGAAATTTCAAACAACTTCGGTGAATATTGTACCTAAAATCATCAAAATACGGAAAATAGGTAGGTATTGATATATGGGGCCTATACGAAGAACTGGACCTGCATAGACAATTTTCTGTCATAGACTGTAGTTCCCTTTACGAACTCTAAATATGAAATTGAAATTTTATGTCACGTGCTGTTATATCCAAATTTGAAACAATTCCGATGAATGTCGCTAAAATCATCAAATGCCGAATATTGGGAGTAACCATTATATGGAGGCTATACGAAGACGTGGGCCTGCATACGCATTTTTTTCATATGCTGTAGTACCCATTACGAATTCTAAATACTATACAGTAATATTTGAAACAACTCCGCTGAATAATATCCTTACGTATGCTTAAAGGAGTTAAAGTATCAGTCGGTTTTGCCGACAGATGTATACCTTCAGCTAATGTTGGATTATTTAAATGTATGTTGACTTCTGTTATTATTATTCAAATTGTTGACCCACTATGGAGTAGGTTCCGGAGGAATGAGCCAATATTGTCCATTTTGTATCGGACCTAATTAAATATGATATTAGTATTGCGACGTGCCAGGTTTGGACTGCATTGGCCACTTCCTTCACTTTGTATGAGATGAGTGATAATTTTTAGAAAATGTTAAAATGTGCGTGAACTTCCAGATATAGTCGACTAATACAGATACAAATTCTGATATTGGCAAAAATACAAGAAAATCGAACATTTGTATCCAACTTTATGCGAAATCATAAATTCCATATTCATTCATTGAACAAGTTATAAAGCATCGCTGACTTGTTTTGCAAGTTATGACAGCTAAAAGTATTGAAAATTGTGACCCTTTGTGGTACCAGAAGGTTTTCGCAGATATGTATCATCTTCATAACAAGTCGTGTGTTAGCAAAAATGTTTGTATGTGTGAAATTTGAAGAGAGTTGGACGCTTGTACCGCTTTTTGGAGTATTTTGTTTTTTAAAATTTTGATTTTTCTCTCGATTTTTAACATTTCGTAGGTTTCTACCTCAATTTTGAACTACGTCAGCTATAATTTTATATTTCTAGTTATTATAAGGGTAAATTTCACCTCGCAAAACTAATTTGTATAGTAGTTGTATAGACCTTATTCAGGGACGCAGGGGATGTCCTTGAAATGTTAACTATTATCACATTCATTGTAAATTTTAGTTTCTGCTAGTGGAAAACCTCCACCCTCCACCAAGCTGTTTCGCCCTATGACGGTACCTCCCGATTTTCCTTATTTTTAATGTTTCTGCCTCTTAATAAGAAAAAAACTTTTCCGCAAAAATGGTTCCATGTAGCCATCATAAAAAGTCACCCAACCTTCCAATAATGAATATGTTAAAGGCGCCAACCACAATTTTCAAATAAATGTGCTACGATTGAGTATTTATACTTGTTTTGATATGTTTAAAGTACCCAAATGCTAAGGACTCCTAGACAACTGACTTAATTTCAGTTTTTAAAAGGTGGAGTTCATAAAAAATCGGCTTTTAATTTTTTTGGGATCATTCAAGCATATATGGGATTTATAACGTGGATTAAATCAAATATTTTTTTTTTCAATTTTCAAATATTTTTCTAAAAAATTTTGAAGTCAAGCGAAAAAATGATTTAAAAAAAAGTCTGAAATAGGACAGTAAGGGTAACATCCAATAAAATTATTTACATGTTTACATATTTTGTACACGTCCTTAAAAAGAAATGCAATTAAATTAAAAAAAAATCTTTGTTTAAATTTCAATTCACAAAAAATACTCTTAGATTTTATTAAATTTCAACAACATATGTTTCTTTTCTCTTACATCCTTGAACTGCCTTATATGAACCAGATTGGATTGGATTCAGGCTTTTTCATTAAGACACATTTTTTCATAAAATTAATTTTGTTGTTAAAATTAAAGTAGCGAAATTGATATGTACTCGTGTTTTACTAAACAATTGCGATTAATTTTTCTTCGAATATTTTGTTCATTCTTTGCCAAATCTTCAAAATATTTTCTTCGTTTATATGCTAGCAGGGTTCTTTTTTTGTGTAAACATCGACACCCACACGTGTGTTTTGTTGTAGTTGTAATGTTTTTCTTTTTGCCATCTGTGTTTCGTTTTTCTTTTGTCGTGTATTTTTATTTCAAATGTATGAGATACTATATACAGAGAATACACCACCAATGGAGAGAGAGAGAGAGAGAGAGAGAGTGAGAGTTCTACTAATAAGACTTAGAAAAACTGAAGGGAGAGTGAGAAAATGACAACCTAACATAAATCAACAACAAACTATTTCAACAATGTGATGAATGAATGTGATAAATTTGCCGCTATTTTTGAAGCGAATAGCAATCACAACAGACTGACCAGGAGAAACATTTCTCTCGTACTCTCTCCTGCAGTTAATACTCAAAATATGGTGGGAAATTATTTGTGGCTGTTTTTCACATGAGCTCTCTAAGTTAATGTTTTGTGAATGAGTGCTATATTTAAGCTGCTCTCATTTTCTTGTCCACCCCTTTCCAATCCCTCCATAATCCTTGTGTTTACATCTCTTGAGTTTTTCTCTGTTAACGCAAAATTTTGAAAATGTGCGTTTAATGTAATTGTTGTTACTTTACTTCTCTCCGCGATTACACTCACGCAAAAACAATTGTGTTAATGAGAGTGGCATTAGTGCAACCAAGCAAATCATTGTTCGCCCACTCCCCACCTCCCCTAACGATGGGTGGCTGTTGTTGGTGGTTGTTGTTTTTGCTGCTGCTGCTGCTGTGTGTTTACCAATTTGCCAGCACATGAGAAGCAACAATTTTCAATAAATAATAAAAAGGACGATGATGGTGATGATGAAGATTGAAAAACACCGGCTTCGTATACAGAAGATATACGCACACAGTTAAAGAATTAAAAAAAAAACTGTGACACACATACATAAATTTTTTTACACCACTTTAAAGTTTTTCTTTTTATGATTCTGTAATGTAGAGCTAGAGGTATATAAAATAACTAAAATCAATATAAAATAAGAACCCCTTAACCAACGAAAATAATCAGACTGAACCACTCACCCCTTAAAACGTGCACCACCATGAATAAGGGGTGTATTAAGTTTGTTTTTTTTTTTTTTTTTTTTTTTTTTTGAAAGGAAATTTTTTGAACATCTTTTGGATCTTAAGGTGAAAAGTGTATTGTGAATCAGAGCTCTAATCATCTTACAATTGTAATTTTTATACCCTACAACACTATGTGTTGGGGGTATTATAAGTTTGATTGGGCCGAAAATTATGTAACACCTCGAAAAATTTGTTTCCCGTCCGTCTGTCCATGTTAACTTGCATGCACTGTACAGGTCACAATTATGGCCTGATCTCCACGAAATTTAGAATGGAGGTGGGGCTAGAGCCAGAATAAAAGCCTATTGCTTTTGCAGCATAAGCATAATCCTGATTTTGCAGTTGCTCTACAGGTCGCAATTATAGACCAATCGACGCGGAAGTTGGCATGTGGCTAGAATTTAGGGCTGGACAGAAGCCTCCCAATTTTGATGGTCATCGGGTAATATTTAGTGGGTGAAATAGACCATAACATTTGAGTTAAATAAAACTCAAATTTTCCATTATTCCGCGAATATTTTTAATCCCGGCGAAATCACAAATAGACGAACAGGTTAATTCTGACCGTTGCATAGATTCTCATAGTAAATATATTGGAGATATATATAGCAAAAAATATATACAATGTGTATATACAAAGGAAGGGGATGTTAGCTAGAATGCTTATATCTCAAGAATGGCGGGACCGATTTTGACAAATTTTGTCAATTCAGAATGCCCTCTTCACATAAAAGAATAAAATTAAAAAAAATCGCATAAAAAGATGCCAATGCCAGAAAATGTTCCTGATTTTGCAGCTGTTATAATACAAATAGAAACCAAAGAATACAAAATCTCGCATGAAGTTAGAGTTAAGGACAGCAAGTAGTATGGACCTCTACTTTTGTGTGAAAAAATACCAGAATTACTTACAGGCGATATCCGAAATACATAAAAGGCGAACTTCTGGCTTTTTTATGCTGATTTCGGTGACCAATATAGCCAAATATTGTAAACATGCAAATCATATAGATTAGTCTAAATTTGGAGATTCAGAGGGGTCTCCTTCTTCTGGAGATTATCGCAAAATATTTAGTGGTTCAAATTACCCAAAAACAGAAAAAATTCCTGAACACACAATTGAAGCAAATCAACACGCCTTACAAGAGAGTTAAGGACAGTGAAGAATTCTAGCATTTTGGCCTTTTGGATTATATTTAGCTGTAAAATGGACCAGGACAACTAACAGCACGACGGATAACGTAAATATTGGGCGAATATCCCTGGTCCAAATGCTAGGGGTAATATCTGGGCAGTGCTCCGTGACATAATTTTAAAGCGAAATCTTCAAAAATGGATTTGGACACAAGGGGGCTTCTAACATATTGTAGTGTTGTAGGGCATCACATGGTCGGCACCGCACTACTATAGCATTTGCTTACTTGTTTTTTTTAATATACCCCTATTTTAACCTTATATACAAAAGTTTTTACTGGGAATACGACCACCTTTTTGTTTGAAAATGGAAATTGTGTGAATTGGTGCACCATTTATATGGGAGCTAGAGACGAACGCAGTTCAACTTTAAATGCAGAGAATATGTCAGAAGCCTAAACATTTAGATGGTCCGACCTCGGCTCCTACAACCTGCCCCCACATTACTTTGTTTTCTCTCTTGCAAAGACCCGGCATATATATATGTGCGCCATAACCACCAAGAGCTATCATCCATAAAGAGAAATTTTGAAATCATAAAAATCTTATTGCACATTCGTGTTCAAATATGTACTATAACAGTACATATCTGGATCCGTTCTTTAAATAATAAAAATTTCGGATAATTCAATGGTTGTGTTAGAATTGGTCTTATCTTTTAAAATTATTATTTAAAAAATATAGAAAGGACCGAAATATAGTTTTCAAGGATAATTTGAATCATTGAAGAGATTTTTTTTGAAGAACTGCCCGAGTAACCACCGTTTAATGTTTTAAAATAATGATATAGAATTACTGAAATTGGGTTTCTAAAAAATATTCATTTGAAGGAGTGTTGCAGATTTTAGAATTAGCTTTTGAAGGATGTCAGAAATAGGATTTAAATAATTTTTTGTTATTTCTGTACGTCTGTCGTGGGTTTTTAAGAATATTGCAGACCATTTCAGATTTTTAACCTGATTTTGGGGATATTGTAGGGCTTAAGGTATATTCTTTCTATCTTATATTCAGTGTCCTATTTTCATTTATTTTCATTTAATTACTTTCAATTTCTGCTATGCATTCCTTTTTTTCTACTCAATTCTTAAAATGTCCTGTCATTTATCCCCTCCAAACTTTGACATTTAAACGATGATCAAAGTCTGCGTTTCTTATACGTCCTCCAAGTTTCAGATGTTTGTTTTAATTTGCTCAGTATTTTTCCTCAAACTTTTAAGAACAAAGTTTTTTGTGATTAAAATTCTTTTTTTTTTTAATTTTGATAAATATTTTGGTATCCTTTTTATACAAAAATGGGATTGCCTTTTGTATTTGCCCTTATGTTGCTGTTGTTGTTGGAAATGCTTAACGCACGACTGACAATGGAAGCTTGGACGTGGTGCGTGGCACTTTCGTCTTGTCAGGGCTTTGAACATCATTGTCCAGTTTAATATTAAACCAGGTTAATTTCAGACCAGTGGCTTTCTATGGCTATCAGTGAATCTGATTGTTGTTTCTGTTGTTATTTTGTTTTTTTTTTCATCTCTTCAATTCAATATGTTTCATTGTGCCACTCTCTTGTCTGGTTGCTCTTCCGCTTCCATGTGACCATTTCATTTCATACTATATAAAAAGTGGTTACCACAAATACTGCGTGAATGTATTTGTCAATGTGTATGTGTGTGCGTGTGTTAGTTTCTATGTATTTCATTTCACACAGATAACTAACTGACTACAAGTGGATCTTCTTCTTCTCTCCATCGACTATTTGTGCGTGCCGTTCTATTTTGTATCCTTTGTTCGTTGTCTTACATTTTCCATTTTTTTTTTTCAAACTTACGCATGTTGTTGCTATTGCCCTCCAACAGATGATATAATGATGAAGATGTGGTAAATACTGGGTTTGGGTTTTGGATGGATGTAAGCATGGTCCTGAATACAAAAGGATATGTGTCACTGGGATAGTTAACCTTTAGCAGGACAACAGTTGTCCCCCCTTTAATTTTGTTGTTTCATTTGATTTCTTTTATTCTTTAAATGGAGAAAAAAACGCACAATTCTAGAAATGATATAAATGCGAGATATTTGAAGAATGACCAGCAATTTAAAGAATCGCAGAGCTAATTAAAAGGGAGGGAATGATTTGAGACCGTACAACTTACTTTCTGCGGAAGAAAAATTCAATGAATAAAATGTTGCATAAGGAACTCTTTAAAAATACATATAGAAACAATGAAGCTTTAATTTTTGTTAGTTCATTTATTTGAGTCATTCGAATTGATACCCTACTGGCCAGTAACTTTTTATTTCTAATCGAAATAACGATTTTAGACACCATTAGATCGAGTTCAGAGATGGGAAAAATCTCATTGATACAATTACAAATTTACACATTATATAAAGCATAGGCTCGCTATTTCTCGTACCTTATCAACATTTATAAAAACTCCCCAAAAATTTTAGTTTTTTTTTCCTTCAGACTTCGCACACTTCAATGTTAATGTCAATATTAAATCGAGTTTGAACATTGAATTTATCCCTTTAATCTTTTTGGCTACTCCCCTAAAAAGTTAAAAACGAACTGAACCATTATTTATCAAAATTCGTCTGATATTGCAATTTTACGCACAAAAAACGTGAAATCGGATAAAGATATAAATGGGAGCTATATACAAATCTGAACCGATCCCTATAAAATTAAGCAGATCTGATAGCTGGAACCAAATATCGTTGTTTTGGAGGGCATTTTACGGAGAATGAACTTTCATACAAAATCGGATGGAACATATATTGTGGATATATAGCTATATCTTATTTTATCTATCCGATTTTCAACAAATTCAATACACTTACTTTCAAGCTGAATTCGTTAGTGAGTTCCAAAATTTGGCAAAGCGGAAGATGATATATGGCACCTATGTGCAAATCTCCACCGATCTCGATATAATTTGGCTAATATATTTCTGAGGTGCAGTTGATATATTTCCCCGAATATCATTTTTGTGGACAAACATTTCGGATGAAGAAAAAAATATTGGAGCTATAGCTATATCTAAACCAATTTTCACCAAATTTGACAATATTGTTTCTAGGCTTAATTTAGCCGAATGTGTCGAATTAAATCATATTTGGACTAATATTACACATTTGGTGCACTATAAAAGGCAAATCGGACGAAGATATATATGGGAGCTATATCTGAATTTTGACCGATTATATCCAATTTTAATAGGGACCTCCTCCTCGGACCAAACAAATGATTTGTGCAAAATTGCATGTGGATTGGACAATAAATGCGACATGTACTTTGTTTACAAGAATACATGAACAGACGGGCGACCGGACGGACTTTCGTAAGTCGACTCAGAATGTGATTCTATTCAAATCTTCGAAAGGAACAATGGGTCTATCTCGCTTCTTTCTCTATGATACAAACAAATTCACAAAGACCTAATACACAACAGTGGTGTAGGGTATAAGGAAAGGATTCCGATATAATCCGGACTCGCATATCGCAATATTTTTAATGTTGATCCCATAAACGTTCAATATTTTTATATATCATTCACATATGGAGATTTGAATATCGATATTTGATTTGCTAGCTAAGGATTGTGAATTTTCTTCAATATTATTAACAAATTGAGATCCAAGAATACTGGATTTTTAAAAATATCTTTCAAGAACTTTGGAGATTTTTAATGACTTGGTGGATGATAAAGATGATTTCATGAACATACCATTTTTTATTTTTTTTAAGGATTTTGTTGACTTTTGAAGATATATTTAAATGTCTTCATAGACCAACATCGTAATTTCTTCCTGGACAAAATCGTGCTCTTTTTTTCAAAATGTTTTTGGATCAAAACTGTTGATTTTTAGAATATTGAATGTAAATCACATTTTTATTAAATAATTGAAATTTTTTTTAAAGACTTCGGGTCTAGAAATTTTTTATGAACAATTCGATGACTTCTATAAAAAGTGTGACTTATGTGTATCAAGCCAAGAAAAAGACTTTTTTTTGATATATCCCAAGGAATATCCTCCTGGAGTTGCTCAAGAATATTTGTTACACGATCTTTCTTCATTAAAATCGTGGATTTGAGGGAGATTTTTTACGACCTTTTGGCTGAACTCTGTCGATTTTGTCGAATTTTTTCAAGATCGTTAACAAAACTCGTAGATTTTCAACCAAGTAAACTTCGTGTTTTTTATGAATAGGGACTTCCCGAAAGTATTGATTTTTTAAGGCATATGTCATTTTTTTCATGAATAGTGCCTAAAAATTGTGGATTCTGCAGATCTTCACCTGAGTCTTAAATTTTTCTAGGACTTCTTGTAAAAAATTATGGATTTTTTAACAAAATATTGTAACGACCTTTTGGCCGAAAATCGCCTTACACGTTTTCATTTTTAAGTCAAAAAATTGAAAATTAAAAAAAACCTTTTTCGATATTTTCAAAATTTTTCTAAGGACGTTCCGAACAGAAATCATGGATTTTGATAAATGATTTTGATTCGTTTTTTAGATATTTTTAGGAACTAGGTTTTTAAATATTTATCAAGGAATAATTTTTTGACAAGGTCATCTTAGAAGATTTTCACTATATCTTTCTTCGCCGAAATCGCTAATTTTAAGGACCTTTTTACCCCAAACTGTTAAATTTCTATCGAGTTTTTCAAAACCTTACATAACATAATTTAAATCGTTGAATTCCAAAGATTCCCTTAGTTCTTTAATTTGACTTTTTCAAGATTTTTTTTCTTGAATAGGGTCGATTGAATCTTTGTCAAATTTTGAAAATTTCAACAGTGAAGATACATGAAAAATGTAAGATATAACTTACCACAAGGTTGGGGGGAATAAAAAACCAGCCATGGCTATACGAATTTGATTAGGTTTGATCCTGGTGCTAGGGGCTGTTCAGCTTTGTGGCGTTTCAACATTTTCAGGCTTCTATCAATTGCTAAATATTATTGGAAATTTCCTCTTAATTATAGCTAAATGCTTTTGGGTCTCCCAGTTTCTTCCCAGGAATCAGCGATTTGCATCCACTGGCAGCTTATATCTTTGCGTAAAAAATCGTTAACGTTTTTATATTAAGCACGAAAATCCATCTGATTTAATTCAAACACGTAATAGAGGCGGGTTTTCCTCATTTTTTTAATTTTTAATTTTATTTTAAGGAAAAAAAAGTTGAATTTATTCAAAATTCATGATATTTTAAAATGTTTGAATTTGTTTAATTTTTTCATTTGAAATTTTTGTCAATGATAAATAAATACATAATTTGAAACAATAGATTTTAGAGTGAAGTGCTTTCATTTCCACAGTGGATCGCATAAGCTGTGCAATTTACCCTTAGACCGTCCTTTTTGTTGTGATGGAACGTTGGTAGAATGGATTTTGAAGATGGTCTGGGGATATGATACCATTTGAAGATATTCAAAAGAAAATAAGCGTTTTAATGTTCTTTATTGATCGAAGACTTATTACGTCCGATAGGCCCTTGATCTGCACTTGAGAGTCGAACTTTCTCGCCAGTGGGATTGCTTGGAGAGTGGAAATTTCATACAGAGTTTACTCTTCACTCTTTATGGCGTCAAATAGGCGGTCCTCCACATTTTGATTTTCATAACTGATTTTTTTTTAAAGGTGATCAATTGGTAAATTGTTGGCTATTCTCAAAAATCCAAACATTTTGAAGTTTTATTATATGGTAGCTATACCTAGACTGAACAATTTTTAAAAAACCATTAAGTTCGGCCTGACCGAACTTTTAATACACTTCACCTTTGGGTAAAGAAAATAAAATATAAAGTATCTGAATTTAAACGTGTTCCAATTTAAATTACAAATACTTGTAAGAACGTTTGGATAATACTGCTTAACTTTTCAAAAAACCATAAATTACGTGAGGTCGTTATATGGGGGCCAAAACGTGGACCGATAAATCTCATTTTCAATACCAACCATCCTTGACACAATAAAAATTATTCTGCCAAATTTTGAAGCTCTATGTCAAGTAATGTGCGCTGTATCGCGATTTCAACAGACAGACGGACAGGCAGACAGACAGAAATCGTACATAATTAAATCGACTTAGAATTTTATGTTGATCATGATTATATATACTTTTATGACGAATATCTAGGGATTTTACTAACGGTATGACGAAGTAATATACCCTAATTTTCAAGGTGGAGGGCATAATTACAAAGATGGTTGGATTGGAAATTGAGGCCGAACCTTACAATACTGACATGCCTGGTTGGAGTTGGGAAGAATGCTTTCAAAATACCGAGAATCAGTAAAAACCGTTTAATAGAGCTTTTAACAAAAAATGCACTTACATTTTTTACCCTCTGTCATATGGCTACTGGTGGTACATAACATTTGATACAGCTATGGCCAAATCCGAACATTTGGAGTCGATCCAGTGGTCTCCGTCCGTTCCTCTGTCTGGCTGGTGTGCACGATATCCCTTCAAGGCAGTATCCGATTTGGGCCAAACCCGATACATTGTAATATTTGCATTTGCATTTTATTTGTGTACATCGAGTTCGGAGGTAGGACAATATTGGTCCATTCATTCTGGAACATCCCAAAGAAAAATTCAAAATTTTCACAAAAAATTACCTCATAAAGTAAGCAAATACATAAATCAGTGATAGGTTAGATGGGAAAATTACAATATCAGCCCATCCCATCAAGTACCATCCCCCCCAAAAAAAAAGGTAAAAAATTTTTGAGTGATTATAACTCATATAATATGTGTGTCTTTAAATTTATCACATTGAATAACCAAGAAGCTAATAAAATGCGAACTAAGCACTCAATTGAATGAAAGCAAAAAATGTCGGAAATAGCATCAAATTTGAGAATAAGTTCAGATTTGTTCGAATTGCTCACCTTTGGCGAATGTTGCTCTGCAGTATTTTGGCCCATTCCCGGCGAAGCGCTTGCTGGAGGTGATCGACACTTTGGTATTTTTAGTGCCAACCATGCTTTCTAAAATACTCCTGACACAATGGTCCAACTGATTGGTATCCCGATATTTTGGTGGCTGGAAATGAAGCGAGGAACCTAATTTTGTAACCATTCTTGGCTGGCTCGTGCTGAGTGCGATGGTGCTGAGTCCTGTTGGAATGTCGAAGGTCTGCGGCCAAAATGTTTGAGTGCCCAAGGTTTTAATACACCCTGCAGAATATTTTCGCGATAATATTCGGCATTTATTCTGATGCCACGGTCGATTAATACGAGCGGAGAACGATCATCGGCTGTTATGGCGGCCCACACCATCACCATGCCCGGCGCTTGAGTTCTGGTGGCCAACCGAAGATGCACATTTTCAGCTGACCTCTGGCAAGTAAACACGATCATTTTGTTTGTTTACAAACATCTGGACAACGAATGTTTTCTCACAGGAGAAAACCAAATTCGACAGTTCACCACCTTCGGCCAAGCGAAGTAACTCTGTAGCTCTTTTGAGCTCTTTTATTGGGTTGTATCAAAAGTGCACCTACATTTAATTTTTGTTGTAAGCTAAACTACCAGCAGAGGTATTCGCAGGCAGACATGGCTAACCGAAATAGGATTTTACTTTTATAATAGACTAGCTGGTCCAGTGCAATTCCGACATACCTCCCCCAAATAATCGTAGCCTCAATTAAACTTTTGCCTAAAATTTTAAAAGTATCTTTCTTATTAAAATAATATCCAAATCTGAACCGACACAATTTATTTTTCCAAGTGGAATTTCAAAAATTTATATTGTCTATGTTCCCTCCGAAAAATTGATTTAAACATTAAAAATCCAGCAAAATGTAGAGACGTCCAATAACGCAATATCAAAAGTACCTTCATTTCAATGACAATGGTACATAAAACAAAACTATAGAGAAGGCAAAACTATAAATATTGGACTTAATTCCACCCCGCATTATGGGGACTATATCCAAAAATCTGTCATATTCCCCAGAAAGTAAATTCCTATTTAAATAAGCAATAAAGGTTACATACATATTAGTGGAGAAAATCTCAATAAATGATTTTTATACCCTCCACCATACTATGGAGGGTATATTAACTTTGTCATTCCGTTTGTAACTACTCGAAATACTCATGTCAGACCCAACAAAGTACATATATTCTTGATCAGCATAAAAAGCGATGTCCGTCTTTCTGTCTGTCTGTACGTCTGCCTGTCTGTTGTAATCACGCTATCTTTCGAACGAATTGAGATAGAAGGCTAAAAATTTTGTAAATGGGCCATGTAGGTCTAGGTTTTCATATATTCCCCATATAACGGTACCACCCGAAATTCGGTATTTTGATGTTTTTAGCGACATTATTCACCGGATTTGTTTCAAATTTGGTATTTGAAGTTCGAAATGGATACTACACCCTAAGACAGAAAATTATTTGTGCAGGTCCACGTTTTCGTATATCCCCCATATAACGGTACCTCCCAATATTCGGTATTTTAATGATTTTAGTGTCATTATTCACCAGAATTGTTTCAAATTACGTATTTAGAGTTCGTTATGGGAACTACAGTCTGTGACACAAAATTATCTATGCAGGTGCAGGTCTACGTATAGGCCCAATATATCAGTACCTTCCTATATTCGGTATTTTGACGACGGTACAATACCCACCGAAATTGTTTGAAATGTGTTATTTGAAATTCGTAATGGATGCTACAGCCTGTGACAGAAAATTGTCTATGCAGGTCCAGGTCTTCGCACAGCTCCAATATAGCGGTACATTATTCACCGTTTATTTCAAGTTTCGAATGTGAATATGGCTTATGACAAACAATGCCTATGTAGGTCCATGTCGTATAGACCCCAACATAACGGCTATATTTGGTATTTTTAAAATTTTAACAGAATTTTTTAAGGATTTTATTTTTTGAAAATTTGCAAAATCGTTCTAAATGGTGGAAGGTATTCAAAGTTCGGCCCAGCCGAACTTACTGCCTTTTAACTTGTTTTTCAAATAAAATGTATAAAATCTCGTACCATTTGCTATTGCTTTCAAAAAACCAATTGTCCATTTAAAGACTAGTGTTTCAATTTGATACGAAATTAAATAAAACTTTTCTTGCGAACAGTTTTAGACTTTCCAGGAACAGACCTTCTTTGATGTGCTCATTTTGAAGAGACACTTAATTTATTTGTTAATTTAATTTGAATTAAATTTTAAAGAATTCACAGCCACCTCCTCCGCCTACCCCCATTTCATTGTCGAACTATGTATGTGAGTGCATATACATAATTTTGAGCTCCTTGACAGCAATTCATCGAAATTGTCTCTCCGAGTTGCATGGCTATGACATGTAATTACCTATCACCCAATTTAATTCAATTTGACGACAATTTAATTATAACAACCATAACCTATATTTTAAGCATCAAATTTAATTAAACTATCCATACAACAATTCTCGGGCATTAATGAAAGTTATGATGATGATGATGTTGCCGGCTGGCTGGGCTGGTTGATGGAGGATTGTTACAATGTTGATGATAATCATCCTCATCATAATAAGGGGGATGGATTCGTGGCCGCGACACTAAAGTAGCCCAAACTAAAAATGTGATATTATTAAAAATCCTTTCCTGTCAAATTAATAACATTATATGATGAAAACAGTCAACAACATGACTAACTTCAAAATGATAACAACAACAGCATAAAAAGAGTTTCAGAAAAAAAATAATGAAAAACTTTTTGTTGCTGTTTTGACAACAAAATGAAATTATATATACGTATGTATGTATATTAATGTATGCGAGTGTGTGTGTAATATTTGATGAAATGAATGTTTATGTAGTATACCTTTAGGCGTACAAACATATGAAATAATAGCAGAGATATATCACATAAAACCCTACACAAACTCCCCCACCCACACATATTTCGATATACTCAATCAAATACATATGTATGTGTGTGTGTTTGTATATGTTCATATTGAACAATGCACGACATCACCCATATTAATTAACTATCAATTTCAATAATCAACTCAAATATAAACATGCACATTGAAGTGGGTAAGGTGTTGGAGGGGAATTTTTGACAAGAGCATTTAAAAACTCTCCAAGCCAAATATATAATGGCAGCATGTTTAATGCTACAAGGCATCTAAGAAACCTTAGTTGGCGGTTGTAAATAATCTGCCGATCTGGAGAGAGCCCCAAATATCCTTGGGACAATAATCGCTGGATTGAAGAACAATAAGAAACCAGTAAAAAGAGGTAAAAGTAGAGTTACTCATAACAAAACAAACGTTTTCTGTTCTGAGTTTTTTTTTATACCCTACACCACAAGGTGGTCAGGGTATTATGTCTTTGTGCATTTGTTTGTAACAGGCAAAAGGAAACAAAAAAGACCCATGGTTAATTTTGATGATCTGCATAGAATCACTTTCTGAGTTGATTTATGCATGTCAGTCCGTCTGTCCATCCGTCCGTCCTTCTGTCCATGTATTCTTGTGAACAAAATGCAGGTCGCATTTATTATCCGATTGAAATGAAATTTTACAAACAACATTTGTTTGGCCCAAGGACGTACCCTATTGAAATTGGAGATAATCGGTAAAAATTTAGATATAGCTCCCATATATATCTTCGTCCGATTTGCCTTTAATGTGCACCAAACGTGTAATATCAGCCCGAATAGTATGGAATTTTTCACATACAACCAAATTAGGCCCGAAAATAAGTATGCCAAATTTGATCGAAATCGGTTCAGATATAGCTATAGCTCCCATACATATTGTTCATCCTATTTGTTATTTTTGTCCTCCGCAGCCGTAATATGCACTCTGTAACAACAATATTTAGGGAAATATATCAAATGCAGCTCAGAAACTCCTTTGCTAAATTTTATCGAGATCGGTTCAGATTTGGATATAGCTCCCATATATAACTTCGCCCGATTTACCTTTTATTGTGCACCAAACTTCTAATAAATCGGATGAAATTTGGCACATGCGACCGAATTGAGTCTAGAAGGTAGTATGCCAAATTTGGTGAAGATCGGTTCAGATAGAGCTATAGCTCCCATATATATTGTTCATCCGATTTGTTGTATTTGTTACCCACAGCCGTAATATGCACTCCGTAACAACGATAATCAGAGAAATATATCAAATACAGCTCAGAAATACATTTGCTAAATTTTATCGAGATCGGTTCAGATTTGGATATAGCATCTATATATATCTTTATCTGATTTCAAACTAATTTTGCACCAAATTGGCAATACAAGTCCGAATTTAAAAGATACAAATGCTTCGGCATATTTAGTCCTTTGAACTATAAATTATAATTATAATCATAGCCTGTATGATTGAATTCTCCCATAAAAACTTTTAATTGTTATGTGGGCTTTACAGCAGCTGCAATTTCGGTTAATGTTACATATCTGGGGCACAAAAATCGTGAAACCGAATGATGATATCGGATGGAAGCTATATCCAAATCAGGACCTATCTCGATAAAATGTTGCAGAGGTATTTCAGAGCTGATATCTGGTAACAAATATCATAGTTGTAGAGTGCACATTACGAAAATGTGGGACTTCAACACCAAATCAGATGAAACATATATAGGGAAATATAGCTATATCTTAACCGATTGTCATCAAATTGCACGTACTTGTTTCTAGACAGAATGTAGGGGACTTAAACACCAAATCGGATGAAACATATATATGGGAGCTATAGTTATATCTGAACCGATTTTACCAAATTTGAAGTACATGCTTCTAGACTGAATTCAGTTGGAAGTACCACAATTCACTCCATTAGGGCTGATATTAGCCATTTGGTGCACAATAAATTTTAAATCGGATAAAGATATGTATGAGAGCTATTTACAAATCCGAACCGGGCTTGATAAAATTTTGCTGAGGTCTTTCCGAGATGTATTTGATATCTTTTATGTAATAACAAACCGAATGAACATTATGTATGGGAGCCAAAGCTATATCTTTACCGATTTTCACAAAATTTGGCGTACATGCTGCAATTTTGTTGTATGTGCCAAATTTCATCCTAAACAAATATCACAAGGATATAATACACTGACCACATTGTGTGTGTGGTATACAAATAAGGCTGGTCTGTACCGTGACACAAAGAAGACTTACAAACATTTTGGTACTAGGGAAAACTTGTTCATAACTGGATCGTTAACGATTTTCAGGCTTAGTTCACATCTTTGAATTATTGGGTTTAGAAAATTCAAATACCTAACTTTGAAGACTATAACTTCTTAGTGAGAAATCAATCCAATTAGCATCGCTCCGGTATTATCAACGGCAGAGCAGAACTTACACAGTTCACCAAATTTATCTCTACTACTAAGATTCAATACTCCTGCGTCACATCACACCACCACATCAAGGAGGCTCCAACTTTATCGTTTAGGATCTGGAGAAGGAAAAACATCAATAAAGGTGAACCTGTAATCGTCGATCCTACCCGACGACGACATTATGATTCTTGCTGCTAATTATGTCATCAATGACTCAGTGGAACTTACTCTGAGTATAAGAAGAACCACTCCCACTAAGATTTGCAGGCGTTTATGAATCCGCTATCCAGGTGCAAGATGCAATGACTGAGTAGAACTTACTCTAATATATAAGAAGATTCACTCCCACTAAGATTTGCAGTCGTTTTTGAATCCGCTATCCAGGTGCAAGATTCAAATGAAAGAGAAGAATTGGCCTTTAACTGTGTACGTGGTATACAGTGAAACTCAAGTTTTTTTTCCAAAGCTCTTCCATGAGATATGGATCATGAATGCAACTATTGTTTCGAATGTTAAGAATGTCGACACCAGAGATAGAGGATCTATATTGATAAGGATCCGAAAGGGGAAAATTTCGATTGGGACCTTTTGCTGTGGCGACTACTTACGAAAAATATTAAAAGTAGTGGACTTGGGTTCGCGTTAGCTGGTGCGGGACATACCCAGGGGAAAACTCAAGCTTCGGGTTATGACCGAAAACAACGGTCATAATCCCCATATACTTCTGGGAAAAATCTATTCGAAAGGTATGTTATTTATATTCTTAGGAATTTGCAATAATAAATTTAAAAAAAAAATCTTTGGGAAAATGTGTTCGAATCCCGAAAATACCCGAATGTTCGGAGGTACCCAGCATACCCGGTATTTGGCATACTCAAAAAGCAGTTCGAAATCATTTCGTACTACCCTTAAAAAGGTTTATTTATAAGAACAGTATTTGCAATAGCCCGCATATAAAGGAAGTTATAGATAATAAAGGAAGATCTTCTGTCTGCAGTCAGGTCAAATTCGAAGCTGAGCTATATTGGTCAACGTTTCCGTATAGCCCCATACCCATATTCGGTATTTTGACGGTTTTAGTCATACTTTTTAAAGTAATAGTTTAATAATATATAATAATAGTTTTGAAGCAGAACTTTGTCTTTATAGATCCATATAATTGCACCTCTCGATATTCGGAATTTTGACGATTAAAGCCACATTATCAAAATGGAATAATTTAAAATTTGGTATTAGGAGATTGTATTGGGAACTATTTCCTATTGCCTAAAATTGTCCATGAGTCCACGTTTTCCTATAGCCCCCATATTAAGAAGTTTCTCGATGTTCGGTATTTTGACGATTTTAGCTATATTTAGAGTTCATAGTATGTTCCACCATCTGTGGCAGAACATTGCCTATATAAGTCTACGTTTTCCTAGAGCGTCCATAAAATTGTACCTTGCCATATTCGGTATTTTGATGAATTTGGGCTCAGTTTCTAGTGGAATAGCTTGAAATTCTGTATTAGGAGGTCATATTGGATTCTATATCATGTAGTGGTACACCGTCTGTATAGGTCCTACAGCCTCATATAAGGGTACATCCTGATATTCGGTATTTTGACGATTTAAGCCATATTTTCTAATGGAGATAATAACAAGTAAAAAAACATTAAGTTCGGCCGGGCAAAACTTTAAATACCCTCCACCTTAGGGTAAAAGAAACATTAGAAGAAATGTGGCAAAAACCATTAAAATGCCGAATATCGGAAGGTACCGTTATATGGGGGCTATACCAAAACGTGGACCTATAATTACAATGTTTCGCCACACGAACTAGGACCCATTATGACCCACAAATACCAATTTTTAGACAAATCAGTGAAAAAATTTGGCAAAAACCATCAAAATACAGAATATCGGGAGGTACCGTTATATGGGGGCTATACCAAATCATGAACCCATACATGCAATGTTTCGCCACCAGAGCTGGAACCTATTATGACCAACAAATACCAATTTTCATCCGTGAAAAAATGTGGCAAAAAAAACTAAAATACCGAATATCGGGAGCTACCTTTATATGGGGGCTATACCACAAAGTGGACCTATACACGGAATGTTTTGCCACACGCTCAGGGACCCGTTATGACCTACAAATACCAATTTTCAGACAAATCCGTGAAAAAATGTGGCATGAATCATCAAAATACCGAATATCGGGAGGTACCGTTATATGGAGACTATACCAGAACGTGGACCGATATATTTCATTTTCAACACCAACCATCCTAGATACAATGCAAATTGCTCTGCTAAATTTTGGCACTTTACGTCAAATAATGTAGGCTGTATCGTGATTTCAACAGACGGACAGACAGACAGACGGACATCGTTAAATCGACTTAGAATTTTATGCTGATTATGAATATATATACTTTATGGGGTCTAAGATGAATATTTAAGGATGTTACAAACGGAATGAAAAAATTAATATACCCTCCTTTCCAAGGTGGAGGGTATAAAAATTCAGTTAATGGATTCCGTAATGGGATTATATTGAGAAATGTCTTCTATCCTCCCGATATTCGGTATTTTGATGACTGAAGCCAATTTTTTTACAGAATTGTTTGAAATTCGGATTGGATGTTTCTAATGATAGAAGTGAAGTACACCCCCGAATACTGGAATTTCCCAATTTACAAACATATTTTTAAATGAGTTTCTTTCCAAATTGTGGGGGGTATAAAAAGTTCGGTCCGGTAAAACTCAAATGCTTTTTTATTTGTTTATCTCTACTTTCATATTCTGCTGGATTTTCCCCATAATTATTGAAAAAATGGAATTTAGTCGCACAGTGTAATGGTGCTGGTATTTTTAGGGTCCTGGACAGATTGTCCAGCAAGAAGAGCTGTATAATTTGATATTTTAAAAAGAGTAGAGAGCATAACGGCACGTTCACAGTTTTAGGTACTTTGAGAGTTTATCCACATATTACATTTAAAATTGCAGCAAATATGTATTTTGACTGGTTTCAACATATGGCCAAACCCAACTTTTTTGGGAATTTGAAACAACTAATTTCACAACAATTTAAGTATTCACATGGTGGGGGAGGAAGTTCATATTTATAAGAAATATATCTAAAATTTTTATTTCTGTATTAAAATGTAGTCATTGCTCAAAATATTTACCCACTTTAATATTGAATCCATATCTGCTCATCAAAAACACATATATATTCAATTTTAGCTATATCCAATTATTGAAATATATGTACATTTGGGATGTGTATACATCCATATACACATGTGGGTTCATACATACATATAAGGCTGTGTGCTTTTTGAATATATATGTCACAACGGGAGAAAAATATCATCTATGATATTTATGGCCACATTTCGAGTGTATTTGATTATAAAATAATTACTTGAAGTTTTTTTTTTTGTTTGACATTAGTTGTTTGTTTTATCGTTGTTGTATGGAAGTTATATATGTATGTTTGTGTGTGTGGGTATTTTGGTTAAGCACACTTTTATACTTTTGTGTTTTATATCAAATTATGTGCCATTTGTCATCATCTATCAAAAATCCTTTAATGCGAAGAGGCATTTGACAAAACTTGGGTTTTTATCGATTCTTCATCGAAGGTAGCCTTAATTTCCATATTTTTGGGTAAAATAACTATAGACAAACAGAGGCGAGCGACATTAGGCTGTATGAACTGAAAATGGGGAAAATATATGGAACTATTAAACAAGTAAGCAAAGGCTATAGTCGTGAGGGGCCGACTATGTGATACCCTACAACACTACAATATGTTAGAAGCCGCATTATGTCCAAATCAATTTTGGAAAATTTCGCTTTTGAAATTATGTCATGGAGCACTGTCCAGATATTACCCTTAGCATTTTGGACCAGGGACATTTGCCCAATCTTTACGCACTCCGTCGTGTTGTTAGTTGTTGTAGTCCATTTTACAGCTAAATATAATCCAATGGCCTTCAAAAATGCCAAACTTCTTCGCTGCCCTTAACTCTCTTCTCATGCAAAATTCCGTGTCGATTGGTTTCAATTGTGTGATCAGGAAAATTTTTCTGTTTTTGGTTCATTTGAACCCCTAAATATTTTGCGATCATCTCCAAATGCCAGAGGTCCCTCTGTATTTCCAAAATATTTTGCTTCTCTACGTTATTTGGCTATATTTGTCAACGAAATCAGCATAAAAAGTCAGAAGTTCGCCATTTCTGTATTTTGGATTTCGCCTGTGAGTTATTTTCATCGTTTCGGTAGAATAGATTTCGTGACCTTTGGTTTCTATTTGTGACCTTTATAACGGCTGCAAAATCAGGAACATATTTAGTTAGATCTTTAAAAACAAAAGGCCTAGCACTTGTGGGCCCAAACCAACCACTATGAAAATTTTCGGACGATAATTGCAGTGTTTATATTTTGTCAATTCAGAATACCCTCTTGGCATAAAAGTATAAACAAATCAAAAAAAAATTCCAAAACACAGGTTGAGGTTATTCAACCTGTGTATTGGAATTTTTTTTTTTTTGATTTGTTTATACTTTTATGCCAAGAGGGTATTCTGAATTGACAAAATATGTCAAAATTGGTCCAACCATTCTTGAGATAAAGGCACTCTAGCTAACATCTTCTTCCATTGTATATATTTTGCTATATATATCCGATATATTGACTATCGGCATCTACGTAACGTATGGAACATTTGACATTTATTTAACACAAATGTTATGGTCTATTTTACGCACTAAATTTTATCCGAAGACCATCCAAATTGAAAGGCTTCTGCCCAGCCCTAAACTCAAGCCCCATGCTAACTTCCGCGTCGATTGGTCTATAATTGCGATCTGTAGAGCAACTGCAAAATAAGGAAATTTTTCAGCCTTTGGTCCATTTCGACCTCTAAATATTTTGCGATCATATCCAAAAACAATATGCTTCTATTCTGACCCTAACCCCATCTCCCCATAGCCCGACGTCAAGGAAGTGGACGGAAGAAAACAGCAACATCAGCAGAAATGATTCGATAAGTAAAAAAGCGACTTGATCTAAACTCGCGTCGCAGTGACAGAAAAATGGCTCATGAGCTGAACATATCGCAATATTCCATTCGGCAAATATGGAAAAATGAGTTGGGGGTAAAGCCATTGAAATTCCAAAAATGCAAGAATTTAAACAGCAACAGAAAGAAAATAGACTCAAAAGAGCTAAAGAGTTGCTTCGCTTGGCCGAAAGTGGTGAACTGCCGAATTTGGTTTTCTCCGGTAAGAAAACATTGTAAACAAACAAAATGATCGTGTTAACTTGCCAAAGAGTTCAGCTGAAAATGTGCAACTTCGGTTGGCCACCAGAACTCAAGCGCCGGTCATGGTGAGAATGTGGGCCTCCATAACAGCCGATGGTCGCTCTCCTCTAGTTTTAATCGACCGTGGCATCAGAATAAATGCCGAGTATTATCGAAAAAATTTTCTGGAGGGTGTATTAAAGCCTTGGGCTTGCAAATATTTTGGCCGCGGATCTTGGACATTCCAAAAGGACTCAGCCCGCGCCACCCAAGAATGGTTACAAAATGAGGTTCCTCGCTTCATTTCCATCGCACAATGGCCACCAAAATCTCCGGATATCAACCCTTTGGACTATTGTGTCTGGCTTAATTTTGGAAAGCAATGTTGGCACTAAAGAATACCAAAGTGTCGATCACCTCAAACAAGCGCTTCGCCGGGAATGGTCCAAAATACCCCAGAGCAATTTTCGGGCAGCGTGTGACGGTTTTATTGGCCGTTGAGGACCATAATTCGTGCCAAAGGTGACCAATTCGAACAAATCTAAACTTTTTCTGACATTTGATGCTATTTCCGAATTTTTTTGCTTTCATGCCATAAAATTAAAAAAAGAAAATAAATAAAAAATTATGGCGTTTGACTTTGTTGCCGTTTTTTTATCTCACCCTGTATATCTTTGGCCGATTTCAAATTTATTGCCCTCTGACGCTGATTTGTTTTCTTAGGCGATTAATTTTTAAATTATATTTTGCTATGAAGGCTAAAATCAGAATATAAAGGGTTCGATGGACTAGATACTTTCAAGTTAGGGTTTTTGCGTTAATATTAACATGTTTTCTCTTCAAAACATTCCACACCATATCAACTCAAAAAATTTCTTATAGATTTCCGATATATTCTAATGCCTAATATTATGACAAACCATAAAAACACAAAAATATAATTAAACAAACACGTCGCATTGTTGCCGTATAGTTTGAGAAATCCCTAAAGGACTCAAAATTGTATGATGAACGATGGAGATACTACTGCTCATCGATTATTATCATCAGGCATTGTTGTTGTTGCTGCTGCAAACTTTGATGATTTTCGAGATGTGACCAATGTTTCAAAATTGATGTGAATCATGTTTGCTGTTTCAGCTTATGTTGTCGTTGTTGTCGTTGTTTGCGATGTCAGTGGCGGCGTTGCTGATGTTGTTGTTGTTGTTGTTAGTGGCTGTAGCAGTGGCAAAATGTCATCAAAAATCTCTTGTGGTTGAAATTAATGAAAATTTCATAAACTTGCCAAAAATTATAAACTCATGGTGTTGATACAGAACCACCACTCCGCCGCCACTTCCACCGCCACCGCATAATCACACAGAGACACGTTTTAATCCTCCAAACACATGCACGACATTCATTCATATCAACGAATCCGCACTGGGTTACCAATTCTGGAAAGGTGAGTGTGTGTGTTTGAGTGAACGAGTAGATTGTTAGATATTCGTAAAGTGTATATGCTTATGTATATGTGTGCGTGTATTGTGTCCTTGTGGCCATAACTCACACCCAAAGCAATGACCTGTTTTTTGCTCTTGGCGTTTTTGCTCTGTAGCTCTGTAATAACTTAATTATTTTCCATCACAAATGACGACGATGATGATGATGAGCCTGATACTCACACCCTTCTCACAAACTTGACAAACTAAAACGAAAACATCAATGATGATGCCGTTGATGTCTATGCGAAAAATGAAAAACTTTTATCATATGTGATGAAAAGCAAGCCCTAAGCCTACTTCTGGTTAGTTTTTCTGAAAGTTTCTATTATTTTTTGTGTGTTTTGGTTTAGCCCAAGTTTTCTCCATTTTCCCAATTCACAAACTGACAACCAAAGTGTGAGATATTAAAATCAAATTTTGTCTTGACCACAACGTCAAAGGATTGTGTGCAAAAAAAAAACTTATGAAACTAAGGCATAACCACAGCAAGCAAGCCCTGCGGCAAACATGAAAAAATATATATGGAAATTATGAAAACATATGGAAAATCTATTGAGGAGCTCATCATTTTTTTTTTTTTTTTTTTTTGTTTTGTGGCACATCCATCCCTATACCCTTAACAACCCTTTGGCTGCACGGACATTAATTCATGCATTCATGGAGTTGGACAGAGGCATAAAAACACTTGAGTTGAGTATACATTTGGGGATTTAATATTTCCTGCCGTCACAGTAGCAATTTCACGCACTCAATTGGTCGGAGCACAGTGGATCAATTGCAAAAATATTTTTTATTAAACAATCGTAAAATAAGTAAGCTAAAGTTTTCGTCGGTTTGCAGACAGATATTGAGATGCAGAGGAATAGAAGAAATCTCAGAACCCGTACGCATAAAATTGGAATTTGTGTAAAATAAATCATGTCAATCGTAATTGACAATTTCATACAACTATGATTGTAGTTCAATGCCTATCTAAAATTTGCCTAGGCTAAAATTTGAAATCGGATTGAATTTTTTATTTGGAGATTAATTTTTTGATATCTGATTCATTTATTTTCAGCTCAAATAGTATGTATATCATGAGATACCAGAGATATAGCTAAAACTGAACCGATTTTCGAAATTTTGATAAAAGTTGTTCGAGAATAGGACTGTTCATATTAGTCAATAAAATAGATATCGGACAAATATAGATTGAAGCTAAATCAAAAACTAAACTGATTACCTCCAATTTAAATAGGCATTAGCCTTTGGTCAAAAAAATTACCTGTGCGTAGTTTCGTGTTCATGAGACAATAAATGCGGTAGGTACTTCAGGCGGCCGAATTGGCATGAATAAGTTGAGTTAGAATGAGATTTCACGCGGGTCACCCAATTTCCTCTTTTTCATTAGCGTATTTCAAACAAATATGCAAGGATAATGATAAATGTGCAAGAAAACAAGTAAAATAGCAGTAAAAATTGTTCGAGCAGACATTTTTATACCATGCACCATAGTTCCAGAAATAACAGGTGTTAGAGTTATGTGGCACTCAACAAAAACCTGCACCTCTACGGCTAAGGTGGTGCCTATTACAAAAAACGTAGCTAAAAGAATCAAAATACTGAATATTGGGAGGTGCCATCATATGGGGTCTATATAAACCCATGAATTCGTTATAGGAGGTAGTACCCATTAAAAATCAAATACCAAATATGAAACAATACCATTAAAACGTGTGATACAAATCATCAAAATATCGAATATCTCGAGGTACAGTCATTTTGGGACTATTTCAAAACATGGCTAAATTGACATAAAATGTTATACTAATCAACGATTTATGTTAGCAATATGTCTACAGAGGGAATATAGATCAAAACGTGTCTCATAGAATAAGCGGCCGTTTCCGTTTTCAGAACAAACGGTCAAAATTTTGAATAATTATAAACCTCATATAATGCGAAATAAGTCCCGATTGTCTTCAAACTTCACACATCCCAATATTTTTTCATCGAAGTCCTCCTTATTGTACCTCCCCCAAAAAAGGGGTCAACATTTTGAATAACTATGAAGCTGATAAAATGCAAAACGAGCATCCGATCACAGGGTGAGATAAAAACCAATAAAGAAAGTCCTAAAGTCGGGCGGGGCCGACTTTATGATACCCTACACCACTTTGCTAATTTAGTAGAACTCCACATAACAATTAAAAGTTTTTATGGGAGAGTTCAATCATACACGCTATGATTATAATTATAATTTAAAGTTCAAAGGACTAAATATGCCGAAGCATTTGTACCTTTTAAATTCGGACTTGTATTGCCCATTTGGTGCACAATCAATTTGAAATCGGATAAAAATATATATGGGAGCTATATCCGAATCGGAACGAATCTCAATAAAATTTGGCAAAGATATTTCTGAGTTGTATTTGATATATTTCCCTGAATATCGTTGTTGCGGAGTGCATATTACTGCTGTGGGTAACAAATATGACAAGTCGGATGAACAGTATATGTGAGAGCTATAGCTATATCTGAACCGATCTTCACCAAATTTGGCAGACTAGCTTCTAGACTCAATTCGTCGTATGTGCCAAATTCCATCCTATTTGGGCAAAAATGAAACATTTGGTGCACAATGAAAGGTAAATCGGCCGCAGTTATATATGGGAGCTATATCCAAATCTGAACCGATCTCGATAAAATTTAGCAAATGTATTTCTGAGCTGTATTTGATATATTTCCCCAAATATTGTTGTTACAGAGTGCATATTACGGCTGCGGAGGACAAAAATAACATATCGGGTGAACAATATATATGGGAGCTCTGGCTATATCTGAACCGATTTCGATCAAATTTGGCATATTTATTTTCAGGTCCAATCTGATCGTACGTGCAAAATTCCATACTATTCAGACTGATTACACGTTTGGTGCACAATAAAAGGCAAATCGGACGAAGATATATATGGGAGCTATATCTTAATTTTGAGCGATTATCTCCAATTTCAAATTTCCTTTTGCCTGTTACAAACAAATGCACAAAGACATAATACCCTGATCATCTTGTGGTGTAGGGTATAATGGCCACCTTGGGTATAAAAACTGCAACAAAGTCAATCGCCATAATTTTTACATTTTTTTTAATATCAAATTTAAGAATAAGTTTAGATTTGTTTGAATTTATCACCTTTGACACGAATTATGGCCTCCAAACGGCCAATGAATCTGCGAATGTTGCTCTGCTGTATTCTGGCTCATTCCCGGTGAAGTGCTTGATTGAGGAGATCGACACTTTGGTATTTTTTAGTGTCAACCTTGCTTTCCAAAATGCTCCAGGTGGCCGGCGCTTGAGTTCTGGTGGCCATGGTGAGCAATAACCGAAAATCGGGTGAAGATGTATATCGAAGGTATATAACCATCTGAACTGATCTCGATAAAATTTGACAGAGGCTTTTTGGAACAGTAACTTGGACTAATTATCTGCCAGAGAAGGCGGCGCCTATTAGGACCCCCAAATACCAAATTTGAGATAAGTCTGTTGAAATATGTATCAAAATACCGTATATCTCGAGGTGCGTTTATATGGTGACTATTCCAAAATTTGAAACCATGTAAGGATGTTGCCTACATGCTGAAAACAAAAGCTACCAATTTACAGCAAATTCGCTATAAAAACCCAAAAACACCATAAATCCGCGGCACAGTACAGGGAAAAGGCAACAATGTGGAGCTATATGGCACATTTCCAATAGGAACAATTCTGCAGAGCTAAAATATATCTGAGCAAAATATTATCAACTTTCTCAATTTCGTTTGGAAACTAAAGTGACTTCCACAGACGGATAGACGGACGGTCATGGCAAAATCGACACAGAATTTTATGCTTATCAAGACTATATGTACTTTGTGGGGTCTATAATGTATATTTCGAGGTGTTACAATCGGAATGGCAAACTTAATATACCCTCAATACTATGGTAGAGGGTATAAAAATGTCCGCGCAAATGTTTAGCAAATATCAGATGCTATATAAATAGTACGCTGTGCAGAAATCTATCCACGATCCATAATACTGACCCGTAAAACGATTACAACTAAAAGTAAAATCGTGTTCCATTTTTTAACCTAATCAATTTCAAGATATACTAGCGAAATTTCGTGGCGATCGGTCCATTTTTGATACCATGAGTTGAATAAAATTTATTAAAAGCTAATTCGTTGAAAGCCTGGAGATCGTTTCTTTTAATAAAAGGTGGACAAAAAACCAATATTTCGAATTTTTATTCAAAAGAGCTTAACAAACACAAAATACCTTCTTCATATTGTGATGTAGGGTATAGTGGTTAAGAAACGCCAGTTCTATGTCTACTTATTGCAATATATGCTACATTTGCCGATATAGTTTCAGATTTAAAGTATATAACAGTTCTTAGATTTTTCTAATTTCGTTAGAATTAGGTTCAAAAATAATCCAAAAGATTCTTAAATTTCAAATTTCTCTGGCATTCCACAGTGCAGTCTCTATTACACAGACAAAAGCATATCCTTTTACCCACCCGAAACTACTTTCCTTACACACTAAATTTATAAAGTTATTGGACATGTTTTAATAAGTCTTAAGGGATGTGCCTTAGTAACATACATTGAAACCAGAATAACGAAGGCACACGCACACGGACGCTGGCTGGTTGGCTGACAGGCGGGCAGGCACGCATAAACTCTAGCCTAGACAAACTGCATGAAAAAGGACACTAACTTCATTATCATAGACATGGACGATGTTAGTGTGATCATTGTCATATCCTTTGACTTGTATAAGGGGTATTTTGTTTTGTACCCAATTTCTACGCAACGCAGCAGCAACAACAACAAGCAGCAGCTCTACAAGGGTAAAAAGTCCAAAACAAGTAACAAGCAGTAGCGATAGGGTTTGGGGGACTGGTTTTGGTTCTTATTGTGAATATAAAGTTTTGTGGGTGTTTGCCTTTGTGTGTAGTTCATTCAATACTTTCGAAAGGGCAGCAGCGGCATAGAAAGGACACAGGCACACACACACACGCGAACACACAGACACCGACAGATAACAACAATGTTGATAAATTGGCGACAGCATATAAATTAAGAAATTGTGCACTAATTGCGTAAAAAACACATAAAGGATGGAGGGAGAACAACAACAGCGACGACAAAAGCAATATTATCCTGTGCGTAACCTACTAAAGAAAAAGGACGAAGTCAACATCCCAATAATGTCACCAACAGTTACGCACCAGAACACCACAAAGCCAGAGAAACAAGTTTTAAATTGCTTGTATTTGTTGGTGTCGGCTGTGAAACTAGGTTGAATTTCTCGAAAACTGAAAACAAGGGGGTAACCAACTAACAGAATGTCCTGCCAGGGCGGTCGATGAAAGCTGCTTTGGGTTTTCTTGTTTGCAGCTCATCTTCAAGTTTTCTTCGGCGTTGTCGAACCCATTCACCTACTTTTGCCAATGTCCTCTTCTCGGACATAATTCACTTACTAAGCCACCAGCCATAACAATCACTACCACCATTTATTCCGTTTTTTTTTTTTGCCGGGGCGTTCTTGTTTAGGGCTTAAACATGATTTATCGATTTTTCACTTTACAGTTTTAAGTTAACAAACCCATTTTCACTGTCTTGTAGTTACTATGTTGTTTTCGTTCTTCATTTTCTCGCTTCGTTTGATTAGCAAAAAGTTCTGTTGACATGTCTTTTGGTTGGGATTTGTGAAGAAGGGGAGATTTTTGGACGAGCTTGATGGGAAATTAGACAATTTTCGTATACAACTGACCAAAGAGGAAAGTTTTTTCCTAAGGAAAACAGTTTTGGTAGGGCATTATGGGCTTTAATCGATTATTTTCGATTTAACTATTATCGGGCCTTTACAAGACAAGTTTTGGGCTCTAATCTTGGATATCATAGGAGAAAATGTTGAGCTACAGTTCTGGAGTTCTTTTTATTTTTTATATGATAAAATTGAAGATTTCCTTGAAGAACATTTTAGCTACTATAATGGGCATTCAAAAAAATATTTGCGAACCAATGGTAGACGTTATATATCAAAATTTGACCTATTATTTTGGACCACTTGAGGCAAATTGGAGACAAAATAGTGGACTTTTTGAGACAGTTCTGAAATATAATACTGAAATATAATCCATTACATTCAAGCGTTGCTGAAGAAAAATTTTAGGTGATAAGCATCAAATTCTTAAGATAACTTTCAGCAAATTGTCTTTCTTCGAAACCAACTTCATTTGTATTGAATGTACTGTCGACATTTTTAAGTTAAAGTTGTGGTATTGAGAAATACGGCGTCGTTCAAAGTATACGGAATTTGCAAATGTCTGTAACTCATTTGAAGAATACAGTTATAATCTGCCAAATGTCACAAACGGGTTGCTTATTATTATTTTTGTAAGTTTCATATTCAAAAATTGAAAGAATGCCTTAAAAATGCGGCTAATATCTTTAAAATGCCGAATAACAAGCGAAACTCTCATATGTGGGGCTATGCGACAATTGAATTTTAAATAAGGTGTTTCCGATTCCAATCAGACGCATATGCGTGGATCTTTTGTAACAAATTTCAGTGGTCTACAAATGTTTTCAATCTCTACATTACCTTTGGAGGTAATTTATATACTTTTATTAAAATAATATTTTTAAGTGTCTACAGCAGGCTTTAAGATTCCTTTCACAATAAAAGCCGTTTGATTGAGAGACCAGTGAAACGATTGAGAGACAATAAAACGACCAGTTTCAATTATTTTTAGGATCAGCCAAATATATATTTTTTAAATTTTGAAGAGTGCAGCTTTGGCTCTGTATCACGAAGCGCCGCCCTGTTGAACACAAATTTTTCCAATATCCTCCTCGGCAACTCCTTGCTTATTATCCGTTTTGGGTGCATCGGCATTTAAATTTATACGTATGGGTTTTCCCAAATGTGACCACTTTGGTTGTTACATACGGAGGTGGCCGTGCTTCCTTACTTCAATAAGAATTATTATTTTTTATGAGGTATTAGAACTCACAAAAGAAGCACTTCTTGAAAAAATGTTAGATTGCGGACCCTATATAAAGACTCCCCGCTTTATCACATCTATACAGAACCTTTAACCGTCAAGTTGTATACAATCACTCCTTGATATATAGAGATATCCATTGATTCCCTGGAAGTAGTTTACAATACTCTTGTCTACAAAACCATCCAAATCTAAAGATTGACTTAATTGAATTGATTGTCGAGATCGCCTATAGAGACTCTGGATCATTTGACGTCTATTAAAACACTTATTGGAACTCATATTTTCTATAAAGACTCTCTGCCAGTCGGTTCGCCTATTGAGACTACATTGCACTCGGCTGGTGTATAAGGATTTAACTCGTCTATAATAACTTCATGGCCTCGTTGGAAGTTTATAATGATCCTGGTCATTACCTGATCTAAACTCCCTAACCTCGACAGTTTATCTAAAACAACTCCCTGGCCACCAGCTCGTCTACAACGACTTCTGGCCTCGTCAGGTCATCTAAAAAGAGAGCTTGGCTTCTCTACAACGATTCCCTGATCATCATCTCCTCTATAACGTTTTCTTGGCCATACGCTCATCTAAAACAAGTTCTGGCATCATCAGCTCTTGACGAGTCCATGGCTCCTCTTTAATGAATCCCAGGCCTTCAGCAAAGACCTGGGCTCATTAACTTTTCAATAATGACTCCCTGGCAATGTCTGCTCCATAAAATACAAATGATGGTATGACAGGGGACAGTTGAAGCTTGAATCAACTGTCCCCTGTCATACCATCAAGATGTCTATGCAAATAATCTTTCTCTCAGGCTCCTAGGGAATTTAAAATATGACATGCTCTTTAAATCGCCCATAAAGCATCAGCGTTAGGGGCTTCAGAGGCGGAATCGCTTGTAGAGACTTTCTTGCTCGTAAAGACCCCTGCCTCGACAACTTGCCTGTAGAGACTCTCTTCCTTCGTCAGTTTGTTTGTAGAAATTCCCACCCCCTTAATCACCCACCCAAGAGTATGTCTACAGGAACACCCAAAATGTTACAAAAAATATTCCTACTTCTTTAACTCAGCCATAGTGACTCTCCAAATTCCAGTTGATTTTCAAAGTCTTAATTTAAAGAATCTGAACTTATTCAGATCTTTTCATAATTTTCACTTTATTTAATTTTAAACAATATTATTTGTTAGTCAATCGTAGTTTTGACAAGGCAAGTCCTGGGGATGCCAGATTTCCGTGGGAAAGTTGTAAGTGAACTTCTGGTTGTTAATGCTTTTTTAATGCTTCATTTTTATACGAACTAAAAGAAACTAGCAAGAGGTAGCCAAGTAAAAAGCAGAAAGTTGGGCAGGGCAGAACTTTGAATATCCTCTGCCATTTGAAAGGAATTTTTAAATGTTCAAAAAAAAATTCCACAAAATATAGTGTTAAATCATAAAAATATCAATATAACGGAGATTTTACGAAGACGTGGACTTGTAAATGAAACCTTTGTCATTGGCTAATTCAATATTCAAATACGAATCTTAAAATAATGCCGGTGAATAATGTCGCTAAAATAACCAATATACTTAGTATAGGAGGCCATATGAAGACTATATGAAAACCTGGACCTGCATATGCAATTTTCTGTCATAGGCTGTAGCACCCATTAGGAACTTAAAATGCAAATTTTGATTCAATTCCGGTGAATAATGTCGCTAAAATCATCAAAACATAGTTTATAGGGTGGTACTGTTATATGGGGGCTATACGAAGACCTGGACCTGCATACGCAATTTTGTGTCATAGGCTGTAGCAATTATTAGAAACTTCAAATAGAAAATTTGATTCAATTCCGGTGAATAATGTCGCTAAAATCACAAAACATAGATTATAAGGAGGTTCTGTTATATAGGGGCTATACGATAGGCCAAATAGGAAATTTTAGTTTCTATGCTGTTGCACCTATTATGAACGTCATATTCCAAATTTAAACATGTCTGGTGAAAGATATTTTTGCCAAACATATATCAAACTCGGAAATGTAAATTATCAGCCTGCTCTATTTGGACTTTCCCATAAAAGTTTAAAATTTTACAAAAATAAATACAACTACGATATTGAGCCGAAATCTATCCGAAACTTTAATCGTGATTTAATTATTTTTTATCATGGTTTCCATGTTTCGGTTAGTTACAAAAAGTTCAACAAAATGTTGGATCACAAATCACTGAATTTACCAATGTTTGCAATTGGATCATAAGTCCAATTTTTCAACGTCCAGAGCTTTAATTTGAAAATACACTCTTATTTATGTCAGGGTCTTGTAAGCGGTACTTCGAACACAACTCTTTAACTATTCTACAAATTCCCCACGAGTCCTTTAACAACTCGTATTTCTTAAACACCAAAAAATTATTTCACTGAAATTCCATCTCCCTCCCCCCAAAACACCCTCCAATATCCAGACTGAGTAAGCGATGTCCTTAATTACCCTGCTTAAAGTTATCGATTTTGTTTGGGGCACGATTTTTTTGTTTGCCACTCTTCTTTGTACTGTTTTCTCATTCATTAAAGTTTTTCTTCGTTTGTTTTTCCAAAGAAAACTACGAAAGTAATACAACAAATCCAACAAAACCATTGTATATAGTTATTTAATTCATATTGTTATTGTTGGAGTCCTTGATGGTGTTTTTGTTTTTCGGTTTTGTTGGATTTTGTAGTTTTCTTTTTTTGCCCATGCCAGTGACAGTGTTATCTTGGGGAACATCTTATTACTGTCACTAGTAGTGGCACTAACACGACATCTCAAACAAACCCCAAACCAAACACACACACACCCACACACATACTCCAGCAAATGACACCAACAAATTCTTATTTGTGACAAACACTAAAGTGTCAGGCTATCCGTCTTTGTCTGGTAGTAGTTGAAGTCCTCTTGGGTCTGGGTATAATTGCCAGTATGAATGTATGTGTGTGTGTATGTGATCTGTGTATAAGTTAGCTAAACGTGATGACAGGCTTGTGGCTTGTCATCATAATGATTTTGTCATCAATATGTCTGAGCTTGTGAGCTGTAAATGTCGAAGCAGAAAAAAAAAACCAATGACGAAATGTCTTAAGCGATTTGACTCGTCTATGTCTTAGCGTTTTTTTTTCTTGCTTATTCGCATTCTTCTTCTTTTTTTGGCATTTTAAAGTGACAGTTTTTCAAGTTGTTGTCTAGTCGGATTTTGTTGTTTTTATGCAGCCAGCCACCAGCATTCTATTGCAAATTTTTGTTTACTTTTTCACTTTCTCGTGTGGTTTTTATATGAAAGTCTGAAATAAGATTTTGCGAGAAAATCGTCTGTTTAAGCTGATAATCATATAATCAATATATACAAAAGAGAAAAAAATAGTTGATGAAAAAGATATGAGATGACACTTCTCATCTCATATTTTACACACTATAAATGTCACTGAACTTCTAAAACGAATGGGGCTTAATAGGGTAATTTCAAATTTCGAATGAATGCTCTTAGAACTTAAGCTTAAAAATTTGATAAGAAACTTTTTGTACTTTCAACCATTGAGTTGACTTGTGAGAAAGCGAAGGACTCTAAAAATGTGAGGATTAGAAAATTTTCTAAAAGTGAAAGATTTCCCCCTTTAATACCAAAACAATTTGAGTTTGGAACTTATTTTTATTCACAGCGAGTGCTTAAAGTATCCGGAAAAATGTTTGTAAGCAGCATTTCAAAACGATTTCAAAAAAAGGTAACTTTTCCATGAAAAATATAACGAATTGGCAATGGTGGCAATTTCGAAAGGGACTCAGGCCCTAGGTTCCCACCCTGCGTTCGTTCCTTTTTGTTAATATTTATACCCTACATCACTATGTGTTGGGGATATTATAAGCTTGATTGGGATTTTCTAAAAGTGAAAGATTTCCCCCTTTAATACCAAAACAATTTGAGTTTGGAACTTAACCTAGGTTCCCACCCTGCGTTCGTTCCTTTTTGTTAATATTTATACCCTACATCACTATGTGTTGGGGATATTATAAGTTTGATTGGGCTAAAAATAAAAGAAACCACAAGTGGGTATCATTAGAGCACTTCAGCATTTAAATGTGAATAAATCTTTTGTGTCTCGGAAGAAAACAGCAACATCAGCAGAATGGGTTCGAAAAGTAAAGAAGCGACTTCATAGAAATCCGCGTCGCAGTGGCCGAAAAATGGCTCGTAAGCTGAACATATCGCAATATTCCACTTGGCAAATATTGAAAAATGAGCTCGGGGTAAAGCCATTGAAATTCCAAAAAAGTGCAAGGACTTACATCGCAACAGAAAATAATAGACTCAAAAGAGCTAAAGAGTTGCTTTGCTTGGTCAAAAGTGGTGAACTGCCGAATTTGGTTTTATCCGATGAGAAAACATTCGTTGTCCAGCAGTTTGTAAACAAACAAAATGGTGGTGTTTACTTGCCAAAGAGCTCAGCTGAAAATGTGCACCTTCGGTTGGCCACCAGAACTCAAGCGCCGGCCATGGTGTTGGTGTGGGCCGCCATAACAGCAGATGGTAGATCTCCGATCGTATTAACCGACTCTGACATCGGAATGCATGTCGAATATTATCGCGAAAATATTCTGGAGGGTGTTTTAAAGAATTGGGCACGCAAACATTTTGGCCGCAGACCTTGGACATTCCAATAGGACTCAGCGTCATCGCACTCAGCACGCGCCACACAAGAATGGATACAAAATGAAGTTCCTTCACCAAAATTCGTTGGACTATTGTGTCTGGAGTATTTTGGAAAGCAATGTTGGCACTAAAAAATACCAAAGTGTTGATCACCTCAGGCAAGCGCTTCGCCAGGAATGGCCCAAAATACCGCAGAGCAACATTCGGGCAGCGTGTGACAGCTTCATTGGCCGTTTGAAGGCCATAATTCGTGCCAAAGGTGAACAATTCGAACAAATCTAAATTTATTCTTAATTTTGATGCTATTTCTGACATTTTTGCTTTCATTCAATAAAATTAAAAAAAGTAAAAATTATTGCGTTTGACTTTGTAGCATTTTTTTATCTCAACCTGTATTTCGTAACATTTAATATTATGTTTTGAAAATTTATGGAGAGCTTTGGATAACTTCAATAATCATTGGTTTAAAAAATATGACATGTCGATCCCATTTTTGGTGAAGACCCTGTATTAAGTCAAGTCCCTATATTTTGTAGAAGCAGAATCAGCAAAAAAAAAACCAAAATTAACAGAGGTTCTGGTTTTGGACCTTGTATAAATATGTCCCATGATTTTAGTTTTTGTGCGGGTTGAGATTTCAAATCGATTTTGCTGGAAATTGGGTATTTTTTCCAGAACGTAGAAAACTTTCTTGAAGTGAACTGTACATGTCAGACACCTCCATATATTCGGTATTTTGATAATTTGAGTAACACTTTTCATCGGAATTGTTTCAAATTTGGTATTTGGAGTTTGTTATGTGTACTACCTCCTATGACAGAAAATTGTCCATACAGGTACACATCTTAAATACGACTGTACTCAAATATTTCAAATTCGAAATTTGAATTCGCAGGGGGTACTGCTTCCCTTGATGGAAACTTGACCTTGTCTTCGCCTTAGCCTCCATATAACGGTACCTTTCAATATTCGATATTATGGTGGTTTTAGATAAATTTTTCTCCAAAACAATCTTAAACTTGGTGTTTAGAGTTCGTAAACGGCACCATCTTCTCTGGCAGGTAATTGGCTGAAAAGGTATACGTTGTCGTATGGACCCATTTAACTGTAACACCTGATGTTCGGAATTTTAAAATGTTTGCGGCATTTTTCATTTGATTTTTTTTATATTTTGCGATTCTCTTCCAAATGGAGGAGTGTATTAAAATTTCAGCTCGACCGAACTTAGATGCTTTTTTAATTGTTATAGTTACTGGTATCCGCATTTTACTTATTTTAATATCACATATATTTGTTTTTATTTTATTCAAATTTTACTTTTTCTCACCCTTAACCATTGTCCATTTAACCCTCCTATTTTTTACAAAGATAAATCTAATTAGAAAATCTTTGAAGTCTCAATAAATATGATTCAAATCAAACCAAGAAAAGGAAAAATCCTCAAAATCCTCATTTGATTTTTTCCCTTATTTCTCTACACTACTACAAAATAAATTCAAAACCACTTCAAGATTTATTAAATTCATCAACATTTATAAATTTCTAAATGCGTTAATTTACTTCAAAATTCAATACACATGGCGCCCTCTATTGTTACAAATATGTGTTATTGAAACATTCAAGGATGATGGGGGATGGCTGCTGCCTGCTGTATTATTGTCGCTATTATATTTTTGTTGATTTGTTAGGTTGTTTTGTCTCCGAAAGAAATTTAAGACTTTAATGTGATTCTTTTTTTTTTGCTGTTAAATGCGTCTCCATATTCTGCGTCTTACCACTATTGTTGTTGTAGTTGTCGCTGTCGACATTGTTGTTTTCTGACAACAAATTGTAGATGAAGCAGAAACAAAAAACAATCCCTTAAAAAGTTTCATGATGATGCTCTTGTATAAGAGGGGGTGGCATTGGTGTCTATTCAGTTTTATTATGTTTTGAATGAACGTTAGGATGTGTATGAGAGTGTGTGTATGTGTGTGTGCGAGTGTACGTGTATGTTTGTTGATGGTAGGGACTCCCTATTTATTTTGTATATGTAGTTGAACTCAATACTGTTGCTTGTGTCTGTGACGTGTTGGCAAAAGTTCATATATATTCATGTGTATATGCATCTTTAGTTGTGTGAGTGTATGTGTGTGCTTGTCAGTTCGACTCGGTGTACGTGTTTGTGGTGAAAATCATTTGGGCGGTACCCGTGGTATCCACATGGATACTGTGTATAGCCTATATAGGTTCACTCACAGAAAAACAAGAAGCAAAAACAAAAAAAGCAAAACAGAAAACCCCCTCACAACACCCAATACTCACTCACTCTTGCATGTGCCGCACACCCATACCAAGAGTCAAACCTGTTTGTTTTGATACATAAAAGTATAAATATTATATACTAAATATATATGTATGTATGTATGACTGCTTTTAACTCTCATATACCCACTACATAAAGTAAGCAATTTTATGACATACTTATAATATTAGATACGTTTTCTCACAGATTTGTTACAGTTCTTACTGTGTTTTTTTACAATGCTGCTGTATGTGCATGCTGTGATTGTTGTTGTTGTCCTTTTGGTTCTCCCATCTTCTCATCTCGTATTCTTCATCACATTTCATGCAAACGTCACAGACTCATCAAAATGTACACCAAGTACGAGAAATTGTTCTCCCATGCATAATACAAAATAATATCCTCTCTGACTCTCTCTGAAACATGTGCAATTCTCCCCACAGCGCATTGTCCTCTCAAGTAAATGTCACAGTAACGTTTTTAGTTCTATGAACTCTCACAAACTCACCACATGTCTAAAGGGACAATTATACAACAAAACTCATCACAAGTAGTATAAAATTTCCCCACCCAATTGGAATTCGCCGAGAAATGCTCTCTCACGTGTATCACCCACACATGGTATGTTGAATTTCCCATAGAAGGGGAAGTCTACATTACTTCCATTGATATACCAGCCAGCCACTGGAAAATTCGCTTTGTAGACTTAACCCCTTTAACAATTCAGAACGCTCTCTCTTTGTCACCCTTCTGATGAGAAAGAGAGAGAGAAATTGATTTAACAAAGCATGACTTCCCCTTCATTCAATTTCTGGTGGTGGGATCACCCTTACCACCTTCAATTGAGTGCATATTCGAATTGGAATGTTTTGTTATTGTTCTCAGGGATGATTTTCTTTTATGGATTTTGTTGATAGCTTTTCAATCTGTTTTTTGAAATTTTTTATTTGGACCTTATTACAGAAAAAGTGGCTACAAAAATACCTCATTGTTGTGTTTTCGCCTACATATATTTATATATTTTTTTAGTTAATAATAATGTTTATATATTTTTATTGTCGGCAATGCAACAAGTTAATCAAAAATGTAAGATAAAGTAGAAGTCGGCAAAGTCAAACAATGGTTCAGATTTGATTTTAGATACGAAAGTGATAAGAACTAAATTGTTTGATAACTGATAATGAATAAAAAACAAATATAATCGAATGTGGTCGAATTTGTTACAGCAGTACTATGGCATGATTAAAACAGAAATATTGAATTAATAGAGTATATTTAATATCAAACAAGTAAAAAAGCTGTAAATTCGGCCAGGCCGATCTTTGAATAACCTCCACCATTTAGAACTAATTTGGTAATTTCAAAAAAATAAAATCCGTTTAAAATTGCTTTCAAATCTTTAAAATACCAAATGTAGCCGAATGCATACTTTTGGCATAAGCCTTTACAATATTAAAATGCGAAATTTGAAAAAATCGGTGAATTATGTAGCTAAAATCATCAAAATAGCGAATATAGGGACGTACGTTATATGCTGGCTATACCAAAACGTGGACCTGCAGAGAAAAATTTCTGTCATAGGCTGTAGTATCCTTTGCGAACTTCAAAAACCAAATTTGAAACAATTCCGGTGAATAATGCCATTGAAATCGTCAAAATACCGAATATCGGGAGGTACCGTTATATGGTGGCTAAACCAAAACTTGAACCTACCTAGCCCATTTTCAATACCACAAGTCCTGCAGACATATTATACATTTGAGTAAAATTTTATCAACCTACTTTATTTCGTTCGGAAGCTAGAGTGATTTCACCAGACGGACAAATCGACATAAAATTTTATGCTGCACAATTAACTTGAAATCGGAAAAAATTATATATAGGAGCTATATCAAAATCTGTACCGATCTCTATAAAATTTAGCAAAGGCATTTCTGAGGTGTGTTTTATATATTATCCCAAATATCATTGTTACAGAGTGCTAATTTCGGCTGCGGAGGACAAAATTAACAAATCAAATGAACAATATATATGGGAGCTATAGCTATATATGAACCGATTTCGATCAAATTTGGCACACTTATTTGCAGGCTTAAATTGGTTGTAAGTGCTAATATTACACGTTTGGTGCAAAACAATGGGAAAATCGGACGAAGATATATATGGGAGCTATATCTAAATTTTGACTAATTATCTCCAATTTCAATAGGGTTCGTTCTTGGGCCAAACAAATGATTTATGCAAAATTTTATCTGGATCGGGCAAGAAATGCCACCCGTACTTTGTTTACAAAAACGAATGGACAGACGGACGGACCAACATGCATAAATCGACTCAGAATGTGATTCTAGGCAGATAATCAAAATGAACTATGCGTCTATCTCGTTTCCTTTTACCGGTTACAAACAAATGCCCAAAGACATAATACCCTGACCACCTTTTAGGGTGGTCTTCTACATTAGTAGAAGGTCAGATTGTTACAATATGGCTATATATTAATACGAGGAGGCTATGGAGGATATATTATTAGGAATAATCAAGAAGGGACAAACTGTATAGAATATTGATCAGCTTGAAAATCCTAGTCCACTTAGAAATATCCGTTTGTCTGTCCGTTTGGTGCGATCTTTCGAAAAAAATTGCAAGAAACTAAAATTCTTCGCATATGTCCTAGATGGGTTATATGGTCCACGTTTTCGTATAGACCCCATATACCATTGTCTCCCAATATTCGCTATTTTGACGATTTACGCCACATTTTCTTTCGGAATTGTTCAAAATTTGGTACATAGAGTTCGCAATGAAATCTTCCTACAGTGGCCAAACATTGCGTATATAGGTACAGGTTCTCCTTTAGCCCATTTATAAAGACAGATTTCAGTGTTTGGTAGCCTGATGATTTCATTCACATTTTTTAGTGGAATTGCTATCCAACAAATAAAATAGTATTAGTCGGTTTTACCGACAGATGTATACCACCAGCCTTGAGTTATAATTATTCAAACTGTTCACCCTTTATGGGGGAGGTTCCGAAGCAGTTGACCAACATTCACCAATTCGTATCACACCTAAGATTGACATAAATATTACAACGTGGCAGATTTGGACTATACCGACTACTTCCTACAATCTATATAAGATATGTGCAAATTTTTGGAAGATATGGAAATATGCGTGAGGTAACATATATAGCGGACCGAAGTATTCCATTTTCATACATCATCTAATACAGATATAAATATTGGTATATTGTGTATTGGTATGCGCAAAATTTAAAGGAAATCGAACATTTATATCCCATTTTAAGCGGAATCATAAATTTCGATAGCATGCATATTCATATCCGATTTCTGCTTAAGAGATATATTTAGATATAGAAAATTGTAAAGAATCGCAAAAATATTGGGATGTGTGAAATTTAAAGAAAGTTGGAAGTTTATTTCGCTTTCTTTGAGTGTTTTGCTTATAAAAAATCTTGAACCCTATGTGGGGGAAGTACCACAAGAAATGGTCCGATCTTTACCATCTTTATGACAGATCTTGTGTTGATGGAAATACTGATATGTACCAAGTCTGAATGGAATTGGATGTTAATTTCGCGTTTTTTGAGCTTCATGGATATACAATATTGACCCTTTGTGGGGGAGGTACCAGAAGGAGTGGACCGATATATTCCATCCTCATCCAGATCTAGCATTAATAAAAAAAATTGTAATGTGTGTAATTTGAAAACAATCGGGCTCTTACATCACATTTTATAAGAGTCATAATTACTCACATTCTTCACCCTTTGTGGGGGAGGTACTTGATGAAGTGGACCGATATTGTCCATTTTCGCACCTGACCTAGTACTGATGCAAATATTAGGATTTGCAAAGATGGAGCAAAAATCGGATTATCATTTCTATTTCTGTGCAATAAAATATTTTTTTTGAAATTTCAACCTTTTCTGGGGTTGTTACCAGAAGGAGTATAATAATACGATGTTCCACGTTTCGAGAGTTTTCGTGCGCACCAGCCAGACATACGGACGGACATTGCTAGATCAACTCAAAATGTCATAAAACGTTATTTTGTTGAGGCACCTTTTGGTCGTATCAAATAATATATAACCTCTCTAGCCAAACGCCTAAGGGTATAAAAATCTTGGTGCCTTCTATACCTGGCCTCTTAAATGTCACAATAACTGGACCAGTGGCTTCTCAACTTTTTTCAGTGTTTAACAATGTTAACAATAGAAATATTGGATTAATATGTCCCCTTTTTGCACTATTAGTAAAAAATTTCAACGTCCGCAGTTCGGACTCTATTGACCATCCATCGACTCTATAGTCGATTCTTATGAAAAATTAAATTGCAAAAATTGTCAGTTTGTTGTTCGGGGAAGGTAGTCGACTAATAGAAAAATATTGGAATACTAATTTCAAGGATCATCCTAGATTTTTGCACCTGACGTATGGCTCATGCATTACGACTAAATTCGATACCCCACACACTTTTGTGACAGACTTGCTAGAAGGCGGAGACCGATAAGTTTGTTTTTGAAACTGGAGATGTTAAGAGGATCCGACATTAAATATTTTATCATACGTTGAGGTAGACGTAAACCAGGTTAAAGCAAACTTTGCGTGCTCTCTGTAAATACAACCCTCTCTTAATGCATATGAAGCCATTGTCGTGAAGTGGTAGTCGTTTTCACGAATGTGTGGATTTGGTGATACGCGAACATCAATGCCACTAATGCTGACAAACATCAATAATCAGATAATCGTTGATTATACACCCATATCCTATCCTGAATCCGTCCATTCGAATCCAATTCGCGGGAAATTACTCCACTCTTTTCATTACATAAGATTAAATGGATCCTGAGTAACACCAGGTCTCCATTGACAATAAAACATATAATTTAAAATAATTGCTTATTAATACCAATATTATTATTTTATCTCGTTCAGTCTTGTGGCAAATCCATAATGAATCAATATTATTGAGCAATTTTAATTTCCTCTTTCTAACTTGACAACTTACATTCGACCACGTGCCCAATACTTCCAACAAAATATGTTGGCTTTACTCGCATATTTTCAATACCAGATGTAAACATAAGGCAAAACAATCCAAACTTCCAATCAATCATTTGGTTGCAGAATTTTCTTATTGAACATCTGCTGGATCATCAGCAAAACTTACCTAAATCCATGGCATATTGTAAATAAACAAGTCAATTTTATATTTAATTGCTTACCTGTAAAGAGAATGGAAGAATTAAGAATAAACATTAGCAAATATTAAAA
Source organism: Musca domestica (assembly GCF_030504385.1). NCBI lineage: Eukaryota > Metazoa > Arthropoda > Insecta > Diptera > Muscidae > Musca > Musca domestica. The sequence goes on along the minus strand of NW_026712363.1, from coordinate 14,599,110 downwards.
AGAGTTTTTGAGTATTTATAAAAACACTATAAGAGAGTTTTTCATTCTCTACAAATTAATTTCTATTCGTGAGGAAGATATAAATTTCCTATTTTTTATACCCTCCACCATACTATGGAGGGTATATTAATTTTGTCATTCCGTTTGTAACTCCTCGAAATACTCATGTCAGACCCATCTTGATCAGCCTGTGTGTTTGTCTGTCTGTTGTAATCAGGCTATCTTTCGAACAAATTGAGATAGAAGGCTAAAATTTTGCACACATGTATATTTTGCCAGTAGATAGGTTAAGTTCGTAAATGGGCCATGTAGGTCCAAGTTATCATATAGCCCCCATATAACGGTACCTCCCGATATTCGGTATTTTGATGATTTTAGCAACATTATTCACCGGAATTGTTCCAAATTTGGCATTTGAGGTTCGTAATGGATACTACAGCGTAAGACAGAAAATTATCTGTGCAGGTCCACGTCTTCGTGTAGCGCCCATATAACGGTACCCCCCGATATTCGGTATTTTGATGATTTTAGCGACACTGTTTACCGGAATCGTTTCAAATTTGGTATTTGAAGTTCGCAACAGATACTACATCCAAAGTCAAAAAATGAGCCATGTAGGTCCACGTCTTCATATAGTCCCCATATAACGGTACCCCCCGATATTCGGTATTTTGATGATTTTAGCGACATTATTTAGCGGAATTGTTCCAAATTTGGTATTTGAAGTTCGTAATTGATACTGCAGCATAAAACAGAAAATGGGTCATGTAGGTCCACGTCTTCATATAGCCCCCATATACCGTACCCCCGATATTCGGCATTTTGATGATTTTAGCGACACTATTTACCGGGATTGTTTCAAATTTCGCATGTGAACTTCATAAGGGATACTTCAGCCCATGCCAGAAAATTGTCTGTGCAGGTCCCCGTCTACGTATAGCCCCCATATAACAGTACCCCCATATTCGGAATTTTGATGATTTTAGCTACATTATATACAGATTTTTCTTCAAGTTTCGCATTTAAATATTGTAATAACTTATGACAAAAGTTACCTATGCAGGTCCACGTCGTCGTATAAGCATTCGGTATTTTTAAGATTTTTACAGAATTTTTAACGGACTTTTTTTTTTTTTTTTGAAATTGCCAAATTTGTACCAAATGGTGGAGGGTATTAAAAGTTCGGCCCGGCCGAACTTACAGCTTTTTTACTTGTTTGTAATTAATATTTTTGCATGGCTCTCCATCCTTCATGTATGCTACTTATCATACAACAAATTGTTGCTATGCCAAATAGGCCATGACCAAACAATAAATATGCCAATACATTGTGTGGATATTTGGAAAAACTAAAGAAATACATGAAAATAGAAAGAAAAAAAAACAAACGCGCACAGCTTTCACATGTTTTTTTTTAATATTTTCTAAACAAAACACAAAAACTATAATTACTTCTCTAATAAATCGGGATGTGAGCGATGGTTTTGCTTTCATTAGAAATAGATTGTCGGAACCAGGCAATTTGAATCTTCTCAATTTCAAACAGGGGAAAAACAGGCATATTTAAGAGTTGAGTTTATTGAGAGGTTCGGTATTTCTAGTTCCTTTTCTCAAGAAAAACTAGCTAGTTCGTCTTGTTCCTTAGATCATTTGTTTTAGGCGCAATGATTCATTTTGTTCAGTTTAGATAATTTTAATATCAATTCCGCAAAATGAAAATGACACGAACTGTTTGTGACAAGACAAGTAAGAACGTTTTAGCCGGTTTACCAACAGATGTTTAATCTTAGCCTATGGTTTGACCTAAGGTTTGCTTTTAATGCGCATGCAAAGATTGGACAAAATCGTGGATTCCGTCTCGTTTATATGCAGATTTATTACGCGATTTTATGCACGTTTTACACATATTTCTTGAAAGTTATTATTTTTTTCAAAATGTTGAACTTTCGTTCGAGAATAAGTGAAAAATACATATTCTTCATTTCCACATCTGATTTAAGATGATACAAATATTGCAATCCCAACAAAAACTTTCATCACCAAATAATATGTTTCCGACCCAATTTTTGGCATTCGTATCTGCTAACAATTTACCTACTTAACTTTTATACTTCACAAAGAAAATTACATCGTTACAAATAACTCTTCACGGAGATCCAAGTTGTGTTGTAGACCTCGTATAACGCTCATTCGATACTGGATAATTTTAGCCAATTTTTATACCTTTAGCCAAATGGTTAGAAAGGGTATATATCATTTGATACGGCCAAAACGTGCCTCTGTGTGGACCAAATCTGTTTCAGGACATTTGGAGTCGACCTAGCGATGTCCGTCCGTACGTCTTTCTGTTAAGCTGGTGCGCACGATGCCTCTCGAAGGGGGTATCCGATTAAGTCAAAAGTTTGTACATCGAAATATTATTGTCGATGATCGGGTTCGGAGATAGGCAATATGGGTCCACTCCGATATTTACTGCTCCAACTTTGCCTATCCTTATATTTGCATCAGTGCAAGGTCAGCTGCGCAAATGGACAATATGGGTCCACTCCATTAAGTGCCTCCTCCACAAACGGTCAACATTTTGAATAATTATAACTCTTATAAAATCTGATGTAAGAGTGCGATTGACTTCAAATTACACACATCACAATTTTTTGTAACCCAAGGTCTGTGTGAATATGGAATATGTCGGTTCATTCCTTCTGGTACCTCCACAAAGGGCCAACATTTTAAATAACCAAACCGATCATAAAATCCGAAAAAAGCATCCGATTCTCTTCATACTTCATACATCCCATTGTTTCTACTAACACAATATCTGCTGTGAAGATAGGATATATTGGCCCATTCCTTCTGGTACCTCCCCCACAAAGGGTCAACATTTTGAATATCGAATCTTTAAAACTTGTTATATCTAAATATTTCTCGCAGCCAGAAACCTGAGATGAATATGTAATTTATGATTTTACCTAAAATTATATGTGAATGTTCGATTTTCTTGTAATTTGTAATTTGCCCACACCCCAATATTTTTAACTGTTTTCATCTAAACCTCAGTGAAGGAAGTAACCAATATAGTCTAAACCTGGTATGTGGCAATATTTATCATATTTATTTGGTCCGATACAAAATGGACAACATTTGCGCATTCAGGCAACATACTCCAAAGAGGGTCAACAATTTGAATATTTTGTATTTTGATGATCTAAGACACAGTTTTAACGAATTTTTTATATCCTCCACCATAGTATGGACGGTGTATAAAATATGCCATTCCGCTATAAAACCTCGAAATATAATTTTTTATCAGCATAAAACTCTAAATTGACTGGGCGATGTCCGTCCGTCTCTGGAAAACTCTCTAACTTCCGAACGAAATGAAGTAGATCGTTAAAATTTTACTTAGATGTGCGTTAGGATTTCTGATATTGAAAATGGACTATGTAGGTCCACGTTTTGGTATAGCCCTCACATAACTGTACCGTCAGATTTAAGATTTTGCTGTAAATTGGCAGCATTTGTTCCCGTTATGTAAGAAATGTCCGATCAATATGGATCTAAGTCGGGGTTTACACCGGAATTGTTTAAAATTTGGAATTTAAAATTCCTAAGGAGTACTACACCCTTCGTATAGCCCCATATAACGGTATCTCCCAATTTTCGGTCTTATATTAGAATTATTACAAATTTGTTTTTTGTTCGTAATAGTCTGGCAGCTAATTGGCTGACGAGGTACACGATTTCGAATAGACCCATGCAACCGTAATACCTACTATTCAGAATATTTAAAATAATAGCGACATTTTTATGTTTTTTTTTTTCAAGTTCGTGGAGGGTATTAGCTACTTTGTTACTACTATATAACACCTGTCCGTCCGTCCGTCTGTTTGTTTGTCTGGCTGGAGCGCACGATAACTCTCGAAGGGAGTATACGATTGCGTCCAAACTTAGATCAATTTCGGAGTTGGGCAATATCGGTCCACTCCTTCCGGTACCCTTCCGCACAAAATTTTAAAAATATCACAGAAAATAATTTACCTAACCTCTTTGAGCAATATTTTTATTAGTGTTAGGTCAGGTTTGAAAATGGAATATATCGGCCCACTTCACCATGTGCCTCCTCAAAAAGGGTCAACATTTTTAATAATTATAACTCTTATTAAATATAAAAAAATGTCGGGTTTTCTTCAAATTTCGGGCATATCAATATTTTAATTTACACAAGATCTAGTGCGGAGATGGGATATATAGGTTCACTCCTTCAAGTACCTTTCCCACAATGGGTCAACATTTTCAATAATCGTCTCTTTTAAAAAAATGCGAGATAAAAGCCTGATTATCTTCAATATTTATAGCAGCAGAAGATATGGTGTGAAAAATTAGATATATCGGACATCTCCTTCTGGTACCTCCCCCACATTGGGTCAACATTTGGAATAATTATATTTCTCAGAAAACGTGAAATAAAAGACTGATAATCTTCAAATTTCACACATCTCAATTCTTTTATTAACACAAGATCTGGTATTAAGATCGGATTAAACGGACCAATCCTTCTGGTACTTCTTCCACAACGGATAAAAATGTTGAGTAATTGTATCTCCTATTAAAGGTGAAATAAGAGCCTGATTGTCTTCTAGTTTTGCACATCTCAAAATTTTTATACCCTCCACCATACATATAGTATGGAGGGTATATTAAGTTTGTCATTCCGTTTGTAACTCATCGAAATAATCATTGTAGACATAACAAAGTTTATATATTCTTGATCAGCGTACAATTCTAAGACGATTTAGACCTGTCCGTCCGTTTGTCCGTCTGTTGTAATCACGCTACAGTCAAGTTCGAAGATGGGCTATATCGGTCCACGATATCGTATATGCCCCATATAACGGTACCCCCCGATATTCGGTATTTTGATGATTATAGCCATATTTTTCAATATAATTGTCTGAAATTTTACACAAGAGTTCTTCGTGACTACTTTAACCCTTAAATAGAATTGTCTATGTAGGTCGACGATATCGTATAGCACCTATACAATGGTGCCCCGGATATGGGGTATTTAGATGATTTTAGCCTCAATTTTAAATGGAATCGGATTAAAAACCACACAACGAGTTCCTTCTGAGTACTTTACCCCCTGAAAGTGAATTGTCTTTATAGGTCCACGATATCGTATATCCTCCATATAACTGTACCCCCCGATATTCGGTATTTGGATGATTATAGCCACATTTTTCAATATAATTGTCTGAAATTCTACACAAGAGTTCTTCGTGACTACGATATCGTATATCCCCCATATAACTGTAACTCCCGATATTCGGTATTCTGATCATTTTAGCCACATTTTTAAATGGAATTGTCTTTTACACAAGGAGTTCTCTGTGAGTACTTTATCCCCTGAAATAGAATTATTTATATGGGTCCACGATATCGTATGGCCCCCATGCAATGGTGTCCCCGATATAGGGTATTAGATGATTTTAGTCTCATTTTTAATGGAATCGGCTTAAAATCCGCACAACGAGTTCCTTCTCAGTACTTTACCCCATGAAAGTGAAATGTCTATATAGGTCCACGATATCGTATATCCCTCCATATAACTGTACCTATCGACATTCGATATTTTGATAATTTTAGTCACAGTTTTCTATGAAATTGTCTGAAATTCTACACAAGGAGTTCTTTGTTTATAACTGTACCTCCCGATATTCGATATTTTGATGATTTCAGTCACATTTTGCAATCTAATAGTCTGAAAATCAACACAAGGAGTTCTTTCTGAGTGCTTTACCCCCTGGAAGAGAATTGTCCATATAGGCCTACGTTTTAGTATACCACCAATATAACGCTACACCGAGATATTCGGAATTACCAGGATTTTCGCGTTTTTATTCACCGGAGTTGCGTAAAAATTTGTATTTAAAATTCGTAATGGGTACTACAACCAACTTCAGGTCCACATCTTAGTATAGTCCCCATACACGGTACCTCCCTTAATTCGGTATTTTGATGATTTTGGCGACATTATTCACCGAAATTGATTCAAATTTCGTATTCGAAGTTCGGAATCGTTACTACAACCAATTGCAAAAAATTACTTATTCAGCACCACATCGTCATGTAGCCGCTTTATAAAGGTTTTTATTTGAGCGGTTTTTTATTTTTTTAAGTTCCTTCCGAAGGATGGAGGTTACAAAAATTTTACCTGGTCGAACTTAGCTGCTTTTTTTACTTATTATGAAGATTAAATATATCTCCTTCTGGTACTTTCGACACAACGGGTAAAATTATGAATAATTATATTTCTCCGAAAATGCGAATACCCTGTATTACAGCATGGTGTCGGGAGAAATACCTCCGTCAAATTTGGTGCGAATCCATATAAAATATGCATATTGGTGTAGGGCATAATAAAGTCCATCCGCCCGACCTTTGCCTTTCCTTTACAGGTGGTCAGGGTATTATGTCTCTGTGCATTTGTTTGTAACAGGCAGAAGGAAACGAGATAGACCCATCATAGTTCCTTTTGATGATCTGCATAGAATCACATTCTGAGTCGATTTATGCATGTCCGTCCGTCCGTCCGTCCGTCTGTCCATGTATTTTTGTAAACAAAGTACAGGTCGCATTTATTGCCCGATCCAGATAAAATTCTGCACAGATCTTTTGTTTGGCCCAAGGACGAACCCTATTGAAATTGGAGATAATCGGTATATCGGTATAAGTGTGCACCAAACGTGTAATATTAGCCCGAATTGTATGGAATTTTACATATACACCCATATTAGGCCTGAAAATATGTATGCCAAGTTTGATCGAAATCGGTTCAGATATAGCTATAGCTCCCATATATATTGTTCATCCGATTTGTTATTTTTGTCCACCGCCGCCGTAATATGCACTCTGTAACAACGATATTCAGGAAATATATCAAATACAATACAACTCCGAATTTAAAAGATAAAAATGCTTTGGCATATATAGTCCTTTGAAAATTAAATTATAATTGTATATATAATTATAATTATGATTATAGTTATAATTATAGCGTGTATGTTGAATTCTCCCATTAAAATAATTAATTGTTGTGCGGAGCTCTACCAAATTGGCAAAGTGGTGTAGGGTATCATAAAGTCGGTCCCGTCCGACTTTAAGGCTTTCTTTACTGTTTTTTTTTTTTTTAATTTTTTAAAGTTCATTCCGAAGGATGGTGTTTGCAAAAATTTCACCTGGCCGAACTTAGCTGCTTTTTTACTTGTTACTACTAGAAGATCTGTTATGAAGATTAAATATATCTCCTTCTGGTACTTTCGCCACAACGGGTAAAATTATGAAAATGCGAATACCCTGTATTACAGTGTGGTGTCGGGAGAAATACCGCCGTCAAATTTGGTGCGAATCTATATAAAATATACATATAGAGCATAATAAAGTCCATCCGCCCGATTTTGTCTTTCCTTTATAGGTTTTTTAATTTCGGTCGTTTGTGGGGAAGTTATCTGAGGGTATGTAACGATGTGCCCATGTATTAACTCGATTTTAGTTTGAAAATAATATTACGATTTTTATGGGCCAAGTCAGATACTACCGACGAGATTGGTCATAGCTAAATATCTTGTAGTCACTTTTTCCACAGAGACATTTTAACCGACAGAATAAAATGATATTTCCACTCTGTAGTCATAATACTGATGGTATAAAGATACACATTATATCACTTAATATATTATACATTAAATTAGATATCATTGTGTTGTCCCGCAATATCATTGTGTTGTGTATTGAGAAAATAAAAATTACTTTATATGCACTATTATATGTATAGAGTAACAAATCTATAGATTTAAAAATATTCACAAAGATTATTCATAAGGGCTAATTATGCAAATAGACCACAACGGGGGGGAAGTACCATCAACAAATTCATTGACTCTCAGCATAACATAACCTGACGAGCACTGACCTCTGGAAGCGACTTGTGTTTGAATGTGGGCAATTCTCCGCGCGAAACAAAATCATAAAAAAAACATCTGGATATCAAGTATAACCACACAATGTAGTGCAATGCCTTTCGAATGCAATTCAGTTCAGTTCACATTCAATGAACACAAAAAAACAATGCACCACGCGTTTTTTTTTTCTCTGCCGGCACATTGCAAAGGCGAAAGGGAGGTAAATGATTTTCTTCAACATTATTGATGAAACATTATAATGATTGGTGGCGGCGGCAGCACCAACGGCAACAACAATAAACACACCTACACTCATGTGTACAAGTGCACTGTGGTTGCAACGCCATAACAAGTGTTTGTCTCAAGGGAATAGGCAAAAATTAGCTATTTTCCACAAGCCAGTTTGGTGCGTTTCTTTTTGGCTGCAACATATTGTTGAAGAAAATTATCTCTATCGAACCCTGTACTCAGTAAGTGTGTATTTCGAACATGTGTTTTATTTAAAATGCATATGGACCTGACTACTCGGTCATATGGAGAATGTTTGAAAAGAGTAACATGAGGCAACGCAGAAATACACACAGCTCACAAAATTCATAAAATTCTAGCATGTTAGGGGCATGAAATAGTTTAGGGAAAAGGAGAGTGGACGAAGCATTGGATTTAATATGTATTTTCAAGATAAAAATCTTTTTGCTTTTGTACTTTTTTTTGTATTGTTGTGTTGTGGGCCATTGTGGTAGTATTATTTTTTTTTGTTTTGGTTTGCTGCCTCAACCATGGTATTGGTGGTTGGAGCTCATCATGCTTAATTTTCAGTGCGTTACTTCCGCATGCAGTGCATACACTTGCTTACACACACGCACACATGTAAACAATAAAACAAATTAAGGTTATAAATACTTTTCCGCCAACTCGTGCGTACATCACACACATCAGTGCATGCAACCAATTCATCCTGTTACAGATAATAGACCCATAGTAATTTGTCTGTCCGTCGGTCTGTCGGTCGCTGTATAGTTTTGTATTTTTGTTTGATGGACGTTGTAGTGTAGCTACCATTGACTCTCATCATGAATCTCATGCTTTTTTACTGATTGAAAACAAAACATTTAGTTTACCAAAAAAAAAAAAAAAAAAAACGAAAAACAAAAAATCAGCTGCGCACATGAAGCGGGTATTTATCAGTTCACAGTTGTCATTATAGGTATATGAGGGTGACAAGAATCTCTTTTTCTGTAAAACAATAGTTACTTACATTTTACACGTAGAATTCATTAAGAAAATGACCTGGGTTGGCTAGTCCGAAATACTAAGGATCGTTAGTCATAGAATCCTCCTTAAAATGTATTCAAACCATAAAATGTAGTATGACTAGTAACTTAAAAATTTCTGCAATCAGGTTTTTTTTTTCCCGTCCAACCTAAGATCGAGAATTCATTTATTGTCGTTTGTAAACCTTCGCTATTACTACTGGGATTTTCATGTTTAAAAGCTTGAGCTTGCGAAGCTCGACACTTTGGTATTTTTTAGTGCCAACCTTGCTTTCCGATATACTTGAGACACAATAGTCCAACGGATTGGTATCCGGATATTTTGGTGGTAACCATTCTTGGGTGGCGAGTGCTGAGTGCAATGGTACTGAGTCCTGTTGGAATGTCCAAGGTCTGCGGCCAAAATGTTGGCGTGCCCAAGGTATTATTAAACCTTCCAGAATATTTTCGCGATAATATTCGGCATTTATTCTTATGCCACGGTTGTTTGATACAAGCGGAGAGCGACCATCGGCTGTCATGGCGGCCCACACCACACCATCACCATAGCCGGCGCTTGAGTTCTGGTGGTCAACCGGAGGTGCACATTTTCAACTGACCTCTTTGGCAAGTAAGCACGATAATTTTGTTTGTCTACAAACTGCTGGACAACGAATGCTTTCTCATCGGAGAAAACCAAATACGGCAGTTCACCCATTACGACTAAGCAGAGCAACTGCTTAGATCTTTTGAGTCTATGAGTTCTTGAACTTTTTGCAATTTCAATGGCTTTACCCCGAGCTCATTTTTCAATATTTGCCGAATGAAAAATTGCGATATGTTCAGCTCACGAGCCATTTTCGGCCAAGGCGACGCGGGTTTCGTTCAATTCGCTTATTTACTTTTCGAACCATTTCTGCTGATAGTGCTGTTTTCTTTCGTCCACTTCCGTAACGTCGGGCTACGCTACCAGTATCACGGTAATGGACGATGGTACGAATCACAAAAGATTTATTCACATTAAAATGCTGGAGTTCTCTAATGATAGCCACTTGTGGTTTTCTAGCCAAATATAAAGAAATAACACTGTCACGCTTGAATTCCATCACGAATAACTTTTTTTCTAGAAAATTCTCACTAAAATGCCATTGTACGCTTGTAAACAATATAATTAGCTGTCACTGGAATAATTTTGACAGCTGTCGGACTAGTGGCTTGGAAATGACAGCACTCTGAAGTTGGTTGCAGTTTTTTCATCTCAACCTGTATATGGACAGTATGGTATAACAAGGGGGACGGGGGTTTAATATCAAAACGTTGACGATGATGGTACCTCTTACAATCTCTTTTGCAACATCAAATGCGAAATTTAAATAACAAACTTAATATGCCGTCCTTACAATGGTAAAGGGTATAAAACATATTTCTTATTTTAGTTCCGACTGACGGAAATCTATAAAATATATATACTCTTATGTACCGCAAAACTTAGTATACGCTCCCTATGTACATCTTATTTTTAACAAAACGAACCACCCCAATATACATTAGCATATAAAAAGTATTTTGTAGTATATCAACGCACAAGTTAAACAAATAAAAGCGTTTGACGGAATGACAAGCTGTTTAACGGCAACAACACAACAGCAATCATTACCACTATACAAAACTATCCGCTGAAAATGGGCGATTTTCTGCTTCGTTTATAATGTGGATGCCGGTTGACGGTGTTGGCGCCGGTCAAAGATATCTTAAAATGAAATCTGTCCATTTCTGTTTGTTTTCTTAGTTTTCATTTAAATGGTTTAAACCAAAAACTACATGATCGTTTTCGTTCGAAATTATTTTCAAATTTTTTGTAAACATTGTGATCCGCTTGTTTAAAAACTATATCTTGTATGTTATTGAAATGTATAGAATTGGATGGAAAACAACCAGAAAATGCAAAAAATTAATAAGTAAAAAAGCCGACCGGGCCGAACTTTGAATACCCTCCACCATTTGGAACAAACTTGGCAATTCTCAAAAACAATAAGATCCGTTAAAAATTCTGTTAAAATCTTAAAACTACGGAATGTATACGACGACATGAACCTGTATAGGTAACATTTGTCATAAGCCATTACAACATTCAAATGCGAAACTTAAAAAAATCGGTTATAATGTCGATAAAATCAAAATTCCGAATATCGGGAGGTACAATTATATGGGGGCTATACGAAGACGTGGACCTACGTAGACAAATTTTTGTCTTAGGCTGTAGTATCCATTACGAACATCAATTACCAAATTTGAAAAATTCCGGTGAATAAGTTCGCTAAAATCATCAAAATATCGAAAATCGGGAGGTACCGTTATATAGGGCCTTTCCCAAAACGTGGACCTACATAGCCCATTTTCAATACCAAAAACCCTGCAGACATAACATACATTTGAGAATTTTATCAATCTACTTTAATTCGTTCTGAAGCTATAGTGATTTCCACAGACGGACAGACGGACGGACATCGCTAAATTGATATAGAATTTTATGCAGATCAAGAATATATATACTTTGTGGGGTCTAAAATATGTATTTCGAGGTGTTACAAACGGAATGAAAAACATAATATACTCCATACTATGGTGGAGGGTATAAAAAGGTTCAAGGACAGACACTCAGACCGGCAAACAAAAATGAACTCCGAATACGATTCTATGAGGATCATTAAAAGTACATAAGGGCTATAATTGGAAGCTGTACTTCAATGTAAATTCGGGTATATTCATATATCTTAAATATCTTTCAAATCAGGTTAAAGTTATTATGGGAATCTCAAATATACATTTTCTTTCCACCCCTAAAGGTATGCAACACAATTTGTTCGAATACAGCAAAAAATACATCCACTACCCCAAAGTATATACATCCAAGTATCACAGCATATGCTTGGCATGTTGACTATATAACATGAAATAGATAGTTATGTGAAAGCGATGTTAAAACCAACAACAAAAACCAAAAAAGTAACAGCAACAACAACAAAATCCACATTAGCAAAGTCAAGAAAACAAATAAATAAGAATATTTATGATGACACTGGTTGACTTTATGGCTAGCGGTGAAAATATTTTTTTTCTCTTTGTGTGTGGTAAGAAAAATACACACACACGTGTATATGGAACCTTGTGCAAATAAATAACGTTAAAGTAACACACACGCTCTCGCGTAGAAACATAAGTTTAGTGTAATGTTAATACAATGTATGGAGTGCAAAGTATTCATAAACAATACAAAATTACAGTGTCAATGTATCGTTGAATATTTAGCACATATGATGCTTTTCGGGTCTTTTTTAGATTTTTGGGGAAAGTGTATGGTGGGTTTGCACGTTTTTGCTTTTAAAGGTAAATATAAGAAATTTCAATTTAATATTTTGCAATCTATTACAATAAAGTACTATCTTTAAATAGAAGGTAGAAGTATATATTTGAATAAGCTAACAAACTATGATTATAAGACATCCACAATACAAAAAGAAACGTTCGACATAACACCGATTTTAGCTGTCTGGCAAATACAAAAATATTGTTGGACTAGGAGGCGTTTAAATAATTAATATCTTGTTGGATAATAAAAATATCCATGTTTAATTTTATAAAATATACTGGCTTAAAATATTACCTATTTCAATGTTCCATCATCAGATAAGTGCTCTTAGGAAGAGACAAATTTCTAAACTTAAATTAATTTACGAAAAAACTTCTGATTTAAAATCACAATTTGAGTGAAGCCATATTAAATGACATATACCCTAATTTCATGAGTTAAACATATACCTGAATATATGTTTACTAATAACCTCTTTAGACCATAACAAGTACTTATACTGTAGTCAGATTTAGTGGTTTCTAATATCTGTGTTTTTCCACAAAACTTGTGGCTAGCGCTAATAATCTACGGAATTATAATGGATTTACGCGATTTGGGCACCAGGAAAGCTAATATTAGTTGTTCCTTATAAGATCAATGCTAATGGATAGAGTTGATTGTCGTAGAAATATTTAGCAAGGTGGTTTGTTTGTGTCTGACTGGATTAGAAGTAGAGCAAAAAAGACAAGGATTACATTCTGCCACCTAACAGTAGTAAAAAATATATTTTTTTTTTTCAAATATATATTTAAAATGGCTATATAATAAGGATGTCTGCATTTTTATACACTGAGAATCCAAACTTTCAAATTCGTTATCAGTAGTGTTATCAGTAGTGGAATAAATAAAAATGTTTATAATTTCGGTAATTAAGGAAATTTCTCGGTAAGTTAGCGATGAAATTTTATTTTTTATATCAAAATATTAAAATATTAATTGAAGGATCGCCACATTTTAAAATGTGGATTTTTTTAAAAAAAATATTGAGGATCAACCACCAAAAAGTCCACTCATAACTGTGGACTTTTAAGCAATCAACAAACCAATAATAGTGTATTTTTAAGAAAGTTTAAACCATCAGACCAATAATTGTTTTTTACGAACTTTACTTGTGGATTTTTTATTCAGCATCAATTATCGTAGATTTTTCAAGAATCTTAAATTACCTTGGTGTTAAGATGGTGAATTTATAAGTAAATATTTTTACGTACCAATAATCGGGAATTTTTAATAACATTTTCCTCCAGACTACTAAATTTTTAATAACAATTTATTTTCGTTTGAAACAATTTCAAGGATAAAAAAACAGTTATCGAGGATTTTGTTTAAATCCTTTTCCAATTTCCATTTTGGAATTTTAAATATATCAAATTCAAAATGTTAATTTTGTAGGAATTTTTTATCAAGATTCAAACATATCAAAATTATTCTTATTGAATGCATGATAGTAACATAGAACATGGATATAAAGAGAAATAGCCAATAGAGTAAATATTCAACACACATTGAATATTTGTTCACTACACTGTGTGACAAAATTAAATGTTTCAATAATTACGGGGAGAATCCAATATATTTTGAAAGTAGACCTAAAACAAGTGAAAAAAGCAATATGACCACAGTATGAAATCCAAGTAGATCCATTAATGCAAAATGATTATGAGAGGGTATCATTATGTGAAGATGTTATAATTCGTCGACCAATACAGGGTAATATAAAAAAACTGCAACAAACTCAAACGCCACAATTTTTACATTTTTTTTTTAAATGTTATTGCATGAAAGCAAAAAATGTCGGTAATAGCATCACATTTTAGAATAAGTTTAGATTTGTTCGAAAAGTTCATCTTTGGCACGAATTATGGCCTTCAAACGGCCAATGAAACCGTCACACGCTGCCATAATGTTGTTCTGCGGTATTTTCGCCCATTCCCGGCGAAGCGCTTGCTTGAGGTGATCGACACTTTGGTGTTTTTGAGTGCCAACCTTGCTTTCCAAAACACTCCAGACACAATAATCCAACGGATTCGTATCCGGACATTTTAGTGGCCATTGTGCTCTGGAAATGAAGCGAGGAACCTTATTTGGTAACCATTCTTGGGCGGCACGTGCTTGGAATATCCGAGGTCTGCGGCCAAAAGCCCAAGGCTTAAATACCACCTCCAGAATATTTTCTCGATAATATTTGACATTTATTCGGATGCCACGGTCGATTGATACGAGCGGAGAGCGACCATCGGCTGTTATGGCGGCCCACACCATCACCATGACCGGCGCTTGAGTTCTGGTGGCCAACCGAAGGTGCACATTTTCAGCTGACCTCTTTGGCAAGTAAACACGATAATTTTGTTTGTTTACAAACTGCTGGACAACGAATGTTTTCTCATCGGATAAAACCAAATTCTGCAGTTCACCACTTTCAGCCAAGCGAAGCAACTAATTAAACCTTTTGAGGCTATTTTCTTTCTGCTGCAGTGTAAGTTCTTGCACTTTTTGAAATTTCAATGGCTTTACACCGAGCTCATTTTTTAAATATTTGCGGAATGGAATATTGTGATATGTTCAGGTTTCGATCAGGTCGTTTCTTTATTTTTCGCACCATTTCTGCTGTTGTTGATGTTATCTTCCGTCCACTTCTTTGACGTCGGGCTACGCTACCAGTATCACGGTTACGAGCGATGGTACGAGACACAAAAGATTTATTCACATTTAAAAGCTGGAGTGCTCCAGCCAAATATAAAGAAATCACACTATCACGCTTGAAATCCATCACGACTGGAAAATTTTCACCAAAATGCTTTTGTAGGCTTGTAAACAATGTAATGAGCTGTCACTGGAATAATTTTAACAGCTGTCGTACGAGTGGTTTGAAAGTGACAGCAGTCTGAAGTTGGTTGCAGTTTTTTTTTCATCTCACCCTGTATAAACAATTTTCGGCTGGGGAAAGACAACTCCATAAACAATTTTACCAATATCGTGAAACTATCGAATATCTGGGAGTAATTCGTAGGATTAATTACACAATTTTTGATCAGAGTCAAAAGTAAATATTAAGAACTTCATACCTCGGATTCCAGACAAATACTATTGAAGAAAAAATATGAGGAATATTTTCTCGAAAATGTTAACCCTCAAAAAAGTCAACAAATGAGCCTTTTTCGTCCATTTTTTAAACATTGTTAAAAATTCTCTTTTAACGGGATCGTAGCATTACTAAAGCTTATATTGTAGTCAGATTTTGAAGTTATAGCATACCATATACCGGGATCTTAATTAAAAATAAAGATTCAAGCAAAAAAAAAAAAATCTGTGAAAATCACCCTAGCTTCCGAAAAAATTGCAGTGGGTGGATAAAATTTTACTCAAATGTGTGCTTTTTCTGCAGGACTTCTGGCATTGAAAATGGACTATATTGGTCTACGTTATTCGGTATTTTGATAATTTTAGGGACATTATTCACAAGAATTGTTTCAACTTCAGTAATGATAGTACGTAGTGGGTATTACAGTCTGTGACGGAAAATGGATATGCAGTTGCAGGTCTTCGCATAGCCCCTATATTCTGTATTTCGACTGTTTTAGCGAGATTATTCACCTGATTTTTTTCCATATTTCGTATTTCCACATCGTAATGGGTACTACAGCCTGTGAAAGGAAATTGGCTATGCTTCGTATAGACCCAAAAATAACGGTTTTTTAATACCAAATTGGTGGAGGGTATTCAAAGCTCGCACCGACCGAACTTACTGCTTTTTTAATTTGTTTTTTTTTTTTTTTTTGATCCCGTGTCTCCGATCGTAATCCAAGTTGACTCTTTTGAAAAATTTAATTGACGAAACACATACACATGCATAAAATATTTCAATTCTAGATAACATAAATATAAAAACATTTTTTAACACAGGATTCAGATCTATTGATCTTCTTAATATTCATCATTCACCTATTTCATTTAATTGCATTAATAAGTTGCCACGTATATTTCATTAGTGTCAATACTTACTTAATTGATATCACATTTAATAACTTGTAACATGGCTGGCTGTCCACTCTAAACGAATATATCACAGATTTGCAGTACAGAACCTTGGCCATTAATAAACATGTCAGAGTCTATTAGTTGTGCCGTAACAAATTATTAACAAAATTTATTTATTTCGACGAAATGAAATTTTTCTTGCCTATGGTCATCAATAAAGTCAGATCACATCAACGAGATATATGGGAGTGTGGGGTATGCTACATACCTTGGTGTCATCATCCCACACCCACCTGGACATATGTTGCGTATCCCTGATATGCTGCTGAAGGTAATATTTTCTCTTTATTTGAATAAATGTCATATTTCATTTGCCTATCCTAGGACAGTGGCCAAAGGGGAGGCAGAGAGATAGAAAGAGGGAGAAAGAGTCAGCGAATAAGATTTAATTAAAACATATAGTTTGTCGTTGTTGGTTTATTGGATAGCTGGTACATGGATGATGCGGCACTACAACGCCCGTTTACGCTTTAGCCAATGTTTATCAGCTATCAAACAGCAGCAACAGACTCAAGTCAATATTGACATTGCCAAATGGGAGGTAGATTGAAAATGTGTACAAAAATACAAGTTGAAACGTAACAGTTGGTTTTGCCGACAGTTGTATACCCTCACTTTTATACAAAAATTATATCGGTCGCATATCTTAATCTGAACCGATTTCAACCACATTTAACATATTCATTGAAATGTGACATTTAAATGTGAATAAATCTTTTGTGTCTCGTACCATCGTTAGTTACCGTGGTACTGCTAAGGTAGCCCGATGTCAAGGAAGTGGACGGAAGAAAACAGCAACATCAGCAGAAATGGTTCGAAAAGTAAAGAAGCGACTTGGTCGAAACCCGCGGTGCAGTGGCCGAAGAATGGCTCGTGAGCTTAACATATAGCAATATTCCATTCGGCAAATATTGAAAAATGAGCTCGGGATATAGCCATTGAAATTCCAAAAAGTGCAAGAACTTACATCGCCACAGAAAGAAAATAGACTCAAAAGAGATAAAAATTTGCTTCGCTTGGCCGAAAGTGGTGAACTGACGAATTTGGTTTTCTTCGATGAAAAAACATTCGTTGTCCAGAAGTTTGTAAACAAACAAAATGATCGTGTTTACTTGCTAAAGAGGTCAGCTGTATATGTGCATCTTCAAGCGCCGGCCACCTTCCGAATATATCGCGAAAATATTCTGGAGGGTGTATTAAAGCCTTGGGCACGCAAACATTTTGGCCGCAGACCTTGAATATTCCAACAGGACTCAGCACCATCGCACTCAGCACGCGCCACCCAAGAATGGTTACAAAAATCAATTTCCACAATGCCAACCAAAATTTCCAGAATATATGGGAAACATATAAATCTGATCAGATATTCCTAAAATTAGAAAGATATGTTTATAGGATGTATATGTGGTCTTGTGTTACATCCCATTGATTTATTACTGTCTTGGAAAACTTAAATTTGGAAAAGGCTGAAACATATATTTCGGAGCTATGCTTATATCAGATGCGAAAATAAATCGTAGGTGGTTAGGTATTAAAATTACTTAATCTGAAGAAAGAATCTGAACTTAAAGTCATGTATTTAATGTGCGTTTTTGGACAAAAAAAATGAAAATTTTCGCAATGAAAAACATCGGGACGTGTTTTATTCACAACAATTCATTGTCACAGTTACATGCTAATGTAAAATAAAACAAGCAACATTAGGCTCACTTATACATGTTCCTCCTCCACGAAAGATCTAAACATTTGATCCTATGGAATAAATATCACTTGTGATGCCTTTTAATAACAATATTAGGGTACCAAAGTCTTAGGAGGTGTTGAACTTCGAGGCAGAATGGATACGATTCCGCCAACATTCTCCTCATCCGACTCAATGGGAGGCAAGTGTGGTAAGTTCTGCGCATAGTGCAGATAAACCTGCATTATTGCAAAACCGCGGCTGCTGAACTTCTCTTATCCCTATAAAGGTCTGAAGTGCACATAGCTCTAAATCAGGAACCCTGTATTTACAAAAAAAAAACAGTTTTCTGGTCTGAGGAATGTAAAGTACACTGTCTTTGTTTAATCTAAGTGCGGCTAGGGAGAGGCTCCAAAAGAGCCACTCTGCTATATCCTATTTATATGCCATATGAGGACACTGACCCGCCAAGTCAAAGTGTGTGCTTTCTGTCTAAAGAAACAAAGGAAAAGAGCATAATTGTCATCAAATTCAACGCCAACACCAACCACTTCTTCTGTATCCTTACAGTGCACAAATCCAAGAGGTGAGTCCATATTCGATTTTATACTTAAACATAATCTTCGAATATACACCATACTTTTAAGACAAAGAACAGAGAAGAGCTAATCCACTCCACTACCTTAGCAAGCGTTAAGGTTCCTAATACGCTTATAAGGTAGACTGATGCAATGCTAAGTAGCAGAATCATAAATCCCAGCATTCGTGAGGCATCCATTAGAAAATCAGCAACTGGAGGAAAAACGCCAGGAGAAGTTTTTATTACCGCTGCTGTGGCTTGTCTTGTCTCGGTGGCATGCATTAAAATTCAAGGTAAATAGGTCGAAACTCTCAACCGTACGGGCGCATTTAAAAGTTCACCTGTAGCAGTATTAAACGTAATGTTTAACATCGCTTGAGTCGGAGTCTGTACAAGATTGCATGAGGGCGATAAGGCTGTCCGAGCGGAATATGCTGCTAGTTGCTCACATAAGGCTCCGGCTCCATCTTGGACCCGTCTGGATATATCGGCAGGCCGATTAGAGATAGGTTGGCTTCATTCCATACATCCCTGCTTGAAATCCGTACCTCAATTCCGTCAAGCAGAATATGGTGTATACTACACGACAGGGTCATGCCATATGGCTGGACTTTCTAAGAGCTGAAGTAACCTTCAACCCTCATGTACGGAACAACGTCTTCATATCCCCACATGGCATGACCCTGTCGTGTAGTATACATCATATTCTACTTGACGGAATTGAGGAACGGATTTCAAACAGCGATGTATGGAACGAAGCCAACCTATCTCTAATCGGCCTGCCGATATATTCAGACGGGTCAAAGATGGAGCTGGAGTCTTATGTAAGCAAATAGGAGTTGCCTAGTCCCTGGATGGAAAGTGCAGTGTTTTTCAGGCATTGCTAGATACTGAAGAAGTGAGAAGGCCGATGAATTGGGAAGGATGGACTCGCAGTCAGCAGACGACATACTCCTGCCTTTTCCAGAGAAGACTACGAACTATGGAGGAACATTCGACTCATGATCTCAGTGTGCATTCAGCCACGGATCCCTTTGCCATCTACAACTTCGCAAAGAGGCCAGAGCCAGGCGCCGGAGTTAAGACATGACTCTATTCTACAGTTTTCTCAATCCTTTCAACTTCTCTACAAAGATTTAGGATTGGGGAGACTTGGGGCCTGTCTGTCTACCTTTTGCTCACGCAGGTAATACTTTTACCAAATTTATATCGATTTCAGAGATGGGAAATATCGATTAATTCCTTTTGGTACTTCCTCCACAAAAGTTTAAAAGTTTTGCGAAAATTACAAATCTCATATTCAGCAACGACACCTCCTGATACCTACCCACAAGAGGATAACTTATTGAATTTTAATTGTAGTAAAATGTGAAATCGATGTCCGATTTTCACAAAATTTGACTTTTGCTCCAGGAAAAGTGTGACAAAATACCGAATATCGGAATGAAAAGATACGTGGGGGCTATACCAAACTTTTTGTGATTTTAAATATTTGTTTCAAGCGAACACTGAAAAACCTTGAATGTTAGATCATTTGATTTAACTGCATTTACGAGACGAATATTCAATAATTCCGACGAATCTTGCTCCTTTATGCAATTATGACCTTTAAGGTCACCAACTAATGTGAGATAGAAAATTATAATCGAATGGACGGAGAAATCGTGTTAGATAACCTTAATATATCTGCCATTTCATTATGTAGGGTATACGCACTACCTTACCTCCCTAAATGTCCAAGACAAATACATTGTGAAGCATGGTGTGGTATGGTTTCAAAATTCAGCACCAAACCAAAATTTCTCTCCCTCCACTACCTCAATGTAAACCATCAAATGGACTGTAACCCCATCATCAATACTGGTCTCGTTTATAACTACAAGCGAACACCATGCCACACGAATATCACACGGCATTGCAGCAATATGTGATGTGTGAAGCCACGACTGCTGTTGCTGCTCCTGCTTCTGTTGTTCCACTTCTCTGGAAGAAAAACTCATTGCAAAATGGTAACAAATCACCGTCACGTCAATAACAGTTGAAAAATTGTTAAAATTGAATTACTGTCGCAATTCATATTCCTACGAGACACCAGGGCCACAATGAATGACTGACTGAATGCTGTTTCATGTTGTGTGTGTGTATATGTATATGTGTGTGGGTGTTGGTGTTTTGTTTTTTTTTCTGCCGCAGTAACAGGAGCTTCATCAAACGCAACAAAACGCAGCAATCAGGCAGGCAATAGCTCTAGTCGTTTGTTATTGCTGGTGGGAAATGACAAAGATTTTTTAAAAATTCACTCACACCTACGTATTTTGGCATTGATGGCGATAGTAGTGAAATCTCGCATACATATTTACATATTACACGACCGTATTGTTGTTGTGTAAAACGAAAAGGCCCAATGCGTTTTACACCCTACATAACCGAGTGGTAACAACATGGTGAGAAAGAGACCAGATATTAAAAGGGGAGCAAGGCATTTTTACTATTAAAGGTCTCTCATCTTGTAATAATTGGTCGTTTCTCTTGACCCGATTTTCTATCAATGTCCCAAGTCAAGGTGGAAATCTGGAAAGTCCCCATTATGTGCTCTTTCCATAACAATTATCAACTTTAGCCAGGGTATTTGTATAGTCCCTATACAACAGTAGGTTATGTATTTTTAAGGTTTCCGGTATAATCTCGGTGAAAATTTTTGAGATATATGAGCCGAAGGACCTATTAAAACGTAGTGTAGGTAAACAACCTTCTACATTCCATAAAAATTCAAGGAAAATGCTTTCTAAAAAGTAGATAGGTGTACACCCTCTTCCAATGTTCGTTCCGAAGGAGAAGGCCAACATTATCCGTTTTGTATCCGACATTAGTCTGATTGAAAGGAGCCATATTTGGACTATATCGACTACTTCCTTCGCTTTATATGAGATATGGAAAAAGTTGAAATATGCGTGAGGTACCAGCTATAGTGGACCGAAGTATTCTACTGCATCAAGCTATGATAAAAATACAGGAATGCAAATTTTATGTTAATATTTGCTAACCATATGAATGGGCGGATACATTCCATATTCACATCAGATAACTTGTTAAAAGAAGTATTTAGATATTCAAATCGCTGGCTTCATTCGCAAGTTATGAGAGATATAAGTATAGACAATTGTGACCCTTGGTGTGGGTGGTACCAGAAGGAGGGGTCCGAAATATTTCATCTTCACACCATATGTTGTGTTGATAGAAATATTGGGGTTTCCCGATATTATAAATGTATTCTGATTTCACGTTTTTATGAGCTTTGTGTTTATTCAAAATGTTGACCCCTTTGTGGGGAGGTACCAGAAAGAGTGAATCAATATCTGCTATCCTCACAACAGATCTTGTGCTAGCAGAAATATTGAATTTTGTGATATTTGAATACAATCGGATTTCACACATTATGAGAGTTGAAATTATTCAAAATTTTGACCTTTTGTGGGGAAAGTACCAGAAGGAGTAGTCCGAAATATTCTTTTTTCATACCTGATCTTGTGTTGATAGAAATATTGGCTTGTGTCGAGTCTGAAAGGAAGCAGTTGCTCATATCACGCTTTATGAGCCTCATCGTTATTAAAACATTTTGACCTGTTGCAGGGAGGCAAATTTGATGATCGTTTCTTGTTCTGGGGTAAATTATTTTCTGTGACCTCCCCAGAGAAACATCCCCAGAGAGAGAGAGAGAGAGAGAGTGAACTATTATTGCCCAACTCTGAACTCGACCTAAGTATGACTATAATATTACCATGTACCCAGTTTGGAAAATGTAACCAGTAATGCTGGAGGAAAGTGTTTGCATCGGACTTTAAAACCGAAGGTTGTTGGTCAAAGACTAGACTAGGCGCCAACGGAAAAGAAATAATTGATGTAGATGTAGGACTCTTTATGTTTGGAACAGTAGAACTGTGTTTAATATGCCTAACCAAGTGTAATGCCAGTCAATTGTCCTCCCGATTCTAACTTTTGAAGGGCTAGATTGGTGGCATTCTCTCGGGAAATCTTCCTTCAACAAAAGCATTAATAAAGCCCAAAGAATAGCATCTTTACTAATCACAGTCCCCAATCTGGACTGAACACCCTACTTAACTTGAAACCTTTAAGTCTATTTGTAGAGGGACAGGCAGCTATGTATGTCTTGAGACTCAACGGACTTGGCCAATGGCGCAGCCAGTCATATGAACAGTCTGCCATTTTAAAGTATGTGGAGGGCATAGGAGTTCGGGTTATATCCTGTGACTTTATATCACATTGGTTAAACGTAGAATCATTGGACATCCACATACCTAGCAAGAACATCTGGATCCGAAACATTCCAACTTTCAACGATGAAGCCATCTATGCCGATGGTTTAATGATGGAAAATGCAACGGGTGCTGGGGTATTCTGCGAAAGCTTGAATATCCGGAATACATTCAAACTAAACCACAACTTTAGTGTATTCCAGGCAGAGATCTTTGCTGTCAGGAAAGCCATAGAATTACCGGTAAATAGAAACAATGAAAAGACTATATAAAGACTATATATGTCAATAGTCAAGCGGCCTGAAAGCACTATATTCATCTACCATTGAATCTATTGCAGCTCTGGAAAAATTTAAATCCTCCTTTAAACTTTGTCGGATTTCTGGCCATTGCAACATCTTTGGCAATGAATTAGCAGATGATTTGGATAGAAGTGGATCCCAATCAGTTGATCTAGAGATTGAAAGTACGATGCAGCCACCCTTGTGCCGACTTTTCCAAATAATACAAAAATAATACTCTGGGAGGTTCCAACAAAACTGGCTAAATGAAAGGGATTGTAATGCTTCCAAGAATATATGGCCCGTGATATTTGGTGCCAGAAAGAGACTCATGGGTAATTCTGCTCGACTTGTCCTCATTCTCTGATATCGAGCAAGAAATTATTCTTCAGTTAGCCAGAAGACTAAAGTGACTAAAGACGACGCGATAATCTCTTAGTGGATTATGCATTACTTCAATTATTAATATCATTCCTTCTTTATTTTTCTCCTTCTAGTTCTTTTTTCTATAAATTTAAAACGTTCACAATGGACCAGCACGTCTCCGAGTGGAGCGGTTGTTATACGCAACAGAGCATCATTTAACCTAACCTAAGTGTAATACCAACTGCAGGCAAAACAATTATGTTGAAAATTCATTCCCGAAATTAAACGTATATGTTTCATGTAGACTTCTCATTTTGTGTGGTATGCTCTTGTGAATATACTGGGTTAGGAGGTAGATTTTTAAGCAGTTACCATTACCAAAAATTCGTTGGTAACTCATATGCATATATATGGAATTTGCAACTAGTTTGTCTATAATAAATTTAGACTAATACAGATTTGAAGTCAACATATAGAATACTGCTTTAAAATCTCTCAAGCCAACCTCACTTGAAGCCGATGCATCATTCCACAGTAGTCTCATATGTATGGGAAGGTGTGAGAAAAATGTATCTATGCAATTAATCGATTTCAGCCGGGCCGAACTTTGAATACCCTCCACCATTTGGAACGAATTTGGTAATTTTCAAAAAATAGAATCCGTTAAAAATTCTATTAACACCTTAAAAATACCGAATATATATAACAATGGCTTTGTTTGTCATAAGCTATTACCATATTCAAATTCGAAACTTGAAATAAACGGTGAATAATGTAGGCAAATTAATCGAAATACCGTATATAGGGAGGTACCGTTATATCGGAGCTATACGAAGACCTGGACCTGCAAAAACAATTTTCTGTCACAGGCTGTAGCATCCATTATGAACTTAAAATACGACATCTCAATCAATTTCGGTGAGTATTGTACCTAAAATCGTCAATATACCGAATATATCGAGGTACTGATATATGGGGCTTATACGAAGACCTGGACCTGCATAAACAATTTCCTGTCACAGACTGTAGTTCCCATTACGAAATCTAAAGACGTAATTTGAAATTACTCCGGTGAATTATGACGCTAAATTCATCAATATACAGAATATTGGGAGGTACCGTTATATGGGGGCTATATGAAGACGTTGACCTGCACAGACAATTTTCTGTTATAGGCTGTAGTATCCATAATAAACTTTAATTACCAAATTTGAAACAAACGGTGAGTAATGTCGCTAAAATCATCAAAATAGCGAATATCGGGAGGTACCGTTATATGGGGGCTATATGAAAACGTGGACCTACATGGCCCATTCACGAACTTAACCTGCCTACTGGAAAAATAAACATGTGTGTAAAATTTTAGCCACCTATCTCAATTCATTCGAATGATAGCGTGATTACAATAGACAGACAGACGGACAGACGGACATTGCTAAATCGACTTAGAATTTTACGCTGATCAGGAATATATATACTGACATGAGTATTTCGAGGAGTTACAAACGGAATGACAAAGTTAATATACCCTCGATATTATCTGAATTGTTGCCTACTTTTTGGCTCATCTAAAAATTAAATGTCAAATAAATATCTTATACCTATATCAAATTCGAAAATTGTGGATATCTAAGTGTCATAAACTATCATGGTAAAAACTAAACTGCTTCCAATACATGCACCTGTTATTGTTTGCTGCAGAAATACGGGTTGATGGCATTCAACGTTGAGACCGAAATTTCTAGCTGTCCGCGGTTCAAATGCCAGTCAGGCTCAGCTAAATTTTCAAATTTTCAATTTTTACCTTGTTAAGGGGAAAATCAACGCTTTCGAGATAAGATTAATTAAATTTTCAGTGAAAAAGGATAACCATCGTTGGCTAAACGTCTCATAATGTATATTTGGTGTGGATGGATTACAAGGTCGTGCTTTGGAAAATGTTATTTATTTATTTTTATACCCTCCACCATATGGAGGGTATATTAAATTTGTCATTCCGTTCCGTTTGTAACACCTCGAAATATACATTTTCGATCCCGCAAAGTATATATATTCTTGTTCAGCGTAAAGTTCTATGTCGATGGTCGTCCGTCTGTCTGTCCGTCTGTGCTTCTGTGGAAATCACTTTAGCTTCCGAACGAATTGAATTAGGTTAATCAAATTTTACTCAAACTTGTGTTTCATATAGGCCAAATGTAGGGGATGTAAAGGTCCACGGTTAGTTATAGCACCCATACAATATTCGGTATTTTGATGATTTTAGTGACATTATTCACCGGAATCGTTTCAAATTTCGTATTCGAAGCTAGTAATGGGTACTGCAGCCTTAAAAAAAATTCGTAAGCACTTGTTCGTATAGTCCCCATAAAACTGTTAGGTGGTAGTTTTCGGATTTTTTTTTTAATTTTTCAAGTTCCATCCAAATGGTGGAGGGTACTAAAAGCCCCGACCGAACTGCTTTTTTACTTAGTTTCCAGTTTCTCAAGAAACACATATTTCGACTCTATATTACACCCTCAGTCAGTTGACTACAGATACCGCCAAAACAGTTTCAGACACCAGGTCTCTTTGGATCAAATCTATTTCAACCATTTTTGAAGTCGATCAAGAGGTGTCTGTACGTCTGGCTGGTACGCACGATAACTCTCTTTCTTTCTCTTGACTGAAATTGTCAAACTTCTCAATATCCTCCACCATAGATTTTTATTTTCGTTTGTAACACCTTGAGGTATACATTTTAGATCCCACAAAGCATATGTTCTTGATCATCATAAAATTCTTTGTAGATTTAGCGATGTTTGACTGTCTTTATTTTCAGCAAAATTAAATTGGTTGATCAAATATTGCTCAGATGTGTTTAGGTCTGCAGGACATACTAAAAATGGTCTGCATATGTTCACGTTTTGGTATAAGGGGTTTGGGCGTTTTTGTCACAATTTCAAACCGAATTTGCTGTAAATTGTGAGTATGTGCCCCAATATTTAGAAAAATTCCGTACAAAGAACTACACGTACGGGTCATACTTGCTCCAGATATTCTGTATTTTGATGATTTGTGTCACAGTTTTCGTCGGAATTTTTTAAAATTTTGGTGTTTAGTGTTCGTAATAGGCACCACATTCTACCACAGAAAATTTCTTGTACAGCAAACTATCCCTCACCATAACTTAATTTTTGAACTTCCCTCGTCTACATATTTATTGCGAAACATTCAGCCAGTATCATCAATATGTGGCAACATGATATCCTTGCGTAAATACATGCGGCAGTTTGTTAAAATCAAACTAACTCGGTGGTACAATTTTCTCCCCCACACTTGCAGGCCTCAAAAAACACAACACAACATGAATATGCAGTTGCAGTTTTTGTAACGCAAAAAAAAAACAACTACAAAAAAACAGCCCCCTCCCTTCATTGGAGGTATGGATAACCAGAAAAAAGAACCCGAATGGATGGATGGATAGATGTCCATACAGAACGATCGATAGATGAATATGTGTATGCTTCGTCCATACATGAGCCTAACAAATGTATGTTTGTATGCATTCCTGGGTATAAATATGTATGTTGGTACATTCATGTATGCATGCCTGCCTACGCCACATCAACACGCATATGACAGCAGTAGTGTTTTTATTTGTTCTTCTTTTTTACAACACCACACCTTCTTCTCTTTCTCAGAATCTCCCCCCATTTCAACGCTGCCACACATCCATCTACCCATCCATCCATCGACGCACTAAATCAAAGTGCTGTGAAAATTGATAAAATGATATTGATGAATTGCAGCAGCAACATCTGCCAGTGCAAAAAAGTGGAGGGTGGTAGACAAACACACCAGGCAATACCAGTCAAATATTGGATACGACATAAAGTGCTTCGGAAATATTTAATATTTGATGGTAGCATGTAAAGCCTAGCAACAAATGGGAATTAAAAGCAAGGATTGAAAAGTGGTGTTTATTGGAATTAAAATTTAAGGGTACATCCCACGAGTTGATTTCTTAAATGAGCGTAAATATGAGAGACAAGAAGATGTGTGTAGATCTCGCTTGGATCCTTAACAAAAAGGGTCTCGTCTTCATTGCAAAAGTAGAAGAGATATCCGCAGAGCGACACACCTGTAACGGACACTACGAAAAATGTCATATAAAAAGAATATCTGTCGTTAATCAAATAGTTACCGATCTACATATATGATCAGTTTAACTCGGCCAAATTTGAAATCATGTATACAAAGATAACTTCTTCAGTTGCGGAAGCGAAGAAAATGGCAAGAGTGGAACACCTTCGCAGAGAATGCTTTAAAAGAGAGACTAACCCAGAGTTAATTCTTGAAAGAAAATGTTAAAATACCTTTATGTCGTATTTATTATATACAATTTATTATATACCTATCTAAAACTTACAGATATAATTTTTAATTTTTTTCTTAGACAAGTAACATATAAAGCTTCTTTTTATACCCTCCACCATACATATTATGGAGGGTATATTAAGTTCGTCATTCCGTTTGTAACTCATCGAAATAATCATTTTAGACCCAGCAAGGTATATATATTCTTGATCAGCGTAAAATTCTAAGACGTTGTAATCACGCTACAGTCAAAACAAATTAAGATAGGAAGCTAAAATTTTGCACAGATCTCTCTTTTGTCTGCAGGCAGGTCAAGTTCGAAGATGGGCTATATCGGTCCACGATATCGTATAGCCCCCATATAACAGTACCCCCGATATTCAGTATTTTGATGATGTTTGCCACATTTTTCAATGGAATTGTCTCAAAATCCACGCAAGTAGTTCCTTGTGAATACTTTATACCTCGGCAGAGAATTATCTATATCTATATACCCCCCGGTATTCGGCATTTTGATGATTTTAGCCACATTTTCAATGGAATATTCTGAAATTCCACAAAAGGAGTCCCTCGTGGGCATTTTACCCCCTCAAAAAGAATTGTCTCTATAGGTCCACGATATCGGATATCCGCCATATAACTGTACCCCCCGATATTCGGTATTTTGATGATGTTAGCCACATTTTTCAATGGAATTGTCTTAAAATCCACACAAGTAGTTCCTTGCGAGTACTTTACTTCCTGAGAGAGAATTGTCTATACAGATCCACGAAATCGTACATCCCCCATATAACGGTATTTTGATGATTTTACCCACATTTTTCAAACGGAATTGTCTGAAAATCTAAAAAAGGAGTTCCTTGTGGGAACTTTATACCTCGGCAGAGAATTATCTATATAGGTCCACGATATCGTATAGCCCCCATACAACGGTACCCCCGATATTCGGTATTTTAATGTTTTTAGCCACATTTTTCAACGGAATGTTCACAGGGGGTTCTTTGTACGCAAGGAGTTTCTTGTGGGTATTTTATGCCCTGCAAGATAATTGTCTATATAGGTTCACGATAACGTATAGCTCCCATATAACAGTACCCCGCGATATTCGGTATTTTGATGATTTTAGCCACATTTTCCAATCGTATTGTCTGAAAATCCACACACGGAGTTCTTTGTGAGCACTTTACCCCCTGAAACGGAATTGTATATATAGGTCCACAATTTCGTATATCCCCTATATTCGGTATTTTGATGAGCCACTTTTTCCAATGAAATTATCTAAAAATCCACACAAGGAGTTCCTTGTGAGTACTTTACACCCAGACATAGATTTGTCTTTATAGGTCCACAATATCGTATATTCCTCCATATATCGGCACCTTCCTATATTAGATATTTTAAAGTTTTTAACAGAATTTTTAATGGATTTTATTTTTTTGAAAATTTTCTAACTCGTTCGAAATGTTGGAGGTTATTCAATTACTGCTTTTTTACTTGTTAAACTACATTTCATAGAAATGGAAGGCCGAACCTAAGGCCAATTTTTATAACCTCCACCATACAAATATAAAGTGTGTTATTCCATTTGTAACATCATCGGTCAGAATTCGAAAAAAAATCTCGATTATCTATCTAGTACTGCGTTCTTCTTTCCGTCCGTGGTAGTCACTCAATCCTTTGATGGGATCGACTTAAATGACGACACATTCCGATCATGGTCATATTATGTCGACAAATTTTATGGAATACTATCGATCGTTATTGATTGCGTATGCCAGCTTAAGGGCGGATGAACCTTATGAATCAAATAGAACTAATACATGGGAGTTATCAACTAAATTTTTCACCTCCATATGACCATTCATAAAAAATATCATTGCTATAGAATGCAGGTTATGACTTTGGGAAGGCGTACATATGTATAAAATCAGATGAGAGCTACACTGAAAGAAAAAAATTCATCAATATGATGATTTTGGGCATTACTTTGATGAAATGTTTCTTCGATTTTGAGCTTACAACGCGTTTCATCATTATAATGAAGAATTTTACATCAAATTTTCATCAAAAATATTTATCAATTTAATGAAATAATGTCATCATCTTGAAAAAAAGTTCATTTAATTGATGTATTTTTTCTTCCTTTCGATGAAAAAATATACTCAAATTGATGTTCTATTATCTCTATATAATGTATATTCTGCATCATTCCAATGAAAGGTATTCATCAAACTTACGTAATTTATTCATTAAAATTACATAACTTCAATGAATAAACTGCATCAAACTAATGTATAATTTACATTTAATCAATGAAGCCCTAACATCGAACTGAATTTTGTTTTCCGCTTTAGAAACGCCGTTCTAAATTTTACAAAATTCAATATAAATACAAATATTTTAGGCATTTAGGAAATATTTTTTATTAAAAAACTTAAAAAATAATTCATTACGGGTTTTACAATGAATATAGATTTCAATATTTCCTTAGAATAATTAATTAATAAATAAATGTGATAAAATTTAAAAATGTACATAAGCGTTTGAATTATATTCAAATACAAAATTAAATATTAAATGTAGATAATTTATATATAAATCAGTTCTCGGTATAATTTAAATCGCTTAAAATATTTAGTATTTTTGAAAAATTTTTTGTGTGAGCTGATTTCATGTCATAGAAGTACTCTTGAACAAAGATCCAGAACTGATTGGATGCTCCGGGAAATTCTAAATTAAATAAGAAAAAGCTTTTGAAGCAAGTATCTAGTGCTCGCTGGAAATCTACAAAATGTAGCAATGCATGGTCTAAATAAACATAGAAATTGTAGTCATTATCTTCTAAATTGTCATCTCCAACAACAAAAATAAAAGGTTGAATATTCTCATTTCTCTTTTCTAAGAAATTTAAGTGGTTGTCTACTTCTTGGATACTTCGTGCGAGGAATATTGACGATTCTTGGGAGTCTTTTATGGTGTATTTCCCATACGTTTTCTTTCCATCTTTATCTTTACGGAGGTATTTTGATGTTGGATATAAGTAGCCGTGTAGACACCAAGTCAAGCGCATCATAAATAAAGACATGTTTGAAGCTACAAAATTAAATAAAAATATTAGTTATTTAATGATATGCATCTAATGAAAATTTATTCGTAACAAACCTGCGTCTGATGGATCAATTCTATCGAAAACTGATTTAATTCCAGCATCTTTAATGTATTTTTCCTTCTTAATCACATTATACACCGTAATAAGTTTAGTTTCCCATTCGAATATTGGTGTGTAGTCTTTATGCAGCACTCCGAAGTCCATGTTAATCTAAACGGAATATCAACACACACATGTAGAAAGAATATTAAATAAAGATGGACATATAAATTAAGTTACTTACCAATTTTACTCCAAGACCCTCTTTATACTGTGGCCAGGTTTTAAATATATCCTTAAGGTTATCGTGCTCGTCAAAAATTTGACGTATTCGGTAATTTGCGCATGACTGCCACATTTTTAAAAATTGTTCTTGGTCGACATTATCGTATTTTAAACTATGAATTATTTCTTTGGCGTTTTCTTCAGAAACTATAATAAAAACCCAAATTTACTACATTTGTATAAATCATAACGTTTTTTTCGAATATTTTACCGATATAATCTGCAGGTTTGGATGCTTTAGGTGAATTGACATCTCTATCTTTCTGATAAATGTGGTTTCTTTTCATATTGTTGTATTTTACATATAGCTTTCCACGTCTGTCGGTGCGGTAAGAATGGAGTTTCTCATTGGGAAACATTTCTATTATTTGTTTTTCCAAATTATAGCTTTCTTGTAAAGACATGTGCAACTCATTTGCATGAAAATAACTAGCTATTGTTGTAATTATTAAATTTCGTTGATCTTCATTTATATGTTCGTATTTTTTATAGGTCTCTAAAATTCTTTTGCCAATTTTATTTTGGTTCAAAATTGTCGTCAGTTTTACACTGGTATTGGAGTCAAAGCGTTCTTTCAGAGGTTCTTGAGATAAAGTAATAGAAGAACAGCTAGATTTCCGTGAGATAGACGAAATATTGGCCACGTCTGAGTAATATTCGTTTTCAATAGGTTTTCCGATAACAATAAGTTATCTTTTTGAAGAATTTTTTTGAAAGAATGTCTTAGGGAAAGCGTTGCCATTGTGGTCTCTTTTTCAGCGAAAGTTAAATTGCCTTTTTTGTGAATGAGCTCGCCGCTTTTGTCAATGACAGAAATGTTTAAATCTTCACACAAATCTCTTTTTTTAAGTTCTTTAGTTAATAAGTACTCAGATTTTATTGAATTCAAAACTTCATTGCAACAACGAATAGTTTTAAATAATTCCTGCTTTGAATCCAAATCTAATTTGCCAGCAAATTTTTTGAAAACGTCTAGAAGTGGTAAAATTACAAGATTGTATTGAGAAGTCTGAATATTTTCAGCGTCCTTTCGACTTAAGTTATTTATGGAATACAAACCAGTCTGAAACTTTAAATTATTTTCAAAAAGATTTTCTATTACTGGTACTTCATCCAATGTTCCAGAATCAGAAGTCTCTTCACAGTGGCTCTCGATGCTTACCTCTTTAGGTACATATTTTTTGTGTAGTATATTTTTTTCCAAATTCCTAAAATCACTTTGACTTGGTAATTTTTTCGTGGAGCCGCAATGTTTTTCCACAAATATTTCTCTGTGAACTTTTGTAAGATGCCTTTTAAAGGAACTTTTAGTTGTGAATGCGCTGTTACATATCGTACACCTGAATGTATCACTATTTTGGAAACCATGAAATGTTTGCAAATGCCACAAATATTTTTCTATATTACTAAAATTTTTAGAACATATAAAACACTCCATTTTAACTTACAACACTTCTATTAGCTCCAATGCACAAAAATATTACAAACACTTTTATCAACGTCTGATCACAATAAATGTCACTTTACAAATGAATTTTTCTTATTATTCAAGCACTGTTTCGCACGCTGCAGACATAACGGGATTTTCTCAATTGGCATGCCAGAGATGTGACTTTGCATTTTATGCTAGAGTTTCTTTCGTTTATCTGAAAACTACCAAAAATAGTTTTAATACAGCAATAAAATGTTATTGAAGTTTAACCCCGCAAACGGTAGAAAAATTAATAAACTAAAGGATGATATAAAAGACATGTAATAAATTAAAAATCTTAAAACCAATTCTTATTCAAGATTATGTTGTTTAAAGGTAATAACTCCCATGCCCGAATAAGTATACTACAAAAGCAATGCTTTTGTGTGTGCGTGTTTTCGAAATAAACGCACAAACATCAGGGGGTGGAAAAATTAAAACTAAAAACATTTAATGATAGCTTTCTTCAATTTGATAACTAATTTCATTATGATGATTATGACATGATGACCACAAATTGATGAAAGTTTCTTCATTTACTTGATGACGGTGTTTTTCAGCCGAAAACATCAAATTGAGCACCGATTTCATAAAAACAATGTTTTTTCTACACCAATTTGATGAAGATTTTTTGATAATTTTTTTTCATTACCTTGATGATGAACTTTTCTTTCAGTGTATATATGAGATCTATAGCTATTTTGATCCAACTTCATCAATTTCCTTCTAGTTAGAATCCGTTTGGAGGTACCTAAATGTATTCTACTTGCTAAGATTTTACGCACTTCGGAGCTTTATGATAATCTGAACCTATTACCACAACAAACAAAACTGTATGTGGTCGTAAACGGTAAAAAATGCGAACAGAGCACCGGTTCTACATGAAGTTCAAATGGTTATTTCCAGCTAACAATTAGGTTTGCTAAAAAACATCAACTATTCAAAATACCAGAGGTACCTATGCATACAATATTTTGGCAATCACTCCGAACTAAAAATACCAAATCTTAAACAATTCCGTTAGAAAATGTGGCTTAAATCGTCAAAATACAGGGTGAGATAAAAAACACCTCAGTATTTAATTATGAATAAACCTTTTGTGTCTCGTACCATCGCTCGTCACCGTGATGCTGTTAGCGTAGTCCGACGTCAAGGAAGTGGATGGAAGAAAACAGCAACATCAGCAGCAATGGTTCGAAAAGTAATGAAGCGACTTAATCGAAACTCGCGTCGCAGTGCTCGAAAAATGGCTCGTGACCTGACCATATCGCAATATTACATTCGGCAAATATTGAAAAATGATCTCGGGGTAAAGCCATTGAAATTAAAAAAAGTGCTAGAACTTACACCGCCGCAGAAAGAAAATAGACTCAGAAGATCTAAAGAGTTGCTTCGCTTGGCCGAATGTGGTGAACTGCCGAATTTGGTTTTCTCCGATGAGAAAACATTCGGTATCCAGCGGTTTGTAAACAAACAAAATGGTCGTGTTTACTTGCCAAAGAGGTCAGCTGAGAATGAGCACCTTCGGTGGCCACCAGAACTCAAGCGCCGGTATATTAAAGCCAAGCAAACATTTTGTCCAACAGCACTCAGCACCATTGCATTTAGCGTGCGCCACCCAAGAATGGTTACAGAATGATGTTCCTCTCGACATTTCCAGCGAAGTGTCGATCACCTCAAGCAAGCGCTTCGCCGGGAATGGGCCAAATACTGCAGAGCAACATTCGGACAGCGTTTGACGGTTTCATTGGCCGTTTGAAGGCCATAATTCGTGGCAAATGTGACCAATTCTGAAAAATCTAAACTTATTCTAAAAGTTTATGCTATATCAGACATTTTTTGCTTTCATTCAAAAAAAAAAAAAAAATAAATAAATAAATAAAAATTATGGCGTTTGTTTTTTTTGAATTTTTTTTATCTCACTCCGCACTTGTTTGTAGGCTGAATTCAGTCAGATGGGCCGAAAACCACTCTATTATGGATGATATTAAATATTTGACGCACAATAAATATAAAATCGGATAAAGATATTAATGGGAGCTGTATCAAAATCTTAATCGATCTTGATAAAATTTGAAACATTATTGCTTGGCTGGGCTGATATCTGGTTGGAAACATAATGAGGAATGTGAGGGATTTAAACACCAAAACGGGTGAAACATATATATGGGGCTGTAGCTATATCTTAACCGATTTTCACCAGAATGCAGTACATGTTTCTAGTCGATCGGAAGGGCTAAAATTCATTCCACTTGGATTGATATTAACCATCTGGTTCACAATAAACATGAAATCGATCGCAGAAATATAGGGGCATATATCTAAATTTGGACCAATTCTTACCAATTTCAATAAGGTTCGTCCTTGGACCAAAAAAATGTTGTTTGGAAAATTTCATCCCAATCGGATAATAAATGAGACCCGCATTTGTTCACAAAACTACGGAGTGACATGCATAAATCGAATCAGAAAGTGATTCTATCGGGATCCTCAAAAGTAACTATGGGTCTATCTCGTTTCCTTCTCCATGTTACAAACAAATGCACAAAGACATAACACCCTTACCACTATGTGGCGTAAGGTATAAAAGTTTTTAAGTTTTATATCCTAAACCATTTGGAAACTAGTAAAGAAAGTCCTAAAGTCGGGTGGGGCGACATTATGATACCCTACACCACTTTGCTAATTTAGTAGAGCTCCACATAACAATTAAAAGTTTTTATGGGAGAATTCAATCATAAACGCTATGATTATAATTATAATTTGTAGTTCAAAGACTAAATATGCCGAAGCATTTGTATCTTTTAATTTCGGACTTGTATTGCCAATTTTATATATATGGGAGCTATATCTAAATCGGAACCGATCTCGATAAAATTTGGCAAAGATATTTCTGAGCTGTATTTGATATATTTCCCTGAATATCGTTGTTACGGAGTGCATATTACGGCTGTGGGTAACAAATACAACAAATCGGATGAACAATATATATGGGAGGTGTCAAATTCCATCCCTTTGGGCAAATATTAGACGTTTGGTGCACAATAAAAGGTAAATCGGACGAAGTTATATATGGGTGCTATATCAGAACCGATCTCGATAAAATTTAGCAAATGTATTTCTGAGCTGCATTTGATATATTTCCCCAAATATTGTTGTTACAGAGTGCATATTACGGCTGCGGAGGACAAAAATAACAAATAGGATGAACAATATATATGGGAGCTATAGCTATATCTGAACCGATTTCGATCAAATTTGGCATGCTTATTTTCAGGCCTAATTTGGTTGTACGTGCAAAATTCCATACTATTGGGCTGATATTACACGTTTTGTGCACAATAAAAAGCAAATCGGACGAAGATATATATGGGAGCCATATCTAAATTTTGACCGATTATCTCCAATTTCAATAGGGTTCGTCCTTGGGCCAAACAAATGTTGTTTGAAAAATTTCACAAGAATACATGGACAGTCGGACTGACATGCATAAATCAACTCAGAAAGTGATTCTTTGGTGATCCTCAAAAGTAACTATTGGTCTATCTCGTTTTCTTCTCCATGTTACAAACAAATGCACAAAGACATTATAACCTGACCACCCTGTGGTGTAGGGTATGAAAGTTATTAAGTTTTATATCCTAAACCATTTGGAAAAAAAGGGCGGGGGCTATAGAAAAACGGTGCCTTGTATAGAAATTGTTTTGTTATGGAAATAAAGACTTTTACGAAATCCTAATACCAAGCTTTAAGTAATTCCGTTCAAAAATGTCGCTACAATCGTCAAAAAACCAAGTATCGGGAAACGTGGAGCTATATAGACAATATTCTGCTACAGGAGGCTGAATAGCGAATATCGGGAGGTACAATTATTTGAGGCTATATAAAAAAGTGGACCTGTATAGACAATATTCTGCCACAGTAAATAGAATTTTATTAACTTCGAATACCGAATTTTGAGCTATTCCTCTAGAAACTGAAACTAAAATAATGAAAATAGCGATTACGGGAAGGTACAAATATATGGGGGGCAATACGAAAGCGTTGACCTGTGTATACAATGTTCTGCCATAGGAGAAAGCACCTAGTATAAACTCTTAAAACTAAATTGTAAACTATTCCGTTAGAAAGTGTGGCTAAGATCGTCAAAATACATATGGGGCTACATGAAACCACTTGCCGATATGGCACATTTTCGACATTGATTTGCCTGCAGCAAAATACAAGCCTATGCAATATCGTAGCTTTCTATCACATGCCATTTTGGCTTTAGCGTGATTACAAGAGACAAGTCTAAAATAACTATTCGATAAGTTAGAAACGTAATGACAAACGTAATACAATGTACGCTGATGGGTATAAAAATGCCTTCATATAGTAGTCTTAATTTTCACCGTTACATAAAGTTTTCCCAATTTTTTGGAAAAAATGTATATTCTACCCACATTTTCAATCTTGCCCCTAATAATTCCGCAACCTAGAGAACCACTGCTATAATAGCTATATTTCACCATCGAATTCACAATATTACAAACTTGTGAAGAATTTTAAACTGGTAGTGGCCAAAAGCTGCCTTCAAATTTGCCTTTGCATAACAGCCTCAAAAAAAAGCCGTTTCACAAAACAGTGTGCCAAAAAAAAACTGGCAATTTTACGCAAATAGTCTCTGCCGCTTCGCTGAAGGACATTATTGACAAAATGTGGTTTTAAATTTTACACCAGCTAACAAACCAAGCGAAAAAGCCTAAAAACCAAAAATAGAACTGAATACTATCGCCAATGAAGGCAGATGTATACACATACATAGCCAGCGCGATAGCGAGCCAAAGTGTTTACATTGTTATTCGGTTGGTTGGTTACATGGTGGATTATATATATGTGTGTGTGAATGTTGTTGGTTGTGTGTGACAATGTGGTTTGGGGGAGTGGAATGTGGAATGAAATCAGTAGTGTTGGTAGTGTGTAGGAGTAGGAGTAGTAGTTTCAATTGCTATATTCAAAATAACAACAAGAGCAACGAAACCCAACTACAACAAATGGGCTTTTTAATGACACTTGTGGATTGTTTACTTATGTGGCATGTATTGGTGCAAACAAACACCAAACTCTGGCAGAGACATTTACATTGGCACCAATAACACCAACAGCAACGCCATCATCATCGTCAGCAGTTGATATAACACCATCAATAATGGCGGCGGCAACTGTGAACAACAACCATAACAACAAAACCAACATTTGAAATTTGTTACACACACAGGCACACACAGCTATACTTCATGTAAAGTGAGTGAGTGAGTAAGCGTAACGCGAACGCTTGCTCGTGTAATCAAAATAAAATCATTAATCACTATTCGACAAATAATTGATTTAATTCCATTCAAGCGCCCTAACATATGCTTTAGTTTGATTGAATTCCTCTAGGATGTGTCACATGGCCAGGATATATGCTTTGATTTTGTTTGTTTGTTGGTTCGTTCATTCGTTGCTTTTGTAATGGATTGTTGTTAAGAAAGGATTTGACAAGAGCACACAGCAAGTCGCAATCACACTCACACTCACACATTTGTATGCTTCACTGGCGATTGATTTGGATTTTATGTTGGATGTTGCGTTAAGCCGCTAAAATTGAAGAATTTAATTGAAAAATATCATCGAAATTTTTGTTTTAAAAATTATCAGTGGTTTCGAGATATTGCAAGCATTTGTCACAATTTAAAATCCGAAAATGGAGAAATATTTTAACAAGAAGAAAACATATGGGAATTAACACTTTAAAAATATATCTGAAAGTGATATATTTCTGTATTAGAAAAATGCAATACCCAAATCACTTGAAAAATTGTTGGTAAACTAATCAAAATACAAAATATCCTTTAAAACTTCAAATATGAAATCTCAAACAAATATGTTGAAAATACTGTTAAAATACAGTACACGGAGGCCATAAAAAAGCGGTGATTTAACAGACAATAGGTAAAACCCATAAAGAGCTCTAAATACAAAATTTCGTCAAAAAGGTGCATAAATAGTTAATTGATGAAAACGGATGAAAACAGCTCTAATCAAAATAGTATTCTCCTACCACATGTCGTTCTGATCCTAGCTTGGTTACAACAGGTGGATGGATAAACTTTGAATTTTAAACTAATTAAAAATATAGACTTGTACGATTAAAAATTATTATTCCATTAAGTTACAAACGGAATGACAATCTTAGCATACCCTCTATAGTATGGTGGAGAGACTAAACATTTTCTGGACAGGTTGTAATGGGAAGAACCGTCTATTTTCTAGATGCCTTCAGAATTAACCTCAGTGATAGGAGTAAGTCGAATTTTAGGTAAAACTGTAAAACTGCATTTGGCAACCCAAAGCAGAGAATGTTGATTTTTTATGGTTTTGGAGATACTTGAAGTATTCATTGCATATTGATGTTTTATCTATAACTTTTAGATTGAACTACCGACACTTGTTACTCAAAGACATATTCAAATTTCTTCTAATTGCAGTACCAATAATCTCTTAGAGTTTCCCTCTCTTTAGCACTTTTCGCACTTTGGCTAGCGCAATGTTTTCCACTCTCAAACGTTTTTACATAATATAGTAAAAATTAAATTACAAAAATATTGATTTCAGTTACATACATCTACATCTTCCTTTATATGGAAGGTAGACCAAAGAGTAAGACTTTGGAAGAAGTTATATATTTTATTTAGAAATCCAAAATGGCAAATTATATAAAAATTTATCTGATGCTAAAAGTTATGACTATTACATGAAGACTTTTTTATACCCTCCACCATACATAGTATGGTATGGGTATATTATGATTGTAATTCCGTTTGAAACTCATCGAAATAATCATTTCAGATCCAATAAAGTATATATATTCTTGATCAGCATAAGATTATAAGTCGGTCCGTCTGTTAAAATTACGCTAGAGTCCAAACAGCATCCGATAAAAAGCTAAGATCTTGCATAAAGTTGTCTTTTATCTGCAAGAAAGTAAAGTTCGAAGATTAGCTATATCGGTCTACGTAAAGGTGTTTACTTCCGTAACAAAACAATTTCTATATAATACAACGTTTTTCTATAGCCCCCATCCTTACTTTACAAAGGGTTTAGGGTATAAAACTTAACTACTTTGATACCTTTCATCTCATAGTGGTCAGGTTATAATGTCTTTGTGCACTTGTTTGTAACATGGATAAGGAAACGATATAGACCCATAGTTACTTTTGAGGATCCTTATAGAATCACTATCTGATTCGATTTATGCATATCTTTGTATGCATTTTTATGAACAATGCAAGCCGCATTTATTATCAGATTGAGATGAAATTTTCCAAAAAAAAAAAAAAAAAAAAAAAACAATTGTTTGGCCCAAAGATGAACCCTATTGAAATTGGTAAGAATCAGTCCAAATTAAGATATAGCTATATATATTCGATCGATTTCAGGTTTATTGTGATCCAGACGGTTAATATCAATCCAAGTGGAATGAATTTTGGAATTTCCGGACAAATTAAGCTTAGAAGGATGTACTTCAAATTTAGTGAAAATCGGTTCAAATATAGTTATAGCTTCCATATTTATTCAATTGATTCGGTGTTTAAACCCTTCACATTCGTAATATGTAATGTACAACAATGATATTTGGTACCAAATATCAGCTCAGTCCAGCACTGCCTCTTTTAAATTTTATCTAGATCGATTAAGATTTGGATGTAGCTCCCATTCATGTTTTCATCCGATCTGATGTTTATTGTACGCCAAATGATTAATATCAGCCCTAATAGAGTGGATTTCGGTACATCCGACCGAATTCAGTCTAGAAGCATATACATCAAAATTGGTGAAAACCGGTTCAGATATAGCTATATCTCCCATATATATTTGTCATACGATTTGCTGTTAAAGTCACTCACATGCGTTATATGCGCTCAGAAATACCTCTGTCATATTTTATTGAGATCGGATTTGATTTGAATACAGCTCCCATTAACATGTTTTCCGATTTCATGTTTATTGTTGGCCAAATGGTTAATATCAGCCCCAAAGAGTGGATTTCGGCACATTCGACTCATTTACCTTGAGCCACAAACCAATTAAATGTCTTAGACATCGTAACAAGAGGGGCTTTTTGCCGGAGCTGAGGAGTCGAGCCTTTTTCTTGAAAGGCTAATAGGCTAGTTAAACTAGTATAACTTCCCCACTCCATCAATTTGAAGGTATATTGACATAGTTATCCTAACTGAAATCGTTAGTCAGGTATTTAAAATATACTGAATGTCGTATCTTCAATGTACCTTAAGTTACATTATAAAAATTTGATATCTAAAGGTCTCAAATTTTTTTTGGTATTTTGTACTACAAATCAAATCCACTTGAAATTTTACACAACCATTTTTTTAACATTATTGCAAATATTTTCTTGGCATACATATATTGGACATAGAGTTGTCTTTTCTGTGGTGGCTTATTATGAAATTTGAAAATATTTTCGTCTCTGACGTCATTCTACTAAAATTATGTTTTGTAGAAGACTCACATGAAGTACGGCTGCACATTAAAATGTTTTTTTTTTTTTTATATCAATTAAGACTTGTGATGTATGCTGAGACCTATAGAAGAATTTGGAGTAACATTACCGAAGACACAATATACCAAAAATGTCTAGTTTCCAAGAAAACCTAAATTCGGAAATTTCAAAAAATGTGGACTTTCCCCATTTACGTTACTTTGAGATGTAAATTTCCAAAAAGCCGACAAACGTGTCTCCTATTTTTAGCTTTATTCTAATAACGAATATTGGGAGGTACCGTTATATGGGGGCTATACCAAAGTGTTTACCTGTACAGAACATTTTCACATTGCGAACTCCAAATATAAG
This sequence comes from Musca domestica, assembly GCF_030504385.1. Lineage (NCBI taxonomy): Eukaryota > Metazoa > Arthropoda > Insecta > Diptera > Muscidae > Musca > Musca domestica. Next base: position 14,557,108 of record NW_026712363.1, on the reverse strand, counting down.
ATTTGAAACATAAAAATACCAAATATCTGGAGCTGCAGTTGTATGGGGTCTATACCAAAACTTGGACCTATATATACAGTTCCCTACAGGGATGTTTTCTTCATACTGGGAGCACATACTCCCAATTTGTGGCAATTCGGTTTGAAATTATGACTAAAACAATCAAAATATCTTAAATCTTCCGGTACAATTATATTGGGGCTATATCAGAACGTGTATCTATGTAGCCTATTTTCAGTGCAAAAGTCATGTAGACCTAACCCACATCTAAGTAAAATTTATTCAACTTTATTTATTTTGGAAGCTAAAATGATACTTTTTGTACGTATTTCGCCCATCCAAGAGTGATAATTTTAACAACTTTTAATACCTTCCATTACTTTAGACACAAAAAGTTTCGGGAGCTACCGTTAAATGAGTTCAATACGAAAATCTAGATATATGTAGGCAATTTTTTGTCAAATGAACTTAGAGAACCAAATTTCAAACAGTTATATTTTTCGAAATTTGGCAAAATCATGAAAAAAATTAAGCTTTACAGGGCAATACAGACAATTTTCCAATAATCAAAAATATTTCGGAAGTTACCCTTATATGGGGACTATACTAAATTAGACAGTTTTCTGAACTCTATATGGCAACGTATGGCTTAAGTCTTCCAAATACAATCCCCCTATTAGAGTACCAACAAATGTTGAAAATTTTCAAGTTTTCAGCGCAATTTACAATCAAATTTGTAATTTCAAGTTCCCCTGATCCTGTTATTCGGTATTTTGAAGTATTCACCCACAATTATCCACAAAATTGGCAATGCTTTAACATTTTGGTGTCTTTTTCATTAAAAATATTAATACGAGTAAACAATTTATCTTAAGTTAAGGTCTTTCTCAAAATTTTCGGCCGAAGTGGTTGTAATTCGATATTCAAAATCCAAGTGAGTACCATACATTGTTGCACCTTAGGCCGACATTTTGAATTCATCTATATAGCTTATATAACGGAAGTGCATTGCGCATTTGTTTGTAAAAAGAAGAAGGAAGAAGGTAGACCCATAGCTACTCAATCCTCATCCACATAAATTCACTTTTTGGGTCGATTTATGGATGCCGGTCTATCTGTCCATGAATTTTTGTGAACAAATTACAGGTCGCATTTATTGCCCGATCGAGATGAAGTTTAGCACAAATCATTTGTTTGTCCCAAAGACCAACCTCATTGAAACTGGAGGCAATCGATCAATATTTATATATGGATCCGATATACAGTTTCGTCTTCAATACAATATTTGGGAAAATATATAAAATACAGCCACAAAGGCTAATTTCAACATCGTATTAAAGTTATTTTTTAACCTTTTTATAATTAAAATTTTTGTAGCAGACTTTTAAGCGCTCCCAACCATTTTAAAACTTAAACGAAATGCTGTTCTATATAAAATATATCGTATAAAATATATCGTATATATAATATATCGTATATTACACCCATACTATGATGCGTTTCATTTCAGATAACAAATTATGCGAAGCGCCTTAAAGTATGTTATAAAAATTGATAACATAAATGTAGAAAAATTAGCTTTACATTTGACTCTAACATTATATGTTTATTGGGCTTCACTTGCCAAATTTCAAAGAGTTTGGTGCAGATTTAGGTGTAGCTAGGTAAGTTTATTGTGCACCAAATTGTAAATATCAGCCCGAATTGCATGGATTTTAACACATATGACCGAATTTTGCCTGGAAATCTGTTTAGATTAATTGTAGGTCCTATCTATATTATTATCCGATTTGGTATTTAAGTCGCTCACACCGGTAAAATGCACTACAAAAACAATGATATTTGATGCAAGGTACCAGAGATAGCTTACAAATACCTCTGCTAAGTTTTTAAGGATCGGTTCAAAGTTGGATATAGCTCCCATATATATCTTAATCCATTTTCACGTTTATTGTGCACTTATAGTGGGCTCAAATGGGATGAATTTTGAGGAAAATCGATTTGAGTTCCTTAATCATAATCACTTAATCATAATTTTCAATCACCTAGGAGCTACTTAGAATTTCTTTTTCTTTATAAATCCTATGCACTGTCGTGCTTCTGTCGGTAATCAGATATTTTCTTTCGCTACACAAGCGAATAAAGGTTCATCCATTAAAAAGAAAGATTTTGTTCTCATGTTATATTTCCTTGAAAATATTTTGAGATTTCAAAATGTCTTCCTTATAGATAACGTTCCTTATAAAGGACATTGGATATTAATATTTTCCCGTCCCCTTTTCATAGACAAAACTTGTTTTATAAAGTGAAGTTCTTTTTTCTATTTATTTTTAATCCACATCAATCGTTCGTCCTTTAGCCCCAAATTCACATCATCATCCCACATACGTTTCGTTCTTCTTGGGTTTAGGTTGGAATTCTTTGAAAAGTTACCAAAAAGCGTTTTGAGTTCGATCAAACCGTGAGTAACGAATAAAAAAATAGAAAGCGACAAGTCTCCAAGGATTTAATTTACCTTTTTCCTCCTCCTCCTCCTTCTTTTTTTTTTTGTTGCCACAGATGTGAAACCATTGGGGAATAGAAACGACGTGTGTCCATAACTCTAAGTGGTCAAATGAAGTTGAGGGGAAGTGTTTTTGTGTGCATTTGTCGTGTATGAGGATTTGAGAAGCAACAAAGTAAACAAAAAAAAAAAAAACGAAATTGGAAAAACATGAAATGAAATTGTGTAGTTTGAGTGACGTTTATGATTAAGTCCTTGTGCCAGAAATTGGAATGGGAAGAACAAAACACTACAAGAAAATCTTATTTACGGCCTCAATTTAAAGTGTTTGTTGGAAAATCAACTCTGGGCAATGGCAACAACAACCATCAAGTTGAGTAAATTTTCTAAGGCATATTCATGGAGACGACAATTATACACATCGAATTTCTTCTATATCAAACTACTGTGGCTAGATTTGAAATTTGACGGCAGGAAAATTTGAAGCTTGGTTTCGTTTTTACAGGGGTCTTAGAATGCCATAGTTCTAGCCACCATCCATTCTCACATGTAGTTCGCAGAAGCCTATCGTAGGTTTGTACTACATTTAAATATATCATACTAGGATGATACTTTCCATGGCACAATAAAGAGGTATCACGGGTTCATAAAACTACTGAATTAGAGCCATGAGGTTATGTCCATGTCTTGCAGAACTATTGAAAATAGGAAAATCCATACAAGAAGTTCCTTCTGAATGCATTATCCGCTGGAAGAGAATTGTTTTTGTAGGTCCACGATATCGTTATTCGGCATTTTGATGATTTTAGCCACATTTTGGAATTATCTGAAAATTAACACAAGAAGTTCTCTCAGAAGGAGTTCCTTTTAAGAACTTTATCCCATGGAAGATAATTGTCTATATAGGTCCACGATATCGGATAGTCTCCGTACGATGGTATCTCTCTATATTCAACATATTGATGATTTTAGGGATATTATACACCGACAATGTTTCAAATTTCGTACTTAAAGTTCATAACGGGTACAACAACCAATGACAAAAGATTACTTGTGCAGAACCAAGTCTTCGTATATCCCCCATATAATGTTTTTTTTTGAGTGTTTTTTTGAATCTGTTCAAATTCCTAGGGAATGAATAGCTTCGCGCGGTCGAACTTAGATGCTTTTTTACTTGTTAATTTTTTTTTCAGTTTTTATTTTTATACCCTAAACCACATAGTGGTAAAGGTATTAAGTCTTTGTGCATTTGAAAGCAAAAAATGTCGGAAATAGCATCAAATTTTGGAATAAGTTTAGATTTGTTCGGATTGGTCAACTTTGGCACGAATTATGGCCTTCAAACGGCCAATGAAACCATCACACGCTGCCCGAATGTTGCTCTGCGGTGAGCTTGAGGGGATCGACACTTTGGTATTTTTTAGCGCGAACCTTGCTTTCCAAAGTACCCCAGGCACAATAGTCCAACGGATTGGTATCCGGAGATTATGGTGGCCATTGTGTGCTGGAAATGAAGCGAGGAATCTCATTTTGTAACCATTTTAGGGTGGCGCGTGCTGAGTGCGATGGTGCTAAGTCATGTTGGAATGTCCAAGGTCTGCGGCAAAATGTTTGCGTGCCCAAGGCTTTAATTCACCCTCCAGAATATTTTCGCGATAATATTCGGCATTTATTCTGATGCCACGGTTGATTAATACGAGCGGAGAGTGACAATCGGCTGTTATCACGGCGCACACCATCACCATGGCCAGCGTTTGAGTTCTGGAGGCCAACTGAAGGTGCACATTTTCAGCTGGCCTCTTTGGCAAGTAAACACGATCATTTTGTTTTGGTCGCAAACTACTGGACAACGAATGTTTTCTCATCGGAAAACCAAATTCGACAGTTCACCACTTTCGGCCATGCGAAGCAACTCTAGCTCTTTTGAGTATATTTTCTTTCTGCTGCGGTGTAAGTTCGTGCACTTTTTGGAATTTCAATGGCTCTACCCCGAGCTCATTTTTTAATATTTTCCGAATGGAATATTCCGAAAAATGGCTCGTGAGCTGAATATATCACGAGCCTTTTTTCGGCCACTGGGATGCGGGTTTCGATTAAGTAGCTACTTTACTTTTCGAACCATTTCTGCTGATGTTGTTGTTTTCTTCCGTCCACTTCCTTGACATCGGGCTGCACTTCCAGTATCACGATAACGAGCGGTATTACGGGACACAAAAGATTTATTCACATTTAAATGCTGGAGTGCTCTAACGATAGCCACTTTTGGTTTTCCAGCCAAGTATAAAGAAATTACACTATCACGCTTGAATTCCATCACGAATAACTTTTTTTCTGGAAAATTCTCACCAAAATGCTTTTGTACGCTTGTAAACAATATAATGAGATGTCACTGGAATAATTTTAACAGCTGTCGGACGAGTGGCTTAGAAATGACAACAGTCTGAAGTTGGTTGGAAAAACTCGCCCTGTATGTGGGAGCTATGGCTATATCTGAACCGATTTTCACCAAATTTGATGAACCTGCTTCCAGACTAAATTCGACGGGATATACTAAAATACAGGTCATCTGGATTTATATTGGACATTTGGTGCACAATTTACTCGAAATCAGTTGAAGATATATATGGGAACTATATCTAAATCTGCACCAATCTTTATAAAACTTGGCAGTGGAATTTCTGGGCTTCATCTGATATCGGGTACCAAATATCATTGTTGTCGAATGCATATTACGCATGTGAGGGCCTTAAACACCAAATCGGATGAAACATATATATGGGAGCTACAGCTATATCTGAACCGATTTTTACCAAATTTGATGAATTTGCTTCTACACTAAATTCGGTTGAAGGTGCCAAAATGCAGATCATTTAGACTTATATTGGACATTTGGTGCACAAATCGATTGGAGATATATGGGAGTCATATCTAAATTTCAATAGAACAATCGAACTGATAAATCGACTCAGAAATTGATTCTGTGAAAATCCTCAAAAGTTACTATGGGTCTATCTCGCTTCCTTCTCCATGTTATAAACAAATGTACAAAGACATAATACCCTTACAACTTTATGGTGGGTATTAAAATGGAATACTTGATCCAATCTGTTCATTTGTAACAATTTATCTTGTCTGTTATAGCTAAGTTAAAAATTTCTCTCACAATATCCATCATTTTAACCACTGTACATAAATATTTATTGTTTGAAAAGAAATATGGTCATACAAAATAATGGGATTTTTAAGTTGTCCGTCGTCTACCGAAGAACCGAAGCCTAAAAAACATTTCAAAGAAAATTCAAATACACAACTTCTGCTGGACATCATCTTTCCATTTCGTTCATTTCACGTTACCTTGACGTTGTACAATCAAAATTTCTTTCTTGAAAAAAACTTTTTACATTTGGCCATATGTCAGAACCATAAATAGAGAATATTTCAAGCGGTGAATTAAGTAAGAAAAAGTGTCCAGAAAAGTTTACAATTACTTCTTCCAACACAATTTAATTTTAGAAAAAGACTGAATTGGGCACTAAATGCAGGGAGGCATATTTGGAAGTTAATTCAGTGCTTCTGGCTGTTGGTCATTGAAAGTGTAGAATTTAAGGGCAAATCTGGTTAATTTATCCTTACATTTTTATTGCTGTCCATAACTGGATGATTTAAAAAAGCTATTTCACGTGTTGGATAACCAGTTAAAAAGGTTATATTTTCCCCCAACTTCGCATCGTTTTTAGGGAGTATTTGTCATTCCATTTGTAATTTGATCAATGGAACATTCTAATACGATTTACCAATGACGTTTATCCATCTGTCTTTTCGGCTCTGAAAATTACTCTTATTTTTAAATTGATCGGCGTAGGAGCCTTATATTTGCCTCTTTATACCTGAGAGTTTTTTACAGTCCCCATATAACGATACTGCATAATTTTGGTGTTTTTTAATTATTTACGAAATTAATAGGTTTAATTTAGCGCTAAGGCTCAGTGTAAATGAGCCTAGCAACTCTGCACAAAAAAAAAATTCGAAATCAAATCATTCCACATTCCAAATCAGCACCTGTAGAACGATTTAAAGTATTGACTACATTTTCCAAGGGGATTCTCTCTAATTAGGGGTTTGGGGTCTTCAAACAAACAATGGGGTCTGCAAACAATTTCGAAGTTTCCTACCGAATGAGGTGACATTTGGGGTTCTAATTTTTTCGACATTCGATATTTTGGTTATTTTAGCCCTCTTTCTCAATATAATTTTTTAGCCTCCAATAAAATATTTTCTATATGGCTCAAAATTGTGGTTTTGCACATCTACACCATATGTCTCAAAATTTTTATTTTGATGACTTGATCGCCTTTGTATAATTATACTTCAATTTCAAGGGAAATAATTATTAAAAACGGAAATAATAATTAATATGTACTATCACCTAATCACCTCGTATACCCTCAACCATATGGCTACAGAGGGTATGTATCATTTGATACGGCCAAAACGTGGCGCAACGAAATAACAGTTTTAGGCCCAAATTTGTTTCAGGATATTTGGAGTCGATCTAGGGAAATCCGTCCGTCCGTCCATCTATCTGTCTATCTGACTGGCTGGTGCACTCGGTAACTCTCGAAGAAAGTATATGGTTTGGTCCAAATTTGGTTTTATCCAACTCAGATCGAGTTCGGAGATTGGCACTTCCCGTTCTGGTACCCCCACCCACAAAAAGTCGAATATTTTAATTAAGTCAGGTGCAAAAATATACAATATCGGCCCACTTCATCAAACACTCCCTATAAAGGTTCAAAATTTTGAATAATTATAACTTTTATAAAATGTGAAATAAAAGCCCGATTGTCTTTAAGTTTCGGTGATGTCCATATTTTACCAAGACAAGGACTGGTAGGAATATGCAATATGCAGTGTACCACTCATTCTCCCACACAACGGGGAGAATTTGGCGATTCTCAATTTGGCAATTCTCAATTTGGCATTTCCCACAACAATGAAATCCGTTAAAAATTCTATTAAAATCTTTAAAATACCGAATGTTGCTGTTATATTAGGGTCTATACGACGACATGGACCTGCATAGGTAACTTTTTTCATAAGTCATTACAATATTCTAATGCGAAACTTGAAAAAAATCGGTGAATAATGAGCTAAAATCATCAAAATACCGAATATCGGGGGACCGTTATATGGGGGCTATACGAAGACGTGGACCTACACAGACAATCTCCTGTCATAGGCTGTAGCATCTATTGCGAACATCAAATGCCAAATTTGCGAGAATTCCGGTGAATAATGTCGCTAAAATCAACAAAGAACCGAATATTCGAGGTACCGTTATATGGGGGCTATACGAAGCCGTGGACCTACGCAGACAATTTTCTGTTGTAGACTTTAGTATCCATGTCGAACTTCAAATACCAAATTTGAAACAATTCCGATGAATATTGTCGTTAAAATCATCAGCATACCGAATATCGGTATATGGGGGCTATACCAAAACGTGAACCTACTTGGCCCATTTTCAATACCAAATATACATTTGAGTAAAATTTTATCAATCTGCTTCAATTCGTTCGGAAGCTAGAGTGATTTCCACAGAAGGACGGACATCGCTAAATCGACATAAAATTTTATGCTGATGAAGAATATATTTACCTTGTGGGGTCTAAAAAGTATATTTCGAGGTATTAAAACGGAATGACAAACTTAATATACGCTGCATACTATGGTGGATGGTATAGAAGTAGTGGTCCAACATTGACTGTATGATCTACCTTCAAATCCGATCTATGTTTGAAAAAAAAAAACGATATTTGTAAGTATTCGTATGCTCCATCCAAACGGATGGTCGTGTGTTTGAATGATTTTGTCTAAATGTAGTCGGCAGTGTTCTGGCTACTACCGATATAGAGTCATGTTAATGGAAGGGTATAGTGGGAACGCAAATATGAATTTGGACCATGCTAAGAGGACGGACGTGTTAAACCATGTGGGACCCATCCTGATTGGAACCAGTTACAGCGACTGCGGACGAGCTTATTGCACTCGTACTCTTTTGAAGCAGTGTTCGAAAATTTTGCAGATATTTGGAACCAGTTACAGCGACTGCGGAGGAGCTTATTGCACTCGTACTTTTTTGAAGCAGTGTTCGAAAATTTTGCAGATATTTACCTCGTTCCACGAAGTGATGGAGAGTTATGTATAGATCACTCTGTGGAACAAATTAAGGTTAGCAAAAAAGTATATTTTGATAATGCCGGTTTTTAATTGACCTTTAAAGTCTGCTTTCGGTTGCTAATTTTCGGAAAGATTTTTATTTAGCTTTTTCGTATCGCTCATATCTTTCTCAATATAATCCTATCATCTTTATTTCCTTTAGAAGAATCTACATTTGATTGACTGGTTCCAATATTAAAAAATGCAAAATTGAGAAGAGGTTGAGACCATGATAAACTTTTTTTTTTGTTTTTTTTTTTTTTGATTTTTTTACGCTTTCCCTGGTTCCAATATTAAAAAATGCAAAATTGAGAAGAGGTTGAGACCATGATAAACTTTTTTTTTTTGTTTTTTTTTTTTTTTTTTACGCTTTTACCACTGTAACTCAGCTTGATATTAAAATAATTTTTTTGAAGTTATATAAAGTTATATCCAAAAACTTTATAGCCTATATTCTGGAAAGCAAACTTCGAAGGTCGATTAGTAAAAAAGCTAACTAAAAACAAACGGTGCGATAGGGGTTTCTTATTTTCCCTTTATTTTTCATCGCCATGAGCATAGATTTTGCAATCCTACATTTGTTCTACAGTCTTTATTGAGAGAAAATTGTTGGTATATGTCAGCTTTTTTAAAAGAATCGATGAAGTCAGGTAGGAGACGCAAGAAAGTATATGAATAGTCACATTTCAAAACCCACTTTTCCTTCAAATCTTAAACTTTTTGCAATTCAACTTAAGTGGTGATTTTGCTAAACAATTGCGTTTTTGAATATTAATATATGCATGTGGTTCTGCAGAGAAGCAGACAATGTATTCTTCATGATGTTCATTTCCTATTCCAAATTATAATGTAAATATTTTTAATGCTTTCCGAAACCTCATAGCTTTTTTACAATCCATTTAAATTTTTAAAATTCTCAAGATTTTTGATGAACTCTTGACGCACATAATACCCCAAAAAAGTATGCTTTAAAATTTTATTGATAATATAATCATAAATGCTGCACGCACTGACTATTAAAGGTCAAATATTCAATGGAATTTATATCTATGAGAACAGCAGGTTTTTACAACAACAACAAAAATCATAAATGAAATGCATATTTCCCAAAAAGGAAAAGAATAACATACAGTTAAAAACAATCAAATTTCCTTTCAATTTTGATTGCGCCTATATGTAGGCTATAAAATAGTTATAACAAAGAAAAAAAAAATACGAAAGAAAACATAATTGAATGGAAGTAACAAGCATTAAAATCCAACCCCTCATTGGCAAACACACGTACAGACACGCTCACAGAAATGTATAAGTCATTTAGAAAATTGAATTAAATGATCCACCAATTACAAACATATGGTAAGGTGAATTGAAAAACTTCAGTATGTTGCCAAGCTGGGCCACACATAGAAAACGTACAGCATGCCTTAGAGGCTTTGCGTTGGCATTAGCTTTGTCTTTAAGGTTTAGGAAGAGCATCAAGCAAATAATCGTAATAATAATTTTATTTTTTCTCTTGTCTACGGTCTTCCTTTTTAGTGCCACACACAGACAGACATCGTTCATAGGCGGCTTAAGCTTGGCCATTAAGGTATTTTCTTGTCTATTTTTTGTTGTTGTTCCTGAGAATATCCAACTTTCACATATGTGAAATGGGCTGGCAAACCTCAAGAATAAGGTGATTTTTATCTCCATTTAGAGTCCAACAGCCAGCCAAAAATTGTTAAATAAATTTTGAAGATTCGTTTTTATTTCCTTTATGGGTAATAACAGAATGTTGAGTGGAAGATTTGGAGATGATGTTGTTGCCTTGTGGCCGGGGTATGCCACAAATGGTGTTGGCAATAAATTGTTTCCTAAGAACTACTTTTTTGTGGCTTAACGATAATTGAAGTAGGTAATCAAGATTTAAAAGAATTGAAAAATAATGCTTTGAGGTTTAAACGGCATATGCCGGGGAAAGGTGTTGCATTTTTCAATTGAGATTTTAAAGATTCTCAGTATAATACTGCGTTAGGAATTCGGCGCCTTTAACAAATGTTTTTAAATTATTAAAGTTATTCAATTGAAGATCTGGTACGGTGTTGTTTTTAATATCTCCGATCTGAGATTTGCCAAAAATTTGCAATGACCGAGAAAGTGTGGCAAAGTTTTCCTAACTTTTTAATGGGATACATATGTTATTTCTGTCATATATGTAAATGCCATTAAGAAAACTTTCCACCAGTCAGGACCTTAAGTATACTAGTCATTTTAGACACTCTTACGGTGGTCCCATCGGTGCGAAATGGACAATTCCCTCGGAACATCCTCCATTCATTGTGAACAATTTGAATATACACCCATTGGCTGAGGGTGTATATCTGACGGCAAACCCGAATAATATTTTTTAACTTTCTGAAGGATGACTACACAGAGCCCAAAAAATCTGACAATCTGAAACGAAATGAGCATAGGTAGGTTTTTGGAAATTTTGGACTATAAGAGTACTAAAGGTACAAAAAATATTGTTGATATATAGATTACTGTTGGTAGTTGTGTTTGAGATTGTTCGAAATGAAGTAAATTTGGTATTGGATATGCCTTAATCCAAAAATGTGATATTGACGTATTTGTGGGTATCTGGTGATGGTTTTGCGAAGTGTCCTAATTTTTTTTACGAAATGTACTAAATTGTACAAAATTTGATATTCGCCGTGGCTGGAAATCTCAAATCTGACATTAAGGTCTCTGTTGGTGTCCGGAATTGAAGTAATGAGGTGAGTTTGCAAATGTGTACCATAATTGTACAAAATGTACTAAACTTGGTATTTTGTGAAGGAATAAAGCTGAAATCCTGAAATTTGACATAGATGTCCCTTTATATGGAGGTGGTTTGGGAAATATGTACTATAATTGTATGAAAACTACCGAGAGGTACTAAATTGGGTGAATAGATCTCGAAATTTGATATTGAGGAACGATGGTATCTCGTGTGAGTACTTTATTCATTGGAAAAGTCTAAATGATACTAATTTTCGATCACTGTTGGAGTCAAGGATGAAGAAATGTAGATTGTTTGGAAATGCGTCCTATATATATTGAGGATATTGAGGTCTCTGTTGGTATCTGGAATTAAAATTTACAAACATAGCTTTGTATCCGACATAAAAATGAATGAGATTGCTCCAACCTTGTGTAATTAATAGTAAAAGCTGCATATTTGAGCTATATCTAAATCTGAACCGATATTTACCAAAACCACAGCAACACTATGCGCCTTTAACTTTACAATACCTTATTTTTATTTAGTCTGCAAGTTTTTAGGATAAGTAAAGTAAAAAAGAAGCTAAGTTTGGCCGAAACTTTTAAACCCTCTACCATTTTAAAGGATCTTGAAATTTCCAAAAAATTCTGTGGGAAAATACCGGTCCTGCATAAGTAACTTCTTGTCATAGGCTGTAGTACACATTACGAACTTTAAATACGAATCTCGAAACAATTCCGCTAAACATGTCGCTAATATCAAATCATCGTCAAAATACAGAATAAAGGGGGTTGCTGTTATATGAGGGTTATATGAGGACGTGGACCTACATAGACAATGTTCCGTAATAGGATGTTGTACACATTAGGAGCTTCAAATAAGAAATTTGAAATAATTCCGGTGACAAATGTACTCAAATATCATAAAAATACCAAATATCGGGTTGTATTTTATATAGGGGGCTACACGAAGTTGTAGACTTGCCTACGCAATTTTTTTTGTAATGGGCTGTAATACCCTTTACGAACTTTAAATACGAAATTTGTAACAAAAATGTCACTAAAATCATGAAAATACCGCATATCGAAGGGTACCATTGTATGGCGGCAATACGATATCTTGAACCTATATAGACAATTCTCTTTCAGAAGGTAAAGTATTATTGTGTCGATTTTCAGACACTTCCATTGAAAATGTGGCTAAAATCACAAAAAAACCGAATATCCATTATATGGCAGGCTATACGAAGATGTGGACCTGCATACCCTTTTTTTGTCATAGGCTGTAGTACCCATTACGAACTTTTAATTCGAAATTTGAAACAATTCCTATAAAAATGGCGCTAAATCATCAAAATAGCGAATATCGGATCATGCACCAATATAGACAATTATCTTTTTGGCATCAAACAGTCATCAAAGTACCGTTGTGGAAAATACAATATCTTATATCCTCTATCAGGGGAGGGTAAAGTGCTCACAGAGGGTAAAATAGTCACAAAGAACTCCTTGTGTAGAATTTCTGACAGTTCCATTGAAAAATGTGGCTAAAATCATCAAAATACCGAATGTGGGGGGCTATACGATATCGGGGATTTATATAGCTCAATTTCGAACTTGACCTGTTTGCAGACAAATTACTAATATGTAAAAAAGCTTCTTATATTAATTCGTTTTTACAAAAGACGGACGAACGGACAGGGCTAAATCGTCTTGGAGTTGTACGCTGATCAAGAATATATATACTTTGTTGAGTCTAAAATTATTATTTCGATGAGTTACAAACGGAGTGACTTAATATACCCTCCATGCTATGTATGGTGTAGGGTATAAAAATGGGGATATTTTGCTGCACAACTGTAGTAATCGACCACAATTGGCAACGCATTTGGAAATCTGGAAACCTGAAATAGGCCCACATTTTGGTCCTCATTTAATGGTAGCCCCTGATTTTAGATTACATTGCAGGTTTGAATTACTATTGTGTTAATAGAGTATTTCAAATCTATATAAACAAGTTAAAAATTATCAGTCGGGTTTGCTGACAGATTTATACCTTCATCCAATGTGCGATCATCTAAATATGTATGTTTTGACTTCTATTATGATTATTCAATTTGTAGGATTACGTTCCGAAGGAATGGGACAATTCGTATCGGACCTGAATAAATATGATGTAAATATTGTGACGAACCAGGTATGGACTATATTGGTTTCTTCACTTTTTGTATGAGATATGTGATAATTTTTGGAAAATGTTGAAATGTGCTTGAGGTATCATATATAGGCGACGAAAGTATTCCATTTTCATACCTTATCTAATACATATAGTCGATCATTGATATCCAATTTCTAGTTGAGAGAAATATTTGGGTATAGCAAGTTGTAAAGAATGGCAGATAAAAAAATTGTTAATTGTGACCTTTGTGGGTGCAGCACCAGAAGGGGTTCGCAGAAATTTGTGAAATTTGAATAGACCAGAAGAAATGTTCCGATCTCTACTATCTTTATAACATATCTTGTGTTGATGGAAATATTGAGATGTACCAAATCTGAATGGAATCGGATGCTAATTTCGCGTTTTATGAGCTTCGTGGGTATGCAAAATGTTGACCCTTTTTGGGGAGGTACCCTTAGAAGTAGACCGATATAAATTCTAAGTCGATTTCGCTATGTACGTCTGTCTGTTGTAATCACGCCATCTTTCACATGTTTATTTTGCCAGTAGACAGGCTAAGTTCGTAAATGGGCCATGAAGGTCCACGTTTTCATATAGCCCCCATATAACGGAACCTTCAGATATTAGGTATTTTGATGATTTTAGCGACATTATTCACCGGAATTGTTTCAAATTTGGTATTTGAAGTTGGTAATTGATACTATAGCCTATGACAGAAAATTGTATGTACAGGTCCACGTCTTCGCATAGCCCCCATTTAACGGTACCTCCCTATACTACGTATTTTGACGATTTTACGTACAATACTCACCGAAATTTTTTCAGATGTCGTATTTGAAGTTCATAATAGATGCTACAGCCTGTGACAGAGAGTTGTCTATGCAGGTTGTCTATCCAGGTCTTCGTATAACGGCACCTCCCTATATACGGTATTTACAGCTACATTATTCACCGTTTATTTCATGTTTCGAATTTGAATATGGTAATGGCTTATGACAAACAATGCTTATGTAGGTCCACGTCGTATAGACCCCAATATAACGGCTATATTCGGTATATTTAAAAATTTAACAGAACTTTTAAAGGGTTTTATTTTTTTTTTTGAAAATTTCCAAATTCGTTTCAAATGGTGGAGTGTATTCAAAGTTACTGCTTCTTAACTTGTTATTTCTCCCTCTGTGCAGCCTGATATTTTTGGAGACCGATATTTGCTAACTCAATATGAATTTGACAATAATATTACGATGTACCAACTCGAGAGTTTTCATGCGCACCAGGCAGCCAGACATCTCAGGTCGGACATCTCTAGATCGACTCCAAATATCCTGAAACGGATTTGGCCCAAAGAGACCTAGGGTCTAAAACCGTTATTTCGATGAGGCACGTTTTGGCCGCGTCATAAGATACCCTCTATTTTCAACTAGTCGAATTTATTGCATTTTTGAGAAGTTTTAATTGAATTTTTGTCGTGGGTAGAAATGGTTGTTCGGTTATCTCAAACTTCTTTTTTTTAAGTGAAGCGCCTCATCTTAATATAAACAATAATATAAGTTGCATATTGTAATATATTGCGACCAATATTTTTTATCAATAATATTTTTAAGACCCTTCATTGTTGTTATCCATGAAACAAAAGAATAAAAGTATGTGAATTTCGAAAAATGCATTCAATGTAAAATTAATTGTGCCTTAATGTTCCAATTTTACGGGAATAATCGACAATATTCGTTCTCCAAAACAGACCTTTAAGTAAGAACAACACGTAATGCCATATATCCCCGAAGCTTTATGATGTTTACTTCGAATGACTGTTCTATATCCATGGATGATGACTGGAAATGATGTATTACATTTTATGTTATTTTGGGCACATGCAGCATTGATTTAAGTTCAATGTTATCCTTCTTTTTTTTTTGGTTCAACTCCTCAGGCAGTCCCCTACCACCCGCTTACACATAGCACTTTGTCATTTTGTAAGTTCCACATTTGAATAAGCCAAGCATGACAAAGTTTTGATTAACGGCACCAAAGGAAAGGGTAAATGTTTTATAATACGTTATTGGCATATTACTCATGTTAGTGACATTTAGTTTTATTACATTATCCGTGTACGAACCAGAGAATCAGAGGAAACACAACAACAACGAGTAGCAGAGCTGTAACCATACAAATATGTGCACCCGCATCCATTTTACTTAGCAACAGGCCGTCCCCCTTCAAATTCTTTCATTTTTTTCTTTTTGAAGGGGTTAAAATTGTGAAAACCATAAAAGAGGCCGTATGTAAAAGAGCATCTAACATAAACTTAAAATGACTGGCTATTTGTTTTTTTTTTTCTTTTTCAGGGCGATATTGCCAGCGACAAAATGTAAATACGAAAAAAACAGGCCCAAAACGAAAGATTTCTTTTCAAGGATTTCATGGTATTTACAATTCTCTAGAGATTCCTTACTCTTGCTAACTGACATGCCCACACCACTGGCTGCCACCACAAGAATGATGAAAATAGAATGAAAATGCGTAAGACAAAAGCCTCCGCACAAAGCAAAACGAACAGAGAATGAAAGAAAAAAATGAAAATTGAGAAAAAAAAAATCCCAAAAGTAAGGCATGAGTTCCGTTTTTTGTGCCGATTTTTTCTTTTTTGCTTTTAGTTTGGAAAACATTTTATAGGCTTAACTTTTTCCTCCTTTGGCAGTTTTAGTTTTATGTATGGATGATTGTGGATTCTTTGGTTATTACATTTGTGTGTATGTTTGTGTGGCAGTGCGTTCGTACGTTCGTTGGTTTTTTCTCATGTACTTTTGGATGTTCATAAAAGGGAATTTGCAATAAAACAGTGACTTTTAAAGGCTTATGTTTTATTCCAATTTTAAAATACACACATAGGCACATAGGAGTACAAATACCCCCCCCCAAACATAATTCAAATATTGATAAATGAAATTGCAAAAAACTGTACAGCATATCAGTGTTTGGCAGGGTGGCAGCGACTTTCTAAGGACTTAAATAATAATAAAATCAAACATGTAAAAAAACATTAAGTTCGGCTGGACCGAACTTTTAATACCCTCCACTTTAGGGTATAGGAAACATTTTTATATAAAAGTACTCGAAAATGAAAGCGTGTTTCACTTTAAACTTCATATACTAGTAAGACCGTTTGGATAATTTAGTTCAACTAACCAAAAAAACATAAAGTGAGCCGTTATGTGGGGCTATACCAAAACGGGAAACTTTATAGACAATTTTATGCTTCCAGGATTGTCATCTATCAAATCTTCTAAAATACTAAATTTGCAACTATTATGTAAGTAAATGTGACTAGGATTATCAAAATACCGAATATCGGTGAGTATCGTTAACCCACTATGACCTACAAAGTCCAATTTTTAGACAAATCCGTGAAAAAATGTGGCAAAAATCTCAAAAATACCGAATATCGGGAGGTACCGTTATATGGCAACAATGGCAGGTCTGGGTACATCCGAGAATTTTTTTTCCGACACCATCGTTTGCATTCCGATACTGGACTTTCAGCTACATAATTGGAGACAAATTGAACGTCGTACCAATGGCAGGCAATTTAATTATGTGATGGTTCTTATTTAAAATCATAGGATCCACGACCTTTTTTCATGAGTTCCTTTTCATAAAAAGATAGCAGTTTTGCAAGGGTTGCTTCTAATTTTGCCTACTTCTAAAATAGCTTCTTCCTCCCGATTTTCGGTATTTTCATGGTTTTTGCGACATTATTCTCGTGAATTGTAACAAATTTCGTATTTAAAGTTCGTTATGAGTACTACAGCCTATTACAAAAAATTCTTATGCAGGTTCACGTTTTTGTAGATCCTCATATAACAGTACCTCCCGATATTCTATATTTTGATCATTTTAGAGACATTATTCATAGGAACTGTTTCAAATTTCGTATTTGAAGTTCGTAATGGGAACTACAGCCTATGACAAAAAATTTCGCAAGGTCCCCATATAACAGTTTTCATTTAAGTGGTAATTTTCGGAATTTTTTATTTTTTTTTGAAATTTTTCAAGTTCCTTTCAAATGGTGGAGGGTATTCAAAGCTTACAGCTTTTTTTACTTGTTTTAGTATAACCACAATACACACGCTTGTTTTAGAAGGCTTTGGCAAAATTTTTCGTTCTTATCTGTCTACAATTAATATTTTGGTTTGTGACTGTTCCCTTAACACATTTCCAAGGAACGTGGCTTCAATTTTGTGTTTTGGGGTTCTAGGGAGCAGATATGAATTAATTCGGTATAAGGTGTTGAAAGCTTATTCTATGTAAAAAAGGTAGTCATTAAAAATAAATCACCCACAATAATTTCTTTCAACTTTGAACCGAACAAGGAATAATTTCTCATTTTATGTTAGAAATGATTATTCACTTGTTTACCCTTTGTAGGAGAAGTAGGGTACAGACAAATTAAACAAACATCTGTATAATTGGGATACGTGAAATTTGAAGAAAATCGAGTACTCAGTTTAGTTCATATCTTACGAGAGTATTATTATAATATTCTCCTTTAAGGGGACCTTACAAATTGGGAGTTTAACCAAGAAAATTTAGATTTGAAACCCCGAATTAATGCCTGGGCCAATCCTGATACTAACTATCTACTGTACGATTGGAATCTAAGGTTGAAAAACAAAGAAACTTTTTTGATTTTAAATTTCAGATTTCTCTTGAGAGTCTTATTTTTTCAATTGAAGAACAAGTTATAAAGCAGTAAGTTCGGCCGGGCCGAACTTTGAATACTTTCCACCATTTGGAAGGAATTTTTTTTCAAAAAAAAAAACAAAAAAAAAAAAACAGTTAAAAATTCAGTTAAAATCTTTAAAACATATTGGGGTCTACACGACGTGGGCCTACATAGCCTTTGTTTGTCATAAGCCATTACCATATTCAAATTCGAAACTTGAAATAAACGGTGAATAATGTAGCTAAAATTACCAAAATACCGTATATAGGGAGGTACAGTTATATCGGAGCTATACGAAGACCTGGACCTGCATAGCAAATTTTCTGTCACAGGCTGTAGCATCCATTGCGAACTTGAAATACGACATCTCAAACACTTTCGGTGAGTATTATACCTCAAATCGTTAAAATGCCGAATATAGGGAGTTACAGATATATGGGGCCTATTTTCTGTCATAGGCTGTAGTTCCCATTACGAACTCTAAATACGTAATTTAAAACTACTCCGGTGAATAATGACGCTAAAATCATCAAAATACTGAATATTGGGAGGTGACATACACAGATAATTTTCTGTCATAGGCTGTTGTATCCCTTACGAACTTCAAATACCAAATTTGAAACAATTCCGGTGAATAATGTCCTTAAAATCATAAAAATACCGAATATCGGGAGGTACCGTTATATGGGGGCTATACGAAGACGTGAACCTGCACAGACAATTTTCTGTCATAGACTGTAGTATCCACTACGAACTTCAAATACCAAATTTGAAACGATTCCGTTAAATAATGTCGCTAAAATCACCAAAATACTGAATATCGGGAGGTACCGTTATATGGGTGCTATATGAAAACGTGGACTACATGGCCCATTTACGAACTTAACCTGCCTACTGTCAGGTTACGCTGATGATTTCCCGCTGATCAAGAATATATATACTTTGTTGGATTTGACATGAGTATTTCGAGGAGTTACAAACAGTATAGCAAAGTTTATATACCCTCCATAGTATGGTGGAGGGTACAAAAATTAAAATATGTCCAATGAAAGATTCGGCCAGGCCGAACTTTAAATACCCTCCACCATTTGGGATGAATTAGGAAATTTACAAAAAAAAATCATTGAAAATTCTGTTAAAGTCTTAAAAATACCGAGTATCGGAAGGTGCCGATATATGGGGGATATACGATAATATATATAGGCAATTCTACTTAAGTGCATAAAGTACTCACCCGGAACACCTTGTGTGAATCAAAATACCGAATATCGTGGGGGTGCCGTTATATCCTCGGATTTGACCTGCATGCAGACAAAAGACAAATCTGTGCAAAATGTTTTTCTTCCTAATTCTTTTTGACTGTAGCGTGATAACAACAGACGGAC
The DNA here is from genome assembly GCF_030504385.1 of Musca domestica. NCBI lineage: Eukaryota > Metazoa > Arthropoda > Insecta > Diptera > Muscidae > Musca > Musca domestica. The sequence continues at coordinate 14,537,357 of NW_026712363.1, read as the reverse complement.
GGACAGGGCTAAATCGTCTTAGAATTTTACGCTGATCAAGAATATGTACTCTTTGTTAGGTCTAAAATTATTATTTCGATGAGTTACAAATGGAATGACGAACTTAATATACCCTCCATACTATGTATGGTGGAGGGTATAAAAATTAGCCATCGTCGCACACCGATTCTAAAGCCGAACATATCACTCTTTTTGTGTAGCGCCTTGAGCAGCACTTTTATTTCAATAAACTAGAGCATATGCATACACATTTTTCTCTACTGATTGATTGTTAAGTTGAGGTCTTAAACATTTGATGCTATTTACACATATTGTTGGTTTTTTATGATAGACCTTTTAAGTTAAATATCTTATATAAAGTAGCCATAAAAGAGAATTTTACATTTGCATTAGCTCGGCATTGTTTGGCAAATATTTAATGAATGGCGTACTTGTAATGGAAAATCAAATGCAGGATAAAATAGTTTTTTTTTTTTTTTTCGGAATAGAGTTGGCGTTCATTTGGTAGGATGTGTTTTACAACCACCGTATAGGGAAGACGTTATACAACTACTATTCGACAAAAGAGTGAATCCACCAACGTTTACATTGCTATTTACATTGCTATTTTAAAGTGATAGAAACTCTAATAAACAAATCGAATTTGAATCTTATCGTGAAAACATAGAATTGTAGACAAAATTAAATATCTTGGGGTCACTTTTTATGGAAGGATGAAAATTTTAAGATATGCATGTTGATATTTCTCTTCGTAGGGCCAAGAAAATATGTTTTTGTTATCAAGGTGAGCTGTGTGTTTTTTTTTTTTGGGGAAAATTTGGACATTGCCTCAGAATCCTGCTGTTGGGTTCCCAGAAAAAAACACTAAGCCCATTCTTTGCGTTCCAAGTTCCTAGAATACTTTGGCAATCACCCCAAAGACATAACACGAGACATAAAATTGTTTTCTCAAAATTATTTTCGTGACATTAACGAGGCTCAACGCAATTGCTACCTCATAAAACAATTCTTGGAAAACTTATTTTTAAGCTTTCACAAACAAAACGGAGACAAGACATCCAAACAAACATACATATGTATGTATGTGTGTGCGCATACAACCTAACAAATTTATAACATACCAAAGTTTTTGTTTGTATTTTCTTGGAAAACTTTTAACTTGTCTCATTTTTTTTTTTTTTTTTTTGGTTATGCTTTCAAATGTGTTACATACTTTTTTAGTATCGTTCCCCATCATTCCGAGCAATGGTGGTGAAATATTTTGATGTAAGCAAATATTCGTTTTTTGGTATTTTATTTTTTCTTCTTCTCCAAATTATTCACGCCGTGTTGGAGAAAGAAAGAGATTCCCTAACGCTGTTGATACAGTAAGACGCAACTCAGCGCATATTCGTTAGGGTAAAAGTTTTTAACTAACCAATAACTTGCCCTCATACCTTATGGCCCAACAATTATAATGAAGAGTGACGACCATAACTTGTGTAGGTGGCGTGAAGGAAAAAACAAACTTGTGAACTTGTATGATTAGATGGAGTCGACACTTGAAATACCTCTATAATATTTAATGGTATCCCAAAGATACCATATATGATATACCAATTCCCGAAACTCCGATTTCCTGCGAAACACATAGTAAGATTAAAAATAAGAAATCATATTTTTTGTAGCATAATTTTAGGATTAATATCAGACAAATGACAATAAAATATAAGCGACGTCACTCAATGGCGGACACCTTTACTGCACTTAATGTTTGTTTTAGCTTGTGCCATTAGGTGATCTACAGATCGCAATATTTATTATAGTAGGGTTGCAATCCACCTACATAAACATGCGACTTTCAAGCCTGGTCATCCATGATAAGTTCCCTCAAGTCCGCTAATGGCATAGCAGCCTCCCTTACACGGTTCGCACATAATTACAAGAAATGGGAGAAACTTTTTTATAGACCCGGACAGTTCGAAGCGGGTAGAATACGCCGTTGAGCACATTGGAGAAGACGGTTTAATTGAATTTAACGTTAAATATTTAATTTTTATTGAAAACTAAGGGATTGGTTTTTAGATCGTAGTAAGTATTCAATTAAAATATCTATCGGAACGGTGTCCTTTTCATTCAGCCATATAACTAATTTCTTCGATGAGTTCTATTGCGTTAATTCGAACTTTTATTTTCTTTGTTTAACATTCAACAAGTATATAAACGATTGAATGGAAAAGAACAATGGAACGGAGAGGAACAATTAAACAAGATATAATAAAAACAAGTAAAAAAGTAGTAAGTTCGACCGAGCCGAACTTTGAGTAACCTCCACCATTTGGAACGAATTATAAAATTTTCAAAAACTAAAAATAAAATCCATTAAAAATTCTGTTAAAATTTCGGAAGGTGCCGATATATGGGGGGATAACCGATATTGTGGACCTATATAGACAAATCTATGTCTAGGGATAAAGTACTCACAAATAACTCCTTGTATAGAATTTAAGAAAATTCCGTTTAAAAATGTGGCTAAAATCATCAAATACCAAATATCGGGGGTACCGTTATATGGGGGATATACGATATCGTGGACATATATAGACAATTCTCTTTCAGGGAGTGAAGTATACATAAGGGACTCCTTGTGTGGAATTTTAGACAATTCCATTGAAAAATGTGGCTAAAATCATCAAAATACCGAATATAGGGAGGTACCGTTATGGGGGCTATACGATATCGTGGACCTATATAGATAATTCTCTACCAAGGGATGTAGTACCCACAAGGAACTGCTTGTGTGGATTATCAGACAATTCCATTGAAAAATGTGGCTAAAATCATCAAAATACCGAATATAGGGAGGTACCGTTATGGGGGCTATACGATATCGTGAACCTATATAGATAATTCTCTACCAAGGGATGTAGTACCCACAAGGAACTCCTTGTGTGAATTATTGGCTAAAAACTTAAAAATACCGAATATCGGGGGGTACCGTTATATGGGGGATATACGATATCGTGGACCTATATAAACAACTCTCTTTCAGGGGGTAAAGAACTCCTTGTGTAGAATTTCAGACAATTACGTTGAAAATGTATCTAAAATCATCAAAATTCCGAAGATTGGGGGTACTGTTATATGGGGGCTATACGATATTGTGGACCGATATAGCCCATCTTCGAACTTGACCTGCCTGCAGACAAAAGACAGATCTGTGCAAAATTTTAGTTTCCTATCTTTATTCGTTTAGACTGTAGCGTGATTACAACAGATGGACAGACGGACGGACATGGCTAAATCGCTGATCAAGAATATATGTACTTTGTTGGGTCTGAAATGATTATTTCGATGAGTTACAAACGGAATGACGAACTTAATATACCCACCATACTATATATGGTGGAGAGTATAAAAATGATTGAACTATAACGACATATGAATGAGTGAACTTAAGGGATCTAAGAACGACATTGCTTCTCTTGATCAATACACTAGATTGCCGAACATTTCTGACAGCCGAAGTTAGTATGAAAAAAACATTTATACAGGCATATCCATCCCATTGGTTAGAATAAATTAATTCAATTTTTACACACGATATCGAACCATTCCGATCGAATCAAATTTTTGGATTAACACTTAAGCTTCATAAAATTAAGCAATGAATAAGAAAATTAAATCCCAAATGTTTTTATCAAAATTTTCTATTTCCTTAAACACACATAGCGAAATTGGTTTCGGTTGGTGTTTGTTCGACATCGAATGCGACAATTAGATGCTTTTTAATAAATGGTTCCTATCAAGAACGGATAATATGTCACAAACAAATGGATAAACTTATTATACTATATGTTTTACTCTTATGATATAAGGCGCGGGCCTAAATAAGAGTGAATGGAAAATATTGAACAAGTAAAATAAAAAAACTGTATCATCTTGGAACTTTCTTTGTGGCGCACGCAGCGCAAGTAGGTGGCAAGATTCACATGGTAACTTAATAAATTACTTGATTGCAAAACTTTTTGTCGTTACCATTCGTTCTTTTATTCCTTGAAAACTTTAGTACGCTTACAGTGTTTATATTATTATATTTTTTCTCGCTTGTGTTACTTTCTTCATCCCACAGCAAGGTGGGACAAGAAATGTTGTTTTTGCAGAAGGCGATTAGTTGTGATGTTTGGTCCACAATGTCGAACTCCACCTAATAAGGTTCTAATGCTACGCATCAACGCATCAAATGCTTTATAATATTTATGCAACTACAAGAATGCTGATTTCTTTTAACAAGGATGGTTGTATGCGAATGTATTCTTATAAGAAATAATATAATAAATATACATTCCACAAATTGTGGAGAATCTTAAATTTATCACTGCGTTTCATATTCCATTATTCCTAACTTTTCCCAGGACAGCTCCTGCTTGAATTCGGTCCTTCTGCTCCTAATACTCCAATTCGAGCGAGCACTTCGGAGAAATATCTAAAATTACCAGATACTCATTCTTAAATCCAATTTTCCAATCCAAATGTTTGCTACAAAATTTGTAGAGATAATTGTATTGATTATAGAATTTCTTTTTGTATGTGAAACTAAATCAAATGTATTCCATCTTGGGATGGTAACTTTATGGTTAATTAAAAAAAAAAAAAAACAGTAAAGAAAGTCTTTAAGTCGGGCGGGGCCGACTTTATGATACCCTACACCACTTTGCTAATTAAGTAGAGCTCCACATAACAATTAAAAGTTTTTATGGGAGGATTCAATGCTATGGTTATAATTATAATTTAAAGTTCAAAGGATTAAATACGCCGAAGCATTTGTATCTTTTAAATTCGGAATTGTATTGCCCATTTGGTGCACAATTAATTTGAAATCGGATAAAAATATATATGGGAGCTATATCCAAATCGGAACCGATCTCGATAAAATTTGGCAAAGATATTTCTGAGCTGAATTTGATATATTTCCCTGAATATCGTTGTAACGGAGTGCATATTACGGTTGTGGGTAACAAATATAACAAATCGGATGAATAATATATATGGAAGCTATAGCTATATCTAAACCGATCTTCACCAAATTTGACATACTAGCTTCTAGACTCAATTCGGTCGTAAATGCCAAATTCCATCCCATTTGGACAAATATTAGACGTTTGCACAATAAAAGGTAAATCGGACGAAGATATATATGGGAGCTATATCTAAATTTTGACCGATTATCTCCAATTTCAATAGGGTTCGTCCTTGGCCAAACAAAAGATCTTTGCAAAATTTCATCTGGGTCGGGCAATAAATGCGACCTGTACTTTGTTTACAAAAATATATGGACAGACGGACGGATGGACATGCATAAATCGACTCAGAGTGTGATTCTATGCAGATCATCAAAAGGAACTATGGGTCTATCTCGTTTCCTTCTGCCTGTTACAAACAAATGCACAAAGACATAATACCCTGACCACCTTGTGGTGTAGGGTATAAAAAGTATAAAGAAGTAGCAATAAAGTAACCACCCATTTAAAGCAAATGTGAGATCTTAAGTTCAAGTCTATTCATCTCAATTGGTACTTCAAAATTGATTTATAATATAAAATATTAAAAGAAAATAAAAATGGTGCATTTTGGGGTTGAAAAATGTTTGGATATGCTCGCGGTGACTAAGGTGCATCGCAGAAACTTGGTTATGTCAACGACTTGAGTAAGAAGAATAGATTGATATATTATTATTCAACTATCATTATTTTAGCAAATTTGACGTTCGTTCTGTGGTGAATCCTGAAATGGTCGTGGGTAGCGATGGGGAGGCGGCGAATATTCTGGTTTGAGCTCTCAGCGGCTTGGGAAACTCGCTGGTTCAAATAGTCGGGCTGTTGAACAGTGGGTTACGCCGTCTCTGGCTGTTGAACTCGCAGGAGTGGACTACTCGTTACAAAATTGACGGAGAGGAAATATTCATTAAAACAATTATTAATATAGAATCTTTTATGGTAGGCTTATTAACTTGTGTTTTTTAACATTTTAAAATGAATTTAGATATCCACTAAATTTGTTCACTAGAGGTGGAGGATTGATAAAAAGTTACAGTAAAGTACAAAGTGGCTCTAAATAGCAAATAAAATGTTCTTCGAATTATTTTATTCCTTCAAAAATGAATGATAATAAGAATGATGCGTAGCGACTAGAGATGGTTACAAAGGTGATTATTTTCCAAAAATGATCCCTCGAAAGAGAATAGAACTTGAAAACAAAATCAGGAATCTTTGTTGCTTGATAAATGAAGAAAAGTCGAGATGTTCAACTAGAAGTTGTCAGTGTCACAAGTGGTGACACAAAAAATTGAGATGAATTTGGAAAATAGCAATAAAGATATTATTGAGTATGGTCCACATTTCTTGCTTTTGAGTATTTCTTTGAAGAAACAAGTTAATTTGATCAATAAGAGAATTGAAGGCTATTATGTATATCCAACCGAAAAACATTTTTGGCACAGAAACATTTTTAAATCGTAGAAGTTACCATGGGGAAATTTGAATATGTAGTTTAAGATGTTTCATCAGTACAAAAGTTCATAACACCGAGAAGGCAACAACCGATACCTCAACAATTACTTGTTATCATCATGGAAAATCTATTGCAATGCATAAAGAAAACTAAAAACTATTGCAACCAAAACAATTGTTTTGGTACATAAAACATGAATTCTGACCTCAAGAGTCTTGTAAATTAAGCAAGTGTTTTATACAAACCTGAACCATTAAAATCTTAATGTTCCATCGACGAACCCATTTTTGCACTCGATCTAACATTGACATCACCGAGGTGGTCAGGCCCCCGGCCATGAAAGAACACAATCGACACGCTTGACAATTCTTTTTTAAAAAAGACTGAGGAAGGTAAATAAATTTTACTAGCTACTTCGTCAGCGAAATGACCACCTTAAAATTTTAGTTGTGTTCCGAATAGTATATGCATAGTATGGATTAAGTTCGTGTTTACGTTTGTAACTCATCGAAAGAATAATTTTAGTTAACATTATTCCAATGACAGTTCATTATATTTTTTAAAAGCGTATAAAAGCCTTTTGGTGAGAATTTTCCAGACAAAAAGTTATGATGGAATTCAAGCGTGATAGTCTGATTTCTTTATATTTGGCTGGAATCGCTCGTTACCGTAATACTGGTAGCGTAGCCCGACGTAAAGGAAGTGGACGGAAGAGAACAGCGACATAAGCAGAAATGGTTCGAAAAGCAAAGAAGCAACTTGATCGAAACCCACTTCGCACATATCGCAATATTCCATTCGGAAAATATTAAACATTGAGCTCGGGGTAAAGCATTCCATAACATTCCAAAAAGTGTTACAACTTACACCGCAACGGAAAGAAAAAAGACAAAAAGTGGTGAACTGCCGAATTTGGTTTTCTCCGATGAGAAAACATTCGTTGTCCAGCAGTTTGTAAACAAACAAAATGATCGTGTTTACTTGTCAAAGAGGTCAGCTGAAAATGTGCACCTTCGGTTGGAGATAGTGTGGGCGCTATAACAACCGATGGCCTCTCCACTCGTATTAATCGACCGTGCCATCAGAATAAATGCCAAATATTATCGCGAAAATATTCTGGAAGGTGTATTAAAGCCTTGGGCACGCAAACATTTTGGCCACAGACCTTGGACATTTCACGTCTTCGTATATTCCACAGAACGGATTCTCCCTTTAATCGGTATTTTGGTGATATTAGTGACATTTTTTTCAAATTTCGTGTTTTTTCGTTCGGAATCGGTACAACAGTCTATGACTAAAAATTACTTATCAAGTATAGCCAACAAATAAGAAGTTTCATTTGAAAGGTATTTTCGACGGATTTGTTTTTATACCCTCCACCATACTGTGGAGGGTATATTAATTTTGTCATTCCGTTTGTAACTCCTCGAAATACTCATGTCAGACCCAACAAAGTATATATATTCTTGATCAGCATAAAATTCTAAGACGATTTAGCCATGTCCGTCTGTCCGTCTGTCTGTCTGTCTGTTGTAATCACGCTATCTTTCGAACAAATTGAGATAGAAGGCTAAAATTTTGCACACATGTATATTTTGCCAGTAGGCAGGTTAAGTTCGTAAATGGGCCATGTAGGTCCAAGTTATCATATAGCCCCCATATAACTGTACCTCCCGATATTCAGTATTTTTATGATTTTAGCGACATTATTCGCCGGAATTGTTTCAAATTTGGCATTTGAAGTTCGTATTGAATACTACAGCCTAAAACAGAAAATTATCTGTGCAGGTCCATGTCTTCGTGTAGCCCCCATATAACGGTACCCCCCGATATTCGGTATTTTTATAATTTTTGCGACATTGTTTACCGGAATCGTTTCAAATTTGGTATTTGTACTTCGTAATGGATGCTACATCCTAAGTCAAAAAATGAGCCATGTAGGTCCACTTCTTCATATAGCCCCCATATAACGGTACCCCCCGATATTCGGTATTTTGATGATTTTAGCGAAATTATTCAGCGAAATCGTTCCAAATTTGGTGTTTGAAGTTCGTAATAGATACTGCAGCATAAAACAGAAAATGGGCCATATAGGTCCACGTCTTCATATAGCCCCCATATACCGTACCCCCCGATATTCGGTATTTTGATGATTTTAGCGGCATTATTTACCGGAATTGTTTCAAATTTCGCATGTGAATTTCGGAATGGATACTTCAGCCCATGCCAGAAAATTGTCTGTGCAGGTCCATGTCTTCGTATAGCCCCCATATAACGGTACCCCCCATATTCGGTATTTTAATGATATTAGCTAGATTATAAACAGATTTTTCTTCAAGTTTCGCATTTAAATAGTGTAATAACTTATGACAAAAGTTGCCTATGCTGGCCCACGTCGTCGTATAAGCATTCGGTATTCTTAAGATTTTAACAGAATTTTTAACGGATATTATTTATTGGAAAATGCCAAATTTGTACCAAATGGTGGAGGGTATTAAAAGTTCGGCCCGGCCGAACTTACAGCTTTTTTACTTGTTTTAATTTTTCGAATTCCTTTCCGATTGGTGGAGGGTCTAAAAAGTTTGGCCCAGACGCACATAGCTCCGTTTTACTTGTTAGTGCTCAGAATGCATTCTCATTTTCAGAACAATCTAGATCTCTCCATTCTAGACACCAACAGTGATCCAAAATTAGAACAATTATAGTACACATTTCTGTACCATTTCTTCGCATTTCCAATACCAAATATAGTAATATTCAGTACTTTTCTTGCACTTGTGGTACACATTTTCAAAACCACCTATCAATCTCAAATCTAACTCTTCGAGAGAATATCGAATACCAAATTTCATATATTAAACGTATACAAATATCAATTTTTTGCCTCATCAGTACACATAATACGATTTTTTCGTAAATTTAAATTTCAAATTTCCAAATACTATTTAGTACATCTATGCTACACTCCATCAGTTAGTAAGTTATTTTACTACTCTTTTATATACATAGGTTGTCAAATATTGCCACATTGTTCACCTGCCTAAATAAAAACCAGTAAAGAATGTCTTAAAGTCGGGCGGGGCCGACTTTATGATACCCTACACCACTTTGCTAATTTAGTTGAGCTGCGCATAACAATTAAAAGTTTTTATGGGAGAATTCAATCATACACGCTATGATTATTATTATAATTTAAAGTGCAAAGAACTAAATATGCCGAAGCATTTGTATCTTTTAAATTCTGAGTTGTATTGCCCATTTGGTGCACAATTAATCTGAAATCGGATAAAAATATATATGGGAGCTATATCCAATTCGAAACCGATCTCGATAAAATTTGGCAAATATATTTCTGAGCTCTATTTGAATATCGTTGTTACGGAGTGCATATTATGGCTGTGTGACAAATATGACAAATCGGATGAACAGTATATATGGGAGCTATAGTTATATCTGAACCGATCTTCACTAAATTGATATACTAGCTTCTAGACTCAATTCGGTCGTATGTGCCAATTTTCATCCAATTTGGGCAAATATTTGACGTTTGGTGCACAATCCAATGTAAATCGGACGAAGTTATATGTGGGAGCTATATCCAAATCTGAACCGATCTCGATAAAATTTAGCAAATGTATTTCTGAGCAGTATTTGATAAATTTCACCAAATATTGTTTTTACAGAGTGCATATTACGGCAGCGGAGGACAAAAATAACAAATCGGATAAAAAATATATATGGGAGCTATAGCTATATCTGAACCGATTTCGATGAAATTTGGCATACTTATTTTGAGGTCCAATCTGGTCGTACACGCGAAATTCCATACTATTCGGTCTGATATTACACGTTTAGTGCACAAGAAAAGGCAAATCGGACGAAGATATATATGGGAGCTATATCTAAATTTTGACCGATTATCTCCAATTTCAATATGGTTCGTCCTTGGGCCAAACAAATGATTTGTGCAAAATTCCATTCTATTCGGACTGATATTACATGTTTGGTGCACAATATAAGCAAATCGGTCGAAGATATATATGGGAGCTATATCTAAATTTTGACCGATTATCTCCAATTTCAATAGGGGTCGTCCTTGGGCCAAACAAATGATTTGTGCAAAATTCCATACTATTCGGACTGATATTACACGTTTGGTGCACAATAAAAGGCAAATCGGACGAATATATATATGGGAGCTATATCTAAATTTTGACCGATTATCTCCAATTTCAATAGGGTTCGTCCTTGGGCCGAACAAATGATCTGTGAAATTTCATCTGGATCGGGCAATAAATGCGACCTGTACTTTGTTTACAAAAATACATGGACAGACGGACGGACGGACAGACGGATTCTATGCGGATCATCAAAAGGAACTATGGGTCTATCTCGTTTCCTTTTGCCTGTTACAAACAAATGTAAAAAAAGACATAATACCCTGACCACCTTGTGGTGTAGGGTATAAAAATTCCAAAAGTAGAAGCTAATCATACTTTAATTCGACGTTTTTTGTCTATTTTCTTGTCAATAGAATTATTGTTATAATTCTGCATTTAATGGATATATCAGTAACAACCAATATATTTAGTGATTTTTCCATATGATTCCATTAACGCACCGTCCACATTATCTTTAATTCCATAATAATTTCGAACCGATTTCTCCCGACCATTCACATACCCTCCAGGATAAATACAGTGCCGCCACAAGATGAAGTTACTTAATACGGCAGCAAACAGAAAAACTACAAACAAACATAATTTTTGAACACCTTTCGCGAGTATTTCATCATCATTAACATTCTGAAAATTAAGTGTGTTTGCGAATACTTGTGATGTTGATCTTTATCAACTTGATGACCAGACACGTACCAGGACGAACACACAAATATGCCAGCCAGTCAGCCAACCATCCATCCATCCAGACTGACTGACAAAAGGGGCGAACTTTATTAAGAGTCCTAAACGAAATGAACGCAACAAATGTTTGCTCGTTATTTTTATTGACTTTATACATGTATGTGTGGGTGTGTGTTAGTTGTAATATGCAGACGCTTAAAGAAATGATTGGCGTTATGAGTCCATGTTTGTGTGGTTCGCAGTCGTCGAACAACGTGAGCAACCAATTTGGCCACAGACATACATCTTAAAAAACAACCACAACAACAACATAACTGTAAATATACTTTCTAATAACTTTTCATAAATGTGTTATGATGTTTACCCCTCCAGAAAGTTTTGCGGGTAATAGACAGGGGTATAAGGTGTTATGGGGAAAAGTGGGTGAGTATGTGTGTGTAAAACGTTTTATTTGTACCAATTTATTCAACTGCAACCAATATGGGCCCAAGAACCCAGCCCTTGTTATGACTGTAATATTAGGAAATATTTTCCATGTCATTTTCACTGATTGAGAAGAGAAAACCAACCGAAGGGTTTGGTTGTTGATTCAATTCTGTTTTTATTTAAAATATTTGTTCCTTACGTACTACTGAAACTAATCTAACTTAACCTAGTCGCAGCCACACAATTGTTCTTATCTATTCTAATATTGAATGGAGAACATTGCAGGGCTGCTTTACATTTCATTCAAGTGATCTTGTGCATCTACTGAGCGCATCGATATCTGTGCGTGTGGGTCATAACCTTTATTATCTGACACATTATCGTCAGCGCACAAGATCACCGAATTGTTCACATGTGGTATTTTATGGCGGCTGGGAAATATGTAATTTTTGAATATTTATTGTTTATTGCTAGTTTTTCCCAGCGCCTCAACCGCACTCAAAAGTATGTACAAAGTATTTTGTACATTCACAATTTTCCGAAAATCATTCACAAGGAATTGTTGAAGAACCCCACTCCAAAAATATTGGTTATTAAATACCATCTTTATGCCTTCACATACATTGTGCCTTAGAATCATATAAACAAACCTTCGTCCATGTTTATTCAACCATCAAACTTCAAACAAAAGTTCGATGGGGCTTCTCATGTCCTGTCTACCTACTAGACACCCTCTTCAAGATTTATGGCTTTTCAATATTTGTTGGACTTTGGACGAGTAAACATGCAACAATTTTTAGGGTTTGTTAAATGAATGGTCATGCGACTTCACAAAGGGAAGTTGCCAAATATTAGTTGGAAACAAACACAAATATACTCTTGGAATAAAGTTTTTGTTTGAACTGAAATATTAACAAATAAATGTTTCCCATTGCTTCCCTGTTACTTAGAGGGGATGTTGGTTATAATATGAACTTATGTTCATCACAATGTATGACATAAAACTATGCAAGTGATGAACAAGTAAAAAACGAGAATAACTTCGTCGAAAATTCGATACCTCCCCCCAGTGGGAATGAAAACATTTCAAAATATATATGAATACACTCGTTCCACAATATTTGTACCCTACACCACATAGTGGTAAGGGTATTATGTCTTTGTGCATTTGTCTGTAACATGGAGAAGGAAGCGAGATAGACCCATAGTTACTTTTGAGGATCTTCATAGAATCACTCTATGAGTCGATTTATGCATATCAGTTCGTCCCTCCGTCTGTCCATGTATTCTTGTGAACAAAATGCAGGTCGCATTTATTATCCGATGGAGATGAAATTTTCCAAGCAACATTTGATTGGCCCAAGGACGACCCCTATTTAGGTTGGCGATAATCGTATCAGATTTAGATATGGCTCCCATATATCTTCAACCGATTTCGGATTAATTGTGCACCAAATGGCTAATATAATAATGACCTGAGAAAATAGGTTCAGATACAGTTACAGCTTTCAAATATATGTTTCATTCGATTTGGGGGCTTAAGTCCCTCACATTCGCAATATGCATTCGACAACAATGATATTTGGTACTAGATATCTTATAGAGCTCGGAAATACCTCTGCCAAATTTTATCAAGATTGGTTCAGATTTGGCTCAATCAAATTGCCAATAGCAGTCCAAAAGTCCTCAATTTTGGTACATTCAACGGAAGTACATGCAATTTGGTGAAAATCGGTTTAGATATAGCAATAGCTCATATATATATGTTTCATCCGACTTGGTGTTTAAGTCCCTCACATTCGTAATATGCATTCGACAACAATGATATTTGGTACCAGATATCCTATAAAGCTCGGAAATTACTTGGCCAAATTTTATCGAGAACGGCTAAGATTTGGATATAGCTCCCATATATATCCTTAATCCGGAATCAGGTTTTTTGGGCAAATAATGACTAATATGAGAACAAATGGAGTGAATTTTGGGACGTACGTTTCCATTTTATGGAACTCGGCTCCGATATATATATATATTTCTCCAAGTTATATCATGCACTCTATAGCAAACTATAACTGCTCTTTAGTCAGGTGTTGATAGGTGGTATGATCTACATGAGATAAATTCTTTTGTTACGGGAGCTCTACTAAATATGCATAGCGGTGTAGGGTATCATATAGTCGGCAAAGGTATTTCTATTACGGAGAGCATATTACGGCAGTGGCGCAAAAACATAAAAAACTCGGGTGAACAATATGTATGGGAGCTATATCTGTATCTGAACCGATTTTCACCAAATTTGAAGTACTTGTTTCTAGGCTCAATTTGGTCGTAATTGCCAACTTCCATTCCACTTTGGCTAATATTACACCTTTGGTGCATAATAAAAGGAAAATCGGGCGAAGATATATATGGTAGCTATTTCTAAATGTTGACCGATTTTGTCCAATTTCTATAATGTCGGAAATAGCATCAAAATTTAGAATTAGTTTAGATCTGTTCGAATTGGTCACCTTTGGCACGAATTATGGCCTTGAAACGGCCAATGAAACCAGTACACACTGCTCGAATGTTACTCTGCGGTATTTTGGTCCATTCCCGGCGAAGCACTTGCTTGAGGTTATCGGCCCTTTGGTATTTTTTAGTGCCAACCTTGCTTTCCGAAATACTCCCGACACAATAGTCCCACGGATTGGTAATCGGAGATTTTGGTGGCCATTGTGCGCTGGAAATGAAGCGAGGAACCTCATTTTGGTGGATGGATGGTGATGAGTCCTGTTGGAATGTCCAAGGTCTGCGGCAAAAATGTTTGCGTTCCAAAGTTTTATTACACTCTCCAGAACACTTTCACGATAACATTCGGCATTTATTCTGATGCAACGGTTGACTAATACGAGCGGAGAGCGACCATCGGCTGTTATGGCGGCCCACACCATCACCATAGGCGGCGCTTGAGTTCTGGTGGCAAACCGAAGGTGCACATTTTCAGCTGACCTCTTTGGCAAGTAAACACGATCAATTTCGTTGTTTAGAAACTGCTGGACAATGAATGTTTTCTCATCGGAGAGAACCAAATTCGGCAGTTTACCACTTTCGGCCAAGCGAAGCAACTCTTTAGCTCTTTTGAGTCTATTTTCTTTCTGTTGCGGTCTGAGTTCTTGCACTTTTTTGCTTTACCCCGAGCTCATTTTTCAATATTTTCCGAATGGAATATTGCGATATGTTCAGCTCACGAGCCATTTTTCGGTCACCGCGACGCGGGTATCGATCAAGTCGCTCCTTTACTTTTCGAAGCATTTCTTCTGATGCTGCTGTTTGCTTCCTCCACTTCCTTGACATCGGGATACGTTACCAGTATCACGGTAATGAGCGATGGTACGAGAAACAAAAGATTTATTCACATTCAAATGCTGGAGTGCTCTATCGATAGCCACTTGTGGTTTTCCAGCCAAATTTAAAGAAATCACACTAACACGCTTTAGCTCTATCACGAATAACTTTTTTTCTGAAAAGTTGTCACCAAAATGCTTTTGTACGCTTGTAAACAATATAATGAGGTGTCCCTGGAATAATGTTAACATCTGTCAGACGAGTGGCTCAGAAATGACAGCAGTCTGAAGTTGGTTGCATTTTTTTATCTCACTCTGTATATAGACAATTCTTATCTAGGAAATAAATTATTCACAAGGAACTCGTTGTGTGAATTTTCAGACAATTCCGTTGAAAAATGTGACTAAAATCATCAAAATACCGAATATCGGGGGGTACCGATATATGGGGACTCTACAATATCGTGGTCCTTTATATAAAGGGTGTTTTTTAAGCCCGATAGAACTTGAAGTCGTAAAAGATAACACAAAAAAAAATATTAAATTGTAATCATTTTTTTTTATTCTAAACTTCAATACGTGACATTAACATTTGAAAATGATTTCGGGCATATGTGCACCGCAGATGTTCTTGACGAAGTGCATTCTGGACGTCCAATTTTTGGCCACTTTTTCGAGCAATGCTGGCCGTATGCCACGAATAACACGAACAATGCGCGCCACCAAGGCGTCAATCGTTGCTGGTTTATCAGCATAAACCAGTGACTTCACGTTGCCCCACAGGAAATGATCGAGAGGTGTCAAATCGCACGACCTTGGAGGCCAATTGACAGGTCCACTTCTCGAAATCAACTTATCAACTTATGGTTGCGTTCGCCTTATGGCAAAATGTGACTAAAATCATCAAAATACCGAATATCGGGGTACTGTTATTTAGGGGTTATACGATATCGTGGACCTATACAGATAAATCTCTTCCAGGGGATAAAATACTCAAAAAGAACTCCTTGTGTAGAATTTCAGACAATTACATTGAAAAATGTGGCTAAAATTATCAAAATACCGAAAATCGAGATCGTTATATGGGGGATATACGTTATCGTGGACACTTATAGATAATTCTCTTCCAGGGGATAAAGTACCCGTTATAGCCCATCTGCGAACTTGATTGTAGGCAAAAGACAGATCTTTGCAAAACTTAACTTCCTATCTTAATTCGTTTTGACTGTAGCGTGATTACAACAGACGGACGGACATACAGGTCTAAATCGTCTTAGAATTTTACGCTGATCAAGAATATATATATATTTTGTTGGGATGAGTTACAAACGGAATGACGAACATAATATTTCCTCCATACTATATATGGTGGAGTGCATAAAAAATATGGCTGGTATGGACACAGAGGGTTTCACACCATCTGTGTTTATTTTAAGAGAACTAAGTTTTGGTTCCCTGATGCCCTTTTGCTTGACCTAATACATCATAAACCCACCTTTTTGATTAATATTTGTAAGAAAGGTCCTTTGCTGCCTTGCCTTTACAACATTCATTAATTTATATAATTACAATAATAAATGTGTGAAAACTTGTAACTCTAATAGAACATTGAAATTAATATTTTAATTAAGAACTATATCTAATCTCTCGGCCAAATCCCTCCCTCTCTCTCTATTTGGAGTAAAGAAATGCAAAATAAATCTCAACCTTTTGGCAATTAATTAATTTATGCTTGCAATATAAGCTTCGTCGTTGTACAAAAGCAAACCATGACATTATTATCAGGCTTAAAGCCACCAAGCAGCCACATGTTGCCGTATCACTGGAACAACAAACGTTTCGAAACATTCGAATTATCTTTCACAAATAAACCAAAACCAACAGTGATGATGACGCCCTTTCGCAATGCAATACCCGTCAACCCTGTCACCCAATTCCACCCACTTTCGTTCATTTACTTCCTTCGATACCAATCGCTTGGAAAATATCGATAACAGCAATAAAAACAAAGACTGAACACCGAGAATGGAATGGAACAGAGATATTTCTTATAAAATAACCTTGGGCCATAATAAGTTTGGTTTTGGATTTAATTTTAATTACAATTTACCTCTCATATCTAAGAGAGTGGTCAGGGCACAAGCAGTAACACCAAACACATGCTCACAATGTCATCATAATAAGAAGGACTTATATAAACAGTGATGACACTTGATTGGATGAGAGAGATATGCTAGGGCATTTGTATGCGGTGAGGATGTATGTGTGTGAGAGGGTTTGTTTAAGTTCACTAGGGTTTCATTGTAGAAATATTGTGGTCACCATCATATGATACGAAGCAACAGTTAGTTATCCGTAGGACAGTCAATTGGGGACAGTGTTCAAGTTGCAATTTGAAGTTAAAAGTGACCACACCAAGGCAAACTGAAAAACAGTTTTGTCATAAGAAGCAAAAAAAAAAAAAAAAAAAAATGTAATTAAATCTTGCTATACTTTGCTAATATGTACCATTTGACCACTGTTCATTTTGAAGTTTGCCAAATATTTTCTTCTGGCATGATATAATTTTGGAATTATTGAGAATCATACTAAAAGCTAGTAAACAATGTCATGTTAGACCTACAGTTCTGAGATTTGATATATAGTTCCTTCCTAATGCAGCATAAATAATTAAAAATGTTTTAAGTCTGCAGGACTTTTGCAATTAAAAATGGGCCATAGTTGATTGTCAACGTTTTGGTATAGATCCCATGTAATTTGCTCTAAATTGGGATTATGTGTTCTCAGTATGTAGAAAACATCCAAGCAGGGAACTATACATATACTTCCGAGTTTTGCTATAGGCTTTATATGTATTTTAATGATTTGTGTCACACTTTGGAGTTCGCAATAAGTACTACATTTTATAACAGAAAAAGTACAAGTCCACACTTTAGTAAAGCCCACATACACAGGTATCTTCCAATATTCGATATTTTTATGAATTAAGCTAAAATTTTCAACAGAATAATCTCAAACATCCATCTATATCTATAAAAGGGGAAAATGTTTGTATGTTTTTTTGTAATTTATGGACTCGAAAACCGCTGAACAGATTTTCCAAGTATACTACAACATCGCCTGAAAGTAACGTAGGCTATATACATTTTTGAAATTCCACTTGGAACTGGAGATATAGCATCAAAATCGGAGGTACCTAACAAAAATTTAGATTTTATATGCACATATCTACAGTGTCCAAATTTGGAATGAGTAACGGAATTGGAAACAAAAGTAAGTTTGCCAAATTATATTGAAATCGGTTCAGATTTGGATATAGCTCCCATATATATTTTCGGACGATTTCATATATTTGATACACCAAAGACGATACGTACACTGGTGGCCAAAACTAAAGCAACTGAAGTTACAAGGAGAAAGTTTTTCTAGTTTTAAATTAGACACTTTATTCACTTTTTAAAAACTTAAAATGAAAAAAAAAAAAAACAAAATTCATTTTCATATAAAAAATAATGTATGGTAAAGTCAATTAACCCGATTTTGGCTTGGACAAAACAAAAGCAACTCTGTTGTACATTCATATGATTGCCACAATTTCAGTTGTTTTGGCTGTTATATTTATCGCTTTTTGCTTCCTTCAACAATTTCGGTTGTCATAAATCAATTTTGAGAAGTTTTTTACAACAGCACGCGTTTTTTTTTTCGTTTTTTAAGAACTTAAGCCGCAGTGTTGCAAGGGTACAGTGAAGCATGAGGGAGGGTCAAAAATGGTGAGGCGCTGTTTTTCTTTCTATGGACTTGAGTCTATCCACGAAATAAAGGAAGTTATGGATCGATTTGTTTACAAACATGTGTTGGACATCATGTTGTTCCCTTTCGCTGAGGAAAATATCCGGCTTATTTGGCTGTTTCAGCATGACAATGATCCGAAGCATGCATCAACACTTCTCAAAGATGGTTGCGGGTGTCAAAAATCGGTGTTTTGTCATGGCCGGCACAATCATCTGACCTAAACTCCATAGAAAACCTTTGGAGTATGGTAGACAGGAAGATCAAGCGAGATTCGAAAACAAATAAACACAACATTATCCAAAGAATTTAGGATGGTTGCGAAAGCATACCCAAGGTTCAAGTTGAGCGTATAATGGATTCATGCCTCGTAGGTGTGCAGCTGCTATCAAAAATAATGGTTATGCTATCGACTACTAGCCAAAATTTAATTATTTTAAAATAAAAATCAAAAAGTTGCTTTAGTTTTGACCAAGCAAAAATTAGGTCAATTTAGTTTTCTATATTTTATTTTTCATTCAAAATTACTTTTGTATTTTTATTTTTATTAAGTGAATAAAGTACCTCATTCAAAACTGGAAAAATAATTACGATGTGTTTATTTTTGTAAAAGTTACGGGGCATTTATTGTCTTTGTGATTTTATTTGCTTTACTTTTGGCCACCAGTGTATGTCCGATATCAATGAAATTCGGTATGAGTGACTAAATTTGGTACAAAAATGTATTTGTCAAAATATATTGAAATCGATTCATATTTGTATATAGCTCCCGTATGTATTTTCGGCCGATTTTACATATTTGATGCACCCAATGCGATGTGTACGTCCGATTCCAAAGAAATTTGTAAAGAGGGACGAAATCTGGTACCAAAAAAAAAAAAAAAAAAAAAAAAAAAAAAAAAAAAATGCCAAATTATATTGAAATCGGTTGAGGTTTCGGTATAGCTCCTGTATATATTTCGGCCGATTTCATGTATGTTATGTACCAAACACGATATATATAACCGATTCCATTGAAATTCAGAAAGTATGGAGGAATTTGGTTACAATAATAAAATTGATGAATTAATTAGAAATCGTTTCAGGTTTGGATATAGCTCCCATACACATTTTCTGCCGATTTTACATATTTGATGCACTCCACGCGATATGGATGTCCGATTGCAAAGAAACTTGGACAGAGAGACGAAATACAAAAAAAAGTTGCCAAATTATATTAAAAACGGCAGATTTATATATTTCTGCCGATACAAACATACATGAATGTTGTGCACCAAAAAAAAAAAAAATCCGGAATGTGTGGCGGAATTTGGTTACAATAATAAATTTGACAAATTAATTGGAAATTGGTTAAGATTTGTATCCAAATATATATTTTCGCCGAACTCACGTGACGGAATTCGGTGTAAAAGTAAATTTTGTCAAATTATATTGAAATCGGTTCAGATTGGGATATGATTTTGCTAAGAAGCCTTGACCCACAACGCTTGGCTAAGAGTAAAAAACTACACAACGATTTAATTGATATACGATTATTACGGGGAAGTATGTTGCTACGTCGAATTCTCTAATTGCAACAGAAATGCCACTCAACTTCTAAATATTGCAGTTTCCTGCACTCTTGGCATTTGCAATGAAATTAATAAATCCGAAGGACAAATCCTTCGTATATGCGGACAAAATTTGGCATGTTCCTGCTTTTTTCATGGTCAGCTGTTCCTGTCATGTTCACGTATTGGTAGACCGAACTATTTGTTTATTTACGCATTATTACGATTTCTTTTTTTAATTTTTGAATTTGTTTTATTTTTTTTAATCCAACATTCGCTTATAAAATTTTGAAGGCATATAAAATCAAAGAGGGTAGCGAAGCGCACCGGGTTCAGCTAGTTGTCTATATAGGTTCACGTTTTCCTTTAGCCCTTGCGTAACTACACCACCTGATATTCGGTTGCTGATAATTTAAGATTCATTTTCTAATGAAGTGGTTTACAATTTAGCACATTTTTTTTTTAAATTTCGCAGGAGGTGGCCCGTGCTGTGAAGGCATCAATATTTCAGATTGGAACTATATCGACTAATTTTTGGAAAATGTGGAAATGTGTGTGAGATTCCAGTGAACCGAAATGTTTCACTTCGACTAATGTAATATTTAGATATACTCCTTTGTAAAGAACTGCTGACTTGTTTTGCAAGTTATGAGAGATTTAAGTATTGAAAAAAACCCTTTGTACAAAAGGTACCAGAAGGGGTTTTCAATATCTACGATCTTCACGACAGATCTTATATTAGTAAAAATATTGAAATGTGTGAAATTTTAAGAGAATCGAATGATTGTGCAGTATTTTATGAGAGATAAATTTATTTAAAATTTTGACAAATATTCCATCTTCACACCAGATCTATTGTTGAAAAAATATTAGGATATGTTGAGTTTGAAATCGTATGGAATGTTTATTCCACGTCTCATGAGCTTTTTTCTCGTTCATTCAAAATTTTGACCCTCTGTAGGAGAGGTACTTGATTGAGGGTGTCGATATCGGTTTTTTGCACCTAATTTAGCAGTGATACAAATATTTCGGACAGACATATCGACTCAAAATGTTCTGAAACGGATTTGATCCAAAGGGACCTACGGTCTATCTGCTGGACAACCAATGTTTTCTCATCGGAGAAACCCAAATTCTGCAGTTCACCACTTTCGGCCAAGGGAAGCAACTCTTTAGCTCTTTTGAGTCTATTTTCTTTCTGTTGCGGTGTAAGTTCTTGCACTTGTTAGAATTTCAATGGCTTCACCTCGAGCTCATTTTTCAATATTTGCCGAAAGGAATATTGCGATATGCTCAGCGCACGAGCCATTTTTCGGCCACTGCGACGCGGGCTTCGGTCAAGTCGATTTATTACTTTCCGAACCATTTCTGCTGATGTTGTTGTTTACTTCCGTCCACTTCCTTGACGTCGGGCTACGCTACCAGGCAGGTAATTGGCTGAAGAGGTCCACAGTTTAGTGTAGGCATCATACAAATGTACCTCCAGATATTCGCTATTTTGACAATTTGTGTCACACATTTCAGCGAAATTGATTCAAAGCTTTGTAATGGGTTCTAGATGCTAAGATAGATTCATAAGATTCATTTTCTAATGAAGTGGTTTACACTTTGGCACAATTAATTTTTTAATATTGTACCCTGCTGTGGAATCATCAATCTTAGGGTGTATTGATATCCTGTTCCAGAAAGATTTTTAAAAGTAAACAAGTTAAAAAGTATCAGTCGGTTTTGCAGACAGATGTATTCTCTTAGCTAATTTTCGTTTATTTCAATATATTTTGTAGGTTTTGTATCAGACTTAAGTCATTTTATAACACACCTCACTCAGATATAAA
The DNA here is from genome assembly GCF_030504385.1 of Musca domestica. Lineage (NCBI taxonomy): Eukaryota > Metazoa > Arthropoda > Insecta > Diptera > Muscidae > Musca > Musca domestica. The sequence goes on along the minus strand of NW_026712363.1, from coordinate 14,515,080 downwards.
TATTAAAACGTGCCAAATGGGACCATATCGTCTACTTTCTTCATTGCTAATAAAAATTAATTTATAAACCCATCGAAATTTCCATTTCCTTGCCTTCTTTAATCACTGTTCTATAACTAATAATAATCTCCAAGTATCAAATATGCGGACATCTACCAGAAATGCCAAAGGGCTTAGAATGAAATAAATGTTCTTAGTGACACTAACCAATAGATAATGAAATAGTAACGCACCACCACCCCCAACACTCATCATTCATCTTTGCCAGGACAAACACTTTAATATAGACATTTACTTTTTTGCTATTCTCATTTCACCTTTGGCTCATCAACCACCAGGCAACCCATTGAGGATACTCCTTAGGTAAACACTTTCATTGAATATTATTATCATCAACGATGCGGAAAGTATGAGAAAACGTGAAGGAAAACATAAAACGAAAATTTGATATTCTTTCGTTTGGCGAAGGACATTTGGCAATGTAATGTGTTTTTCTAAGTTCTGCTGCATGACAACAATAGTTTCTACCCCATCACCCTCCTTCTTTAACCAATACTCGTTGCCGTTTTCATAACATCAAACTGTTGTTTTTATCCTGCTATTTTTCTGGTCATATAATATGGAATTTTAATGAAAATTCTGTTAATTAGAAAAGACCTAAAGCTGCTAGCTTATGGAGAGATACGAGGGTGGTTAGAAAGGTTAGGCATCTGCGTAAAACATAGTCTCAGGATATTTGAAGAAAAATCAAAGATAATATGGAAAAATTACAGATATTTTGCCTTAAACATATATTTCTACCTGTAAGAACAGGACAAGAGTTAAGCACTTATTTCCATACAGAGTAAGATGATAAAAAAAACTTCAGACTGCTGTCATTTCCAAGCCATTCGTCCGACAGCTGTTAAAATTATTCCAGTGACAGCTCACTATTTGTTTATAAGCATACAAAAAGCATTTTGTTGAGTATTTTCCAGAAAAAAGTCATTCGGACTAAATATGCCGAAGCATTTGTATCTTTTAAATTCGGACTTGTATTGCCCATTTGATGCAAAATTAATTTGAAATCAGATAAAGATAAATATGGGAGATATATCCAAATCTGAACCGATCTCGATAAAATTTGGCAAAGATATTTCTGAGCTGTATTTGATATATTTCCCTGAATATCGTTGTAACTGAGTGCATATTACGGCTGTGGGTAACAAATATAACAAATCGCATGAACAGTATATATGGGAGCTATAGCTATATCTAAACCGATCTTCAGCAAATTTGGCATACTACCTTCTAGACTCAATTCGGTCGTATGTGCCAAATTCCATCGCATTTGGGCAAATATTAGACGATTGGTGCACAATAAAAGGTAAATCGGACGAAGTTATATATGGGAGCTATATCCAAATCTGAACCGATCTCGATAAAATTTAGCAAAGATATTTCTGAGCTGCATTTTATATATTTTCTCAAATATGGTTGTTACAGAGTGCATATTACGGCTGCGGACGGACAGACGGACTGACATGCATAAATCAACTCAGAAAGTGATTCTATGCAGACCATCAAAAGGAACTATGGGTCTATCTCGTTTCCTTTTGCCTGTTACAAACAAATGCACAAAGACATAATACCCTGACCACATTGTGGTGTAGGGTATAAAAATAGACTCAAAAGAGCTAAAGAGTTGCTTCGCTTGGCCGAAAGTGGTGAACTGCCGAATTTGGGTTTCTTCGGTGAGAAAACATTTGTTGTCCAGTAGTTTGTAAACGAACAAAACGATCGTGATTTTTGCCAAAGATGTCAGCCGAAAATTTGCACTTTCGGTTGGCCACCAGAACTCAAGCGCCGGCCATGGTGATGGTGTGGGTCGCGAAAATAACCGATGGTCGCTCTCCGATCGTATTAATCGACCGTGGCATCAGAATAGATACCGAATATTATCGCCTCCGCACATTTTGGCCGCAGACCTTGGACATTCCAAGAGGTCTCATCACCATCGTAATGAGTACTACAGCCTATTACAAAATTGTTTGTATGCAGGTCAGCCTCTTCGTTTATTTCCGCAACATTATTCGCAAGAATCGTTTCAAATTTCATTTTGGAAGAACTTAATGTGTACGATAAGCTATGGCAAAAAATTCTTATGCAGGTCCACGTCTTCGTATAGCTCTCACATGACGGTACATCCCGATACTCGATATTTTCATGATTTTTGCGACATTATTCACAGGAATTGTAACAAATTTCGTACTTAAAGTTCGTAATGGGTACTACAGCCTATGGCAAAAAAATTCGCAAGCAAATCCACGTCTTCGTATTGTTTTCATATAATGGTTTTCATTTATGTGGTAGTTTTCGGAATTTTTTTTTTTTGAAAATTTTCAAGTTCCTTCCAAATGGTGGAGGGTATTTAAAGTTCGGTCCGGTCGAACTTAGCTGTTTTTTACTTTCTATTTTAGCAACTATAATAATAGCATTAATAAAAACACAGGTTAATTCTGATCAACTTAGCATTTTTCCGCTCTACAATAGCCTGTCTGAGTTGTGGGAACTTCCATGTACACTTTAAAGTATTTCTTTTAAAATAAAAACTCCAGATTAATTCTGTTTTTTTTTTGCCAAATGTTGTTAAACCCCTATATAGTTTAGATAATATACAATTCTATAGTTTGAGATATATTTCCCTATATTTAAGATCGAGTTTTGAAATTAGATGTAGATTCTTAGAATGTATTCAGAATTATTGGTACAGAAAATTGGTCATAACCGTCCACATTTTGGAATAATCCCCTTGTAAGGATAACTTCGATTTCCAGTACTTGTTTAAGGACATATGATGGATAAAGCTGCCCACTCCTTCTGGTACCGACATTACAAAAGGTCTAAATTTAGAATTATAACACTCATAAAATGCGAAATTTCGTATCTTCCAATAAATCTACAAACACAAGATGTGTGTGGATATAGCGGACCACACCTTCAAGTACCTCCCCACAAGGGTCAACATTTTAAATAGTTACAATGTAGCTATTCGACGTCTCTCATAATATGCGAAAACAGTCCGTAATAGTAAAGCCGACATTTTTCAACTACCCTCGTTACTCTTTAATTATTTCTTGGCGATGTCGTTGGCTAAAATGTTCATATCAAATTTCGTAAATATATCAGTTTATTGTGACAGCACACGTTTATTTTGTTATTTGCCTCATTTTGTTTATATTTGATGGTTATTACATGAACCAACCGACCGACCACTTGATGGTATTGGAGAGGTGGGGGTTGAAAGAAATTCAGAAACAAATAAAATTATTTGATGTTTATTGGGCTTAAAAGGTAACGACAAGAACTGAATATTTTTATTACTTTTTTTGACTTGGCATTTAATATAAATTAAACGGCCTTTAACAAACTTTTTGATGCGACTTAACTTTATTGGATTTGGTATTGATATATTGACAGTGATATTCTTTTCCTTCAAAGATTTCGAAAAGGTCAAAAGTTATTTGGGGCAAAATGCAATACTCGGTATAATCTGGCCGTTCTTGGTTTAACTTGATGTTTTAGTACCGTGACGTTGTCGGTAAGGAATTTGAGGGATATTATAATTGAAGCAACTTACATTGAAAGACTTAAAAGAGTGCAGAAAAGTTATGGGTTTTAGAGGCTTTTGGATAAAAACATAATATATCGATTTGGAATCGGTAAATTCAGAAAGTGTAAATATTACCTACACGATAGGAATTCACAAATTGAGTTTATACAAAATTCACTTACAAAGCATTATTTCAAACCGATGACGTCAAACAAAATTATTATATGTCAAAAAAATATTTGCATCAATGATGCCAAAAAAGGAAAAAAAGTGTTCCAATTTTTTTGACCAATTTTTCCTCGGCCTGTTTATACCCTACACCACAAGGTGGTCAGGGTATTATGTCTTTGTGAATTTGTTTGTAACAGGCAAAAGGAAACTAGATAGACCCATAGTTCCTTTTGATGATCTGCATAGAATCACATTCTGAGTCGATTTATGCATGCCCGTCCGTCCGTCTGTCCATGTATTTTTGTAAACAAAGTACAGTTCGCATTTATTGCCCTATCCAGATGAAATTTTGCACAAATCAATTGTTTGGCCCAAGGACGAACCCTTTTGAGATAATCGGTCAAAATTTAGATAGAGCTCCCATATATATCTTCGTCCGATTTGCCTTTTATTGTGCACCAAACGTGTAATATCAGTCCGAATAGTATGGAATTTTGCACGTACGATCAGATTGGACCTGAAAATAAGTATGCCAAATTTTATTTAATTTATCGGTTCAGATATAGCTGTAGCTCCCATATATATTGTTCATCCGATTTGTTATTTTTGTCCTCCGCAGCCGTAATATGCACTCAGTAAAAACAATATTTGGGGAAATATATCAAATACAGCTCAGAAATACATTTGCTAAATTTTATCGAGATCGGTTCAGATTTGGATATAGCTCCCATATATAACTTCGTCCGATTTACCTTTCTTTGTGCACCAAACGTTTAATATTTGCCCAAATTGGATGAAATTTGGCACTTACGACCGAATTGAGACTAGAAGCAAGTATATCAAATTTGGTGAAGATCGGTTCAGATATAGCTATAGCTCCCATATATACTGTTCATCCGATTTGTCATATCTGTTACCCACAACCGTAATATGCACTCCGTAACAACGATATTCATCGAAATATATGAAATACAGCTCAGAAATATCTTTGCCAAATTTTATCGATATCGGTTCAGATTTGGATATAGCTCCCATATATATCATTATCCGATTTTAAATTAATTGTGCACCAAATGGGCAAGATAAGTTCGAATTTAAAATATACAAATGCTTCGGCACATTTAGTCCTTTGATCTTTAAATTATAATTATAACTATAACCATAGCGTTTATGATTGAATTTTCCAATAAAAAATTTTAATTGTTATGTGGAGCTCAACTAAATTAGCAAAAGGAGGTACGAACACCTGTAGCTGTGTAGGTAATTTTCAGCCACACGTCCATTATGAACTGGAAATACGAAATTTGAAACAATTCCGGCGAATAATGTCGCTAATATTATCAAAATTCTGAATTTAGGGAGGTACCGTTATTTGTAGGGCTATGGACCTGCATAGTAAATTTTCTACCACAGACTTTAGTACCAATAACGAACTCCAAATACGAAATATGAAACAATTTCGGTGAATTTAGGGAGGTACTGTTATGTAGGGGCTATACGCAGATATGGACCGCATAGTCAATTTTCTGTCCAGACTGTATTACCATTAACGAACTTTAAATACGAAATTTGAAATAGTTCCGGTGAATACTTTTGCTAAAATCATCAAAATACCGAATATAGGTAGGTGCCGTCATATTGGGCTAAACCAAAACGTGGACCTACATAGCCCATTTTCAATACCAAAAGACCTGCAGAACAAGCACACGTCTGAATAAAATTTCACCAACCTACTTCCACAGACGTACGGACTGTCATTGTTAAATCGACATAGAGTGTAATGATGAAATCGACTTTGAGGGGTTTAAAATGTATATTTCGAGGTGTTACAAACGGAATGACAAACTTAATATACCCTCCATACTATGGTGGAGGGTATAAAAATAACTGTATTTCTTAAGCAGCAAAAGATTTTCGGCGAGATATAAAGCGATCCTAAAACAGTTTACACTTTTGAAAATAGATGATTTGAATATGACGTTTTCGCTTACAGTTTTTATCGCTTGTCATTAAAAGGTGCATGACAAGGCCCTTGCGACTAATTAATGCATTGGTTACTGATTGAATCTTGTGCGCCAATTTTAGGTACAACCATACACCCTCGACCACTGTAATTTTACATTTACAATATGATAGAACTACGACAATACAATATGAAAGAACTATGATCGAACTACGACCACAGTGCTGTCGCTTCTATGCAAAAGTGATGGATTTGGTCTAAATAAATGCCATTTTTTAAGGTACTTAATGGGTAAAAGAATATTAATTTTACCTCATATTGGTTAGTTTTGTGGTGAACTTTCACGTAAAAACCTAACATTTGTATTTAATTTGGAAATCAAAAACATCTTTTTGTTAACGGTCATATTGATCATCAATTATCATAATATTATGTTATCAAATCCATTAGGCTTTCTATTAACCAATATGGCAACACTACTTTCGATGTTCGAAATTTTTCATTACGCTTTGCTCCTAAATACTAAATTGATATTACAAAAGTTACCTTAGAACACGCTGGTTTCAAACTCGTTCTTTTTTAACAAATTGTTGAACTGTGCACATCATCTAAAATATAAAATTGGTAAAAATAAATTTAACCTCTAAAAAGTTGAGGATATTTTCAAGTCCCATTATTTGGTGAACAAATAAATTTCGAACGAAAAATCACAAGGTAATACTTCTCATAAATAATAGTAAACAGTTGATAAATTATGGAAAATATTTAGGTTATCTCACACGCTACCTTCTAAAATAAGTTACGCTTCAAACCTTATAGCTACAACGTTTCCATAACCTGGCTGCCCAAAAATAATTGCAATTTCTGGAACCGGATCGATGGTGGTTCTTTTCAGATGATGCCAGAGAATTTATATCATTGCCAAAGATTTAATTAAAATATCTGCCCGATTGGCGGCTACACATTCCATAAGCAACATATTTATTAAAAAGCGTTTTGGAAAGTGATATTTGTGTGCTCTAAAAGATCTACTACAAGGAGGAAAGAACAGAGATTTGGCGTAAAGATTCCGTCTTTAAGTAGACCAAACTTTGGCAGCCTCAGAAATAATTCAGCCAGTGAACCCATTATCTGAGATAAGTGGTAAATTCTCAACAAAACCTTGGAGACCACGTTGTAAGATCGTCACATGCATGTATCGTTCATTCGCAATAACGTATATTGCGTAGGAAAATCTCATTTTCTAGACAGATAACTCTGGTATTTTTCACAACATTCTTCGAATTAATATCGAATTTACAATTTCCTATCAGTTGGAAATTATAATAAATTATTCTAAATATTGGAACACTGTGCATTTGAGTAAAAAAAAGAGATCTTGGGTGTTATACCATGTGAATTTTTGGAGAACAGAATAATGAGTAATATAATAGTTAAACAACAACAAAATCATTGCCCTTATTTGCATTCTTTCTTTCACCTTGTAAATTTAACAACAACAACACTTTCACGTACAGCATGCATTGAGTTTATTTTTCTCTTCTCTTCTTTCTTTTAAATAACTGAACAATGACGCGTAAAACTAGTTTCAATAGACGCGCTTGTAAGATCGGTAATAAAAACATGTGATGAATACCATTTTTTTTAATATTTGCTAAAATAATTGAAATGAAGAGAAAAAATCAATTTCGTGTATGTGCAAGTGTTATAGATTTGATATTCTAATTCTAAATATAAAAAAATATCTAAAAATATTAGTCATAATCATTTTTAACAAAAATCAAGAGAATGTGTGAAAAATTACTGAAAAATTAAGCTATAAAAATACTGATCACAGTTACTAAGTCCTATGTATAAGGATAAGTTCATCTAATTATTTCTTTATAAACAGCATAATACTACGTTCCTGAATCTATTCCATACATCAGTCAGCGTCATTTGGGAGGCCTCATCAATTTATCGCGAAGATGTTGGGGTAAGTGCATCATTATTGTGATTTATTTTGGTTTTTTTTTTTTGCTTAAAGTAACAAAAGAAAATACGAAATCATATTCTCCCTTGTTACACATTCCATTGCTACATATGATTAAATTTCTTTATATTTCCATACATTCTCTTCTCTTCTTATGTATGTACCCTACAGTGGGTTGAACAATATTTTTGATTCATCAATGCGCATGTATTTAAATTATAAATTTATACTCGATAATCATTATATATTTATTGAATTTCTATTTACCTAATTTTTCATTCATTATATATTGGTATTTATTAAGTAATTTTTAAAATGGAAGTTTATTGAATAAATTTGTTGAATATTTATAATATGGATTTTTAAACAAAACGAATGAGTTTTCCTATTGATATGATGCCGAAGTAGATAGTTAGTTCCGAGTATATGTTGGGGTTCTATCAAAATATATATAAGCCCATACAGAGCCGAAGGTAGGGTGGGTAGAGAGGCTTAGCACTCCATTTAACATCTAGGAGTAGCTAAATAAAATAACTGTTAAATCGATACCTTTTGTTGTCAATTTCAGCCTAGTTCGTTACAAACGTTTATGGGGCATGTAGTAATCAGTATGCTTTGTAACATCAGTCCATATATCTTTTGTTTATAAAAAAATCGGGAGTTCTAAAATATTATCGTAACATTTACACAGACAAATATTAATGAAGGACGCGGACCCCGCTGCCGACTGCTATTGCTAGCACTTATAACTCCCATAGTCCTACCACTAATATTTTGTTTATTTCGACCAAAACTGACATTTCTTAGGAAGTGTTTCCACACAAATATGGTGTTCGTTACAATAATTGGCGCCCAACGTGGGGCCCGAAGGGCTTACATTTCCTTCTCGGCTCATTTTTTTTTCCATAGTAGATTTCATATATTTAGTTGTTTTGTGATTTTACTTAGTTTTTTTTTCAAATTTATCTGAGATAATTTACATTCCTTTCCTGGAAAATTGTAGTTGCTTGAGGTTTCGAGCAGACTATCCGTTTAGTACATGTACATTTGTTTCAAATTTATGAGAATCAAAATTATGGTGAATGCGCATTGCAATGGTTTTACGTTATCTTCCATGATCAATAAATTTAACTAGTTACCAATCAACCAGAAAATATGTCCGGAATACAGGGGTATTGCTGTCTGCAAATCCTTGTCCAATATTCTCTGGCGATTCCCACAGATGTTTCAAAGTATTCGGAGTCTTTTATGGTTGTTTCTTTTATTTGTCATTCTAGGTAGCATAAAACTCTATAGCCCAAATTGTTATTTCAGTATCGATTATATCAGTTGTTCATTTATTTCGTACACACATCATCATCATTAGGAAACTCTAAAATCAATATACAATTATTTTTAAACAAAATATATCTGCTTATTCTTCATTTGAATAATTATATCACTAAAGTAACGAAACTTGGTATCTAATTACAGTTACATTACAATTTTCAACATTTTTTTTAATTTCAAGTTTATTTGTAGAACATATTCAATATGTCGATTAGTAGAACTCCTCCCCTTTCTGCTAATGTTATACATACAGAACCAGCTCCAAATGTAGAAACACTTTTGGAGTGCTTTATTTGTGAGGAGACAATATTAGGAAGCCAAGAGTGCCTTATAATTAAGGAGTGTTCACACGTTTTCCATAGACACTGCATTGAGACATTTTTAGCAACATCGGCTGAATGCCCAATTTGTAAAAAACCTTGTGATCTAGCTGATCTCAAAAAATATAGTTTTCTTGCTGATTTTGACGTCAATGTCCCACTTTCCGCCCCTACCAATACTAATTCTACTCAGTCGCATTCATCTGGTAGTAAGGCGAGTATGAGAGGAAAGCCAAGAGGCGCAAAAGCTCATAATTACCACACTCGTAGTTACTCTCGCAGTAACCAAGACCCAAATTCATCCTTAATAGGTATAAATAATGAACATTTAAACACTCCACAGAGACAAAAGGCCTCAAACTTCTTCGACCAATAATAATGCTCCCAACCCTGGAGTAGATCATGAACAAATTAATCGCTTGATTGAGCAAAACTTAACGAGATTGTTAAGTACTTTAAATATATTGGCTACATCATCTCAGAATCCGTTACAGGTTCCTCAAAATCCCAATAATGTGTATTCAAATAGCGCGCATGTTAATTCAAGATCTCGAGATACCTTTTCCCATATTAAAGCCGTAAATACTTCACATTCTAATGACTATTCTAGTTCCAATCCGTCCACATGCAACTTTTCCACTGATAAAATCGGTTCCATAATTTGCAATTTGATGGGTCCTCTAATGGTTTAAATGTTGAGGAATTTATATATAGAGTACATTCCCTTACTCACGACAATTTCAATGGTGATTTCACATTGATTTGTAAAAATCTAAACATATTGCTATCCGGTAAAGCAAAAAATTGGTACTGGCGATACCGAAAGCAAGTATCCACTGTGGATTGGAATAGTTTTTGTACGGCATTGCGATCCCAATATCGCGATTACAAAACCTGTTTTGACATTCGTGAGGAGTTGAGGAATCGGAAACAAAAACCTACAGAAAATTTCGACACTTTTTATGAAGCAATTTCATCAATTGTTGACCGATTAAGTTCGCCAATACAAGAATCTGAGCTCGTTGAAATTATTACCCGAAATCTTCTCCCAGGTATTCGTCAGGATTTATTATACTTGCAAATTGAATCTATTTCTCATTTACGAAAGCTTGTTCAGAAACGTGAGAACTTTTTAAATGATGAACATGTCAGACGAAATTTGCTTAGTCGAAACCAAAATATTCCTCCACTGAAAAGACAAATCACAGAGATAGAGAATCAAGGAGGAAGTTCAGAAACTAACGATAATTCATTCGTTGATGCCGAGGTTGATGCCATTAAAACTTATTCCCCTAATATCCAATGTTGGAACTGTGGAGATCTCGGACATCATTGGGAAGATTGTTTGAAAGACAGGAAGATCTTTTGTTATGGGTGCGGTGCAAAGGAGGTTTACAAACCTAACTGCTCTACATGTTTGGCAAAAAAATCATTGACATCAAAAAACTTCCGAACACCAGTTCCCAGGGTGGAACAATAGAATATAAACAGTATATTCCTTTAGTAAATTTACATACACCAAGTAAGGTTTCTACTCAGATCGACCTTTCAAATCAAACTGAATATACATCTCCAACTGAATTGCCAAATCAAACCAAACAAATTCTTACAAATCCACAACCTGCCTTAAAAACAGATAATAATAATTCCAAGATTTTATATCCTCTTCTGCCTTACCATGTTCGATGGCAAAATTATATAGAAAGAAGGAATCAGATTTTTAACGTTGATACTGTAACCGACGTCATTTATTCAAAGCCTAAAAGATCCACGTTAAGACTGCGAAAATACTGGAAATTGCGCAAATCGGCGTTTCCTAGTATCTGCAATAATAAGCGACCCAAAAGATAAACGTTATTACGCTAAAGTATCGTTCCTGAACTTTAATGAATTTGGTCTTTTGGACACAGGAGCCAATATTAGCTGCATAGGTGCAGATTTAGCTACCTCTGATTTTGAAAAACTAGCAAATTTCACTAAAATTAAATCATTCGTTAAAACTGCTGATGGAAGTCTGCAAAAAGTGCTTGGATGGTTAGACGTTCATATAACTTTCAAAAACCAAAAACAACCCATAAAGTTATTTATTATTCCTTCATTGTCACAAAAATTAATATTGGGTATTGACTTTTTCAAAAAGTTCAATTTGTTCAAAAATTTCTTAAGCTGTGTAGACATGGTTTCTTTTAATGATCCTTTAGATCTGAAGGAACTAAAAGATGACAACTCTCATTCTCATATCCATTCTGATATTGATGCTAATGAAGACATTGCATATCCCCTTTCCAATGAACAAACTCAACAACTTAACTGTGTCATACAACTATTTCCTGATTTCGAAGTTCAAGGACTAGGTCGGACTGAATTGATCCGTCATTCTATCGACGTAGGGAATGCGACACCAATTAAGCAAAGATACTATCCGGTTTCTCCAGCCGTCGAAAAGGTTATGTTCAAAGAAATCGACAGAATGCTTTCCATGGGCGTTATAGAGCCATCTACCTCCGCCTGGAGTTCCCCAATGCGACTGGTAATAAAACCAGGAAAAGTCCGATTGTGCTTAGACGCCAGAAAATTGAATATGGTCACTAAAAAAGATGCATATCCTCTTCCGTCGATAGAAGGGATATTTGCTCGGCTTCCTAAGGCCAATCTGATTACCAAATTAGATCTCAAAGACGCTTATTGGCAAGTCGCCTTGGACGAAGCTTCCAAACCTCTTACCGCTTTCACTATTCCAGGTAGACCCTTATACCAATTTGTCGTGATGCCCTTTGGGCTATGCAATGCACCACAGACAATGTGTCGTCTAGTGGATGAGATCATACCCGTTGATCTCCGACATTGTGTATTTGGCTACCTGGATGATTTGGTGATAGTGTCTGAAAGCTTTGAAAGTCATCTCGAAGTCTTGGTTCGCATTGCTTCGCAATTCAAGAAGGCTAATTTAACTTTAAATATTGGTAAGAGCAAATTTTGTGTTACCCGTGTAAACTATTTGGGATATATTATCGGGAACGGTGGAATAACTACCGATCCAGATAAAATTAGTTCAATTTTAAACTGGCCGGTTCCAAAGAATCTCAAACAGGTTCGAGGGTTCCTAGGACTAGCTGGATGGTACCGTCGGTTTATAGAGAACTTCTCATCAGAAGTTTATCCTATAACCGAAGTTGTATCAACCAAAAAGAAATTTGTCTGGACCCATGAAGCTCAACAAGCATTCGAACGTATCAAGAGTCTATTAACCTCAGCACCTGTACTAATCAATCCTGATTTTTCTAAGAAATTTTTCATACATTGCGACGCCAGTGATTATGGTATTGGTGCCGTATTAGTCCAAGTGGACGATGATAACCAAGAACGACCTATTGCATTTATGAGTAGGAAATTGAATTCGGCACAACGCAACTACAGCGTTACCGAGCGCGAATGCTTGGCTGCGTTGGAAGCCATTAAACGCTTTAGATGCTACATCGAAATGCAGGAGTTCGAAGTTATCACCGACCATTCCAGTCTAGTCTGGCTAATGAAACAACCTAATCTGAGTGGTAGACTGGCTAGATGGGTTTTCCAACTGCAATCCTTTCGTTTCTCTATTAGTCACAGAAAGGGTAAAGACAATGTTGTGCCAGACGCTCTTTCACGTATACCTGAATCTTCTGTAGAAACGATAAATATTATCGAACCAGAAGTTGATTTGGATTCCTCTCATTTTAAAGACTCAGATTACGAGGAACTTAAGAAAAAAGTTAACAACAACAGTGGAAAGTACCCGGATATAAAAATTGTGGACGATTATGTATATATACGAATTGACCATTATTCAGGTGACCCAGAGCAGGAGAACTCGGCATGGAAACTCTGGATTCCTGAAAATCTTCGCCGATCTGTCTTGATTAGAGCTCATGATTCGCCCCTCTCTTCACACGGTGGAATTGTAAAAACATTAGAAACTATTAGACGAAATCTCTATTGGCCTGGTATGGTTCGGGATGTTCGACAGTATATCAAGACATGTGAAGTGTGTAAATCTACGAAATCTCCAAATTTTATAATGAAGCCTCCCATGGGAAAACGAATTATCACTTCTAGACCCTTCCAAAGACTATATATAGACATCCTGGGTCCATATCCGCGTAGCAAGTCAGGTTATATAGGGCTCTTAATAGTATTAGATCACCTTACTAAATACCATTGGGTTTGCCCCCTACGAAAATTCACCTCATCTAGCATTCAGGATTTTTTGGAAAAGCATATCTTTCATTTGTACGGAGTTCCAGAGACAATCGTAAGTGATAATGGAACTCAGTTTAAGGCTCACGATTTTAATGCCTTCCTTACAGCTTATGGGGTTGAACATTGTTATACTGCATATTATTCACCGCAGGCCAACGCATCAGAACGTGTTAACCGATCTCTGATTGCAGGAATTCGCGCATATATTAAAAAGGATCATCAGTGTTGGGACCAACATTTAAGCTCCATAAGTTGTGCTCTGCGCAATTCCCATCATCAAAGTATTGAAATGTCTCCATATCGTGCATTATTTGGGTTAAATATGATCACCCACGGCTCATCGTATAAATTGTTGAAAAATTTAGAAATCCTAGAAGAACCTATTGCCAAGCTTTCTAGACCAGACCATCTTCAGATCTTAAGGACAGATATCATGAAACACATAAAGGAGGCATATGAGAAAAACAGAGATCATTACAATCTGCGCACCAGATTGATTTCGTTTAATGTCGGACAGGAAGTGTTCAGAAGAAATTTTGCCCAAAGTAACCTTGAAAAGAAGTTTAACTCGAAATTAGCTCCTGTTTTCCTAAAAGCAAAAGTTCGTGAAAAATTGGGAAGTCATTATTATATTTTGGAAGATATGGATGGTAAGCTTGTTGGGACATTTCATGGAAAGGACATAAGACCTTGAAAGTTCTTTTTCCTCCTAATTCTGTTTCTTAAAAAGACAGAATTATGTGGTTTTGTGGTGAACTTTCACGTAAAAACCTAACATTTGTATTTAATTTGGAAATCAAAAACATCTTTTTGTTAACGGTCATATTGATCATCAATTATCATAATATTATGTTATCAAATCCATTAGGCTTTCTATTAACCAATATGGCAACACTACTTTCGATGTTCGAAATTTTTCATTACGCTTTGCTCCTAAATACTAAATTGATATTACAAAAGTTACCTTAGAACACGCTGGTTTCAAACTCGTTCTTTTTTAACAAATTGTTGAACTGTGCACATCATCTAAAATATAAAATTGGTAAAAATAAATTTAACCTCTAAAAAGTTGAGGATATTTTCAAGTCCCATTATTTGGTGAACAAATAAATTTCGAACGAAAAATCACAAGGTAATACTTCTCATAAATAATAGTAAACAGTTGATAAATTATGGAAAATATTTAGGTTATCTCACACGCTACCTTCTAAAATAAGTTACGCTTCAAACCTTATAGCTACAACGTTTCCATAACCTGGCTGCCCAAAAATAATTGCAATTTCTGGAACCGGATCGATGGTGGTTCTTTTCAGATGATGCCAGAGAATTTATATCATTGCCAAAGATTTAATTAAAATATCTGCCCGATTGGGGCTACACATTCCATAAGCAACATATTTATTAAAAAGCGTTTTGGAAAGTGATATTTGTGTGCTCTAAAAGATCTACTACAAGGAGGAAAGAACAGAGATTTGGCGTAAAGATTCCGTCTTTAAGTAGACCAAACTTTGGCAGCCTCAGAAATAATTCAGCCAGTGAACCCATTATCTGAGATAAGTGGTAAATTCTCAACAAAACCTTGGAGACCACGTTGTAAGATCGTCACATGCATGTATCGTTCATTCGCAATAACGTATATTGCGTAGGAAAATCTCATTTTCTAGACAGATAACTCTGGTATTTTTCACAACATTCTTCGAATTAATATCGAATTTACAATTTCCTATCAGTTGGAAATTATAATAAATTATTCTAAATATTGGAACACTGTGCATTTGAGTAAAAAAAAGAGATCTTGGGTGTTATACCATGTGAATTTTTGGAGAACAGAATAATGAGTAATATAATAGTTAAACAACAACAAAATCATTGCCCTTATTTGCATTCTTTCTTTCACCTTGTAAATTTAACAACAACAACACTTTCACGTACAGCATGCATTGAGTTTATTTTTCTCTTCTCTTCTTTCTTTTAAATAACTGAACAATGACGCGTAAAACTAGTTTCAATAGACGCGCTTGTAAGATCAGTAATAAAAACATGTGATGAATACCATTTTTTTTAATATTTGCTAAAATAATTGAAATGAAGAGAAAAAATCAATTTCGTGTATGTGCAAGTGTTATAGATTTGATATTCTAATTCTAAATATAAAAAAATATCTAAAAATATTAGTCATAATCATTTTAAACAAAAATCAAGAGAATGTGTGAAAAATTACTGAAAAATTAAGCTATAAAAATACTGATCACAGTTACTAAGTCCTATGTATAAGGATAAGTTCATCTAATTATTTCTTTATAAACAGCATAATACTACGTTCCTGAATCTATTCCATACATCAGTCAGCGTCAATTGGGAGGCCTCATCAATTTATCGCGAAGATGTTGGGGTAAGTGCATCATTATTGTGATTTATTTTGGTTTTTTTTTTTGCTTAAAGTAACAAAAGAAAATACGAAATCATATTCTCCCTTGTTACACATTCCATTGCTACATATGATTAAATTTCTTTATATTTCCATACATTCTCTTCTCTTCTTATGTATGTACCCTACAGTGGGTTGAACAATATTTTTGATTCATCAATGCGCATGTATTTAAATTATAAATTTATACTCGATAATCATTATATATTTATTGAATTTCTATTTACCTAATTTTTCATTCATTATATAAAAGACTATCAACTAGTATAATTTAAATTGTTGGTATTTATTAAGTAATTTTTAAAATGGAAGTTTATTGAATAAATTTGTTGAATATTTATAATATGGATTTTTAAACAAAACGAATGAGTTTTCCTATTGAGATGATGCCGAAGTAGATAGTTAGTTCCGAGTATATGTTGGGGTTCTATCAAAATATATATAAGCCCATACAGAGCCGAAGGTAGGGTGGGTAGAGAGGCTTAGCACTCCATTTAACATCTAGGAGTAGCTAAATAAAATAACTGTTAAATCGATACCTTTTGTTGTCAATTTCAGCCTAGTTCGTTACAAACGTTTATGGGGCATGTAGTAATCAGTATGCTTTGTAACATCAGTCCATATATCTTTTGTTTATAAAAAAATCGGGAGTTCTAAAATATTATCGTAACATTTACACAGACAAATATTAATGAAGGACGCGGACCCCGCTGCCGACTGCTATTGCTAGCACTTATAACTCCCATAGTCCTACCACTAATATTTTGTTTATTTCGACCAAAACTGACATTTCTTAGGAAGTGTTTCCACACAAATATGGTGTTCGTTACAGTTTCCATTTATAAATCTTTCGTCCTTTTAATTTTGTTCGCATGGATGTATATAAGTGTTAGAGTTACTCTTCAAACATAATTCATATGATTATTGTCTTTTACTTTTTAATTTTTTTAGGTTATTAATTATGAAAATTGTATTTCATATTTAAATACCAAGAATAATCTATAGCTGTGACTTACCGGGAATTGTGGAAAACATTTTAAATTGAACTTAAAATTATATGGCCAAATGTTGACGTGCTTACCTAAAAATATATGAAGAGAAAAATAACATTTGAATGAAAATTAATAATAATTCATTAATAATTATAATGCTTTTGCAAGTAAAAAAAGCTATTATTTTATTCATTTAAATATTCCAAATGACAGTGATTCCACCTGTGAATGTCTTTACTCTTCCTAAGTTTATTTAAAAGTATACGAATGTGTTCATTTATAACTTCAAGCATGTAGTTTATTACACATTTAAAAGACAATTAGATTCGTAATAATTATTAATGACATCTTTACACACACATGCTACCCAATACAACATTAATCAATTTGAAATAAATCTTAAAATATTCCACAAAATATAAATAATAAAAATATATCAATTTGAAATCTAAATAAAAAATTGCGCCACAAAATTTAAATGAAATATCACATTGCGTGCTAGAACAATTAAATTGCTTCCGAACATAAATTAAAACGAATTCAAAATGCATTTAAATTGTCTTAATTAATAATAGGCAAATCACACATATGCGCAAACACATCGGCACAATTATAAAATTATAAAATATGAGCAGCTCTTTGATATGTATTGGTGTGTGGTGTGCATGAACATGTGTTGAAAAAAAAATAAATAAATAAAAATAAAAGAAAATGTGACTCAGCCTCAGATAGGCGCCATTTTACCAATTACTCGACAAATAGATACTTTAGTTAAAATGCAAATGGTGTTCCTTCACACTCATACCTATGCATATGAAATACAGTATGTGTGCTTGTTAAGGAAATGCATCCAAATGTGTAAAGGAGTTACAGTTATTCATTTAAAATACATATCTAATGGTCTGCGATACAATGTTGCCAAAGTATCAAGGAAAAATATTTAAAACAAGTAAGGAAAGGTAAAAAGTCGAGTGGTGTCGATTATATGATACCCTACACAACTATGTGTGTTAAGTAGAGCTCCCGTAACAAGAAAATTATATTGCGAATTTATGTGAAGTAGATCATACCAACTATGAACCTTATTATAGCTTTAGAGTAGTCACAATTTGGAAACTATATTCAACTCTAAATCGATTATCAAAGAAATTGACGAGGTTTTTTATATCCCCAGTGCCAAATAACATTTATGTATAGTGCATGATATGACTTCCATAAGAATTATATTTAACAATACTTATTGGAGCAACAGCTATACCGGAACGAGTTTCACCAAATAGAAAAAAATCGGTTGGGTATGAAAAAATCCATCCAATTTGTTCTGATATTACATATATGGTGGACAATAACCGTAAAATCGTATGAAGTTGTATATCGAATGTATATAAAAACCAGATCCGATCTCAATAAATTTTGGCAGAGGTATTTTCGAGCTGTATCAGATGCCCGGTATCCAATATGATTGTTGTGAAGTGCATATTACGCATGTACGGGACCAATTCGGATGAAACATATACAGGGTGAAATGAAAAAATCTGCAACCAACTTCAGACTGCTGTCACTTCTAAGCTACTCGTCCGACAGATGTTAAAATTTTTCCAGTAACAGCCTATTATGTTTTTTACAAACATACAAAAGCATTTTGGTGAAAATTTTCCAGAAAAAAAGTTATTCGAGATGGAATTCAAGCGGGATAGTGTGATTTCTGACGTCAAGGAAGTGGACGGAACAAAACAGCACCATCACCAGAAATGGTTCGAAAAGTAAAGAAGCGACTTGACCGAAAAATTGCTCGTCAGCTGATCGCAATATTCCATTCGGCAAATATTGAAAATGAGCTCGGGGTAAAGCCTTTGAAATTAAAAAATGCAAGAACTTACACCGCAACAGAAAGGAAATAGACTCAAAATAGCTAAAAGATTGCTTCGCTTGGCCGAAAGTGGTGAACTGCCGAATTTGGTTTTCTCCGATGAGAAAACATTCGTTGTTCAGCAGTATGCAAACAAACAAAATGATCGTGATTACTTTCCAAAGAGGTCAGCTGAAAATGTGCACCTTCGGTTGGCCACCAGAACTCCGGCCATGGCGATAGTGTCGTATTAATCGACCGTGGTGTCAGAATAAATGTCTAATATTATCGCGACAATATTCTGGAGGGTGTATTAAAGCCTTGGGCACGCAAACATTTTGACCGCAGACCTTGGACATTCCAACAGGACTCAGCACCATCGCACTCAGCCCGCGCACCCAAGAATGGTTACAAAATGAGGTTCCCTGCTTCATTTCCAGCGCACAATGGCCTCCAATATCTACGGATACCAATCCGTTGGACTATTGTTTCTGGAGTATTTTGGAAAGCAAGGTTGGCACTAAAAAACACCAAAGTATCGATCACCTCAAGTGCTTCGCCAGGAATGGTTCAAAATACCGCAGAGCAACATTCGGGCAGCGTGTGACGGTTTAATTGGCCGTTTGAAGGCTACAATTAGTGCCAATGGTGACCAATTCGAACAAATCTAAACTTAGTGTAAAATTTGATGCTATTTCAGACATTCTTTGCTTTCATTCAATAATATTTCCAAACCCATCTCCATATTTTAAACACATACACCAACAATTACATCTATATCAAATTTCAGGATTTCAGCTATTATCCGTCATCCCATACCCAATTTAGTGCTATTAAGTACTTTTCGTACATTGATAGTACGCATTTCCAAAACCACCTCCATTTTTGATTTCCAGATACCAACAGAGATCTCAATATCAAATTTCAGAATGTTGTCTCTATCCCCTCACCCAATACCAAATATAGTACCATTAAGTACTTTTCGTATAATTGTGGCACACTTTTCTGAAAGCACCTCCATATTTTCAGGAAACACATGATACCAAATTTAATACCAATACTAATACCAAATTTAAGATTTCAAACATTATTTGTTCACTTAATAACAAATTGTACTATTTGGTATTTTTTGTGGAGCTGCAGTACAAATTTTCAAGGTCACCTCTTTATCACAAAGCTTCCACCACTCGAAACCCCCATGCACAATTTCAAAAATCCAGCTTCATCCCTTCACCCTAAACCAAACTTTTCCAAATGTTGTACTATTTAGTACAGTTCGCACACTTAGTACACATTTCCAAAAGCTCTCTCATATGTCAAACTTAAATTACAGCCTTGATTCTAATACCAAATTTTATGCTTTTAGTTCTATCCGTTCACACAATACCAAATGGTACCATTTTAGAAGTTTTGTACCATTTCGTAACCTTTTAGATCGATTTTTTACTTGTGGTACTCCTTTTATTTCAAATTTCAGAATTCTAGCTCATTCCGTTTGTCCAATAAAGAGTAATATATTTTTAGTACTTTTTGTACCCTTTTGTTAGTACATATTTTTTACGCATGTGTGTGGGATTATACAGAGGGACAGGTTTGGGTCAAATCTTAGATACCCTATGAACGTTTTTCGGATGAACGTAATGACAGAGTTAGGTCGAAACGTTCTAAATCGGATTTTCTCCAAAAAGACAGGGGTTCAAAAACAAATATTTCGATGAGACTCATTTTGGCTGTATTAAATAGTATATACTTTCAGTTATCATAAGGACGTGAGTATAAAAAACAGAATCCCCCTACTGCTTATTTTTAGGCCTTTAAATTTTCTCAGGGTGCATGCAATATAAGATTCTAATTTTTGTTCCTCTTGTTGTTCCATATATATATTTTCCCCTCCATAACTCTGTGGCAACCCTTTTCAACATTTCCCTGTTTTGATCCTCTCAGACAATGAATGGCATGGCATAAATTTTATTGCTTTGTCTGTTTGGCAGACAAAAAAATGAATATGACACATGTAATCGCATTGCATTCATTAGATGAAGGCGCGAGGTATTTATTTGCGCTTCACTAATTACAGCAAACACTAAAATAATGACAACAATAGCAGTAACTACAACTGCAGTTACTGCGACAAATAAGGACAATAACAACACTGTCATTCCCATTAGAACAACAACATAACAATAATAACGACAACCAACCGAAAAGGACTCAACAACAGACAGACAATTGTAACAACATTTTGTGTCGCTAGGACCAATAGTGCAATCTTTAATAACTAAATTAGTGTACGTGAGTGTGTGTGTGTGACTGTTTTCAATAGTTTGTATAAATAATGCGAAGAGCAGAGAGAAAGAAAAGCGGGGAGTAAAAACATTTTTTATGAATACAAACACTTTGAAATCGTGGAAGCATTAAGGCATAAATGCACACATGCAAACTTATTTAGTTATTTTAAATAAAAATGTACAGTACGCGATTAGAATATTGGGGAGTAAGTTTTTTGTACACATTATATATTTTAGGAAACCTACATAAATATGTTATTTAAGATTGTAAAACATCAAAAGAGATCAATTTACATAAATAACTAAAACAAATAAAAACCAGTAAGGAAAGCTCAAAAGTCGGGCGGGGCCGACTATATGATACCCTACACCACTATGCATATTTAGTAGAGCTCTCGTAAAAAGGTTTATACAGAGCATTTCAGAGCTCTATGAGATATTTGGTACAAAATCAAAATCTATCTAATTCTATCGTGCATTTTACGAACTATAGCTATATCGGAACCGATTTTCACCAAGTTTGATGTATTTGATTCTAGGCTGAATTCGGTCAGATGTGCCAAAACCCAGGACATTTGGGCTGATATTGGACATTTGGTGCGCAATCAACACGAAATTGGATGAAGATATATATAGGAGGTATATCCAAATCTGAACCGATATTTGTAAAATATTATTCTTGTATCGTACATTTTTCGAATTTGAGGGACTTAAAGTACAAATCGGATGAAAAGTATATATAGGAGCTATAGCTGTATCCGACCGATTTTCACTAAATTTGATGTACTTGCTTCTAGACTACCAAAAGTCAGGTCATTTGAGCCGATATTAGCCATTTGCTGCACATTTAATCCGAAATTGGATGAAGATATATTTGGGAGCTATAGCTATATCTGAAACGACTTTTACTAAAATTGGTGTCCTTGCTTCTAGGCTGAATTTGGCCAGATATGCCAAAATTCATGCCATTTCGGTTGATATTGGCCATTTGTTGCACAATTAACACGAAATCGAATGAAGATACATATGGGTGCTATATCCAAATCTGAACAGATTTTGATAAAATTAAAATCGACTACTTTTGGGCTTTATCTGATATCTGGTACCAAATATCATTCCTGTGAAGTGTATGCTATGCTATACTATATCCAAATCTGAACAGATTTTTATAAAATTAAAATCGACTATTTTTGGGCTTTATGAGATATCTGGTACCAAATATCATTCCTGTGAAGAGTATATTACGAATGTAAGGGACTTAAAGAGCAAATCGGATGAAACATATATATGGGAGCTAGAGCTATATCTGAACCGATTTTTACTAAAATGTGTGTACTTGCTTATAGGCTGGTTTCGGTCAGATTTGCCAAAATTCATGCCATTTGGGCTGATATTGGCCATTTGATGCACAATTAACACGAAATCGGATGAAGGTATATATGGGAGGCATATGCAATTCGGAACAGATTTTAATAAAATTAAAATCAACTATTTTTGGGCTTTATCTGATATCTGGTACCAAATATCATTCCTGTGGAGTGCATATTACGAATGTGAGGGATTTAAAGACGAAATGGATGAAACATATATATGGGAGCTATAGCTATATCTGAACCGATTTTTACTAAAATTGGTGTACTTGCTTATATGCTGGTTTCGGTCGGATTTGCCAAAATTGATGCTATTACGGCCATTTGGTGGTCAATCACCCGAAATCGGATGAAGATATATATGGAAGCTATATCCAAATCTGAACCGATTTTCTCCAAATTTTGTTGTATTTGCTTTAAGGCTAATCTCGGTCACATGTGCCAAAATTCGGGCCATTTGGGCTGATATTGGCCATTTGGTGGTCAATTAACCCGAAATCGGATGAAGATATATATGGGAGCTATATCCAAATCTGAACCGATTTCGATAAAATTTAAAACAGCTATTCCTGTTCTCCATCTAATACCTGGTACCAAATATGTGGAGTGAATATTACGAATGTAAAGGACTAAAACACTAAATCGGATGAAACATATATATGGTTGCTATATCTATATCTGAACCGATTTTCACTAAATTTGATATATTTGCTTCTCGGCTGAATTTGGTCCGATGTACTAAAATTCAGTCCATTTGGACTTATATCGGCCATTTGGAGCACTATTAACCCGAAATCGGATGAAGAGATATATGGGAGCTATATCCAAATCTGAACCGATTTTCTCCAAATTTGTTGTATTTGCTTTAAGGCTAATCTCGGTCACATGTGCCAAAATTCGGGCCATTTGGTGGTCAATTAACCCGAAATCGGATGAAGATATATATGGGAGTTATATCCAAATCTGAACCGATTTCGATAAAATTTAAAACAGCTATTTCTGTGCTCCATCTAATACCTGGTACCAAATATCACGGTTGTGGAGTGCATAGTAGGAATGTGAGGGACTTAAAGATCAAATCGGATGAAAGGTATATATGGGAGCTATAGCTATATCTGAACCGATTTCCTCCAAATTTGATATACTTGCTTCTAGGCCGAACTCGGTTGGGTGTGCCAAAATTCAGGTAATTTGGACTGACAGTGGACATTTGGTGCACATTTATCCCGAAATCGGATGAAGGGAGCTATATCTAAATTTGATCCGATTCTCACCAATTTCAATAGGGTTCGTCCTTGGGCCAAAAAAATATTGTTTGGAAAATTTCATCTCAATCGGATAATAAATGCGACCTGCATTTTGTTCACAAGAATACATGGACAGACGGACGGACGGACGGACGGACGGACGGACGGACAGACGGACTGACATGCATAAATCGACTCAGAAAGTGATTCTATGAAGGTTCTCAAAAGTACCTATGGGTCTATCTCGTTTCCTTCTCCATGTTACAAACAAATGCACAAAGACATAATACCCTTACCACTATGTGGTGTAGGGTATAAACATAAAGTTCGGCCGGGCCAACCTTAGGGTAAAGGAAACATTAGAGCCCATTATGACCGACAAACACCAATTTTTAGATATATTCATTGCATGGCCAAAAATCATCAAAATACCGAATATCGAGAAATATGGCTATATGTGGCAATACAAAAACGTGGACCCATACAAAAGAACTAGAACACCAAAGGATACCAAATACCAATTTTTAGACAAATCCGCGAAGAAATGTGGCAAAAACCATCAAAATGCCGAATATCGGGAGGTACCGTTATATGAGGGCTATACCAAATCGTGGACCTATACATGCAATGTTTCGCCACTGGAGCTAGAAACCATTATGACCAACATATACCAATTTTTAGACTAATCCGTGGAAAAATGTGGCAAAAACCAAATACTAATTTTTAGAAAGATCCATGGAAAAATTTGGCAAAAATCATCAAAATACCGCATATCGGGAGGTACCGTTAAATGGGGGCTATACGAAAACGTGGACATATACATACAATGTTCTGCCAACGGAGCTAGGACCTATTATGAACAACAGTTACGAATTTTCAGAGTAATCCGTGGGAAAATGTGGCAAAAATCATTAAAATGCCGAATATCGAGTTAGAACCCATTACGTTTTACAAATATAACAATTTTAAGAAAGATTCGTAAAAAATATGCTAAAAATTATAAAAATATCGAGTGTCGTTATATGGGAGCTGTACGAAAACGTATATTTCATTTTCAATACCATCCATCCTAGGCACATTACAAATTGTTATGCTAAATTTTGAAGCTCTATTTCAAATAATGTGGGCTGTATCGTGATTTCAACAGACAGACGGACAGATAGACAGACATCGTTAAATCGACTTAGAATATTATGCTGATCATTAAAATATATATTTTATGGGGTCTGTGACGTATATTAAGGGATATTACAAACGGAATGACCCTCCTTTTCAAGGTGGAGGGTATAAAAATTTATCTGCAGGATAAGGAGCAATATCAATGTAAATATAAAGCGACATGAGAACGGGGACTCTCGTAGATGTACAAGGATAAGTTTAATGGGTATAAGAAAACCAAAGGATCTATTCCGAAGTAAGTCAAAGACGAAGCGAGAATGAGAAGTGGTAATCCTGGTCGCCACGGAACCGTACTGGTCACATAAATCAACGGAACCCCAGGCTTTTCAAATCTTGTTCGATAATGGCCAATGCTTTAATACCCGGTAAACTGGATCAAAACGGGTGAATGTTCGGATAGTTACACAAGTGGTTAATATTTTAAGGCAATTTGGTCAACAAATCAGCTTTATGCCATCATTCGGCTACACAGATTATTGGACATTATTAGTACTCCTTTTCGAAAAGAGCATCAGATTAAGTCCCAACTTTTTTTACCAAACTTAGATTTAGATTTCACATGAAAGTTGTACACCAAGCTAAGTTCAAACTTGATACACCATAATAACTATATCAGACTCAGGATAGGTGCAAAATTAGTTAATACTGGTCCTCTTTCTCTTATACAAATATATATGTATATATATTTACTATATTTTATAAGAGCAGAAGAAACTGAACCATATGAGTTTTGGATTTTGATTATTATACCCTACACCACACAGTGATAAGGGTATTATGTATTTGTGCATTTGTTTGTAACATGGAGAAGGAATTTGTTTGTAACATAGAATTACTTTCTGAGTCAAATTATTTCAAATATAGCTACTGCTCCCATATATATGTTTCATCGGATTTGGTATTAAAATCCCTCACATGCGCATTATGCACTCCACAAGAATAATATTAGGTAATAGGTATCAAATACAGCCCAGAAATACCTCTGTAAACTTTTATCGAGATCGGACTAGATTTGGATATACATCCCATATCTGTAAAATTTTATCAAGATCGGATTACCGTTATCAGGTGTATTGTGTACCAAATTTCTTATATCAGTCCAAATGAACTGAATATTGGAAATTCTGACCGAATTCGGGAGCTATACCAAATATGCATAGTGGTGCAGGGTATCATATAGTAGGCCCAACCCTACTTTTGACCTTTCCTTACATGTTTTGTAACTATATTTTAATGTCAGTGACAACACCAGAAAAAATACGAGAAAAACCGCCAGAAAATCCCAATAGGAAGGAACCTATCGTTGTGTCCAGAAATTGCTTGTTTGTTACAGATTCACGGCAAAATTGCATGTTTATGATGGGGAATTTACATATGATCACTTTTAATACATTAATTTTTGTTGGCGCATCTTGCAGGACCATATTCCTCAAACTTTTTCCTAACATCTTTGAATTTTTTTTAATAATTTTTAGTTATATTTAGATATTATGGCGGTTGCCACAAACAGTACAGTGAATTTCTGATGAAATAAAATAAAACAAGTAAAAAAGCTGTAAGTTCGGCCGGGCCGAACATTGAATGCCCTCCAAAAAGGCAACTTTTGTCATAACCCATTACAATATTCAAATGCGAAACTTAAAAAAAATCGGTGAATAAGTAGCAAATATCATCAAAATACCGAATATCGGCAGGTAACGTTATATGCGGATATGAAGACGTAGACCTGTGCATACAATTTTCTGTCTAAGGCTTTAGTGTTCATTACGAACTTCAAATACCAAATTTGAAACAATTCCGGTGAATAATGTCGCTAAAATCATCAAAATACCGAATGTCGGGATGTACCGTTATATGGGGGCTATACGAAGACGTGGACATGCACAAACAATTTTCTGTGCTTGGCTGTACTATCCATTACGAACTTCAAATACCAAATTTGAAACAATTCCGGTGAACAATGTCGCTAAAATCAACAAAGTACCGAATATCGGGAGGTACAGTTATATGGGGGTTATACGAAGACGTCAACCTGCACAGACAATTTCCTGCCATAGGCTGTAGTATCCACTACGAACTTCAAATACCAAATTTGAAAGAATTCCGGTGAATAATGTCGCTAAAATCAACTAAGTACCGAATATCGGAAGGTACCGTTATATGGGGGCTATACGAAGACGTGAACCTGCACAGACAATTTTCTGTCTTCGGCTGTAGTATCTATTACGAACTTCAAATACCAAATTTGAAACAATTCCGGTGAAAAATGTAGCTAAAATCATCAAAATACCGAATATGGGGAGGTACCGTTATATGTGGGCTATACCAAAACGTAGACCTACATGACCCATTTTCAATACCAAAATTCCTGCAACCTACTTCATTTCGTTCGGAAGCTTGAGTGATTTCAACAGATGGACAGACGGACTGACATCGCTAAATCGACATAGAATTTTATGCTGATCAAGAATATATATACTTTGTGGGGTCTAAAATGTATATTTGGAGGTGTTTCAAACGAAATGACAAACTTAATATACCCTCCATACTATGGTGGATAGTATAATAAAAAATTAACCCAAAATGGTGATGGAAACACGGACATATCAAAGTCTTATGGAAATTGAAGAAAACTTTTTTTAAAAACCCAAATTAAAATGGATACTCGTGAATACAAATGATTCTAGCAATTTTTTTACAAAAACTACCTGTTAAGCATGACACCAATGATGTGTTGAAAAGATCACGATATGCAACGGTATCTGGTGAAGTGAAATTTTGGATATATTTCTTAGAACAAGTGGAACTTAAAAATATCTGGTGAAGTTTTCTAGAACTTTTTGACCACTTTTCAAATACTATAAACAGACCGGCCAAACTTAACTACCCATGCCGTTAACAGTGTACTGTTTATATATCTATGGTACATATGTATATTATTACCACTCAAATAATATTGTTTGTTTGTATGCTTTTTAAGCCTGTATGTGTCTGTACTTTCATGTTAAGTTACAAAACAAATTCATATTCAACAAATAAACAATAAAACTAATTGAAGTAAATGACAAACATACATTTACTTGCATTCAGCATAACAAATAACAAACAAACACTCATACATTCAACTAGACCAGCTGCCCAACATACCAAATTGACTTGAGAATAATATTTTAATAAGCTTACAAACATAAGCCTAAAGCTTGAGAAAATCTTGAGAATGTATTGAGAAATGTTTGTTTAACAATTATAGAATAATCGAAAAGGAACCCTTATTCATAAGCTTATTCTTGTAATTGCAGAATAAGCTTACGAAAGTAATATTTTATAAAGCTTATTTTTTCAATGGTAAAAAATATTTATTTATTAATTTTTTAATTATTTTACACATTTCATTCATTGATTGCCATCCCAGCTGTCACTGCATCCTGTTGCCTTGATACCTAGATGCTTTCTTTCCCCTTATTTGAGCTTCTGTATCTCCTCCACTTATTCTTCACTTCTGTTGAATTCCTGCAACTTTTTGACGCCTCCATTCTGAAATGAGATTGAAATAATTTATACTACAGATTCCCAGATTTATTATTCATCATTACCTTAGAGTTTCGTCCGGAAATGGGTCCTAAATTCGCGTGATTTTGATTTTAACCAAAGAAAATAATTTTTTGTTGACAATTTTCACAAAAATATCAAAACAAATTTGTCAACAAAGGACAGATTTGAGAAAAGTTTGTTCAAAAAAGTGTTTCTCAAGCATTGTTGAAAAATTCTTATGATAAACTATTTTCATAATATTATTCTCAAGCTGTATTGTATTTTTGGTATGTTGGGTGTACAAATGGATATTTGTACAAGAAACATACACACACAAACACAACAACAAATATGTTGACTGAAAAAAGAAACAGAGGGAGATCCGAGAAATTAAACCAAAATGAAAACATGAAAATAAAATTATACATTTATTAGTGTAAACGCAAACAGGGCATAAAAATAAATTACACGCAAATAGAATTGCGTGCGTGGGTGTGTGTGTGTGTGTGGGAGGGAGGGTGTCCACCAATTTATACAAATGAGTGCACATTGAAAAGTTCCTTCATAGAAGGTAAACATATTCGTATACATATGCATATCCGTTTGTACGATTGCACCTAACCTGATGTGTGTTTGTAATTCGTTATAATTATGTCCTTCTGATGCGTACGCGGCTTCCGTATTTGTCCTTACAAATAAATTTAATGGCCAAACATTTTTGGGTAAATAATCATAATTTAATTTTTTGGTACCATTTTTATTGTAATTGTATGTTTGGGAATATTTTGGGTTACTTTAAGCATGGCTCTGAATAAAATAGACAAAAAAAAAGAAAAGTCGTAATTGCTAGTTTCATACAGAAGTTGAAATGAAGCCAACTATTTAATGTGAGGGCTGTTTTGCTAGAGACGTTAGCTTAGGCGTTTCTTATACCCTCCACCATAGTATGGAGGGCTCGAAATATACATTTTAGACCCCACAAAATAATATATTCTTGATAAGCATAAAATTCTATGTCGATTTAGCGATGTCCGTCCGTCTGCCCGTCTGTGGAAATCACTCTAGCTTCCGAACGAATTGAAGTAGATTGATAAAATGTTATTCAAATGTATGTTGTATGTATACAGGTCCACGTTTTGGTATAGCCTCCATGTAACGGTACCTCCCGATATTCGGAATTTTGATGATTTTAGCGACATTATTCACCGGAATTGTGTCAAATTTGGTATTGGAGGTTCGGAATGTATACTACAGCCTAAGACAGAAAATTGTCAGTGCCGGTCCACGTCTTCGTATAGCCCCCATATAACTGTACCAACCGATATTCGGTACTTTGATTTTAGCGACATTATTCACCGAAATTTTTTCAAATTTGGTATTTGATGTTCGTCGGGTATACTACAGCCTAAGACAAACAATCGTCGGAGCAGGTCCAAGTCTTCGTATAGCCCCCATATAACGGTACCTCCCTATATTCGGTAATTTGATGATGTTAACTACATTATTCACCGATTTTTTTAAGTTTCGCATTTGAATATCATAATGGTTTATGACAAATGTTACCTATGTAGGTCTATGTTATCGTATATGCCCTAATATAATAGCTACATTCGGCATTTTTAAGATTTTAAAAGAATTTTTAACGGATTTTATTGTTTTTGAGAATTGCCAAATATGTTCCAAATGGTAGAGGGTATTTAAAGTTCGGCCCGACCGAGCTTACAGTTTTTTTTTTTTTTTGATACAACTTACTCAATGAAATTTTCTGATGAGAACATTAAGAATTTTAAATGCCACGTGCGTCATGGATTGAATATTGTTCCGTAGACTGGAGACTAAAATTGGACCAATCTAGTTCGATCGAACGAACCGGTTGCTGTGTGAATACTCTGCGTATGAGTGATTTAAAATATATATAATTTATGAAATCACTTATACGCTTAGGAACTGGGTACTGAACTGTGAACTAATTGGCACAATTCTATTGGAAACGCCTTAGGTAAAGAAGATATCTACGTCCCCATGCCAGTCTGTCTGTGATTATCTCTCTAACTTTTGAAGGGGTCAACGTAGATGACCACAATTTAGCTTACAATCACAATCGGAATATCATATAACAGTTTCACTCGACTTTAAGTAATTCGTACGTTTTGATCCCTGTCGGAAAAGCACAGGCAATAATTGTACTTATTTTATTGTTTTAATGTTTTCCCTAAATACAACAAGTATTTACAAAAACTGTATCGATCTACGTTTTGATATAGTTTCATATAACGATACAACCTAATTTCAGGCAATTCAGGGTTTGTCTGCATTTAAAAACATCTTTGTCAATGCCGATCGGTGAATTGGTATGGTGAATTGGTTTTGGCTAAGTAATTGTTTGCCACCGAATTGTATATAATTCAGAAATTATAGCTCTTACACTTTTTAAAGGGTGTGAACATGTTTTCAAATGGAATTGAAAACAACTAAGTGTTTGGATTTCGTACTGAGTACGTCTACTGGGTACACAAATCTTGAAATTGATCAACGTTTTCCTATTAAATTTTAAACAGAATGGCCAATTCATATTTCTGTAAATATTTCCTCATATATCCTACTAGCAAGTGACCGCTAATTCGTCAGTGAAAGGCCACCTAGAAATTTTACATTCGTTCCACCAGTTCACTATACCCTACACTCCACTGTGGTCAGGGTATTATGGCTCTGTGCATTTGTTTGTAACATGGAGAAGGAATCAAAATAGACCCATAGTCTGATGATCTGTAGAGAATCGTTCATAAAAACGATATTTGAAGTCAGATACCCGATACATCATAGAAAGAACTCTGTTAAATTTTAGGATTGGGTATATCTCCCATATACATCTTCATTCGATTTCAATTCTACTGTGCCTAAAAAGTTGAATATCAGCTCAAATGGGAAGGTTTTGATGAATAACGGTTCAGATTCATCGATTCAGAGCCTTTCTTTTGGCCGTTCTTCACTTTTTTGTCCTAAAAAAGAACAATTTGTTCATTATTTTTTGTACAAATTGAAATCGAAAAATAATTACTTTTTGTCGAGTCTTCACAATTTTTCGTTTTGAAGTTAACAGGAGAGATTCCAGCTCTATTTCTTCACCCAATACTTGTAGCCCTATTTTCACTCAGTTTCTAAAACCACTTCTTTATCACAAACTAACCATCAACTATTATAAAATGTCAAATGTCCAGCTTTATCAGTTCACCCTAAACCAAACTGTTTTACTTTTAGTACCATTTATTACAGTTCGCGAGCTTAGCACTCATTTCCAAACTACCTTCAAATATCAAACGCATTTCCATCACAAGCCTATTCACCAAGACTGACACTCCATCATCTCCAAATACAATTGACTTCTATTGCCGCTCTAACCCCAACTCCATGCAATTCCGACCTGTAGAGTGCTCACAAATTAACATGAAAGGACGGCTTGGCGAGATGAGATAGCAATCTATCCTTGAAAAATCGCGGAAAGCACAATGTATAAACTTAATTAGGTTGTCTGGTTTAAAAATAGTTTATCCCAAAATTGGTTAGCGTTGACTCCATGATATCCTTTCCTAGATCCGAAGTGATTTTACCAAGTAAAAAAGCTGTAAGTTCCGGGCCGAACTTTGAATACCCTCCATCATTTGGAACGAATTTGGCAATTTTCAAAAAAAAAAAAAAAAGAAATAAAAAAAAATAAAATACGTTAAAAATTCTGTTAAAATCTTAAAAAAATACCAAATGTAGCCTTCATATTAGGGTCTAAACGACGAGGTGCATATGCAACCTTTGTCATAAGCCATTTCAATATTCAAATGCGAAACTTGAAAAACAAAAACGGTGAATAATGCAGCTAAAATCATCAATATAGGGAGGTTTTATTATATGGGGGCTATACCAAAATGTCGACCTGCACAGACAATTTTCAATATCCATTACGAACTCCAAATACAAAATCTGAAACAATTCCGGTGAATAATGTCGCTAAAATCAACAAAGTACCGAATATCGGGAGGTACCATTTTATGGGGGCTATACGAAAATGTGGACCTGCACAGACAATTTTCTGTCTTAGACTGTAGAATTCATTTCGAACTTCAAATACCAAATTTGAAAAATTTCCGGTTATTAATGTCGCTAAAATCATCCAAATTCCGAACATAGGGAGATACCGTTTTTACCATTTTCAATACCAAAAGTCCTGCAAACATTTATACATTTAAGTAAAATTTTTAAGTTTTTGCCTTGTTAAGGCGAATATCATATGTTTTATGATTTATGTGTTTGTTTTCTCTTTCGAGACGAGCTTAATGATCTGAAATTTGCAGTGAAAAGGAAAGCCAGATAGACACTATCACACACTCACCACTATGCGACGCGTTTCGCCGTTGGTTAAGCGGCTCATCAGGCATATTTGGTGTGGATGATGGCTTACAAGGGCCGTTCTCTGGAAAGTAGTATATATTTCGAACTTATTGCAAATTAGCATATGCGAATTATACACTAGAAACTCTCCAGGTTCGACTCAAGTTCTATTGGCAGATCTTTTTCACAGCAAAGTTTTGTTTTTGTAGTGATGGATTTTTTGTCCACAACAACTACATTGCTTCCAATGCATACACTTGTTTTAGTGCTGCTTTAGGAAGACGGGTTAATGGCTCTGAACGTAGAGACGGCAACTTCTAGTTGGCTGCACACCGAGGTCCGCGGTTCAAATCCCACAGCCAGGCTCGGCTGAATTTTTGAGTTTTTGCCTTGTTAAGGCGAAGATCATATGTTTTATGATTTATGTGTTTGTTTTCTCTTTCGAGACGAGCTTAATGATCTGAAATTTGCAGTGAAAAGGAAAGCCAGATAGACACTATCACACACTCACCACTATGCGACGCGTTTCGCCGTTGGTTAAATTTTAAAATATACCCTCCATACTTAATATACCCTCCATACTACGGTGGAGGGTATAAAAAATCTTGGATAGTGGTATAGCTAGCTTATAAATGATGTCTCCTAGCAAGTGTCATTGATGTTATGACCATTTTTCTGATATGAGGAAGCACAATAATTGAGAAGCGATTTTCCTTGTCGAAATCATATAATGTTTGAATTGAATAAATGTTCTCTTTGTTACACAGATAATGTCTTGAGTTTTCCTTCAATGTATATTTTGGTCCAAAGAATACTGAAGAATTTAAGGTCAATTCTTTAATTGCAATTCGGGAAAGAATTCCGTGGAATCCATGTTACAATATTTAAATATTTCTTTCCGTTACGGAATAGGGCCGTAACACTAACTTACATAGCAGATTTTAAGAGCAATTCTCATAATATTCTAAACTTATTATACGTACGTACCGGTCTTCGCATTGAAAAACCCGCTTTTCCTTCAAGACGTCATCCTCAAACTGTAATTGCTTTTTGAGAGAGATGTAAGGGCTTTTTGAGAACGTCTTCGGGGGAAACGACCAGCCATTATCTTCCAACTTCACTATCTTTTTATGAACTACATACGATTTTAAAAAATTCGTGTTACCGACAAAGAATTTTCAATTTTTTGGAAATTTTCGCAGAGTATCCTTAGTACGCGAGACATTCAATCGACGTTACATCCATAAAATATCTTCATGTTATTGGTAATCATTCCGCATTGTAATTTTTTTAATTAAGATCTATATTCTTTTGCGAGTTATTTATAGTCTATGTTTTGAACAAAGGAAAATATTTTTCCAAATAAAAGACTTGAAATGAAAATAAATTGAAAATACGACACAAAATGTCAATTGACAGTAGACAAATTAGAAGCTTTTCATAATTTGTTATCATTTGTCATTTAATTGAGAATATAGAATAAGTTTACAAATTTGGTTTTGAATTTGACATTGCAGTGACCAGCAATGGTTGGTTATTTCACTGCCAGGGCACAAACGAAGGACATTTCAAAAATTACCAAGTTTATAATCATATCAGCAACACGAACACACATAAGGAAATGCATGTAACACCATAATTTGTTGTATCCCTCCGTATTTCGTATTTGTTGTTATTCTACCTATATATATATTATTTGTCTGACTCTCCGTATGTCTGCCACAATGACGCCTAGCTTGTTTCTATAGGTCTTTGGCCAGTTCTACTTCCAATTTTCTGGTAACATAACATACAGCAATGGGACTCCTCTGCCATCCACAGTCCTTCCGTTTATCTGTCCGTATGCGGTTGATTTAGTCTGACTTTATAAGCTTTTTTTCCACCATTTGGTTTGGAAAATTGTCTATATGTTGATTTGTTTGTCTGACTGTATGTTGCTTAGTTGGTTCGCCTTTCTGTCGGTCTATTTTGGTTGTTTAGCGGGTTGATTTGGCTAGCTGACTGCCGTTCGGTTCGGTTCGGTTTGGTTTGGTCTGTTTGTTTGATTGTTGATTTAACAAATATTATGGTCATTAAGTAAATTGCTTACTCTTGCTCGCCGTTTTGTTGGTGGTTTGCCAGCCAACCAGTCATCCAGCCATTCATTCGTCTGTTGGTTCTACAGCAACATCAGCGTTAATACTAATTTGTTCACTTGTTGTTTAGATAAAAGCAAGTGATGATGATGACGAACAATTGTGTTTCTTGTATGTCTATGAGAGTGTCTCTATGTTTGTGTTTGTGCAGCAAATTAAATTATAAATACTTGTGTTTGTGTTTTCCATATGTGAAATTTGCGGTATTAGGGTGCTTCAGCTGTGGGAGAGTATATAGATGACTATGTGTCTTCCAATGCTGTTCACATTTATATATCCACTAGCAGATAAGTAGTGGAATTCTCCAATCCATTTTTTGAGTTACCGACAAAAGTCGGTAGAATTAAAATGCTTTTATAACTTCGGTAATTAACGAAATTTGTCGATAAGATAACGACGAATGTTCTCAACCATAACTTATTTTTATACTCTGAACCATAATACGGATGGTATATTAAGTTTGTCATTCCGTTTGTAACACCTTGAAATATACATTTTAGATCCTACGAAGTGTATATATTCTTGACCAGTATAAAATCATATGTCGATTTAGCGATGTCCGTCCGTCTGTCTGTCCGTCTGTGGAAATCACTCCAGCCTCCGAACGAAACGAAGTAGGTTGACACAATTTTATTCCAATGTGTATTATGTCTGGAGAACTTTTGGTATTGAAAATGGGTGATGTAGGTCCACGTTTTGGTACAGCCCCCATATAATAGTACCTCCCCTTTTTCGGTATTTTGGTGATTTAAACCACATTATTCACCAAATTGTTTCAAATTTGGTATTTGAAGTTCGTAATGGATACTTCAGCCTATGACAGAAAATTGTATGTGTAGGTCTACGTTTTCGTATAGCCCTCATATAACGGTACCCCGATATTCGGTATTTTGATGATTTTAGCGACATTATTCACCAGAAATCTTTCAAATTTTCTATTTGATGTTTGTATGACAGAAAATTGTCTGTGCATAGCCCCCATATAACGGTACATCCCGATATTCGGTATTTTGATGATCTTAGCGACATTATTCACCGTAATTGTTTCATATTTGGTATTTGTATTTAAATTTCGTAAAGAATAATAAGACAAACAATCGTCTGTGTATAGAATCGTCTGTGAATTTTTAATGGCCAGGATAAAGAAAATATGACTTTGGAGTACTTTTTATACTCCCCACCATAGTTTTCAGGGTATATTAAGTTTGTCATTACATTTGTAACACCTCGAAATATACATTTTAGACCCCACAAAGTATATATTTTCGTATATCCCCCATATAGTGACACCTCCCTATATTCCGTATTTTTAAGATTTCGGCGCATTATTCACCGGAAATGTTTCATATTTGAATAGTGTAATAACCTATGCCAAAAATTGCCTATGCAGGTCCACGTCTTCATATAGACCCCAATATTTTGTTATACCCTCCACCATTTTATGGAGGGTATATTAGCTTTGATATTCGGTTTGTAACTCCTCGAAATATTCATAAAATACCCTACAAATTATATATATTCTGGACCAGCGTAAAATTCTAAGACGATCTAGAGATGTCCGTCTGTCTGTCTTTTGTAATCACTCTAACATTCGAACGAACTGATATAGAAGGCTAAAATTTTGCGTTACATCAACAAAGTCAAACGCCATAATTTTTACATTTATTTTAATTTTATTGAATGAAAGCAAAAAATGTCGGAAATTGCATCAAATTTTAGAATAAGTTTAGATTTTTTCGAATTGGTCACTTTTGACGCGAATTATTGCTTTAAAATGCCAAAAGAAACCGTCACACGCTGCCCGAATGTTGCTCTGTGGTATTTTTGTCCATTCCCGGCGAAGCCCTTTGATTCTGATGCCACGGTCGATTAATATGAGCGGAGAGCGACCATCGGTTATTATGGCGGTCCACACCACCACGGGCCGGCCGACGCTTGAGTTCGGGTGCACATTTTCAGCTGACCTCTTTGGCAAGTAAACTTCTCTTCGGAGAAAATCAAATTCGGCAGTTTCCACTTTCTTTTGAGTTTATTTTTTCTATTGCGGTGTAAGTTCTTGCACTTTTTGGAATTTCAACGGCCTACCTCGTGCTCATTTTTCAATATTTGCCGAAGGAAATGTTGCAATATGTTCAAATCACGAGCCAGTTTTCGGCCACTGCGACGCGGGTTTCGATCAAATCGCTTCTTTGCTTTTCGAACCATTTCTGCTGATGTTGCTGTTTTTTTCCGTCCACTTTCTTGACGTCGGGCTATGCTATCAGTATCACGGTAACGAGCGATGGTACGGGACACATAATATTTATTCACATTTTAATGCTGGAGTGCTGTAACGATATCCATGTGCGGTTTTCCAGCCAAATATAAGGAAATCACACTATCACGCATGAATTCTATCACGAATAACTTTTTTTCTGCAAAATTATCACCAAAATGCTTTTGTACCCTTGTAAACAATATGATAAGCTGTCGTTGGAATAATTTTAACAGCTATCGGACTAGTGGCTTAGAAATGAAAGCAGTCTGAAGTTGGTTGCAGTTTGTTCACCTCACCCTGTATATATCTATTAGCAGATAAGTAGGGAAATTCTCTAACCCATTTTTGAGTAACCAACAAAAGGCGGTATGATTAATATGCTTATAATTTCGGTAATTATCGGAAATTTTCTGTAAGTTAGCGACGTAATCCAAGTAGTCGCTAATACCTACCGATAGACACCAAACACTAACTTGACTTCTTTATATCAAAATTGTGCTTTCCAAAGTTACCGATTTTAGTCGGAAACTCAGAAATTGAGTTAAAGAAAAAATTGGGCAAAATCTTTTCTATAGCAACAGATTCCGTCTGATATTTAGTTCTTAGAATTCCCACATTCCCGATACATTAGTGTTTAACGATTTAAACTAAGCTGTCTTTCGAGATCACTACAATATATTAGACTTATATGCCTAATTAGCACTAATTATGCCCTCAGCCATATGGCTATAGAGGGTTTTATATGATTTGATTCGGCCAAAATGACTCTCATTAAAATAACGGTTGTGTCCGTCCCTCTGTGTGCCCTATAACTCTCGAAGGGAGTATTCGAATTTCTGGAACCTTTTACGCAAAAGGTCAACACTTTCAATAATATCAATAAATTACCTTATAACAAGTAAGGAAAGGTCAAAAGCCGGGCGGTGCCGATAATAGGATACCATTGCGTAAATAGTATAGCTCCCGTAACAAAAAAGTTTATGTAGGGTATTTATATGAAGAAGATCGTACTAACTATGAATCAAATAACGTTGCTGTATACGGCATGATATGACTTCTATAAGGATTATATTGAAGATCCGGTTGAATATGACAAAATCTATTCAATTTGGGCTGATATTACATATATGGTGAGCAACAACCATAAAATCGAATGAAGATGTGCATCGAAGATATAAAAATCTGAACCAATCTCCACAAAATTTAGCAGAGGTATTTTCGAGCAGTATCGGATACCCGGTATCAAATATCATTGTTGTGAAGTGCATATTACACATGTGAGGGCCTTTAACACCAAATAGGATGAAACGTATTTTCACTAAATTTGATGTATTTGTTTCTAGACTGTATTCGGTTGGATGTGCCAAAATTCAGGTCATTTGAACAGATATTGGCCATATAGTGTACAATTAATCCGGAATCGGTTGAAAATATATATGGGAAAGTTTTCAGGATTCCATCTCTATTCCTTCATTATTTCGTACTATTTAGTACTTTTCGTGCAATTATAGTACATATTTATACAACAGAAACCTCAATATTATATTTCCAGACTTTAGCTCAATACCTTCATCCAATACCTAATTTATTACCACTTGGTGCTTTTTGAATCATTATAGTACAAATTTTAAAACCATCTCCATATCTTAACCACAGACACCAACGGTGACAATTTCCTTGACTCAATACCAAATTTAGTACTGTTTAGTACTGTTCGTACAATTATAATACACATTTACAAAACCACCCCATATCTAAATCCAAGATATCAACAGAGACACATAGTACTTTTCATACAATTATAGAGCACATTTCCAAAATCACCTCTATACCTCAATGTCAGACACTAATTCAGACCCCAATATCAAATTTGAGGATTCCAGTCCTATCCCTTCCTTCAATACCAAACTTACTACCATTTAGTACTTTTCGTGGAAATAAAGGACCTATTTCCAAAACTCAAACACAAATACCATCAGTAATTTACATATATTAAATCTCAGATTTTTATCTATATCCCTTCGCCCAAAACCAAATATAATAATTTTTCGTAGAATTAAAGTACACATTTCCAAGCCCTAGTACCAAAATTGTCTCAGCTAAAGTATTATTTAGTGCTTTTCATGCACAAAATTTTAAAATACAATCTTTGTCCCATTACCCTTATCCAAACTGTTCCAAATGTAATGCCATATAGTACATTTGGCTCACTTCGCTCATATTTCCAAAACCCCCTTCATATATCGTCCCTATTCGTTCACATAGTACTAAATGGTACCATTTTAAGAGTTTAGTACTATTTTAGAACTTTTCGAAATTTCCAAAAACTCTTTGGCATATCTATCCTGCGTTTCATCAATGTCGTTCATTCAAAATTTCAATTTTACATGGCACTCATGTTATGTTGAAAAATGGGCTATTATATGAAGCAAAAGAACTAACTTTTCTCACAATATTGTGAGCTCGAGACTAATCATCAACAAACATAGAAAATAATAAGAAAGAATACGAAGAAAATAATATGAAATAGTACCTTGCCTATTGTTAATACCTGAAATTACATAAGCAGAGAGTGCAGTTAGGGCCTGGGTTGTCCTTCAACTAAGTTTTATCATCTACTAGTTTATTACATCTTTCAAAAAGACTTTACAAAGGTCGAAATAAGTGATATTTTATTTATGGGAATTGCCATAGCTTCTTTCCATGTTCAAGGAAAATAACGTTGGTTCGACAAATAGTTAAATACCACAAAATAATATTTGCCATATTTTTCAAGGCGCTATCAAAATTTTTGTCTAATCTGCATAATTTACATGTTTGCCAACGGTCTTATGCCCTTACCATAAGGCCATCCTCATTCCAACAAGTGGTGTTTTCAACAATAGTCCCAAATGCAGAGAAATTTTCACTAGTCCTTTAAGCAGCTCTATTACCTGTACTGCGGAAGGAATTAAATTCCCAAGATACGTTATTAACTGGACCGCCTGAGAAAGTTTCAGTACCTAGTCTGTTTAGGTTTCATCATATTATCACCGTCGCCCGCAAGTGGATTACCTATTTCGGCAACTAAATGACTTACAAAGGGAACAACCAGGAAAAACATTATATTTTCCTTTTCACTGCCCACATTTTTTAGAATTGTTTCATACCACAAAATTCTAAACCCGAAGACTGTATGACTTTATCTAATATTTCCAAAAACTAGCAAACATAAATAAAACATGTTGCATAGTTTGTAATATCTTTGCTCTGTAATTTCCTAGGAAATAACATAGCTTTGAGACAATATCTTTGCCAAGACAATATCTGGCCAATATTTGATGTGTGTGACCAAGAGAAATCAAATAAATAAATTTTAATTAATTTTCTACACATTTTTATTAAATACTGCCGTAAAATGAATTTATTTGTTATTTAGATAGGTGCTCTGGCACGAACACCGGCATCAAACTAGCACACCAACACGTACACATCGACACACACTTGCAATCGAAAGTACATTCGTATTGAAAGGATAATAAATAATGTATTTTAGCCTAAGCACGTTCACACATTTATGTCCTACATGAAACATAGCTTGTCGGTGTTCAATGACGTTTCTAAACGTTTTGTTCATTTCGGGGCATACATATGTATGGCTGCTTGTATGCATGTATATGTGTGTCCGTTTGTGTGCAAGAGTGATTTTGAGTTTAGATGAGAAAATAAAATTCATTTATTTTTCTTCATGCCTTCAAGGCAATAAAATGAACATTGTAATTAAAAATCCTTTAATATCAAATACACTCGCCTAGCAAAAACAGGCTTTGTATGTTTGTCAATGTGGGTGTGGGTGTGTGTGTGCGTGTCTAAATCCAAACTCACACACACACACACACACACACAAAAAAACAACAGCAATCTGATTCGCCTTTCAGTACAGGTAAAGTGTTTAAATACGTTCACATATCTCTTCACCGGAGGGAAGATTAAAGATTCCCATTGCAATACGAAGTACGGCGCTGGGTGGCAGGGGTACGAATGAACGGAGATGGGGAAACAACAATCAACAATATCTATAATCTGTTTTAAAATCCATAAACAATTCGCATTTGGTTTTGCCAGTGCTCAACATGTTATGTCTCTATTCGCCTATGGTTGTATTTGTTAAATATTTGTTGGTCTGGAGTTAAGACATTCAGGTGGGTCATTCATTTAAGTTGCTTATAAATGGAAGGCCTTTGTAAGGTCTTCCATAAAGAGCCAATTTTTGCAGGCTTTCAGAAGGCAAAATACTTCTAAGAGTTCTTCTAAAGATGGAGGACCCTGTGCAGGTCTTCTATAAAGGAAATTTCTTTTGAAGGATTTCTTTAGATGGAAGTCCTTTCGGAGGTCTTCTACACTTAGGGGACTTTGTAAAAATCGTCTGTGAATGGAGGTCTTTCTAAAGCCTTTCAAGTACTTCGACGGTTTTTATGGGCAAATTACCATGTGATAGATAGCCTTTTACAAAAAACTGATCCTTAGAATGTAGTTTTTGGTCAGAAGACCTTTCGACTGCCAAGGTCAAGTTCAAAAATGGGCTACATCGTTCCAGGATATCGTATATTTTCCATGAAACTGTACCTCCCGATATTCGGCATTTTGATGATTGCAGCCAGGAATTGTTTGAAAATCCACATTAGGAGTCTATTCTTAGTACTTTACCCCATGTAAGAGACCTGTGTATATAGGTCGACTATATAGTATTGCCCCCATACATCTGTACCTCGGATATTCGCTATTTGGATGATTTTAACGACATTTTTTACTGGAATTGTATCAAATTTCGTATTTAAAACTCATAATGGATACTACAGCCTATGACAAACAATTGAAAAAGGAGTAAGTTCGACCGGGACAAAACTACACGAAGTCGTAGGCTTGCATAGCCAATTTTCTGTCACAGGCTGTAGTACCCATTATGAACTGTCAAAACGAAATTTGGGGCTATACCTAAGCGTTGACCTATATAGCCCATTTTTAATACCAAAAGTCCTGCAGACCAAACACACATTTGAGTAACATTTAGCAACCCACTTCAATTCGTTCAGAAGCTAGAGTGATTTTCACAGACGGAGGGTCATCATTAAATAGACATGAAATTCTATGCTAAATATGAATATATATAATTTGTTGGGTCTAAAATGTATATTTCGAGGTGTTACAAACAAATGACAAACTTAATATACCCTTCATACATACACCACATATCAGGTCCACGATATTGTATATTCCCCATATAACATTACATCCCGATATTAGGTGTTTTATTGCTTTTAGCCACATTTTTCAATGGAATTGTCTGAAAATTATCACAAGAGTTCCTTCTGAGTACTTCACCTCTTGGAAGAGAAATGTCTAAATACAGGGTGAGATGAAAAACTCCAACCAACTTCAGACTGCTGTCATTTCTAAGCCACTCGTCCGACAGCTGTTAAAATTATTCCA
Source organism: Musca domestica (assembly GCF_030504385.1). Lineage (NCBI taxonomy): Eukaryota > Metazoa > Arthropoda > Insecta > Diptera > Muscidae > Musca > Musca domestica. The sequence goes on along the minus strand of NW_026712363.1, from coordinate 14,472,369 downwards.
GAGACAGCTCATTATATTGTTTACAAGCGTACCAAAGCATTTTGGTGAAAGTTTTCTAAAAAAAAAGTTATTCGTGATGGAATTCAAGCGTGATAGTGTGATTTCTTTATATTTGACTGCAAAAACACAAGTGGCTATCGTTAAAGCGCTCCAGCTTTTAAATGTGAATAAATCTTTTGTGTCTCGTACCATTGCTCGTTACCATGATACTGGCTCCGTAGCCTGACGTCAAGGAAGTGGACCGAAGAAAACAGCAACATCAGCAGAAATGGTTCGAAAAGTAAAGAAGCGATTTAATCGAAACCCGCGTCGCAGTGGCCGATTCCATTCGGCAAATATTGAAATATGAACTCGGGGTAAAGCCACTGAAATTCCAAAAAGAGCAAGAACTTACACCGCAACATACAGAAAATAGACTCAAAAGAACTAAAGAGTTGCTTCGCTTGGCCGAAAGTGGTGAACTGCCGATGTTGGTTTTCTCCGATGGAAAAACATTCGTTGACTAGTACTTTGTAAACAAACAAAATGATCGTGTATACTTGCCAAAGAGGTCAGCTGGAAATGTGCACCTTCGGTTGGCCACCAGAACTCAAGCGCTGGCCATGGTGATGGTGTGGGCCGCCATAACAGCCGATGGTCACTCTCCGCTCGTATTAATCGGCCGTGGCATCAGCCTTGGGTACGTAAACATTTTGGCCGCAGACCTTGGACATTCCAACAGGACTCAGCACCATTGCACTCAGCACGCGCCACACAAGAATGGTTACAAAATGAGGTTCCTCGCTTCATTTCAAGCGCACAATGGCCACCAAAAACTTCGGATTCCTATCCGTTGTGTTTGGAGTATTTTGGAAAGCTAGTTTGGCAATATAAAAAATACCAAAGTGTCGATCCCCTCAAACATGCGCTTCGCCGGGAATGGGCCAAAATACCGCAGAGCAACATTCGGGCAGCGTGTGACAGTTTCATTGGCAGTTTGAAGGCCATAATTCTTGCCAAAGGTGACCAATTCGAAGAAATCTAAACTTATTCTAAATTTTTATATTATATCCTATATTTTTTGCTTGCATGCAATAAAATTAAAAAGAAAAAAATGTTAAAAATATGGCGTTTGTTGCAGTTTTTTTTTTATCTCAATATGTATTTTTGATCAGCGTAAAATTCCAATGCGATTTAGTCCTGTTCGTCCGTTCATCTGTGCGTCTGTTGTAATCACGCTAGAGTCAAAAGAATTAAACTAGGAAGTTACAATTTTGCACAGACCAGTCTTTTGTCTGCAGGCGGGTCTAGTTCGAAGATAGGCTACATCGGTCCACGAAATCGTATAGCCCACATATGAAGGGACCCCCAATGTACGCAATGTTATGGTTTTGGCAACATTTTTTCGATGATAATAGCGGTATTATTTACAGGAATTGTTTCCAGTTTAAAGATTTTAGAGACATTTTTTGCCGGAATTGTTTCAAATTTCGTATTTTAGTTCGTAATGGGTTCTACAGTCTATGACTAAAATTGTATATGCAGGACCACGTCTTCGTATGGTATACAAACAAACCCTATTTTTTGATAGAATATTTTGGAAATTTTTTCAAGTTTCTTACAAAATGGTGAAGGGTAATAAAAGTTCGGCCCGGCTGAACTTAGGCTGCATTTCTACTTTTTACTCTTTTTATTATATCATTTTACTTTGATGCTTTCGGTCCGAACTTAAAGCTCTTTTTAAGACATAGAAATAAGAAATATCTTCCATGAATAAAATGTAATTTGAAGGCCTTACATGGACATAAAAGTTCTTGATGATTTCCTGCTGATTGTTTTCTGCTGGTGTTTTCTTAAGATCTTTCAAGAGTTCTCCTATCAACAGCAGGTTTGTAAGTCTTCTGTGGTCACAGATCTTATAAAGGGTCTATATAAGAAAAAACCTTATGAAAGTCTGCTTTAAACCACATACGTTGTGAAGATATTCTAACGACAGAAGATCTTGTTAAAATCTTATTTAAAAAATATATCTTTTGATGGTCAGAATACTCCTTGTATGTCTAGTTTGAGCAGAAGATCCACTGAAGGTCTTCTACGTACAATAGACTTCTTAAAGGTCTTTTTTAGAACGCAGACCGCTTGAAGGCATTCTGTTATGGAAATAATTCTTTAAAGTCTTATTTGGACGTAAAACTTTTTATGGTCTTCTATAGAAAAAATACCTTTTTTAAAGTTCTTTTCTAGACAGAGGATATTTTGTAGCTTTTTAAATTTGTAAAGGCCTTCAATATTCATTTAACCTTTTGAAGATCATTTATAGTCAGAAAACTTTTAGACGATCTCCTATTGATCATAAACCTTTCCAATCAAAAGATATTTCTTATTTAAATTTTTTGTTTTATTAAGGCAAAGACCATTTCTTAAGGAATATTTGATAATTTTCTCCTTTGAGTTGAGCTTATAATGACCTAAGGAGGTAGCATTGAAAATTGGAATCTAGCGAAGTTCCACGAATCAACCAGTATGCGATGTGTTTCCCCGTTGGGTAAGTGGCTCATCAGGTATATTACATGCTATTTTTCCTTTCCTTTTTTAAAAATATTTTAAAATTCTTTACCGTCTCTAATATATTTCCGTACTATTGTTTGTGCATGCACTTTTATGAATATTTGCACTTTGAATCTATATTTGAACGAACAAAATAAACAAATGCACATACAAACACTAAGAGCCGTATCCAACATGGATATACGAGAAATGTTTGTGTGTAGATGAAAGCAGGAATCACACACACGCACACAACAAAAAAAGTAATCAAATATAAATTAAAAATATTTCAAAAAAGGCCTTGAAGGTATAATATCTATATGTTTGAACTAAACTATATTGATCAAATATAAATTAAAATGAAAAATCCTAAAGCAAGAAGATTTCAAATTTAATGTTTAGTTCAATGCCAAAAAAATGGTCAAAGTTAAAAAATAAGTAACGGGCTGATATAATCGATGGGTATATTAAAAAAAAAAAAAAAAACAAAAAAAAAACAAAAAAAAAAGACAAATATTAAACTTTTCCGTGGAGTTCCGAGCTTTTCTTATTTTGGGTTTCTGTCGCTATGTTCTAATAATATTACCGCAATAAGCTAATATAAAAATCCTGCCAATAATATACTATGCTATTTTAACGAATTTCTATTCGAACGCCATTTCCATACGTGAAAAACATAATATCCCATACTTCGTTGCTATTTCTTATTAGACAAATTTGACCCAGTAAAAAGTTGTAAGCTGGTTGTCAGCTTCTGATTAGCTGATAGCTAGATATTGAAGATTGTCATCTAATTTGGAGATTTTTACTAGGTCCCCGTTTCTCTACATTCTGGGCAAAGCAGTTCTCTCAGAAAGAATTTAACGCAACAATGAGATATTTTGAAACGTAAGTGTCTGCCGTTCCAAATTGCTTACGAAACTTGGTAAATTCCAAGAGTCTCTCAAAACTAATACTGGTGATCATGCAGGATAATGAAGCTGAACGTACTGTTTTGTGGGGAGGTTACCACAAGTCTAACTATCGACGTTGCAATGTGTCAAGAACCATGTACCACGAATATGGAAGTATTGAAGTACTCATGTTGAGAAGCGGAGTCGGAGTTTGGTGATGATCGCAAAATATTTAGGGTAAAAAGGAATAAAAAACAGAAAAATGTTCCTGATCACACAATGAAACCAATCGACACGGAATTTTGCATGAGAAGAGAGTAAAGGACAGAGAAGAATTCTAGCATTTTGGAATTCTGTCAAATGAACTAACACACCGACGGAGTGCTTAAATATGACATAATTGTGCTCTATGACATAATTTCAAAAGCGAAATCTTCCAAAATCGATTTGAACATAAGGTGACAACTACCAGTGGAGTAGTGTTATAGGGTATCACATGGTCGGTCCCGCATGACTCAAGCCTTTGCTTACTTGTGTACTGCAGTACTTGGGTGTATATCTATCACCATTTGAGCTGGTCCTCTTCGCTTGTGATGGTCTGCATCCCAACGGGAAGTGCGTCATTTTGGCCATGTACAGACCTCCGAAAAAGTAGCTCAAATATCCTCCTGCGAGCATAGAAATTAAATTTTTCGGTATCGCTCGAATAGGAGTGAATATATTTATATACAAATAAGTTCTCAAATAGGAGTCACTCGAGAGTGCTTCCACATAAAACAAAAGTGTGAAGAGTAGACTCCGTAAAAAACTCCCACTCTTCGAGCAATCCTGATCGCGAGCAATTTTCGCTGCCGAGTAAAATTAATAAATCTGTGCTCTGAGAGTGCATGATATTTATATCCTACACCACAAGGTGGTTAGGGTATTATGTCTTTGTGCATTTGTTTGTAACAGGCAAAAGGAAACGAGATAGACCCATAGTTCCATTTGATGATCTGCATAGAATCACTTTCTGAGTTGATTTATGCATGTCAGTCCGTCTGTCCGTCCGTCTGTCCATGTATTCTTGTGAACAAAATGCAGGTCGGATTTATTATCCGATTGAGATGAAATTTTGCAAACAACATTTGTTTGGCCCAAGGACGAACCCTATTGAAATTGGTGATAATCGGTAAAACTTTAGATATAGCTCCCATATATATCTTCGTCCGATTTGCCTTCTATTGTGCACCAAACGTGTAATATCATCCCGACTAGTATGGAATTTTGCACATACCACCAAATTAGGCCTGAAAATAAGTATGCCAAATTTTATCGAAATCGGTTCAGATACAGCTATAGCTCCCATATATATTGTTCATCCGATTTGTTATTTTTGTCCTCCGCAGCCGTAATATGCACTCTCTAACAACAATATTTGGGGAAATATATCAAATGCAGCTCAGAAATACCTTTGCTAAATTTTATCGAGATCGGTTCAGATTTGGATATAGCTCCCATATATAACTTCGTCCGATTTACATTTATTGTGCACCAAACGTCTAATATTTGTCCAAATGGGATGGAATTTATCACATACGACCGAATTTAGTCTAGAAGGTAGTATGCCAAATTTGGTGAAGATCGGTTCAGATATAGTTATAGCTCCCATATATATTGTTCATCCGATTTATTGTATTTGTTCCCCACAACTGTAATATGCACTCCGTAACAACGATAATCAGGGAAATATATCAAATACAGCTCAAAAATATCTTTGCCAAATTTTATCGAGATCGGTTCAGATTTGGATATAGTTCCCATATATATTTTTATCCGATTTCAAATTAATTTCGCACCAAATGGGCAATACAAGTCCGAATTTAAAAGATACAAATGCTTCGGCATATTTAGTCCTTTGAATTTTAAATTATAATTATAATCTTAGCGTGTATGATTGAATTCTCCCATAAAAACTTTTAATTATTAAGTGGAGCTCAACTAAATTAGCAAAGTGGTGTAGGGTATCATAAAATCGGCCCCGCCCGACTTTAGGACTTTCTTTACTGGTTTTCAATGTAATTGTTAAGTTTGGGTAAGGTTTTTACCGATCCCTTGATACTGAGAATGAAAATCATTGTTTGTTTTGTCTATGGAGTTGAGTGGGATTAATAATATTCCCTTAGACCTTAATATTGGAGGTCGTCGTTCAACCGAGTTACATGTAACGGTGTCACCAAACTGCACACAGTCATCTTTAATCGGTGGTCCATGTTAGACGCAAACCACTGCCTACAAATCTTGCACCAATCATCGACCTTCTGTGCCGCGCTAACGTTCTCGTTCATCTGGATGTTGATGTGCCTACATGCTCACATGTACTGTACCATCACCGCATCTGGTACAAGTTTCTGCCAACATTCGCGCCATCATCAAGCCATCGTTGTGCCAGGTTGCTACCAAAATACCATCAAAGTCCGCTTCTATGACAAGTAGATATCAACATCTATGCTGCTACAGCTCATAACGCTGCTGCTGTGGATTCCTATTTCCTAGCTTTATCCTAATTTAATTCCTAACATTATCCGGTAAATTTAACTTTGTCTACCTCATTATTGATGGTAGATCAAACTTAACATAAACATGACATATTTTTTTGAATATAGCAGTAACTACTAGTACCAGTTATATAGAAGATGTTAAATTTCCAATGTTAGAATATAGTACCATTTAGAAATTTCCGATTTTGTACATATTACCAACCACAATATCTAAATCTGAACCAATTTTAATAAGATTTGACAGAGGTATATTCGAACCCGGCATTATCATTCTTGTTGGGTGCATATTACGAGTGTGAGGGACTTCAACACCGAATCGGATGAAACATATATACATATGGGTGTGTGAGCTACAGCTATATCTGAACCGATTTTTGATGTACTTGCTTCTAGACTTAATTCGGTCAGATGTACCAATATTCAGGTCATTTGGACAGATTTTGGATATATATTGGCCATTTAGTACATAATTAATCCAAAATCAGTTCAAGATATGTGGGTGCTATATCTAAATTTGAATTGATTCTCACCAATTTCAATAGGGTTCGTCCTTGGGCTAAAGAAAAATTGTTTGGAATATTCCATTTCCATTGGATAAACAAGTAAAAAAGCTGTAAGTTCGGCCGGGCCGAACTTTTAATACCCTCCACCATTTGATACAAATTTGGCGATTTCCAAAAAATAAAATCCGTTAAAAATTCTGTTAAAATCTTACACGAAGACGTGGACCTACACAGATAATTTTCTGTCTTAGGCTGTAGTATCCATTACGAACTTCAAATGCCAAATTTGAAACAATTGCGGTGAATAATGTCGCTAAAATCATCAAAATACCAAATATCGGGAGGTACCGTTATATGGGGGCTATATGATAACTTGGACCTACATGGCCCATTTACGAACTTAACCTGCCTACTGGCAAAATATACATGTGTGCAAAATTTTAGCCTTCTATCTCAATTTGTTCGAAAGATAGCGTGATTACAACAGACAGACAGACACACAGACAGACGGACATGGTTAAATCGTCTTAGAATTTTACGCTGATCTAGAATATATATACTTTTTTGGGTCTGATATGAGTATTTCGAGGAGTTACAAAATTATGGTGGAGGGTATAAAAATGAGACTTGCATTTTGTTCACAAATACACATGAACAGACCGACGGACGGACTGACATGCATACATCGACTCAGAAAGTGATTCTATGAAGATCCTGTAATGTAACTATGGTTCTATCTCGCTTCCTTCTCCATGTTACAAACAAATGCACAAAGACATAATAAATTAAGAAAATATATCACATAAATGAAAACAACTTGTTGCATATAATTTTAAATAATTCTGACAGTAAGCGGGCCTCAGAGCTGCATTACGGAAGTTCTACACAGCTGTTCTGCCTCCTTATTGTACCATGTTTAGTACTTTCGTATACAAAACCACCCATACCAAAATTTCAAATTTTTAGTTCCACCCAAAACAAAATTTTACCAAATTTGTACTATTTAGTACAATTATTACTTAATTTTTAGTATTTTTGGTACATCTGTACATGGATTTTCCAAAAGCCCGGCCTTACCATGCACAATATGGATCGGCATGCAAAATTTCAAGATTCCACCTATGCATTAATTAAGTCAATCTGTGTTCACTTAAATGCTTTTTATACCCTCCACCATGCTATGGAGGGTATATTAACTTTGTCATTCCGTTTGTAACTCCTCGAAATACTCATAGTAGACTCTACAATGTATATATATTCTGGATCAGCGTAAAATTCTAAGACGATCTAGCGATGTCCGTCTGTTGTAATCACGCTATCTTTCGAACTAATTGAGATAGAAGGCTAAAATTTTGCATACATGCATTGTTTACCAGTAGGCAGTTCAATTTTGTAAATTGGCCATGTCGGTCTACGTTTTCATATAGCCCCCATATAACGGTAACTCCCGAAGTTTGGTATTTTCATGATTTTAGTGACACTATTTACCGGAATTATTTAAAAATTCGTATTTTAAGTTAGTAATGGGTACTACATCCTATGACAAAAATTTTTGTATGCAGGTCCAAGCTTTCGAGTAGCCCCCATGCCGATATTCGGTATTTTGATGATTTCAGCAACATTATTCACCGGAATCGTTTTACATTTCGTACTGAAAGATCCTAATAGGTACTGCAGCCTACGACAAAAATTTTTGTATGCAGGTCCAAGTCTTCGTATAGCCCCTATATAACGATACCTCCCGATATTCGGTATTTCGATGATTTCAGCGACATTATTCACTGGCATCGTTTCAAATTTCGTATTGAAATATCTTAATGGGTACTAAAACTTATGGCAAAAAAATCGTATGCAATTAAGCATCTTCGTATAGCCTTCATATAACGGTACGTCCCGATACTCCGTATATTTCATGATTTTTGCGACATTATTCAAATACAAATTTTGTATTTAAAGTTCGCAATGGGCACTATGCAGGTCCACGTCTTCGTATAGTCCTCATATAACGGTTTTCATCTACGTTGTAGTTTTCGGAATTTTTTTTTTCCTTCGAAATGGTGGAGGGTATTAAAGTTCGGCCCGGCCGAACTTAGTTGCTTGTTTACTTGTTCTTTTTTTAGAATTTAACCACTAAGAAATTGTATCCATATCATAAAACAAATTTGCCTGCCAAATTTTATCAACCTTATTGATTTTTCCAAAGCGAATCGGACACATATTATTATTTGGCTTACTTACATTGAAACATACATCGCTCTGATATCAGTTTTAAGCTTCTGAATAAATGGTATTAGTTTCAGGCTGACTGTCATACATAATAATTCCAACGAGTTCAAATTATTTCACCTCCGTTCAACTTTTAACAGAGCAAATTTAATTAGATGAACTTTAAGTGCTATCAAATGCCAAAAACTTAACATAGCCTTTTAGGCATTATGATATGCACTTTTAAACTTGTCGTGCAATCTTCTTCTTAGTCGAACATCCTTTACTCAGTTGTGTCAAAAGACAAAACTTTTGTGTATCTCAGAGAAATATTTAATAAGGATAATAACACAAAAAGGAGCAAAATCGAGAAATTTGATTTAATTAAAACGGTATTACAAAGTACAGGAAATGCATTGTAATGCCAAATATGTGTATGTGGCTGTGTGGGTTTATCGTCAAAGTCAAAGATAACATAACATAGCATAGCATAGGGGTCCAAAACTTGCAGAATGAAATCGGCATGCCCGAACTCATGGACAAAGGCATACCAAAGACTAATTAATTAACCGCACATAACATTTTTGAATTAATCATTTATAGAATAGGTGAAAGACAAGTAGACATTAACTACAAGGATATCAAATGGAATGAACCACTTAAACAATAATGATGTCCTCTGGGTGGGAGGGCGGTTGGTTGGTTGGTTGTTTGGATGGATGGATGGATGGTATGGTACGGTGTGCATTGTACGAGGTAAGTAAATGTGTATTGGGCCGTGTGTCTGTTTAACCTCTTTTTGAACAAATACTCATAAAAACTAATTACGCAGGTGTACATATCTACATACAAACATACTCACACAAACACAATCCATACATATGAAATGAAGCCAATAAAACCGCATTGAGTTGTTAATTAAGTGGCTTTTGACAATTTTGTTTTATTAGTGTTAGTAATTGCTGTTGTTATTCTTGTTGCCATAGTTGTAATATAATTGGCGTTGTCATCGATGTTACACTGCACAGTGGTGCCTTAATTAAATAAAATGACAATTTCGCCCCCAAAATACTATTTTGAGGTTTCGATTAGAAGATCGCTTATTTCATTTGAAAACGAGATTCCCTGAAAGTATCAAACTAGTTCTCTATGTGGGGGCTATACAGAATCGGCACAAAAAAATTACTTTAAAAATAATGGAAATATTGCCGGATGTGTGCGAAAAAATGAAGAAGGAAAGCAGCATCATTCACAGAAAATTCTCACGCATTCGTCGGAAAGCCGGTGCACCCGAAACATTGCGGATTTTGATCCAGATGCATAATTAAGTAATTTAAGTAATATAATTACTAAGCAATGTGGCGGACCCAGTGTAAATTATAGAAAGCATAGGATTATTTCAAGAATCGTTGAGGGCAAACCCCCATTTCAAGCGGCTTTTAAGGGTGTGAGGGACTTTAATGCAAAAACGGATAAAACATACCTAGGACCTACACCTATTCTAAACTGATTTCACCAATTTTGATACGATTTCTTACGGGCTGAATTCGTCCGTATGTGCCAAAATTCATTCAATTCGGGTTAATATTAACGAATTGGTGCAGACTAAACTTAAGATCGAGTAATGGGAGCTATATCCAAATCTGAACCGACCTCGATAGCATTTGGGAATGATATTTCTGAGCTGCATTTGATATATTTCCCCGAATATTGTTTTTACGGAGTAAATATTAATTTGTGGTGGACAAAAATAATAAATCGGATGAACCATATATATTGGAACTATATCTAACGGATTTTCATCCAATTTTACATACTTATTTCTAGGCTCATGTGTTAGGTCGTATGTGCTAGATTTCATCCTATTTGGACAAATATTACACATTTCGTGCACAACAAAAAAAAAAACAAATCGGAAGAAGATATTTATGGGAGCTATATATAAATTTTGACCGATTTTTTACCAATAGGGTTCATCCATGGATGTACAAATGATGTGTGCAAAATTGCATTTCGGTCGGGCAATAAATGCGACCTGTATTTTTTTTACAAAAATACATGAACAGACGGACGGACACACCGGCGGACATGCATATCTCGCTTCCTTCTCTATTTTACATATAAATGCACAAAAGACATAATACCCTGAGGTTCACATTGTGATATATCTACAATATAATGGTTACAACCTATGTTCGGTATTCCTCAATTTTTCAACGGATAACGGTGATATAGCTCCTCATTTTGAATTTGTATGGCGGAGGGTATCAGAAGTTCGACTCGCTACTACTACTACTCCAAATACCAAAGTCTCACTTAAATCTTAAAACACTAACTACTCGAAATATTCATAATAGACCCTACAAAGTATATATATTCTGGATCAGCGTAAAATTCTAAGACGATCCGTCTGCGATATCCGTCTGTCCGTCTGTTGTAATCACGCTATCTTTCGAACGAATTGAGATAGTAGGCTAAAATACATGCATAATTTCCCAGTAGGCAGGTTAAGTTCGTAAAAGGCCATGTCGGTCCACGTTTTCGTATAGCCTCCATATAACGGTACCTCCCGATATCCGGTATTTTCATGATTTTAGCGATATTATTTACCGTAATTATTTCAAATTTATATTTAAAACTCGTAATGGGTATTACAACCTATGGCAAAAAATATCGTATGCAGGTCCACGTCTTCGTATAGTCCCCATATAACGTGGTATAAGTGGTAGTTTTCGCAATTTTTTAAAATTTTTCAATTTCCTTCGGAATGGGGGAGGGTATTAAAAGTGCGGTACTTAGCTCCTTTTTACTTGTACTCTCTTCATTTTTCACTTACGTGGTGTTCCATGTTTTTTTTTTTTATTATTTAATTAGCTGCATAATTTTTTACTGTATAGTTTACATATACAGGGTTGTCCATATTCGACGGACCCATCTGGCAACGCCATAACTTTTGACAGAGATGTCACATCGCTTAATGACATACCGCGTTTGGAGCGTCAGTCCAAGCAGATTTTTACCATGAAACAATACACGCCACGCGAAATAGTTGAAATTTACATTCAACAGAAGAAGTCAATTGTGAAAACTCAACGTGCTTTTAAAACATTAAAAAATGTGAGAAGTGGCCTTCTAAGAACACCATTAAGCGTTTATACGAAAAATTTTCGACTGGTAAGGCTCTTTCTAATCCGAAGAGGACATATAAAAGTCGACCAAGGCGATCTGCCGAGAATATCGCTGCCGTACGAGCCAGTGTTGAGAGGTCCCCAAGAACATCCCAACAAAAACGCCGTTCTCAGCAGTTGGGCATGGCTCGGTCCACTTTACAACGGATTATTTGCATTGATTTGCATTTGTTCCCGTACAAAATTCAATTGACGCAAAGAATGTTGCCTGCGGACAAGCCTCGTCGATGGGAATGGGCCCAAAAAGTAATGGGTCCGTCGAATATGGGCAACCCTGTACCTTTGACTTGAGATTTGTATTGTCATTGAATTCTTCCGAAACCTTTGGACGATTTGCTTATCGTTTATAACGAAGGAAGACTTTAATGGATATCTCGTGAAAAAGATAAAAAAAATCATTCGGTCCAAAGATTCACACTTTTGTGATAGAGGACTCCAAATCTAAATACCTATACTCTTCCTTTCCACTCCTGATATTTTCTATCCACAAATATACTGTATAGTTATAAATTATTTCAAAAGCTAAAATAAAATAAAATAAACCACTGTCGGAATGAGACTACTCTTTTCGTTCCAGCCGTTGTTGTTCTTTTATTTCCTTGTCCTCCGCCGAACTTGTAGTTAAAGTGGTTTTTGGTTTGTCCGCATTTACAAACACACAGCTATAATGAATCATAAAATTTAGTTTAAACGTGTACTGTAAATACAAATACAACAACATGACATATTATTTCTAGAGAAAACAAGAAGACAATTTGGTGGAAATGTACCCTGAGTATGGAAATGGCTTGCCCAAAAAAATATTATAAATTAATATTTAATTACAATTTAATATAACAGTAATTAATGTTTATCAACGGAAAATTTTGTGCTACGAAAAAATAAGTGAATATAATCAAATATCAAAGCCACACACACACACTCACTCAAACACAATGAATGTTACATATCGGTTAGAGTTATTAATGATATTGTTTGGAAATTATGAACAAAAATGTAATCAATTCCATTGTACTTGACACCGACTGAAAGCAAATTAAATAATATTAATGTAAATGTAATTTATCACAAAAATATGCAATATTTTTAATTAAAAATATTGTGCAAATAGTATATACAAATAGTGTAAACAGTGGATGCTATCGAAGATGAAGAGTGGAGTAATGGTACAATAATTAAATTTTAAAGTATATTATTTTCAGTTTTCCCCGAATGGTATTTATTAACTAAATATATGGATGTATTAATGACAAAGCTGCTTTATTATCCATGTACCAGAATCTACTTTTTAATAACCGTTGTTTGACTGTATAATTATGTTTCAATATACTGATGTAATTATTTAGAAAAGCATTATAACTTATCATCGAATTTCTAGCCTGTTAATTAACATTTGAAACTAAAAACGCATTGGCAAAAGCGAATATGATTTTTTATAATAATTAGTCACAAACATTGTATAAATTGTAAATAATAAAAAAATATATTTCAATTATTTAATATTTTAAATTATAAAATTGGACTAATAATAAAAATAATATATAATTATACCTAGCTGTCATTTTGGACTTCTATTCTTGTTCGATGAAAATGTGAAATATAAATAAAAGAACAATAAAGAAAATCCAACAATTGGACGCCGACATACATATTTTCTATAGCTTCATACGGAGAATTTGTGAAAAAGAAATCATACCAACAAGGAGGAGGAAAATGTTCTTCTGGATCGATTTCATCTAAATTCATCCTATTTAGGAACGATAAACGTGAAATCGCATAAAGATATATTTGGGAGCCATATCCAAATCTGAACCGAACTTTTTAAAATGTAACGAGATATTTCAATGCTTTATCTAAAAGCTGGCAAAAAATATTGTTGTTGCGGAGAGCATTTTAAGGGTGTGAGGGACTTGAAGACAAAATCTAGTAAAACAGATATATGGGACCTACAGGCGCCACCCAAGAATGGTTACAAATGAGGTTCCTCCCTTCATTTCCAGCGCAGAATGGCCACCAAAATCTCCGGATACAAATCCGGGTGTGAGGGACTTGAAGACAAAATCTGGTAAAACAGATATGCAGGACCTACAGGCGCCACCCAAGAACGGTTACAAAATGAGGTTCCTAACTTCATTTCCAGCGTACAATGGCCACCAAAATCTCCGGATACCAAACTATTGTGTCTGGAAAGCAAGGTTGGCTCTAAAAAATACCAAAGTGTGTCAAGCAAGCGCTTCGCCGGGAAATGGCCAAAATACAGCAGATCGACAGCGTGTGACGGTTTCATTGGCCGTTTGAAAGCCCTAATTCGTGTCAAAGGTGACCAATTCGAACAAATCTAAACTTATTCTAAAATGTGATGCTATTTCCGAACAATTTTTGCATTCATTCAATAACATTTAAGAAAATATATAACAATTATGGTGTTTGACTTTGTTGCAGTTTTTTTTATCTCAACCTGTATAAAAAGGTGTGAAATCTTTCCCCGTAAAAGAACAATTGTTACATAGCCAGTGCGGCAAATAGCGACGTCTTCTGAAAAATAAGCACTGTTCACATCTATAACAACCAATCTGACCTCATGTGCCAACTACTCGGCCGGACCTTAAACCGCACCAAGCACTAAGACGTTGAGAATAGCAATGCTTCTCAATCAACTACTGATGTTTTAAAATCTATATCACTTATATTTGTTTTATCTATATTTTTTTATTCAAATAGAAACAAAATGATTTTCGATGCAAAAACATGACGCTGTTATGCGAAGTGCGAAAATTATGAGAAAAATTATGAGAAACGTACAAACCAAAAGGGAAAATATAAATAATCGAAATACAGGTTGTAAGCCCCAGGTCTCTTGCTTTACCTTATAAAAAGCAAAACGGTTATCCGATCGCGCTCAAAATTATTACGTGCCTTACAATACAGCAATTTTCTTTAAACTTTGCATAAATCAGTATTTCTGTAGAGTAAACATTTTAAATATAAATTCTAAATAAAAATTTTAATTTCTTCCTACATAAGAACAATTGTTGAAATTAAATATATGAGGCTGCTCTTTCTCCAAGCCCGAAGGAGCTAACCGATATAATTTCCAGTAACCGATATAATTTCGTGCTTTGTGTTTTGAAAAGAAATAGATAATACTAATGTCAAGTGCGAAAATTGATTCACTGTTTCTTGTACCTCCCCCACAAAATTTAAGGTCGACCGGTTCGAACTTTTAATACACCCCAAACCTCCATCATGAGGTAAAGAAAACCTTTAACGAAATAAAAAGGATTGCATATTAGGTCCACTTCCATTTTTGACAGTGAAATTGGCTGGTAAAAGGTATTCAAAATACCGTAAAGTTGATATTATCGATTTCCTGCTACAGTGGTTGTAATCTATAGCGAAAATGTCAAAAATCGAAAAAAATCTTTACAAATTGGCTGAAATCATTAACAAACCAAAAATTCAGAGATACCGCTATATTGGTGATATAAGAAATCATGGGCCTATTCCAGTCTTTTGTCACAGAAGACAGAACCTATTATAAACTCGGCTTAACTCTAGTTTAGTAAAAACTCTTCAATTTTTTTGAAAATTTTTTCAGTGGTAGGTATTTTAACCATGATCCCGGGAAACTATTTTTTTCTTGTTGGATAGGTATTTCCATAAGCTTTCAATCGATACCCATATTGTCTATATGGGGAAAGTGGATCCGGGTCCAGGCGGGGTCTTGATCCCGGACTTTTGGGTCAAAAATCTGGGGTCCCGGGTCCGTCCCCCAAGAAAAAAATAGTTTCCCGGGATCAGGGTAAAAATACCTACCTCTGGAAAAAATTTCGAAAAAATCTAAGAGTTTTTACTAAACTAGAGCTGTTCCATAAACTCTAAACCCACATTTTAAACAATTCCGCTAAAAATGTGTCTTAAATCATCAAAACCCGTATATCGGGATGTACCTTTATAAGATGGCCATCATCTTATCTCCAGTATTGAACATTCAACACATGTGTGTTAAAACTCAAAGCTTTGCATAGATTTCATTGCACTTTATCCGACAGATTGGATTGGAGTGAATGATAAAACATGCAAATTCATTTTAATTATGCCAAGGAAATCTTTGTAAAATTGCTAGTATTATTTCCTGTATTGTTTCCCGTGTTTTTTTTTTTTTTTTTGTGCATTGCTCTGTATAATTTTTTTATGAAGTGCATATTCCTGTATATTTTGGATATTTCCACATTTCATATGTTCTTAAATCAAAAAATATGAATAGGAAAAACAACTAAGCAAAGGCTATAGTCATGTGGGGCCGACCATATGATACCCTACAATACTGCAATATGTTAGAAGCCCCCTTATGTCGAAATCCATTTTGGAAGATTTTGCTTTTGAAATTATATCACAGAACACTGCCCAGATATTACCTCTTGCATTTGGACCAGGGACATTTGCCCAATATTTACGCACTCCGTCTTTCTGTGAGTTGTTGTGGCCCATTTTACAGCTAAATATAATCGAATGGTCATCCAAAATGTAAGAATTCTTCCCTGTCCTTAACTATCTTCTCAGGCGGGTCGATTGGCTTCAATTGTGTGATCAGGAATTTTTTTCTGTTTTTGGTTCATTTGAAACCCTACATATTTTGCGATCATCTCCAAAAGTAAGAGGCCCCTCTGTATCTCCAAATTTAGACTCATATGTATGATTTGCTTGTCTACGATATTTGGCTATATTCGTCAACTAAATCAACATAAAAAGACAAAAGTTCACATTTTGTGTACTTCAGATATCGAACTTCCGCTTCGATGGGTTCATAATTGTGGCCTACAGGGCAACTGCAAAATCAGGAAATTTTTCAGTTTTTGGTTCATTTCAATCTCTAAATATTATCCGATTATCTCCAATAGGCTTCTATTCTGGCTCTAGCCCCACCTCCATTCTAAATTTCGCGAAGATCGGGCCAAAATTGCGACCTATAGAGAGATTACAAATTAACATGGACAGACGGACACACGAACGGACGGACATACATATCTAGATCGACTCAGCTCGGAGAGATAGAAAGATTCATATATATTTTCCTATGTGGGAAATCAATATTTCGTGGTGTTACATAATTTTGGCCCAATCAAACTTATAATACCCCCAACACATAGTGTTGTAGGGTATAATAAGTAATTTACTCCAATTTCTTGGATAATAATTTAACCTGTTGCAGAATTTCCTAACATTATAACTGCCACCCACCACAACAGATAATTAACTTCAATACCTATTCCTCATGAACTGATTTAAAATAATTTTACACGAAAGAATTTATGTAAATAATTATGCAAAAAATGTATCTAAATAAAATATGTAATCACAGTTTGGTTTTTATATTTTTTTCTTTTTGTATTTTTACAAAATACTCTACAAATATTTATTTAGTGGCGCACAGCTTAAAAACATTATAATATTGTTATTAATTGCAAAGAGACCTTGCATTTTTTGTTGGTTTTTTTGTTGTTATGTTTATTTTGTCATCTTATGTAAATATTTCAGTATTTTTTCAACATTCCAATGAATTGTGTGTTATTCCATAAATATTTGTATAATTATTTTGTAAATAAATCTATGTTGAGCGAGAGATCCTTTTTGGTATGCACAGAATGCCGCTGATAAAATTGATGATGCGTTGATACTTTTGGTTTCTTTTTTTGTAATTTTTTTCCCGAGGTTTATCTACAATTGTTGAGTTAATATATTTGTTACAACAGTATGAATGGAATGCATTGCAATATATTTCATCTTTAAACTGTATCCTATAAATGAAACCCTTAAAACAAGGGATTTCTAGGTAGCAATGTACAGGGTGAGATAAAAGATAGCAACAAAGTCAAACGCCATCATTTTTAAATTTCTTCAATTTCATTGAATGAAAGCAAAAATGTCGGAAATAGCATCAAATTTTAGAATAAGTTTAGATTTGCTCGAATTGGTTACATTTGGCACGAATTATGACCAATGAAACCGTCACACGCTGCCCGAATGTTGATCTGCGGTATCTTGGCCCATTCCCAGCAAAGCGCTTGTTTGAGGTGATCGACACTTTGGTATTTTTTAGTGTCAACCTTGCTTTACAAAGTACTCCGGAAACAATATTCCAACTGATTGGTATCCGGATATTTTGGTGGTCATTGTGCGCTGGAAATGAAGGGAGGAACCTCATTTTGTAACCAATTTTGGGTGGCGCGTGCTGTGCGCGATTGTGCTGAGTCCTGTTGGTATGTCCAAGTTCTGCGGCCAAAATGTTTGCGTGCTCAAGGCTTTAATACACCCTCCAGAATATTTTAACGATAATATTCAGCATTTATTCTGATGCCACGGTCGATCAATACGAGCGGAGAGCAACCATCGGCTGTTTTGGCGGCCCACACCATCACCGTGGCCAGCGCTTGAGTTCTGGTGGTCAACCGAAGGAACACATTTTCAGCTGACCTCTTTGGCAAGTAAACACGATCATTTTGTTTATTTACAAACAGCTGGACAACGAATGTTTTCTCATTGGAGAAAACCAAATTCGGCCAAGCAAAGCAAATTCGGTGTAAGTTCTTGCACTTTTTGTAATTTCAATGACTTTACCCCGAGCTCATTTTTCAATATTTGCCGAATGAAATATTGCGATATGTTCAGCTCACGAGCCATATTTTGGCCACTGCGACGCGGATTTCGATCAAATCGCTTCTTTACTTTTCGAACCATTTCTGCTGATGTTGCTGTTTTCTTCCGTCCACTTCCTTGACGTCGGGCTACGCTACCAGTATCACGGAAACGAGCGATGGTACGAGACGCAAAAGATTTATTCACATTTAATTGCTGGAGTGCTCTAACCAGTTGTGGTTTTCCAGCCAAATATAAAGAAATCACACTATAACGCTTAAATTCCATCACGAATAACTTTTTTTTTGTAAAATTCTCACCAAAATGCTTTTGTACGCTTGTAAACAATATAATGAGCTGTCACTGGAACAATTATAACAGCTGTAGGACGAGTTGCTTAGAATGAGAGCAGTTTGAAGTTGGCTGCAGTTTTTTCATCTCATCCTGTAGATGTGCCAAAGGGTTTTTGGAACATCGAACTTTTAGGTTACGAAAAGTTCTAAAATGCTACTAAACTTTTAAAAATTTTAAATTTGTTGTTGCAAAATGGTCAGGCTTTATCCCTTTATTGTTGTTTTTATAAAAACAACGTTTGTTTATTAGTGGAGAACGATGGTAATGTTTACCAGGGGGTAAGGCAGGGAATACCTAGGTTTCGGAAGAGCCACCAATCCTCATCACTTCCCGTGTTTTTTGTCTGGGATATTCTCCCTAGAAGTTATTTTATTCTCCCCAGAAGTTATTTTTAAAAGTTATTAAAGTTAAAGGCAAATTTAAAAAAAACCCTCGAGTAATACTGCTAAAATCATAAAAATATCGACTATCGGGAGGAACCATTATATGGGGGCTATACGAAGACCTGGACCTGCACGAAAACATAGTACCCATTGCGACTTTCAAATACGTAATTTGAAATAATACGTGAAATAAAGATGTGGACCTGCATACGAATTTGATTGCCCTAGGAAGTAGTACATATTAAGATCTTCTAATACGAAATTTGAAACTATTCCGGTGAATAATGTTGCTGAAATCATCAAAATACCGAATATAGCGAGGTACCCATATATGGGGGCTATACGAAGACGTGGACCTGCATACAAAAATTGTTGTCATAGAATGTAGTACCCTTTACGAACTTTAAATATGAAATTTGAAATAATTCCGATAAATAATGTCGCCAAAGTCATGAAAATACCGAATATCGGGAGGTACAGTTATATGGGGGCTATACGAAAACGTAGACCGACATGGCCCATTTACGAACTTACCTGCCAACTGGTAAACTATGCATGTACGTAATATTTTAGTCTTCTATCTCTATTCGTTCGAAAGATAGCGTGATTACAACGGACAGACAGACGGGCATCGTTAGGTCGTCTTATAATTTTACGCTGATCCAGAATACATATACTTTGTAGGGTCTATTATGAATATTTCTAGAAGTTAAGCAAAGCTAATATAGCCTCCAAACAATGGTGGAATATATAACAAGTTAAAAAGCAGTAAGTTCGGCCGGCCCGAACTTTGAATACCCTCTACCATTTGAACGAGTTTGGAAATTTTAAAGAATAAAATCCGTTAACAATTAAATCAATGTTAAAATCTTAAAAATACCGAATATAGCCGTTATATTGGGGTCTATACGTCGTGGACCTACATAGGCATTGTTGTTATAGCCCTTACATATTCAATTCGAAACTTGAAATTAAAGGTGAATAATGCTGTAAAAATCCTCAAAATACCGTACATAGGGAGGTACCGTTACATCGGATCTATACGAAGACCTGGACTTGCATACACAATTTTCTGTTACGAATTTCAAATACAACATCTCAAACAATTTCGGTGAGTATTGTACCTAAAATCGTCAAAATACCGAATATAGGGAGGTACTGATATATGGGGCCTATACGAATACCTGGACCTGCATAGACAACTTTCTTTCATAGGCTGTAGTATCTATTGCGAACTTCAAATACTATATTTGAAACAATTCCGGTGAATAATGTCGCTAATATATGATATTTAAACGATTTAGAAAGGTACTTAAAGTAGGTACTTAATATAGGTCCCACTTTCTGTGGTCATAGTTTCAATACACGTTATCGTATAGCCCCATATAAAAGTCGAAACTTTTTTTTCAAATTTGTTATTGCATTGCATACCAGATCTCGGAACTTATAGACTTATTTTCATTGTGAAGGGTATTAATTTTGTGTCTCGGCCGGACTTTATTGATGTTTTACTTGTTTCCATTACAATCTCAATTTCTTGTGGGTTGTTTTAAGTTTACACTCAGGCGTTCTGATGGTTCATTTTTCACATCCTGTTATGTTTTGTATTCATTTTTTTGTTTTTGGTCCGGATGGTTATTATTGTTGATGTTGTTGTTGCTATACCACTGTTGTATATCTTTACATATACAAACGCAATTATTGCATCTAAATACCGGAGATTACGTTAAAAGCACGTTCATCGGATATAATCATTATTGTCATCGGCAGTAGCAGGCAGTAGCAACATCATCGACAACAGCAAAAACAACAACAATATCCAAAGCAACAGTATCACAATCAGCGTCATTATCAACAGCCAGAACAGTAGCAGCAGTAATATTATTGGCTAACAGCGACCACGACAGCAATGTCGTCATTGTCAAACGAAGCAGCCTGAAGTGGAAGGAGAAACTTTTAATGCATAAAAACCCATTTTAATGTCGATCCGGGTAACAAAGTGGCATGCCTGTTTACATAAGACAGGAATGGGAAGATGGTTGTTTTTTCATCTCACAAGGAAGTTGTCTTAATCGCCATGTTGCTGCTATTGGTGTTTATGATATGCAGAAAATGGATTTATTATTTTGCGCTAAACTAAATAAAAATGATTTGTAAATCAAACAAGTTTTTTTTGTCCACAGAGAAGAAAAAATATTTTGAACTTAATTCTGATGTCCCTTTCGAACTTTTGTTACTTGTACTCCACAACTTTCTTATACCCTACACCAAAAGGTGGTCAGGGTATTATGTCTTTGTGCATTTGTTTGTAACAGGCAAAAGGAAACGAGATAGACCCATAGTTCCTTTTGATGATCTGCATAGAATCACTTTCTGAGTTGATTTATGCATGTCAGTCCGTCTGTCCGTCCGTCCGTCTGTTCATGTATTCTTGTGAACAATTTATTATCCGATTGAGATGAAATTTTCCAAACAACATTTGTTTGGCCAAGGACGAATCCTATTGAAATTGGAGATAATCGGTAAAAATTTAGATATAGCTCTCATATATATCTTCGTCCGATTTGTTTTTTCTTGTGCATCAAACGTGTAATACCAGCCCGAATAGTATGGAATTTTGCACGTACGATCAGATTGGGCCTGAAAATAATAATAATATTTGGGGAAATATATCAAATGCAGCTCAGAAATACCTTTGCTAAGTTTTATCGAGATCGGTTTAGATTTACATTTTATTGTGCACCAAACGTCAAATATTTGCCCAAATGGAATGGAATTTGGCACATACGACCGAATTGAGTCTAGAAGGTAATATGCCAAATTTGATGAAGATCGGTTTAGATATAGCTATAGCTCCCATTTATATTGTTCATCCGATTTGTTGTGTTTGTTACCCACAGCCGTATTATGAACTCCGTAAAAACGATATTCAGGGAAATATATCAAATACAGCTCAGAAATATCTTTGCCAAATTTTATCGAGATCGGTTCAGATTTGGATATCGCTTCCATATATATCTTTATCTGATTTCAAATTAATTTTGCACCAAATGGGCAATAAAAGTCTGAATTTAAAAGATACAAATGCTTCGGCATATTTAGTCCTTTGAATTTTAAATTATAATCATAGGGTGTATGATTGAATTCTCTCACCAGCCCGACTTTGCTTAAGAGTCGGCAAGGTTCCAACGACTTACAATATTGTTGTACAGTGTAATTAAAAGATATGATTTTATTTGCCAATATTTACATTATCTCTAATATTCCATTTGATTTGTCTTATCACTCTTTCAGGGTTTCGAATTTTGTTTACATTTTGGAAGAATTATTAATGTGTTCTTATGCCTCCCCCCACCCAGAGGACTTTTGATTTAGCAATATCCATATTACTCCATAATGATGCTGTTGCCAATGATTTTGCCTCTGGTGCTGCTGCTGCTTGCAAATATAAACACTAATATTTAATTACAAAATTATTGATAGAACTCTCTTTTAATTCACTTGATTTCACACAGTCGAACAAACACACACACAACCATACAGATACAATCACTTACGAATAAACACTCACCAATATTAAGTAATAAAATTTTAATTAATTTTCATTTCGAACAATTTCTGCCTTTTAACTCATCATTTTGCTGCAACTATTTATCTTACATCAAGTTTTCATGTACATTTTACGGTTTCTCCTCCTCCGCCTCCTCGTCTTCTGCTGCTGCTTGATTCAGGATGACTTTGTCAAAGCCTCTGGGCAAGGTTGTTGTAAAATTAATACCAATTTCAAATATAGAACATTTGTAGGCGGTAGGTGCCAGCTAGCTTAAAAGTAAATATGGAATATTTGCCTTAAGTTTTGTATTTACGGAAGATGCCCTCAAAAGCTGGCTTTAACATAATTAACAACTTTATTTAGAGTAAAGCTGAGTAGATATTTGCCTAGAATCCATAAAGATGATGAGAATTAATAACCAAGTGGCAGAAGGAGTAAGAATTTTGCATAAAGGGGTATAAAATTGGTATTGAGTGTGCGAAGATGTGAGATCGGAAAATGTAAAAGCAAACTTGTCGATGACTTGAAAAAAATCGGTAATTTTTATATTAATGTTCGGTTAATGGTGCTGACGATGCTGGTTCTCTGGATGTGGACGATTTGTTGGTAATCGAGAATTATGATTTTGTACTCGGGTTATAGACGAAGTGTACGCATATCATTTTAGATAAATCGGCGTTGGATAACCGTTCATGTTCGGTAGCCTCATGAGTTCGAAAGAAGAAGTATATGTCGTCTAAGATGAATCAGGGACTTGTCGGATAATAGGGAAATCATTGTGTAAACGTCGACGTAATACGTCGAAAAAGTCGGAAACATAGGCAAAGAATAAGAGTTTTTAACATAAACAAGCTTATTAAGCTTAAGCTTATTATAATTGTTAATGTCCGCATGTTTATTATCTGAGAAATCATTGTATACTTTAATAAAGGCGACAAATATGAAATGAAAAATATATAAAAACAAGCTAAAAAGTATCAGTTGGTTCTGACGACAGACTTATAACCTCAGTCAATGTTCGATTATTTAAATATATTTTGACTTCTCCTATGATTATTCAAATTCTTGACCCTCTATTAAGTGGGTTCTAGAGGAATAAGCCAATATTGTCCATTTCGTATCGGACCTAAAGAAATACGACGTAAATATTGCGACGTGTTAGGTCTTTGTAACAGATCCTGTGTTGATAGAAATATTCACATGTGTCAAATCTAGCTGGAATCGGATGTTAATTTCGCGTTTTATAAGCTTAATGGATGTTCAAAATTTCGACCTTTTGTGGGGAAGGTCCCAGAAGGAGTGCAACGATATATTCCGTATTAATACCAGATCTTGGGTTTTTTAAATTACTGGAATGTTTGAAATTTGAAGACAATCGGACTCCAGCATGACATTTTATAAGAGTTGTATTTATTCAAAATTTTTACCATTTGGTGGAGTGGACCGATATTATCCATATTTGCACCTGAACTAGAACTGACGCAAATATTAGGATTTGCAAAGTTGGAGCAAAATCGGATTATAGCTTATATATATATATATATATATATATATATATATATATATATATATATATATATATATATATATATATATCTATATATATATATATATATATCTATATATATATATATATATATATACGAAATTTTGAAAATTTCGTCGTTTTGTGGGGGAGGTACCAGAAAAAGTGGACCGATATATTCCATCTTAACCCCAGACCTTTTGCTAATAAAATTATTGGGATGTACGAAATTTGAAGAAAATCGGACTCTTACATCACATTTTATAAGAGTTGCATTTATTCAAATTTTGGCCCTTTGTAGTGGGCCGATATTGTCCATTTTCACACCTGGTGAACGGACGGACTGCAAATGTCCTGAAACGGATTTGGTCCAAAGAGACCTAGGGTATAAAACCGTTATTTCGAATAGGCCCTTTTTGACTGTATCAAACGATATATACCCTCTGTAGCCATATGGCTGAGGGTATAAAAATCATTTTATATCTTCATAAAAAAATAATACAGCCTCAAATTTTAAGTTTTTGATGTAACTTTGTCAAATTTGGAAGATTTGCACAGGAAACTATCATCATTATGATCTGCAGGGTTTATAACTTAGGATGTATTATGTGGGATATTTTACAATATTTTAGAAGTTTATGACATTTATGTTTTTTTTCGTGAAGTTGTAAACATAAAAATTTCGAATGGGCAATATCTACTATATACCTCTAGAGTTCATGAGCACTTCCAATTCACTATTAATACTTGAACCACAGAATAGCAAGTCAAAGATTGTTAGGGAACAACGAGCCGAAATTCCTGTGGAGCAGAAACTCCTGTGTAAATAAATTACGGGCCAGTCAACTTAACGAGAGCCTTAGCAAAAATGTATTCCCAGCTAATGTTTCTGTTAGTCGAAGGACCTTTTTCAGGCTCCTTGCAGTACCAAGTCTTGTGTAGCATCTAACAAAACCACCACTATATTTGAGAAGCATCACCAAGTTAATTGGAATTATTTACCTTATGCGGTAAACGATATTTGTCGAACTATATAACCATTTTCTGCAATTTACTTGATCCGATATTGATGTTGCAAAACTTCTGGTGTTCTTTCCACTTATTCATTAATGTTCGGCCACTTACTTCCAGAGTCTCCCACTCTGGGATCATTTGGGCTCATTTGTGAGTCCCGCTGCCCCTGCTGGGAAAAATTGATTTATTACAGGTGTTCGAAGGGTTGATATACAACAAGATTTGACGATGCCCCGAAAAGGGCAGTCGCTATAGACAGAAGATTTAATGGGTCTTCTACAAAGAAAAGACACTTTATAAAATGTCTGTTGATCTAATACTTCCTATAGTTATTCTGTTGATAGAAGGTCTTCTATAAAATTCGTCTATGGACAGAAATCTCTTACGAATCTTTTCATATAGAGGAACTCTCCCAAGTTAGAATAACCTTGGAATAAGTGGATAGGAGAACTTGTAAGACTATTTTATGTGTGAGTGAAATATTCAGCTTCATCACCTATCGAAAAAAAAAATCGACAGGTCTTCTATAGAGGAAACCCATTAGAGGTCTCTTATTGAGAAAAGACAGATCTTCTGTTAATCTCCACAAAGCTAGCAGTTTCTCACAATTCCCTTTTATTCGAGCCATTCCAAAACTTCATATTTAGTTAAAATGGATTTTCTTGAATCTCTTGTTCGATTCAAGCAGCAGTTTTACGCCTTGTTTCATACTCTATCTATTTTTTCATAGAGTCCTTTTCCCATTAAACCCACAAAATCAACAAGAACTGGAAATCGTTATAATTTATAAAGCTATGGCACTCTCAACTCCATGTGTGAATGTACAAAAATGGGCATTTGCCTATATTTTGGCCTAAACGGTAATTTGGCCAAGGACTTGAGCAATGCAACAACACATTCGGGTGAGAAATACAAAACGAGACTCTTAACTAATTGTTAGTTACGAGTGTATGTGGTTTTTGTACACAAACATCCACCAACACACATACAAACAGACTTATAGGTGTTTATATGCCAAATGAGTGTTGCTTCGTCCCCCCTTCACTCTCCACACTACATTGAAGCAAAAGTCTTAATCAAGTTTTGGCAAATATTTTACTACTGTGTGGTTAATATTACCTTTTATCGTTTCCGTACAGCACTACTATGATATATGGGTTCGTACGGTACGGAAACAAAAATGGACATTTACAATAGTCATATATAGACGACACCAACAACAACATAGGAGTACAGGCCTTTACTGCAAGATGGTAATTACAACAACGAAAAGGGTATCAACATTAAGCAAAGAACTATGTTTACAACCAACAACAAGAAGTTTTATAAACATATGTACAGAGGCAATGATATAACTTGCCAGAATATAAACTAAATTGGAAAACGTAGTTTCTACAATTAGATTTGTCTTGTAAACAAAATTTATTATAATTCTTATAGTCAGTAATACCGAGTTTATTATTTTTGGCCGAACCGTTGTACTGACAATAGTTTTGAGATGTGAAGCTACTTTGTTTGTATTGTCCCCATACAGGGTTTATAACTTAAGCTTTGCATGAAAATTCACCCTAGAACCCTTTTGTTTCGCTTCATTATTTAAACAGCGTTTTGTAAATCGGCTAAGTGACAGAAATAAAAGATTATTTTTCTGTCGATATGCCTATTCATGTGACCATGTGCACAATTTTTCGATCAATAGAAAACGGTTTCAGATATACCATCATCGGGATACCCCATACCCAAACTATAGCTAATATCAATTTCAGACTTTACGGAATTTATATTTTGAAGTCATATAGTTTAATATTCTACACGATTATTCCTCAAAGACACGTTATCTTTTGAATTCCAATCCCCTTTTATTAAAATCTTTAAACAGCCTCCACCATTTGGAACGAATTTGGCAATTAAAAAAAAAAACAAAACAAAATCCGTTATAAATTCTGTTAAAATCCTAAAAATACCGAATATAGCCGTTATGTAAGGGTATATACGACGACGTGGACAATCATAGGCAGCTTTTATCAAAAGTCATTACAATATTGAAATTCGAAACTTGAAAAAACAAAACGGTGAACAATGTAGCTAAAATCATCAAAATACCGAATATAGGGAGATACCGTTACATTGGGGCTATACGAATACGTGGACCTGCATAGACAATTTTCTGTCATAGGCTGTAGTATCCATTACGAACTTCAAATACCAAATTTGAAACAATTCCGGTGTATAACATCGTTAAAATCATCAAAATACCGAAAAAAGAGAGTTTCCATTATTTGGGGGCTATACCAAAAGGTGGACCATTTTTAATACCTAAAGTCCTGACATAATACACATTTGAGTAGAATTTCATCAACCTACTTCATTTCGTTCGCTAGAGTGATTTCCAACGACGGATTGACGGCCAACTATATGATACCCTTCACCACTATTCTCATTTAGCAGAGCTCCCGTGAAGAACTTATCCAATTTACATATATGGCGAACAATAACCGTAAAATCGGGTGAGTATGTATATCGAAGCTATATAAAAATCTGGACCGATCTGGAAAAAAATTGGCAGAGGTATTTTCGAGCTGTATCTGATGTCTGGTATCAAACATCGTTGTTGTACATATTACGAATGTGAGGGTCTTAAACACCAAATCGGATGGAACATATATATCGGAACCGATCTTCACCAAAGTTGATGTACTTATTTCAAGACTTAATTCGGTCGGATATGACAAAATTAAGGTCGTATGGACTGGTATTGGCCATTTGGTGGACAATTAATCCGGAATCGGAAAAATGTATATATGGGAGCTATATCTCAATTTGAACCGATTCTCACCAATTTCAATGGGATTCGTTCTTGGGCCAAACAAATATTGTTTGGAAAATTGAATTTCAATTCAATTGGATAACAAATTCGACGTGAGTTTTGTTCACAAGGACAGACCGACAGACGGACGACAAGCAGAAATCGACTCAGAATGTGAATCTATGAAGATCCTCAAAAGTAAATTTGGGTCCATCTCGCTTCCTTCCCCATGTTACAAACAATTACAATTACATTGACGTAAGAGAAGAACCTTGATCTCCTCATCTAAATGGTTCAATGCAGTCAAGAGGAGGCTCCCGGTTGCAGATCTCAGGGCGACATTTCTACAGGTCTGAATACTTTTCTATTGTGTTGCACTCGCATTCGCAGACCACACTGGAGCCGCATAACTAACCACAGACCAAAAAATCGCTTTATAAGAGGTCAACAAATTTTTCTTATACGCGCCCCAAGTGCTGCGACTAGCTCCTTGAGAACTTAGATTTTACTTTATCGCAGATAGTTGTGGTTTGTCGTCCATCCCTCGCATGGAGGAGTGATAGGTGTTCGCCCTGACAAATGTGTCATAAACGACAGGAACCCGCATCACAATCGTATAGTCAACCGCATAAGTTACGATCTCAATGTCATCTGGAGGGAGCGGAATTCTGGAAAAATAGATGTTTTACATTTCCGAATATATCACCCCACCTTGGGGAACTCCCTGTTTCAGTCTACAAGTCTTGGACTTCTTGTTCCAGAATTTTACATACGACCGGGGTCCATACATATATCCAACTTTTACAACTTGGCCGGAGGGTGGTGTTCTTAATGCTCTCGAACATCGTGGCATGATTGACATTATCAAAGGCTTGCGATAAGTTAAGAGTCACCACTACTATTTCATGAATCCCCGACTAATAGGTGTGGATAAGGCGTGCAATGCTCTTGTGGTACTATGTTGTGGTACTATATTGATTGATGCTGGGGATGACTAAGTCTTCAAGAGTTTTTGCTACTAGCGACAATAGGGAAATTGGCCTGTATGATTCGCCTTTGATGGTGTCTTTGCTGGCTTCAGAAGCGGGGCCAATCTTACCCATTTTAAAGGATTCAGGAACGTTGTGGATTGTTTTAACATTGCCTTTAAAATTTCGATAGGACCAACGATTGGAATTATTTAACATTCTGGCTGATATTGATATGACAACATGAGCCATTCGCTTATCGCTTCTATCGCTCTCAGGGTGCTTGACAAATTATCTCCTAAAATTGCCAGAAGTCAAAGACTGCCGTACTATCGAGTTTCTTCTCATTACCCAGCGTCTGCTCATATCGGTTCCAATGTTGCAACACTTCAGGTTGTCCACCCAACTTTTCCGCTTTTGCTCCTTTACCAACTTGTGTTCCGCTCTCAGTTTGCTGATTCGGGCATAATTAGTGTTGGTACACCGCGGCTCATCACGCTCATTCTCTCTCCTCTCTATTTCCTCTGCTGAGTTAGGAAATTTGGTCGTATTTCGGGTACTTGACCAGTAGGTATATAGCGAGCTGCAGTTTTGATGAAATTTATGAAATCGGGCGATCTGCTTGTGGAGACGATTACCGGAAGATGGCCCGATCCAAGAGAAATGTTAGATTACCAAGTCACGTCATTTATCAAACCGGGTGACACGATGGTTTAATATGGCAGACTTCATATTCAGGTGGGGACATCCTCTCTCTGCCAGCGCTGAACAACACTGAACCATTACGGAACGTTACTACTCATGGTGCGCATTAAAATCCCTTTGTGCCATTGCCTTTCATGTTATGTTTTGGCAAATAGCTAGATTTAAAGCTATTAAAAGGCGTGAAATACACAATAAAGCTCCCGCTACCTACTAACAACGGATCACTAGAGACTAGCTCAAGCGAGTTAGGTCTGTGTGTAACAAGAACGCTAATCCCCAACCTCTACTTCTGGTGCAACCCTTCCGCAATAAGATGTAAACATTACATCATTGTAGTCTGCAATTTTCACTGATATTCATTTCATGCACCGCTGCGATCAAAATTTTCCTCCGAATTACAAATTTCACTGTCTAATAAATTTTACCTCGGAGTCTGTTGCATTTGAATAAACCAGAATGGGAACAGCAGTATGTGGCGTAAGGTGCTGCGGAAGAGTTCCCCACTTCGACAACGAATCGGATGTTGACGAAGAAGTGCACTTTCGGTGAACATCCTTGTTGCAGAACGATGAAATGTAATCTCTCACGCTGTAGTCTCCCAACCGGGTTAATCCGAAACAATTCCTAAAATGCATCCATTCCTACTTGAATACTTAGTAAAATACTTTCGTTCCCTTGCTTTAATTTTTTGTTAGGATATCTTGCTGAGCTTTTTGTGCCTTGATTCAGTACTTGCCTTACCTAGACTGTAAAATCCTTTAAGCTTATATACGTATATGTTTGCTTGAGTTGAGATCATTTCCTTCTTCTTGCTTCGATACTTGTGCTGTATAACCGCTCTTTAAAGGTCCTTACGTGAGTTTTTTCTTAGAAAAATATTAAAGTCGTCGCGTATTCTCGCTAGTATAGTTATAAAGGTGTCTTGCTACAGAAAACTTATGTGGCCCTGCTAGAGTACAGGGTTGCCCATATTCGACGGACCCATCTGGCAACGCCATAACTTTTGACAGAGATGTCACATCGCTTAATAACATACCGCGTTTAAAGCGTCAGTCCAAGCAGATTTTTACCATGAATCAATACACGCCACGCGAGCGCTCTGAAATAGTTGAAATTTACATTCAACAGAAGAAGTCAATTGTGAAAACTCAACGTGCTTTTAAAACATTAAAAAATGTGAGAAGTGCGCCTTCTAAGGGACCGCCACTGAAAGTCCTCAGGACATTCAAGAAGTGCCTCTTCATGACGAAATAGTCACAGTTTGGTGCGGCGTTAGTGCGAAAACGGTCATTGGGCCGTTTTTCTTCCAAAATGAAAATGACCATGCTGTTACCATCAATCAGGAGCGTTATCGCGACATGATGACCAATTTTGTGATGCCAATTATTCGTCGAAAGTATGAGGCAGTTCTGGTTTCAACAAGACGTCGCATAACAAAACATGGGTCCGTCGAATATGGGCAACCCTGTACTTATTATGGAATTTTGTAGCAACATTTTTCCGTACTAGAGCACCTTTCTGTAGAACCGCACCCTTCGCTTGACTACTCACAAAGGTCCATTGCTTAAAAATCCTTAAGGTCTACTGCTTAAATCTATTCTAGTAGTTACAGTACTCCAAAAGAATTCAAAAAACTAACATTTTCTAATTAAATGCAGTCATTGAGATTTATGGTACTTATTATGGGAAATTGCTTTGGAATTTTTTTTAACGATTTCCGAAGTTTCCTTAAAAAACTATTCATAATTGTGTTTCGATTAATCTTATTGTCATTTCAATAAATCTCCACAATT
Organism: Musca domestica; assembly: GCF_030504385.1. NCBI lineage: Eukaryota > Metazoa > Arthropoda > Insecta > Diptera > Muscidae > Musca > Musca domestica. Next base: position 14,440,777 of record NW_026712363.1, on the reverse strand, counting down.
TCTCATTTATTCTGAAAATTACAGTTCAATATGTTTGGTATAAGAATTTGTATTGGAGGTACTAGATGCAATTCTGTGGCAACAATTCCTGTTTGTGATTAAAATGTTATTTTTTACTTTTAGCCAACTACACTGGACAACAGCAAAATATGTATTAAGATTTGCTGAGGAGCTTTATTCTAGGGTATATACAGAGCCTGCAACAAAAGTACAAACCGTCGGAAATTAAAAAAAGTATTATTTGTATAAAATCGAAAAAAAAAATGCTAACATTAATTTTTAGTGAAATCGACACTAATATTTGTTGTACAGTGTAATTTAAGACAGCAAAGATCCTCAATGTACACATATGTCTTTGCAAGTTGACTTGCCAATGTCCCTCATAAAATTGTGCACCGACCAAGTGATGGTTAGTTTATCGTTTGGTCAACTTGATAATATTATTATTAAGTTTGTTGCCTTCACAGAGCTGGCTATAAAGATCCAAAGTGTTTTGCTTCAGAACCATATACACACATGGACATTTTTATGGACATACATGTATGTATTCCAACAAATCATATGCAAAAGGAATCTAAAATTTAATTTTGGTGGTAAAAACCAAAGTTTCCTCAATTTCGTAAAAGTTTTCTTCTTTCTTACCATAGGCCGATACATATGCACATAGTGGTCAGATGACTGTGTGAATGCATGTTTATGACATTTATCATTTTTCGTCGAAGAGGTGCAAACCATCATGTCATTGTAGTGGTTGACTCGTTGCCAGATACTGCTAATGACAAGTGTCTTGTCGCAGGGACATTTGTTATATCCAGAAAACCCCAAATTAGTTATCAAAAATTGTGGTCATTTCATCATCATGTTATGATTTAGGTTTTGATTTCCTTTTAATTTTCGTTTTGGTCTTAATTTGACAGGATCTAGTGAAAAGTAGTTGGCCTCAAAAGGAAATGACGACAGTTTTTAAATTGCTGTTTTTATTTTGGATTATTTGATTAAGAGAGAATTTGATTTTACATTTGAATTATAATTGAATTTGGGAGCTCAATGGAGGGAATTGTTGAGTGGGAGCGGGCCAATCAGCCACAAATAATGAAAGTAAATATAATATGGTTCAAGAAAAAAACAAGTAAAAAAGCCGTAAGTTCGGCCGGCCCGAACTTTTAATACCCTCTACCATTTGGTACAAATTTGGCAATTTCCCAAAAAATAAAACCGTTAAAAATTCTGTTAAAATATTAAAAATACCGAATGCCTATACGACGACGTGGACCTGCATAGGCGACTTTTGTCATAAGTTATCACAATATTTAAATGCGAAACTTGAAGAAAAATCAGTTTATAATGTAGCTTAAATCATCAAAATACCGAATATAGGGGGTACCGTTATATGGAGGCTATACGAAGACGTAGACCTATTTGGCCCATTTTCTGTTTTATGCTGCAGTATCTATTACGAACTTCAAATACCAAATTTGGAATGATTCCGTTAAATAATGTCGCTAAAATCATCAAAATACCGAATATCGGGGGTTACCGTTATACGGGGGCTATATGAAAACATGGCTCATTTTTTGACGTAGGATGTAGTATCCATTACGAACTTCAAATCCCAAATGTGAAATCATCAAAATACCGAATACCGGGAGGTACCGTTATATGGGGGCTATACGAAGACGTGGACCTGCACAGATAATTTTCTGTCTTAGGATGTAGTATCCATTACGAACTTTAAATACCAAATTTGAAACAATTCCGGTAAATAATGTCGCTAAAATCATTAAAATACCGAATATCGGGAGGTACCGTTATATGGGGGCTATATGATAACTTGGACCTTCATGGCCCATTTACGAACTTAGCCTGCCTACTGGCAAAATATACATGTCTGCAAAAATTTAGTCTTCTATCTCAATTTGTTCGAAAGATAGCGTGATTACAACAGACAGACACACAGACAGACAGACACACAGACAGACAGACGGACATGGCTAAATCGTCTTAGAATTTTACGCTGATCAAGAATATATATACTTTGTTGTGTCTGACATGAGTATTTCGAGGAGTTACAAACGGAATGACAAAATTAATATCCCCTTCATGGTATGGTGGAGGGTATAAAAAAGGGAATGGGTTTGTTAAAGGATGACTGTCTGAAGAGTGAACATCGAAAATTAGAGATAAATCTATCTACATCCGATTATTGCTTCATAATCCATTTCCATTTCAATTTTTTTATGCCACACTGTGGATATCGAAATTTCGCCGCTTATTTGTCTGGCCCAAGGATAAGACCTATTTCATTCAGTCAGAATCGGTTCAGACCTGGATGTAGCTTTAATATATGTCTTCACACGATTTCAGGGCCGCGTTTTCGTATAGTCTTATAGAAAGGTAACTTCCGTATATTAAGTTTTTAGTGGATACCAACCTGTTGAGCGGAAAGTGGGGTACATAGGTCTAAATTTCTCGTATAATCCCCATAGAAAAGTATTTCCCGATATATTCTTATTTTACAAAGAAATTTGGTATTTAAAATTTGTAGTGGATACCAACTAGTCAGGCAGATAGTCTGCTATATAGGCCTATATTTCTGGTATAGCCCCATAGAAAGGTACTTCCTGATATTCGGTATTTTGATGGTTGTGGCCATATTTTCCCATGAAATTTGATTAGACTTCGGAGAAAATCGGTTTAGATATATAGCTTCCCATATACAGGTTTTATCCGATTTGGTGTTTAAGTCCCTCACATTGGTAATATGCACTCCACAAGAATGGTATTTGTTACCAGATATTAGATACAGACATGAAATACCTCTGCCAAATTTTATCAAGATCGGTTCAAATTTAGATATAGCTACCGATTTCGGATTAATTTTGCACTAAATAACCAACATCAGTCCAAATGACCTGCATTTGGGCACATCCGACCGAATTCAGTCTAGAAGCAAGTAAATCAGCTATAGCTCTTACTTATATGTTTTAACCGATTTTGCCTTTAAGTCCTTCACAAGCGTAATATGCACTCCCGAAGAATAATATTTGGTACCAGATATCAGACGCAACCCAGAAATACCTCTGTCAAATGTTATCAAGATCGGCTCAGATCGGCTCCCATATATATCCTTAATTCGATTTCAAGTTTATTGTGCAAGTAATGGCTAATATCAGCCCTAATGGAGTGAATTTTGGTACGTAGGAGCTCGGCTCCGATATATACTTTTTTAATATAATCCCTATGGAAGTGATATCATGCACACTATAGCAATATTATTTGGTATAAAAAATTAAAATGTCTCCATCAAATTTAGTGAAAATCGATGCAGTTTCCTCCCATATATTTGTTCCCTCCAACAGCAAATTATTGCTTCTCTGAGGTTAGCATCAGAAGTTCTCAAAATATTAACGGTTTAAAATGGACGCCCTACAGCTCTCAACGAAGGACAAATAGACGTAACATTTTTTACAAGGTTAGTGTTTAGGACATCTCTGAAGCCCCATATTTTGGATGGTCAACGGATACATAGTAGTAGAATAAGCTCATCGTTAAACTTTATTTCCAAATTTTCTAGAGTTTAATTGTCATAGCTTGGAAACAAAATAATGCCAAACAAGTAAAAAAGCAGTAAGTTTGGCCGGGCCGGACTCCTTTTGGATAAAATCATCAAAATACCAAATATTGGGGGTACCGTTATATGGTTGCTGTACGATATCGTGGACCTTTATAGATAATTCTCTGTCGAGGTATAAAGTACCAACAAGGAACTCCTTGTGAGGATTTTCAGACAATTCCGATGAAAAATGTGGGTAAAATCATCAAAATACCGAATATCGAGGGTACCGCTATATGGTGGATGTACGATATCGTGGACCTGTATAGACAATTCTCTCTCAGGGGGTAAAGTACTAGCAAGGAACTACTTGTGTGGATTTTAAGACAATTCCATTGAAAAATGTGGCTAACATCATCAAAATACCGAATATCGGGGGGTACAGTTATATGGGGGATATACGATATCGTGGACCTATAATTCTCAGCCGAGGTATAAAGTACCCACAAGGAACTACTTATGTGGATTTTCAGACAATTCCATTGCAAAATGTGGCTAACATCATCAAAATACCGAATATCGGGGGTACCGTTTTATGGGGGCTATGCGATATCGTGGACCGATATAGCCCATCTTCGAACTTGATTTGCCTGCAGACAAAAGAGAGATCTGTGCAAAATTTCAGCTTCCTATCTTAATTTGTTTAGACTGTAGCGTGATTACAACAGACGGACAGACGGACGGATAGGCCTAAATCGTCTTAGAATTTTACGCAGATCAAGAATATATATACTATGTTGGGTCTAAAATAATTATTTCGATGAGTTACAAACGGAATGACGAACTCCATATTTTTTTTGGTGGAGGGTATAAAAATATAAGGTCTGTAAAGTTCACACATCATTCAAATTTTTAGATATCCCTAAGATGAATTTTGATCAGTTTTCTGGTATTTTCAATAATTTTCGAGATATCCACGAAATGAAGACTCGTTATAAGGAGTTCCATTCATTTATAAATAGTTTAATAATATATAAAACAAAATTAATTGATTGAAAAAAATCAGTGAGTTCCAAACCTTTTTTTGAAGACACAAGACGATATGTATCCTTATCAACGCCCATATTTTCAGAGTTTTAAACAACCCCCGAGATAACATCGTCTGTGATTGTATAAAGCAATATAAGCTACCCAAAGTTTTCTCTATAAAAGTTTCAAGTATGATTTTCACATGAAATCAAAATACACTTTTTCCTCCACTTCCCCAACCCACTTGCCCCCTTTTTTCTACCCTCAAATATTCTGACAATTTAATTGTCATTAAATCCAAAATCCCAGACAATTTCCATGTGACACTCATATTAAATGAATTGAAAGATATGGTTTAATATTAGGATAACCTTTGATCTGTGTATGAGTGTGTGTATGTCCTCTCCTGTAGCATATATGTGTATGCATGTGCGTGTGTGTGTTGGATGACAATAAAAATAAAGACATTCAAAATGTATAAAAAGTTCAAATAACATTACCTATGGATGAGTATTTTAACACCTTTTATAGCTTCCTGGTGAAACACGCAGTGTAAAAGCATTGTCCCTTTGCTCCTCCAATCAGGACATTTCAATGGTTATGCCGATGCTGTATCGTAGACGACGCCGGCAATACCAACACACAGGAAGTGGATATCTTTAACAATCACTGCATCAGTGACAATATAATCAAATAAAATGGTAAAAAGTGTTGTCAAATGGTGCAAAAATTAGATTTCCTTAGCTAAAGGATATTGGACGTTCCAAAAAAAAAGAAAGGAGAGCATAATAATAATATGAGAAGAGGAAGAGGCAAATGGCATCAACGGTCACAACGGCAGTAGCAGCAACGCAAAATGAAAACGAATGTGACAAAAGCTGGATATGCATACACCCACACTACAAAGGTACACTTCACTATATATGTGTAAATGTATATATGTACATGTATGTTTCGCTTCTGCTGTTCATTTCTGAGTGTATGCGTTCATTCAGTTTCCCATGACAAGGGCCAAATAACCGTTTTGTTCAGCTTTAGGTCCGTTGATATAGAGACGCGGGAGGTTCTAGCAAATGAATATTGAGAGTGCTTTTAACCTTTTTGATAGACACACACACACACAAGCATGCTATGCTTCACATACATATGTTTATACACATATGTATATAAAGGGTTATTTTCTAAGAAATTGAGAAACATCAGTAGCAGGAAGTTAAGCAAACAGGGAAAGGTAAAAACTTCCATTTGATTCACACAGGAAAAGATTTTAAATGTAAATAGGTTGAATGTTATAGGTTATAATAAGGGTGTTAGTTTTAGCCATGACAAATAAAACGAATAAAAAAGCGGCCGTGCCGAACTTTGAATACAGGGTTGCCCATATTCGACGGACCTTTGGGCCTTTTGGGCCCATTCCAATCGACGAGGCTTGTCCGCAGGCAACATTCTTTGCGTCAATTGAATTTTGTACGGGAACAAATCCAAATCAATGCGAATAATCCGTTGTAAAGGGGACCGAGCCATGCCCAACTGCTGAGAACGGCGTTTTTGGGACGAATTTGGTAATTAAAAAATAAAATCCGTTTGTTAAAATCTTAAAAATGCCGAATGTACCCGTTATATTGGGGTCTATACGAAGACGTGGACCTGCAGAGACAACTTTTGTCATAAGCCATTACAATATTCAAATACGAAGCTTAAAAAAAATCTGGTTAATAATATAGTTAAAATCATCAAAATCATTGGGAGGCCCCGTTATATTGGGACAATACGAAATTTTCTCTCACAGGCTGTAGTATCTATTAGGAACTTCAAGTACGAAAATCGTCAAAATATCGAATATAGGGAGGAACTGATATATTGGGCCTATACGAAGACCTGGACATGTAGCTCCCATTACGAACTCTAAATACCAAAAAACGAGGGTAACGTTGTATGGAGGCTATACGAAGATGTGGGCCTTCATACCCAATTTTTTGTCATAGGCTGTAGTACCATTACGATTTCTAAATACGGTGTATATTGTCTTTAAAATCGTTAAAATATCGAATAATAGGGGGTATCGTGGTATGTGGGCCATGCCATATCGTGGGCCTATATAGACATTTCTCTTCTAGGGCGTAAAGTATGCAGAATAAACTCCTTTTGCGGATTTTACGATAATGTTGAAAAATTTGGCTAGAACCATAAATACCGAATATCCAGGGGTACTGTTATTCGAACTTGGCCTGCCTGCAGGCAAAAAACTGATCTAAGATAGCTTGCTATTGTTATTCGTTTTGATTCTAACGTGATTACAACAGGCGGACATCGTCTTTGGATTTTACGCTTATCAAGAATATATATATACTTTGTCTTGTCTAAAATTATTAATTAATAATGTATATTGTGTCTGAGTACAAACCATAAAGCTACGACTTCAATACCTTCAGCGGAAAAACAAAAAGTGAATTTTATTTTTTCTTCGACGAATTTGATATTAACGCTCGTTCATTCGACAATCATCGTGCGTAAAATATTTTCTAAAATAAACAATTAAAAAAGCTGTGAGTTATCCCGGTCCGAACTTTCAATGCCCTCCACGATTTAAAAGGAATTTCCACATTAAAAAAAAAAAACATTAAGTTCGGCCGGGCCAAACTTTTAATACTCTCCACCTTAGGGTAAAAGAAACATTAGAAGAAATGTGGCAAAAACCATTAAAATGCCGAATATCGGGGGGTACCGTTATATGGGGGCTACACCAAAACGTGGACCTATAATTACAATGTTTCCCCAGACGAACTAGGACCCATTATGACCCACAAATACCAATTTTTAGACAAATCAGTGAAAAAATGTGGCAAAAACCATCAAAATACCGAATATCGGGAGGTACCGTTATATGGGCGCTATACCAAATCATGAAACCATACATGCAATGTTTCGCCACCGGAGCTGGAACCCATTATGACCAACAAATACCAATTTTCAAACAAATCCGTGAAAAAATGTTGCATAAATCATCAAAATACCGAATATCGGGAGGTACCGTTATATGGGCACTATACAAGAACGTAGACCGATATATCTCATTTTCAATACCAACCATCCTAGACACAATGCAAATTGCTAAATTTTGGCGCTCTACGTCAAATAATATGGGTTGTATCGGGATTTCAACAGACAGACAGACGGACATCGTTAAATCGAATTAGAATTTTATGCTGTTATGAATATATATACTTTATGGGGTCTAAGACGAATATTTAAGGATGTTACAAACGGAATGACAAAGTTATACCCTCCTTTCCAAGGTGGAGGGTATAAAAACAGTAAAGAAAGTCTTTAAGTCGGGCGGGGCCGACACTTCGCATATTTAGTGGAGCTTCACATAACATTTAAAAGTTTTTGTGGGATAATTAAATTATACAAGCTAGTTCAAAGAACTAAATATGCGAAAGAATTCGTATCCAATTCGGGAAAATATATATATGGGAACTATATCCAAATCTGAGTCAATATTATTACTGAGCTGTATTTGATATATGTCCCTGAATATTGTTGTTACGGAGTGGATATTACGGCTGTGGGGAACAAATATAACAAATCGGATGAACAATATTTTTGGGAGCTATAGCTATATATATATATATATATATATATATATATATATATATATATATATATATATATATATGTATATGGAATTTGGGAGTTACGACCGAATTTAGAAGCTTGTACGTTAAATTGCGTGATATATATATATATATATATATATATATATATATATATATATATATATATATATATATATATATATATATATTTTGGCAGTTTGGTGCACAATAAAACGCAAATCGGACGAAGTTATATATGGGAGCTACATCCAAATCTGTTCCGATCTCGATAAAACTTAGCAAATTTATTATACCCTACAACACTATGTGTTGGGGGTATTATAAGTTTGATTGGGACAAAAATTATGTAACACCTCGAAATATTGGTTTCCCACATAGGAAAGTATATATGGATCTTCCTAGCTCGCCGAGCTGAGACGATCTAGCTATGTATGTCCGTCCGTCCGTCTGTCCGTCTGTCCATGTTAATTTGTAATCACTCTACAGGTCGCAATTATGGCCCGATCTTCACGAAATTTTGAATGTAGGTGGGGTTGAGGTCAGAATAGAACCCTATTTCTTTTGGAGACGATCGCCAAATGTTTAGGGGTTGAAATGGACCAAATACTGAAAAAATGTCGGATTTTGCAGTAGCTATACAGGTCGCAATTATAGACCAATCGACCAATCGGAATTTCGCACGTAGCTAGAGTTTAGGGCGGGGAAGAAGCCTACCAATTTGGGTGGTCATCGGATAATATTTAGCGGGTAAAATAGAACATATCTTTGGTGTTGAAAAAATTCAAAATTTTTCATTAAACCGCGAATATTTTATATCCCGGCGAAATCACAAAGCCATGACAAGGTTACTTCTGATCTTTACATTGATGTTAACATCCAACAAATCGGATATATAGCAAAATATGTGCGATATATATGTCTATCAAAGAAGATATGCTTGTAAAATCTCTTATATGTCGAGAACGGCTGAACTGATTTCGACAGTTTTCATTAATTCAGAATGGCCTCTTGGCAGGAAAGAAAAAGCGTCTAAAAAAATCGCATAAAAATATCTCTCTATAGATGAAAATGTTGATTTTGTAACATTTTCTCATATTTTTTCAATTTTATCATATTTTTGGCATATTTTCATTTTGAATTAAACATTTGGTAATATTTCTACAGCTAACAAAACTAAGTAGTTAGGATATCAGGATATCATATACAGATCGCATTTATGGGCCGATCCTTACGAAATTTTGCATGGGGATAAGATGAGGGTCAGAATAGAAGCCTACTCTTTTTGGAGATGATCGCCATATATTTAGGGGTTGAAATGGACCAAAAAACTGCAAAATTTGTCAACAGGTCGTAATTATTGCCCGATCCTCACGTACATTTGGATGGGGGTTACCGGACATTGCAAAAGCCAAGCAGTTTTGGATGGCCATCCCAAAAATATTCAATGTGTGAAATAGTTTGCCAACTTTTGTAGACAAAATACGAAAATGTCCATTCCGGTGACTTTTTGGAGAATTCACAAATACAGGAAAGACGCACTTCTGACTATTTCGTTAACGCTGATTTCGTTGCGTTTCAGTCAAAAACCAATAATAAATGTTAATCTTTTGCCACGTCTGAGGGATTATAGGTCTTTGGGAAATATTGGTTCCAGATCTAGGAAGACCATTTACGTGCAACATCTACCAATAAATTGGAAATGAGCAAATTAGTTTAAGTTGCTATTATTCGAAAATTAGAGAACGAAACCTGATGGTTTTCTTTTATTATTTGTCACAATATCTTGTGGAATTCTTTCGAGTATCTCGCCTATATAAACTGTATCGTTTATTATAGTGTTGTAGGGTATTCAACGGTCGGCCCCGCTCGACTGTAGCCTTTGCTTACTTGTTTCTTTCCTGTATTTGATATATTTCCCAAAATATTGTTGATACAGAGTGCATAATACGGCTGCGGAAGACAAAAATAAAAATTGGTTGAACAATATATATGGGAGCTATAGTTACATCTGAAGCGATTTCCATCAAATTTGGCATACTTTTTTTCAGGCCTAATTTGATTGTATGTGCAAAATTCCATATTATTTTGGTTGATATTACACATTAGATGCACAAAAAAGGCAAATCGAACGAATATATATGGGAGTTATATCTAAATTTTGACCGATGATCTCCGATTTCAATAGAGTTCGTCCTTGAGGCAAACAAATGACTTGTGCAAAATTTCATCCCAATCGAATAATGAATGCGACCTGCATTTTGTTTACAAAAACTCATGGACAGACGGACGGACAGACTCATAAGACGGACATCGAACGGAAACGGAAACTAAATCGAAATAAAATTTTATGCTGATCAAGAATAATTTGTCGGGTCTAAAATGTATATTTTGAGGTGTTACAAATGGAATGACAATCTTAATATACCCTCCATACTATGGTGGAGGTTATAAAAATGACAACTAAAATTATGATTTTTCTTTATGTGCTGTTATACCCTCCACCTTGAAAAGGAGGGTTTATTAACTTTGTCATTCCGTTTGTAACATTCCGAAATATTCGTCGTAGCCCCATAAAGTATATATATAATAATGATCAGCATAAAATTCTAAGTCGATTTAACAATGTGCGTCTGTCTGTTGAAATCAAGATACAGCTCACATAATTTAACGTAGAGCTTCAATCATTCAATTTCGCAGAACAATTTGTATTGTGTCTAAAATGGTTGGTATAGCCCCCATATAACGGTACCTCCCGATATTCGGTAATTTGATGATTTTTCCACATTTCTTCACGGATTTGTCTGAAAATTGGTATTTATAGGACATAATTGGTTGTAGCTCCTTTGGCGAAACATTACATGTGTAGGTCCACGATTTGGTATAGCCCCCATATAACGGTACCTCCCAATATTCGGTATGTTGATGATTTTTGCCACATTTTTTCCACTGATTTATTTAACAATTGGTCATAATGGGTTCCGGTAGCGAAATATTGTATGTATAGGTGGTACACGTTTTTGTATAGCCCCCATATAACGGTACCTCTTGATATTCGGTATCTTGTTGATTCTTACCACATTTTTTTTAACGAATTTGTCTAAAAATTGGTAATTGTAGTTCATAATGGGTTCTAGCTCCGGTAGCGAAATTTTGTATGTGTAGGTCCACGTTTACCTATAGCGCACATAAAACTATACCCACCGATATATTTTGATAATCCTAGTCATGTTTACCCACGAAATTGTTTCAAATGTAATATTTAAGAAGATTTTGTGCAAATCTACTTATATCGAACGGTGTAGTTCCCTATCTAAACTATGCGTATGAGTGATATGAAATTTATGAAATCACTCCTACGTTTGGAACTGTGGTACCGAACTATGAACTAGATTAATACAACTCTACTCCACAGTCTTCAATATTACATCCCAGTAATAATTAGGTCAATTTTATATAAAATAGTCAAATTTTAATTCTCTGCTCTAAATTTGCCACAATCTACATTATAACCCTATTCACAAAATACACATTAAACGTATTTGCATCGCATATACATATGCATTTCTGCAACAAAACTGCCATACTAAAAGCCAACTACGCTGACTTTAATTGGATTGTAAAACGTTATGTTTTTCTTGCGACATCGCAGATGTACGGTTTTTTTTCGTCTTCTTGTTGCTTCATGCTGTATGCAGTTCGAAAAAAGTGTACACCGTGCATTGCATGTATTTTTTTCTACGCTTCTACTGCAAATATGCCCTTAAGTGTTCAAGCATCAAATGACGAAAAGCGACGATGAAAAAACATCTCTGGGAAAAATGTTCTTAAAAAAAACGGCAAACAAAATTGAGAGTATGAATTCGGTTCTTGCCTAGCTTTGATTTCCATCTCAGTACCCATGGTTTTGTGAAATCCAGTGTAAAGTTTGTTTGGTGTGCTGTGTTTTTTTTTCTCTGGACATTTCTTTTTTGGCCACCATAAGTTTAACACATTTTTACGAGGATTTAATAGACATCGACATAAGATTACTAAAGGGCGTTAGGCTTTATGGAAATTAATGTGAGCCCCCAGGCATAAATGGATAAAGTGTTGGAGGGCAAAATGTCTCTTTCGGTAAAAGGAATTTAAAACAAGTAAGCAAAGTCTATAGTCGTGCGGGGCCGACCATGTGATACCCTACAACACTACAATATTTTAGAAGCCCCCTTATATCGAAAACCATTTTGGAAGATTTCGCTTTTGAAATTAGATCACGGAGCACTGCCCAGATATTACTCTTAGCATTTGGACCAGGAACATTTGCCTAGTATTTACGAACTCCGACGTGCTCTCTCTTCAGGTGTGCCTTTGGCTTCAATTGTGTGATCAGGAATTTTTACTATTTTGCCATCATCTACGATATTTTGCTACATTCGTCAACAATATCAGCATAAAAAAGAGAGAAGTTCGCCTTTTGTGTATTTCGGATATCGCATGTAAATACTGGGAATTTTTACACAAAAGTAGTTGTCCATTCTACCCGCTGTAATAAACTCTAACTTCATGCGAGATTTCGTGTCCTTTGGTTTCTATTTGTGACCTTTATAACGGCTTCAAAATCAGGAATATTTTTAGTTTTTGGTCCATTCCAACCCCTAAATATATTGCGGACTCCTTTGAAAACAATAGGCCTAGCTACCTTTGTGAAATTTCGAGGATCGGACGATAATTGCAATCTGTATATAATAACCTCAACCTGTGTTGTAAGGTGAAAAAATATTACAAAATATACATTTCAATATTATAAGCCAAGTTGAAAAAATCGCATGCGACAAAAAGTATGAAAAAATAAAAAATTTCACAAATTACTACAAAATCTATATTAACATCGTTACTGACATCTTTCTCTGCGATTTTTTAGATTTTATACTTTTTTGCCAAGAGGGCATTCTGAATTGACAAAATTCGGTCCGGAGATATAAGCATTTTAGCTAACATCCCCTTCCTTTGTATATATGTGTTGTATATATTTCGCTATATATATATCCCATATATTTACTATAGGCATCTACGTAACGGTCAGGATTGACCTGTTCGTCTATTTGTGATTTCGCCGGGATTAAAAATATTCGCGTTTTAATGGAGAATTTGACTTTTATTTAACACAAATGTTATGGTATATTTCACCCACTAAATATAACCCGATGACAATCAAAATTGAAAGGCTTCTGCCCAGCCCTAAGCTCTAGCCCCGTGCTAATTTCCGCTTCGATTGGTCTATAATTGCCACCTGTAAAGCAACTACAAAATCATTTTTTTTCAGTCCATTTCAACTCCTAGATGCAATGCAATCATCTCCAAAAGAAATAGGGTTCTATTCTTGCCCTATCCCCACCCCCATTCTAAAATTAACATGAACAGACGGACGACTCAGCTCGGTGAGATAGGAAGATCCATATATACTTTCCTATGTGGGAAACCAATATTTGGAGATGTTACATAATTTTTGGCCCAATCAAACTTATAATACCCCCGACACATAGTGTTGTAGGGTATAATGATACATTTTGTTGAAAACACAAATGGTATTTATAGGTATTTATATAGCGACATAAATGTTAAATCGGACATACGCATATATAAAGTTTTAGCTACATCTGCACCGATTTCCTTCCATTTTAACAGATTACCGTCTTTGCTAAATTCAAATCCGAAATCCGAATCGAAGTCGAACCGAATGATTCGGCTCATACTGTGATTTTTCGCAGATCACTAAAGAGAAATTGTTGGTCTACTTCGTGTCCTTTAACACATGCATAACATCGGTTCATGTCACTTTGTTTTATAAACACTGCGTTTCTTGATTAGTTTATACATTTTGTGCCTTCAAGTGGTACTTTCGGTTAATACTGCAGTCCCTCTCCTCTTTATCGGAGATTTCAATGTGGGTTGTGTTCGTCTTGCAGCCTTCTTTTTACCGTATTTACCCTCTGGCTGTGTGATCGTAATTTTATCCTAAATCACCATCACCATCTTAAAGTATATATATATAAGTATTTTCTTGGTCAGCGTAAAATTCTATTTTGATTTAGCGATATACATCCTCCTGTCTGTCCGTCTGTGAAAATCAGTCTAGCTTCCGAATGAAATGAAGTAGGTTGATTAATTTTTACTCAGATGTGTGTCAGGTCGGTTGGACATTTGGTATTGAAATAAAGGTATATAGGTCCACATTTTGGTACAGCCCCACATAACTATACCGAGAGATTTAAGGTATTTTGGGTGTTTTAGTCACAATTTTAATCCGAATTTGCTGTAAATTGGCAGGATGTGTTTCCATTGCATAGAACTATCAATATAACTACTGGGTGAGATAAAAATACCACAACAAAGCAAACGCCATAATTTTTACATTTTTTCCTGTCCTGTTGGAATGTCCAAGGTCTGCGGCCAAAATGTTTGAGTGCCCAAGGCTTTAACACACCCTCCAGAACATTTTCGCGATAATATTCGGCACTTATTCTGATGCCACGGTCAATTAATACGATCGGAGAGCGAATATCGGCTGTTATGGCGGCTCATACCATCACCGTGGCCGGCGCTTGAGTTCTGGAGGACATTTTCAGGACATTTGTTTACAAACTGCTGGACAACGAATTTTTTCTCATCGGTAAAAACCAATTTTGGGCAGTTCGCAACTTTTGGCCAATTTTCTCTCAGTTGCGGTGTAAGTTCTTGTACTTTTTGGAATTTCAATGGCTTTACCCCGAGCCCATTTTTCAATATTTGCCGAATGGAATATTGCGATATGTTCAGCTCACGAGACATTTTCGGCCACTGCGACGCGGGTTTCGATCAAGTCCCTTCTTTACTTTTCGAACCATTTCTGCTGATGTTGCTGTTTTCTTCCGTCCACTTTTTTCACGTCGGGCTACGCTACCAGTATCACAGTAAGGAGCGATGGTTCAAGACACAAATGATTTATTCATATTTAAATGCTGGAGTGCTCTACCGATAGCCACTTGTGGTTTTCCAACCAAATATAAATCATCACTAAGTACTTTTTTCTGGAAAATTCTCAGCAAAATGCTTTTGTACGCTTGTAAACAATATAATGAGCTGTCACTGGAATAATTTTAACAGCTGTTGTACGTGTGGCTTAGAAATGACAGCACTCTGAATTTGGATGCAGTTTTTTTGCACTGTACATTGCTATTTATTGCGAAAATTGTTATACGGCCAAAGAAACCAAGTTAAAGTAAAATCGATTGGAAAACATGGTCAAGATCCTTGCAATAACAACATTAGAGGCTATTCAAAAAAGTGGCCCGATGTTAACCATTTTCTGAGAGTTTGCTATGTCGTTACCCCTAACTCCCGTATGACCTGGTACCCATATAATGCGTACTACACCATGTTGAGAGTAGTTGTTGATTGAATTTATACATTTCAAACAGTTTTAGATGACATTAAGCCAGTTCAGACACTCTGCAATCGACCGGACCTCCGCTTTTAAGATCCTTATATTAACGCTCTGTTTAAGATCTTAGTTTGGCACTTTTCTTCGATACCTTAAAAGAAAAAGCGATCGCAGTAGAAATTTTAACAGTCTTGTAGGTCTGGAACAGATCATAAACCAGAATATTACACAGCGTCATTTGTCGTTTAACAAGTCTCTCGAATAGAAATACATTCTAAAACAAGTAAGCAAAGGCTACAGTCGAGCGGGGCCGACCGTTGAATACCCTACAACACTATAATAAACGATACAGTTTATATAGGCGAGATACTCGAAAGAATTCCACAAGATATTGTGACAAATAATAAAAGAAAACCATCAGGTTTCGTTCTCTAATTTTCGAATAATAGCAACTTAAACTAATTTGCTCATTTCCAATTTATTGGTAGATGTTGCACGTAAATGGTCTTCCTAGATCTGGAACCAATATTTCCCAAAGACCTATAATCCCTCAGACGTGGCAAAAGATTAACATTTATTATTGGTTTTTGACTGAAACGCAACGAAATCACCGTTAACGAAATAGTCAGAAGTGCGTCTTTCCTGTATTTGTGAATTCTCCAAAAAGTCACCGGAATGGACATTTTCGTATTTTGTCTACAAAAGTTGGCAAACTATTTCACACATTGAATATTTTTGGGATGGCCATCCAAAACTGCTTGGCTTTTGAAATGTCCGGTAACCCCCATCCAAATGTACGTGAGGATCGGGCAATAATTACGACCTGTTGACAAATTTTGCAGTTTTTTGGTCCATTTCAACCCCTAAATATATGGCGATCATCTCCAAAAAGAGTAGGCTTCTATTCTGACCCTCATCTTATCCCCATGCAAAATTTCGTAAGGATCGGCCCATAAATGCGATCTGTATATGATATCCTGATATCCTAACTACTTAGTTTTGTTAGCTGTAGAAATATTACCAAATGTTTAATTCAAAATGAAAATATGCCAAAAATATGATAAAATTGAAAAAATATGAGAAAATGTTACAAAATCAACATTTTCATCTATAGAGAGATATTTTTATGCGATTTTTTTAGACGCTTTTTCTTTCCTGCCAAGAGGCCATTCTGAATTAATGAAAACTGTCGAAATCAGTTCAGCCGTTCTCGACATATAAGAGATTTTTCAAGCATATCCTCTTTGATAGACATATATATCGCACATATTTTGCTATATATCCGATTTGTTGGATGTTAACATCAATGTAAAGATCAGAAGTAACCTTGTCATGGCTTTGTGATTTCGTCGGGATATAAAATATTCGCGGTTTAATGAAAAATTTTGAATTTTTTCAACACCAAAGATATGGTCTATTTTACCCGCTAAATATTATCCGATGACCACCCAAATTGGTAGGCTTCTTCCCCACCCTAAACTCTAGCTACATGCGATGAATTCCGCGTCGATTGGTCTATAATTGCGACCTGTATAGCTACTGCAAAATCCGACATTTTTTCAGTATTTGGTCCATTTCAACCCCTAAAAAGAAATAGGGTTCTATTCTGACCTCAACCCCACCTCCATTCAAAATTTCGTGAAGATCGGACCATAATTGCGACCTGTAGAGTGATTACAAATTAACATGGACAGACGGACAGACGGACGGACGGACATACATAGCTAGATCGTCTCAGCTTGGCGAGCTAGGAAGATCCATATATACTTTCCTATGTGGGAAACCAATATTTCGAGGTGTTACATAATTTTTGTCCCAATCAAACTTATAATACCCCCAACACATACACAATTTCCGGAAAAATCAAAACACGCAAACACGCTGTACTTACTTTGGTAAGTGTACAATAATTTCGTTTCTCTAGCATTACTATGGCTTCATGTGTCTATGTGCAACTAACTTCCTCTCAACCATGTTTTATCACCCAGATCACCATTCCTATCAGGTGTATTTGAAAGGATGTCTGTTTGAGTTCTATTTTGACCAACGAATTGGTAAATTCCCAAAGTGTTTCCACATGTGTTTATGTCTATTTACTTTCCACTTCCATGCCGGGCCTTGCTTCCACCTAAATGTTATTTAACTAGATTAATTTTAAATGCTTTTGAGTTTGCTTCAGCGCTAAATGTGTGGATGGGTGACGAGGGTGTGTTGGTTGTACGATAGGTATCCTTATTTTGAACATCGTTGAAAGGCCACTGAGATTTTAAACAGTTGCTGTTTTTGTCATTTCCATTACCTTATTCATGGCTATTCCAACAGAGTGCTATGGCCATCAATTGCCAATGGGCCAGCCAATATGACCATTTACTTTTCTGCAAAATGTTGTTTGGCGCGCTCACAAAGAGCATTTTAAAATGCTTTTACCCAAAACACTTTGTGAAGGCTACGGCGGGTCTGCACTGTTAATTTGTCTATAATCCAAGTGGTTTATTAAAAATAAATTATGCGCCTAATGGTTATCTAAATAAAATTAAAATGTCTTTTTGTAAATATTGACACTAACAATTTTTGATAAAACATTAAAATTCTAGTAAAGTTTTTATTCGACATAAATTGATTTAGAGAGGATGTCAGGAATGATGACTAGACTTTTTTAGCTATTAGTAAATAATTTGGGTGACTTTAACATTTTAACTGTTATTTATAAAATTACATTAAAAATTATTATTATTTAACAAATTTCGGAACAGTGCGAAAAAACGGGTTTTGTTGTCGGACAAGATCCATTCCATTTATTTTTTTCTTTCAACCAATATCATTAAAATCGTACAATACCCCTATATGAGATTTTAATAAAAGCATAAAAGATACAGGGTCAGATGAAAAAACAGCTACTCCTCCGACAGCTGTTAAAATTATTCCAGTGACAGCTCATTATATTGTTTACGAGCGTACAAAAGCATTTTGGTGAGAATTTTTCAGAAAAAAAGTTATTCGTGATTCAAGCGTGATAGTCCGATTTCTTTATATTTGGCTGGATAACCACAAGTGGCTATCGTTTGTGTCTCGTAACATCGCTCGTTTCCGTGATACAATGGCCACCAAAATCTTTGGATACCAATCCGTTGCACTATTGTGTCTGGAGTATTTTGGAAAGCAGGTGCACTAAAAAACAACAAAGGGTCGATCACCTCAAGCAAGCGCTTCGCTGGGAATGGGGCAAAATACCGCAGAACAACATTTGGGCAGCTTGTGACGGATTCACTGGCCGTTTGAGTGCCATAATTCGTGCCAAAGTTGACCAATTCGAGCAAATCCAAACTTATTCTAAAATTTGATGCTATTTCCGACGTTTTATGCTTTCATTCAATAAAATTTAAAAAAAAAAACAAGTAAGCAAAGGCTACAGTCGAGCGGGGCCGACCGTTGAATACCCTACAACACTATAATAAATGATACATTTTATATAGGCGAGATACTCGAAAGAATTCCACAAGATATTGTGACAAATAATAAAAGAAAAAATAATTTTCGAAAAATAGCAACTTAAACTAATTTGCTCATTTCCAATTTATTGGTAGATGTTGCACTTAAATGGTCTTCCTAGATCTGGAACCAATATTTCCCAAAGACCTATAATCTCTCAGAAGTGGGAAAAAATTAACATTTATTATTGGTTTTTGACTGAAACGCATCTATATGAGATACAGACATTTGACTATATTCTTCAACGAAATCAGCGTTAATGAAATAGTCAGAAGTGCATCTTTCCTGTGAATTCTCCAAAAAGTCACTGGAATGGACATTTTCGTATTTTGTCTACAAAAGTTGGCAAACTCCTTCACACATTGAATATATTTGGATGGCCATTCAAAACTGCTTGGCTTTTGCAATGTACGGTAACCCCCATTCAAATGTGCGTGAGGACCGGGCGATAATTACGACCTGCTGACAATTTTGCAGTTTTTTGGTCCATTTCAACCCATAAATATATGGCGATCATCTCCAAAAAGAGTAGGCTTCTATTCTGACCCTCATCTTATCCCCATGCAAAATTTCGTTAGGATCGGACCATAAATGCGATCTGTATATGATATCCTGATATCCTAACTACTTAGTTTTGTTAGCTGTAGAAATATTACCAAATGTTTAATTCAAAATGAAAATATGTCAAAAATATGACAAAATCGAAAAAAATATGAGAAAATTTTACAAAATCAATATTTTCATCTATAGAGAGATATTTTTATGCGATTTTTAGACGTTTTTTCTTTTCTGCCAAGAGGCCATTCAGAATTAATGAGAACTGTCGAAATCAGTTCAGCCGTTTTCGACATATAAGAGATTTTTCAAGCATATTTTCTTTGATAGCCATATATATCGCACATATTTTCCTATATATTCGATTTGTTGGATCTTAACATCAATGTAAAGATCAGAAGTAACCTTGTCATGGCTTTGTGACTTCGCCGGGATTAAAAATATTCGCGGTTTAATTATCTTGAGAAATGGTTGTTTATCGGCCTTTTTAATGAAAATTTTTTTGAATTTTTTCAACACAAAAGATATGGTCTATTTTACCCGCTAGATATTATCCGATGACAACCCAAATTGGTAGGCTTCTTCCCCGCCCTAAACTCTAGCTACATGCGAAATTCCGCGTCGATTGATCTATAATTGCGACCTGTATAGCTACTGCAAAATCCGACATTTTTTCAGTATTTGGTCCATTTCAACCCCTAAATATTATGCGATCATCTTCAAAAGAAATAGGGTTCTATTCTGACCTTAACCCCACCTCCATTCTAAATTTCGTGAAGATCGGGCCATAATTGCGACCTGTAGAGTGATTACAAATTAACATGGACAGACGGACAGACGGACGGACGGACATACATAGCTAGATCGACTCAGCTCGGCGAGCTAGGAAGATCCATATATACTTTCCTATATGGGAAACCAATATTTCGAGGTGTTACATAAATTCTGGCCCAATCAAACTTATAATACCCCCAACACATACTGTTGTAGGGTATAAAAAAAATGTAAAAATTATGGCATTTGACTTGTTGCACCTTTTATCTCACCCTGTATACAGTTTTCCATTCCTTGTAGTGATGAATCTGCTATTCAAATCCCACGCTTATTTTGCAACATGAATTCTAAATCTCTATATTTCATCAGGCTGTTTGGACACGTTTTTGAAAAAGATTGAATTTAACAGTTAAAAAATTCAAAACAATTTAAAACCCATTTCATTGCGAACATCGCCTTCAAACAACTTCGTTTGTGATGCTCATTTTTCTTTGATAATGACATCACGTTCATCTCAAAACCAAACTTGATTTTATAGAGACTGTAGTTTTGTTTTGTCTCCAAAACTACATTGCAAGTGAAATGATTTTTTGGAATTTATCAAGGTATGGTGGCCGTGATGGTGGACGTTCAGGTGATAGAATTCTGGATCTATGTGGGAAGTTTCCGTTTGTTTGTAGCTCTGAAACGAAATCCTTACGAACTTGTTACACACATTGACCACATTGGCCGTGCACAAAAATGGTGGGAGATTCTCTTGGAAAACCAAATGCATATGTTGTGTTTTATCCGTTTTGTGTGAGTGTGCGAGTTTGGGGAAATGTTTCAATGGGGTTTTGTTCAAAGATTCGATGTGCGGATGTTACAAATTCTTGCAAAGTAATTTTACATGTAAAGGTGTAGTGGGAATACCGCTTGGTGCTAGAAAGGCAAATGGTATAAGTACAAAAAGAGCAAATTGGCCATAAGTAAATTTTGATGGTCTGGTATAAGAGATATTTTATTTCTTTTAAAAAAAAAATAACTTACAAGAAGTCTTCGATCCTTCTAAAAACTCCTTCAATGGCATTAAAATAAGACCTTATAGGCCTTCTGTAAGGATGGCTTATATTGTGTAAGAAGAACTCCTGCTCAAATACCTTTCAGTTCATCTGTAAAAAAATCTGCAGGAACAGCTATCGGAGAAAATTTCGAAGAAGTTTTTTGAGGTTTCTGCAAAACATTTAGAAATTTTCTACAAGAAGATCTTCAAGGTCTCTCGAAGAAGACTATTGAGGCCTTATAAAAATGGTTCAGTACCTTAGTTATCTACATAGTTTCAAAACTAAAAGAAAAAGAAAATTTATGAGACATTTTAGTCTTTCTACTATAACTGGGAACACCTCGAAATGAAAATTTAAAACAATTAATTTAATTTAATTTTACCAGAAAAATCTCTATAAAATAAAGGCCTTCCTCCATTTGTATAATTCTTTAAGAAGACTTTCGGGCCTTCCAAAGAATCACCTTCAACGGCTTTAAATTACACTTTTCTGGTCAAATGATTTCCAGTTCATCTGTAAGAAAAACTTTAAGTAAAACTGTCAAAGAATATATCGAAGACATTTTTTTACAAAATGAACTTTCAGAAACTCTCGCAGAAAGCCATTGAGATTTTCTACTAGAAGGCCTATAAGTTCTTTCGACGAAAACCTATGATGCCTTATAAAAACAGTGAGAAACCTTTAAGAAAAAGAAAGAAATTATGGGTCTTACATATGTATACTTACATTTGTCTCATTCACCCTTTCTACTATAACTTTTTCAAGGAGTTACAACCTTGAAATGAACATTTAAGAACAAAAAAGTATATATATTGTTGATATTTTTATTATTAAATTCTATGTCCACTTATCAATGTCCACACGTCTATCTCCCTGTCTGTCTGTCTGTCTGTCTTTCCCTGTGTGGAAATCACTCTATCTTCCAAACGAAATTAACTACGTTGATAACATTTTACTCAGATGAATTTCGGATATTGAACTGAGTCATATATAAACCCTATATAACAGTAACTCTAGATTTAAGGAGTTTTCGGTGCTTTAGTCATGGTTTCGAATTGGATTTGGGCAGTTTGTTTTCCCATTAGGTAGAAAACATCCTTAGAAACAATTGTCAATATTGGTCCAAGTTACCTTGCTTCACATGTTTTAAGAGATTAAATTCCTATGTAGAGTTAGCTATAGGTTCCGCACACTTATTATTGTCTATACAGGTGCACATATATCAGTTCTTATGATATTCTATGTCACATATAGGCTCTGCCTCTTCCGGCAGACAATATGTGCCAACGTATATTCTGTGTTTTAACTTAGCCCCTTTTTACACATTGTAACTCTTTCTGTATGAAAACTTTTCAGACCTTCACATATAAGTAGTCCATATTGGACTGAATATCCCTCTATCAGACGTTTGAATACCCTCTACCATTTGCAATGAATTTGCAAATTAAAAACAATCCATTGAAAAGTACTACCAAAATCATGTAAATACCGAATATGGGGATTTATCGTTACATACGAACCTGTATATCTAATTTTTGTTATAGGATATCACGCAATTCAAATACGAAATTTGAAACAATTCTGCCTTAGGAACCACTAGGAACTGCAAATTCCAAATTTGCAATATATCCGGTAATAGGGAGACACGGATCATCAAAATACCGAATATCTGGAGGTACAGTTATAAGAGGGATTCCAGCCTCATTCCTTCACCCAATGCCAAATTTAGTGTCATTTAGTATTTCTTGTTCAAATATTGGACGCATTTCCAAAATCATCTTCATATCTCACCCGCAGCCACCAGCAGAGACCTAAATAACAAATGTTTGCCATATCTTTACAGAATACTAAATTTTGTATCATTTAGTATATTTGTACAAATATAAGATGTATTTGGCGACCTGACTTAACGCCCAACGGACATAAAGCCAAAAATTGATTTTGGGCGTTATGTCCGCCCAAATCCCGGACATAAACCCCAAAATGAAATTGGGCATTATGTCCCCCAATGCTGCGGACATAATGCCCACTGGGCATTATGTCCGTTTTTATTTAAAGTAACATTTTTGCAGTTCAATTGTAGAAATTAGAAGTTTATTCAAATCAAATATAAATTTCTTGTGTTTGACCCACAATTTGTCTACAGAATGGACATAATATTAAAGTACCTTGATTATTATGTTTATCTTGTATTCCTTCAAAACAAGGTTTACAAAGTTTTGCATGCCTACATGGAAGCAGAAGCATACATTTTTTGTTTTTAAAACATATTTCACATAACAACCCATCCTGAAGGATAGGTTGACTTTCATCCTCAGTTTCGCTTTCATCAATAGGTGTTCGGTCCAAAACTACTGGGGCGAGATTATTTATTTTATTGGTCATCATCTGGAGGAACATTTTGGGAGTAATCTGTTTATTTGCCAGTTGCTCTGTGAGAATTTTCACTTACTCATTGCGGTCTCTATTTCGTTTTTTTTGGTGGTTGTGAAATTTCCGAAACGCCATCTAAAATCTGTTTCAGATCAACATATTTCTGAAACTCTTGCTGTCTAATTATTTGTAAAAAGTCCCAGAATGAGCCATGCATTGGAATTTGTGCACACAAAAAGCTGTTATATGATTCCACAGCGCTCGTAGTTCGTACGCATTCACCATGGACAGAAAATTTGAGTGGACTTTCCTATGGAAATATATATACATATTTAAAATTTTCTGAATATATATGTATGTACTCACTAAATCTATCCATTGTCTTTGAAAATAGTCGAAGAATTTCTCAAATACATTCTCTGATTTGTAATAACAGTTCATGGATGCGTACGCTTCTTGTTTGCACAAATTGAATGCGGTTGGTATATCGTCTGGAGGAAGCAGTGGTAAAACAAGCATCTTTTTAAAAATTCGCCTTGCCGCATCAGTGGTTTTGACAAATTTAGCCAATTCTGAGATGTTGGTTAATTTTCCTCTTAATGCTTGGCAGTAATGGAACCAGCATCCCTTTAGTTGCACCTCAGGATATACCTTTAATATTCCACTTCGTAGGGCCTTCTCAAAGTCTGTGGTAAAAGAGGCGGGTTTAAGGCGAAACACATTTGCGTCTATGAACCGCAGAACGTGTTCGTAGGATTTCTGGGTTTTCTTCGACATAAGTATATATGCAAAAGGGAATACCTGCAAAACTCGGTTCTGAATGTACCCATACGGAAAATGTATGCCTTATTTTAAATTAGAAATTGAGTAATAAATCAAGCCGAAAGATGTTGAAAGCTATTGATCAATAGTCATAGACGGTGGATTTATATAAGAAAATCGCGCGATTTTCTTATATAAATCCACCGTCTATGACTATTGATCAATAGCTTTCAACATCTTTCGGCTTGATTCATTACTCAATTTCTAATTTAAAATAAGGAATACATTTTATACACATAATAACATCTAACTCAACAACTTACGTGGCGCTCATACCCGATGTATATAAGAAGTAATTGTTTGTAACCGCTTGATGGCACAACTGCAAATGTAGCATCGACAAGATAGTGACGAGAGTCATCATCCATTGTAGAAATTAATTTCGTCATTGGTAAGGAGCAGAATAGGGTGTAGCTAAAGTCTGTTTCAAGGATAGTTGTTTGATAAAATGGTTCGTCCGGCGCGCTCTCACACATGCCGTATTGCTTCATGTGTTCGCTGTTTGCAAATAGGTTTATAAATTCCTGAGGAGTTTGTGGAGATTTCGGCATAGCTTGGCTCTTTATCCGCCTCAAGTGCCTCTGCATTTTGTTAAAGACAATTTGATCAGCACTATCCTTAGCATTTCTGCATTCAGCGTTAAAAACAACTCGAACTTTGTTTGCTACCAAGCTCGGTTTGGAAACACCTTCTTTTATTGCAGCTTTTAATTTAAATTGTTTCATTAGGCTTTCCTGGTCGCCATGGTCAAAGTGTCCATTATTTTCTTTTGGTGAAATTGCTACTTCTCTGTTAATAACTTGAAGAAATGCTTTGCAATTATTTTGATAACAAATGTATAGCCTTATGCAATCTCCTTTTTTATTGGTGTATTGAGTTTTAAATTTGTACAATTGTTTTTTCGTCGGCGTATACACTAACTCACAATTGCGGCGAGCGCCTACAACAAACTCAAATTCAACAATTTCACCCATTCTTATCATTAGTTTGGAAACAACTGAATGATGATTGCTATTTTACGCATCAACAACTGATCTTTTACAACTCATTCTTAATAGCTAATATACCGTTATTTTGAAACCAGTTCTGCATTACAACATACCTAGTTCCCAAAATATTACATTTAATTCATTAAATTTTGAAAAAAAAAACCCAAAATATTTTTTGGCCGTTATGTCCATTTCGTATGCGGACATAAAATTTGGCGTTATGTCCTATTATTTTTGGGCATTATGTCCGCAGCATCGGGGGACACAACGCCCAATTTGATTTTGGGGGTTATGTCCGGGGTTTGGGCAGACATGACGCCCAAAATCAATTTTTGGCTTTATGTCCGTTGGGCGTTAAGTCAGGTCGCCGATGTATTTCCAAAACCACCTTCATATCTCAACCGCAGACACCAACAAAGACTTTATAAAAAATATATATATATATATAAATATTCTGATTCCAGCCTTATGCCTTTACCCAATACAAAAGTCAGTATAATGTCGTAGTTTTTATACAAATATAGGACGCATTTCCAGAACCAACTTCATAACTCAACCGCAGACACCAACAGATACCTAAATAACAAATTTCGGGATTCCAGCCTTATTCCTTCACCCAATACCAAATTTAGTATCATTCAGTATTTTTTGTACAAATATAGGACGCATTTCCAAAACCACCTTCATATCTCAACCGCTGACACCAATAGAGACCTAAATAAGCAACTTTGGGATTTCAGCCTTATTCCTTTACCCAATACCAAACTAAGTATTATTTACCTCAATACCAAATGTAGTATCATATAGTATTTTTTGCAAAAATATAGGACGCATTTTTAACACCACTATACCAAATCATAGACCTATATTGACAGTTCTTTGCAAGGTTGTTTCTCACATAATGGGGACAAATTCTACCAATTTACAGCAAATTCAGGTTAAAAATGTGACTAAAACACCCAAAAAACCTTAAATCTGTCGGTATAGTTATATGAGTCCTATACCAAAACGTGGACCTATATAACCCATTTTCAATACCAAAAGTCTCGCAGACCTTGCACATATCTGAGTAAAATTCTGTCTATATACTTCATTACTTTCCAAAGATAGAGTGATTTCCACTTACGGACAGACAGATGAACGGACATCGCTAAATCGACATATAATATTATGCTGATCAAGAATACACATACTTTGTAGGATTTAAAATCTATGTTTCGAGGTGTTAAATACGGAATGACAAATTTAATATACCCTCCATACTATGGTGGATTGTATAATAAAAAGACCTTAAAAACTGTTTAAAAAACATACAAGACTATTTCAGACTTTCTACATGAAGATTTTTTGGGTCATTTATAGGAAGACCTCTGAGGTCTTCTATAAAGGCCTTTAAAAGGACCATTATCTAAAGATTTTAGGATTTAACATCTATGTTTCGAGGTGTTACATACGGAATGACAAATTTAATATACCCTCCATACTATGGTGGATTGTATAATAAAAAGACCTTAAAAAACTGTTAAAAAACCATACAAGACCATTTCAGACATTCTATAAGAAGATTTTTTGGGTCATTTATAGGAAGACCTCTGAGGCCTTCTATTAAGGATATTTCAGAAATCATTTCAGTAATGCCAAGTAATTCTATGGGAAGTAGGCTTTACAGTCCACCTATAAGAGTAGGTCTGAATCAATTAACATGAAGAGTTATGAGGTCATTTACAAGGCATTTACTACTAGCACAAATTCTAGAGGACATTGTAAGACCCTTTCTCCTCGGGGAGTATTGATAACGTCCAGAAGATGAGGCATAAAAAAGCATTTCGACGAGCAGTAAGAAAATCTATCTTTACGCGCAGCATTTTAAGAAGTTTTCTTATCGGGAAATTGAGGGTCCATATGAGCAGAATGCCTTTCCCAACTTTGGGTAGATTATTGCAAATTAAAGACAGCTTTTTACTGCCCCACTGCGCTTGAAATTACCTCTAGGCCCAATGTCATGATGGCTTAGAATTTCGAAAGACATGTGCAAAATTTCCCATCATAGGTTGTAGTGTAATTTGCTTCTAATATTTTTTATTAAGTTGCGAAGAGCTCATCTCCCATTAAAGCATTCTTTCCATTTCTGCACTTAGTCCACATGGACATTCCCCCAACAAAAAATTAACAATATGTGAACGGACTCAGCTCGAAAAGGTCAAAAACAGGGACGAGATTTTAGTTATGCGAGCATTGTGTATTTTATTACGTACAAATCTCACAGAGCTTCTGGTTGGGAAGCGGTTTGTACGTATTGTACGTTGCGGTATGGTGTTGTGTGGTTTGGTTGGGTTGGGTTAGTTGGTTGTTATTGTCATGTCACGTTTATCACTTGACACATGCATCTTTTACAAGCATAACAAGGCTTGTTAGTGTCATCATCGTCATCAGCAGCAGCAGCAACAGCATTTGCAACAACAACAACGACGACGAGGACGACGATGGCAATAACTGAGTAACAGTATCGTTGTCCCATCAATGGCTCCCAATCCTTTTACATCACATGTAATCATCCGAAAATGTCATCCATAATGACTTGGGAACGGGTACCGAAGTCATACGTTACGTATTAAAACCATATCATCACTTCAGTGTTCCTACCAATGCTTTGGAAACTCTATGACAGTAGCTTTCAACGAATGCACTTCGTACGTTACCAAACTCCATGGCTTTGCCACTATTTGTTATTACAACCACCTGGAACACGTTAATTGAGTGTAGGTGGTCGGTCGGTCGATCGGTCGTTGGTCTGGGGTAACAAGCAACGATTGATGTCTTTGTGATTTCTGGAAAGAAAACATGCAGGGCAGATTGAAAGAAAGGGTTAATAAGCGGTCCCCAATTTTTCTTTGTTTGAAACCAAGTAATGAGCATGAAATAGCACACGGAGAAGTGGATGATGGTTGGACATAACCCAATTTGCTACGAAAAATTCTTAATGATTGATGAAAAGCTGGCGGCGGGTTTCATTAACAAATTACCAAGAAATGTATGGCTTTGGTGATGGAGAGAGTGATGGTAACATTTGGCAGCCTTAAGGTATGCTTTGATTTTTTCTCGTCTACACCAGCTCGTTAACATAATTGAGGCGAAGATATTTTCCAAAAACATTTTGTTAAAATTTCTTCGAATATTGTTAATGAGTTTTTTTTTTTGGCGTTTCGTTATTTTAGAAAACCCATTTGTTGGTGCAGGCTGGTTTTCTTCGTTTTGGACCGGTTAGCCGGAAAATGTGTTTTGAATTTTTAAGTGTGATGGTGATTATTTGCGTTTTGGTCGTTTACCATTAAATTGTTGAAAAGGGTTATTTGTCGCTAAGCCAATACTGTTATTTTTTTGCTTTTCTTTGTCTTTTTGGTTCTATATTTCGGAAAAAAAAAACTAAGCCCATTAATTTGCGTTAAAAAACGTTTAGTGTGTCAAAATAACAGGTCCATTCAATTGAGTAAACAATAAAATGTAAGGAGCAGCCAGGTTGACTAGTTGATCCCCTATAAAACTTAGTTATTACAGTATACGGAAAGTGTGACATCATGTAAATATTTTTAACGACTAGATTACACATAAATTTATGTTCTCCCAATTTGGCTACTCCGACAATTCTCCCACCTTTGTAATCAGGCATTGTTTAAACTTTTTAGGCGTCAACTAAAAAAAGTTCATAGGAAAATTCACTATAAAAATTAGCAACTAGTTTGGGGTTTTTATTGGAAACGTTGATGCAAATATTTCTTTGATACACAATGGAAATAGAGATTTATTGTCTTTAGTGACTTGCATATCTTTGTCCTTAAAATAAAGCTTTGTGGCAGATTTTTGCATAAACTTATATATACTCTATGTTAGTTGGCTTGCTGTCGTTTTGGGTAATATTTAGACTTTTGACTTCTTCTAGGACCCATAGTAGAATTTTATTTGTAGAAGATTTTGAATTTCTTGGATCTCATTTTTTGAAAAAAAGACCAAAACGACCCATTTGGTTACTCGCTTGAGCATTAAAATGTTCAATCGCCGTGTTTTTATCTGTAATACTAGCAAGTGCTCGCTACTTCATCAAAGAAAAGTCCTCCTTTACTTACTAAATTCGTTCATAAAGTTCGTGTTAGACTTTTTCTTGTACTTAAAATGCACAATTTATTCAGTTTGACAAAATATTTTTTTTTTTTATAAAAATTTCATACATTGTACTAAATTTTCAGACTTTTAAGTTTTTTTATATTATTCAAGTTTTTTCATTTTTCGGAAAGAATAATATTAAAATATTTACCTTTCATTTCTTCAAATAGTCTTCAAAATCTTTCATGTTGGAGTTTACCGAGGAGGATATTAATAAAAACATTGCACAATGGACCCACAACCAACTTGTCTGCCCAAAACTATTTTAACGTCACCACAGAAGCTAACAGTGACCTCAATATTAAATTTGATAATTCAAGCCATATCTCTTCACCAAATATCCAATTTAGTACCTTTTCGTACAAATAAACCACGCATTGCAAGCCACCGCCAATTCTCAATCCCATATACCAACAGAGACCTCAATATCCTTAATATATACAGGGTGAGATTAAACAAAACTGCAACAAAGTCAGAAGCCATAATTTTTACATTTTTTTATAGTTTTATTGAATGAAAGCAAAAAATGTCGGAAATAGCATAGAATTTTAGAATAAGTTTAGGTTTGCTCGAATTGGTCAACTTTGGCACGAATTATGGCCTTCAAACAGCCGTCACACGCAGCCGGAATGTTGCTCTGCGGTATTTTGGCCCATTCCCGGCGAAACGCTTGCTTGAGATAATCGACACTTTGGTATTTTTTAGTGCCAACCTTGCTTTCCAAAATACTCCAGACACAAAAGTCCAACGGATTGGTATCCGGAGATTTTGGTGGCCATTGTGCGCTTGAAATGAAGCGAGGAACCTCATTTTGTAACCATTCTTAGATGGCGTGTGCTGAGAGCAATTGTCCTGTTGGAATGTAAAAGGTCTGCGGCCAAAATGTTTGCGTGCCCAAGGCTTTAATGCACCCTCGCACATATTTTCGCGATAATTTTCGGCACTTATTCTAATGCGACGGTCGATTAATTCGAGCGGAGAGCGACCATCGGTTGTTATGGCGGCCCACACCATCACCATGGCCGGCGCTTGAGTTCTGGTGGCCAACCGAAAGTGCACATTTTCAGCTGACCTCTTTGGCAAGTAAACATGATCATTTTGTTTGTTTACAAACTACTGGATAACGAATGTTTTCTCGTCGAAGAAAACCAAATTCGGCAATTCATCACTTTCAGCCAAGCGAAGCAATTCTTTAGCTCTTTTGAGTCTATTTTCTTTCTGTTGCGGTGTAAGTTCTTGCACTTTTTGGAATTTCAATGGTTTACCCCAAGCTAATTTTTTCAATATTTACAGAATGGAATATTGCGATATGTTCAGCTTACAAGCCATTTTTCGGCAACTGCGACGGGGGCTTCGATCAAGTCGCTTCTTTACTTTTCGAACCATTTCTGCTGTTGCGCTGTTTTCTTCCGTCCACTTCCTTGACGTCGGGCT
Organism: Musca domestica; assembly: GCF_030504385.1. Lineage (NCBI taxonomy): Eukaryota > Metazoa > Arthropoda > Insecta > Diptera > Muscidae > Musca > Musca domestica. Next base: position 14,409,539 of record NW_026712363.1, on the reverse strand, counting down.
ATGCTACCAGTATCACGGTAACGAGTGATGGTACGAGACACAAAATATTTATTCACATTTAAATGCTGGAGTGTTCTAACGATAGCCACTTGTGGTTGTCCAGCCAAATATAAAAAAATCACACTATCACGCTTGAATTCCATCACGAATAACTTTTTTTCTGGAAAATTCCACCAAAAAGCTTTTGTACACTTGTAAACAATATAATGAGCTGTCACTGGAATAATTTTAACAGCTGTCGGGCGAGTGGCTTACCAATGACGGCAGTCTGAAGTTGGTTGAAGTTTTTTCATCTCACCCTGTATATGACGCATATCCAAAACAGTCTAGATTCTTCCACAGATACAACGAGTGATCGAAAATCTGCACTATTTAATACTTTTCGAACAATTATAGTATGCATTAGCAAATGCACCACCAGACCTCAACACCAGATACCATCAGTCCTTAATATTTAATTTCGGAATTCCAGCTCTATCCTCTCACCCAATACCCAATATAGTACCACCCCGTATTTTCCGATCAACTGTAATATTCATTTCCAAATCCACAAACAGTGACATCTATAGCAAAGGTTAGTATTTCCGCACGATTTTTTACCCAATACCTAATTTAGTACTATTTAGTACTTTTTTACCATAATGGTGCACATTTCCAAAACCAGCTTAATATCTTAATTCCAGCCATATCCCTTCACCTAAAACCAAATTTTCTACGCATATCCAAAACAATCTACATCTCGTCATCCTGAACACCAACAGCGATCCAAAATAAGTACCTTTTAGTACATTTCGCTCAATTACAATACCCATTTGTAAAATCACAGACAGATGAAAAAAGAGGCCCCAATATCAACTCTCAGGGTTGTACCCAATACCCAATTTGACTTTCAATATCAACTTTCAGGGTTGTACCCAATACCCAATTTAGTACCACTCAGTACTTTTCGATCAATTTTCGTTTCCAAAACTACCTCTATATCTTAACCAGAGACATCAACAGTTACGTTAATACCAAATCAAGAATTTCAGTTCTATTCCTTCACTCAATACCAAATTAAGTGCAATTGAGCACTTTTCGTACAACTATAGTAAACATTTCCAGCCCTGTCCCTTCACCCAATACCAAATGTACTACGATTAAGTACTTTTCGTACAAATATAGGACGCATATCGAAAACACCACCAAACCTCAAACAAAGCTGCCATTCGTAATCTAATTATCATATTTCAGAATTTTATCTCTATTCCCTCACCCAATATAGTACAGACTAGGATTTTTCCAGGCTACACATGAACAGCGACTCTTATACCAAATTTCAGATTTCAAGATTTCGTCCCATTAAGTACCTTTCTTGTAGCATATATTTCCAAAACCACATCTTTATTACAAACCCATCATCAACAACATTGACACCAATACCAAATTTTAGCTCCATCTATTCAGCCTAAATCAAATTGTTCCAAATTTAGTACCATTTAGACCACCTCGATTATCATAGCGTTTTTCAACTTTTTAGTCCATCCGTTCAAATGATATCAGTGGTATTATTTCAAAAATTTTGTATTATTTTAGAACTTTTCGTAAACTTTAAGTTTGAATTTTGAAAACCCATATCACATGCCTAAACAGCAAGACTGACCTCGTGTAAAATTTCAAGATTCTAGCCTCAGAAATTTCATCTATTCGTCGATTCTCAGTCGATTAGTTACTTATTTCACCACAATTTTATATACCTAGATAGGCAAATATAGTATGTACCTAAAATCAACGGATTCCAAGGAATCTTGATCCGAACATTTCAACAATGCTGAAAGGGTGGGATCTGGTCCTTCCTATTTAGGGTACTTTTAGATGTATACTTTCAAAACGCTCATATACATGCCTTCTTTTTTAGCTCTACTTTCATAACTTGCTGGATTACGGACGAGTACTTCTAGGCTTAAGGTGCAACAGGTTTAAAGACTAATTTTAATATTCCTGCAAAGTAAACTAATTTTTACTGGAATGATTTCCTGTATTAAAATAGATATCAATGGGAAAGCATTTGTTACCGTTATATATCTTAATATAAAAGAGGCGGGATTGTCGTCCCGGACATTTAGTTATAATGGTGTAGGGTATAACACGGTCGTTCTCATGAAATACAACCCTTTGTTTCAATTTGTCTAGATTCTTTCAAAGAAGAAAAAAAAAGACAACTCAACGTTGATAATAATGTTTTAATTCCTTTTTAGCATATTTTTATACCTTTCGTTTTTTAGCATTTTGTAACGCTTAACTGGCACATTATGCGCTTGGCATAATTTAATGAAATGTATTTCCTTTTTCTTTTCCAATATTGTAGAATTTTGCTTTGACCTTTTTTTCTATCGCAAAGCCCTGTACAAATTAAGACCCGTTTTTGTCGTAGAGAAATTATTTCAGATATTTTTCCAAGAAGACGGTCAATGGTAATTAATGTCATTGTTAATGATGCAATTTGCATGTGGAATATCAATTCAATGGCCAGAATTAAAAAAGGATGTCATGTTTTAACGTGACAAATGTTGAATGTTTACTTAAAATAAATTTTAATCGAACTTAATGCCTACAAAAACTAATGCCAATAGGAACGTGAATGGAATTAAAATGAGAAAATACAATACATTGAGTGCCATTGCCGATGAAGGATATTTTCCACGAATAAAGCGAAAAAAAGGTTTTTTAAATATAAAAATCAATATTTTAGGGTATGCTTCAGCTTATGGGAACGAAAATAACCGAAATAAATATCGAGAATATGCTATCGAGAATAAAAGATTATTCATTATTTTCATGAAAATAGCAGAACTATTAGTATTTTAAATATATATTTGAATGATGACTTACCCGTCAATAATAAATTAGTTATTATTTCTGTTCTGTCATATTACTTGTATCATCACAATTCGAATATAGTTGATTTCGTTGTTTATAGACTTACCTAAAATGAAAAAATGGCTTTTAGGAACTTTCTGGGAATAATTGGGTTTACATTTGTAATAGAGAGTTGGGATAACAATTATATTCATACAAATGTTGCATTCATAATGTTCATCTTTCGTTCGTTTCCTTTTGCCTGTTACAAACAAATGCACAAAGACATAATACCCTGACCACCTTGTGGCATAGGGTATAAAAATGATCAATATAAGCCCACTCATTCCTGTACCTCTCCTTATCGCCATATTTTATCTGTAGTGGAGCTAGTGTGAAAATGGACACAACAATTCACTCTTTCTGATACCTCCCGGAATAACGCACACACAATCAATATTTTTACACAAACCCATAAAAAAGTAAAGACGAAATTTATTGCAACATATGAACCAGCCAACCTATTGTGCAACAAATTGTTGCAGGAGTTTATACTTTAACCACAATCTCTAAACATTGCAAATTATAAGTCAAATACAAATGTGAATAAAATATCTTCCGAGTTTTCCACAATGTCAAAAAAGCAGGAAATCAAACCAATGAAACCAAAACAAAGGATCCTTTCAAGGTGACTTGTTAAGTAAATTTTGTGCATTCGAATACATCTGAAACCACACAAATTCACACAGAGTAAGATAAAACTTTAAACAACGAAATGCATAATAGAAAATGGATGTCAGAGACATGCAACAAATTGTGGATTAAAATGTGCACACGTAGACACATACATGAATGCATTTACAAAGGAAAAATAAAAGGCTAAGTTCGAAGATAGTCCATTGGGCCAAGTTTTGGTATACCTTAAAGGTCTAAGTAAATAATAGCAGTGCTGCACAAAGTTATTAATCTACAATCGAATATAATCTGAAGAAGTTGGCATTTCGAAATGACATTTAGGAAGGACTTTAACTTACATGATTTAGCATTTTTAAGTGCCTATTGTCCTTGTTATACCCTCAGCCATATGGCTATGGTATATATCATTTGATAGGTCAAAACGCCTCAAAATTACGGTTTTAGGCCCTAGGTCTCTTTGAATCAAATCTTTTTCAGGACATTTGGAGTCGATCAAGGAGTGTTTTTTCGAAAGAGGTCAAAATGTTCAAAGCAAATAAAAATAAAACTAAATTTGGAAATTTGAATCGTCAGTAGCGAAAATGGACAATGTCGACAATATTGAAAGAGTCAACATTTGGAAATATTATAGCTCCTATAAAATGTAAAATAAGAGTATTAACACAAAATCTGATTTGAATATGAAATGTATCGGCTCAATCCTACTGGTAGTTCCCCCACAACGGAACAATTTTTTGAATAGCTATAAATCTGATAAAACGCGAAATGAGCATCCAGTTGCTTTCAAATTCATCACATCCCAAAATGTCTATCAAGAGAAGGTCTGTGGTAAAAATTTCAGATATCGATCCATTCCTTCTGGTATCTTTCCCACAAAGGGTCAAACTTTTGAATAACCAAAACGGTCATAAAATTAAATTGAGCACCCATTCACTTCAATTTTAACACATCCCAATATTTCACAATATGTGGTGAGAAGATAGAATATGTTGGACCACTCTTTCAGATACCTCCCCCACAAAGGTCAAAATTTTGAATAAATATAACCCTTATAACAGGCGAAACAAGTAAGCGAGTTTCATCAAAATTCGTGTTTCTTAATATTTCTGTTGACCGTAGATATAATAAATATTTTGGCCCATCCTTCTGGTTAAACATTTGACTAACAATTATTCCCATAGAATTGCAAATAAGTGTTCGATTTTCTTTTCAAATCTGGCAACTTGTAATGCGATATGGACAGACAGAAATTGGTTGAAGGTATACATTTGTCAGCAAAATCAACTGATGCTTTTACACCCTGCACCACATAGCGTTAAGGGTATTATGTATTTGTGCATTTGTTTGTAACATGGAGAAGGAAGCGAGATAGACCCATAGTTACTTTTGAGAATCTTTCTGAGTCCACTTATGTTCATGTATTTTTTTGAACAAAATATTTTAAGATGAAATTTTCCAAACAATATTTGTTTGGCCCAAGAACGAACCCTATAGAAATTGGTGAGAATCGGTTCAAATTTAGATATAGCTCCCATATATATTTTTAACCGATTTGAGGTTGATTGTGCACCAAATGGCCTGAATTTTGGCAAAATTTCAATTTTGGTGAAAATCGGTTCAGGTTAGCTATAGCTCACATATATATGTTTAATTCGATTTGGGGTTTTAAGTGCCTCACATTCGTAATATGCCTTCAACAGCAATGATCTTTGGTAATGTATATCAGATACTGCTCACAACTAAGTACCTAACATTTTGTCAATATCGGTTCAGATTTGGATATAGCTCTCATATATCCGAGTTCATGTTTGTTGTGCACCAAATGGCTAATATCAGCCAAAATATCAGCCGACGCAAATCATCCTAGAAAAATATCTTCAAATTTGGTGAAAATCGGTTCAGGTATATTTATAGCTCCAATATATATGTTTTATTCGATTTGGGGTCTTAAGTTCCTCATATGCGTAATATGCACTCCACAACAATGATCATATCAGATATGATATCAGATATCATATACAGATCAGAAAAGAGTTTCTTATTTTTTTTTTAAATCGGTTCACATTTGGATATATCTTCCATATATATCTTCAATCGGTTTCGGGCTTATTGTGCACTAAATGGACTGAATTTTGGCACTTCCAACTCAAAAAAACCTCTGCCAAATTTTATCGAGATCGGTTCAGATTTTTATATACCTTTGATATACATCTTCATCTGATTTTAGCCCAAATTGGATAGATTTTTTCATATTCGACCGAATTTTTCTATTGGGTGAAACTTGATTCTGAGCTTGAAATAGTTCTCAAATTGTGACTACTCTAAAGCCATGATACGCATTCAAATAAGGTTCATATTAGTTACGATATATTTCTTATAACTTCCCAATACATTTTTTTACAGGAGCTCTACTAAATACGTGTAGTAGTGTAGGGTATCATATATTCGGCCCGACCGACTTTTTACCTTTCCTTACTGGTTAACATTTATTTAGTGGAGGTTAACATTGTAGAAAGTATAGTCAAAAACCCGGTTTCAGGACTTACATTTCTTTAGACTCTACACGTTGCCTTTAGAGTCGATGTTGGTCTGCCTCGTGCTAAAACAGATTTTACTTCATTTTTATAACTTTTTAGTACAAACAGTCAGTTAGTTTATATTTAGATATTATGGCAATATAAGTAATTTTTACGATTACAATGTATTCACTTGAGGTTTTGTCTGAATTGGGAAATATTGACAATGACTTCATGAAAACTGAAGGTTTTAACAATAATTAACTTTTTATTTTAAAAATTTCCGAGCAAGCCTTAAAATTTACAAAAGCTACATTAATATTTAAATTTAAATGTTTAAACAGTCCAAAAGAGAGGGTTCAGTAATACCACAACGTTTGAAATTTATGACAAAATATGATACTCCTTACGAATATCAAATTATAGAACTACATGGATTTGTTACTTGCAACAACACAAATAAGGACGAAACAGAAAACAAAACGTAACAATGCACAAGAGTATTGTTGTTATTATATGCAACAGTAACAACAACGGCAGCAAAGACAGCTACATTCCGCCATCCCCAAAGCATTGCATCTGCGAAAAAAAAACATAAATTTTGATGAATCTCAGCTTAAAAACTTTCGATGTTACAGCAGCGATTCCAAATGTAGTCGTTGTAGGGAAAAATTATGCAGCTTACATTAGTGTGTGTGTAGGGGTGCCTTTTTAGAAGGTAGTGTTGTTAGGAATAGATACAGTTACGTTAGGTGGCCTTTTAAGGCAGAGAAATTGTCGGATTGTAACTTTAGTGCGACAAATCATTATTTTATTTGAAAATAGTATTTTGTTAATTTACATCACCCTGCAATGGATGGACTTCACATTTTCATTATTTTCTCGGATACCCCTCGTATTTTTCTCAATCCCTTCAAGGCAATCACCAACAAGTTCATCTCCTCGCCCGCTGCTCCAATCCAAGTTGTGGTGCATCCATAATATTAGTAGTGGCACATCATTCATTGTCTCGAAGCAAGTTAATGTTGTTGCTTTTTATTGTGTGGCACGATGGCATATTCAAAAGGTAAACTGGAATAAATGAATTGTAGCCATGCAGTGGGGGTATGGGTATATTTTTAGCATCCTTAACCAACAGCATCCAGCGAGGAACGATTGTTAGTTTCATATCAGAAATAATTTCAAGCGCTGGTATTTGTCTAAACGAAGTATGTTATGTGTACATTGATGTCTGTTCCAGACATCATCCTTTGCCTTGGTTTCACCACCACAACCGCCGTACTACAACCATCACATAGCCATACACAATATACATTACAACAATATGGCTTGCCTTCAATCCTGCCATACATTGCCATGATGTGCGGCACACAACAAATTCCTGCACGTAATCTAGTCTAATAATAATTTTTTTCGTAACCATATTTCAAGCAAGAGCTTTGCCATACCTTCGCAAAAGCGTAGGTAGTTACACAGCAGCAGAGCAAAACAAATTTCAAATTCATAATTTAAGAATGCATGTCGTTCGCTTTGTTTCTTTTTACATAGCCGCCAATGGCGGCGCCATTAATTGTGGTGGCATGGAGGGGAACAACAGAACTACAGGTAGCCAGCAGCAGATTTTGGCAATAACAACATCAACAATACAGCACCAGTGGAACTACAACGTTAGCTCATCCCCACATTCATTATGCAAAATCGAGTATTTTTGTCGAATGCAACAATAGTAGCATTGGGAAGGTGAATAGCAGGTCGCTACAAAAATTCTTTGATATATTCAAAACAAACGGAAGAAATCTAAGTATACTCAGACAAAAGTACAATTTTTTGTTCATGCAGTGAGTACATTATTCTTTCTGGATTCCCAGGCCGGTTCTTTTGTACAGCTGTATTTTTATACCCTCCACCATACTATGGAGGGTATATTAATTTTGTCATTCCGTTTGTAACTCCTCGAAATACTCATGTCAGACCCAACAAAGTATATATATTCTTGATCAGCGTAAAATTCTAAGACGATTTAACCATGTCCGTCTGTCTGTCTGTGTGTCTGTCTGTCAGTCTGTCCATCTGTCTGTCTGTTGTAATCACGCTATCTTTCGAACAAAATGAGATAGAAGGCTATAATTTTGCACACATGTGTATTTTACCAGTAGGCAGGTTAAGTTCGTAAATGGGACAAGTAGGTCCAAGTTATCATATAGCCCCCATATAACGGTACCACTCGATATTCGGTATTTTGATGATTTTAGCGACGTTATTCACCGGAATTGTTTCAAATTTGGCATTTGAAGTTCGTAACGGGTACTACAGCCTAAGACAGAAAATTATCTGTTCAGGTCCACGTCTTCGTATAGCCCCCATATAACGGTACCCCCGATATTCGGTATTTTGATGATTTTAACGACATTATTTACCGGAATCGTTTCAAATTTTGTATTTGAAGTTCGTAATGGATACTACATTCTAAGTCAAACAATGAGCCATGTAGGCCCACGTCTTCATATAGCCCCCATATAACGGTACCACCCGATATTCGGTATTTTGATGATTTTAGCGACATTATTTACCGGGATTGTTTCAAATTTCGCATGTGAAGTTCGTAATAGATACTTCAGCCCATACCAGAAAATTGTCTGTGCAGGTCCTCGGCTTCATATAGCCCCCATATAACGGCACCCCTTATATTCGGTATTTTGATGATTTTAGCTACATTATAAACAGATTTTTCTTAAAGTTTCGCATTTAAATATTGTAATAACTTATGACAAAAGTTGCCTATGCAGGTCTACGTCGTCGTATAGGCATCCGGTATTTTTAAGATTTTAACAGAATTTTAAACGGATTTTATTTATTTATTTATTTTTTTTGGAAATTGCCAAATTTGTACCAAATGGTGGAGGGTATTAAAAGTTCGGCCCGGCCGAACATACAGCTTTTTTACTTGTTTATATTGGATTATCAATAGTTTATTCAGACCTGGAATAATTGTTGCGCCTGGTTTGAAGTATCTTATAGACTCCAAATGTTTTTATGAAATGACCCGTAATTATTTTACAGAGTCTCCCAAAAAACTAGTCCTTTCCACAAGACATTTCTAATATGGGCCCGAAATTCACGCTGTTATACCCTACACCACACTGTTGGCAGGGTATTAAGTCTTTGTGCACTTGAATAGAAGGAAGCGAGATGGAGTCATAGTTCCTTTTGATGATCTGCATAGAATCACATGCTGAGTCGATTTATGTATGTCCGTCCGTCTGTCAAACAAGGTGCAGGTCGCATCTATTGCCCCATCGAGATGAATTTTGGACAAATGATTTGTTTATGTCTTTCCATTTGTAACTCATCGAAATAATAATTTTAGAAATAACAAAGATAATATATTCTTGATCAGCGTAAAATTCTAAGACGATAGTCCTGTCCGTCCGTCTGCCCGTCTGTTGTAATCACGTTAGAGTATAACGAATAAAGGTAGGAAGCTAAAATTTTGCACAAATCAGTCTTTTGACAGCAGGCAGGTTCAGATCGAAGATGGGATATGTCGGTACATGGTATCGTATAGTCTACATTTAACGGTACCAATCAATATTCGGTATTTTGATGACTGTAGCTAATTTTTTTAATGGAATTGTGATAAATTCTACACAAGGAGTACTTTATGTGTATTTTACACCTAAAGAAGAGTATTGTCTGCATGAGTACACGATATCGTACATACAACGGTAACTACGTATATTCAGTGTTTTCATGAATTTAACTACATTTTTCAATGGAATTATTAAGAATTCGTAATGGATACTATAGCCTATGACAAAAAATTGCGTATGCAGGGCCACGTCTTTGTATAGCCTCCATATAACGGTACCTCCCAATATTCAATATTTTGACGATTTTAGCGACATTATTCACCTGAGTTGTTTCAAATTTCATATTTAGAGTTCGTATTTCGGAAATACAGTCTATGACAGAAAATTGTGTACGCTTCGTATAGGCCTCGTACATCAGTAGCTCCCTATATGCGATATTTCGACGATTTTAGGTACAATATTCACAACAACATGGACCCATATGTACAATTTGCTGAGGTAAAGAAAATATTTATAACCAATTGAAAAATCAGTTATTTCAACCGAACCGAACTTTGAAATTTTCAAAAAAATATAAAAATGATAATAAAAATAATAATAATAATAATAATAATAATAATAATAATAATAATAATAATAATAATAATAATAATAATAATAATAATAATAATAATAATAATAATAATAATAATAATAATAATAATAATAATAATAATAATATAATAATAATAATAATAATAATAATAATAATAATAATAATAATAATAATAATAATATAATAATAATAATAATAATAATAATAATAATAATAATAATAATAATAATAATAATAATAATAATAATAATAATAATAATAATAATAATAATTAAAATCCATTCTGTTAAAATCCTAAAAATATCGAATAGCGAATAAAAAAAGCTGAATTGGATAGTTTTTTTCAGAAATTGGTACAGATATTAGATATGCTTAAATATTTTCCATTCACTCTACTGCACTCAAAATTTCAAAATATGGGCTGTTGCACCTGCTGTCGCCGCCATTGCCACTTTGGTGACTGCCATTTCATTTTGCTTCCTCGCGAAATATAGAGAATGCGTGATTTCACACGGATGCCTAGGCGGGTAAACTAACTAAGCAGATGGTTATTGTTGTTGTTCTTGCTACCAATACGGCTGCTGCTGCAGTTGTTGTTGATAAATTGCTTCAAGTAGATGATGGCGGAATTGTTGCTATTGTCGTTCATTGTCTCGTCTCATATGCAATTTTGTTTTTCTGTTTTCATTCAGGTGGCATTACCTTTTCCGTTTTCACATTGTGCGTCGCGCACACACAATCACACACAACAGTGATTTGATGTTGATAGACTTTAGCGGAAGTGAATCAAATGGAAAATTGAAGTTCATTAAGGGCTTTTAAAGCACTGCAATTGAGTGCAGCTATAAGCGCTAGTATTGGTACAAAAACATACAATTTCGATTATTCCGGGCGGCATAATTTCATGCCTTTCTTGCATTATGTGCAGGTGGTTAAAATAGATTGATAAACCATTGAACTCTTAAAATATTGCAAAATTACAGTTACTGTAGTAACATATCGTGTGATCTACGTGTTAATAATGAATATATTAAAATTTGATTTGGATGAAAACAAATTATTTAAGGGTTATGTAGACATTCCAAAAATAGGGTATTTGTAGACGAAATGAGGTATTTATTAACGAGACGAAAAAGGAAGACTCTAAGAACGGTAACGAAAACTATCGAAACGAAGTAAAGTATTAGAAAGTATATATGAACCAGATGGAGGCTGCTATAATATTAATGGATGATCTGAGGGGCAATAAAGTCTATGTATACGAGCTTAAAAAAAAGCCTAAATTGATAAATTCAGGGTTTATCCTTAACTAAGGGAACGTATTATATGCAAAAAGATTTTTTTTGAAGTAGATCATACCTCTTAGCAACCTTTGGCTTTAGAGAAGTTACAACTTGGTTCCAGAGGGAACGAAGATATGGGAGGCATATCCAATTCTGAATCGTATTGAAGTACTTGCTTCTACACTGAATTCGGTTGGATGTGCCAAAATTCAGGTCATTTGGACTTATATTGGCCATTTGGTGGGAGCTATAGCTATATCTATTTTCTCCAAATTCTATTCTATTGCAGTACATTTGCAGTTGATATAGAGTGGAACATTGAGTTCAGAGAGAGGTGATATCAATCCATTCCTTCTGGTACATCCTCCACAAAAGGTCCATTAATTCATAGAAAATAATTTACCTGATACAACAAAAACGGTTATCTAATTTTGATTCAAACATTGCAAATCCTAATATTTATGTCAGTGCTAGGCCAGGTCCGAAAATGGATAATATCCAACCACTTCAGCTATCATCCACAAAGTGTTAATATTTTGAAAAATCATAACTCTTCTTCCAACTTCGCACATCCCAATATTTACAATTAATATAGATCTTATATGAATATAGGATAGAATCGACCACTTCGACTGGTAGCTCCCCCATAACGGGTAAATATCTTGAATATTCATACCTTTCATAATATGCCAAATGAACATCCTATTCTTTTCAAACTGGGCACCATTCCAATATTTCTACCAACACAAGATCTGGTGTGAAGTTGGGATAGATCGGACCCCTTTCTTTGCTACCTCGACCCACAAAGGACCAAAATAATGAATTATTGGTTTTGTATTAAATAGATCATACCATGGCAAATCCTTATATTTTTACCAACATAATTTCTGATGTGAATATGAGCTACTCCTTCTGATACACCCAACATATGTAGATAAGATAAGAGATAATAGAACAAAGAGATAATGGGCATAGAAAAGAAGCCATAAACTAGGCCCCAACCTATACCCTCCATAATTGAAGTTTTTCGAAAAAGGAAATTCCGCTGAAAAATACCGCTCAAACGAAAATCTCTATATGGGGCCAGACGTGGGCCAGCATAGACAATTTTCCATCATAGGTTGTAGTACCCATTACGAACTTTAAATACAATTCCGGTGAATAATGTCGCTAAAATCATGGAAATACCGAATATCTGGGGGTACCGTTATATGGGTGATATACTAAAACGACAATTTTCTCAAGGTGGTTTCATTGGAAAATGTGGCTAAAATAATAAAAATGCCGAATATCGGGGGGCACCCTTATACGATATCGTAGACCTATATAGACAATTCTCTTCCAGGGACACTTACAGTGAACTCCTTGCGTAGAATTTCAGTCAATTCCCTTAAAAAATGTGCCTTAAATCACAAAATACCGAATGTCCGTATGTATAGTTACATTTGGGATGTACATACTAATTTTTTTTTCAGGGGGTAAAGTAGTTACGAGGGACTCCTTGTGTAGAATTTCTGACATTTACAATAAAACATGTGGCTAAAATCATCCAAAATGCCGAATATTGTGAGGTACACTTATATGGGGGATTTAAGCTTATATAACCTATATATAATAATTTTTCATTGGGTAAAGTAGTCACGAAGAACTTCCTTGTGCAAAATTCCATTGAAAATGTGGCTAAAATCATTAAAATTCCGAATATTGGGGATACCGTTATATGGGGGCTATACGATATCGTGGACAGATAAAGCCAATTTTCGAATTTTACCTGCCTGCAGACAAAAGAAATATCGGTGCACAATTTTAGCTTTATATCTTTATTCGTTTTGACTCTAGCGTGATTACAACAGACAGACGAACAGGGCTAACTCAATATACCCTCCTTACTATGTATGGCGGAGGTTATAAAAACAACTGTCTTTGAATCTGCAGATTTTTCGTTCTAACTAGTAAAAACCCCAAGTTGATTTGAGTCATTATCGATATGCTGAGAGAAACAGGCAAAAAAGTATCGGTCGGTTTTGCCGACAGATGTATAACCTCAGCCAATGTTCGATTATTTAAAAATATTTTGACTTCTGCTATGAATTTTCAAACTTTTACCCTCTATGGAGTGGGTTTGGAAAGAAGGGGTCAATATTGTCCATTTCGTTTCGGACTTAAATAAATATGACATATTTATGGGAAATCGTAAATTCAATATTCATCTCAAGATTATGGATAAGAGACATATATTTAGATATAGCAAGTTGTAAAGAATCGCTGAGTTGTTCCGCAATTTATGACAGATAAAAGTATTGAAAATTTTGTCCCTTTGTAGGTGAGGTACCAGGGTTCATCTTCACAACAGATCTTGTGTTAGCAAAAATGTTTTTATGTGTGAAATTTGAAGATTTCTTTGAGCGTTACGTTTTTCAAAATTTTGAAAGCTATATAGGGCTGGTAGCAAAAGAAATGGTCCGATCTCTTCAATATTTATAACAAATATTGTGTTGATGGAAATATTGAGATATACCATGTCTGGAATGGGATCGGATGTTGATTTCGCTTTTCTAAACTTCATGGATATTCAAAATTTTGAGCGTTTGTGGGGAGGTACCAGAAGGAGTGGATCGATATTGTCCATCTTAATACCAGACCTTGTGTTAATATAAATATTAGGATATGTGAAATTTGAAGACAATCGAACTCTTACATCACATTTTATGAGAGAGTTGTAACTATTCAAAATGTTGACCATTTGTGGGGGAGGTACTTGATGGAGTGGACCGATATTGTCCATTTTCACACCTGACCTAGCACTGACGGAAATATTAGGATTTGCAAAGTTGGAGCAAAATCGGATCATCGTTTTTCTTTCTATGCAGAAAATATATTTTGAAAATTTCGACCTTTTGTGGGGGAGGTACCAGAAAGAGTGGACCGATATCGTGCATTTTCGCACTTGACCTAGCGCTGATGAAAAAATAAGATATGCAAAGTTGGAGCAAAATTTTTCTTTGAAAATGTCAACATTTTGTGGGGGATGTACCGATATTGCCCATCTCCGAACTCGATCTAAGATTGACAAAAATATTACAATGTACCAAGTTTGGACCAAATCGGATATTCCCTTCGAGAGTTATCGTGCGCACCAGACAGACAAACAGATAGACAGACGGACGGACGGACAGACATCGCTAGATCGACTCCAAATGTTCTGAAACGAATTTGGTCCAAAGAGACCTAGGGTCTAAAACCGTTATTTCGACTAGGCACGTTTTGACCTATCAAATTGTGTATACCCTCTGTAGCCATATGGCTGAGGGTATAATAACGTTAACCAATCTTTTGTCGCCAACATTTCGGGAGCCAATTATGAATGGTGGTAATGGAAATATTTTCATACCTATAGAAACACCAATCAGAAAATAGAAATAGTTCTCTAATTATGACTCAAAAGACTACATATATGAGGATTCGAATGTCCCACCCGTGCGTTATCTTAATAAAAAAATAAATAACATTTTCTATATTTTACTAGAGTCCATTAGGCAATCTTTATTATTTAAGGAAGAAACAGCGATACAAAATAAACTTCAAGCTCTACAAACTCATCAGAAATGTAGACTGGAAATGGCTTCTAGTATTGAATGGTCTATAATTTCGTATCTCTTATTACATCCCGCTCTCTCCGTATTCATATTCCATCCAACATCAAACAATATCACACCTTCGCAACATAATAGTATTCAACCTGAAAACTTGTATAAAAACATATCAACAAACTTTCTAAATCTTATATTTTAATGTTGACAATTTTGTTTTATTTTCATTTTTAACACTGCTCCTCCAATGGTAGAAAAAATAACAAATATTCTCAAGAAAACCATGAAGCCACAACAAAGTATTTGACGAATCAATGTTTTGAATGGTCCGGATTCATTCTAATGTTGTTGAAGCTGCTGGTGTTGCAAAAATTGCTACTTCACAAACTATGTATAGAGCTCGCGTGTGAGTTTGAGTGTGCGTGTGATTGTGCCGAAAAGTGATAAACCTCTTTTGCCAGCGAAACTGTCAAAAAAAGTTATTTGTCTGTTTTTTCGCTAAAATGAAAAAGAATGCAAAAGGACAGCGATGGATGGTTGGATGGAAGATGCATAGATGTTAGAGAATGCTATGCATGTGTGTGTGGGTGTGAAAGCAACGTGTCCTCATTTCGAGCCATACTTTGTTTAAATATTTTTGCTTAGCATAACTTTAGGCGACTGAGCTCATAAATGCCACACTATAAAATAAACAAACGCACACCCGCGTACTGTTTGGTGACACGGCATGCCAATGCTCCTTTGTTGAAAGTTTCCAAAAAAGGCCGCTCCGTGGCTGGTCGCTTCGATGGTTGGCTGGTTGGTTGTGTGAATCCTTGTTTCACTTAGTTGGCTATGGTCTGGTGAAATTGTATGTTGTGTTATGTGTATGTGTGTTTGTTTTGAGCGCGTATTATAAAACTCACAACAGCGGAAATACTGAAAAGTGTTAAAATGCCATTATTGTTGAAAAATGTCAACTGCTTTTAATTGGCTTTCTTCGTTGGCATGTTTTTGTTGCTGTTGCTGCTGCTGTTGATGACAACGACGGTTTTTGACTACTGCTGCTGTTGTTTCTGACGATGACGCCTTTCTGTTTTGAAAATGTAAAATATAGCAGTTGCCTTATTTTTGGCAACATTGTTGTTTTCATTCGGTGCGGAATGTGAGGTTTTGAATTTGGCAAATTTTGGTTAAAGCATAACCCAACTGATTTGAGTTTGCAGGAAGGATACTTTGAAGAGATAGTTTTGAGCAGATGTTTATTTAAGGGGTAAACTTTGAAAAATAAATTTTAGTAATTGGTTAATTATTTCTACAAAAACAAATTGCCATATAAATTGGCAATTAAGCAATCAACTTTCAAAACCCTTCTGAAACTCCTGAAGATTTGTTTTTATGAAATGCTCTTTATAAAAACTGATAGAACACTAAAAAAATATGTAAAATTGCAGGTAATTTGTTGTATACATTTCTGATGTGCTTTCTGATCTTAAATTTCTTTTTGTTTCGCTTTTTATACCCTCAGTCACATGACTACATTTAATACTGCCAAATTTTCCACAAGGGGATATAGAGGATCACCTTATAACTCGCGAAACCTGTCAGTGATACTCTTGTGATTCTCTCAATGATGCACTCTACCAGAGATCCCATGTGAATCTAAATTTTTCGACCCATTTATATCTAGAATGAATATGAAACTTACCGGAACTTTCCTTCTGGTAACTCCCCTCAAGTCAGTAGTTTTCTTCAAATTTTGTTTATCTCAAAATTTTTATCAACCACAGATCTAATGTAACTCCCCTTCAAAATATAAAAATATTGGTTAACATCCAATCGCATAAAGTTGTAAAACAATTTAAAACAAGTAAAAAAGATGTAAGTTCGGCCGGGCCGAACTTTGAATACCCTCCAACCATTTGGAACGAATTTGGCAATTCTCAAAAATAATAAAATCCGTTAAAAATTCTGTTAAAATCTTAAAAATACCGAATGTAACAGAGGACATGGACCTGCATAGGTAAATTTTGTCATAAGCATTACAATATTCAAATGCGAAACTAAAAATATCGGTGAATAATGTACCTAAAATCATCAAAATACCGAATATCGGGAGGTACCGTTATATGGAAACTACACGAAGACGTGGACCTGCACAGACAATTTTCTGTCATAAGCTGTGGTAACCATTCCGAACTTCAAATACCAAATTTTAAACAATTCCGGTGAATAATGTCGCTAAAATCATCAAAATACCGAATATCGCGAGGTGCAGTTATATGGGGGCTGTACGAAGACGTGGACCTGCAGAGAAAATTTTCTGTCATAGGCTGCAATATCCATTCCGAACTTCAAATACCAAATTTGAAACAATGGCGGAAAATAATGTCTCTAAAATTATAAAAATACCGAATTTTGGGAAGTACCGTTATATGAGGGCTATACCAAAACGTGGACCTATATGGCCTATTTTCAATACCAAAAGTCCTGCAGACATAATATATATTTGAGGAAAATTTTATCAATCTAATACAATTCGTTCGGAAGCTAAAGTATTGTTCCTAGTTATAAATCGATCTTCCGTTCGATCGTGTGTCCGTTCATCCATGATAATTTGAAATCACGCTGTTGATAGCAATTATGGTACGATTCTCACGAAATTTTGGAGTTATGGCTTGGGTAGGAATAGAAGTTTATTGTTGCTGGAGATCTAATGGGGATGAATGTGCCGAAAACTGCGGAAGCCCATCAAAGCGTAATTTTACGTGCGATTTAACTTGGGTACTAGCCTGCCGTTTTAGATAGTCATCAGATAATAGTTAGATAAATTTTGGAGTGAAAAATTCCAAAAATTTTCATTCAGCCGCAAATATTTTTAATACTGAAAGTCACATTCTGTGGAAATCACTGGCATATCTGACCTTTCCAGATTTTGTTGTAACTTTTTTATGGTCAGAGGTAGATATAGATATATCCATGCAAAAATCTCGTATAGTAAATATGTTATTGCCTTTGTGGTAGAAAACATACGATCCCTAACAATCGATAAAGCGAAATTGACATTCGGAAAAAATATTTTAAGAGATCCAATTACGTATTCCAACTTCTTCTGTTTATTCCAGTCAAAATGGTTTTAGATCTAGAGAGGTGATACCGAACATTATAGTGTCGTAGGAGATCGTTTTGTTTTAAATCCTGTAAAAAATATTACGTTTATTTATTTCTTTATTTCTCTTTTGAGACGAAGAAAAGCCGACCGGAAACACAAAAACAACATATTTGGTATGAATGATGGTTTACAAGGGCCGTTCTTTGGAACGCAGATTTTTTGTTCACAACCAGTAAATTATTTCCAATCCATACATCTGTTATAGTGCTGCTGTAGGAAGACGGATTAATTGCATTGTACAACAACATACTGTTGGAAAATGTGGCTGGAACTTTCAAATACAAATGGGGCCCACCTCTATGTGACAAATTAAATACTAACATTTCGAAAGTCTGTTTAAAATATCATAGAATCCTGAAGTCCATATAAGTCTTTCTAAACCGCCACACTTATGGACTACTATTTTTATACCCTGCACCATACTATGAGGGTATATTAATTTTGTCATTCCGTTTGTAACTTCTCGAAATACTCATGCCAGACCCAACAAAGTATATATTCTTGATCAGCGTAAAAGTCTATCTTTCGAACAAATTGAGATAGAAGGCTAAAATTTTTCACGCATGTATATTTTGCCAATAGACAGGTCAAGTTCGTAAATGGGCCATGTAGGTCCACGTTTTCATATAGCCCCGGATATTCGGTATTTTGATGTATTTAGCGACATTATTCACCAGAATTGTTTTAAATTTGGCATTTGAAGTTCGAAATGGATACTACAGCCTAAGGCAGAAAATTGTCTGTGCAGGTCCACGTCTTCGTATAGCCTCCCTATATTTGGTATTTTGATAATTTTAGCGACATTATTCACCGGAATTGTTTTAAATTTGGTGTTTTTAGTTCGTAATGAATACTAAATCCTAAGACATAAAATTGTTTGTGAAGGTCCACGCCTTCGTATAGCCCCCATATAACGGTACCTCCCAATTATCGGTATTTTGATGACTGTAGCTACATTATTTACCGATTTTTTTTAAGTTTCGCATTTGCATATTGTAATGGCTCATGAAAAAATTACCTATGCAGGCCCATGACGCCGTAATGACCCTAATATAACGGCTACATTCGGTATTTCTAAGATTATAACGGATTTTATTGTTTTTGAGAATTGCCAAATTCGTTCCAACTGGTGGAGGGTATTCAAAGTTCGGCCCGGCCAACCTTACCGCTTTTTTACTTGTCTAAGTTATAAAATTCCATATAGCTTCCCTATAGCTTCGTGCCTGTTGTAGCTCTGAATGTCCTTCAAGTAAACGAGTTGGGCTTCTGACTACCACGCTTCTATACAAAATTCAAACCTAAGTCTCTTCCAGTATCTTAAAATATATATTTTTCTTAAAACCGAATTTTATGTAAAAAATAAAATCTCTAAATTTTACGCTTACAGCACTAATGGTCCTTTAAAAACATTTTTCTACCCTCCACCATACATAGTATGAAGGGTATATTAAGTTCGTCATTTCTCTTGTAACTCATCGAAATAATAATTTCAGACTCACCAAAGTATATATATTCTTGATCAGTGTAACATTCTAAGACGACGTAGGCCTATCTGTCCGTGCATCTGCCCGTCCGTTGTAATCACGCTACAGTCAAAGTCTTTTGTATGCAGGCAGGTCAAGTTCAAAGATAGGCTATATCGGTCCACTACCCCCGATATTCGGTATTTTGATGATTTTTGCCATATTTTTCAATGGGATTGTCTGAAATTCTAAACAAGGGGTTTTTTATGGGCACTTTACCCTCTGAAAGAGAATTGTGTATATAGGTCCAAGATATCGTATAGCTCCCATATAACGGTACCCCCTGTATTTTGAAGATTTTAGCCACATTTTTCAACGGAATTGTCTGAAAATCCACACAAGGAGAATTATCTACATCAGTCCACGATATCGTATAGCCCCCATATAACGGTACCCCCGATATTCGGTATTTTGATGATTTTAGCAACATCATTCACCCGAACTGATTTGAAAAATCGTATTCGAAATTTGTAATGGGTACCACAGCCTATAACAAAAAATTACTTTTGCAGTAATTGATCATTTAAACCGTACTTTTTTTAATTTTTTGAACTTTCTGTAACTAAAACTAAAAAATATATTATTCTAAAATACAAGCTCAGGGTTCCAATAACTCTTAAAGTGTATTCTTCAAATGTTAAGGCTCTAATGGGCCTTCAAAATTCCTCCAATTCTAATCAAATTTCTCTTACAAACTTTCAGTGCTATGGCTAAGAAAACACTTCTGTAAATATCCACTCTTACGGCCATCATTTGTGAAATTCGGTTAATAGATCAAAATCCTAAAAGGATTTTGGGTTCCCGTGCTAAACTTTTTTAGGGCCCATTATATATATAGCCCTAACTATACACAAAAGGCCTCTAATATTCTGGTTCACACTTCGCAAAATTAAGAAAGAGATGGAAAATTTGATACAGGCCTTTGGGTTACATGTAGAAGTATATGCACAGAACATGGGTCATGCCGGTCCACGTTTTGACATAGCCCCCATATGAGGGTGTTCCCCGATTTCAAGAATTTTATATATTTTAGCTATGTTCATCATACGAATTTTGGAAACTTTAGGTAATTTGAGTTATTAGTAAGAAGAAAAATTATGAATATAGGTCCACGTTTTGGTATGACACTCAACTGAAGATACCTTAAATGAGCTTTCCTGTACTTCTAGAGGTCGGGATTTGATTTTAAATATATAGCTGTTCGATACAAGTTCTTTTAATGAGTTCCCAAATGTTGGATATTTCTTATCACAGCGCAAAAGATCTGTATTTTTCAAGTCATCAAACATTTTTTCTCTTGTAATTGAAGTATAGATTTCTTAAAGTATACTTCACTTCAATTATTACCAACAAGTCATAGAATTTTATTAAAATTTTTCAAAGTATGTAGTTACTTCATTCTTCCCCTTTATTGTTTGTGCAACGTTCCACGAAACCTTGAAGATTCCTGAAACACATTTGCCACCTTCCTAATTTTATTGCTCACTGCACGACGAAGAAGAAGAAAGAGCATCCTGTCGTAAACAAAAATCTAACACCTCTACGGACACACACCCATATTTTTCAATGTATTACCAAAAGGAAACCACAAATAAAAACCAGTAAGGAAAGCTCAAAAGTCGGGCGGGGCCGACTATATGATACCCTACACCACTATGCATATTTAGTAGAGCTCTCGTAAAAAGGTTTATACAGGGCATTTCAGAGCTCTATGAGATATTTGGTACAAAATCAAAATCTATCTAATTCTATCGTGCATTTTACGAACTATAGCTATTTCTGAACCGGGTTTCTCCAAATTTTACGTATTAGCTTCTAGACTGAATTCGGTCTTATGTACGAAAATTCAGGTGATTTGGGCTGATATTGGCCATTTAGTGCACATTTAACGCTAAATCGGATGAAGATATATATGGGAGCTATATCCAAATCTGAACCGATTTCGATAAAATTTAAAACAGCTATTCCTGTGCTCCATCCAATACCTGGTACCAAATATCACGGTTGTGGAGTGAATATTACGAATGTATGGGACTAAAACACTAAATCGGATGAAACATATATATGGTTGCTATATCTATATCTGAACCGATTTTCACTAAATTTGATATACTTGCTTCTAGGCTGAGTTTGGTCCGATGTACTAAAATTCAGTCCATTTGGACTTATATCGGCCGTTTGGTGCACAATTAACCCGAAATCGGATGAAGATATATATGGGAGCTATATCCAAATCTGAACCGATTTCGATAAAATTACAAATAGCTATTTCTGGGCTGTATCTTATATCTGGTACCAAATATCAGTCTTGTGGAGTGCATATTACGAATGTGAGAGGCTTAAACACCAAATCGGATAAAACATATATATGGGAGCTATAGCTGTTTCTGAACCGATTTTCTGCAAATTTGTTGTATTTGCTTTAAGGCTAATCTCGGTCACATGTGCCAAAATTCGGGCCATTTGGGCTGATATTGGCCATTTGGTGGTCAATTAACCCGAAATCGGATGAAGATATATATGGGAGCTATATCCAAATCTGAACCGATTTCGATAAAATTTAAAACAGCTATTTCTGTGCTCCATCTAATACCTGGTACCAAATATCACGGTTGTGGAGTGCATAGTAGGAATGTGAGGGACTTAAAGATCAAATCGGATGAAAGATATATATGGGAGCTATAGCTATATCTGAACCGATTTTCTCCAAATTTGATATACTTGCTTCTAGGCCGAACTCGGTTGGGTGTGCCAAAATTCAGGTAATTTGGACTGATAGTGGACATTTGGTGCTCATTTATCCCGAAATCGGATGAAGATATATATGGGAGCTATATCTAAATTTGATCCGATTCTCACCAATTTCAATAGGGTTCGTCCTTGGGCCAAAAAAATATTGTTTGGAAAATTTCATCTCAATCGGATAATAAATGCGACCTGCATTTTGTTCACAAGAATACATGGACAGACGGACGGACGGACGGACAGACGGACGGACGGACATGCATAAATCGACTCAGAAAGTGATTCTATGAAGGTTCTCAAAAGTAACTATGGGTCTATCTCGTTTCCTTCTCCATGTTACAAACAAATGCACAAAGACATAATACCCTTACCACTATGTGGTGTAGGGTATAACTATAGAGGGAATATGAAAAACTAGCAGCAACCACTACAACCACGATGACTGCAACATTGCCAGGGAAATGCGAATAGCCAATTTTGTAGCAACCAGTCCTCGGTGGTGTTTAATTTATGCATTGGTAGGTGTGCAGGTTTGTGCGATTGTTCGTCATATTAAAATGTTCCGGATGTTGGTAGCGGGAAAACTGCATTTCGTGCAAGTCGTTTTGCCATTGCGTTGCCACCGGTGGTGTTATTGCCATTCAACGAAATGGCGAACAAATTTGTATTCCTGTCACGTTAAACATGTAAAAATCGTTACTCAAGCCACCGTATTTTAAGCTTTATTATACGGTCTTTTTTCCACACAACAACGACCAGTCCGTGCAACAAACTATTTTCGATGAAAAAAAAAAAAACAATTCTTAAGATTTGGCAATCTTGCGTCAAATGAATTGAAGGTGGGCAAAAAGGGGGGTTATAATGACATTTCAAGGTCAATTGATGAAGGTTTGGGTGAAATATTTTATTAATTATCTGAAATATTTATTGAATAAATAATTTTTGCTTCATTATACCCTACACCACATAGTGGTAAGGGCATTATGTCTTTGTGCATTTGTTCGTAATATGAAGAAGGAAGCGAGATAGACCCATATCTACTTTTGAGGATCTTTATAGAATCACTTTCTGAGTCGATGTATGTCCATCCTTTTTCCATGTATTTTTGCGAATTTATTTTCGATTGAGATGAAATTTTCCAAACAATATTTGTTTGATATAGCTCCAATATATCTTCAGCCGTTATCGGGTTAATTGTGTACCAAATACCCAATATCAGTCCCAATGACCCGAATTTTAGCGTATCCGACCGAATTACATCTAGAAGCAAGTACATCAAAACGGTGCAGGTAAAGCTATAGCTCCCATATATATGTTCCATCCGATTTGGGATCTCAAAAATACATCTGTAATTTTATCGAGATCGGATCATATTTGGATATAGTTCTCATATATAGGGTGAGATGAAAAAACTGCAAAAAAATTCAGACTGCTGTCATTTCCAAGCCACTCGTCCGATCGCTGTTAAAATTATTCCAGTGA
This sequence comes from Musca domestica, assembly GCF_030504385.1. NCBI lineage: Eukaryota > Metazoa > Arthropoda > Insecta > Diptera > Muscidae > Musca > Musca domestica. The sequence continues at coordinate 14,385,530 of NW_026712363.1, read as the reverse complement.
CAGCTCCTTATATTGTTTACAAGCGTACAAAAGCATTTTATTGAGAATTTTCCAGAAAAAAAGTTATTCGTGATGGAATTCAAGCATGATAGAGTGATTTCGTTATATTTGGCTGGAAGATCACAAGTGGCTATCGTGAGAGCATTCCAGCATTTAAATGTGAATAAATCTTTTGTGTCTCGTACCATCGCTCGTTACCTTGATACTGGTAGCGTAGCCCGACGTCAAGAAAATGGACGAAAGAAAACAGCAACATCAGCAGAAATGGTTCGAAATGTAAAGAAGCGACTTGATAGAAACCCGCGTCGCAGTCGCCAAAATTAGCTCATGAGCTGAACATATCGCAATATTCCATTCGGCAAATATTGAAAAATGAGCTCGGGGTAAAGCCATTGAAATTCCAAAAAGTGCAAGATCTTACACTGCAACAGAAACATTTTGGCCGCAGACCTTGGATATACCAACAGGACTCAGCACGCGCCAGCCATGAATGGTTACAAAATGAGGTTCCTCGCATCATTTCCATCGCACAATGGCCACCAAAATCTCTGGATACCAATCCGTTGGACTATTGTGTCTGTAGTATTTTGGAAAGCAATGTTGGTACTAAAAAATACCAAAGCGTCGATCACCTCAAGAAGGCACTTCACCGGAAATGAGGCAAAATACCGCGGAGCAACATTCGGGCAGCGTGTGTCGGTTTCATTGTCCGTTTGAAGGCCATAATTCGTGCCAAAGGTGACCAATTCGAACAAATCTAAACTTATTCAATCTAATATCAAATGGTCAATATCAGTCCAGATGAAATGAATTTTGACAATTCTGAATGAATTTATGCTAGAAACACAGCTCACAAATATATGTTTGATGTGGTATTTAAAATCCCCCACACTCGCAATATGCACTCCACAAGAATGATATTTGGTGCCGGGCATCAGATAGTGCTCGAAAGTAAATAATAAATTTTCTCCCTAATATCAAATCAAACTAAGCAGTGCGTCGAAGGCGGCTTCCATAAAAACTCAGCCCAAAATACCACTATCTATGAGTATAATGCATTCTTTATGAACATTTATTCGACAAATTTTTAATAAAGCATCTTTTTAGGCCATAAATGTTGTTAATTTTAACGAGTTGTGTTTATTGGGTTATATTTTGTTTTTTTTTTTTTTTTTGTAATTTTATTTATGCATATTTATTTCGTTGAGTGCGTCTGGGTGTGTATGTGTGTGTGTGTGAATGCAGATATCCTTGTGGTCCTTTTATGGCAATATAGTTTAGTTTTATTAATATTTCGTGGCATTGTTATTATTAGTATTTTTATATTTTTGTGGTCTTCTTTTATGGATGCAACAATGCGTGCGTTTGGTTGATAGCATTAACAGGGATGGGTGTACGGAGATACAGTGGTGAATATTTGAGTAGGTAAACAAATGAGGTGCTTCGCAGCGACTTGTTGGAGTTGCAAGGTTTCTGAGTTTATCTGCGAACAAGATGAAAAAAGAACGATTTAGTTTGCTTTTTAGAAGCCAAAAACAAGAAAAATATTATCAGTCGGATTTGCCAACAGATGCCAAATCGCCAATGTTCGATTATTTAAATATATTTTGACTTCTGTTGTGAATATTCAAATTGTTGACCTTCCGAAGGAATGGAACAATATTGTCCATTTCGTATCAGACCTAAGGTATAAATATTGCAATATGGCAGGTTTGGACTATATTGCTTACCTCCTTCACTTTATAAAAAAATGTGAGAATTTTTAGAAAATTTTAAAATGTGAGAGGTGCCAGATATAGTCGACCGAAGTATTCCATTCTCACACTTCATCTAATACAGATCAAAATATGGATATGGGCAAAATTACAAGAAAATCGAACATTTATATCCAATTTTATGCAAAATCATAAATTCCATATTCAACTGAGGTATCTGGTTGGGTGAAATATTTATATATAGCAAGTTGTAAAAAATCGCTGGCTTGTTAGTTATGACAGATAAAAGTATTTAAAATTGTAACCCTTTGTGGTTGAGGTACCAGAAGGTGTTCGCAGAAATATATCATTTTCACAAGATATCTTGTGTTAGCAAAAATGTTTGTGTGTGTGAAAGAGAGTTGGATGCTTATTTCGCTTTCTTTGAGCGTTTAGTTTTTCAAAATCTTAAACCTTATGTGGGGGAGATACCAGAAGAAATGGTCCGATGGTCCAACTTTATAACAGATGTTATGTTGATGGAAATATTGAGATGTACCAAGTCTGATTGGAATCGGATGTTAATTTCGCGATTTATGAGCTTCAAGGATATTCAAAATGTTGACCCTTAGTGGGTAAGGTACCAGAAGGAAGGGATCGATATATCCTATCTTCATAATGAGATGTGTGAAATATAAAGAGAACCGGATGCTTATCTTGGATTTTTGGTTATTCAAAAGGTACCAGAAGGGATGGTCCGATCTCGATCGTCTTTATAGCAGATCTTGTGTTGATGACAATATTAAGATGTACCAAGTCTGAATGAAATCGAATATTAATTTCGCGTTTTATGAGTATCATGGATGTTCAAAAATTTCACCTTTAGTGGGGGAGGAAAAAGAAGGATTGGACCGATATATCCCATCTTCACACCAGACCTTGGGTTAATAAGGTTTTGTGATGTGTGTACTTTCAGACTCTTACATCACATTTTATAGGAGTTATAATTATTCAACATTTTGACCATTTGTGTGGGAGTTACTTGATGGAGTGGACCGCTATTATATATTTTCTCACCTGACCTAGCACTGATGCACATATAAAGATTTGCGAAGCTGGATCATAATCGGATTATTCTTTGTTTTTCTGTACAGTAAAATATTTTGTTTGAAAATGTTGACCTTTTTTGGAGGAGTGGGCAGATATTGCCCTTCTCCGAACTCGATCTAAGTTTGATAATAATATTTTGATGCAACAAGTTTGGAACAACTTCGAGAGTTATCGTGCGCACCAGCCAGACAGACAAATGGATAGGCTATGCCCTCCAACATTAGGAAGGAACTTGAAAAAAAAAAAAATCCGTCGAAACATACCGCTCAAATGAAATCCTTTATATGAGGGCTATACGAATAGGCTGTAGTAACGATTCCGAACAAATACGAAATTTATCGCAATTCCGGTGAATAATGTCGCTAATATCATCAAAATACAGAACAAATGGTAGTGCCATTGTATGAGGGCTATACTAAGACGTAGACCTGCATAGACAATTTTCCGTTATAGATTGTAGTCCCATTACAAACTTCAAATACGAAACTTGTCGCAATTCCGGTGAATAATGTCGCCAAAATTCTGGAAATACCGAATATATCGGGGTAGCATTATATGGGTGCTATACGATATCGTGGACCTAAAATCATATACAATTATCGTGGATGTATATAGACAATTATCTTTCAGGGCGTAAAGTACTCACAGAGAACTCCTTTTGTAGAATTTCAGACAATTCCATTAAAAGATGTGGCTAAAATCATCAAAATACCGAATATCGAAGGTACCGTTATACAGGGGCTATACGATATCGTGGACCAATATAACCCATCTTCGAACTTGACCTACCTGCAGACAAAATACAGATCGGTGCAAAATATATTATTTCGGTTTCACTGTAGTGTGATTACTACAGACGGGCAGACGGACGACGAACAGACAAACGGAGGGCTAAATCGTCTTAGAATTTTACGCTGATCAAGAATATATATTCTTTGTCGGATTTAAAATTATTATTTCGAAGAGTTATAAACGGAATGACGAACTTAACATACCCTCCATACTATGTATGGTGGAGGGTATAAAAACGAAGGACGTTTCTTCAATTCAGTATTTCCGGTAAATATAGTGTGTTCACTGTTGTGAACAAAGTAGTTGTTACTTCAAAGTTATTACGATAAAAATTTTTGAAGTAAATATCAGAACAAACGAACTTCAACTTTCGTTCTAGCAGAAAAGCTTTTTTGTGGAGATGGATTTTTTTCTACCACAGCCACATTGCCTCCAATATAAGGTTACAATAAGAAGGTGATTCTAAGGATTTGAACGTTAAGCGGCATTAGTAATATCCGAGGCTTTGCTTTTTTTATATTCCTATGGAAGTCGTAACACTGTACCAATGCAATTTATCACCAGTATTGTGTTATGTTTCCCAAGTTGATGCGTTTCATTTTTATTTGTTTCTTTTGTTTTTATTTTTATAAACGCTGGCCTTTTTGAAGCGTTTACGATTCAACGTATTTTGTTTTTTTTCTTTTTGTGTTTTTTTTTTACTCGCAGTTTTATATCCTGTTCATCGACACATTTCCAAGGATATGCTTACACATGAACACATTGCCTTTTAACACTGCCGTTCATTGCCTCAGCCATAAAACGTGCCAAGTTTATTAAACTGATAGATGATGTTTTCCACACTTGCCACAATGGCAGAGGCACTCTTTCATATGCATGTGCTTGCATGTCTGTATGTTTGTGCGTGTGTGTGGTAATGTAAATGGTTATATGATGCATTGTAAAAATAAATATATATTATTAATGTTTATGTTGAGATAAAATAAAATTAACTAAATACAAGAGCCATTGAATGAACCAGCCAACCAACCAACCGACCAGCCAGTCAGCCACACACATTATTATCGAGAGCACCTTAGCCTTTCATCAACTGGAAATAAAACGTTTACAAGCCTAATAAAGGTTTATGGTAACAACAAATTTGGTAGGTTGTTGTTCATTTAGCCGTTGGTAATTAATGAAGAAAATTCGTTAAAGAATCGACAACTTTATGGGTTTCTAATTACATGGTTGGTGCTACTGATTCCATGGGAATCGTAAAAACTTCAAGTTTTATAATATTCCGAAGAAAACGGCTTTGATGATGGGAGAATGAAAGGTGGAAATACCAGCAGACCACAAAGCTTTTGTTATTACTGGCCGGCTGATAGGCAAATTACGAAAATGTTTTTATCTTGTTTTTAGGTATTTTGCTGAATAAGGTTTTTTTGTCATATCCGAACTAATTTTAATCTTTGGTCAGATTGTTCCAAATAGATCAATATGAATTATTCCACCTTTTTCGTTTTTATACCCTCAACCATAGTATAGAGGGTATATTAAGTTTGTTTTTAACACATCGAAATATACATTTTAGACCCCACAAAGTACCCATCTGGCAACGCCATAACTTTTGACAGAGATGTCACATCGCTTAATGACATACCGCGTTTGAAGCGTCAGTCCAAGCAGATTTTTATTATGAACCAAAACAAGCCACGCGAGCGCTCTGAAATAGTTGAAATTTACAAGAAGTCAATTGTGAAAACTCAACGTTCTTTTAAAACATTAAAAAATGTGCGAAGTGCGCCTTCTAAGAACACCATTAAGCGTTTATACGAAAAATTTTCGACTTTCTAATCCGAAGAGGCCATATAAAATTCGACCAAGGCGATCGGCCGAGAATATCGCTGCCGTACAAGCCAGTGTTGAGAGGTCCCCAAGAACATCCCAAAAGCGCCGTTCTCAGCAGTTGGGCATGGCTCGGTCCACTTTACAACGGATTATTCGCTTTGATTTGCATTGGTTCCCGTACGAAATTCAATTGACGCAAAGAATGTTGCCTGCGGACAAGCCTCGTCGATTGGAATGGGCCCAAAGGGCCCAAAGGTCCGTCGAATATGGGCAACTCTGTATATATATTCTTGATCAGCATAAAATTCTATGTCGATTTAGCGATGTCCGTCCGTCTATCCGTCTTTCCGTCTCTAGAAATCACTCTAGCTTCCGGACAAATTGAAGTAGACTGATAAAATTTTACTCAAATGTATGTTATGTCTGCATGACTTTTGGTATTTAAAATGGTCCACGTTTTGGTATAGCTCATATAACGGTACCTCCCTATATTCGACATTTTGATGATTTTAGCTATATTATTCACCATTTATTTCAAGTTTCGAATTTGAATATGCTAATGGCTTATAACAAACAAAGCCTATGTAAGTCCATGTTGTATAGACCCCAATATAACGGTATTTTTAAGATTTTGACAGACTTTTTAACGGATTTTTTTGGAAAATTTCCACATTCGTTCCAAATGGTGGAGGGTATTCAAAGTTTGGCCCGGCCGAACATGCTGCTTTTTAACTTCTTTTTTTCAAACAGGTACTTTTTAAATCCAAAACTCTCTACCCCATCCGTGCTGCATTGCACCCCCAGTAAAATTTTAAAAATATATTTTCTTAAATTCCACTCGAACAACAAACCCCTACGACGTTTTCATTTGAACGACTTTTCCTTAAATCATTTTCAATAAATATACATATAAATGTATATTGAACCATTATACTTATTTTTAATGCTGGTATTTTTATGCATTACAATTTCGAACTCTATCCCTGCGCCAACAGCATCACCGCTGCCATTGACTGAACATTGGCCCTGCATCGACGACCTCTACTCTACGTTGCCGTTATCATCATCGTCATCATTATTATTCTGTGATGTCATCTTGTAACATTTGCAGAATTAATTTAACGTACCAAATCCTTTTGTTTTATTTTCCATCATTTGAGCTTTGGGTTTATTTGAGGGGTGGAAAGGAAATTATGGTTTTTGAAGATTCAAAACAGTCAGCTGTTTTATGGGAAGGAATATAGCTTCAACTCCCAGAAATAAGTTAAAATCACTCTTGTTTCTAAACTAATCAAGGTACACTGACAATATTTTTGGAATTCAAAATGAACCGTTTTCTGACTTTTTTTGGATGAATCAAGAGAAATTTGACATTTTGGGATCTATAATGTCATTGGAAATATAAAATTGTGTTTAATCACTTTAAGCAGTTAGGTTCAATGGGACCTAACTTTTATTACTTGCCATCATTTGGCACAGAGACGTGGTATTCGAACGTTTTAAGTGGTTTTTGTGGGGCCAAAAGCCATCAATTTTCCAATTTGGGAACAATATATTTCCATTTTATTATTGCATACATTTTTGTTAAATTCTTGTAAAATTGATGAGATTTCGCGAAATATCAAATTTGAGAAAGTATCGGTAGATGTTGATTATAACGGGAACAAATACCAAAACTTAGATTAATAAAAAGGGGTTTGAAGGGTACATCAAGTTAGTCCTTTCAACTATAGCACCTCGAAATAAACATTTCAGACGCCTAAACTCAATTTTTTCACTAAAAATAATATACTTCATTGAACAAAAAAGCATTATCGGAATTTATTTGAAATTTGTAAATCATAATAGTTGTATCAGTGCGTGTCCAAGTGGCAAAACTTACACTATCGGCCAATTCCATCAAGTACCCCTTATAAAACTCTTATAAAATGTGAAATAAGAGTCCGGTTGTCTTCAAATCACAATTATTTTATAAACACAGAGTCTGTTCAAGTCCAAATTTTTAACGCTAATGAGGATCCGGCTCATCCCAATATTTCTATCAAAACAAGATCTGGGGTAAAAATAAAAGATATCGGCCCACTCCTTCTAGTACCTCTCCCACAACGGGTCAAAATTTTGAATAATTATATCTCTCATATAATACGAAGCGAGCTTCTGATTCTCTCTAAAATTTCACACATCCCAGTATTTCTACTAACACAAGTTCTGTTTGGAAGATGGGATATATCGGACCACTATTCCTGGTGGCTTCCCCACAACAGAGTCAACATAGAATACGCCACAAGCATCCAATACTTCTCAAATTTCACATAGACCAAAATTCCAAGTTTTGTTTGTAACTCTTCTACAAAGGGTCGCATTTTTTTAATATTATTATCTCTCATAACTTGCGGCGATTCCCTTGGGCTTGTTTAAATATTTCTCTTATATTTTTTTAAGATTTTGTGCAGTTCCTCGCAAAAAATGTGCACATTATTGAAAAACCAAGTAAGGAAAGGCTATAGTCGTACGGGGTCCACCATGTGATACCCTACAACACTATAATATGTTGGAATCGCCCTTAGTTACAAACCGATTTTGGTGGATCTTGTTATACCATACACCACATAGTGGTAAGAGTATTATGTCTTTGTGCATTTGTTTATAACATGGAGAAGGAAGCCAGATAAACCCATAGTTGCTTTTGGGGATCTTCATAGAATTAATTTCTGATTCGATTTATGCATATCAGTCTTTCTTTTCATGTATTCTTGTGAACAAAATGCAGATCGCATTTATTATCCGATTGAAATGAAAATTTTCAAACAATATTTGCTTGATCCATGGACGAACTCTATTGAAAATCGGATGAGATTTAGATATAGCTTCAATATATCTTCAACCGATTTCGGGTTCATTGTGCATCAAATGGCCAATAAAACTTCTAATGACCTGAATTTTGGTACATCCCACTGAATTCCGTCTAAAAGCAGGAAAATTAAATTTGGAGAAAATCGGTTTAGATATAGCTGTAGCTCTCATATATATGTTTCATCCGATTTGGAGTGCATAATACTTCACAAGAATGATATTTGGTACCAGATATCTTATTGAGCTCGGAAATATCTTTTAAAAATTTTATCGAGAACGGCTAAGATTTGGTTATCGCTCCCATATATATCCTTAATTCGATTTCAGGTTTATTGTGCAAATAATGTCTAATATCAGACCAAATGGTGTGCATTTTGGGATGTACCTTTCCATTTGGTGGAATTCGGCTCCTCCAAACCGATTTGAACCAATTTCCTCCAAATTTATTGTATTTGCTTCTAGACTGAATTTTGTCGGATGTACCAAAATGCAGGACTTTTTGGTCTCATATTTGCCATTTGGTGCACAATCAACACTAAATCGGTTGAAGATATGTATGGAACCTACATCCAAATCTGAACCGATCTTGATAAAATTTGACAGAGGCATTTCTGGGCTGTATCTGTGAACTGGTACCAAATATCATTGTTGCCGAATGCATATTACGAATATGAGAGACTTAAACACCAAATCGGATGAAATATATATATGGGAGTTATGGCTATATGTTAACCGATTTTTACTTAATTTAATGTTCTTGCTCCTAGACTGAATTCGATAGGATATGCCGAAATTCAGTTGTTTGGTTGTTTGTCCATTTGGTATTAACCCGAAATCGGTTGAGGATATATATGGGAGTTATATCCAAATATGAACCCATCTTGGCAAATTTTAATACAGTATTGCAGAGCTGTATCTGATATCTGGTACCAGAGATCAATGTTGTGGAATGCATATTACGCTTGTGAGGGACTTTAAACCCCAAAGCGAATAAAACATATATATGGGAGGAGCTATATCTGAACGGATTTACACCAAGTTTGAAGTACTGGGTAATGAGATGAATTTAGTCGTAAATGCCAAAATTCAGTCCATTTGGGCTGATATAAGCCATTTGGTACACAATAAACCTGATATCAGATAAAGATATATATGTAGGGGCTATATCTTAATCTGAGCCAATCTCAATAAAATTTGACCGATGTATTTTCGAGCAGTATCTAATGTGCGGTTCCAAATATTATTCTTCTGGAGTGAACCATTTTTCACCAATTTCAATATGGTTCGTCCTTGGGCCAAACAAATAATGTTTGCAAAATTTCATCTTAATCGGAAATCGACCTATATTTTGTTCACAAGACGGACGGACAGACTTAGATGAATAAATCTCAGTCTCAGAAAGGGATTCTATGAATATCCTCAGAAGTAACTATGGGTCTATCTCGCTTCCTTCTTCATGTTACAAAGAAATGCACATTATATAGGGTATAAACAAAACATTAAATCGGTAAATTTTCAAGAAGTATTCGTAATATATCTTCGCCAATAATAAGCTAGTATTTTAATTGACTATTAAATGAAGTCAGTAAATTTTAAATATAATTTCGGGCTTATGGTAAACACGACTATTTTTCACAAAGGCCATTCTGTAGACCCACAACCTTTTCAAGCGTTTGAGGGCGTATTTCAGCAATGACACGTTGATTATTGGTTTTCAATGCGTCAATCTTTGCTGGTATCTCCACGTAAACCAATGGCTTCAGGTATGCCCACACAAATCGATTGGAGTTAAATCACACGAACGCGGACGCCAATTCATCGGTCCATTTCTCAAACTAATGTTGCCCTTGATATGTTCTTTTAATAAGTTTATTGTTTCGCCCTCAGAAGAAATGTGGTTTCATTCTGTTGAAAATTCATTTCATTTGCATTCATACCTTAAAGTTTCGCAACAAAAATTAATTGATCATGATTCTCTATCGATTTCCCATTCACGGTATTGCGTCGTTCTTCCTCATTTTTAAAGAAATGAGGAGCAATGATTCTAAATATTTTCTCACATATATATCGACCTGAAATCCGTTTAATGTTCATTGATTTCATTTGGATAGAGAATAGAATAGAATAGAATTGATAGATCTGTTGTGTTCCTTTTTAACCAAACATTTTACATCATCCTCTTTTAACACGTTTATGATATTTCACATTGGTTTCGGTTCGTTTCATTTTTTAATTCCCCTTTATGTTAACGCACCAAAAAATTGTTGGTGTTTCACTCCTTAAGAAAGATATATATGTATGTGTACGTGTGTGTGTGTTCGTCCTTACTTGAGAATGACTGCATTTTTTGGGACAAAAAACAATGATTGGAACTTACAAATACTTCTTAACTGACATCTTACGAATAACAAATTAAATTGCAATTCTCATTCGAAAATATCGAATTGGCCCGTTTCGTTAACGGTAACGATAACGCAGGGAAAGCTTTTACTTTTTTCCGAACAAAAAAGGCATTTCAGTGATGCCAATCATCGGGATGATGATGAGATGGCATGGAGTTGTCGTTGTTATTTTTTTATGGCAACGATGGCTTTCGATGTTGGGTCTTGCAATTGGACTTAAATGCTTTTTATTTTTCTTTTAATTTCATTTTATTACCATTTTCCCGATGCTGTACAATTGAGTCTGAGGTCACAGCGTATGTGTAAGTATAACAACGACAATGCTTCTCTTGCCCACTTCTACTTGAATTGTAGACAATACTTATGTAAGCGGTTTATTGCAGCAAACAAAAAGCTTTTGTTCTGCGCAGCGATCACAAGTAAGGGGACACCCGCGTGCAATTTCTGTTTTCAATTTCTTCACTCGATTGGCATTTTTTTTTGTGATGAGAGCAGGAGGATTTTTCCATCAATAGTAGAAGAAGTAGAAAGTATTGCCTATTCGATGTTTTAAATGTATTTCCTGGAAGTTATGAACCAAAGGAATAAAAAATATCTTCAACCACAAGATGAAGACTATGATAGACAGTGGTTTAGAATTGTTTTCCCCTACCAAAAAATATAGCTATTTTCGTTAAGGGAGGCTCTGCTCCTTTATTATTAAAAAAGTGGCGCAGGGTGTCATATAGTCATTCCTGCCCAACATATGTCCTTTCTGCACTGGTTTAGCCCTACCCTTATTATTACTATTATTGTTGTGCATATTGTATGACAGTCACGTGTTGCTTTAAGCGTTTCCATCGTTTGTTGGTTGCGTTCGTTGTGTGTGTGTGTGTTTTTTCATCTTCCCTTTGCACTTAAGAATAAGAATATAATGGCATTTTCCTTGAATGGTATATTTTGGTGGCGGAGGATGAAATCACAGGAGAAAAAACACAATTCAATATTATGTTGTCCCCTCGGTGGGATGGTTATCGGACAATTGTCTCTGCTATTTAAACAATATTTTTCTTTGTAGAATTTTTTTTTATTTCTTTGGTGCTGTTGCTACTTGAAAGGTCATTGTAATACTTTAAGAGGATTTCATACTTACATTCTTATAAAAAAATAGATATTACTAAATCATACGAACAATAAAATACTATAAGTAGTTTTAAGTTATATTCGTTTTGTTTTCTTTCCTCTCGTTTTAAATATTTTTCCTGCGTATACTTTGATCGTACAAAATAATTTTTTTTATTCTTATATTGAGTTTTTAGTTCGAAAAATCTTGAATTACAAATAATGTAATTATAATACAGTTTAAACTACTTTGGAAGTCTTCGTCGTTTGGCAGGATTATTTTTATACCCTACAACACTATGTGTTGGGGGTATTATAAGTTTGATTGGGCCAAAAATTATGTAACACCACGAAATATTGGTTTCCCACATAGGAAAATATATATGGATCTTCCTATCTCAACGAACTGAGTCGATCTAGCTATGTATGTCCGTCCATCCGTCTGTCCGTCCGTCCGTCTGTCCGTCCGTCCGTCTGTCCGTCCGCCCGTCTGTCCATGTTAATTTGTTATCATTCTACAGGTCGCAATTATGGCCCGATCTAGGGTCAGAATAGAACCCTATTTCTTTTGGAGATGATCGCATAATATTTAGGGGTTGAAATGGACCAAAAGCTGAAAAATTTCCTGATTTTGCAGTTGCTCTACAGGTCGCAATTATAGACAAATCAAAGCGGAAGTTAGCATGCGGCTAGAGCTTAGGGCTGGGCAGGAGCCTTCCAATTTTGATGGTCATCGGGCAATATTTAGTGGGTTGAATAGGCCACAACATTTGTGTTAAATAAAAGTCAAATTTTCCATTGAACCGCGAATGTTTTTAATGCTGGCGAAATCACATATAGACGAACAGGTCAATTCTGACCGTTACGTAGATGCCGATAGTAAATATATCGGTTATATATAGCGAAGTATATACAATGTGTATCTACAAAAGAAGGGGATGTTAGTTAGAATGCTTATATCTCAAGAATGGCTGGACCGATTTTGACAAATTTTGTCAATTCAGAATGCCTTCTTGACATAAAGGAATAAAATCTAAAAAAATCGCATAAAAAGGTATCAATAACGATGTTAATAAAGATTTTGTAATATTTTGTGACATTTTTTAATTTTTTCATATTTTTTATCGCATGCGATTTTTTCAATTTGACTTATAATATTTTGTAATATTCTTTCACCTTACAACAAAGGATGGTGATATTATATAAGTATTGCAAATATCGTCTGATCCTTACGAAAATTTTTACAAGGGTAGGGTTGGACAGAGAAGGGCTAGGCCTATTGTTTTCAAAGATGTCCGCAATCCGGTTGAAAGGGACCAACAACTAAAAATGATCCTGATTTTACGGCCGTTATAAAGGTCACAAATAGAAACCAAAGGACACGAAATCTCGCATAAAGTTAAAGTTTAGGATAGCGAGTAGAATGGACCACTAATTTTGTGTGAAAAAATAACAGCATTACTTACAGGCGATATCCGAAATACACAAAAGGCGAACTTCTGGCTTTTTTATGCTGATTTCGTTGACGAATATGGCCAAATATCGTAGACAAGCAAATCATATAAATGAGTCTAAATTTGGAGATACAGAGGGGCTTCTTGTTTTTGGAGATGATTGCAAAATATTTAGGGGTTCAAATTAACCAAAAACGGAAATGTTTTTCCGATCACACAATTGAAGCCAATCGACACGCCTGTGAAGAGAGTTAAGGACAGGGAAGAATTCTAGCATTTTGGAGGACCATTGGATTATATTTAGCTGTAAAATGGACAACAACAAATAACAGCCCGAAGGAGTGCATAAATATTGGGAAAATGTCCCTAGTCAAAATCCTAATTTCAAAAGCGAAACCTTCCAATATGGATTTGGACATAAGGGGGTTCCTAACATATTGTAGTGTTGTAGGGTATAACATAGTCGGCCCCGCACGACTATAGCCTTCGCTTACTTGTTTTATAATAATTTTTTACAAGGACTTTAACAAACCGATCTCTATCTAAGCCGAAATCTAGTGGAAATTGTTTTAATTTAAATTTGGTGTGTTTCTATACCAGCGATCCGAATTCCACTGAAAAGTAACTAGACAACGAAAATCACATATTTTGAACATTTGGGATTAAGATTCCTTTTAGGTAACATAGCAGTATTGCAGATAAAAATACTAGGAATGTTTTGAAATTTGAACCCTCAGGCGAATCAACAAAGAAGTCTTTTTGGTGCTTTGTATACCCTACAACACATAGTTGTAAGGGTATTATGTCTTCGTGCATTTGTTTGTAACATGGAGAAGAAAGCGAGATAGATCCATAGTTTTTTTTGAGGATCACATAGAATCACTGTCTGATTCGATTTATGCATGTCAATCCGTCCGTCCATATATTCTTTTGAACAAAATGCAGGTCGCATTTATTATTGAGATGATGCAAACAATATTTGTTTAGCCCAAGGACGAACCCTATTGAAATTGGTGACAGTCGGATCAGAAATTTTGCAAACAATATTTGTTTGGCCCAAGGACATATATATATATATATATATATATATATATATATATATATATATATATATATATATATATATATATATATATATATATATATATATATATATATATATATATATATATATATATATTTCATCCGATTTTGAGTTTATGTCCTTCACATTCGTAATATGAATTCGACATCAATGATATTTGGTACCAAATAACAGATGCAAAACACAAAAAAACATCTGCCAAATTATATCGAGATCGGTCCAGATTTGGATATAGCTCCCATATATACCTTAAACTTATTTCGGGTTAATTGTGTACCAAATGTCTAATATCAGTCCAAAAGTGCTGAATTTTGGCACATCCTACCGAATTCAATCTAGAAGCAAGTACGTCGAATTTAGAGGAAATCGGTTTAGATATAGCTATAGTTGCCACACAAGTTGTATGTAGATCGGGTTTGATTTGTATATAGCTTCCATATATATCTTGAACCAATTTCGGTTTCATTGGGCACCAAATAGCTAATATCAGTCCAAATAACCTAAATTTTAGCATATCCCACCGAATTCCGTCTAGAAGCGGGTACATCATATTTGAAAATCGGTACAGATATAGCTTTAGCTCCCATACATATGTCTCAACCGATTTGGTGTTTAAGTCCCTCACATTCGTTATGAGCACTCCAGAAGAATGATATTGATACCAGGTATCAGATACAGCCCAAGAATACATGTATCAAATTGTGTCAAAATCGGTTCAGATTTGGATATAGCTCCCATAAATATCTCTATCGAGATCGGTTAATTTATAGAAACTATAGCCATATCTGAACCGATTTTCACCGAATTTGATGTATATGCCTCTAGTTTGAATTCGGTTGGATGTTCATTGGACTGATATTGATCGTTTGGTGCACAACTAACCCGAAATCGGTTGGAGATATATGTGGGGGCTATTTCTAAATTTGATCCGATTAACACCAATTCCAATAGGGTTCGTTCTTGGCTCAAACAAATGATAGTTGGAAAATTTCAGCTCAATCGGATAATAAATGCGACCAGCAATTCGTTCACAAATATACATGAACTATAATTTCCCTGTTTAATAGCCGTATGGTTTGTGAAAATTCTAAGCGGTCTCGATATAACTAATTTTTAAATCAAAACCCCAAGGAAGTTTTGGGTTCTAAGGTCAAATGTTATTAAGACCTTTATATATTCTTGACTATATAAAAAGAGGCCTCTATAGTTTGAGATGTATTTCGCAACATTTAGGATAGAGCTATGCAATTAGACAGAAATACAATCGATTTGTACTAATGCTAATATTAAATACCAGCTGTCGGAAGATTATCTACTGTGGAATAATACATATTTTTTTTGAAACATAACTGGTTTTATTTTTTGTTCTTAATGTTTATACCTTTGACAAAATTTTGATAAAGGCATAATACCCTTATATCAAAATGTAGTTATAGGGGGCTATATGGCTAATGTGTGGAAACCGGAAATTTTCTTTCATATATGATAAACAAACCATCAAAATGCCGAATATCTGTATTTACAGTCATATGTAGTCTATACCAAAACTTGGAATATTTGCAAGGATGATTTTTACACATGTGACCTATACACAAATGTGGACCAACATGGGCCATTTTTAATATCAAAAGTCCTACAGTCCTAAACAAATCTGAGTAAAATGTTATCGACCCACTTCATTTTCTCGTAAGCTAGAGTGATTTCCACAGAAGGGCAGACGAACATACTGTATTCTTGACGATCAACTTTAGACGGCCATGTTCACGTTTCCTAAAAATGAAACATGCGAAGGCCTCTACCTCCGAAATTAAGGTCTTTTTACATTTTTTAAGTAATTTCTTGAAAAAAATATTCTAGATCTGTTTAAAATTCTGAATTCTTATTAGAATAAACATATATTGATTTATAATAGGAATTTGAATCCCTCCTCATTCCCAAGGAGAAAAACTCCCCGTTATACATTTCACATTTCTGGTCGTTAATTAACACTTTCCAACCCTGCCACAAAACATTTTGTAACATTGTGTTAAACTCCTTTTGACTTTGTCGGACGGAATTTAGCCTAAGGGAATTTACATTTTTCATTTAGAATTTCAACGCCAGCTCAAACAAGCTGGTAAACAACAAGCATATTCATCTATTCATTTGCTGTTCAACAGCATAACTCTTTTGGCTGCAATGTCGGCCGTAGATAGACCGAAGAAAAAATACAAAGGCTTTATTGTAATAAGGCGCCACATTAACGCCTGTTGCTGGTGCTGCTGCTGTTGCATTAAAAGGAATATTATTTCAAAGGATTTGGAATTGGAGGAAATGAGCGTGAGTAGAGTGGGGGTGAAGGAGAAGTAAAAGTGAATGGAATCAGTTGAAAAGTGTTTGGTTTGTAATATTTCCTTTGCCTATTTACTCTTTGGCCAAGAACTGTTGCTGCTTGTTGGCTTGAGTCTTGGTTCTCCAGTTTTGCTGTTGCTAGTGTCAGCATGGCCATGCAAATGCTTGTTTCCGGCGGAACTGAACAATGCTTAAGGCTGTCGGGTTTGCTTTATTTTAGTTGCTTTTTCGCCTCTTCTTCTTTTTAAGTTGTTGGCCATAATGATAATGGCCGTATGTGTGTTTTCTGAAAGCCAAACTGGAAAAACGCATAAGTTGATAAGTAAATACATTAAAGCCAATATTTAATATTCATGTACCATTTGAGCATTATAAACTAAATATGGCCGCCACTTTGTAATAAAGGATGGGTGCGCCATTGAAATAGAAATCTTGCCGGAAACCATTCGCCCACAGTAATTACAGCCCCTTCTTATCCCCTTTTGACTGTTTTATTCATTTGCTATGCAACAAATGTCAAAAACAATAGAATACAACTTTGTTTGGCTTTAATATTAAATTTGTGGTTTTCTCTGGCAAAATTGAAATATGCACGATTCGAGAGACACAAACAGACAGGGAGACACAAACGTACATATAACATCTCGACAAACGGAAAGATGGACGGATGCAGGCATGTTTGCCTTGCGTTTCTGTATTAAAATGAGTTTTATGCGGTTTTTAGGTATGATTATTATTATTATTTTTTTTTTAACCGGAAACAGCATACTGTATGTGTTTCCGTATGTATGCCATGCAGTTGCGTTTGTTTTTTTTTTTTTTTTTTCATGTTTGCTTAAAACCCTGTCCGCAGTACGTGCTAAAAGTTCATTGCGCGTAGCATAAACATATGGTTAACCATATGTTAAACAATAGAATTTTTAAATAGTTGTGAATAAATGAAACAACAAAAAAATTCAGAAAATTTGCCCATACTTCAGTTATGATGTGTCCATTCGAAATGAGGTACGGGAGGGTCATCGCGCTGTATTTGAAACCAAAATATTTTAAATATTTTAATAAACACCACACTGATAACAAAGCATGCAAGAAGTTTCTAAGACATTAAGGTAAGACAATCAACTAATTTAAGAAAGAGTTTAGCCATCAAAAAGAAATGGCAATATTGGAAAATATGTTAAACAGTACTAGCCATGTATTTTCCTTAATTAGTAAACTATATGTATTCATATGTTTGATATTACATTAAATCGAGCGGTTCTGCCATGTGTGGGCTATTCACAAACAGACCAATTGAGACATTTATTGTTTGTAGTTGACGCTAATTTCAAGTTAAACAAGTAAAAAAGCTGTAAGTTCGGCCGGAACTTTTAATATCCTCCACCATTTGGTACAAATTTGACAATTTCCAAAAAAAAAAAAAAATAAAATCCGTTAAAAATTCTGTTCAAATATTAAAAATACCGAATGGCTATACGACGACGTGGACCTGCATAGGCAATTTTTGTCATAAGTTATTACAATATTTAAATGCGAAACTTGAAGAAAAATCTGTTTATGATGTAGCTAAAATCATCAAAATACCGAATATTGGGGGTACCGTTATTTGGGGCTATACGAAGACGTGGACCTGCACAGATAATTTTCTGGCATGGGCTGAACTATCCATTACGAACTTCACATGCGAAATTTGAAACAATCCCGGTAGTTAATGTTGCTAAAATCATCAAAATACCGAATATCGGGGGGTACGGTATATGGGGGCTACACAAAGACGTGGATCTACATGGCCCATTTTCTGTTTTATGCTGCAGTATCTATTACGAACTTTAAATACCAAATTTGGAACGATTCCGTTAAATAATGTCGCTAAAATCATTAAAATACCGAATGTCGGGATGTACCGTTATATGGGGGCAATATGACCTACATGGCTCATGTTTTGACTTAGGATGTAGTATCCATTACGAACTTCAAATACCAAATTTGAAACGATTCTGGTAAATAATGTCGCCAAAATCATCAAAATGCCGAATATCGGGGGGTACCGTTATATGGGGGCTATACGAAGGCGTGGACCTGCACAGAAAATTTTCTGTCTTAGGCTGTAGGCTGAAATAATTCCGGTGAACAATGTCGCTAAAATCAACAAAATACCCAATATCGGGAGGTACCGTTATATGGGGGCTATATAATAACTTAACCTGCCTACTGGCAAAATATACATGTGTGAAAAATTTTAGCCGTCTATCTCAATTTGTTCGAAAGATAGCGTGATTACATCTGACAGACGGACAGACGGACATGGCTAAATCGTCTTAGAATTTTACGCTGGTCAAGAATATATATACTTTGAGTATTTCGAGGAGTTACAAACGAAATGACAAAATTAATATACCCTCCATAGTATGGTGGAGGGTATAAAAAGCAGATAAGTACGCAAGGACTCCCCACCATTGGGAAGGTCCATGCAATACTAAAAAAAGAATCCGTTGAACGATTTAAAAAGTATCGGTCGGTTCTGCCGACCGATGTATATACTTCGCCTATGTCCATGGGACGGCTGCTGGGGTCTTCTGTAATATTCTAAGTATACTCGTACATGACACCTAAAAACTCAATAAGTAAGTTCAGCCAAGCCGACCTTTTAATACCCTCCATATTTTGGAAGGCACTTGCAAAATGCTAAAAAAATTTCGTCGCAAAATATCGTATAAATGGAAAACGTTATATGGGGACTATAGGTTGTAGTACCCATTTTCGAACTTAAACTGCCTACTGGCAAAATACACATGTGTGCAAAATTTTAGCCTTCTGTCACAATGCGTTCGAAAGATAGCGTGATTATAACAGACGGACGTAAATTGCTAAATCGAAACGGAATGACGAAGTTAATGGTGGTGGAGTATGATGGAGGGTATAAAAACTAATGTAGTGTGTTCCAGGTGGAAATCTTTCCCGTCAAAAAAGCCGTAGACATCTTGGCAACCAGAAACAGCGAAATTAAAGATCCTGGGATAATCAAGCGGCACTGAAGGCTTTAAATTCCTTTACCATGAAATCAGTTTTGGAGTGGAGAAATATCTTGAACATTCTGGGTAGTTTATCAACTGTCCGATTTAACTATCATTGAAGTTGAGAACTCGGTTAGACCACCCCTCTTCCAATACGCAAGCAGTACTTTGAGAGATTTCAACAAGAATGTTCAGATGAATCGAGTGATGATATATATGGGAGCTATACCCAAAACTGTCTCGATAAAATTTGACAAATGTATTTCTGAGCTGTATTTGATGTATTTCTCAGAATTTCGTTGTTACGAAGTATATATATATGGAGCTATAGCTATATCTGAATCGATTTTCAACAAATAAGCCAAGAATGATGATGTATTTTTTTTTTTTTTTTTTGGTCTTAGACTTACACTAATTAAGTTGCTCGAAATATGTTTATTGACATGAATTCAAACTTCCTCTTTGAGATGAATATTAAAAGTCTTTGTCGTTTTGGAAATAATCAATCCAAATAATGCCTCCAACTGATTTATTATGTGACAGAATTACAGCTTAAAATGTGTTAAAATTCGCAAATAATACTCTCACTTTGCTCATCTCCATTTAGATTTATGCAAAAACCCCTGCATTGTGCTTTCTTTTAATTTCCTCATTTCAATTTGTGTCTCATAAGACCCCGGGAGGTATTTGCCACAAATGTTAAATGCACAAAGCACACTCCACAAAAAAGAGAATGGGGAAAACGAAACGAACGAACGAATAAACTCCAATTGCAGTGAGACAGACGACAGACACACCAACCGACAGAGTTCTTTGTTATATTCAATGACTTCAAAAGTGGCATCATTTAAAAAGGACATAATATGCCTCAAGGCCTACTTATGAACGACTACGACTAATAAAGAAATATGAGAACAGCGGCAGACAACAAGGATGGAACATTATGTGAACATTGTAGCATACTTTAAGGCTTTTAAAAGCAAATTAGAGTTTGAAGTCTGTTGATGTTGGGGTTTGGTTCCATATGTATTATTGTGGGTTGGGATAAGATTTTGTGCAATGAATTTTATAGTGTTGAAGACTTTGATATTGGTCAAAACTGCAATACTTTATAGACCGATTTTATAGCATTTTAAAAGAATTCTTTGTAATTTCGGATCTAAACGCCAAAATTATTATGTTTTGCAAACAAATTTAATTTTTCAAAAATTAAAGGAACAACTTCAATTAACGAGTGTTTTACCCCATTAAGCTTGGCATAAAATGAACAAATTCTTTGACAAAAAAAAATGCGTTCGCCCAAATTTCTTCACAATTTATTAATTATTCTCATTAGCTGGTATAATGGTAAACATTTTGTGGCAAATGTTTCTTTCATTAACTGATAAATCGAGAAATCCCTTAAATCGGCCATGTTAAAAGGTCAATAAGCCAGGACAATGAAAATCTCAACGAAGGCCAAAACACAATAAGAAACGACAACTAAAAGCAACAATATGTCTAATTTTTATGGTAAATAACCAAATATGCCCAATCCCAAAGAATCCCTGCGATTAGAAAGATACATGCGGAATGGGGGAGGCGGAATGATTAACATTAAACTGTGGGGCGGAGTAAGGATTTAGCATTGATGTCGTGCATGGTGTTGGTATTAATTAAATGTAATTTATCATGTCGAGCGAAGAAAATTCCACACCAAGAAAAATCATTTTATTAGGGATTGAATGCAAGCATTAAAGTATGCCCAATATATTGTTGGAATGACAGCATGAAAATAACTTTAGTAGATGAAATACATTTGTTTTTCTGTAAAGGGTGAAATTACATTTTTTAAGTTTCCCAGCAATTATACCAGAATATTAACAAGTCAAAAAGTATCGGGCAATAAGCCAACAGAAACATACTCTTAGCATGTGACCATTCGCATGTGTAAAGATGGATCGTTTTAAAGAGCTAAAGGAAAATGTCTCTTAAAAATACATAACATTAACGAAAATTAAGTTTTTATTTGGATTGTTGGTATGGTCAATATAATTTAATGTTTGAAGACTATTTCATGAAAATGTTGACCGAGATTGCCAATTAAATGGCCCATCCGCTTAATTCTACATTAGCATACTCTTTTCAATGCCTTGGCCTGTATCTCACGAATAAATGTCCCAATATTTTCTTCCAGTGCGTCAATTAAGGTGGTCTCGTCTGTCGAGGCATGAGCTAAACATATTACCGCAAAAAGAGTAAAGACCTTAAACACGAAAAAAAAAAGTTGAACAACAATAAGTTCGGCCGGCCGAACTTTGAATACCCTCCCGATTTATGATAAAATTATAGACCAAACTGAACACGTTTTAAAGTGAAAGAAAGCGGGAAGAAAACGAAGCATTTTCTAACATTCCATGCCTTTCTAAATTTGACAACAAATATAAGGATGTGCAAAGTTTTTATCAAATGATGCTCCCATCGACAGACATTAAAAAATCACAACCCGTTCATTTATGCTTATAGAGGGAGACTCCTTAGCCATCAGCTTGCATATACAGGGTGAGATAAAAAACTGACAACTTTGCTTTCCAAAATACCCCAGACACAATAGTCCAACGGATTGTTATCCGGAGATTTTGGTGGCCACTGTGCGCTGGAAATGAAGCGAGGAACCTCAATTTATAACCATACTTGGGTGGGGCGTGCTGAGTGCGATGGTGCTGAGTCCTGTTGGAATGTCCGAGGTCTGCGACCAAAATGTTTGCGTGTACAAGGCTTTAATACACTCTCTAGAATATTTACGCGATAATATTCGGCATTTATTCTGATGCCACGGTCGATTAATACGAGCGGAGAGCGATCATCGGCTGTTATGGGCGGTGTTTAAGTTCTCGAGCCGATCAAATAGTTCTTTACTTTTCGAACCAGTTCTGCTGTGGTTGCTTTTTTCTTTCGCCCAATATCTTGACGTCGGGCTACGCTACCACGGTAACGAAAAATGGTACGAGACACAAAAGATTTATTCACATTTAAATGCTGGAGTGCTCTAACGCTTTTGGTTTTCCAGCCAAATATTAAGAAATCACGCTATCACGTTTGAATTCCATAACGAATAACATTTTTTCTGGAAAATTCTCACCAAAATGCGTTTGTGCGCTTGCAAACAATATAATGAGCTGTCACTGGAATAATTTTAAAAGCTGTCGGACGAGTGGCTTAGAACTTACTGCAGTCTGAAGTTGGTTGCAGTTTTTTCATCTCACCCTGTAGAGCATGGATGTGCAAAGCTGTCCCAAAACGTGCGTTAGCGGCACTAGTTATGCGCTTATTCTCTTTTTGCCAGCGATTGATGTTAATTTCTTATGTATGCTCATACACTCACTCTCGACTTAGTTATGACCACCATTGATATAGAGAGAGACTCCCTAACCCACCAGTTAGACCAGAGAGAGAGAGAGAGACTCCCTGACCCGGCAGGCCGTATAAAGATAGGAACTTTGTAGCTGGTCTGCAATCTTAACCCTGTAGCTAGGCCGTACCCTGCAGCTAGTCTGTACAGAGACGAAGACTACATGCTCGCAACAGCTCGCTCTATTTAAAAACTCCCTGATTCTACTAGCACTCCTATGAAAAGAGTCCCTGGGCATACCACGTAGCCCATGGAAGGAAGTCTTCCCACACAACAGGTCACCTCTAGGAAGGCTGCATTAGCTCGCCTATAAAGAGACACCCTGGTGACACCAGCTCTCCTATAAAGGGACTCTTTGGTGGTACCAGCTCGCCTATAAACAGACTCCCTGATTGCACCAGCTCTATCATGAGAGTACTCCCTGATCGCCGCTTTTCGTCTATGTTAAGACTCCCAAGTTTCATAGGCTCACTGCCTGGTTGCACCAGCTCACCTACAAAGTGACTCCTTGGTGACACTAGCTCGTCTATAAAGAGACTCCCAGTTGGCACCAGTCCATCTATGATAAATTTCCGCTCCAGCTGGTCGCCTGGACTCCTTGCATCACTAGCACTTTTATAAGGAATCCCTGTACCACCAGCTTACTTAAAAAAGACTCCTTGAGCCACCAGGTTGCATAGAGAGGCTTTTTGGGCCACCAGCTCCTCTATAATGACTCGTTGTTTTCCAGCTCACCTGTTGAGGCTCCTAATAAAACTCCTCGGCCCTCCAGTTCTATAAATACTTCCTTGACTCCAGCTGCTCTTACCTACAGTTCACATATACCAACTCGTCCATGAGTTGTTCATTCACAGCATATGCTCATAAGCTCATTTCTGGTGGCACCAGCTCGCATATAAAGAGACTCCCTGGTGGCACCAGCTCGCCTATAAAGAGACTCCCTGGTGGCACCAGCTCGCCTATAAAGAGACTCCCTGGTGGCACCAGCTCGCCTATAAAGAGACTCCCTGGTGGCACCAGCTCGCCTATAAAGAGACTCCATGGTGGCACCAGCTCGCCTATAAAGAGACTCCCTGGTGGCACCAGCTCGCCTATAAAGAGACTCCCTGGTGGCACCAGCTCGCTTATAAAGAGATTCTCTGGTGGCACCAGCTCGCTTATAAAGAGATTCTCTGGTGGCACCAGCTCGCCTATAAAGATACTTCCTGGTGGCATCAGCTCGCCTATAAAGAGACTCTCTGGTGGCACCAGCTCGCCTATAAAGAGACTCCCTGGTGGCACCAGCTCGCCTATAAAGAGACTCCCTGGTGGCACCAGCTCGCCTATAAAGAGACTCCCTGGTGGCACCAGCTCGCCTATAAAGAGACTCCCTGGTGGCACCAGTTCGCCTATAAAGAGACTCCCTGGTGGCACCAGCTCGCCTATAAAGAGACTCCCTGGTGGCACCAGCTCGCCTATAAAGAGACTCCATGGTGGCACCAGCTCGCCTATAAAGAGACTCCCTGGTGGCACCAGCTCGCTTATAAAGAGACTCTCTGGTGGCACCAGCTCGCATATAAAGAGATTCTCTGGTGGCACCAGCTCGCTTATAAAGAGATTCTCTGGTGGCACCAGCTCGCTTATAAAGAGATTCTCTGGTGGCACCAGCTCGCTTATAAAGAGATTCTCTGGTGGCCCAGCTCGCTTATAAAGAGATTCTCTGGTGGCACCAGCTCGCCTATAAAGATACTCCCTGGTGGCATCAGCTCGCCTATAAAGAGACTCTCTGGTGGCACCAGCTCGCCTATAAAGAGACTCCCTGGTGGCACCAGCTCGCCTATAAAGAGACTCCCTGGTGGCACCAGCTCGCCTATAAAGAGACTCCCTGGTGGCACCAGCTCGTTTATAAAGAGACTCTCTGGTGGCACCAGCTCGCTTATAAAGAGATTCTCTGGTGGCCCAGCTCGCTTATAAAGAGATTCTCTGGTGGCACCAGCTCGCCTATAAAGAGACTCCCTGGTGGCACCAGCTCGCCTATAAAGAGACTCCCTGGTGGCATCAGCTCGCCTATAAAGAGACTCTCTGGTGGCACCAGCTCGCCTATAAAGAGACTCCCTGGTGGCACCAGCTCGCCTATAAAGAGACTCCCTGGTGGCACCAGCTCGCCTATAAAGAGACTCCCTGGTGGCACCAGCTCGCCTATAAAGAGACTCCCTGGTGGCACCAGCTCGCCTATAAAGAGACTCCCTGGTGGCACCAGCTCGCCTATAAAGAGACTGCCTGGTTGCACCAGCTCACCTACAAAGTGACTCCTTGGTGACACTAGCTCGTCTATAAAGAGACTCCCAGTTGGCACCAGTCCATCTATGATAAATTTCCGCTCCAGCTGGTCGCCTGGACTCCCTGCATCACTAGCACTTTTATAAGGAATACCTGTACCACCAGCTTACATAAAAAGGACTCCCTGCGCCACCAGGTTGCTCTTTGGGCCACCAGCTCCTCTATAATGACTCGTTGTTTTCCATCTCACCTGTTAAGGCTCCTAATAAAACTGCTCGGCCCTCCAGTTCTATAAATACTTCCTGGACTCCAGCTGTTCTTACCTACAGTTCACATATACCAACTCGTCCATGAGTTGTTCATTCACAGCATATGCTCATAAGCTCATTTCTGGTGGCACCAGCTCGCATATAAAGAGACTCCCTGGTGGCACCAGCTCGCCTATAAAGAGACTCCCTGGTGGCACCAGCTCGCCTATAAAGAGACTCCCTGGTGGCACCAGCTCGCCTATAAAGAGACTCCCTGGTGGCACCAGCTCGCCTATAAAGAGACTCCATGGTGGCACCAGCTCGCCTATAAAGAGACTCCCTGGTGGCACCAGCTCGCTTATAAAGAGACTCTCTGGTGGCACCAGCTCGCATATAAAGAGATTCTCTGGTGGCACCAGCTCGCTTATAAAGAGATTCTCTGGTGGCACCAGCTCGCTTATAAAGAGATTCTCTGGTGGCACCAGCTCGCTTATAAAGAGATTCTCTGGTGGCCCAGCTCGCTTATAAAGAGATTCTCTGGTGGCACCAGCTCGCCTATAAAGATACTCCCTGGTGGCATCAGCTCGCCTATAAAGAGACTCTCTGGTGGCACCAGCTCGCCTATAAAGAGACTCCCTGGTGGCACCAGCTCGCCTATAAAGAGACTCCCTGGTGGCACCAGCTCGCCTATAAAGAGACTCCCTGGTGGCACCAGCTCGTTTATAAAGAGACTCTCTGGTGGCACCAGCTCGCTTATAAAGAGATTCTCTGGTGGCCCAGCTCGCTTATAAAGAGATTCTCTGGTGGCACCAGCTCGCCTATAAAGAGACTCCCTGGTGGCACCAGCTCGCCTATAAAGAGACTCCCTGGTGGCATCAGCTCGCCTATAAAGAGACTCTCTGGTGGCACCAGCTCGCCTATAAAGAGACTCCCTGGTGGCACCAGCTCGCCTATAAAGAGACTCCCTGGTGGCACCAGCTCGCCTATAAAGAGACTCCCTGGTGGCACCAGCTCGCCTATAAAGAGACTCCCTGGTGGCACCAGCTCGCCTATAAAGAGACTCCCTGGTGGCACCAGCTCGCCTATAAAGAGACTCCCTGGTGGCACCAGCTCGCCTATAAAGAGACTCCCTGGTGGCACCAGCTCGCCTATAAAGAGACTGCCTGGTTGCACCAGCTCACCTACAAAGTGACTCCTTGGTGACACTAGCTCGTCTATAAAGAGACTCCCAGTTGGCACCAGTCCATCTATGATAAATTTCCGCTCCAGCTGGTCGCCTGGACTCCCTGCATCACTAGCACTTTTATAAGGAATACCTGTACCACCAGCTTACATAAAAAGGACTCCCTGCGCCACCAGGTTGCTCTTTGGGCCACCAGCTCCTCTATAATGACTCGTTGTTTTCCATCTCACCTGTTAAGGCTCCTAATAAAACTGCTCGGCCCTCCAGTTCTATAAATACTTCCTGGACTCCAGCTGTTCTTACCTACAGTTCACATATACCATCTTGTCCATGAGTTGTCCATTCACAGCCTCTGACTTCCAGCAGACTTCCTCCTCATTTCATCGCGACACACTACTACTTCCTTGTAAAACATTTCTCAATTAACTGTTGCTTTTCATCAACATGGTTTTAGTGAAAACAAATCCCACAAATTACCATTTGTCTGTACGGAAATACGCCCACATTGACACAGAGATTGATTTAGCGTCCATTTAATTTATTTTAACGAAATATATTGTTTCCTACGTTAATACCAGTCTTTTTTCGATTAAATATCCCAGGGAGAAAAATGTTTATTCAAGGGCAGGAAGGGAGGGAGGATTAAAATTTACCGGAAAGCGTATTTGTTTATTTATTTGGCTACAATTTTTTTTATGCTTTCGACTCGGTCTTTTGCCGTTCCTTTTAATTACTTCCCATTTTTGGAATTCTGTTTTCCGAACAAATTATGCGTATAATTTGCCGTTTTTTGGCATAATGAAAATCTAATGAAATGCAAAACGTTAGCGTTGTATGTGTTGGCTATGGAATGAATTGAAGTGATACGAACTGAATGCTTCAACTTCGAACGTGGAAGAAGTTGATGCGTGTTGGGGAAAATGATTTATTGATTTTGGTGGTGTGAAATTCCATTTGAACACGAAAAGCATTAATGGTATATTGTATTGAGGAAAATTCTACATTGTATGCGAGAATATCGAAACTAAATTGAAGAAGATGAGTTTAAAATTTGAATAAAAGAAACTGCAAAGGAATAGCCTGGAGAAAAAAATCATTAATCTCGACCCTTTTCTTAAATCTACAGAAATTTAGCTTTGCTTTTTATATGCTGCACCAAAGTATGGAGGGTATTTAAAGCTTTCATTCCGTTTGTGACACCGCGAAATATACATTTTAGACCCCACAAAGTATATATATTCTTGATCCGCATAGAATTCTGTCGATTTAGCGATGTCCGTCAGTCTGTCCGTCTATCCGTCTGTCCATTTGTGAAAATCACTCTAGCTTCCGAACAAAATTAAGTTGGTTGATAAAATTGTATTCAAATGAATATTATTTCTACATGAATTTTGGTATTAAAAATAGGCCATGTAGGTCCACGTTTTGGTATTTATATATAACGGTACCTCCCGATATTCGGTATTTGGATGATTTAAGCGACATTATTCACCGGAAGTGCTTCAAATTTGGTATTTGAAGTTCGTAATGGATGCTACAGTCTAAGACAGAAAATTGTCTGTGCAGGTCCACGTCTTCGTATAGGCTCCATAAAACGGTACCTCCCGATTTTCGGCATTTTGATGACTTAAGCGATATTATTCACCGGAATTGTTTCAAATTTGTATTTGAAGTTCATAATGGATACTAATCCTATGACAAAAAATTGTCTGTTCAGGTCTTCGTATCACGTCGTCGTATAGACCCTAATATAACGGCTACATTCGGTATTTTTAAGATTTAATAGAATTTTTAACGGATTTTATTTGTATGGAAATTGCCAAATTCGTTCCACATTGAGGAGGGTATTTAAAGTTCAGCCCGGCCGAACTTATAGCTTTTTTACTTTTTTTGAGCTTCGCATTTGAATATTGTAATAGCTTATGACAAAATTTGCCTGTCGTCGTATAGAATATAATATACCGGCTACATTCGGTATTTTTTTCAGACTGCTGTCATTTCTTAGCCGACAGCTGTTAAAATTATTCCAGGGACAGCTCATTATATTGTCTACAAGGGTGCAGAAGTATTTTTGTGAGAATTTTCCAGCAAAAAAGTTATTCGTAATGGAATTCAAGCGTGATGGTGTTATTTCTTCATATTTGGCTGGAAAACCACAAGCGGCTATCTTTAAGCACTCCAGCATTTAAATGTCAATAAATCTTTTGTATCTCGTAACATCGCTCGTTACCGTGACACTGGTAGCGTAGCCCGACGTCAAGGAAGTGGACGGAAGAAAACAGCAACATCAGCAGAAATGGTTCGAAAAGTAAAGAAGCGTCTTGATGGGAACCCGCGTCGCAGTTGCGAAAAATGGCTCGTGGGTTGAACATATCGCAAATTTTCTATTCATAAAATATTGAAAAATGAGCTCGGGGTAAAGCCATTGAAATTCCAAAAAGGGCAAGAACTTTCACCGCTATAGAAAGGAAATAGATTCAAAAGAGCGAATTTCGTTTTCTCCGATGAGAAAACATACGTTGTCCAGCAGTTTGTAAACAAACAAAATTATCGTGTTTACTTGCCGAAGAGGTCAGCTGAAAATGTGCACCTTCGGTTGGCCACTATAAATCAAGCGCCGGCCATGGTAATTGTGTGGGCCGCCATAACATCCGATGGTTGATATCCGCTCGTATTAATCGACCGTGGCATCAGAAAAAATGCCGAATATTTTCGCGAAAATATTCTGAAGGGTGTATTAAAGCCTTGGGCACGCAAACATTTTGGCCGCAGACCTTGGACATTCCAACAGGACTCAGCACCATCGCACTCAGCATGCGCCACCAAAAAATGTTTACAAAATGAGGTTTCTCGTTTCATTTCCAGCGCACAATGGCCACCAAAATCTCCGGATACCAATCCGTTGGACTATTGTGTCTGGAGTATTTTGGAAAGGAAGGTTGGCACTAAAAATACCGAAGTGTCGATCACCTCAAGCATGCGCTTTGACAGGAATAGGCCAAAATACCACAGAGCAACGTTCGGGCAGCGTGTGAAGGTTTCACTGACGGTTTGAAGGCCATAATTCGTGCCAAAGGTGACCAGTTCGAACAAATCTAAACTTATTCTAAAATTTGATGCTATTTCCGACACTTTTTGGCTTTCATTCAATAAAATTAAAAAAAAAAAATAAAAATTATGGCGTTTGACTTTGTTGCAGTTATTTTTTTCTCCCACCCGTATACTTCCTCTAAAATATACATAATGGACCAGCATCCTCCCAAAACCTACCCCACATTTCAAGTAGGTGTGAAAAAAATAATTCCTTCTCCTTTATCTTCAATTCGAAACCATAGAGGCGTTCAAGAAAATAAATTACAATTTGATGTTCGATAAAATTATATGTTGCGAAATTAAAAAGCTACAATAAAGGAAGGTAGAAAGCAAAAACCAAAAACAAATACAACACAAAGGATTCCTTTTGTTTTTGCGTAAACGTGTGTTGTTTTGTGCGTGCGTCTGATTTCGTGCGGCTATAATTTCATGTTTTTAAGTAATTGATTGCGATTTAATTAATAATACCATACAAAATTCTTACACACTAAACCCTACCCCAGGCTGGCTATCAATTCAACTTTGAAATTCAAAGAAAAGAAAACTCAAACAAACGACCAGGAGTTGGGGAGTTTTTTGAGGGTGATTTTTTTGTGCGTGTGGTGTTCTTTGGCAGGCTTACATAAATCGTGTTCGTTGTGTGCGGCAGAATGGCGGGGAGGAAAGATTTAAATTTCAAAGCAGCTTTTTGATTATAAATCATGAATCAATAAATGAAAAATCTAAAAGGATTCCAAAGACAAGCAAAACATCAAGAATGTATATCAGAGGCGTTGTTGGGAAGTGTTGAGATAATAATGTTTATTTTAAATATTATTTGGAAAAATATTTTTCCCTCAAAAAATTACCCAGCTACGCCAATGCGCAAAAAAAATCTGCTTAAATTAGATACACCAGACTTAATTAAGCAAACAATTAAACATTGTTTTAGACAAATAAATCAAAAATTTAGGGATTTTCAATAATAAATGGTGTGATAAATTGTTGGAATGAGAAAATAATTGCTTCAAAATATTCGTTAAGAAAATTGATCTCATACGCATTTTAATTATCGGTTTTTTGTTCGCTGCCACAGAAAGAGAAGAGTTGAATTAAGCTTTGTGTGTGGTTGTGTGACTTTTTTTTAAATTTTTGGGAGATGTTATAAACAAATTGGAATTTTTGTGATAGGCTGTGTGAAAAATTGATATGTTAGCGAATACCATTCAAATTACTTAAAATTCGTCTCAAAAGGTTTTGAATATTGGAAGGTGGATCTGAATATACAATTCTTCTAAAAAAATCTATCATATAAGGTTTATTTAAAACAATGTGGTTTAAATTTTTTGTCACCACTGGTTCACAAACAATTTCAATTTGGTCTATAATATAACCATGAATCTGCTTTCAAACGAACAACACCTGCAAATCATTGAATCTTATTATCATAATGCGTGCTCTGTTAAGGAGTAGTGACAATTTAAAATGTGTTCAGCGACAAATCTCATTTTTGGCTTAATCGGTATGTAAATAAGCAGAATAGTCGATTTTGGAGTGAAGGTCAGCCAAAAGCATTGCAAAATCTACAAACGCATCCAGAAAATGTCACAGTTTTGTGCGCTGATGGCATCATATTTCTTCAAAGATATTGAGAATCGTTATGTCTCCATTTTAGGATATTTGGAGTCGATTTAGAGGTGTCCGTACGTCAGCCTGTCTGGCAGGAGGGTGCGCATGATAACTCTCGAATGGAGTAACCCCTTTTGTCATAACTAATATTATTATAATAATAAATACAGTTTGGAGTTGGGCATTATCGGTCGACTTCTTCTAGTATTTCGCCTACAAAATGTCAACATTTTCAAAGAAAATATTTAATTTCATTTTCTTTAGACATAGTAAATGTCATAAAAAACTGCAACAAAGTCAAACGCCATAATTTATAATTTTTTTTTTTTTTTAAATTTTATTGAATAAAAGCAAAAAATGTCGGAAATAGCATCAAAATTTAAAATAAGTTTCGATTTGTTCGAATTACTCACCTTTGGCACGAATTATGGCCTTTAAACGGACAAAGAAACCGTCACACGCTGTCCGAATGTTCTTCTGCGGTATTTTGGTCCATTGCTGACAAAGCGCTTGCTTAAGGTGATCGACACTGTAGTATTTTTTAGTGCCAACCTTGCTTTCCAAAATTCTCCAGACACAATAGTCCAACGGATTGGTATCCGGAGATTTTGGTGCTCATTGTACGCTGGAAATTAAGCTGGGAACCTCATTTTGTAACCATTCTTGGGTGGCGCGTGCTGAGTGCGATGGTGCTGAGTCCTGTTGGAATGTCCAAGGTCTGCGGCCAACATGTTTGCGTGCCCAGGGCTTTAATACACCCTACAGAATATTTTCGCAATAATATTCGCATTTATTCTGACGCCACGGTCGATTAATATGAGCGGAGAGCGACCATCGGCTGTTATGGCGGCCCACACCATCACCATGGTTGGCGCTTGATTTCTGGTGCCTAACCGAAGGTGCAAATTTTCAACTGACCTCTTTGGCAAGTAAACACGATCATTTTGTTTCTTTACAAACTGTTGGACATCGATTGTTTTCGATTGGAGGAAACCAAATTCGGCAGCTCACCACTTTCGGCCGATCATGTCGCTGCCTTAATTTTCGAACCATTTCTGCTGAAGTTGCTGTTTTCTTCCGTCCACTTCCTTGACGTCGGGCTACGCTACCAGTATCACGGTAACGAGCGATGGTACGAGACACAAAAATTTATTCGCATTTAAATGCTGGAGTGCTCTAACGATAGCCACTTGTGGTTTTCTATCCAAAAATAAAGAAATCACACTATCACGTTTGAATTCCACCACGAATAACTTTTATTCTGAAAAATTCTCACCAAAATGCTTTTGTACGCATGTAAACAATATGATGAGCTGTCACTATCGGTTGGTTGCAGTTTTTTCGTCTCACACTGTATTTCCATAAGTGTTAAGCCAGGTGCGAAAATGGATAAAATCGGCCAACTCCATCAAGTACCTCTCCCACAAATGTCTCAGAAAATGCAAACTATTTATTCGATATTTCTTTAACTTCGTTTAACGCAATACTTTTACCTAATTTAGATCCAGTGTGATTATGTAACTCAATATGGACCACAAGTGGTCCACATTTTAAATAGTTATAACTCTCATAATATAAATAAGTAAAAAAGCTGTAAGTTCAGCCGGGCCGAACTTTGAACACCCTCCACCATTTGGAATGAATTTGAAAAAAATTAATAAATAAAATACGTTAAAAATTCTGTTAAAATATTAAAAATGCCGAATGTAACCGTTATGGCATATTATAGGCAACTTTTGGCATAAGCCATTTTAATATTCAAATGCAAATCTTGAAAAAAAAATCGGAGAATAATGTATCTAAAATCATCAAAATTCCGAATACAGGGAGGTATATCAAAACGGGGGGCTATATCAAAACGAAACAATTCCATCGAAAAATGTCGCTAAAATCATCAAAATACCGAATATAGGGAGCATTATATGGGGGTTATACCACAACGTGGACCAGCACAGACGATTTTCTGTCATAGGCTGTAGTATCCATTACGAACGTCAAATATCAAATTTGAAACAATTCCGGTGAATAATGTCGTCAACATCATCACAATTAATAACATATAACTTGGAATTAATAATTTTTGCACATCTCAATATTTTTATATCCTACACCACAAGGTGGTCAGGGTATTATGTCTTTGTGCATTTGTTTGTCACAGGCAGAAGGAAACGAGATAGACCCATAGTTCCTTTTGATGATCTGCATAGAATCACATTCTGAGTCGATTTATGCATGTCCGTCCGTCCGTCTGTCCGTCCGTCCGTCCGTCTGTCCATGTATTTTTGTAAACAAAGTACAGGTCGCATTTATTGCCCGATCCAGATGAAATTTTGCAAAGGTCTTTTGTTTGGCCTAAGGACGAACCCTATTGAAATTGGAGATAATCGGTCAAAATTTGGATATAGCTCCCATATATATCTTCGACCGATTTGACTTTTATTGTGCACCAAACGTGTAATATCAGCCCGAATTGTATGGAATTTTGCACATACACCCATATTAGGCCCTAAAATATGTATGCCAAATTTGATCGAAATCGGTTCAGATATAGCTATAGCTCCCATATATATTCTTCATCCGATTTGTTATTTTTGTCCACCGCCACCGTAATATGCACTATGCAACAACAATATTTGGGGAAATATATCAAATACAGCTCAGAAATACATTTGCTAAATTTTATCGAGATCGGTTCAGATTTGGATATAGCTCCCATATATAACATCGTCCCATTTACCTTTTATTGTGCACCAAACGTCTAATGGGATGGAATTTGGCACTTACGACCGAATTGAGTCTAGTAGCTAGTATGTCAAATTTGGTTCAGATCGGTTCAGATATAGTTATAGCTTCCATATATATTATTCATCCGATTTGTTATATTTGGTACCCACAACCGTAATATGCACTCTGTAACAACGATATTCAGGGAAATATATCAAATACAGCTCAGAAATATCGTTGCCAAAGTTTATCGAGATCGGTTCAGATTTGGATATAGCTCCCATATATATCTTTATCCGATTTCAAATTAATTGTGCACCAAATGGGCAATACAATTCCGAATTTAAAAGATACAAATGCTTCGGCATATTTAGTCCTTTGAACTTTAAATTATAATTATAATCATAGCGTGTATGATTGAATTCTCCCATAGAAACTTTTAATTGTTATGTGGAGCTCTACTTAATTAGCAAAGTGGTGTAGGGTAGCATAAAGTCGGCGCCGCCCGACTTTAAGACTTTTTTTACTGGTTTCTCTGCTGGAGAACAATAAGTCATTATAGAGGAGCTGGTGGCCCATGGAGCCCTAGGAGAACATGGAGCCTTCTCACAGGCGAGCTAGTGCTACCAGATAGTTTTCACATAAGCGACCAGCTAAACCAAGATTTTTTCATAGATGATTTGGTGCCACCAGAGAATATCTTTATAGACGAGCTGGCCTCCGACATTGGTGGATATATCAGCGACCATACTGTTAACCTTATGGGCTGGGGAGATGAGAATGCAACAGAGAGTCCAAAAAGCAAGGAATGCAATTTTTTAGAAGCCACAACTTTCTGAATTATACGAACAAGTATTCACGTTGCTAACCGTCATTGCAGAAAAACACACACCACTCTTAACGCGAAATATAGACTTGTGCTTCACTTTGCGATTGATTTGTTGAAAATTAGCCGAAATCTTCAAAATACGGAGGTATACCTCCGGAAGAAATTGGACTATCAGAGACGACATCTGACAACGAATATTCTTGTATAAATATTATATAGAAAAATCTCGTAAGCAGTTAATTATCTTCTCTTCAAAATGCTTCTCATGCTTGATGTTTAGTTATTTTAATTTGTAAATAAGATCAGCTTAATGATAAAATATTAATGATAAAATAACCGAACAAATAAATAACGTCTACTGAGTAAGAAAATTACACTTTGACAGACTATTCAAGTTATTCAATTTACCTCGATGAGCATACATATTATTTCCAACAGAAATAAATTATTGGATTGGCTTACCTGAAAGTAAAAAAAAGAAAGAGACATTAAAACATTTTATGTTAATTGAAAGAATACTAGAGAATAAAGTAATATTTCCACTCAACTTTATTTAGCCACAACCTTCATAACTTCAATACTTTTGCTATGCATCAGTAACCAGTAATAAACATTTTCATTCGATTCCTTTCATTTCTTTTTTGAATACCCCACCTCATATAGCGCACCAAAATCAGAAATCAAAGCAATAACTTTCCAATATTTTATAATACCAAAAATGAAACTTCAAAAATTTTATTTGAAATATTTATTTAGGTTTTTTATTACAAACAAATTTTATGGGGAGAAGAACACTTTTTTTTGGTAAAGTGCAAAAGTCCGCAAGGAAACAGGATAAAGAAATCCGCACAGCTTTTTCGGTGTTTCGGTTTTGTGCTGAGAAACATGTAAAGCATGTTGGTAAAGTGGTTAAAGTGGTTTTGAGACAGCAGAACATGCAGTCAAATGGAAAATTTACAAGGATGCTAATACTTAGGACATAGCCATCAGCACACAAGCGTCCAGCTTACAAGACCAACACCAGGCGGTGTTCTGTGAAGTTTTTGTGCTTTATACATATTTTTTTATATTTCGCAAAATAAACTGGATTTTTATACCCTACAACACTATGTGTTGGGGGTATTATAAGTTTGATTGGGCCAAAAATTATGTAACACCTCGAAATATTGGTTTCCCACATAGGAAAGTATATATGGATCTTCCTAGCTCGCCGAGCTGAGTCGATCTAGCTATGTATGTCCGTCCGTCCGTCTGTCCGTCTGTCCGTCTGTCCGTCTGTCCATGTTAATTTGTAATCACTCTACAGGTCGCAATTATGGCCCGATCTTCACGAAATTTAGAATGTAGGTGGGTCTTGGACCAGAATAGAACCCTATTTCTTTTGGAGATGATCGCCAAATGTTTAGGGGTTGAAATGGACCAAATACTGAAAAAATGTCGGATTTTGCAGTAGCTATACAGGTCGCAATTATGGACCAATCGACGCGGAATTTCGCATGTAGCTAGAGTTTAGGGCGGGGAAGAAGCCTACCAATTTGGGTGGTCATCGATTAATATTTAGCGGGTAAAATAGACCATATCTTTTGTATTGAAAAAATTCGAAATTTTTCAATAAACTGCGAATATTTTAAATCCCGGCGAAATCACAAAGCCAAGACAGGGTTACTTCTGATCTTTACATTGATGTAAACATACAACAAATCGGATAAATAGCGAAATATGTGCGATATATATGTCTATCAAACAAGATATGCTTGAAAGATCTCATATATGTCGAGAATGGCTGAACTGATTTCGACAGTTCTCATTAATTCAGAATGGCCTCTGGACAGAAAAGAAAAAGCGCCTAAAAAATCGCATAAAAATATCTCTCTAAAGATGAAAATATTGATTTTGTAAATTTTCTCATATTTTTTTCAATTTTGTCATATTTTTGGCATATTTTCATTTTGAATTAAACATTTGGTAATATTTCTACAGCTAACAAAACTAAGTAGTTTTGATATCAGGATATCATATACAGATCGCATTTATGGCCCGATCCTTACGAAATTGTGCATGAGGATAAGATGAGGGTCAGAATAGAAGCCTACTCTTTTTGGAGATGATCGCCATATATTTAGGGGTTGAAATGGACCAAAAACTGCAAAATTGTCAGCAGGACGTAATTATCGCCCGATCCTCACGCACTTTTGAATGGGGGTTAGTCTAGAACGAAACCTGATGGTTTTCTTTTATTATTTGTCACAATATCTTGTGGAATTCTTTCGAGTATCTCGCCTATATAAACTGTATCGTTTATTATAGGGTTGTAGGGTATTCAACGGTCGGCTCCGCTCGACTGTAGCCTTTGCTTACTTGTTATATTTGATATTGTCCAAGAAATCAACAAATATGGTGTACCTAAGGTTTATGCCGTTAGCTTTAACTACAAACGGAAGTCATAAATCATACATACCAAAATAAGTAAACACATACACATATATGTTTATAGTAGTCGATTGTAAATATAAATTCATATGAAACGAGGGTCAGGAAATTATCGTGGCCATAAATGTTCCACCCGAATTGTGACTTTATTGAAACAAGTTAAAATATTCAGATGTTGGAATACTTTCTTGAAACAATAGCCTAAATTATATATATTTTTTTAAATTAAGCCATTTAAGGTCAAAAAATAGGTGGACCAATAAATAATATTGGAAAAAGTATTTGTAAAGGTGTGCCAAAAACGTTAAAAATATATTCAAAATAACTGTCCGTCAAAAAAAAAAAAAAAACAATTCCGGCGAAAAAAGTCTTAAGATTAAAATCGTATTTTAGTATTTGTAAATTATAAAATTAAATTCAGGTGGGCCCAGCGGAGCTAACACTCATTATGAAATACCAATGCTACCAACGATTAGACAAATCCATGGAAAATGTGGCTAAAACTATTAAAATACCGAAAATCCTTTTATATGGAGGCTACACGAAAACGTGGACTTATATTTCAAACTTTCCACCCATTACAAAGAAGAAATACCATTTTATAGACAAATTCGTGGATAAATGTGGCAAAACTCATAAAAATATCGATTATCGGTGGGTATCGTGTAATGGGGGCTATGAAAAAACTTTGAACAATTCAGGGTGAGACAAAATAGCTGCAACAGAATCAAACGTCATAATTTGTAAATTTTTTTAATTAAATTGAATGAAAAAAGAAAATCGGAAATAGCATCAAATTTTAGAATAAGTTTAGATTTGTTCGAATTATGACTTTCAAACGGCCAATGAAACCGTCACAAGCTGTCCAAATGTTTCTCTGTGGTATGCTGGCTCAACTTGAGGTGATCGACATTTTGGTATTTTTATACCCACCACCATAGTATGGAGGTTATATTAAGTTTGTCATTCCGTTCGTAACTCTTCGAAATACTCATGTCAGACCCAACAAAGTATATATATATATATATATATATATATATATATATATATATATATATATATATATATATATATATATATATATATATATATATATATATATATATATATATATATATATATATATATATATATATATATATATATACGTCCGTCTGTCTGTCTGTTGTAATCACGCTATCTTTCGAACGAATTGAGATAAAAGGCTAAAATTTTGCACATATGTTTATTTTCCAGTAGGCAGGTTAAGTTCGTAAATGGGCCATGTAGGTCCACGTTTTCATAAAGCCTCCATATAACGGTACCTCCCGATTTAGCGACATTACTCACTGGAATTCTTTCAAATTTGCCATTTTAAGTTCGAAATGGATACTACCACCTAAGACAGAAAATTGCCTATACAGGTCCACGTCTTCGTATAGCCCCCATACAACGGCACCTCCCGGAGCGGAATTGTTTCAAGTTTGGTATTTGAAGTTCGTAGTGGTACTACAGCCTACGACAGAAAATTGTCGGTGCAGGTCCACGTCTTCGTATAGCCCCCATATAACGGTACCTCCCAATATTCGGTATTTTGATGATCTTAGCGTCATTATTCACCGGAATTGTTTTAAATTACGTATTAAGACTTCGTGATGGGAACTACTGTCTGTGACAGAAAATTGTCTATGCAGGTCCAGGTCTTCGTATAGGCCCCATATAACGGTACCTCCCTATATTCGGTTTGTTGACGAGTTTACGTACAATACCCACCGAAATTGTTGGGATGTCGGGTTTGAAGTTGGAATTGGATGCTACAGCCTGCGACAGAAAATTGTCTATGAAAGAAAATTGTCTTCGACATAACGGTACCTACCTATATACGATATTTTGATGATTTTAGCTACATTATTCACCGTTTAATATGGTAATGTCTTATGACAAAACAATGCCTTTGTAGGTCCACTTCGTATAGACCCCAATATAACGGCTATATTCGATACTTTTAAAAATTTAACAGAATGTTTTAGGGATTTTATTTTTTGAAAATTTCCAAATTCCAATTTCCAAATTCCAATTTCCAAATTCGTTCCAAATGGTGGAGGGTAATCAAAGTGCGGCCCGGCCGAAATTACTGCTTTTTAACTTGTTGATTTCGAACCTTGCTTTTCAAAATACTCCAGACACAATAGTTCAACGGATTGGTATCCGGAGATTTTGGTGGCCATTGTGCGCTGGAAATTAAGGTGGGAACCTCATTTTGTAACCATTCTTGGGTGGCGCGTGCTGAGTGCGATGGTGTTGAGTCCTGTTGGAATGCCCAAGATCTGCGGTCAAAATGTTTGCAAGCCCAAGACTTTAATGCACCCTCCAGAATATTTTTGCGATACTATTCGGCTTTTATTCGGATGCGATTAATACGAGCGGATAGCGACAATCGGCTGTTATGGCGGCCCAGACCATCACCATGGCCGGCGCTAGAGTTCTGTTGGCCAAGCGAAT
The DNA here is from genome assembly GCF_030504385.1 of Musca domestica. Taxonomy (NCBI): domain Eukaryota; kingdom Metazoa; phylum Arthropoda; class Insecta; order Diptera; family Muscidae; genus Musca; species Musca domestica. The sequence continues at coordinate 14,345,616 of NW_026712363.1, read as the reverse complement.
GTGCACATTTTTAGCTGATCTCTTTAACAAGTAAACACGATCATTTTGTTTGTTCATAAACTGCTGGACAACGAATGTTTTCTCATCGGGGAAAACCAAATTCGGCAATATACCACTTTCGGCCAAGTGAAGCAACTCTTTAGCTCTTTTGAATCTATTTTCCTTCTGTTGAGGTGTAAGTTCTTGCACTTTTTGGAATTTCATTGTCTGTACCCCGAGCTCATTTTTCAATATTTGCCGAATAGAATTTTGCGATATGTTCAGCTCACGAGCTATTTTCCGGCCTCTGCGACACGGGTTTCGTTTAAGTCGCTTCTTTACTTTTCGAACCATTTTCTGTTGTTTTCTTCCGTCCACTTACTTGACGTCGGGGTACGCTACCAGTATCACGGAAACGTGCGATGGTACGAGACACAAAAGATTTATTCACATTTAAATGCTGGAGTGCCACTTGAGGTTTTCAATCCAAATATAAAAAAAATTACACCATCACGATTGAATGTATATCGAATAATTTTTTTTTTCTGGAAAATTCTCACCAAAATGCTTTTGTACGCTTGTAAACAATATCATGAGGTGTCACTGGTATAATTCTAACAGCTGTCGGGCTAGTGGTGTGAAGGTGGGTGCAGGTTTTTATCTCAACCTGTATGTACAATGTTCCGCTACCGCAGCTAGAACCCCTTGCGAACTGCATATACCATATTTTAGCCAAATCTGTGGAAAAATGTTGCTAAAACCATCAAAATACCGAATATCGGGAGCTACCGTTATATCGGGGCCTTACTAAAATGTGGACCAATATATCTGATTTTTAATATTACCGTCCTTGACATAATACCAACCACTGTGCCACATTTTAAATCTCCATGTCGATTAATGTGGGTTGTATCGAGATTTCAACATGCAGACAGATATCCTTAAATCGGTGAATATTTAGAGGTGTTACAAACAACTCTCATTTTCGAATGTATTTGAATCAAATGGTTTACATCTTTCTTCTCATTATTATACCCATCTTCGTATTACTCTTGCAAAAAAAAAGGGAAAAAATTAACTAACTCTAAAATCATATATACTTCCTTCGTCGTTTCCGAACAACCAAATTGGGAAGCAAAAGCAACTTGTAGGAATAGCAAGAGCAACATAACCAAAAAGCTACTTAAGTTTCGAAACGAAAAAGTAGTGTTGACCACAGGTGTTGGGTTTGATGGCTTTCGGTTAAAAAGCGAAGGTTTAATGCTACTATCATTCCTTACTTTTATTAGTTTCTCGGCTAAGGACACAAGGAGTAGCTCTACTCATCCTGTTGTGTTGGCCATGAGCAGCGGAGAATCGGGAGAAGAGATGAGCGGGAGAAAACCAGAACGGAAGCAATGCTGTTTGTAGTTTTTTTGTCGTTCATACAGAATATTTGTCGCCACAACCGGAAGCTTTTTAAAATTTTATATAGTTCCCTTGATTTTTTTTTCTCTTACTCTCCTCATTTTCCGTTTTAGCTAACATTTGATTATTTGAATAAGGATGTTGGACTAGTAGAGGTAATTTATTTATATCCTCTATTTGTTGGATTATTTTGTTGCTTGGTTGTTGTTGTTATTTCTATCCAGAAGTTGTTATAATTACATTTGAAGGTAGTAGGTGTTCATGGACTATAGTGGGCAATACAGAATTCTTTGGGTCTGGACCACGGAAACCACTCAACTCAACACAAAGTTTTGGTAATGCATGACTGCATTTGTTGCTTTATTTACTATTTGTGGCTTTGGGTTTTTTTATTTAAATCTCATGTGGCAACGGCATCATTAGGATTAAGAGAAAATTTTAACTTTAATTACAGATATTTTTCCTTAACGTAAAAGTAGCTTCTATTTTTTTAAGTTTTTTTCACTTATCTTTTGCGTCTGAACTAAGATCAAGTTTAAAGGAGGGCTTTAACGGTACCCCTCATTTTACCCACTTCAACGATTTTCGGCATAGTTTTCAACGGAATTGTGTGGAATTTGGTATTTAAAGGTTGTTACGCGTTCCTAACCACCATACCAAAAAATAGGTAATATAAGGCCACATTGTGGTTTATTTCTCATATAACGTTACCGGCAATACCGTCAGATACTTTTTATTTTTTTTATATATATTTCTTTTAGTTCTAAAATTAAGTTCGACCGGACCGATCTTCCAATACCCCCCACCAAAGGAAACATTTTTATATAAAAGAAACATTTTATATATACTAAAACGTGGATAATACATACAATGTTTCGGCACACGAGCTAGAACACATTACGAACTACAAATACCAATTTTTAGACAAATCCTTGAAAAATGTGCCAAAAATCATCAACATATCGAATATCGGAAGGTACAGTAATATGGGACCTATACAAAACGTGGACCTATACACACAATGTATCGCCGCCGGAGTTGAAACCGTTTATGACATACAGATACCAACTTTAAGACAAATCCGTGAACAAATGTAGCAAAATTCATCAAAAAACGAATATCGGGAGTACCGTTATATGGGGGCTATACACAAACGTGGACCTATAAGTACACTACTTCGTCATCGAAGCTAGAACCTATTACAAACTACAAATATTAATTTTGAGACAAATCCGTGGAAAAATGTGCGAAAACTCATCAACATACCGAATATTGGTACCACTATATGAAGACTATACCCTACAGGGTGAGATGAAAAAACTGCAACAAACTTCAGACTGCTGTCATTTCTAAGCCACTCGTCCGACTGCTGTTAAAATTATTTCAGTGACAGCTCATTATATTGTTTACAAGCGTACGTAAGCATTTCGCTGAAAATTTTCCAGAAAAAAGTTATTCGTGATTGAATTCAAGCGTGATAGTGTGATTTCTTTATATTTGGCTGGAAAACCACAAATGGCTTTCGTTAGAGCACTCCAGCATTTAAATGTGAATAAATCTTTTGTGTCTCGTACCATCGCTCGTTACCGTGATACTGGAAGCGTAGCCCGATGTCAAGAAAGTGGGAGGGAAGAAAACAGCAACATCAGCAGAAGTGGTTCGAAAATAAAGAAGCGACGAAACCCGCGTCGCAGTGGCCGAAAAATGGCTCGTGAGCTGAAAATATCGCAATAATCCATTCGGTAAATATTGAAAAAAGAGCTCGTGGTAAAGCCATTAAAATTCCAAAAAGTGAGAGAACTTACACCGCAACAGAAAGAAAATAGACTCAAAAGAGCTAAACAGTTGCTTCGGTTGACCAAAAGTGGTGAATTGCCGAATTTGGTTTTCTCCAATGAGAAAACATTGTTGGTCAACTGTTGTCCAGTAGTTTGTAAACAAACAAAATGATCGTTTTTACTTGCCAAAGAGGTCAGCTAAAAATCTGCACCTTCGGTTGGCCACCAGAACTCAACCGCCGGCCATGGTGATGGTGTGTGCCGCCATAACAGCCGATGGTCGCTCTTCGCTCGTATTAATCGACCGTGGCATCAGAATAAATGCCGAATATTATCGTGAAAATATTCTGGAGGGTATACTAAAGCCTTGGGCACGCAAACATTTTGGCGGCAGACCTTGGACATTCCAACAGCACTCAGCACGCATCACCCAAGATTGGTAACAAAATGAGATTCCTCGCCTCATTTCCACCACCAATCCGTTAGACTATTGTGTCTGGAGTATTTTGGAAAATAAAATACCAAAGTGTCGATCACCTCAAGGCCATAATTCATTCCAAATGTGACCAATTCGAACAAATCTAAACTTATTCTAAAATTTTTTGCTATTTCCGACATTTTTTGCATTCATTCTATAAAATTTAAAAAAAAAAAATAAAAATCATGTACTTTGACTTTGTTTGTTGTAGTTTTATATCTCACACTTTATTCCTTGAAATTAAAAAAACAAAAATTGACTGCGATCCTATCTTTCTACATTTATTGAAAATACATTCCAATTAATGTAGCTACACATCAAAAAGGAACTAATTTCAGTAAATATTTAATAGACATGTTTACTCACTGCAGTTGGGTTATGTTTCCATTGAAATGTTAATTAAAATTATCAGAATTCACAATATTCAGTTCTGTGCCTGATTACGAAGGCATTCATATATCAAAGTATTGTATTCGATACTACAATGCCAACTCTCGCACACACACACACCCATTGATTCAAATGCATATTTCAGTGCTGATTATTTCATTTGGTCATTATTTCAACATTATCTAAATCTCTTGTTGTAGGTGCTTGTTTTTTGTTGGCCTATATGTGTTTGTGTGTGAGTGTAATTGAATATCGATGTACAGAGTGAATAGAATTGTTATTTTAAAAATGAAATAAAACAAAGGAAAACCAGTAAAGAAAGTCTTAAAATCGGGCGGCGCCGACTTTATGATACCCTACACCACTTTGCTAATTAAGTAGAGCTCCACATGACAATTAAAAGTTTCTATGGGAGAATTCAATCATACACGCTATGATTATAATTATAATTTAAAGTTCAAAGGACTAAATATGCCGAAGCATTTGTATCTTTTAAATTCGGAATTGTATTGCCCATTTGGTGCACAATTAATTTGAAATCGGATAAAGATATATATGGGAGCTATATCCAAATCTGAACCGATCTCGATAAACTTTGGCAACGATATTTCTGAGCTGTATTTGATATATTTCCCTGAATATCGTTGTTACAGAGTGCATATTACGGTTGTGGGTACCAAATATAACAAATCGGATGAATAATATATATGGAAGCTATAACTATATCTGAACCGATCTGAACCAAATTTGACATACTAGCTACTAGACTCAATTCGGTCGTAAGTGCCAAATTCCATCCCATTAGACGTTTGGTGCACAATAAAAGGTAAATGGGACGATGTTATATATGGGAGCTATATCCAAATCTGAACCGATCTCGATAAAATTTAGCAAATGTATTTCTGAGCTGTATTTGATATATTTCCCCAAATATTGTTGTTGCATAGTGCATATTACGGTGGCGGTGGACAAAAATAACAAATCGGATGAACAATATATATGGGAGCTATAGCTATATCTGAACCGATTTCGATCAAATTTGGCATACATATTTTCAGGCCTAATATGGGTGTATGTGCAAAATTCCATACAATTCGGGCTGATATTACACGTTTGGTGCACAATAAAAGTCAAATCGGACGAAGATATATATGGGAGCTATATCCAAATTTTGACCGATTATCTCCAATTTCAATAGGGTTCGTCCTTAGGCCAAACAAAAGACCTTTGCAAAATTTCATCTGGATCGGGCAATAAATGCGACCTGTACTTTGTTTACAAAAATACATGGACAGACGGACGGACAGACGGACGGACGGACATGCATAAATCGACTCAGAATGTGATTCTATGCAGATCATCAAAAGGAACTATGGGTCTATCTCGTTTCCTTCTGCCTGTGACAAACAAATGCACAAAGACATAATACCCTGACCACCTTGTGGTGTAGGGTATAATGACTACCTTGTGGTGTAGGGTATAAACATGTATATACTTTTGCATTCATTAACTGTAGTTGTAATGAAATATTGTTGAATAGAGATAATCAAAACGAAATTCAAAACAAATTTTCAATGAACTGTATTATGATTTGATGGTGTGTCTATATTATTTTTATTATAAATTTTCCAGTTAGCTGTGTTTGTGGCATAAATGAATATTTAATTAGTACATTTTTACCCGGTTTTAGTTGTGGTGTAGTGGCATGGAGGAACTTGTTCTAGATAAATGTAGAATATGGAGAGAGATTTCAGTGAAATATTTTATGAAAAAAATATTTGAACAAACTTTTTGCGGGAAGCATTCATTTGAAAGAAGAGAGTAAACATTCCACCAAAATGTCAGCATATTTTTCATCTTCTCCATCATTCAATTGGGAGGTGGGTGGATTAACAAATTTGTTTGTAACCACACGAAATAAGCATTGTAGAACCAATAATGTACATATATGCTTGATCAGCAAATATGCTGATATAGCCAAGTTTAACCATCCGTCTGTCAAACTAGCTTCCGAACAAACAGGTCCACGTCATCATATAGCCAACATATAATGTTGTCGTATGGCTACAGAGGGTGTATATCATTTGATGTGGTCAAAACGTGCCTAGTCGAAAAACTGGCTTTAGGCCCTAAGTCTCTTTAGACCAACTCCGTTTCAGAACATTTGGAGTCGATCTAGTGATGTCCGTCCCTCCGTCTGGCACGATAACTTTCGTAGGGAGTATCCGATTTGGTCCAAACTTGGTACATTGTAAAATTATTATTAAACGTAGATCGAGTTCGGAGGTGGGCAGTATCGGTCAACTCCTTTTGGTACCTCCCCCACAAAAGGTCGAAATTTTCAAAAAAAAAAAAAAAATAAATTTTACTGCACAAAAAGAGAAAGAATATTCCGAATTTGCTCCAACTTTGCAAATATTTGCCTCAGTGCTAGGTCACGTGCGAAACTAGACAATATCGGTCCACTCCATTAAGTATCTCCCCCACAAAGTGTCAACATTTCCAATAATTATAACTCATATAAAATGTAATGTAAGAGTACGATTGTTTTCAAATTACACATCCTTCCAAAGGATCAATATTTTGACATTTTTATGAAGTTTATAAAACGCGACATTAACATCAGATTCCTTTCATACTTGGCACATCTCAATATTTCTATCAACAAAAGATTTGTTGTAAAGACGACCGAGATCGGCCGTCAGGGTGAGATGAAAAAACTGCAACCAAATGCAGACTGCTGTCATCTCTAAGCCACTCGTCCGACAGCTGTTAAATTATTCCCGTTACAGCTCATTATATTATCTACAAGCGTACAAAAGAATTTTGGTGCGAATTTTTCGCATTTTATTCGTGATGGAATTCAAGTGATAGTGTGATTTCTTTATATTTAACTGAAAACAACAAGTGGCTATCGTTAGAGCACTCCAGCATTTAAATGTGAATAAATCTTTTGTGTCTCGTACCATCGCTGGTTACCGTGATACTGGTAGCGTAGCCCGACGTCAAGAAAGTGGGAGGGAAGAAAACAGCAACATCAGCAGAAATAGTTCGAAAATTAGAGAAGCGACTTGATCGAAACCCCCGTCGCAGTGGCCGAAAAATGGCTCTGGAGCTGAATATATCGCAATATTCCATTCGGCAAATATTGAAATATGTGCTCGGGGTGAAGCCATTGAAATTCCAAAAAGTACAAAACGTAAACCGCCACAGAAAGAAAATAGACTCAAAAGAGCTAAAGAACTGCTTGGCTTGGCCGAAAGTGGTGAACTGCTGAATTTGATTTTCGCCGATGAGAAAACATTCGTTGTTCAGCATTTTGTAAACAAACAAAATGATCATGTTTACTTGCCAAAGAGGTCAGCTGAAAGTGTGCACCTTCGCTTGGCCACCAGAACTCAAGCGATGGTCGCTCTCTGCTCGTATTAATCGACCGTGGCATCAGAATAAATGCCGAATATTAGCGCGAAAAAATTCCGGATACCAATCCATTGGACTATTGTTTCTGGAGTAATTTGGAAAGCAAGGTTGGCACTAAAAAACACCATAGTGTCGATCAGCTCCAGCAAGAGCTTTGCCGGGATTGGCCTAAAATACCGCAGAGCAACATTCTGACAGCGTGTGACGGTTTCATTTGGGCGTTTGAACGGCATAAATGGTGCCAAAGGTGACAAATTCGAACTAATCTAAACTTATTCCAAAATTTTATGATTTTCCTGTAAGTTTTGCTTTCATTCAATAAAAAGTAAAAAGTATGGCGTTTGGCTTTGTTGCTAAACGTTTGTGAGCTAAACCCAGATCTGATCCATTTATCACCAAGTTTGTGGAAAAATTCATATCAATCAGACAATAAATGCGGCATACATGGACCAACAGACGGCTATACGGGCGGACATGCATAAATCGACTGAGAATGTGATTCCATGAAGATGGTCGAAAGGAGCTATATGTCTATATTCTGCAAATAAATTCCCAAGTACATAATACCCTGTACCACAGTGTGATGTAAGCTGTATAAATACTACACATTTATTCAATTGGAGAAAAGCAATAAGAAAATCAGCTATGTCCGGCCGAAGTTTTTATACCATCAGCCATCTTGAAGGAACTTGAAAATTTTCCAAAATATTCCGTCGAAAAAAATGGCTTATGGGGGTTATACAATATCGTGGACCTATATAGACAATTCTCTTCTAGGGGGTAAAATAGTTAAAAGGATCTCCTTGAGTTAATTCTCAGACAATTCCTTTAAAAAAATATGTGGCTAAAATAATCAAACTACCGAATATTTTTGGGTTCCGTTATATAGGGGCTATACGATATGGTGGCCCGATGTAGCCTATCTTCGAACTTGACTTGCCTGCAGACAAAATATCGATCCGTGCAAAATTTTAGCTTCCTATCTTAGTGCGTTTATACTGTAGCGTGATTAAAATAGAAGAACAAAAATAAATCGTCTTAGAATTTTACGCTGATCAAGAATGTAATTATTATTTCGACGATTTACAAACGGAATAACGAACTTAATAAACACTCTCCAAAATTTTAGTTAAAAAAGAAACATTTTAGCGAAAAAGTTGATTTATAACTATTATTTTACATAAAAATAAAGGAATTGTTGAAAAAGTTTTTGTTTGGTAAAATTAAACAAAATTAAAAAAATCAGACAAATAAATAATTTCAATAAAAAAACGGGTAAGTTTTTATATAAAAAGTGTTTATTGATTTAGAAAAATTGAAATTGGTACCCTACATCAATTTGTATCAGCTGGGAGCTCTACCTTACCTTTTTATTGTACCATGGGACTTGTATTGCCCATTTGGTGCACAATTAATTTGAAATCGGATAAAAATATATATGGGAGCTATATCCAAATCGGAACCGATCTCGATAAAATTTGGCAAAGATATTTCTGAGCTGTATTTCACATATTTCCCTGAATATCGTTGTTACGGAGTGCATATTACGGCTGTGGGTAACAAATATGACAAATCGGATAATATCTGAACAGATCTTCATCAAATTTGACATACTAGCTTCCAAACTCAATTCGGTTGTAAGTGCCAAATTTCATCCCATTTGGACAAATATTAGACGTTTGGTGCACAATAAAATGTAAATCGGACGAATTTATATATGGGAGCTATATCCAAATCTAAAGCGATCTCGATAAAATTTGGCAAATGTATTTCTGAGCTGCATTTGATATATTTCCCCAAATATTGTTGTTACAGAGTGTATATTACGGCGGCGGTGGACAAAAATAACAAATCGGATAAACAATATATATGGGAGCTATAGCTATATCTAAACCGATTTCGATCAAATTTGGCATACTTATTTTCAGGTTCAATCTGATCGTACGTGAAAAATTCCATACTATTCGGACTGATATTACACGTTTGGTGCACAATTAGAGGCAAATCGGACGAAGATATATATGGGAGCTATATCTAAATTTTGACCGGTTTTCTCCAATTTCAATAGGGTACGTCCTTGGGCCAAACAAATTATTTGTGCAAAATTTCATTTGGATAGGGTAATAAATGCCAACTGTAATTTGTTTACAAAAATACATGGACAGACGGACGGACGGACATGCATAAATCGACTCAGAATGTGATTCTATGCAGATCATCAGAAGGAACTATGGGTCAATTTCGTTTCCTTTTGCCTCTTACAAACAAATGCACAAAGACATAATACCCTGACCACCTTGTGGTGTAGGGTATAAAAAAGGACATTTAAAACGTAACTAAAACGACCTTTATATTTACAAACGCTAAGTTCAGCAATCTTTTTCTATAGAAGATGTCAATTAAGCGAATTTTCTCTATAGGAAACGAAATTAGGGAAAACCTAAATTCTTTAGAAAAATTCAGTGTTACAAAATTTATCCATACCTAGTGTTACATACCTCGAATCCTTCTTCTTGTAAAGAAGCGAAATTTTGCTACAAAAATACGGTAAACTATTTCTAGAGATTTTAACTAAACTTGTTGTTAAAAATTAAACAATTCTTTTTACAATTTTATATATGCTCAGTAGAAGCATGTACCTTTAAATATATGTAATGTAACGGATTTTGTGAAACAATCCTTCCAAGCATGTTGACCATTAAAAATTCTGTTCAAATGTTGTACGGTTTCAATTTTCAATTTTTTTTTAGTTATTGCAAAAATAGTTTACAGAATTTGTAATAATCACAGCGGAAACCGCAATATGTTCACTGGTATTTATTTGAACACATTGATATTCAGATACATTGACCACTTATAGATATACGGTCATACAAACTACAAATTCTTCTGTATACCACAAACTATTCCCATGTTGCATATCGAGCAACAAACAATGCCACTGGTAATTATACCTAAATTACCCATACATTCAAACATTGCTTCTGAGCATAGTGGCCCACCGAAACACACACACACACACCCATAACACATGCCTAACATTTGAATAACTTTGTGTGCAATCATAAAATTGAATTGTTCCGCAATGAGACCAAAGAGTGAGCCTGTTGCTAATAACATTTCATTGTACCAAAGGCAGTAACAATGGCGCTCGTCGAACGAGGTCCGTGATGACAGGGGACGGTGCTGCCGGAGATGGTGATCGGGGTCTTTTACAAATGTCATTATCATTACGCGTATTTGTCGGATTTTGATTGTATTTGTGTGCATCATTCATAATCATATTTGATGATTACAAATGAGCGTCTTTAGTGCCAAGTGTGTATGAATGTTGGTGTGTGTTTGTCTAAATGTACGGCAGTCTTTGTGTGTGCGTGCGTATGGAAAGTGTTTCATTATAAATAGTTTCTTAGAATGAATTTATTGTGCCAATGTGAATGCTGCAGAAACAATTGCCCACAAATTGCTAAAATTCAATCATTTTCCCAAAGATGACTTCCTTTTCGGTTATTATGGAGTTTAGAATTGGAAAGTAGTACTTTCTTAAATTTGGGAATTTTTGAAATAAACATAAAATTTGAGGAATTGAGTTTTACTATAGAAAAATGCTGAATGGAAATAAAATAAAACTTAAGTTCACTGAATACACATTTTCTATAGGGATAAATAAATATTCCGGACCGATTTTCACCAAATGGTAAAATTCGGATGTATATGAAAAAATTTATTCAATTTGGGCTGATATTATATATATGGTGAGTAATAACCGTAAAATCGGATGAAGGTGTATATCAAAGCTAAATAAAAAACTGAACCGACCGCAATAGAATTTGGCAGTGGCATTTTCGAGCAATATCAAATATCATTGTTGTAGAGTGCATATTACGCATGTGAGGGACTTAAAACCCCAAATCGCATGAAACACATTTTGATGTACTTGTTTCTAGACTGAATTCGGTCGAATGTACCAAAATTCAGTCCACTTGCGCTGATATTAGCCATTTGGTGCACGAAAAACCTGAAATCGGATAAATAAATATATGGGAGCGATATACTAATCTGAACCGATCTCGACAGATATATATAAGATATTTGGTACTAAATATAATTGTTGTGCAGTGAATATTACGAGTGTGAGGCACTTTAAACCCCAAATCGGATAAAACATACAGGGTGAGATGAAAAAACTGCAACCAACTTCAGACTACTGTCATTTCTAAGCCACTCGTCCGACAGCGGTTTAAATTATTACAGTGATAGCTCATTATATTGGTTACAAGGGTACAAAAGCATTTTGGTGAGAATTTTCAAGGAAAAAAATTATTCGTGATGGAATTCAAACCTGATTTCCTTATATTTGGTACAAGTTGCTATCGGTAGAACACTCCAGCATTGAAATGTGAGTAAATCTTTTGTGTTTCGTAACATCGCTCGTTGCCCTGATACTGGTAGCGTAGCCCGACGTCAAGGAAGTGAAAGTAAGAAGACAGCAACATCATCAGAAATGGTTCGAAAAGTATAGAAGCGACTTGATCGAAACCCGCGTCGCAGTGGCCGAAAAATGGCTCATGAGCTGAACATATCGCAATATTCCATTCGGCAAATATTGAAAAATGAGCTCGGGGAAACGACATTGAAATTCCAAAAAGTGCAAGAACTTACACCGCAACAGACAGAAAATAAACTCAGCAGAGCTAAAGAGTTGCTTCGCTTTGCCGAAAGTGGTGAACTGCCGAATTTTGTTTTCTCCGATGAGAAAACAGTCGTTGTCCAGCAGTTTGTAAACAAACAAAATGATCGTGTTTACTTGCAAAAGAGGTCAGCTGAAAATATGCACTTTCGGTTGACCACCAGAACTCAAGCCATGGTGTCGGTGTGGGCCGCCATAACAGTCGATGGCTGCTCTCTGCTCATATAAATCGACCGTGGCATCAGAATAAATTCTGAATATTATCGCGAAAATATTCTGGAGGGTGTATTAAAGCCTTGGGCTTGCAAACATTTTGGCCGCACACCTTTGACAGTTAACAGGACTCAGCACCATCACACTCAACACGTGCCACCCAATAATGCTTACAAAATGAGGTTCCTCGCTTCATTTCCAGCGCACAAAAATCTCCGATTACCAATCCGTTGGACGATTGTGTCTGGAGTATTTGGAAAGCAAGGTTGGCACTAAATAATACCAAGCAAGCGCTTCGCCGGGAATGGGCCAAAATATCGCAGACCAGCATTCAGGCAACGTGTGACGGTTTCGTTGGCCGTTTGAAGGCCACAATTCGTGCCAAAGGTGACAAATTCAAACAAATCTAAACTTATTCTAAAATTTGATGCTGTTTCCGACATTTTTTCCTTTCATTCAATAAAATTTAAAAACAAGTTAAAAAGCAGTGAGTTCGGCCGGACTGAACTTTGAATTCCCTTCACCATTTGAACGAATTTGGAAATTTTCAAAAAATAAAATCCGTAAAAATTCTATTAAAAAAAATCTGTCTATACGACGTGGACCTACATATGCATTGTTTGTAATAACCCATTACCATATTCAAATTCGAAACTTGAAATGAACGGTGAATAATGTACCTTAAATCATCAAAATATCGTATATAGGGAGGTATCGTTACATCGGAGCTAAACGCAGACTTGGACTTCCATAGACAACTTTCTGCTACAGCCTGTAGGACCCATTACGAACTTCAAATATGACATCTCAAACGAATTCGGTGAGTATTTTATCTAAAATCGTCAAAATACCGAATATAGGGAAGTACTGATATATGGGGCCTATACGAAGACCTGGACCTGCATAGACAACTTTCTGTCATAGGCTGTAGTATCTATTACGAAATTCAAATACCAAATTTGAAACAATTCCGGTGAAAAATGTCGCTAAAATCATCAAAATACCGAATATCGGGAGGTACCGTTATATGGGAGCTATACGAAGTCGGGGCCCTGTACAGTCAATTTTCTGTCTTAGGCTGTAGTATCTCTTAGGGACTTCAAATATCAAATTCGAAACAATTCCGGTGAATAATGTTGCTAAAATCATCCAAATACCGAATATAGGGAGGTCTACCTCGCTTCCTTCTCCATGTTACAAAGAAATTTGTGACCCTTAATGGGAAGTCACCGCAAAGAGTGGACCAATACCTCGCTCCCATGAATACTACAGCCTATTACAGAATATTGTCTGTGCAGGTCCACGTCTTCTAATAGCCCCCATTTAACTGTACCACCCTATATTTGGTATTTTGCGACATTATTCATCGGAATTGTTTCAAATTTTATATTTGAAGTTCGTAATGGATACTGCAGCCTAAGTCAAAAAATTATCTGTGCATGTGGACCTGGTATAGCCCCCATATAACCTCCCTATATTGATGATTTTAGCTACATTATTCACTGATATTTTTTCAAATTTCTCATTTGAATATTGTAATAGCTTATGCCAAAAGTTGCCTACGCATTTTATTTTTTGAAAACTGCAAAATTAATTTCAAATGGTGTAGGGTATTCAAAGTTCGGCCCAGCCGAACTTACAGCTTTTTTACTTGATAATGAAAACATTTTCCCAATTTATTGTTCCTAAGTAAAGATCAATGGATTGCTCATTTCTGGGGAAAGTTGCCCAGCCTCGGACACTTGCTTTTAAATAAATTTAAAACTTTTTGAATAAAAAAAAAAAAAACAATTCCTTTATGTTTTCATTGGGATTTAATATTCTATTGGTCTTAATCTTGTCCAATCCGATAATACAATACCATTGTGTCCAAATTCTGTCTAAACAGCTTACATTATTTATGAGCATTTTGGTGTCTTCCAAAGAATGTTCCTTTTGATGTCCTTGTACACTCATTTAAAATCCTTTAAACTAAGCTGACAATTCGAACAAATATACATTTACACACACACACAAACAATTATTCGTCCAATACAACTGAAAATTCTTTACGGTTCTTTTGCTGAATAAAAATATTTCGATAATTTTACTACTGAAACAATTAATTATTGTCTTTTCCTTCCCACCCTCTACTGCCACTAGACTACACCTAGTGTAGAGACATCATCTCTAGGTGTTTAGTATGTTCGTTTGTGTATGTGTGTGTTTTTGCACATTATTTCCATTTCAAAAGAAATTCCTACAGGTTTTATGGTTGTGAGAGCATTTCTCTTGCCCGAAACAAAAGGTTTAGGTGTTTTATTCGTACAAATTTCTGCACAAGTACATTTTAAGTGACACGGATTAAACTCACTTCGGGGCACAACATTTAAATATTCCTTAAATACCCAGATGTACTCCTTTTGTGTAATTGTCACGCTTTGTAGAGAAATGTTTTAGATCTGGCAGCATTCGACCAAGGTAAGTTTGAGAACCGAGCTGTTGATTGTGTTTATGTAGGTGTGTGTGTGTGTGTGTAAATATACTTTGAAGGTAATGGTATGTCACCATAATTTACTGTTGCTTTTTATGGAGTGCTACAATGACTGTTATAATTCCCAAAGGTATTTATATGATTGTGAAGGCGAGATGGGTGTCTTTCTTGGAGTATAGCCATGAACTGTGGTAGCAAATGCAGGTGGTATGCAAAAGCCCCATTTTTACTTTTGTAATGAGTTTTAAGCTTGCTCTCGTTTGAAGTTCACACAGCTACTACTTGTTGGGTTACAGTAAAAGTCGATAACTATATGGAAGTATTACAAGCATACGTCAACGAAGTGGTCTACATGAACAGAAAGACCACATACTTTTATGATTTTACGGTCTCTGGAAGTTCCTACTAAAAGCTCACGAAAATGACACATTCCGTACAAAAGCGGCTTTATGTTTAAACAATCAAAATTATTTTTTCGAAAATCGTTGAAATGACTTTTGCCATTATGAGCTATAAGCTTCAATCGATATTCTGACAGATTTCTAAACTCTGTATTGGTATGTACCCATTTTAGGGTACGTATCATGGGCCTTGATATCCTAACTTTGCACTAGATCTTTCAATATTATTATATGGAATAATTTACATTTTATGAGAGTTATGATTATTAGGCAGTAAGCAAAAGTCAAAAGTCGGGCGGGGCCGAATATATGATAACCTACACCACTATGCATATTTAGTAGAGCTCCCGTAAAACAAAAATTTTTTTGAAGTAGATCATACCAACTATCAACATTTGGCTTTAAAGCAGTTGCAGTTTGGTTTCTGCGGGAACTTATATATCGGAGGCATATCCTGACGGAGAACTGTTAATCTTTTATACCAAATAAAATTGCTATAGAATACATTATATCACTTCGAGAAGGATAATATTAAAAAAATATATATCGGAGCCGAGTTCCATAAAATGGAAACTTACGTCCCGAAATGTACTCCATTTGGGCTGATATTAGTCATTATTTGCATAAAAACCCTGAAATCGGATAAAGGATATTTAGGAGCTATATCCAAATCTTAGCCGATCTCGATAAAATTTGGTAACAAATATCATTGTTGTCGAATGGATATTACGAATTTGAGCTATAGCTATATCTGGACCGATTTTCTCCAAATTTGTACCGAATTCAGTCTGGAAGTGAATTCGGTCGGATGTACCAGAATTCATCACTTTAGGCAGATATTGGCCATTTGGTGCGCAATTAACCCGAAATCGGTTGAAGATATATATGGGAGCTATATCCAAACCTGAGCCGATCTCAATAACATTTGTCAAAGGTATTTCCGAGCTCTATAAGATATATGTTACCAAATATCATAGTTGTCGAATGAGAATTTGAGGGTCTTGAACACCAAATCGAATGAAACATATATATGGGAGCTATAGCAATATAGCTACATCTGAACTGATTTTTACCAATTTGATGTACTTGCTTCTAGACTGAATTCGGTCAGATGTGCCAGAACGCAGGACTTTTGGACTGATATTGGCCATTTGGTGCACTATTAATCCGAAATTGGTTAAAGATATATGGGAGTTATAACTAAATCTTATCCGATTATCACCAATTTCAATAGGTTTCGTCCTTCGGCCAAACAAATATTGTTTGGAGAATTACATCTCAATCAGATAATAAATGCGACCGGCATTTTGTTCACAAAATACATGGACAGACGGACTGACATACATAAATGGACTCAGAAAGTTGTTTTATGAAGATCCTCAAAAGTAACTATTGGTATATCTCGCTTCCTTCTCCCTCTTACAAACAAATGCACAAATACATAATACTCTTACCACTATGTGGTGTAGGGTATTAAAAACGTTATCAGAAGGAGGGAATCGGCACACCAGACACATCGAGATATAGTATTGTCTAATTGAGACGTGTGACATTTGTTATATATTTCATATTTAATAATTGTTATTGGTTTCAAAATTTTGACTTTGAGAGTTATGTTTATCGAAAATGTTGACCATTTGCGGGACAAGTATCAGAAGAGTGGAAAGACACACCCCTAAGGGATAGTTTACACTTATTACATGTTCTACTAGATTTGGGGAGTGTATGGCGCAAAAATAAGCGGACCAATATTGTCTACTCTCCATACTAACTTAAGTCTTATCTAAATATTACGATGTGTAAAGCTTGAAGTTTATCGAAAGCTGCCTTCACTCGCTATGAGATATTTCCTTTTTAAAAATGTTTTTAACCATTTGTGGGGAACGGACATATAAGAGTAGATCAGTACTTTCTATTTCCACATTTTCGTGGATGTAAACCAAAACAATTGATTGTGCTTACTATTACAAAATCTTATACTGATTTTACATTTCTCGTGAGTTACTACTTTTAGATCCTTTATAATACATAGTATGGAGGGTATATTAGGTTCGTCATTCCGTTTGTAAGTCATCGAAATAATATCTTTAGACCGAATAAAGTAAATATATTCTTAATCATCGTAAAGACTATTTAGACCTGTCCTTCCGAATCAAATAAAAATAGGAAGCAAAAAATTTGCACCGATCCGTCTTTTGCCCGCAGGCAGGTCAATTTCAAAGATGGGATATATCGGTCGACGACACTCGATATTTTTGGATGATTTTAATCAAATTATTCAATGACATTGTGTGAAATATCTCAAGGAGTTCTCTTTTAGTACTTAGCATCCTGAAAAAGAATATAGGTCTACATTTTAGTACAGCAGGCTACCCCGATGTATTCGGTATTTCCAGGATTTTCTCGACATTATTCATCGGAATTTCCTCAGATATTGTATTTGAATTTCGCAGTAATTGTAACAACTTATGGCGGGAAATTGACTATAGAGGTCTAAGTCTTAGTGTAGCCCCCATACAACGGTACCTTCCTCTATTCGGTATTTTCATGATATTAGCGACATTATTCGCCGGAATTGCGTCAAATTACGTAAATGAAGTTCAGAATCGTTACTCCGAACTTAGTTGCTTTTTTACTTGTTCTACCTCAAATATTTAATATATGTCAATATGGGATGTGTTTTGGCACACTCGATCGCATGTAGCATGGAAGCAAATTTGGTAAAAAATTTAATGCATATAAAAACATAAAAATGCAATGCTTCCAACTTTTTTCCTTTCATTACAGGTTCCTATCGAAAAAGTCAAGGTTTGAATGGCATTTTCCTCTGAAAAGTTCACTGAAAGACATATTTAACAGAAAATTTAAGTGGCTTCACATAATTGTGAACAGAAATAGCGATGTCAGTCGACTTTTTCCAAATAAATGATAATCAAAATAATCTAAAAGAAAAGGTTCACTGACTTGTTTGGTATAGCCCCCATATAACTGCACCGACAGATTTAAGGTTTTTATGGTGTTTAAGTCACAATTTTAAACCGAATTTTCTGTAAATTGGTTGCATGTGTCTTTGTTATGTTTGAAATATCCTTGCACAAAATTGTTAATATAGGTCTTAGTTTTGTCACAGTCCCTATATAACTGTACCCCCAGATATTCGGTAGTTTGATATTTTGTGTCACACTTTTTACCAGATTTTTTTTTTAAATTTGAAATTTGAAGTTCCTATTGGGTACTTCATCCTATTACCCAAAAAGGTCCACGCATTCGACTATCCCTATATTCCTATACCCTATAGTTGGTATTTTAATATTTTTAACTTTATTGAAAACAGGTTCCTATCTTTGATTTGTGTGCACGCATTGGATTATTTTGACAATGAGAAGTTGTCCAATGTATTATTGTAAAAAAATCAAATATATGATTGCATAAGGTCTTAATCAAGGTCATATAAGGTCGCCAGTAAGACCATCTGACGACCAAGTATGAATGCAAAAACAAAATTGTGACGTTCTTGTCAAAAAAATCGAAATAATTTAAATTATTAAAGGAATTTGAAGACAAATCTATATAAATTATAAATAAACAGAGAGAAGGAGGTTCCAGGAAGGGGCACATTTCTTTCGGTTCTAAAGGATGAAGTGTCGAGAGGAACATCCACTCGAAGATATTGATAGGTATGACATTTAATACATTTAATCGTCGAAACAATGGTCCGAGACCCTAAGTCTCTTTGAACCAAATCCGTTTCAGGACATTTGGAATCGATCTTGAGTGTCTTTAATTTTCAAAGAAAATAATTTACCTAATACAATAAAAACAGATCATCCAATTTTATTCAAACACTGTACATCCCAATAACCAAATCAGTGCTAGGACAATATCAGGCTACCCTTTCTTCAAACACTGTGCATCCCTATAACCATATCAGTGCTAGGACGATATCAGTCTATCTCTCATAAAATACATTATAATAATCTTCTTCAATCTAAAATTCACACATTCAAATATTTTTACAAACACAATATCTGAAGATGGTGGGTTTCGGTGTACTCCTTCTGGTACCTCCCACACAAAAGTCGACATTCTGATACATACTGTTTTCCTTTTGGTTTTGTTTTTCTTTGTTGGCTATTAATAAATTTGCCATGATTATTAGATATCAGAGCGAAACAAGTTTTTCGCCTACAAAAAAAAAAAAAAAACAAAAAATTGACATTAAAATTAACAGACAGAGCTGTATTTTTTCCAATTCGCTTCCTGGACGACCTTATATAGGCCTTGGTCTTCATTATAAAAAGAGAGGATCTTACAATATAAGAACAATATTAAAATTTCGCAGAATACTATTGCAATTTAGTCATAATTTGTTTGGCCTCCACTGTTTATTTTATTCCATTCTACAATGACAATTCCGTTTTCTTTGTTATGGTGTCAACAGTTTACTGTTGAGTAAGCAACAGTGTTAAGCTTCTTAAAATTTATGATACTTTGTGTATTTATTTTTCTTTTTTTTAAAAACTGTTAGGCGATAAGTGTGGAAAAACAATTTTCATTTCCATATAATAGCATAACAATAACAGCATAAGCATGTTTTGTTTTGTATTATTTTTCAAAAGATTCGTTTTGCAGTAGAAAATAGCTTGAGCTTATGAGGAACCAATACTACGCAATTCTTAACAATTAGCCAATGGATACAATAGCATTTCAATTGCTTTTAAATGGATTTTAGGATTCTAAGGATAATGTTGAACATGGCCAGCTTTCAGTGTTGCAGATGTCTACATGGATTTTCAGATACGAAATGGATTTTCAATTTAAGTGTAATTTATAAAACATAATATAAAATTTTGAAAAACGTCTTGGAAAGAGGTGTTGGTATTCAACAGGAAATGTACAATCACATGAAGGTAGGAAATTTTAAATAGAATAATAACTGAATTTAGTTGTATATATTCTATAATCGACCTTAATCTGTAAAATCTGGGATCTGTTGGATATAACAGGAGAAAAAATTTTTTGGGGGACAAATTTCCTGCCCTGTCTCATTAATGCAACTAGTAAAGAAAGGTCAAAAGTCGGGCGGGGCCGACAATATGATACCCTACACCACCATGCGTATTTAGTAGAGTTCCTGTAACAACAAAAATTTATATTGGGAATTGAAGTGAAAGAGTTCATACCAAATATGAACCAGATAACATCGTTGTATAGTGCAAGACATGACTTCGACAAGGATTATCTTAAAAAATTTTTAGCATGCAGCATTAGATATACCGGACCGAGCTTCACCAAATGGTAAAATTCGATTAAATATGAAAATTTGGGCTGATGTTGCACATATGTTGAGAAGTAACCCTAAAAACGAATGAAGATATATATCGAAGTTTTGTAAAAACTGAACCGATCTCGATAAAATTTGGCAGAGAAGCAGCATCTGATGCCTGTTATCAAATAGCTTTGTTGTGGATTGCATATTCCGTATATGAAGGACTTAAGCACCAAATCGGATAAAATATATACAAGGTAAGTTAAAAAAAAGAGATTTGTTCGAAATGGTCGCCTTTCACGAATAATGGCCAATGAAACCGTCACACGCTGCCCGAATGTTGCTCTGCGGTATTATAGTCCATTCCCGGCGTAGCGATTGTTTGAGGTGATCGACACTCTGGTATTTTTTGGTTCCAACCTTGCTTTCCAAAATACTCCAGACACAGTAGTGCAACGGATTGGTATCCAGAGATTTTGGTGGCAATTATGCGCTGGAAATGAAGCGAGGAACCTCATTTTGTAACCAATCTTGGGTGGCGCGTGCTGATTGCGATTGTGCTGAGTACTGTTGGAATGTCCAAGGTCTGCGGCCAAAATGTTTGCGTGCCCAAGGCCTTAATACACCCTCCAGAATATTTTCGCGATAATATTCGGCACGGCTGATTAATATGAGCGGAGAGCGGCCATTGGCTGTTATGACGACCCACACCATCACCATGGCCGGCGCTTGAGTTCTGGTGGCCAACATGAAGGTGTACGTTTTCAGCTGACCTTTTTGGCAAGTAAACACGATCATTTTGTTTGTTTACAACGAACGAATGTTTTCTCATCGGAGAAAACCAGGATCGGCAGTTCACCACTTTCGGCCAAGCGAAACTTGTTTAGCTATTTGAGTCTATTTTCTTTTTGTTGCGGTGTAAGTTCTTGCAATTTTTGGAATTTCAATGGCTTGGTCGAGATCATTTTTCAATATTTAAAAATTGCGATATGTTCAGCTCAGGAGCCATTTTTTGGCCACAGCGACGCATGTTTCGATCCAGTTGCTTCTTTACTTTTCGAACCATTTCTGCTGATTTTGCTGTTTTTCCGCTCTCTTCCTTGAGGTCGGGCTACGCATCGTACGGTAACGTGAGATAGTACGAGACACAAAAGATTTATTCACATTTAAATACTGGAGTGCTCTAACCATAGCCACTTGTGGTTTTCCAGTCCAATATAATGAAATCACACTATCACGCTTGAATTCCATCACGAATAACCTTTTTTTGGTTATAACCTGTCACTGGAATAATTTTAAGAACTGTCGGACGAGTGGCTTGGAAATGACAGCAGTCTGAAGTTGGATGCAGTTTTTTCATCTCACCCTGTATATGGAAGCTATTGCAATATCCGGACCGATTTCCATCGAAATTGAAGAACTTATTTCTAGGATCAATTCAGCCTGAATTGCCAAAAAGTCAGTCCATTTGGGCAGAGAATAGGCATTTGGTGCACAGTAAACGTGATATAGGATAAACATATGTATGGAAATGACCCATTCTGATCCGATCTCGATGAAACTTGGCAGAGGTGTTTGTGGCTCCATAAGTTATTTGGTACCAAATATAATTCTTGTAGAGTGCATCTTACGCATGTAAGGGACCTAAAATACCAAATTGGATGAAACATATATATGGTAGCTATGGCTATATCTGAACCGATTTTCTCAAAATTTAATGTACCTGCTTCTTGAATAAATTCGGTCGGATGTCCCAAAATTCAAGTAATTTTCACTGATATTGCATAATAAATTTGAAGGGTTCGTTCTTGTTTGGAAAATGTCATCTCAATTGGATTATAACTGCGACCTACATTTAGTTCACTAAAATACATGGACTGGCGAACGGACGGACTGTAATGCATAAATCAACTCAGAAAGTCATTCTTTTAAGATCCTCAGAAGTAACTATTGGTCTATCTCGCTTCCTTCTCTATATTACAAATAAACACACAAAGACATAATACAATTATGTGGTGTAGGGTATAAAGAGTTTCTCACCAATTTCAGCGCCATTCTCTTTCAAACGACTTTACAAACACAAAGTTTAAATTTCTCGAATCTTCATGCCGGATGTAATATCAGCCGAATTTATAATCACCTCTGTCATCATGCTCACATATCCTCTAATTGAACCGTGTGTATGATAAATAGGAAAGCCATGTTGTACAAGTAAATGCCATTTTAATAGCCTCGGCTTTGGTTAGGCAAACTGATGAGCGGTATAGCAACTATCAAAACGAGTACTCCACGTATGTGTGCGTCCAAGTGTGTGTGCGTGTACTGTAACTGTTGTCAGCACAAACGCCCACAAAACTGTCAAATTTATCAAAATCACACGAAAATTTGATTGTTATTGCAGTTCAGTTTTTGGACTACCATTGGCCGCTTTATGATCCTGCGTTTGAATATTTGACATGGCATGGAAACCGTTGACCTATATTGCCAGCTGTTCGTGTACGACAGAATACAGGAGTGCATGGGTTTATGTGATTGCACGTTTTATGTCAGAATCAGTCAGTACAATTGCGGCCCCTTTCCCTCCGCTGTGTCGCATTCATTTTGTTATCAACATTAAACATGTTAGTTCATGCTGTTTTGGATATGTCAAGTTGTCATTACACTTCAATGCTTTTTGTGGTCAACAATTTATTTATTCTTGCGCACACACAGAGGCAACAAGAGTTTTGTTACACTTGGTTGGAATCACTCACGCAGTCGGTCACTCAGTCGGACAGTCAGTCACACATTTAGTGGCCGGACTGGTGATGACGATGATGGTGGCAAGGGATTAATATGAAATTAAAATTCAGTAATCATGCTTGGTTGCATATCGCTTTTGTTTGTGTATTGAGGCCAACAAATACATACACATGTACGTAGATATACAAACATATAAATGCATATACTGGTTGGTATATGTGAAGGGCATTCGGATATATGAATTATGTCGTTTGTATCAGCCGGAAACACTAGAGCGTATACTTTATGATATATGTTGTGATATTTAATAAGCATACGCACTGTTGGCTTCACAGCAAATAAGTTGGCGGGTTTCAGGCCAATTTGAAATTAATTTCCAAAAAGTGTGAAAAAATATACGTAAAACAAATAAAGTCGCTGGGCAAATTTAAAAAAGGACAAGATATATTCCAAAGACCACGCGAAAATCAATATCGGTATTGGTAATATTTAACATTAACATTTAACATTTAACGTGTTTGGCTTCAAAAGAGAGAGTTGCGGAAATTTTTCATAGAACAGAGTTTGGCTTGCTTGTTTGGGATACCATAGTATTTTGTTGTTGCAAAATCGTCAGGCGAAATCCCATTATTGTTGTTTTTATAAAAACAACGTTTGTTTATGAGTGGAGAACGATGGTAATGTTTACCAGGGGGTAAGGCAGGGAATACCTAGGTTTCGGAAAGAGCCACCAATCCTCATCAGTTCCCTTGTTTCTTGTCTGGGATATTCTCCCCAGAAGTTATTTAAAAAAATAACTTCTATGACAAAAAACATTTTTTACCCAAGTGACGAGATCGTAAGCTCAATAGAAGAGGAACAAAAGAATTACATAAAACTAAAATTCTTTTGGAAAATCTTCTAAATCTTACAACCGCACTTATAAACATTTACATCTTTCTCCACTTTGTTATGCTTTCGTTCAACCTGAACGAAGTAACATAACCATGTAAGTTTGTTTTGTCTGTTACAACAAAAACCCCTTCGTCGACCGTGCCTGTGTCTATTAATAGAACAGAGTTTGGCTTGCTTGTTTGGGATACCATAGTATTTTGTTGTTGCAAAATCGTCAGGCGAAATCCCATTATTGTTGTTTTTATAAAAACAACGTTTGTTTATTTTAGTTTTATGTAATTCTTTTGTTCCTCTTCTATTGAGCTTACGATCTCGTCACTTGGGTAAAAAATGTTTTTTGTCATAGAAGTTATTTTTTTAAATAACTTCTGGGGAGAATATCCCAGACAAGAAACAAGGGAACTGATGAGGATTGGTGGCTCTTTCCGAAACCTAGGTATTCCCTGCCTTACCCCCTGGTAAACATTACCATCGTTCTCCACTCATAAACAAACGTTGTTTTTATAAAAACAACAATAATGGGATTTCGCCTGACGATTTTGCAACAACAAAATACTATGGTATCCCAAACAAGCAAGCCAAACTCTGTTCTATTAATAGACACAGGCACGGTCGACGAAGGGGTTTTTGTTGTAACAGACAAAACAAACTTACATGGTTATGTTACTTCGTTCAGGTTGAACGAAAGCATAACAAAGTGGAGAAAGATGTAAATGTTTATAAGTGCGGTTGTAAGATTTAGAAGATTTTCCAAAAGAATTTTAGTTTTATGTAATTCTTTTGTTCCTCTTCTATTGAGCTTACGATCTCGTCACTTGGGTAAAAAATGTTTTTTGTCATAGAAGTTATTTTTTTAAATAACTTCTGGGGAGAATATCCCAGACAAGAAACAAGGGAACTGATGAGGATTGGTGGCTCTTTCCGAAACCTAGGTATTCCCTACCTTACCCCCTGGTAAACATTACCATCGTTCTCCACTCATAAACAAACGTTGTTTTTATAAAAACAACAATAATGGGATTTCGCCTGACGATTTTGCAACAACAAAATACTATGGTATCCCAAACAAGCAAGCCAAACTCTGTTCTATTAATAGACACAGGCACGGTCGACGAAGGGGTTTTTGTTGTAACAGACAAAACAAACTTACATGGTTATGTTACTTCGTTCAGGTTGAACGAAAGCATAACAAAGTGGAGAAAGATGTAAATGTTTATAAGTGCGGTTGTAAGATTTAGAAGATTTTCCAAAAGAATTTTAGTTTTATGTAATTCTTTTGTTCCTCTTCTATTGAGCTTACGATCTCGTCACTTGGGTAAAAAATGTTTTTTGTCATAGAAGTTATTTTTTTAAATAACTTCTGGGGAGAATATCCCAGACAAGAAACAAGGGAACTGATGAGGATTGGTGGCTCTTTCCGAAACCTAGGTATTCCCTGCCTTACCCCCTGGTAAACATTACCATCGTTCTCCACTCATAAACAAACGTTGTTTTTATAAAAACAACAATAATGGAAATTTTTCATGTTACGAATATTAGTAAAAATGGAAACATACATGCTTCAGCGCATTGCAATTATTGAAATTCACTACAGCAAGTTAAAAAGTACCTGTCGGTTTGTAGACAGATACAGGGTAAGATAAAAAAAACTACAACAAAATCAAACGCATTAATTTTACTTATATCCTACAACACTATGTGTTGGGGGTTTTATAAGTTTTATTGGGTCAAAAATATGTAACATCTCGAAATATTGGTTTCCCACATAGGAAAGTATATATAGATCTTCCTATCTCGCCGAGCTTAGTCAATCTAGCTATTTATGTACGTCCGTTCGTCTGTCCGTCTGTCCATGTTAATTTGTAATCAAGCTACAGGTCGCAATTATGAACCGATCCTCGTGAAAATTGAGGTGGGGTTAGTTCAGAATAGAATCCTATTGATTTTGGAGATGGTTGCACCATATTTAGAGGTTGAAATGGACCAAAAAAAAAAAAAAATCCTGATTTTGCAGTTGCTCTATAGGTCACAATTATGAGCCAATCGACGCGAAAATGTATATGGAGTTCGAGTTTAGGACTGGGCAGAAGCCTACCAACATCGGACAATATTTAGCGGGTAAAATGGACCCTAATTTGTATGTAAGGATATAAGAAAATTTCCACAAAAAACGCGAATATTTTTAATCGCAGACAAATTTCAAATACATTAAAAGGTCACCTCTGACCATTAAAGTGATGCTGATAGCCAAGAAATCGGACATATAATAAAATAAGAACAATATATATGTAAAAGAATAGATCTTATTTATTCTGCTTATATGTCAAGGACCGCTGGGCCGATTTTCTTAATTTCTAAAATTTAGAATGGTCTTCTGCCATAAATGGATAAAATCTAAGAAAACCGCGGAAAAATGTAGCAATAAAGAAGTGAATACCTCTTATTCCTTTTTTCAATTTTCGTCATATTTTTTATCGCATGCGATTTTTTCAATTCGACTTACAATTTGGAAAAGTAATTTTTTTTAATTTTTACACCTGCAACGCTGCTTTTTGAGAGTATTATATGCATGTCGCAATTATCGTCCGATCATGGGGTAGGGTAACGGTCAGAATTAATACCTATTGTTCTTAAATTTAGATTTAGGGTTTCAAATGGACTAAAAATAAAAAAAATTCTAATTTGTGTAATCGTAATTTCTAACTTGTAAATGTAATTTCTAACTTTCGCATCAGAAGAGAAGACTATAGCCTTTGTTTACTTGTTTTTTTTTTTTTTATTTTATTGAATTAAAGCAAATAATGTAGGAAATAGCATCAAATTTTAGAATAAGTTTAGATTTGCTTGAATTGGTCACTTTTGCCACGTATTATGGCCTTTAAACGGCTAATGAAATCGTCACACGCTGCCCGAATGTTGCTCTATTCGACACTTTGGTATTTTTTAGTGCCAACCTTGCTTTCCAAAATACTCCAGACACAATAGACCAAGGGATTGGTATCCGGAGATTTTGGTGAACATTGTGCGCTGGAAATGAAGCTAGGAACCTCAGTTTGTGACCATTCTTGGGTGGCGCGTGCTGAATGCGATGGTGCTGAGTCCTGATGGAATGTCCAAGGTCTGCGGCCAAAATGTTTGCGTGACCAAGGCTTTAATAAACCCTCCAGAATATTTTCGTGATACTATTCGGCATTTATTCTGATGCCACGGTCGAATAATACGAGCGGAAAGCGATCATCGGCTGTTATGGCGACCCACACCATCACCATGGCCCGCGTTGAGTTCAGGTGGCCAACCGAAGGTGAACATTTTCGGCTGACGTCTTTGGCAAGTAAACCGATCATTTTGTTTGTTTACAAACTGCTCGACAACGAATGTTTTTTCATCGGTGTAAATCAACTTCGGCAGTTCACCACATTCGGCCAGGCGAAGCAACTCTATAGCCCTTTGAGTCTATTTTCCTCCTGTTGTGGTGTAAGTTCTTACACTTTTTGGAATTTCAAAGGCTTTACCCCGAGCTCATTTTTCAATATTTGCTGAATCAAATATTGTGATATGTTCAGCTCACGAGCCATTTTCGGCCCCAGCGACGCTGGTTTCGATCAAGTAGCTTCTTTAATTTTCGAACTATTTCTGCTGATGTTCCTGTTTTCTTCGGTCCACTTTCTTGACGTCGGGCTTCGCTACCAGTAACACGGTAACGAGCGATAATGCGAGACACAAAAGATTTATTCACATTTAAATGCTGTAGTGCTCTAACAATAGCTTCTTGTGGTTTTCCAGCCAAATATTTATAAAGAAATCATAAGAAATCAATCAATCAAATATTTATAAAGAATCATTTTTTTTTTTTTGAGTTTTGCCTTGTTAAGGCGAAGACCATATGTTTTATGATTTAAGTGTTTGTTTTCTCTTTCGAGACGAGCTTAATGATCTGAAATTTGCAGTGAAAAGGAAAGCCAGATAGACACTATCACACACTCACCACTATGCGACGCGTTTCGCCGTTGGTTAAGCGGCTCATCAGGCATATTTGATGTGGATGATGGCTTACAAGGGCCGTTCTCTGGAAAGTAGTATATATTTCGAACTTATTGCAAATTAGCATATGCGAATTATACACTAGAAACTCTCCAGGTTCGACTCAAGTTCTATTGGCAGATCTTTTTTCACAGCAACGTTTTGCTTTTTGTAGTGATGGATTTTTTGTCCACAACAACTACATTGCTTCCAATGCATACACTTGTTTTAGTGCTGCTTTAAGAAGACGGGTTAATGGCTCTGGAAAATGCTTTTGTACGCTTGTAAACAATATAATGAGCTGCCTCTGGAATAATTTAAACAGCTGTCGGACGAGTGCCTTTGATATGACAGCAGTATGAAGTTGGTTGCAGCTTTTTCATCACACCCAGTATACCCTTTATAGTGATAACAACATACACATGCGGCTTAGCAATATTGGGTCACAATTGTATGCTAACTTTATCATTTCGAGGAAATTTAAAGGAATTGACCCAACTAAAAACATTTCAATATTTTCAACATATTTATATAAAGTTTTACTTTTCGAACCTCCCTAAGAAAATTCTCAAACTATGAAAAATCTTGAATGATTTCTCTTGAAAATTAATTTTAAAGAATCTTTTATCAACGATTTCGTGTAAAAAATTGTGAGTCTAATGTGGAAATGCTAGGTAATAAGATCCCAGACTGGCCGGAATACATTAATGAAACATTGGATATGAAATTTCGGTGCCTTCTCTTTAAAGACAACACCTTACGCCTTGAAACATTTGTTTCAATCCATGCAGAATGAAAAATGAATTCCCTAATTCAGTTATTCTCAAAAACATAGAAATCCTTTTGGCCAAATGTATCAAAAAGTCCGGACTTCATTCATATCCCTTCATTTTGTTGTCATATTAAATGTATTTGTTAATACAAAAATCTGTTTATTTCTTCAGCAAAAAAAAAGCCATAAATGTCTTTTTATTTGAAAAATTTGCAGTCGTTCATTGCCAGAAAAAAAATCCTCCGAATTGTCCTTTGCATGTTCCGACAAATTCATTAAAAATTTCGATTTAAAAAATTATTCAAAAGTACCCACTCCCTATGATTTTTTTTCAATCCTTCGCATTAATGCAAACAAAATTGTTTCATTAAAAATTGATTCCATTTATGTCAATATCTAATAACATGGACATGGTCATCAGCATCATCATCATCGTCAGCCAGCTACCTTTTGGACTCGTACTGCTTCAGTTTTTATTTGCGTCAAGCTTGTGTTGTGTTTTTGTGAAATATGAAAAATGCTTCAATTAATATTTGAATGTTTACAATTTCAGAAAAAAGGGGGACTGGATAAAAGAAACAAACATCAAACCACACCAAAGCTGAACAGAAAAACAAAAAACAACACAAGAGCAAAAATTGCATCAAAAACTTAATAAATGATCATTTCGTTTCACTTTGTGTATTTCTGTGAACTGAAAAAAAAAAAACAAAATCAAGTCGTACTGTGTCCATATATGCGTTGAGCTATGTATATACAAGAGGGTTGTTAGGTTGGGTACATTGTTGGGGACATAAATCAAATTATAAAGGGTCTTTGAAAAATTTAAAATATTTTAATTATACTCTCAGCCATATGGCTAGAGAGGGTATATATATATATATCATTTAATAGGGCCAAAACGTGCCTAATCGAAATAACGATTTTAGACCCTTGGTCTCTTAGGATCAAATCGGTTTCAGGACAATTGGAGTTGATCGAACGATGTCCGTCCATCCGTCCGTGTGGCTGGTGCGCACGATAACTCTTGAAGGGAGAACCCGATTCGGTCCAAACTTGGTACATGGTAATATTATTATGAAACTTAGATAGAGTTCAGAGATGGGCACTATAGGTCCACTTTGTCTGGTAATTCCCTGCAAAAGGTCGAAAGATTAAAAAAAAAAATAAATAAATATTTTACTGAATGAATGATCCGATTTTGCCCAACTTTGACAATTTCAATATTTCCATCAATGCAATGTCTGGTGTAAAGATTGAATACATCGGTCCACTCCTTTTTTCTCGTACCATCGCTCGTTACCGTGATACTGGTAGCGTAGCCCGGCGTCAGCAACATCAGCAGAAATGGTTCGAAAAGTAAAGAAGCGACTTGATCGAAACCCGCGTAGCAGTGGCCGAAAAATGGCTCGTGAGCTGAACATATCGCAATATTCCATTTGGCAAATATTGAAAAATGAGATCGAGGTAAAGGCATTGGTATTCCAAAAAGTGTAAGAACTTACACCGCAACAGAAAGAAAATAGTCGCAAAAAGCTAAAAGCTTCGCTTGGCCGAAAGTGGTGAACTGCCGAATTTGGTTTTCTCCGATGAGAAAACATTCGTTGTCCAGCAGTTTGTAAACAAACAAAATGATCGTGTTTACTTGCCAAAGACGTCAGCTGAAAATGTGCACCTTCGGTTGGCCACCAGAACTCAAGTGCCGACCATGGTGATGGTTTGGGCCGCCATAACAGCCGATTGTCACTCTCCGCTCGTATTAATCGACCGTGGCATCAGAATAAATGCCAACGGTGCCCAATTCGAACAAATCAAACCAAGCACGTCGCAATATTTATATCATATTTGTTAAGGTCCAATAATTTGAAATAATTTGGTCCTGATCCGCGCAAAAACTATATCAATGTCTAAAAATTGTACTGCAGTAAACCCTCCTTCTCAACCATTATGTTTTTCCATCAAAACTGAATTAAATTTATAATTTCTCACAACAATTTAAAACTGCCCACAATTATCTGTATAGGCCTCACTCACACTGTGTGAACTGTATTTAAAATTCGTCTCGACACGTACAATTTATCATTCGCATATCTTTCCCGTTTTGTGATGTGAGGGTGGTTTTGTGGGCAAACATGAAATACAACTACTACTGCTACCACTACTCATTTCAGTTTTGCAACACATGCATGTCCGGCAGCAACTAATTAAAAGAGTCATTCATCACCCAAGTGTATAAAGCTGTGATGCACCAACACACACATGCACACACACAGCCATTTATACAGAAAGGATACAAAATTGTGGATTTCTGATTACACTTGCACACAAATACACACTCTCAACCATATTCATATAACTTTGTGCTGTGTGTTGATATTTTGGAATTCAAACGAACGAACGGGCGAACGAACAAACAAACAGTCGCAAATATTAATGCGGTTTTTGTCACACAGAAAGATCAACAAACGGCATCATCACAAAGGACCTTCTGCACAAATGATGGACATTCAAAAAGTAAGAGATATAGAGAGATGGACATACAAATGGACAAATATTTTGTCCATAACATACATATAAAGTTAGAGTTAAAACGAGGTTCTTATGAAAAGTTAACCATGGTATTGAAATTGATTAACACATCTAAAGGTATGAAAAATCTTGGTGATGAGTGAGTGATAGACTGGAAGGTCATGACCTGGAGCTATTACCTAAAATGTAGACATATACAGGGTTGCCCATATTCGACGGACCCATCTGGCAACGCCATAACTTTTGACAGAGATGTCACATCGCTTAATGACATACCGTGTTTCAAGCGTCAGTCCAATCAGATTTGTACCATGAACCAATACACGCCACGCGAGCGCTCTGAAATAGCTGAAATTTACAAGAAGTCAATTGTGAAAACTCAACGTGCTTTTAAAACATTAAAAAATGTGAGAAGTGCGCCTTCTAAGAACACCATTAAGCGTTTATACGAAAAATTTTCGACTGGTAAGGCTCTTTCTAATCCGAAGAGGCCATATAAAAGTCGACCAAGGCGATCGGCCGAGAATATCGCTGCCGTACGAGCCAGTGTTGAGAGGTCCCCAAGAACATCCCAAAAACGCCGTTCTCAGCAGTTGGGCATGACTCGGTCCACTTTACAACGGATTATTCGCTTTGATTTGCATTTGTTCCCGTACAAAATTCAATTGACTCAAAGAATGTTGCCTGCGGACAAGCCTCGTCGATTGGAATGGGCCCAAAGGGCCCAAAGGTCCGTCGAATATGGGCATCCCTGTAGCTCAATATCGTTATGTTGGGTGAGATAAGAATGGGTTTGTGGGTTCGACTTAAGAAGTATTCAAAGGTGCAAAAATGACACTTGATCCTGGACCGTTGCATTTAGCAAACGTATGAAGCCAACAAACAATAAATTTCGGAGTACCAAACTAAATTGTACTAAGAGAGCCTACCATGCCATGATATGTTGAGAAAGGGTAAATGCAAAAATTCAAAGTGTGTAATATCGTCCAATGCTGATAAGTAGGGACTCAGTACGGCCGCAATCTAGAGAAATTGGTACTAAATATATACCCTCAGTTTTTTATACCTTCCACCATAATATAGCGTATATTAAGTTTGTCATTCCATTTGAAACACATCGGAATAGTCATTTGACCCCAAAAGGTATACATATTCATGATCAGCATAAAATTTCATGTCGATTTAGCGATGTTCGTCCGTCGGCCTGCCTGTCTGTGGAAATCACCCTAGCTTCCAAACAAAATTAAGTACGTTAATTAAATTTTATTCTGATGTGTGTTAGGTCGGCAGACGTTTAGTATTGAAAATGGATCCACGTTTTGGTATAGGTCCCTTACAACTGTACCGGCAGATTGAAGGTTTTTTTTGGGTGTTTTAGTCACAATTTTAATCCGAATTTTCTGCAAATTGGCGGTAAGTGTTCCCATCATGTAAGAAATATCCTTACATAGAACTAACAATATAAGTCTTCGTTC
Source organism: Musca domestica (assembly GCF_030504385.1). Classification (NCBI taxonomy): domain Eukaryota; kingdom Metazoa; phylum Arthropoda; class Insecta; order Diptera; family Muscidae; genus Musca; species Musca domestica. Next base: position 14,312,686 of record NW_026712363.1, on the reverse strand, counting down.
TGGTATAGACCCAATATAGTTAAAGTCCCGAATTTCTTTCAACTTAAGCATTTGAATATGGCTTATGACAAATATTTCATATACAGGGTTGCCCATATTCGACGGACCCATGTTTTGTTATGCGACTTGTGTGCGGTGGAGCGCCGTCTTGTTGAAACCAGAACTGCCTCATACGCTTTCGACGAATAATTGGCATCACAAAATTGATCATCATGTCGCGATAACGCTGCTGATTGATGGTAACAGCATGGCCATTTTCATTTTGGAAGAAAAACAGCCCAATGACCGTTTTCGAACTAACGCCGCACCAAACTGTGACTTTTTCGTCATGAAGAGGCACTTCTTGAATCTCCTGAGGATTTTCAGTGGCGTAAAAACGGCAATTTTGCTTATTTACGGTCCCATTCAATGTGAAATGGGCTTCATCGGATATGATAATTTTGTTTGTAGAGTATTCACAATTGACTTCTTCTGTTGAATGTAAATTTCAACTATTTCAGAGCGCTCGCGTGGCGTGTATATATATATATCTTGAATATCTTGAATATGTACAACTCAGATGACTAAGAATTGCTTATCCTAACCTCGTTGAAACGATTTGGATTTCTTAATTTAAAAATGTCGCTTTTTGGAAATTGTTAAAAAAGCTTATCTTTTCTTCAAATACATATTACACTTTCTCAACAAACATGTATGAAGGAGGTTTTTGTTTTTTTACTTCTTAGAGTAAGCTGAAATGAAAAACTGACTAGTTATGTGAATTTTGAAGAAAATGCAACTTTAGCAAAGACTTTGGTTAGAAAAAGTTATATTTTGCTTTACAATTAAAGTTAATTAAATTAGTTATATTTTCCTTGTGGTATAATTTACTATGAGAATAGTAACATTTTGTCAACCTCTGACCAAGAAAAACTTGTCTTAAAATTTCTTATTTTACTGGCCTAATTAAAAATGACTTTATGCTATCCTTGATTATTATGATTTGATTCATTCAGCAAAAATTGCATGAAGCCTAGGAAAATAAGGACATGACAATTTTCACATATTTGGAATGGACATATAGAGGCTTTAGGGGTGAGTTTTAATATCAAGATATGATATGATATGTCCACCTGTTTACGTATACCTTTTCGTGAGACGTATCAAAAGATAAGGCCTGCATATTAAAAGTTTATGTTACTTCTAAGGTTAATACAAATAATGCAAATTTTGAGAGAGAGAGAGTTCGCATATATTATAATTATTGATTCTTATATTCAAGCGAGATCTCATGCTGTTATTGTAAATGTATTTTGAGTGGACCACTACTGCCCATGAACGAACTCGGAATAAATTTTGTAAAATCGGAAATACTCTTCGAGAGAAATGGCAGAACAGAGATAGAGAGTATATTATTTGTCATTTCCGTTTGAAACACCTCGAACTAAATATAGACCTCAGATTTCTGTCATTTCTAAGTCACTCATCCGTCAGCTGTTTAAATTATTCCAGCGAAAGCTCATTATATCGTTTGCAAGCGGGCAAAAACATTTTGGTGAGAATTTTTTCAGAAAAAAGTTATTTGAGATGGAATTCAAGCGTGATAGTGTGATTTCTTTATATTTGGCTGGAAAACCACAAGTGGCTATCGTCAGAGCATTTCAGCATTTAATTGTGAATAAATCTTTTGTGTCTCGTACCCTCGCTCGTTACGGTGATACTGGTAACGTAGCCCGACGTCAAGGAAGTAGACGGAAGAAAATAGCAACATTAGTAGAAATGGTTCGAAAAATAAAAAAGCGACTTGATAGGAATCCGCGCGCAGTTGCCGAAAAATGGCACGTGAGCTGAACATATCGCAATATTCCATTCGGCATATATTGAAAAATAAGCTCAGTGTTGAGCCATTGAAATTTCAAAAAAGTGAATTAAGAAACAAGTACTTCATAATTGGAGTATATCGGTTCAGATATAGCTAGAGCCCCCATATATATGTTTCATCCAAGTCAGGGTCTTAAGCCCCTCACATGAGTTATGTTCACTCCACAAGAATAACTTACAGTTCAGAAACTGTATCTTACAGTTCAGAAATATGAGTTTAATTTTGTCAAGATCAGTTCAGATTTGGATATAACTCCGATATATATATTTATCCGATTTCAGTTTTTTTGTGCACCAAGTGGATAATATCAGCCATTTTGCATTTTGGCACTGAATTCATCCCAGAAAAGAGTACTTCAAATTTGCTGAAAATCGATTCGGGCATAGCTATAGCTCTAATATATATTTGTCATTCGATTTTGGTTTTTAGGTCCCTCACATTCGTAGTATTCACTTCACAACAATAATAAAAAGATACAGCTCAGAAGTAAGTGTTTAACATTTTGTCAAGATCGGTTCAGATTTGGACGCAGCTCACATATATATCTTTATATGATTTCAGGTTTTTTGTGCAACAAATGGCTAATATCAGCCCAAATGGACTGAATTTTGGCACTTCCGATGGATTTCAGCCTTTACTTCAAATTTTGGTGAAAACCGGTTCAGATATAGCTATATCCAATTTTATCCGATTTGGTGTTAATGTCCATCACATGAGTAATATGCACTCCATAACAATGATATTTTATACAGGGCATCAGATACTGCTCGAAAATACCTCTGCCAAATTTTGTCGAGGTCGTTTTAGATTTGTCTATACCTTCGATATACATCTTAATTAGATTTTATGGCTATTGCTCATAATATATGTAATATTACCCCAAATTGAATAGATTTTTATACCCTACAACACTTTGTGTTGGGGGTATTATAAGTTTGATTGGGCCAAAAATTATGTAACACCACGAAATATTGATTTCCCACATAGGAAAGTATATAGGGATCTTCCTATCTCGCCGAGCTGAGTCGATCTAGCTATGTATGTCAGTCCGTCAGTCTGTCCGTCTGTCCGTCTGTCCATGTTAATTTGTAATCACTCTACAGGTCGCAATTATGGCCCGATCTTCACGAAATTTAAAATGTAGGTGGGGTTAAGGTCAGAATAGAACCCTATTTCTTTTGGAGATGATCGCATAATATTTAGGGGTTGAAATAGACCATAGCATTTGTGATAAATAAAAGTCAAATTTTCCATTAAACCGCGAATATTTTTAATGCCGGCGAAATCACAAATAGACGAACAGGTCAATTCTGACCGTTACGTAGATGCCGACAGTAAAAATATCGGATATATATAGCGAATTATATACAATGTATATGTACAAAGGAAGGGGATGTTAGCTAGAATGCTTATATCTCCAGAATGGCTTCAGCGATTTTGACAAATTTCGTGGATTCAGAATGCCCTCTTGGCATAAAAGAATAAAATCTGAAAAAATCGCATAAAAATATGCGAATAATGATGTTTATATAGATTTTGTAGTATTTTGTGACATTTTTTTTATTTTTTTTTCATATTTTTTATCGCATGCGATTTTTTCAATTTGAAGTGTATATTTTGTAATATTTTTACACTTTACAACACAGGTTGGGGTTATTATTTATATACAAATTGCAATTATCGTTCGATCCTCACGAAATTTTTGACAAAGGTAGGGTTAGGCTCAGATTGGCTTCAAAGATGTCCGCAATATATTTAGGGGTTGAAATGGACCAGCGACTCAAAATGTTCCTGATTTTGCAGCCGTTATAAAGGTCATAAATAGAAACCAAAGGACACGAAATCTTGCATGAAGTTAGAATTTAAACAGCGGGTAGAATTTAAGACAGCGGAACCACTACTTTTGTGTGAAAAAATACCAACATTACTTACATGTGATATCCGAAATACACAATAGGCGAACTTATAGCCTTTTTATGCTGATTTCGTTGACGAATATAGCCAAATTGCTTTTGGAGATGATCGCTAAATATTAGGGGGTTCAAATAAAACGAAAACAGAAAAAAATCCTGATCACACATTTGAAGCCAATCGACACGCCTGAGAAGATAATTAAGCACAGTGAATAATTCTAGCATTTTGGATGACCATTGGATTATATTTAGCTGTAAAATGGACCACAACATCGAACAGGACGACTGATTGCGTAAATATTGGGCAAATGTCCCTGGTCAAAATGCTGAGGGTAATATCTGGGCAGTGCTCTGTGACATAATTTCAAAAGCGAAATCTTCCAAAATGGATTTGGACATGAGGGGGCTTTTCACATATTGTAGTGTTGTAGGGTATCACATGGTCGGCCCCGCACGACTATAGCCTTTGCTTGCTTGTTGCACATACGAATTTGACCATTTGATGTAACTTGGTTCGGAATATCTATTGCTCCAATAATTATTATACCCTACACCAAATAGTGGTATTATGTCTTTGTGCATATGTTTGTAACATGGAAAAGGAAGATAGATCCATAGTTAGTTTTGAGGATCTCCATAGAATCACTTTCTGTGTTGATTAATGCATGTCAGTCCGTCTGTACATGTATTCTTGTGAACAAAATGCAGGTCGCATTTATTATCCGATTGAGATGAAATTTTCCAAATAACATTTGTTTGACCCAAAGACGAACCCTATTTAAATTGGAAGTGATCGGTAAAAATTTAGATATAGCTCCCATATAAATCTTCTTCCGATTTGTTATTTTTTGTTATATTATTTTTAATTATTTTTGTAAAATTGATAAAAACTTTGCAAAATCATATTGCTTTATTTCAACTCCAACGAGAGTAAATACCTCACCCCTAATAAGTGTTACCGGATTTCCCCCAGGTTGTTGCTGCTTCCATATTACAGTCATGCCTTCCATAGACACACACACAGACACCAACATATGTGTGTTTCCTTAAGATATATATTTAAGTATTATTCAAAAGAGGAAAACATGTAAAGCCTTGATTTCCTTCTCATTTGTTGTTGGTCTGCATATCATAAAACTTTACAAAATTTTCTACCATATTCTATCCATAACATATCCTTACAGATTTATCGCACAGGTGTATGTGTGCGTTGTCAGAGAGCTTTACACATTATTTTTGTGACTAACACGATCTCGAACAGAACCGGTAAACTGTCATTAATTTTCGTCTTGTAATTTCCTTAGTTGAACATCATCACGTCCGCCGTTTTATGCACTGCTGCTTTTGGCACTCAATTAAAACTCGTCGTAGTCTTGTTTCCTCCTCCCCCACCGCTACATGTTTGCTACAAATGCACATACATTTATAAGTTATCCCAACTATGTTTGTTATATGAAGTTGAGAGTATTTTTTTTACAAAATTACACTATAATTTAAAACTTAAAATGTCACATTGGAATTTTTTAGTTTCGTGCATTTTACGTGAGAATTTTTAAAGTTGTTTTGGAAACATTTAACGAGAAAAAAATTAGCGAATATTTATGAATTGTTTTATATTTCAGGGGTTACATTCCATTGTGTTATAGTCGACTACTTGCAGTCGAGTCGATTTTTGATTCTACAGTAAAATGTTAAGTTGAAACAAATGTATAGATTATTTACTAAAATAGTATAAAAAGCGGAATATAGGACTCTTTGGAAAACGAGCGGTTAGACATCTCTTCAGATACTTATATGTGCATAAATTTCCTTAAAATTACCTTAGGGTAATTGAGTCATTGCAATTGAATGTAATCAAATTTGTATACCCTCCACCTACACCCTAAGTAATCGTCTTAGACCCCATAAAGTATATACTGGGGAGATAAAAAACTGCAACAAAGTCAAACGCCATAATTTTTACATTTTTCTTTTAAATTGATGAATGAATGCAAAATATGTCGGAAATAGCATCAAATTTTAGAATAAGTTTTCATTTGTTCGAATTGGTCACCTTTGGCACGAATTACGACCTTCAAAGGGTCAATGAAACCGTCACACGCTGCCCGAATGTTGCTCTGCGTATTTTGGCCCATTCACGGCGAAGCGCTTACTTGAGGTGATCGGCCAACCTTGCCAACCTTGCTTTCCAAAATACGTCAGACACAATAGTCCAAAGGATTGGTATACGAAGAATTTGGTGGCCATTATGAGCTGGAAATGAAGCGAGGAACATCATTTTGTAACCATTCTTGGTGCTGAGTCCTGTTGGAATGTCCAAGGTCTGCGGCCAAAAAGTTTGCGTGCCCAAGGCTTTAATACACCCTCCTGAATATTTTCGCAATAATATTCGGCATTTATTCTGGTGCCACGGTCGACAAATACGAACGGAGAGAGACCATCGGCTGTTATGGCGGCCCACACCACCACCATGACCGGCACTTGAGTTCTGATGGCCAACCGAAGGTGCACATTTTCAGCTGACCTCTTTGGCAAGTAAACACGATAATTTTGTTTGTTTACAAACTGCTGGACAACGAATGTTTTCTCAATTCAGCAGATTACCACTTTCGGCCAAGAGGATCAACTCTTAAGCTCTTTTGAGTCCATTTTCTTTCTGTTGCGGTGTAAGTTCTTGCACTTTTTGGAATTTCAAGGGCTCATTTTTTAATGGAATATTGCGATATGTTCAGCTCACGAGCCATTTTTCGGCCACTGCGACGCGGGTTTCGATCAATTCGTTTCTTTACCTTTCGAACCATTACTGCTGATGTTGCTGTTTTCTTCCGTCACCTTCCTTGACGTCGGGCTACGCTACCAGTGTCACGGTAACGACATAAAATCACAAAATTATTCACATTTAAATGCTCTCTAACGATAGCCACTTGTGATTTTCCAGCGAAATATAAAGAAATTATTAACGAATAATTTTTTTTCTGGAAAATTCTCACCTGATGCTTTTGTACGCTTCTAAACAATATAATGAGCTGTCACTGGAATAATTTTAATAGATGTCAGACGAGTGACTTAGAAATGACGCAGTCTGAAGTTGGTTGCAGTTTTTTCATCTCACCCTGTATATTCATTATCAGCATCAAATTCTTTGTCGATTAAACGATATCCGTCTGTCTGTCTGTTGAAATCACGATACAGTCCACATTATTTGACATAGATTATTTGACAAAATTTGGCAGAACAGTTTGTATTGTGTCTAGAATGGTTGGTATAGGAAATGAGATATATATAGGTCCACGTTTTGGCATAGCCGCCATATAACAGTACTTTCCGATACTCGATATTTTGATGATTTTCGCCTCATTTTTTGACCAATTTGTCTAAAACGTTGTGTGTTTAGGTCCACGTTTTTATATAGACTCCATATAATGGTTTATCCCGATATTGGGTATTTTGATGATTTCCGCCTATTTTTGACCGATTTGTCTGAAAATTTGTATTTGTAAGTCAAAATTGGTTTCAGCTCCAGTGGCGGATCACAGTATACATAGGTCCACGTTTTGGGAGATCCCCCATATAGCAGTACCTTCCAGTATTAAGTATTTTGATGGTTTTTCCCACATTTTTCCACGGATTTTTGTTTAAATTTGTATTTGTAGTTCGTAAGGGGTTCTAAATCCGGTAGTGAAAAATTGTATGCATAGGTCCACGTTTTCGTATAGCCCCCATATAACGGTTTCTCCCGACATTCAGTAATTTGATGATTTTTGTCCTATTTTTCAAAGGATTTATTTAAAATTCGTATTTGTAGGTCTTAATGCATTCTAGTTTCGGTGGCAAAACATTGTGTATATAGGTCTTCGGTTTTGTATAGCTCCCGTCTAATGGTACATACCGATATTCGGCATTTTGATGTTTTTTGCCACATTTTTCCACGGATTTGTCTAAAAATTGGTATTTGTAGGTCATAATGGGTTCTAGCTCCGGTGGCGGAACATTGTGTATAGGTATATGTTTTCGTACACCCCCCATATAACGGTATATCCCAATATTCCGTATTTTGATGATTTTAGCCACATTTCACGGATTTGTCAAAAAAATTGGTATTTGTAGTTCGTAATGGGTTCAAGCTCCGGTGGCAGAACATTGCATATTTAGGTCCAGGTTTTTCTATAGCGCACATATAACGATACCCACCGATATTTACCCACGGAATGTTTTCATATTTTGCTTTTAAGACTCGCAATAGATAACAATCCTTGTAATATAATGCTGTCTATAGGTATAGGTACCCTTATTGGTATGGCCCCCATATAACGACCCCACCTACATTATGGTGTGTTGGTAAGTTTGGTTGCATTATCCAACTGTCTTACTGGTAAATGTACAGGGTTGCCCATATTCGACGGACCCATGTTTTTTTTTTTAAAATCAAAGAAAAAAATACAAATTTGGCGGTTGGCAATGCTAATCATTTAATTTGTTCCAAGTAGATTTGTTTACATCAATTTTTGAATATGATATCTCTCAAATGGCCGCCACTGGCGTTGATGACGTATTGTGCCCTTTTTGCTGCATTTTCCATCGTTGCAACATTTCGGCCGGAATAGGGGCTATTTCTTCATGAATGTTGTCCTTGAGCTCTTCTACGGTCCTTGGCTTGTTAACGTAAAGCTTTGACTACAAATATCCCCACAAGAAGAAGTCCGGCGGCATCAAATCGGGCGAACGCGGTGGGCAGTCCAAATCACCACTTTTCGACATCAAACGGCCCGGAAAAAAATTCTTCAGAAAATCGATTGTTATGCGACTTGTGTACGGTGGAGCGCCGTCTTGTTGAAACCAGAACTGCCTCATACGCTTTCGACGAATAATTGGCATCACAAAATTGGTCATAATGTCGCGACAACGCTCCTGATTGATGGCAACAGCATGGTTATTTTCATTTTTGGAGAAAAACGGCCCAATGACCGTTTTCGAACTAACGCCGCACCAAACTGTGACTTTTTCGTCATGAAGAGGCACTTCTTGAATCTCCTGAGGATTTTCAGTGGCGTAAAAACGGCAATTTTACTTATTTACGATCCTATTCAATGTGAAATGGGCTTCATCGGACATGATAATTTTGTTCCAAAATTGCTTGTCATCTTCGGCAATTTCCATGACTCTTTGGTCGCTTTGGTCGACTTTTATATGGCCTCTTCGGATTAGAAAGAGCCTTACCAGTCGAAAATTTTTCGTAAAAAAGCTTAATGGTGTTCTTAGAAGGCGCACTTCTCACATTTTTTTAATGTTTTAAAAGCACGTTGTGTTTTCACAATTGACTTCTTCTGTTGAATGTAAATTTCAACTATTTCAGAGCACGCGAGCGTGTATTGGTTCATGGTAAAAATCTGCTTGGACTGACGCTTCAAACGCGGTATGTCATTAAGCGATGTGACATCTCTGTCTAAAGTTATGGCATTGCCAGATGAGTCCGTCGAATATGGGTAACCCTGTAGTTTAAATGGAACATTCTAGAATTCAGATACTTTTATATAAACATGTTTTTTTTAACCAATGCTGGAGAGTATTTACTTAATGTTTTTTACTTGTTCCAATATATTTTTCACACACACATATACCAATCTAATATGAATCAACCTTTTGAAAACTGCTTCATTAATTGCGAATAATGGCAATCAGAGATAATCTTTAATTACTCTGGACTCTCAGTATTATTTTCTCACCAAATTCACATTTCAATCAAAAACCAAAAAAAAAAAAAAAAACTGTAATTGTATGTATGAGATTGTTTTAAATAGTCCTTTTTTCTCTCCAGTTTATAATCAGCATTCATTAACCAAATAAACGAAAAGTTGGAAAAGAAAGAGACCGAGAAGAGAGACTAAACTCAAATGTAATTGTATGCATACTTTATTGATTAAAACTATCATTATGTGTGAACGAATAAAAGCTCTGGGATGTATCTATGCGATGTCCATAGAACACACACACACACACATACAGTTTTAATTAGTCGTCAGTTGATTAATGCACATTGATAATCTAAGGCTATACTCAAAAGAGAGACTCCATAGCCACAGTCCCGGGAAGCCATACTGTGTTGAATACAATCAGCCAGCCGTTTTTTTCTTGTCCTTCTGGACATACGCTGTTTACTCAAAAGTACTTTATTACAGGCACAATATTTTTTTCGAGGCATATAACTAAAAAACTATGTGTAATGCGCTAAAAATATCCTGGGCATTGGAATGAGTGAAGTGTTGGAAAAAAATTCCGCTTCCAGTAGAAAAATATGTCAGCGAAAAAAAAAACTCGAGGCTAAAAACAGCATCCTTTGGTGGTCCTTCAACCAGGCCACTGAAGTGAATGTTTATTCAGTAAAGTGAATTTGATTATTATCACAAAGCGGAATAATGAAACAACAAAAAAACCATTACTGAAAATGCATTACTAGCGAAGCCCAATACTTAGACCATGGCGTGTGAATGTGTTGCAAAAAATGAGACCACACGATCAAACACTGCCGATGAATAGGCGAAAAAAACACCATTGAAGGACATTTTCATAAAGAAATTGATGAAAATAGTATGACTTAATTAAAATTCACACATTAGCAACCACATTGTGAATAGCATTAGGAGAGTAGCTAAAGAATCGATGATTGATTTGAAAAAAAAAACGAATGGATGAGCTCTAATTAATTACTTGCATTACTCTGCTACGAATGGAATTTTCGAACATCAAAAGAAAGCAAACAAATTGTTAAGAGAGTATGCACAGATGGCTTGATTTGTTCCTTGCTTGAATTCCCAAATCTAATTCTATGGAACCGCACATTCAGAAACTGCCTTACATCTTACCCCCTACATGGGGTAATAAATAGACAAGTAACAAGTAAAATAGTATTAGTTGTTTTGACGACAGATGTATACCCCCAGCCTTGAGTTATGATTATTCAAAACGTTGACCCTTTATGGGGGGTCTTTTCCGAAATAGTTAGACAATATTGACCAATTCGTATCTGACCTAAGACTGATAAAAAATATTACAACGTGCCAGATTTTAGATCGACTACTTCATATATTTTTGGATCGAATATTTCCTACACTCTCTGAAGTATGTGCAAATTTTTGGAAAATGTGGTAATATGCGTGAGGTAAAATATATGGCCTACCGAAATATTCTATTTTGATACTCCATCTAATACAGATAAAAATATTGGTAAGAGCAAAATTTGAAGGAAATCGAACATTTATAACCAATTTTATGCCAAATCATAAATTTCGAAAATTACGTATTCATATCAGATTTCTGTTTAAGAGAAATATTTAGATATAACAAGTTGTAAACAATCGCCGACAAATTATGACAGATATAAGTACACATTTTGCGTTATTTAGATGTGTGAAATTTGAAGAGATTTGGATGCTTATTTCGCTTTCTTTGAGCGTTTTATTTTCAAAAATCTTGAACCCTATGCCAGAAGAAATGGTCCGATCTGTACCATCTTTATAACAAATCTTATGTTGATGGAAATATTGAAATGTACGAAATCTGAAAGAAATCGAATGTTATTTTCACGTTTTATGAGCTTCATGGCTACTCAAAATGTTCACCGTTCACCGGAAGAAGTGGACCGATATATTCCCTCTTCACACCAGACCTTAAAAGGTAATATTGTGATGTGTGTAAATTGAAGACAATCAGACACTTACATCACATTTTATAAGAGTTATAATTATTCAAAATGTTGACCCTTTGTGGGGCGGTAGTTTATGGAGCAGACCGATATTGTCCATTGAACTGACCTAGATATGTTGCAAATATTAGGATTCGCAAAGCTGGAGCAAAATCGGATTATCTTTTCTTTTTCTGTTAAATATATTATTTCCTTTGAAAATGTTCAAATTTTGCGTAGGAGGTACCAGAAGGTGTCTACCGATATTGTCCATCTCCAAACTCGATATAAATTTGACAAAAATATTACGATGTACCACATCGGATACTCCCTTCGAGAATTATCGTGCGCACAGGCAGACGGACGGACGGACGGACGTAGCGATCGACTCCAAATATCCTAAAATGGATTTGGTCCAAAGAGACCTAGGGTCCGTTCCGGTTATTTCGATGAGGCACGTTTTGGTCGTATTAAATGGATATTTAGCCTCTCTAGTAATTTGACTGAGGGTATAAAAAAGACTGTAAGTTCGGCAAAATATGTACTATCAGCGCAAATTGAATGGATTTTTGTGCATTCGACCGAATTTATCCCGGAAGTAAAGACGATATTCGTTGAAACTCGTTCCCCATATACAGGGTGAGATAAAAAAAACTGTAATTAAGTCAAACGCCATAATTTTTATTTATTTATTTATTATTATTATTTTTTTTTTTTTGAATTTTATTGAATAAAAGCAAAAAAAATGTTGAAAATAGCATCAGATTTTAGATTAAGTTTAGATTTGTTCGAATTGGTCACCTTTGGCACGAATTATGGCCTTCAAACGGCCAATCACACCGTCACACGCTGCCCGAATGTTGCTCTGAAGTATTTTGGCCCATTCCCGCCGAAGCGCTTGCTTGAGATGATCGACACTTTGGTATTTTTTAGTGCCAACCTTGATTTTCAAAATACTCCAGACACAATAGTCCAACGGACTGGTATCCGGAGGTTTTTGGTGGTCATTGTGTCCTGGAAATGAAGCGAGTAACCTCATTTTTAACCATTCTTGGGTGGCGCATGCTGAGTGCGATGGTGCTGAGTCCTGTTGGAATGTCCAAGGTTTGCGGCCAAAATGTTTGCATGTCCAAGGCTTTAATACACCTTCCAGAATATTTGCGCGGTAACATTCGGCATTTATTCTGATGCCACGATCGATTAATACGAGCGGAGAGCGACCATCGGCTGTTATGGCGACCCACACCATTACCATGGCCGGCGCTTGAGTTATGGTGGCCAACCGAAGGTGCACATTTTTCGGCCACTGCGACGTGGGTTTCGATCAAGTCGCTTCTTTATTTTTCGAACCATTTCTGCTGATGTTGCTGTTTTCTTCCGTCCAGTTCCTTGATGTCGGGCTACGCTACCAGTATCACGGTAACGAGCGATGGTACGAGGCACAACAGATTTATTCACATTTAAATGCTGGAGTGCTCTAATTTTTGGTTTTCCCGCCAAATATAAAGTAATCACACTATCACGCTTAAAGGAATTCAATAACTTTTTTTCTGGAAAATTCTCAACAGAATGCTTATGTACGCTTGTAAACAATATAATGAGCTGTCACTGGAATAATTTTAACAGTTGTCGGACGAGTGGCTTAGAAATGACAGCAGTCTGAAATTGGTTGCAGTTTTTCATCTCACCCTGCATGTCATTATTTAACCATAGTTTAGTGTAGGCTCCATCCAAATTCAGCGGCAAATTTCGAACCAAATAAATTCTGAATTTCACTCAAATATTTTACCTGCGATTAGCATACCTGTTTCTTACAGACATTCTACTTGCCTGACAATATCGAAATAAATAAATCATCTGTCGAAAATAGTTTCCAAAAATGACTATTAAGGTAAAAATCATATGAACGTTTTTTCCTTGATATATATATGGCATCTGATCTAAAAGATTTGGTTCCTCTTTACAAAATTGTTCAAGTTTATTTTCATTGGTTACCTCTGCTTCTGGCCATGTTTCCCGCCCACATATAACGATACCTTCCGATATTCGGTATTTTGATGATTTTAACGACATTATTCACCAGAATTGTTCCAAAATTTCGACATTATTCACCGGCGTTGTTTCAAATTTCGTATTTGAAGTACGGAATCGCTACTGCAACTTATGACGAAAGTTACTTATGCAGGTCCACGTCTACGTATGGCACCCATCATTGAAATATATTTTTCGATTGAATTTTATTTGAATGTATTAGCTGTTTATAATTTTTCGTTTAGCTTCCACCCAAAATAGTTCCAACAAACAATGACAGTGCAACAGTTTGTCTTCTATAAATATAAACGCAGTGTAATAATTGCTTAATAAAATTAAACTCTGATTGCAAAGTTCAAAATGTATGAATACCAAATAAATTGTTGCTTGGCTCTATTATTTTACGAAACTTAACGGAAGGCAACAGCAAGCAAAACAATGTTTGAAGGGAAAACAATACCCGGAAGTGGAAGGAAATACAAAATATAAACACAACATTTTTAGACGATGAAAACAAAAAGTCATAGTAAAACAATGACAATGTACAAAAAATCGTAAAACACTTCTCCCCCCACTTTCGAACATCATCTTCAAATGGTCAGAGGCAACAATTGTCCTTCGGAACCAGTGTTGCCGTTTTGGGCGTTTCCGTCCAAATTTGGGCGGAAAAAAGATAAATTTTGTGGTTTGGGCGGATTTTGGGCGGATTTTTTCCATATTGGCTACAAATTTATTTCTCATTGTTTATTTTTACGTAATTTAATTTTTTTATTACTAACTCAATTTTAAATTTCTTTTATGGAGATGAATCGTTATTTTTTATAGATTTTTGTTAAGTTTTTTAATAATATATATAATACATTAGGCTATAGTCGTGCGAGGCCGGCCATGTGATACCCTACAACACTACAATATGTTAGAAGCTTTGGAAGATTTCGCTTTTGAAATTATGTCACGGAGCACTGCCCAGATATTACCCTTAGCATTTTGACCAGGGACATTTTCCCAATATTTATGCACTCCGTCGTGCTGTTAGTTTTTGTAGTCCATTTAACGGCTAAATATATTCCAATGGTCATCCAAAATGCCAGAATTCTTCTCTGTGCTTACCTATCTTCTCAGGCGTGTCGATTGGCTTCAATTGTGTGATCAGGAAATTTTTTTCTGTTTTTGGTTCATTTAAACCCCTAAATATTTTGCAATCATATCCAAAAGCAAGAGGCCCCTCTGTGTCTCCTAATTTAGACTCATCTATATGATTTGTTTGTCTACGATATTTGGCTATATTCGTCAACGAAATCAGCATAAAAAAGCCAGAAGTTGGCCTATTGTGTATCGCCTGTAAGTAATATTGGTATTTTCTCACACAAAAGTTGTGGTCCATTCTAATCGCTGTCCTAAACTCTAACTTCATGCGAGATTTCGTGTCCTTAGGTTTATATTTGGGACCTTTATAACGGCTGCAAATTCAGGAACATTTTGAGTTGCTGGTCCATTTCAACCCCTAAATATATTGCGGACATCTTTGAAAACAATAGGCTAAGCTCTTCTGAGCCTAACCCTACCTTTGTGAAAAATTTCGTGAGGATCGAACCTGTGTTGTAAAGTGAAAAAATTTTACAAAACAAATACTTCAATAGTATAAGTTAATTTGAAAAAATCGCATGTGATAAAAAATATGAAAAAATTAAAAAAAAATCACAAAATACTACAAAGTCTATTTGAACATCATTATTGGTATTTATACTTTAATGCCACAGGGGAATTCTAAATTGACAAAATTTGTCAAAATCGCTCCAGCCATTCTGAAGATATAAACATTCTAGCTGACATCCCCTTCCTTTGTACATATTTGTATATATATACATTGTACATTGTATATATATACATTATATATATATATATATATATATATACATCATTATATCCGATATTTTTACTATCGGCATCTTCGTCTATTTGTGATTTCGCCGGCAGTAAAAATATTCGCGGATTAATGGAAAAATTGACTTTTATTTATCGCAAATGCTATGGTCTACTAAACCACTAAATATTACCCGATGACAAAATTGGAAGGTTTTTCCCCAGTCCAAAGCTCTAGCCCCATGCTAAATTTCGCTTCGATTGGTCTATAATTGTGACCTGTAGAGCAACTGCAAAATCAGGAAATTTTTCAGTTTTTAGTCAATTTCAACCCCTAAATATTATACGATCATCTCCAAAAGAAATAGGGTTCTATTCTGACCCCAGCTACATTCTAAATTTCGTAAAGATCGGGCCATAATTGCGACCTGTAGAGTGATTACAAATTAACATGGACAGTCGGACGGACGGACATACATAGCTAGATCGACTCAGCTCGGCGAGATAGGAAGATCCATATATGCTTTCCTATGTGGGAAACCAATATTTCGAGGTGTTACATAATTTTTGGCCCAATCAAAGTTATAATACCCCCAACACATAGCGTTGTAGGGTAAAAAACCTGAGGAATAATGACTTTAATGTATTTAGTACATTGAATTCTTGTATTATGTTACTTTTTCAAATATATATATATAATATATATATAAAAAAAACATACAATTTTGAAGTAAAATAACATACAATTTTTATTTTCTCTAATGTATTTAATACATTGAATGCAATAAAACTTGAGTACCTTTTTTATGTATAGTGTAAAATTTTCAATAAAATTTACTTGAATACAAACTACATATTAATTATTCAACTTTTTACAGTTTGGGCGGATATAGTCGATTTTGGGCGGTTTTTAGAAAAAAATTGGGCTGAAATAAAAATTTCAAACGGCAACACTGTTCGGAACGCTAAATACAAAAGTTATCCCATACTCTGTTGTTACTGCTCCACAATCTAGTAGAACGTCAACACCAATGACGATGATAATCGTGGATTAAAAGTGTGCGAGACTGTGAATAAGCATTGAATGACTGAATGAAAAGTCCATTTAACATTTTGTCATTTACAGTTTTGAAACTATTTTGAAGTTTGACATGTCCTGCAGCACCGAGTGTAACAGCAGGAACAAACAGAGCACAGCACAACAACAACGTTTTTACGCTGTTGTAAAAGCAACATTAAATAGAAAACAATAAGTACAACGCTAAATGGAAAGCTTCACTTCACTTGAAATCATCAGCAACAGCAACATCAGAATTGACAGGCCAGAGAAAGAAGAAATGAAAACAAAACAAAAAGGCAAAAAACGAAAAAGACCAAAAAAATACAACTCCAAAGAGAAGAAAAAACGAAACAAATAAAATAATAAAACTCTTTGGCGACAGGATATGTCCAGTAATCCTGTAGGAGTTTCTGGTAAACCCAAACACTTGCTGCTTCATCCTGGCGATAACAGTCTGGTAAAATACCGAATCTAGTGTTCATAGCGGTGATGATGGTCTTACAACAACAAAACAACAGTAATATTCGTTGTTTTTTGAACATTTGGTTCCTCGCTACATGCAGACACGCGATAAACTTTTATTGTTTGCTGCCGCTATAAAAGAGGAAGTAAAGTCCTCTTTGGGAGAACTTTACACAAAGAAGAAAATACGTCTTTACTTTCAATACATTTACTGTCCGCATGCAAGTGTTGAATATTGCAACAATGCCATTGAAAATCTTTTCACAAATACCTTTTTATGATACAATGTGTTGATGACCCTCAATGGACAAATTTTCCCTTAACAAAGCTGGATAAAAATAGATGCCTCCAATGTAAAATTTTTAAATTTTTATGACATTCACTGCATCGAAAGGAAAGTGTAAGAATAATGTCGACACATTTGTCAAAGGCCTTACTTAGTAATGGCCGAATATGTGATACCGCTACAGTGAGATTTTTAGACAATACCACATTTTAAAAATTTCCGGTGAATAAAGTCGCTTAAATCGTTATGTGGGGGCTATACGAAGGTTTGGACCTGCACGGCCAACTTTCTGTCATAGGCTGTAGTATCCATTACAAACTTTACACGCCAAATTTGAAACATTTCCGGTGAAACATTTCCGATTACATGGCCATTTTCAATACTAAAAGTCATGCAGACATAACATATATTTGAGTAAAATTTTATCAACCTACTTCATTTCGTTCGGAAGCTAGAGTGATTTTCAGAGACGGAGGGACATAAATAGACATAGAATTTTATGCGGATCAAGAATATATATACTTTGTGGAATCTAAAATGTATATTTCGCAGTGTTACAAACGTAATGACAAACTAAATATACCCTCCATAGTATGGTGAAGAGTATAAAAATGCTTAACATAAATGTAGAAAAGTAGCTTTACATTTGACTCTAACATTATGAAAGTACTAGGCTTCAGTAAGCAAAACAGGTTTTTATACCCTCTGTGGAACATAGTATATACAGGGTGAGATGAAAAAACTGCAACCAACTTCAGACTGCTGTCATTTCTAAGCCACTCATCTGTCAGCTGCTAAAATTATTCCATTGACAGCTCATTATATTGTTTACAAGCGTACAAAAGCATTTTGGTGAGACTTTTCCGGAAAAAAAGTTATTCGTGATGGCATTCAAGCGCGATAGCGTGATTTATTTATATTTGGAAGAAAAACCACAAGTGGCTATCGTTAGAGCACTCCAGCATTTAAATGTGAATACATTTTTTGTGTCTCGTACCATCGCTCGTTACCATGATACTGGAAGCGTAGCCCAA
This sequence comes from Musca domestica, assembly GCF_030504385.1. Lineage (NCBI taxonomy): Eukaryota > Metazoa > Arthropoda > Insecta > Diptera > Muscidae > Musca > Musca domestica. Next base: position 14,294,498 of record NW_026712363.1, on the reverse strand, counting down.
CGTCAAGGAAGTGAACGGAAGAAAACAGCAAAATCAGCAGAAATGATTCGAAAAGTAAATGGCTCGGGAGCTGAAACTATTGCAATATTCCATTCGGCAAATATTGAAAAATAAGCGGTAAAGCCATTGAAATGCCAAAAAGTGCAAGAACTTAAACAGCACGAGAAAGAAAATAGACTCAAAAGAGCTTAAGAGTTGCTTCGCTTGGCCGAAAGAGGTGAACTACCGAATTTGGTTTTATTCGTTGTCCAACAGTTTGTAAACAAAGAAAACGATCATGTTTACTTGCCAACGAGGTCAGCTGAAAATGTGCACCTTCGGTTGGCCACCAGAACTCACGCACCGGACATGGTGATGGTGTGGGCCACCATAACAGCCGCTCGTATTAATCGACCGTTGCATCAGAATAAATGCCGAATTTTATCGCGAAAATATTCTGTAGGGTGTAATAAAGCCTTGGGCACGCAAACATATTAGCAGCAGACCTTAGGCATTCCAACAGGATTCAGCACCATCGCACTTAGCACGCGCCACCCAAGAATGGTTACAAAATGAGGTCCGTTGCTTCATTTCCAGCGCCCAATGGCCACCAAAATCTCGGGATACCAATCCGTTGGACTATTGTGTCTGGAGTATTTCGGAAAGCTAGGTTGTCGATCACCCCAAGCAAGCGCTTCGCCGCAGAGCAACATTCGGGTAACAATGATGTTTGCTACCAGACATTAGATACACCATTAGATATTATGCACCCTATTGTTATATTATTTGGTACTAAAGCTACAGATGCCTCTGTCTAATTTAATGGGTATAATATAGTCGGCCCGGCCGACTTAAAACCTTTCCTAATTTTTTCATTACTTTCTATGTAATAGATACCATTCCAGGCTTGGATATACAGGGGACGTATAGAGGTAGCTTAAGCTTGGAATCACTGAGGGTGCCTAACGCCCAAAATTCGCCATTGAATATTTTTACAAAAAAAAATATTCATACGTACTATTATTTGGGGAAGCACCAAACCGAGGAAGTACATAGACAATTTATATTTCGAGATTTAAATATTAAATTTGATACGTACTGCCCCAGGAGTTACGACATTTAAACAATTAGAAAGGTGCCGTTATATGGGCCCTATAGGAAAACATGAAACTATATAGACAATGGCCTACCACGGGAAGTAGAAACCAATCGAACTCTATGCACAGAAGTTAACTTGGAAGCTAATATCGAAAAAATATAGAATATCGGAAGATATTGTAATAAGGAGTATCTAGGAACAGTTATATAGGGCCTATCTTAAATTGTGGGCCAATGTTGGTAATTTTCGATCAGAGAAGGTCAACAAGAAAACACTGAAATACCGCAGGGCTATATGACATCGTGGACTTTTATAGGCAATTCTGTACCAGAAAAGGCGCTACTTATTGCGAACTTTAAATTCTCTTAATTTTTTGTGGTTAAAATCGGCGAAATGCTGAATATCGGAAGGCAAAAAAAAAAAAATGAAAAAACTATTTTGCTTCACCAGATCATAATCATCCATATTGTGAATGGGGTTCATATAAAGAGGTAAGAAACACAAATACTTTTTATACCCTACACCACATGGTGGTAAGGTCTGAAAATAAGTATGCCAAATTTGATCGAAATCGGTTAAGATATAGCTACAGCTCCAATATAAATGTTTCATCCGATTTGTTACTTTTTTTCCTCCGCAGCCGTAATATGCACTCTATAACAACAATATTTGGGGAAATATATCAAATGCAGCTCAGAAATACCTTTGCTAAATTTTATCGAGATCGGTTCAGATTTGGATATAGCTCCCATATATAACTTCGTCCGATTTACTTTTTATTGTCCACCAAACGTCTAATATTTGTCCAAATGGAATTGAATTTGACACATACGACCGAATTGAGTCTAGAAGATAGTATGCCAAATTTGGCGAAGATCGTTTCAGATATAGCTATAGCTCCCATATATATTGTTCATCCGATTTTTAGTATTTGTTACCCACAGCAGTAATATGCACTCCATAACAACGATATTCAGGGAAATATATCAAATACAGCTCTGAAATATCTTTGCCAAATTTTATCGAAATAGGTTTAGATTTGGACATTGCTCGCATATATATCTTTATCCGATTTCAAATTAATTGTGCACCAAATGGGCAATACAATTCCGAATTTCGGCATATTTAGTCCTTTGAATTTTAAATTATAATTATTATCATAGCGTGTATGATGGAATTCTCCCATAAAAACTTTTAATTGTTACGTGGAGCTCTACTAAATTAGCAAAGTGGTGTAGGGTATCAAAAAGTCGGAACCGCCCGACTTTAGGTCTTTCTTTACTGGTTTTCATTGTTTTTGGGTATATTTTGCATCTCCTCCAGTTAGAAATTATGAAGGGTGTCCTAATGTCTTTATTTATTACTAGCCTCTCTTATAACATACTTTAATTCAACTCGTTGTGCAGTTCGTATTGTTTTCCACTACAGATTCTGGTTATATTCTCAAATTGGCCCCACAATGTGTGACTCTTATCAGGGCGATGTTACTCTCGCATTCTACTAACCCCAATCTAAGGGCTGTAATGTCATTTTCTGTAATAGAATAAAACGAGGCTCTTGATGCAAATTGATTTGGATTAGATGGAAGTAGTAACAGCAGCTGTTATGGTTGCGACAATAACGGAACATACAACGCTCATGTGCACTGACCATTTTTATATTATTTCAGCAAAATGCAGTTCATAGTCATTACAGGGTGTATAAGGGACGAATGATGATGATGATGACATTTGTAGGTGTGTAGGTGTTAGTTGAATCGAGTTAGAAGAAACTAGCAGTGAAGTATTTTTTTGTTTTTATTCAAGTGCTATGTGTGACAAGTACTGGACTTTGCCACTCGAATTTGTTGTTATTTGAAAATGCCACACACACACTCACAACATACTAATGGCCATATGTGTAGCAAAGAACTTTCATACACATGCACAGCGCTTTATTATGCGCCAGCACAGTGTAACTTCGAATCCTTGGTTGTTTTGCAATTGCAAAATACTCATGTGTGCGTTTAAGCGCATAAAAATTTATTGCTTTGGACATAAAGCCATTCATGAAAACAACACCTACACATACTCGAAGACACACACACACCCTCGCAAATATTTAATATTGTTGCACTTACATACATATTGCATTAAGAATTGTTTAGTTTTGTTCAATTTTAGCTGTTATTTCTACTTTAGTTTCGAAACTTTGCGTTCCTTTTTGGACATTGGATTGACATGAAATGGGTGTGTCCCCATCACGACTGAGTAAGTTGCAGAGCTGCATATGTGTATGATGTGTATGTGTTTATTAGTTATTTTCTATTATTGCCCAGAGATGTTTCGATGTGTTATTTTTTTGCGAATGTTGCCCAGAAAACATTTTGAGAGATTTCGTTGACATTTATTTTCTTTAACATTTGCGAGACACCAAAGGGGTAATTTTGGTCGTTTTTATACCCTACAACACTATGTGTTGGGGGTATTATAAGTTTGATTGGGCCAAAAATTATGTAACACCTCGAAATATTGGTTTCCCACATAGGAAAGTATATATGGATCTTCCTATCTCGCCGAGATGAGTCGATCTAGCTATGTATGTCCGTCCGTCCGTCTGTCCATCTGTCCGCCTGTCCGCCTGTCCATGTTAATTTGTAATCAAGCTACAGGTCGCAATTATGAACCGGTCCTCACGAAATTGAAAATGGAGGTGGGGTTATTGGAGATGATCGCACGATATTTAGGGGTTGAAATGAACCAAAAACATAAAATTTTCCTGATTTTGCAGTTGCTCTAAAATTTACATGGAGTTAGAGTGTAGGAGTGGGCAGTGGGCGGCCATCGGACAATAATTAACGGGTAAAATAGACCCTAACTTTTATGTAAGAAAATAGGAAAATTTCCATTAAACCGCGAATATTTTCAACTCCAGCCAAATCACAAATACATTAAGAGATCGTTTCTGACCATTACAGTGATGCTAATAGCCAAGAAATCGGATATATAGCAAAATAGGTACAATATTATGTAAAAGAATTGATCTTATTTATTCTGCTTATAAATTAAGAACCGCTGGTTTACAACACTATGTGGTGGGGGTATAAGTTTGATTGAGCCAAAAATTATGTAACACCTCGAAATATTAGTTTCCCACATAGGAAAGTATATATGGATCTTCCTATCTCGCCGAGTTGAGTCGATCTAGCTATGTATGTCCGTCCGTCCGCCTGTCCATGTTAAATTGTAATCACTCTACAGGTCGCAATTATGGCCCGAAATTTAAAATGGAGGTAGAGATAGGGTCAGAAAAGAACCCTATTCTTTTTGGAGATGGTCGCATAATATTTAGGGGTTGAAATGGACCAAAAACTGAACAAATTCATGATTTTGCAGTTGCTCTACAGGTCGCAATTATAGACCAATTGACGCGGAAGTTGGCATGGGGCTAGAGCTTAGGGCTGGGCAGAAGCCTTCCAATTTTGATGGTCATCGGCTAATATTTAGTGAATGAAAAAGACCATAACATTTGTGTTAAATAAAAGTCAAATTTTCCATTAAATCGTAAATATTTTTAATCCCGGCGAAGTCACAAATAGACAAACAGGTCAAGTCTGACCGTTACATATATGCCGATAGTAAATATATCGGATATATATAGCGAAATATATACATTGCGTATATGCAAATGAAGGGGATGTTAGCTAGAATGCCTATATCTCAAAAATGGCTGAACCCATTTTGACAAATTTTGTCAGTTCAGAATGCCCTCTTGGCATAAAAGAATAAAACCTAAAAAAAATCGCATAAAAATATGCCAATAAGGATGTTAACATAGATTTTGTACTATTTTGTGACATTTTTTTCATATTTTTTATCGCATGCGATTTTTTCAATTTGACTTAATATTGAAGTGTATATTTTGTAATAATTTTTCACCTTACAACACAGGATGGGGTTATTATATACAGATTGCAAAAATAGAAAAAAATTCCTGATTACACACTTGAAGCAAATCGACACGCCTGAGAGGGAAGTTAAGGACAGGGAAGAATTCTAGCATTTTGGATGGCCATTGGATTATATTTAGCTGTAAAATGGATCACTACGACTAACAGCGCGATGGAGTGGGTAAATATTGGGCAAATGTCCCTGTTCAAACTGCTAAGGGTAATATCTGGGCGGTGCTCCGTGAAATAATTTCAAAAGCGAAATCTTCCAAAATGGATTCGGACATAAGGGGGCTTCTAACATATTGTAGTGTTGTAGGGTATCACATGGTCTGCCCCGCACAACTATAGCCTTTGGTTACTTGTTTTTTTATACCCTTCACAATACTTTGGAGGGTATATTAAATTTGTCATTTCGTTTGTAACACCTCGAAATATATACTTTAGACACCACAAAGTATATATTATTATTGTTTCAATTTTCGTATTTGAAGTTCTTAATGGGTACTGCCAGCTATGACAGAAAATTGACCATGGTGGTCTCTAATTCCTTCCTAAATTCTGTATTAATATGATTTTAGCGGCATTATTGATTGGAATTGTTTCAAATTTCGTATTTTAAATTCGTAATGGGTTCTACAGCCTTTGGTTACAAATTATGGAGGGTATTCAAAATTCGTGTTTTCATTGCGAAGAATATGAAAATATCTGCCACTAAATTGACTGTCGCTGAAATCACGACTATCACTGAATGTGAAGGTCGATGACGGCATTATTCCGACCACAAATTAAACCAAGGTCTTAGAGGTCACATGATAGCCTGTTCAAGTTGTTTGGGCCTACCTCAGCTATCTACGATAAAACATGAAGTAGCATCCTGTGGTAAACAATGCGGTTCCTGTGTAGTCTACCAGTGTCTGTGCTACCACAACGCATATTTCATTAGTTTTAATAGAAACTTGAAGTGTTATATTCCAGACTTGATACCAGAGTTACTCTCCACAACATTTGTCATATGGAGTCCCCACATAAGAATTGGGACTATAATACTAAAACAAGGACATTTGATTTGCCAGAGAATATATAATAACTAAGCTTTGAAAAAAACTTATACGATTCTCTCATCTGTGTCACTTTTCACTGGGTTCACCACCTCTGTTATTTTCGTCATTCAGTTGTCAATGATGTGTGAAAAAATAGTCGACTGAAAGAATATATCTGCATTCTCTAATAAAAGTGTTATTTGCTTTATTAAGTAATGCAATTTAGTTTTATAGTTTTATTTCATTGCGCTGTTAGAATTATGACTGGAATTGCTATTGTTCTATTTTGATGGTGCGCCGTAAAAGTGGTGTGGGGAGGTTATATTAAATTATAATTCACCCGTGATTAAGTCATGCTATATAATATGGGGGATATTTAGCCAGGAAAATCGAGATAACCTAAAAATCTAAAATAAAATTCAGGTTCCCGGTTTTAAGTTAATTTTTATAAACTTATAGTACATTTACAAATAACTGGTAGACCCTAAACCAGGTCGCACTTATTATTCGAATGAGATGAATTTTGCAAACAATATTTGTTTGGCCCAAGGACGAATCCAATTGAGATTGGTGGTCGCATCAGATAAAAATATAGCTCTCATATATTTTCAACCGATTTCGGGCTAATTGGTACATCCCACCGAATTCAGTCTAGAAGCAAGTAAACCAAATTTGGAGAAAAAATTTGAATCAATTTTTTTTTTTTATTCGAAAGATCAACACTTGAAAATGATTCGGGCATATGGGCACCGCGGCTGTTCTTGACGAAGTGCATTCTGGACGTCCAATTTTTTGCCATTTTTTCGAGCACTGCTGGCCGTATGTCGCGAACAATGCTGGCCTCTAAGGCGTAAATTGTTGCTGGTTTATCAGCATAAACCAGTGACTTCACGTAGCCCCACAGAAAATAATGGAGAGGTGTCACATCGCACGACCTTGGAGGCCAATTGACAGGTCCACTTCTCGAAATCAACTTATCGCGTAATTTTGATTTCAATAAGTCGATGGTTGCGTTCGCCGCATGGCACGTAGCGCCATCCTGTTGAAACCACATCTCCTCCGGATCAATGTCATCCGTATTTTTAAACAAAAAGTCATTGGTCATGGTGCGATAACGATCTCCATTGACCGTAACGCGTGCTCCGGCCTCATTTTTGAAGAAATAAGGTCCGATGATGCCACCAGCGTGAAAACCGCACCATACGGTGCATTTTTCTGGATGTAATGGAGTCTGTAGGGTCTCTTGTGGATCGGTTTCACTCCATATGCGGCAATTTTGCTTATTAACAAACCTGTTAAGCCAAAAATGCGCCTCATCGCTGAACACAATTTTGCGATAAAACAACGGGTCATTTGCCAACTGCTCTAGAGCCTGATTTTCAAAGTAAATTTGGATAATTTCGTAGAGTTGTTCAAGCGTGAGTCTATTCATGCTGATTTGTCAGAGTATACTGAAACAAATAAAAAAAAAGTTTCATCAAAACTTAATTTATTGTGTTGCTTTTTACAATTTAAAGTTCTATCTAGCTTAAAAAACACCCTCTATATGTTTCATCCGATTTGGGGATTTAGTCCCTCACATGCGTAAAATGCACTCCAGAAGAATGATATTGGGTACAGGGCTTTTGGAAATTACGACTGAATTCATCCTATAAACCAATCCTCCAAATTTGGTGTAAATCGGTTAATTTGTAGATATACCTCCCATACAGATGTTTTTCCGATTTGGGGTTTAAAGTCCCTCACAAGCGCAAACTATTACTGCTCTAAAGCCAAATTCCATAGTTTCGGGAGCTCTGCTAAATAGGCACAGTGGTCCGCCCCGCTCGACTTTTGCCTTTTCCTTACTGGTTTTTAAGTTATGTCAATGTAAATGTCTGTCTCTTTAGATCATTACAATAGTCAGCTAAATTGAAATGTATTTAAGTTCCCGTTTCTATATCCAGATTTTTATTCAAATTAACCATGTCCCCTCACAAAAGTCCCATTTACGTTAATGTTTAACCATATACTGAATAAGAGTGACTATTGTGACAATGTTTTGACACCGGCTGTAGAACCCATTAGAAAATATGAATTAAATCGTTAAAATACCAAATATTCGATGAAACCGTTATATATGCGCTGTAGGAAAACGTAGACCTAGACATTCAATGTTCCGCCATCAGAGCTAGAACCCATAACGAACTACAAATACCAATTTTTAGACAAATCCATGGAATACCGAATATCGGGAGGTGCCGTTAAACAGGAGCTGTACGAAAACGTGTACAATATTCCTCCAATATTTGTAGTTCGTAATGTGTTCTAGACAATACGAACTACAAATCTGGTTTTTTAAAAATCCTTTGAAAAATGTTGAAAAATCATCAAAATACCGAATATAAGGAGGTACCGTTATATGGGGACTATACGAAAACATGGACCTATATATACAATGTGGCACCACCTGAGCTATAACCCATATCGAAATTCATATACCAATTTTTAGACAAATTGTTGGAAAAATATTTGGATGTACAGTTACAGGGTGAGATGAAAAAAACTGCAACCAACTTCGGACTGCTACCATTTCTAAGCCACTTGTCCGACAGCTTTTAAAATTATTCCTGTGACAGCTTATTATATTGTTTACAGGCATATAAAAGCATTTTGGTGAAAATTTTCCAGAAAAAAAAAATTGTCGTAATGGAATTCAATCGTAATATTGTGATTTCTTTATATTTGGATGAAAAATCACAAGTGGCTATATTTTGCGTCTCGTACCATCGCTCGTTACCGTGATACTGGTAGCGTAGCCCGGCGTCATGGAAGTGGACGGAAGAAAACAGCAACATCAGCAGAAATGGTTCGAAAAGTAAAGAAGCGACTTGATCAAAACCTGCCTCGGAGTGGCAGTGAGCTGAACATATCGCAATATTCCATTGGGCAAATACTGAAAAATGAGCCCGGGGTAAAGCCATTGAAATTCCAAAAAGTGCAAGAACTTACACCGCAACAGAAAGAAAATAGACTCAAAAGAGCTAAAGAGTTGCTTCGCTTGACCGAAAGTTGTGAACTGCCGAATTTTGTTTTCTCTGATGAGAAAACATTTGTTGTTCAGCAGTTTGTAAACAAAATGATCGAGGTCAGCTGAAAATGTACAATAATGGTTGGCCACCGGAACTCAAGCGCCGACCATGGATGGTGTGGGTCGCCATAACAGCCGATGGTCGCTCTCCGATCGTATTAATCGACCATGGCATCAAAATAAATGTCGAATATTATCGCTAAAATATTCTGAAGGGTGCATTAAAGACTTGGGCACGCAAACACTTTGGCGGCAGACCACCCAAGGATGGTTACAAAATGAGGTTCCTCGCTTCATTTCCAGCTCACAATGGCCACCAAAATCTCCTTATACCAATCCGTTGGACTATTGTGTCTGGAGTATTTTGGAAAGCAAGCACGCTCTTCGTCGGGAATGGGCCAAAATACTTTAGAGCAACATTTATGCAGCGTGTGACGGTTTCGTTGGCCGTTTAAAGGCCATAATTCTTGCCAAAGGTGACCAATTCGAACAAATCTAAATTTACTCTGATCTCACCTTATTTTTTTATTTCAACCTGTATGTGGGCTATGCGAAAACGTGTTCTGTCACCGAAGCTAGAACCCATTAGAAACAACAAATAGCATTTTGTGGACAAACGCGTGGAAAAATGTATCAAAAATCATCCAAATTCATACGAAAATGTGGACCTATATGTACAATGTTCCACCATTAGAGCTAGAACAAATAACGAGCTACAAATACCATTTTTTAGACAAATTAGTGCAAATATATGCTAGTTTGCATCAACGTTCGAAAAAAAAAAAAAAAAAAAAAAAAAAAAAATTCTTAATTTTTTGATAAATTTTTCCCCAAATTTTCTTTTTCGATTTGACGCCTGAAGGTTTCATAAAATTTCGTTTCAGATGAAAGGTGTCAAAAGAGAGCTTGGAAATTTGATAGAGATCTTTGGACTACACCTAGAATCATTTGTACACTAAGAGGGTCATATCGATCCACTCTTTGGAATAGTCGCTTTTTAAGGATAACTCCGATTTCAAGTATTTTTTAAGTTTTGGCCATGTTTTCCATATAATTTCTCCAAATATTTACATTCTATGCTTTTATTATGAAGAAACGCTATTTATAAAAAATACCAATATATGTCCAGCTTTTGGTACAGCCATTAAAAATGACCAAGTGCGAAAATGTCCATTTCTTCTCGTCCCTTAAAAAAATGTTGAATAAAAATATATGGTTTTCAGAACAGTTTTCTCGAAACTTCGTTTATCTCAATACTTTCGCCCATATTCCATATCATGCGGAAATTGAATATATCCCCGTTGTTTTTCTTTTGTCTACCTTCTCATATTTTTTAATATATATCCATAACTCCCCTCAAAATTCTTGTTAAAAGCCAAGATTCGTTCTTAAGGATGCCATACACATACACACACGTTTTTGAACCACGTTTTTCACTTCTTTATAAACAACATTTCAATATTCTTATGAAGCCTTTGTGAGCTTTTTGCGCTTTGCTTCACAAAAAAAAAAAATCAAAACAAATTCGTCAACAAAGGACAGATTTGAGAAAAGTTTGTGCAAAAAAGTTTTTCTCTAGCATTATTGAGGAATTCTTACGATTGTATTTTTGGTATGTTGGGTTATTTGAAATGACTTTACCTTCTTAATTTTACAGTGGTTTCAACAAATATTTACACATAAAAAAATTCGTCATTTCCGTCATCATTTTTGGGGCTGGCAAATATTCCTCATCTTCATTACTGGAGAAATCACTAGCACTGCTATAATTACTATCCATTTATAGAAAACACGGAAACCTGAACGACAATAGTACTGATTCAAAATGAAACACACTGACTTGGTTAATTTTTGCTTTGAAAAAAGTCGAAAATGACAGTCGTTGACTTAGGTTTTTTACCGTCATCTTTGTAACGAAACACTTTTTGACATTGTGCTTTACAGGGTAAACAGAGTTTCCATATACCGAGACATTGGCACTAATTTCAACATTTTTTATTTTTCATGACTTGGTTCGGTATAGCAGTGGGCCCTCTATGTATGCTTCATCAAATTTCGTGTCTAAGTCGCTCACATTCGTAATATGCACAACACAACAATGTTCTTTGGTACCAAGATCGGTCTAGATGTGGATATAGCTCCCATATATATCTTCATCCGATTTCGGGTTTATTATGCACCAAATGGCTAATATCAGCTTAGAAACAAGTACTGCAAATCCGAGTTGGTGTTAGAGTCCCTCAAATGCGTAATATGCACACCACAACAATGATATTTGTTACCGGACATCCGATACAGCTCTATCGAGATCGGTTCAGATTTTTATATACATTCGATATACATCTTCATACGATTTTATGATTACTGTCCACCATTTATGTAATATCAGCCCGAATTGGATAAATTTTTTTCATATTCAATCGAATTTTTCCATTTGGTGAAACTCGAGCACTTATATGTATTGCTCCAATAAATATTATTGAATATAATTCTTATCGAAGTCATGCCCTATACAGCAATGTTATTTGGTACTATAGTTACAAAAGTCTACGTCAAATTTGTTGGAAATCGATGCAGAGTTGGATATAGTTTCCAATTTATGGCTACTCTAATTCCATGATACCCATGCAAATAAGGTTCATAGCTGGTATGATCTACTTCACATACATCCCCAAACCACTAAATACGCATAGTGGTGTAGGGTATCATATAGTCGGCCCTGCCCGACTTTTGCCCTTTCCGTATTGGCTTAAGAACTTTTTTTCAATTTACGATTTTCAAAATATTAAATAAATATTAAATAAAGGATTTGCGCCGAGTATTTCTTCATATAATAAGGAAGGTCTATTCAGCCACGCGGGTCAATTAGATCACCACTTTAGTAGATCATCACAGTAAAACGATTTGTTCTCTTGTCAACTTCATGTTTAAACACTGTATGAAAATTGGTTATAACAAGAATCGTTTCAACATTTGATTTGAAAAATATGGTACCATTTTTTTACTTTGTCAAATTTACCGGCCACACTTCGCTTTTTATACCCTACACCACATAGTGGTAAGGGTATTATGTCTTTGTGCATTTGTTTGTAACATGGAGAAGGAAACGAGATAGACCCATAGTTACTTTTGAGAACCTTCATAGAATCACTTTCTGAGTCGATTTATGCATGTCCGTCCGTCTGTCCGTCCGTCCGTCCGTCCGTCTGTCCATGTATTCTTGTGAACAAAATGCAGGTCGCATTTATTATCCGATTGAGATGAAATTTTCCAAACAATATTTTTTTGGCCCAAGGACGAACCCTATTGAAATTGGTGAGAATCGGATCAAATTTAGATATAGCTCCCATATATATCTTCATCCGATTTCGGGTTAAATGTGCACCAAATATCCACTATCACTCCAAATTACCTGAATTTTGGCACACTCAACCGAGTTCGGCCTAGAAGCAAGTATATCAAATTTGGAGAAAATCGGATCAGATATAGCTATAGCTCCCATATATATCTTTCATCCGATTTGATCTTTAAGTTCCTCACATTCCCACTATGCACTCCAAAACCGTGATACCAGGTATTAGATGGAGCACAGAAATAGCTGTTTTAAATTTTATTGAAATCGGTTCAGATTTGGATATAGCTCCCATATATATCTTCATCCGATTTCGGGTTAATTGACCACCAAATGACCAATATCAGCCCAAATGGCCCGAATTTTGGCACATGTGACCGAGATTAGCCTTAAAGCAAATACAACAAATTTGGAGAAAATCGGTTCAGAAACAGCTATAGCTCCCATATATATCTTCATCCGATTTCGGGTTAAATGTGCACCAAATGTCCACTATCAGTCCAAATTACCTGAATTTTGGCACACCCAACCGAGTTCGGCCTAGAAGCAAGTATATAAAATTTGTGCACCAAATATCCACTATCACTCCAAATTACCTGAATTTTGGCACACTCAACCGAGTTCGGCCTAGAAGCAAGTATATCAAATTTGGAGAAAATCGGTTCAGATATAGCCATAGCTCCCATATATATCTTTCATCCGATTTGATCTTGAAGTCCCTCACATTCCTACTATGCACTCCACAACCGTGATATTTGGTACCAGGTATTAGATGGAGAACAGAAATAGCTGTTTTAAATTTTATCGAAATCGGTTCAGATTTGGATATAGCTCCCATATATATCTTCATCCGATTTCGGGTTAATTGACCACCAAATGGCCAATATCAGCCCAAATGGCCCAAATTTTGGCATATGTGACCGAGATTAGCCTTAAAGCAAATACAACAAATTTGGTGAAAATCGGTTCAGAGACAGCTATAGCTCCCATATATATGTTTTATCCGATTTGGTGTTTAAGCCTCTCACATTCGTAATATGCACTCCACAAGAATGATATTTGGTACCAGATAAAAGATACAGCCCAGAAATAGCTGTTTGTAATTTTATCGAAATCGGTTCAGATTTGGATATAGCTCCCATATATATCTTCATCCGATTTAGGGTTAATTGTGCACCAAATGGCCGATATAAGTCCAAATGGACTGAATTTTAGTACATCGGACCAAATTCAGCCAAGAAGCAAGTATATCAAATTTAGTGAAAATCGGTTCAGATTTAGAAATAGCAACCATATATATGTTTCATCTGATTTAGTGTTTTAGACCTTTAAATTCGTAATATTCACTCCACAACCGTGATATTTGGTACCAGGTATTAGATGGAGCACATGAATAGCTGTTTTAAATTTTATCGAAATCGGTTCAGATTTGGACATAGCTCCCATATATATCTTCATCCGATTTCGGGTTAAATGTGCACTAAATGGTCAATATCAGCCCAAATCACCTGAATTTTCGTACATAAGACCGAATTCAGTCTAGAAGCTAAAACGTCAAATTTGGAGAAACCCGGTTCACAGATAGTTATAGTTCGTAAAATGCACGATATAATTAGATAGATTTTGATTTTGTACCAAATATCTCATAGAGCTCTGAAATGCCCTGTATAAACCTTTTTACGAGAGCTCTACTAAATATGCATAGTGGTGTAGGGTATCATATAGTCGGCCCCGCCCGACTTTTGAGCTTTCCTTACTGGTTTCCAGCTAACTTTGTTTTAATGCAAAACATAAAAAACCCAACGAAGGGGAGAACAATATAAAACATATCCCTTGGCGATTTTGTCTGGTTTGTTGGTGGCTTGATGTGATCCTATGAATTTCGCTGACAGCATAGCAATTCACTGTCTTCGGTACTGCGCTCGTGTCCCAGCAATTCATGTTCTTTGTATGATACTCCGACAACCGTGCCAATGACTAATTATAAAATGTTTGATTTCCCCAGAGATGAATGATTGAGAAAAACAAAAAAAAACAAAAAACAAAATACAACGAGGAAGATGACAGTGAGCAATACAAAGGGGTGGGGGTGGTGTTTGGAAACGGCAATTGAGACTGGACACAGAAATATGAAAACAAGATTTTTCCATTGGACGGTTGTTGCCTTTGTCAAGGCAAAATGGAATGAATGTCAACAGGAAGGCAAAGTAGACCCATGGATTTCGTATGAAATTGTGCCTTTTTTGGAAAATGTCATTTTTCAATCATAGCCGTGCAAAAACGAATAAATTTTTTTGATTTGTTTTTATGTTTTCATAAAATCGCTTGCCCAGGCTTTATGGCAAGAATATTAATAAAATAATACTTTTAATGTCTCTAGAGAAATTGTTTCATTGCCAATCTCATAAACATTGAAATCAAATAAAAAATGTTGTCTAACAATTTGAAAGTGTTAATCAGATTGTTCGGAATTTGAAAACAAATTTGTTGGGATGGAAATCATATTTGTTGTATTTACGCCAGGTATTTGAATGAGTGAAAATAAAACAAATATATAAAACGAGGAAAATATATGATTGCAATGAATAAAGTAGTACTGAAAATAGATTTTATAGATGATGAAATGCTCAATTTAAAATATTTGAAAAATCATATTTTTATGAAATATAATATATTGGAAAGTAGGGGTTTTGAGGTTTAGAACTCTGCTTGGTCAATATTTATATATTTTTATACCCTACAGTAGTTTGTTGTACACCTCGAAATATAGTATATCGGTCTTCCCATCTCTCCGATCTGAGTCGATGTTGATATGTCTGTCCGTGCTAAAATGTAATAACTCAATTACCTTTACGGAATTTTGCATGGACTTAGGGGAAGGTTCAGAATAGATGACAATTGTTATTGAAGGTTTTAGCAAAATATTTATAATATATATTAAATATAATACGGATTTTAGGGACGCTCCACAAGTAACAATAATAGAAGCAGAGTTTACATGCGATTTTAGTTAACAACAGCGGTCATCGGATTATATTAACTGAGTTAAATCAACCATAACCATAACTTTTCTGTGTTAAAATTCAATATAAAGTCATGTCACAAAGGCATGTATAAATCGACGCAGGCAGTGATTCTATGAAGATCCTTAAAAATAACCATGGGTCTTCCTCACTTCATTCTCCATGCTACAAACAAATGCACAAAGGCATAATACCCTTATCACTATGTGATATAGGGTATATTCAGTACAGGAATTTAATTTTAAAATATTGTTTTGAATATCCCTTAGCTTGATATATAGAAATACAGAAAAAATGGAACGAGAATTTGGCATCGTGACTCCAGCCAAAAACTAAGATATTCCATTTCATTACTATTTCAAAAACCAGTAAAGAAGGTCCTAAAGTCGGGCGGGGCCGATTTTATGATACCCTACACCACTTTGCTAATTTAGTTAAGCTCCACATAACAATTAAAAGTTTTTATGGGAGAATTCAATCACACACCCTAAGATTATAATTATAATTAAAAATTCAAAGGACTTAATATGCATTTGTATCTTTTAAATTCGGACTTGTGTTGCCCATTTGGTGCAAAATTAATTTGAAATCAGATAAAGATATATATGGGAGCTATATCCAAATCTGAACCGATCTCGATAAAATTTGGCAAAGACATTTCTGAGCTGTATTTGATATATTTCCCCAAATATTGTTGTTACAGAGTGCATATTACGGCTGCGGAGGACAAAAATAACAAATCGGATGAACAATATATATGGGAGCTATAGCTATATCTGAACCGATTTTGATCAAATTTGGCATACTTATTTTCAGGCCTAATTTGGTTGTATGTGCAAAATTCCATAATATTCGGGCTGATATTACACGTTTGGTGCACAATACAAGGCAAATCGGGCGAAGATATATATGGGAGCTATACCTAAATTTTTACCGATTATCTCCAATTTCAATAGGGTTCGTCCTTGGGCCAAACAAATGTTGTTTGGAAAATTTCATCTCAACTGGATAATAAATGCGACCTGCATTTTGTTCACAAGAATACATGGAAAGACGGACGGACAGACGGACTGACATGCATAAATCAACTCAGAAAGTGATTCTGTGCAGATCATCAAAAGGAACTATGGGTGTATCTCGTTTCGTTTTGCCTGTTACAAACAAATGCACAAAGACATAATACCCTGACCACCTTGTGGTGTAGGGTATAATGAAATGGACAAAACTTACTTAAAAATGATATGCATGAAACGGTCATTATCTATAGAAAAATATTTGCTGAATGTAAAATTTGCGATCTTTCCGCTGGACCCAACTGAAGTGGTATATCCACTTCATAAAAACGTTACTTTTGTAACTTCTACAGACCGTAGGTTTAGTATATGGGTGATATTAGGATTATTCGAAAGAAGGACCCTAAATTGTTTTAAATGGGAAATTAACAAATTAGCCAACTCATTTCTAACTCATTTTGGCCCATTCCCGGCGAAGCTCTTGCTTGAGGTAATCGACACTTTGGTATTTTTTGGTGCGAACCTTGCTTTCCAAAATACTGCAGACACAATATGGAAATTAAGCGAGGAACCATATTTTGTTACCATTCTTGGCTGGCGCGTGCTAAGTACGACAGTGTTGAGTCCTGTTGGAATCTGGTCAAGGTCTGCGGCCAAAATGTTTACTTGCCCAAGGCTTTAATACACCCTCCAGAATATTTTCGCGATAATATTCTGCATTTATTCTGATGCCACGGTCGATTAATACGAGCTGAGAGCGACTATCGGCTGTTATCGGCCACAATATCACCATGGCCGGCGCTTGAGTTCTGGTGGCCAATCGAAGGTGCACATTTTCAGTTGACCTCTTTGGCAAGTAAACACGATCGTTTTGTTCGTTTAGAAACGGCTGGGCAACAAATGTTTTCTCATCGGAGAAAACCAAATTCGGCAGTTCACCACTTTCGACCAAACGAAGCAACTCTTTAGCTTTTTTGAGTCTATTTTCTTTCTGTTGAGGTGCAAGTTCTTGCGCATTTATTCAATAGATTTACCCCGAGATCATTTTCAATATTTGCCGAATGGAATATTGCGATATGTTCAGCTCACGAGCCATTTTTTGGTCACTGTGACGCGTGTTTCGCTCAAGTCGCTTCTTTACTTTTTGAACCATTTCTGCTGATGTTGCTGTTTTCTTCCGTCCAGTTCCTTGACGCCGGCTACGCGTATCACGGTAACGAGCGATGGTACGAAAGATTTATTCACATTTAAATGCTGGAGTGCTCTAACGATAGCCACTTGTGGTATTCCAGCCAAATATAAAGAAATCACACTATCATGCTTAAATTCCATCACGAATGACTTTTTTCTGGCAAATCCTCACCAAAATGCTTTTGTACGCTAGGAAACAATATATTGAGCTGTGATTGGAATAATTTTAACAGCTGTCGATAAAAAAAAAAAAAACTCTGAATGTGATGCTTTGTATGTTTCGTTTCCCTTTGGATGTTAGACACAAATGCTTAAATATACCTGAATAATATACCCTATACCACAATGTAGTGTAGAAAATATGTTTGCGTCTATTCTAGATACATAACCGAAATAGGATTTTCTTTCTTAGGTGAAATAGGATGGAATTTGAAGAAGACATCCTGCTATAACGAGAATACTCCCAATCCTAAAATCTGTTGTTGCGATCCCATTCACATGGAGTTTTAACTAGTCTTTTAAAAAAATTACCAAAAGACCCCGTCTGAGGATTAAATTAATATCAAACTAATCCTCGCATTGTCATTCCCTGCACAATTATATGGATCGTATATTAAATTTGTCTTTCCGTTTGTAACACCTCGACACCGCGTTTGAAGCGTCAGTCCAAGCAGATTTTTACCATGAACCAATACACGCCAGGCGAGCGTTCTGAAATAGTTGAAATTTACATTCAACAAAAGAAGTCAATTGTGAAAACTCAACGTGCTTTTAAAACATTAAAAAATGTGAGAAGTGCGCGTTTATACGAAAAATTTTCGACTGGTAAGGCTGCTTCTAATCCGAAGAGGCCATATAAAAGTCGACCTAGGCGATCGGCCGAGAATATCGCTGCCGTACGAGCCAGTGTTGAGAGGTCCCCAAGAACATCCCAAAAACGCCGTTCTCAGCAGTTGGGCATGGCTCGGTCCACTTATGAAAGGATTATTCGCATTGATTTGCATTTGTTCCCGTACAAAATTCAATTGACGCAAAGAATGTTGCCTGCGGACAAGCCTCGTCGATTGGAATGGGCCCAAAGAGTCATCGAAATGGCCGAAGATGACGAGCAAGTTTGGAACAAAATTATCATGTTCGATAAAGCCTATTTCACATTGAATGGGACCGTAAATAAGCAAAATTGCCGTTTTTACGCCACTGACAATCCTCAGGAGATTCTAGAAGTGCCTCTTCATGACGAAAAAGTTTCAGTTTGGTGCGGCGTTAGTGCGAAAACTGTCATTGGGCCGTTTTTCTTCCAAAATGAAAATGGTCATGCTGTTACCATCAGGCAGGAGCGTTATCGCGACATGATGACCAATTTTGTGATGCCAATTATTCGTCGAAAGAGCATGAGGCAGTTCTGGTTTCAACAAGACGGCGCTCCACCGCACACAAGTCGCATAACAATCGATTTTCTGAAGAATTTGTTTCCGGGCCGTTTGATGTCGAAATGTGGTGATTTGGACTGGCCACCGCGTTCGCCCGATTTGACGCCGCCTGACTTCTTCTTGTGGGGATATTTGAAGTCAAAGGTTTACGTTAACAAGCCAAGGACCACAGAAGAAAGAGCTCAAGGACAAAATTCGTGAAGAAATAACAGCTATTCCGGTCGAAATGTGTCGATTTAGTAATATCTCGTCTGTTTCTGCTTGTCCGTGTGTGGAAATTTTCTTTCTTGTACTTAGTCCATGTTTTGTAAATTGGCAGTATGTAAGAGCATGTACGAAGTTGCATAGAACTGCCTATATGGGTCCACATCTTCGGTTTATTAAGGATTTTAGCTCATTTTTCAAGTGAATTATCTCAAACTTGATATTTGGAGTTCGTAATAGGAGTCGCCTTCTCTGGCAGATAATTGACTATGGAGGTGCACACTTTATCTTTAACTGTACCTACTGAGATTCGGTATTTTGTGGATATGTGTTACTTTTTTTCTCCGGAATGGTTTCAATTTGGTATTTTGCTATAGAAACATAATTGCAAATGCACAGTAGACACGACTCTGTCTTCTATTCTGCACTTGTCACACCTTTCTCTCTTTCCATGGCTCTTTATTACACAATATCATCTGAAACATTGTTCCTACTCTGGCAGCATGCACAGTTGTTGTCATTAGAGAATTGGATGTCGTGTAATAATTTTCAAAGCAAGATCACAACCAACATTATTGCGGCAGCCAGCTATCCAACCTGCCCTTCAACGAAAATATGGAACTCATCAGCATCCATTGCCAACGAACACCAACTTCAAAAAGAGGCAACTGGTTGCCGAAGCTCATCATTGTTGGTATTTTTCAAACTTTGAGAATGGCAAAACGACAATATGTTCAGAACAAACTTCCATCTCAAAACAGTAAAACAGTCAGTCAGTCAGTTACCAAAAACCGGCAAATGTTGACAATATTGAAGTTGATGAAATAAAGCATTCTTGTGTTTCATTTGTTCCTGCATTTTATGTTGTTGTTGTTTGTTTTTCGTTTCTTCGTCGTGCTTTTCCCAGCAATACCTCAAACTTTTGGCATCATTATGAGTTGTGGATTTGGGTTTCCATCGAAATACGTTTGTGAAATGCGCTGCATTTCATACCACCGTGAACGGGACGAGTTATGCTTTGCTTCGCTTTTACTGTCATCACCGCCGTCATCTACACATTTCGATTACTCAATGGAATTGCAACAATTTTTGAAAATTTTCTTTGGCATTTCTTTTATCATGCCTGCCGCATAGGAGGTGGAATGAAATGTGATTGTATGAGTGCGTCTGTGTGTGAACGCGCTTTTGAGAAACATATCACAGAACTATGTGTATGATTGCAAATTTGGTTTGTGGACGTTTTGTCGTTGCTCTGCTCGACATTAGAGATACTCATCTTGCATTGAACTGATAGCAATGGGATAGGTCGTCGCCTTGTTGTTACTGTTGTTGTTATTTTCTATTGCTTTTTATACCCTACACCACATAGTGGTAAGGGTATTATGTCTTTGTGCATTTGTTTGTAACATGGAGAAGGAAACGAGATAGACCCATAGTTACTTTTGAGAACCTTCATAGAATCACTTTATGAGTCGATTTATGCATGTCAGTCCGTCTGTCCGTCCGTCCGTCCGTCCGTCTGTCCATGTATTCTTGTGAACAAAATGCAGGTCGCATTTATTATCCGATTGAGATGAGATTTTCCAAACAATATTTTTTTGGCCCAAGGACGAACCCTAATTGGTGAGAATCGGATCAAATTTAGATATAGCTCCCATATATATCTTCAACCGATTTCGGGTTAAATGTGCACCAAATATCCACTATCAGTCCAAATTACCTGAATTTTGGCATACCCAACCGAGTTCGGCCTAGAAGCAAGTATATCAAATTTGGAGAAAATCGGTTCAGATATAGCTATACCTCCCATATATATCTTTCATCCGATTTGATCTTTAAGTCCCTCACATTTCTACTATGCACTCCACAACCGTGATATTTGGTACCAGGTATTAGATGGAGCACAGAAAATGCTGTTTTAAATTTTATCGAAATCGGTTCAGATTTGGATATAGCTCCCATATATATCTTCATCCGATTTCGGTTTTATTGACCACTAAATGGCCAATATCAGCCCAAATGGCCCGAATTTTGGCACATGTGACCGAGATTAGCCTTAAAGCAAATACAACAAATTTGAAAATCGGTTCAGAATCAGCTATAGCTCCCATATATATCTTCATCCGATTTCGGGTTAAATGTGCACCAAATGTCCACTATCAGTCCAAATTACCTGAATTTTGGCACACCCAACCGAGTTCGGCCTAGAAGCAAGTATATCAAATTTGGAGAAAATCGGTTCAGATATAGCTATAGCTCCCATATATATCTTTCATCCGATTTGGTGTTTAAGCCTCTCACATTCGTAATATGCACTCCACAAGAATGATATTTGGTACCAGATATAAGATGCAGCCCAGAAATAGATGTTTGTAATTTTATCGAAATCGGTTCAGATTTGGATATAGCTCCCATATATATCTTCATCCGATTTCGGGTTAATTGTGCACCAAATGGCCGATATAAGTCCAAATGGACTGAATTTTAGTACATCGGACCAAATTCAGCCTAGAAGCAAGTATATCAAATTTAGTGAAAATCGGTTCAGATATAGATTTAGCAACCATATATATGTTTCATCCGATTTAGAGTTTTAGTCCCATACATTCGTAATATTCACTCCACAACCGTGATATTTGGTACCAGGTATTAGATGGAGCACAGGAATAGCTGTTTTAAATTTTATCGAAATCGGTTCAGATTTGGATATAGCTCCCATATATATCTTCATCCGATTTCGGGTTAAATGTGCACTAAATGGTCAATATCAGCCCAAATCACCAGTCTAGAAGCTAATACGTAAAATTTGGAGAAACCCGGTTCAGAGATAGCTATAGTTCGTAAAATGCACGATAGAATTAGATAGATTTTGATTTTGTACCAAATATCTCATAGAGCTCTGAAATGCCCTGCATAAACCTTTTTACGAGAGCTCTACTAAATATGCATAGTGGTGTAGGGTATCATATAGTCGGCCCCGCCCGACTTTTGAGCTTTCCTTACTGGTTCCTCTTTGTTGCCTTTGAAATGTTGTAATATTTTGTCGTAAATGAGTTCAAAGTACCATGGAATGATAAAGAAATTGCCGCAAGGCATAGTATTCGGTAAACTGCATTGATTAAGCAATAGCTGTATTTATGAGTTGCATGATGGATAGGAAAGAAATCTATACACCAATTATATAATAATGACTGAGTAACTTTGTATTTTTTGCCAAAGTCAAATTTTCTGTAGCACTGTGCGCGGTTAAGAAACCCAAACTACAATATAACAAATATATTAAATCACTTCAAAACCTTGGCTTTTTCTTTATATATATGTTTTTCTTGTGTCGTCACCTCCCCCATCTAATGTCTGCAAAAACTGTCTGGAATATATATCATAAATAAGTTCACTTTGGTAAATTGTAGGTATAGAAATCGGCGGGAGCATGAGTTAATGAATTATGTGATGTACACGGCATTACAAGAGACAGCATCATACAAGTTTTATCCAAGAAAAACCCCCCACTTCTAAATAAAACATCGTCAAATTCATACCCCAACTACTGGTCTCGTTTGCAAGCTGGAAAGGACAATTGTTGCGGATTACCTCAAAGAATGCACAAGAACATATGAATGTTTTCTGCGGTTGGAGTTCGGTATGGGACTTAAATGAAATAACTTAGAATTCTGAAGTGGAATGTAATCAGATTTTTAACTTGAAAGTAAATTATACGAATACCAAATGGAAATGAAATGATTTTCGATTTCAAACCCTCATACAAACATCATGCATTAAAATGAGTGTGCGGCACAACAAACTACCTAAGGGTGTGGGTGAAAATCTTTTGATTTTCTTTTATTTCGTTGAGAACAACGAGTTTGCGGGTGGATGAGTGCGTGAAGTTGCGGCTGATGGGATTGAAGAGTATTTTAATCATATTGAAGAAGACAGATGTCAATTTTTGTAATATTACTATTCTAAGAACCTTGAATTTTCCCGACAAATTAAAATCAGACTGCAATATAAATACCAAATTGGTAGGAAGACCAATCGATCTTCTATACGAAGGCCAGCTACCGCTGCTCTTCTATGCGAAGACCAGCTACTGCTGTTCTTCTATGCGAAGACCAGATACTGCTGCTCTTCTATGCGAAGACAAGCTACTGCTGCTCTTCTATGCGAAGACCAGCTACTGCTGCTCTTCTACGCGAAGACCAGCTACTGCTGCTCTTCTATGCGAAGACCAGCTACTGCTGCTCTTCTATGCGAAGACCAGCTACTGCTGCTCTTCTATGCGAAGACCAGCTACTGCTGCTCTTCTATGCGAAGACCAGCTACTGCTGCTCTTCTATGCGAAGACCAGCTACTGCTGCTCTTCTATGCGAAGACCAGCTACTGCTGCTCTTCTATGCGAAGACCAGCTACTGCTGCTCTTCTATGCGAAGACCAGCTACTGCTGCTCTTCTATGCGAAGACCAGCTACTGCTGCTCTTCTATGCGAAGACCAGCTACTGCTGCTCTTCTATGCGAAGACCAGCTACTGCTGCTCTTCTATGCGAAGACCAGCTACTGCTGCTCTTCTATGCGAAGACTAGCTACTGCTGCTCTTTATATACGAAGACCAGCTACTGCTCTTTATATACGAAGACCAGCTACTGCTCTTTATATACGAAGACCAGCTACTGCTCTTTATATACGAAGACCAACTACTGCTCTTTATATACGAAGACCAGCTACTGCTCTTTATATACGAAGACCAGCTACTGCTCTTTATATACGAAGACCAGCTACTGCTCTTTATATACGAAGACCAGCTACTGCTCTTTATATACGAAGACCAGCTACTGCTCTTTATATACGAAGACCAGCTACTGCTCTTTATATACGAAGACCAGCTACTGCTCTTTATATACGAAGACCAGCTACTGCTCTTTATATACGAAGACCAGCTACTGCTCTTTATATACGAAGACCAGCTACTGCTCTTTATATACGAAGACCAGCTACTGCTCTTTATATACGAAGACCAGCTACTGCTCTTTATATACGAAGACCAACTACTGCTCTTCTATACGAAGACCAGCTACTGCTCTGCTATACGAAGACCAGCTACTGCTCTGCTTACGAAGACCAGCTACTGCTCTGCTATACGAAGACCAACTACTGCTCTTCTATACGAAGACCAACTACTGCTCTTCTATACGAAGACCAACTACTGCTCTTCTGTACGAAGACCAATTACTACTGCTCTTCTATACGAAGATCAGCTACTGCTGCTCTTCTATACGAAGATCAGCTACTGCTGCTCTTCTATACGAAGATCAGCTACTGCTGCTCTTCTATACGAAGATCAGCTACTGCTGCTCTTCTATACGAAGATCAGCTACTGCTGCTCTTCTATACGAAGATCAGCTACTGCTGCTCTTCTATACGAAGATCAGCTACTGCTGCTCTTCTATACGAAGATCAGCTACTGCTGCTCTTCTATAAGAAGACCAGCTACTGCTGCTCTTCTATACGAAGATCAGCTACCGCTGCTCTTCTATACGAAGATCAGCTACCGCTGCTCTTCTATACGAAGACCAATTACCGCTGCTCTTCTATACGAAGATCAGCTACCGCTGCTCTTCTATACGAAGACCAATTACTACTGCTCTTCTATACGAAGACCAGCTACTGCTGCTCTTCTATACGAAGACAAGCTATTGCCGCTCTTCTATACGAAGACCAGCTACTGCTGCTCTTCTATACGAAGACCAGCTACTGCTGCTCTTCTATACGAAGATCAGCTACTGCTGCTCTTCTATACGAAGACCAATTACTACTGCTCTTCTATACGAAGACCAGCTACTACTCTTCTATACGAAGACCAACTACTGCTCTTCTATACGAAGACCAACTACTGCTCTTCTATGCGAAGACCAACTACTGCTCTTCTATACGAAGACCAACTACTGCTCTTCTATACGAAGACCAACTACTGCTCTTCTATACGAAGACCAACTACTGCTCTTCTCTACGAAGACCAACTACTGCTCTTCTATACGAAGACCAACTACTGCTCTTCTATACGAAGACCAACTACTGCTCTTCAGCTACTGCTGCTCTTCTATACGAAGACCAGCTACCGCTGCTCTTCTATACGAAGACCAATTACCGCTGCTCTTCTATACGAAGATCAGCTACCGCTGCTCTTCTATACGAAGACCAATTACTACAGCTCTTCTATACGAAGACCAGCTACTGCTGCTCTTCTATACGAAGACCAGCTACTGCCGCTCTTCTATACGAAGACCAGCTACTGCTGCTCTTCTATACGAAGACCAGCTACTGCTGCTCTTCTATACGAAGACCAGCTACCGCTGCTCTTCCATACGAAGATCAGCTACCGCTGCTCTTCTATACGAAGATCAACTACCGCTGCTCTTCTATACGAAGATCAGCTACCCCTGCTCTTCTATATGAAGACCAGCTACCGCTGCTCTTCTACACGAAGACCAACTACTGCTGTTCCATGCGAATACCAACTACTGCTCCTCTACACGAAGACCAACCACTGCTTTTCTATACGAAGACCAACTACTGCTGTTCTATACGAAGACCAACTACTGCTGTTCCATACGAATACCAACTACTGCTCTTCTATACGAAATGTCGAAGAAATGGCCTTCCCTTTGAATGATAAGCGAACCTCCTAGACTATGCTATACTAAGCCGCACTTGTCCTATGAGATTCTATATAATATCTCCTATCTAGAACTTGGTTTTGACTTCGTTGTGTATTTCAGACTGTTTAGTTGTTCGCCGTCTTCCCCTTTATGCAGTGTGGTATTTATATAAAACTGTGTGTGCTTTCGTATGTATGTGAGCTGGGATGGCATTGTGACAATGTTTTACACACTATAGTCATTTAAGTCAAATACACGCAAATTGCCGTTTCTGTCCAAGTTAACAAATGCTCCTTCAAACCAAGCCAAAGAAATGTGTGTGTGTGTAGCATCGGAGAGCGACACCGAGCAGAATATCACAATACCGCAATGTACCGCCAATGACATTGGCGAAACACATACTCTCCCACACCCGCACATGTATATATTAATGTTGTAAGGGTAAGCAAAACGTGGGACGAGCTGTTCTAACTTCAACGAAACGACGAACATATATCAGGGACCTGGTAAATGTGTGGCATCTAGTCTATTACTAGAAAAGGGTGTCAAAACGACAAATATCAACTAAGCATGCACATGCATGCCAGCAACCAAATGCAAAAGTTATATGATAACAAATTGGGAATGAAACCAAACCAAAACTGCAAAACAGTCAATACGAGAAAAACGGAAAGAGATTTATTGCAGCGTAATGATTACAGTAACAATTGTCTGAGAATAATGCACGGTGTGAGCGAGTGGGTTATATCATGTATTTAAATAACTTCAGTGAGGTTTCCTCTGTATATGTAGGTTTGCACTCTTAGGGGTATAAAAACCAAAACAAGCAAACTGTGTTTATGACGAGCATGCTTTGCTCGTTTAAGAGTGGGAGCAAAATTCGTTCGAAAACGAGACTTCCCCTCTTCAAACAATCCCGCTCGGGAACAAGTTTCACCCTGAGTGAAAACGCCCAAATCGGTTTTCAGCCTAAAAAGGTCAATTTTGACACGAAAGTTATTTATGGAAATAACTGAACTGGGGAGATACCGTTATATGGAGACAATATTATAACTTTAAGCTGAATCTACGATTTTCAGCAAGAGGATGATCGAAATACCAAACAACTGGAATTTCCCTTATATTACGTCTAAAATTTGGGCTAATATTATCGACATACGATGGGGCTATAGACAAGCTTAGACTTATATAGTACATTTTCTGTCACGTAAGGTATTGACCATTGAGATCTTTGACTACCAACTTCAAATAAATGCCGCTAATATCACGAAAATACCGAATATCGGAACTTCAATTATACTGAATTTCCCACAATTCCAATGATACATATTACTACAATAATCAAAATACCAAATATTAGGAGATATCTTTCTATTCAAAATTGTTGTCATTAAGGTAGATCCATTAGAGATCTACCACAAATTGTTTAAATTTTCCAAAAATCAGGAATGAATGCACTATTCCTGATTGTCGTAAAATTGTTGGGTCTTTAATGAATATTTCAAAAAGTCGCAAAAGGAATAACAAATATTTGGTGATATACAAATTTCGACCTACCTTACCCCAGGTACCTTCCGCCATTCGGAGTTAAAATCATGAAGGTATGTATCATTTGATGCGGCCAATAAATTCGGGGTGTTGGTCGTTCTGCGTGGAGAAAGGCTTTATCCTTTAAACGGTTTCAGTCGATTTTATAAATTTTGAGAACAAAATTCGGTTCTTGTCCTTATATAATGCTCGATTTCAAGTATTTTTGAAGTTTGGTCTGGCAATCAATATTGTTCGATTATAGTACTATTTAGTACTTTTCGTGCACTAGTATTACACATTTTCGAAATTACCTCCTTATCACAATCCCACTACCAAAGGGAAAAAATTAAAAATTCCAGCTTTATCCGTACAGTCTAAACCAAACTCTTCCAAATTTAGTACCATTTAGTACAGTTCGCACAACTAACTTCATTCCAAAACTAATTTCATATAACAAACTTACATTCCAACCTCTTTCCTCTTTTCAAGTTTTTAACTCTATCCCTTCACATGTTACTAAGTGGTAGTTTTTTGGAACTTTTCGTAACATTTAAGTTCGAATTTTCAAAAACTCTTTTGTACATCTATAATGCACTCAGTGACTCTTATTCCAAATTTCAGAATTCTAGCTCATTCCGTTTGCCCAAGTATTTAATTTTTAGTACATTTAATACCCTTTTAGTACGAATTTGTAAAATGCGAAAATTTCAAGATTTTAGCTGCAACTGCTTAGTCTGGGCGCTGATTCTAGATCAGTGATTCAGTCAGTTATTTCACTTCTTCTTTATTGCGTGACTCTATAATCACTTCCTTGCATTTAAATTATAATCTATAATTCAACATATCTCGTTACCAAACGAAAAATGTCTTCGCATTCCTTTAGAAACGACTGTAGACCCATTCCATCGATCTTGCTACATTTTGACTTGCTTCTGGTTATGTTGGTGTGTATTTATTCTTTTGGCGAAAACATTTACGAAACGCGAAAGTGTTGTGTGTAGTTTATGCTTCACTTAACTTTGAAATGCATTTTCATTTGCAAAATGAAACTATCTTATCTTCCCCGATCTCAGTGCGTCTGCATCGCCATCACCATTCTTTGGCCAAACCAGTGCTTTTGTTGATTGTCTGAATGGCAATAGCAGCAGCAACAACAGCAGTGGTAGTAGCAACTTAAAGCCACAAACATTAACAGAGAAGCAAACACACACACAGACACACATATACATTTGCATTTCTTTGGTCATTATGGCAAACACCACTGCGCGGTGGGTGTCTTTTATGAGAATGGTCCAGTGAGTGTGTGTGTGTGGGTGTTTACTATAACCAAGTATTGTTATTTAGGATAACAAGGACAGCACGAATATTCACATACAAATCACAAACGGCCCTCCTTTCCTACCCACCCCTGCTTTTGCTCAGCATCCAACTAGCCATTGCAATTGTAAGCAGTGACGCATGTTGTTGGGTTGTCATTTAATGTGCAACTTTAAGTTGCATGTGTTGTTGCAAGTGTTTCTTATCGTTAAAAGTCATTCATGTATGTCTTTTTATTCGCTTGTTGTTTTGATGGCAAACGAGACTAGAAGCTAGTGATGTGAGAGCGGGAGGTAGTCGAGATAGATTTTAATACGTATATGTATGTATTAGTATAGATAGTATACATATGTGTGTGTGTGTGTTGTACCGTGTGGTTGCCGAGGTTTGTGTGGCCAATGCCTGTGACATGAATGAAAGCAAGTGTACCGCATCACATCACAGATAGTTAGATTCAACAAAGATGATTTCGGCAAAGCTTTCATATTAGGCGAAACTGCAAAGTTACATTAACAAGCCACACATGCATGCTCCACCGTTGCAGATCGCGCTCCTTCATGTGGTTTCTCAATTAAGTTGAGTTTTGGAGATAAAATTTTGCAAAGAAATATTATTAGATTTAAATTTTGGGTTTTTTGGCTTTAATAAAAGAAAAGTTGGTTTTGTTGATCACGCATAGATTGGGTCGCATAAATATAACATATAACTACGGGGTCAATGAATTTCCGTGTGGAACATCTTTGGGTGGTTGAAAAAATAGATTAATTTATAAAAGATTATTAAGTAAGAAAGTCGCAATACGATAGCTATATATACCCTTAGCTATAAAGTTAATTGCCAAAAAAATAAAACATTTTAAACTTTTTCCACTATTGAAAATTATGAAATTTTGTTTGAAATGTAAATACACGCAAAGTTCAGGGAAAGTAGAAAACTCATTTCTCATTTTATACGAGTTATGACTATGTTACTATGCCACTGAATCGATATATTCCAACTTCACACTGGTCATAATATTGGCAGATTTATTAAAAAGGCTTGAAAAATAGGGTATTAGGAACAATACAAAAAACATTAAGGCTGGGCCGAACTTTTAATACCCTCAACCTTAGGGTAAAGAAAGCATTTTTATGAAAAATATCTGCATTCAAGCGTGTTTCACTATAAACTTTATATACCACTACGACCATTTTGATAATTCAGTTAAGCTTATCAAAAAACCATGAAGTGATTAGGGGCGTTATACGGGGACATACCAATACGGGAACTGTATAGAAAATGTTATACTTTAAATACTCAAATCTTCTAAAATACCAAATATGAAACATTTTCTTGGGTAAATAGGACTTGGATTATAAAAATAGCGAATATCGGTGGGTATCGTTATATGTGCGCTATAGCAAAACGTGGTATTAAATATTCAATGTGCTGCCACAGGGCTAGAACTCACTATGAACTATAAATACCAATTTTTATCAAAATATCGAATATCGGCAGGTACCGTTATATGGAGGCTATAACAAAAAGTAGGCCTATACATACAATGTTTCGCCATATGAGCTAGAACCCATTATGACCCACAAATACCAATTTTTAAACAAATCCTTGAAAAATGTGGCAAAAATAATCAAAATACCGAATATCTGGAGATACCGTTATATGGGAGCTATAACAAAACTTGAACCTATGCATACTATGTTTCGGCACTGGAGCTAGAATCCCTTATGACCAACAAATACCAATTTTTAGACTAATCCGTAAAAAATGTGGCAAGAATCATCAAAATAACGAATATCGGGAGGTACCGTTATATGGGGCTATACCAAAACGTGCACACAATATTTCACCACAAGAGCTAGAACTTATCATGGCCTACAAATACCAATTTTTAGACAAATTCGTGATTTCAACAGACAGACGAACAGACACACAGACGGACATCGTTAAATCGACTTAGAATTTTATGCTGGGTCTACTTTATGGGGTCAACGACGAATATTTAGGGATGTTACAAACGGAATGACAAAGTTAATATACCCTCCTTTCCAAGATGGAGGGTATAATAATAGCGGACTTGCCTACAACACGATAAAATTCCTATGTTGCAACAAGAAGAATTTGAACAGCAGACATCGGTGTGCAGCCAACTGGAAGTTGCCATTTCAACGTTCGAAGCCATCAAACCGTTTGGCTACAGCAGCACGAAAACAGATGTAAAAAAACCGTTTCCTGCTAAAAAAAAACTTGAGTCGAACTTGGATTCTTCTGAAGAAACCAATATAAATCCTTCGAATTGCCAATGGTTTGAAATTGTGGTATAAAACACTTTCTTCCAAAGAAAAGCTAACCACGGTACATACAAGGTTCCTCTTAATATTTTCTGAAATCTTTTCTCACGGCCCTGAGTTAAATAGTTCTCAAGGAAATAATTTGGATAACAATTGGTCCGAGGGGTTCCTAGCAGACTATCAGTCAAACAGGATATCGAATATCTTGATATTTTGCAACAAATCGTATGTAAATCTAAATGACGAAATCTGAGAAACTACCGTTCTTTAATTAATCTTAACTGGTCATTTATCTCTTATTGATATATATAATTTGTCTGAAAGAAGACATATAGAAATGACATTCGCAGACATTCTAGTTACATTTACCATCATTCCAACAATGAAAACGTATGCTATACGAAAACTCAACTTACCAGCGATGGTTCTCGAGCCAGTTTTCTTTTCGATATTTTGTTTTTCCGCCTTTCCTCTATTAATTCCACCATTCTCCTTGCATGAAGACTTCCAAGGAATGTGCGGATCACATTTAAATGTATTCTGCTGATGCTCTCAGTTTAACATAATCTTATTGAAGGCGCTATTGGTGCGTTTCTCTTTTGAATCAGATCGCTATCAATTCACATCGCTTAATAAGTGAATAAATTTAATATGAAATAAATGAAAATATAATTCTATTTTTAATATTTTTGATTTTGAAATAAAATTTTTTGATTTTGCTGTCATTGCTTTTTCGTTTACTGTTAAGTATATTTTTTATGCGTAAGCTCATTTCCAACTAAATTTCCAACTTTTTTATGTTTTAAAAGTTGTATAGTTTACTGAATTCGTCTTTTATATTGATAATGTGGCAATAATAGAAAAATGTATTCAAATAACACAAATCGTTTATTTATATTAAAGAGCTGGAATATATTTAAGAAAGCCGATTTATTTCAAGAAAGAAATTACAAATTCCTTTTGTTAGTTTATTTTTATACCCTACAACACTATGTGTTGGGGGTATTATAAGTTTGATTGGGCCAAAAATTATTTAACACCTCGAAATATTGGTTTTCCACATAGGAAAGTATATATGGATCTTCCTATCTCGCCGAACTGAGTCGATCTAGCTAGGTATGTCCGTCCGTCCGTCTGTCCATGTTAATTTGTAATCACTCTACAGGTCGCAATTATGGTCTGATCTTCACGAAATTTAGAATGGAGGTGGGGCTAGGGTAAGAATAGAACCCTATTTGATCGCATAATATTTAGGGGTTGAAATTGACCAAAAACTGAAAAATTTCATGATTTTGCAATTGCTCTACAGGTCGCAATTATTGACCAATCGACGCGGAAGTTAGCATGGGACTAGGGCTTAGGGCTGGACAGAAGCCTTCCAATTTTGATGGTCATCGGGTAATATATAGTGGGTGAAATAGACCACAACATTTGTGTTAAATAAAAGTCAAATTTCCATTAAACCGCGATATTTTTAATCCCGACGAAATCACAAATCAAAATAAAATCTAAAAAAAAAAAAATGCAGAAAAAATGCTAATAATGATGTTTTTATAGATTTTGTAGTATTTTGTGACTTTTTTTATATTTTTTCATAAATTTTATGGCATGCGATTTTTTCATTTTGGCTTATAATATTGAAGTGTATATTTTGTAATATTTTTTTAATTTACAACACAGGTTTTGGTTATTATATACAGTCTGCAAATATCGTCCGATCCTCACGAAAATTTTCACAAGGGTAGGGTTGGGCTCAGAAAGGCTAGGCCTATTATTTTCAAAGATGTCCGCAATATATTAGGGGTTAAAATGGACCGTTATAAAGGTCACAAATAGGAACCAAAGGACACGAAATCTCGCTTAAAGTTAGAGTTCAGGACAGCGGGTATAATGGACCACGAATTTTGTGTGAAAAAATACCAGCATTACTTAAGGGCGAAATCCGAAATACACAAAAGGCGAACTTCTGGCGTTTTTATGCTGATTTCGTTGACGAATATAGCCAAATATTGTAGACAAGCAAATCATATAGATGAGTCTAAATTTGGAGATACGGAGGGACTTCTTGCTTTTGGGGATGATTGCAAAATATTTGGGGGTTCAAATTAACAAAAAACAGAATATTTTTCCGATCACACTATTGAAGCCAATCGACACGCCTGTGAAGTGAGTTAAGAACAGGGAAGAATTCTAGAATTTTGGATGACCATTGGATTATATTTAGCTGTAAAATGGACTACAACAACTAGCAGCCCGACGGAGTGCAGAAATATTATGCAAATGTCCCTAGTCAAAATCCTAATTTCAAAAGCGAAATCTTTCACTATGGATTTGGACATAAGGGGGCTTCTAACATATTGTAGTGTTGTAGGGTATAATATATATAATAATATATATAGGTCCCGCACGACTATAGCCTTTGCTTACTTGTTTTTATTTGCCTTAAATATGAAGTTTATGTTCTCTACCTTGCAAAGAAATGTCCATATAAGTCCACCACGATTTCGAATGTCCTCCATATAACTGTACCTACTCCTTGAATTTTGTGCATTTGGCTAATTTTTGTTACATAATGCAACGAAATTCTCTCATGGTATGTGGGGTTCGCAATATGCCCTCCTGTCTGTAGTAGAGACTATTCTATCCAGATCCACCATTTCATATACCTCTATATACGACGTTATCCGCCGATAGCACTGTACAACAGCCAATCTGAGGGAGGTGGTAGATCAAAATCATATATGTATATATTTTGGTATAGTTCCCATTTCCCTTCACGACACGTCTACGTTTCCGACCAATATTGTCTGGGGGTTGAGAAATTCTAAGTGGAAGTAATTGTATTGGGTAATTACAGACAACACTTTAAAGGTTTCAGAATTCAAAGACCAACTTTTCATTCTCTGGTATAGTCCTCATATAGACGTACCTTAAAAGAGAATATTGGTTGTAAAATGGACCACATTAATCCAATAAGATATGACCTGGTAAGTACCGTTAGATGGAGACTATACCATAATACAGGGTGAGATGAAAAAACTGCAATAAATTTCAGACTGCTATCATTTCAAAGCCACTCGTTCAAAAGCAGTTAAAATTATTTCTGTGACAACTCATTATATTGTTTACAAGCGCACAAAATCATTTTGCTGAGAATTTTCTAGGAAAAAAGTTATTCGTGATGGAATTCAAGCGTGATAGTGCGATTTCTATTTATCGTTAGAGCACTATAGCATTTAAATGCGAATAAATTTTTTGTGTCCAGTACCGTCGCTCGTTACTAGTTTTGGTAGCGCAAATCGACGTCAAGGAAGTGGACGGGAGAAAACAGCAAACATCAAAAATGGTTAGAAAAGTAGAGAAGCGACTAATTCGAAACCCGCGTCGCAGTTGCCGAAAAATGGCTTGTGAACTCAATATATCGCAATATTTCATTCGGCAATTATTTAAAAATGAGCTCGGAGTAAAGCCATTGAAATTCCAAAAAGTGCAAGAACTTATACCGCAACAGAATGAAAATAGACTCAAAAGAGCTTGGCCGAAAGTGGTGAACTGCCGAATTTGGTTTCTCCGATGAAAATACATTCGCTGTCCTGCAGTTTGTAAACAAACAAAATGATCGTGTTTACTTGCCAAAGAGGTCAGCTGAAAATGTGCACCTTCGGTTGGCCACCAGAACTCAAGCGCCATCCATGGTAATGGTGTGGGCCGCCATAACAGCCGCTTGTATTAATCGACCGTGGCATCAGAACAAATGCCGAATATTATCTCAAAAATATTATGGAGGGTGTATTAAAGCCTTGGGCACGCAAACATTTTGGACGCAGACCTTGGGCATTCAAACAGGACTCAGCACCATCGCACTCGGCAAGCGCCACCCAAGAATGGTTGCAAAATGAGGTTCCTCGCTTCGTTTCCAGCGCACAATGCCCACTCCGGATATCAATCCTTTGAATTATTGTGTTTTAAGTATTTTAGGAAGCAAGGTTGCATAAAAAATATCAAATTGTCGATCACCTCAAGCAAGCGTTTCGGCGGGAATGGGCCAATATACCGCAGAGCAACATTCGGTCAGCGTGTGACGGTTTCTTCGGCCGTTTGAAGGCCATAATTCGTGCCAAAGGTGACCAATTCGAATAAATCAAAACTTATTCTAAAATTTGATGCTATTTCCGACATCTTTTGCCACCACCCCACATTCAATCCAACATTTCTTAATAATACATTATTGTTTTTGAAGGTAAATTATGACCATACAATGACACTTTTAACTGTGCAGACATTTGATTGTGGTTAATTATTGTCTACACATCAAATATCTATAATATACGCAACCATGAAAAATTTCAACTAATTAAGTAAATAATTTTTCATAAATTTGCACTGAAAATATTCAAATAAAAACCACAATTATTATACAGTAATTATTGACAATAATGTTATGAAAACACTTAATTAACTTCCAATTAGTTTAACATTTAATTTTGCAAACATTTTTATTCTTAAAGTAATTGTCTTTAATTAAAAGAAAAAAAAAATTTAATTACTTAAATTGTGGTTAGACATTTTCTTTCTTCCGTCTTTAATACATCTTTACAAATTGCATTGCAGTACTCGGGGGCTGTGCCTCCTTCTGGCCAAATGCCCTTTCACAACATCCATAAATTATCAGCAATGTTGCCTGCTGCATTAAGAAACAGCAGCAGTAGCAACAATGAAACAATGCCCCAAAGGTTTCAATGAAATAACAATAATGTTGATTGAACAATTTATATTTTTGGGGGAGCTGGAAATACAATGTACGAATGATTAGAAAATAGAAAAAAGGAGGTGAGTTTATAAAGAGATTTTCAATTTTGGATATATTTTTTTAATCAATGTTTTGATTATTTGTGGGAAAGTACTATAAAGATTGGGTCGAGTCTGATGAAAATAATATTATGGGCGCGGTATTTGTAGCAACTCACCTTATTTTTATCTATATTTAACTGTGTTGTCCACAGCAGTGGACCTATGTACACAATCCTCACCCTAGAAGGGGAAGGACTGGGTCAATATTGTCCTTCTTCAAATTCGAGAATTGTAGTACGCACCAGCCAGCCAAACAGACAGACATTTTGGAAAATATTTTAGTAAATTGAATAACTGAAAAAATTCACATATTTTACTAAAATTTTACAAATTGTACGTTTTCCAAACGCGGCACAGAGGGATGAAATCACCAAATTAAATTTGTCTTTTGGAATAAATGTTATTAATCTGTAGAACAATGTTGGCATGTTTATTCGCGATACCGTAGTTCTTTGTTTTACAAAATAGCTAGGTTTAATCCCATTATTGTTGTTTTTATAAAAAGAGCGTTTATTTATTAGTGGTGAAAGATGTTAGTGCTTACCAGGGGGTAAGGTAGACCTAGGTTTCGGAAAGAGCCACGATCTCCTCACTTGGGCAAAAAGAGTTTTTTTTTTCACAGGAGAGAATATCCCCACACAAAAACCGAAGGTATTGATAAAGATTGGTGGCTCTTTCCGAAACCTAGGTATTACTTACAAGGAGATATTTTTAATCTATTGTACAATACAAAATTCTACTTCACTTCCGAAAACAGTCCTACGTTTTTTAGTTTTTTAATTACATAGTGTTAAAAGTGTTAGTTGTTATACCATCCACCATAGCATGGAGGGTATATTAAGTTTGTCATTCCGTTTGTAACACCTGGAAATATACATTTTAGACCCCACAAAGTATATATATTCTTGATCAGCATAAAATTCTATGTCGATTTAACAATGACCCTCGCCTCTCTGCCTGTCCGTCCGTCTGTGGAAATCAGTCTGGCCTCCGAACGAATTGAAGAATGTTGATAAAATTTTACTTAAATGTGTGTTTGGTCTGCATGAGTTTTGGTATTGAAAATGAGCTATATAGGCCCATGATAAGGTATAGCCCCCTTGTATCGGTACCTCCCTATATTTGGTATTTTGATGATTTAAGCTACATTGTTCACCATAACTGTTTCAAATTTCGTAGTAAAAGTTCGTAATAGGTACTACTGCCTATGTCTGAAAATTGCCTATGCAGATCCACATCTAGCCCCCATATAACGATACCTCCCTTTATTCGGTATTGTGATGATTTTAGCGACATTATTCACCGGAATCGTTTCAAATTTTGCATTTGAAGTTTCTAATGTGTAATACAGTCTATGACAGAAAATTGTCTACGCAGGTCCATTTTTGTGGAGTGCATATTACGAATTTGAGGGAATTAAAAACCAAATCGGATGGAACATATATATGCGAGCTATAGCTATATCTGAACCGATTTTTATACTGAATCCGGTCGGATGTGCCAAAGTTCAGGTAATTTGGACTGCTGTTTATCATTTTGTGCACAATTAACCCTAAATCGGTTGAAGATATATAAGGGAGCTATATCTAAATTTAAACCGATTTTCATCTTTTTCAATAGGCTTCGTCCTTGGGCCAAACAAATATTGTTTGGAAATTTTCATCTCAATCGGATAATAAATGCAACATTCATTTTGTTAACAAAAATACATGGACAGACGGACAGGCGGACTGACATGCATAAATTGAGTCAGAAAGTGATTCTATGAAGATTCTCCAAAGCAACTTTGGATTTATGTCGCTTCCTTCTCCACGTTACAAACAAATGCATAAAGACATAATATTTTTACCAATATGTGGTGTGGGGTATAATGAATGAATCTCTCAAAAATCAGTTGCCTAACCTTTCATTTCGACTGACGATCCAATTTAATGCAATTAAACCCATATAAGGGAGGAAAACGGTAACAATGATTTGTTAAATACATTGATAAAGGTTTGGTCTATCTCAAATGTGAAGGCTAAATTATCAGCCAATTTTTTATTATTCCACTCTCATAAAAATTTGAAGTCTTTTTGTCTTCATTTTTAAGAACGATGAAGATATTTATTTATTTATTTTTACTTAACTCTAATTTTGTTCCTTTTTACTGATTGGGATATGCAAAGATTGAAATTAGTCAAATGAATGGGGACAACGAAATGGTTTCATTTGAATTTTTCTCTATTTTTGGGATCTAACCTCATTGGGCTCTGCAGAGACCTACGTTAAAGGGTGGTTCTATATTGGCATTTTCGCAGTTTTTACCCTCTTGGAATAGCAAAACAACAACTGAGATATAAAATAGCAAGTAATAATTTTTAAAAAACTCTGCCTGAAGCCCTAGAAATACCTAAAAATCAGGAGCTACCAATATATAGGGCCTTATACTCACAAAATTTTACAAGGAGAGGTTCTCAAAATATCTTTAACTTAGCAGTGCCTTTATATATGGTCCATGTATAATCGTGGACCCATCTTCACAAAATTCGGTCAGCTTTGAACTTAAAATGTAAATTAATTGATGATTGAGCATAAAATTATGGTCGAATCCTTCAAAATAACAAAAAATTGGAGGTACGGTAATATGGGACCTAAATACCAAACAGTGGAGCATTATTGGTTATTTTTAGCAAGGAGAGATTATATCTACTCATAGCTCTAAATGTCAAGTTACACATGATTTGGCTTAAAATTGTGGTCAAAATATTAAAAATGCCAAAAATCATAAAGAAACGTTGTATGGGGGTCATACCACAAGGCGAACCGTAATATCCCATTTTTAATACCAAACATACTAGTAATATAAATGCCTGAGTAAAATTTCAAAGCGATTAATTGCTTCCCTGAATTAATCTTCGTTTTTAAGAATCTCATCCTACTGTGCGCCGTAGCTTTTGTAGGTTTAAAACAAGTAAGCAAAGGCTACAGTCGAGCGGGGCCGACCGTTGAATACCCTACAACACTATAATAAACGATACAGTTTATATAGGCGAGATACTCGAAAGAATTCCACAAGATATTGTGACAATTAATAAAAGAAAACCATCAGGTTTCGTTCTCTAATTTTCAAATAATAGCAACTTAAACTAATTTGCTCATTTCCAATTTATTGGTAATTAAATTGTCTTCCTAGATCTAGAATCAATATTTCTCAAAGACCCATAATCGTTCAGAAGTGGCAAAATAGTAACATTTATTATTGGTTTTTGACTGAAACACATCTATATGAGATACAGACATTTGACTATATTCCTTAACGAAATCAGCGTTAACGAAATAGTCAGAAGTGCGGCTTTCTTGTATTTGTGAATTCTCCAAAAAGTCACTGAAATGGACATTTTTATTTTGTCTACAAAAGTTGGCAAACTGTTTCACATATGGAATATTTTTGGATGGCCATCCAAAACTGCTTAGCTTTTGCAATGTCCGGTAATCCCCATTCAAATGTGCGTGAGGATCGGGCGATAATTACGACCTGCTGATAATTTTGCAGTTTTTTGGTCCATTTCAACCCCTAAACATATGGCCATCATTTCCAAAAAGAGTAGGCTTCTATTCTGACACTCGTCTTATCCCCATGCAAAATTTCGTAAGGATCGGGCCATAAATGCGATCTGTATATGATATCCTGATATCCTAACTGCTTAGTTTTGTTGGCTGTAGAAATATTACCAAATGTTTAATTCAAAATGAAAATATGCCAAAAATATGACAAAATTGAAAAAATATGAGAAAATTTTACAAAATCAATATTTTCATCTTTAGATAGATATTTTTATGCGATTTTTTTAGACGATTTTTCTTTCCTGCCAAGAGGCCATTCTGAATTAATGAGAACTGTCGAAATCAGTTCAGCCGTTCTAGACATATAAGATCTTTCAAGCATATCTTCTTTGATAGACATATATATCGCACATA
This sequence comes from Musca domestica, assembly GCF_030504385.1. Classification (NCBI taxonomy): domain Eukaryota; kingdom Metazoa; phylum Arthropoda; class Insecta; order Diptera; family Muscidae; genus Musca; species Musca domestica. The sequence continues at coordinate 14,254,567 of NW_026712363.1, read as the reverse complement.
TTTTGCTATATATCCGATTTGTTGGATGTTAACATCAATGTAAAGATCAGAAGTAACCTTGTCATGGCTTTGTGATTTCGCCAGGATTTCAACACAAAAGATATGATCTATTTTACCCGCTAAATATTGTCCGATGACCACTTAAATTGGTAGGCTTCTTCTCTGCCCTAAACTCTAGCTACAAGCGAAATTCCGCGTCGATTGGTCTATAATTGCGACCTGTATAGCTACTGCAAAATCCGACATTTTTTCAGTATTTGGTCCATTTCAACCCCTAAACATTTGGCGATCATCTCCAAAAGAAATAGGCTTCTATTCTGACCCTAACCCCACCTTCGTGCAAAATTTCGTAAGGAACGGGCCATAATTGCGACCTGCAGCGTGATTACAAATTAACATGGACAGACGGACAGACGGACGGACGGACATACATAGCTAGATCGACTCAGCTCGGCGAGCTAGGAAGATCCATATATACTTTCATATATGGGAAACCAATATTTCGAGGTGTTACATAAATTCTGGCCCAATCAAACTTATAATACCCCCAAAACATAGTGTTGTAGAGTATAACTACATAAATTCTGGCCCAATCAAACTTATAATACCCCCAACACATAGTGTTGTAGGGTATAATAACCTGTCTCTGCGTAGACTTATCTTACAATATAATATGCCTTTAGATGACACATTTACAAAATTCCAGCTTCGTATCTCAATTCGTATCTCAATTCGGCAACACCACATTCCCGAAATTTCTCAACTACCCCACATATCTATAGCATTAACAAATGTTTGAAAATAATTACAAATGTAGTAAACATTCAAACAACAAACGATTATATTGTTAAAATGTCATTGTATTAGCTTGTAGCTGCTCTCAATGGGTCCTTTGCTTGAATAATTTTAACACGTTTTATGCATTTACGTTGTTGCCTTGACCACTTTGTACGACACATCTCAACACACCCCTCCGCCTAGCTGGTCGCACTGAGGTGTTCAAATAACAAACAACGACAACAACAACTCAATGAAATTTCTTCATCCAGAAGCCGAAGCAGAGGAAGCGATGACATTGTTTTCCCCAGCCAATACTAGCAGCAACAATGGATTGGATGGACTTCAGTGTAGCATTGAATGTTTGTCAGTCTCCTCGTCATGTTTATGGTAATAGCAGTTTTGTAGCAAAACATTTTTGCATTTTTAGTTACACATCAATTTTATTAACATTATGCAAATTTAATTATCAACACTTCACAACAATGATAATCATGAAGAATATGATCATCATTATCATCAGTAATAATGAATATTGATTATAATCTTGGGGTTATCATGTTCAATTCAATGATGATTATGACATTATCCTCTGATGTCCTCATTGCAGACCATTCCGGCTTTGAAAAAAAGGCGTCATGGTAACAATTCCAATCTATTTTATTTCAAATGTTATGGGTATTGAATCTGTGTTGTTGTTGTTTTTGTTATTGAATTTTTAGATTTGATTGTTAAACCTAGTCTATGTATTGTAATAAATATCACAGCATGTTTTGCGATATGTCCATCAGCTTCATACACAAATATTTGTGTGCTTTCCCTGGGATTTTGTTCATGGTCTTTTGAATCTAAAAATATTATTATGTTGTTGGGATATTTGAATTTAATATTTTTTTTACCCTACATAGTGACGGGCAGATGGTAATGTTAGATCGTTGGGTTTGTACAAAAGGTGATGTTAAAAATATGTTTATGTGTAAACTACTTAGAGAATATCAGTTGGGTTCGCCGTCGAATATACATCCTCGGAGTAGGAATTATAACGGTTTTTTTTTTTTCAGGGGAATCGTTTAGAATTTGGTTGTGGAGTTTTTAATGGGTTCTGTCTTCTGTGGAAAAAGACTACTGCAATAGGCTCATTATTTTTCATATCACTCATATGGTTTTAGCCACATTTTTCAACAGATAAGAACCACAGTATTAGGATCGTAGACTCTATGGCATTTTTAATTTTTTAACGAAAATCCACCCAATATTGAATGCAGATTCTCTTATTTTTATTAAAAGCTCAGCACGACCGCATTTAATTTGTTATACCCTCAAACATATGGCTACAAATGGTATATATAGTTTGATGCCACCAAAACGAGCCTCAACGAAATAAGTCTAAGTTTTGCCTTGTTAAGGCGAAGATCATATGTTTTATGATTTATGTGTTTGTTTTCTCTTTCGAGACGAGGTTAATGATCAGGAATTTGCAGTGAAAAGGAAAGCCAGATAGACACTATCAAACACTCACCACTATGCGACGCGTTTCGCCGTTGGTTAAGCGGCTCATCAGGCATATTTGGTGTGTATGATGGCTTACAAGGGCCGTTCTCTGGAAAGTAGTATATATTACGAACTTATTGCAAATTAGCATATGCGAATTATACACTAGAAACTCTCCAGGTTCGACTCAAGTTCTATTGGCAGATCTTTTTCACAGCAAAGTTTTGTTTTTGTAGTGATGGATTTTTTGTCCACAACAACTACATTGCTTCCAATGCATACACTTGTTTTTAGTGCTGCTTTAGGAAGACGGGTTAATGGCTCTGAACGGCGAAACGCGTCGCATAGTGGTGAGTGTGTGATAGTGTCTATCTGGCTTTCCTTTTCACTGCAAATTCCTGATCATTAAGCTCGCCTCGAAAGAGAAAACAAACACATAAGAAATAAGTTTAAGTTTAATTACCTTACGGTTTAATAACATTAGGTCTCTTTGAACCAAATCCGTTTCAGGAAATTTTTAGTCTATCTAGGAATATCCGTCCGTCCGTCTGGCTGGTACGTACGATCACTTTCGAAGGGGGTATCTGACTTCGTCCAAATTAGGTACATCATAATATTATTGTCAAACTTAGATCGAGTTCGCAGACAGGCAAACATCGGTCCTCTCGTTCTGGTACCTCGACCAAAAAACGTCAACATTTTCAAAGAACATAATTTACGTCATATAACGAGAAAGGATCATTAATTTGTCAGTGCTGCGTTAAGTGCGAAAATTGACAATATCAGCCCACTTCCACTCTTATAAAATGTGAAATAATTTCCCAAATTGAAATATCATTAACAACACAAAATATGGTGTGATGATGGTATATATCGGACTATTCGTTCTATTACCTCCCCCATAACTAGCCAAATTTTTCAATAATTATAATCCTCATAAATCATGAAATTTTAATCAGATTGAAATAAATCCAAATATTTCAGCTAATGCAAGATCTGGAATGAAGATGGGATATACCAACCCACTCTTTGTGGTAACTCGCCCACAAAGGGGCCAAAATTATGAATAAAAGAAAAACACTCAAAAATACCAAATTGAGATTCCGAATCTCTTCAAATTTCTCAAATCCTTATTTTAACTAAAACAACATCTCATATAAAGTGAGGGAACTAGTCGATGTAGTCTAAATCTGGCAAGTTGTAATATTTATATCAGATTTAGGTCCGATACGAAATCGACCCACTCCTTCGGAGCCTGAGGGTATACATCAGTCGGCAAACCCGACTGATACTTCTTAACTTATTATGCCCTACACCACATAGTGGTAAGGTTATTATATCTTTGTGCATTTGTTTGTAACATGGAGAAGGAAACGAGATAGGCCAATAGTTACATTTGAGGATTTTCATAGAATCAAGAATATATTCTTGTGAACTAAAAGCAGGTCGCATTTATTATCCGATTGGGATAACATATTGCAAGCAATATTTGTTTGGTCCAAGAACGAACCCTATTGAAATTGGCGAAAATCGATTCAAATTTAGATATAGCTCCCATATATATCTTCAACCGATTTTGGGTTAATTGTGCACTAAATGACCAAAATCAGTGCAAATGACCTGAATTTTGGTACATCTGACCAAATTCAGTCTGGAATCAAGAACATCAAATTTGGTGGATAGCTCCCAAATGTAGGTTTCATCCGATTTGGGGTTTAAGTCTCCCACATTTGCAATATACACCCCACAAGAATGATGTTTGGTATCACATATGAGGTACAGCCCAGCAATACCTCTGCCAAATTGTATCAAGATGGGCTATAGCTCCTGTATATATGTTTCATCCGATTTGGTCTTTAATTAACTCACATTCGTAATATGCATTCGACAACAATGATATTTGATAGCAGATATCTTATATAGCTCCGAAATGCCTTTGCCAAATTTTATCAAGATCGGTTCAGATTTGGATATATTTCTTTATATATCTTCAACCAACCAAATGGCCAATATCTGTCAACAAGTCCTGAATTTGGGAAATTCGACCGAATTCAGTCTAGAAGCAAATACATTAAATTTGGAGAAAATTGGTTCAAATATAGTTATAGCTGCCATATATATGTTTCATCCGATTTGGTGTTTAAGTCCCTCACATATATATCCTTAATCCGATTTCAAGTTTATTGTGCAGATAATGGCTAATATCAGCCCAAATGGAGTGAATTTCGGGACGTACGTTTCCATTTTATGAAACTCGGCTCCGATATATTTTTTTAATATAATCCTTCCACCTTGATAGGGGGTATGATCTACTTGAAATAAATTCTTTTGTAATGTGAGTTCTACTAAATATGCACAGTTGTGTAGGATATTATATATCCGGCCACGCCCGACATTAGACTTTTCCTTACTGGTTTCATTTTGAGACTTATATAAATTAAAAAAACGAGATTTCAGATGTTTGTATTTGAACACCGCTTTCGTCTTATTTGTGATTTTGCAAATTTTTGGAAATATCAGAAAAGTGTTTCTCATTTTATGAGATCTATGTGCCGCTTTGTAAGGGAGGTACTAAAATAATATTTTCCGTGTTCGCACCTGACCTAAGATTGATAAATACATTACCATGTGCAAAGTTTCAACTTAGTTGTGGACGTCATACGTCTTAAATAGGATTCTGAAGCTTTTTAGTAGGTACAAGTAATAATAATGGGTGATTTTTTAGGTTTTACCTTTTTTGCAACAGCAATCGCGCGATTTATGTTTTGTTTCAAACATCTTCAGTTTTGCCTATAATTTAACCACCAATTGTCTTACAAACGAACAACGCTTGCAAAACATTGGATTTTGTTATTAAAATGCGTTTTCTTTTATGAAAGCTTATTATTTTATGGTTAAGCTCATTTTCGGCTCTATGGGTATGCAAATAAGCAGAATTGTCGATTTTGGAGGGATGTCAGCAAGAAGCATTGCAAAAGCTACAAATGCATTCAGAAAAAGTCCCCGTTTGGTACTCACAAAGGGCCAACATTTTAAAAACTCAATGCAAAATAAGCATACCATTCTTTTCAAACTGGGCATATTCCAATATTTTTACCAACTATAAATCTTGTATGAAAATGGAATAGACAAGACCACTCCTTCTGGTACCTTCCCCACAAGGGGTCAACATTTTATGCTTCAAACCTTAATATTTCTATCAATATACATATGAAATATATCGGTCCACTACCTCCAGTACCTCCCCGACAAAAGTTCGACATTTTCCAAAATATCACATCTCATATAAATTGAGGAATTAGTAGATATAGCTCAAACCTGCAACGTCTTTATATTTTTATCAGAGTCCTTTCAGATCAGAGAACTCCAGTGAAATGAATGTTTGTTTAATCAAATCTTGCGATGTGCTCTTAAAGACACTCTTGGAAAAAATGTTGTAGGGTTTACGTTGTCCTACGATGGGAATCTAAGTAAGATTAATATTGGGCTTCAGCTGAGCGCTGCCAAGGAAATCCTGGTGATATATGTTTCCAGAGTTTATTTTTATTTTTTAATATAATCCTTCCACCTTGATAGGGGTATGATCTACTTGAAATAAATTCTTTTGTAACGTGAGCTCTACTAAATATATATATAGTCGGCCCCGCCCGACTTTTGACTTTTCCTTATTGCTTTCATTTTGAGACTTATATAAATTAAAAAAACGAGATTTCAGATGTTTGTATTTGAACACCGCTTTCGTCTTATGTGTGATTTTGCAAATTTTTGGAAATATCAGAAAAGTGTTTCTCATTTTATGAGAGCTATGTGCCGCTTTGTAAGAGAGGTACTAAAATAATATTTTCCTTTTTCGCACCTGACCTAAAATTGATACATACATTACCATGTGCAAAGTTTCAACTTAGTTGTGGACGTCAAACGTCTTAAATGAGGTCCAAATGTTTTTAGGTATGTACAAGAAATAAAAGGCGGATATAACTCATCTTCATACAAAAGAGTGATTTTTAGTCTTTATCTTTTTGCAACAGCGATTTATGTTTTGTTTCAAACATCTTCAGTTTTGCCTATAATTTAACCACCAATTGTCTTACAAACGAACAACGCTTGCAAAACATTAGATTTTATTATTAAAATGCGTTTTCTATTATGAAAGCTTATCATTTTATGGTTAAGCTCATTTTCGGCTCTATGGGTATGCAAATAAGCAGAATTGTCGATTTTGGAGGGATGTCAGCAAGAAACATTGTGAAAGCTACAAATGCATTCAGAAAAAGTCCCCGTTTGGTACTCACAAAGGACCAACATTTTAAAAACACAATGCAAAATAAGCATACAAATCTTTTCAAACTGGGCATATTCCAATATTTTTACCAACTCTACATCTTGTATGAAAATGGAATAGACAAGACCACTCCTTCTGGTACCTTCCCCACAAGGGCTCAACATTTTATGCTTCAAACCTTAATATTTCTATCAATATACATATGAAATATATCGGTCCACTCCCTCCAGTACCTCCCCGACAAAAGTTCGATATTTTTCAAAATATCACATCTCATATAAATTGAGGAATTAGTAGATGTAGCTTAAAACTGCAACGTCTTTATATTTTTATCAGAGTCCTTTCAGATCAGAGAACTCAAGTGAAATGAATGTTTGTTTAATCAAATCTTGCGATGTGCTCTTAAAGACACTCTTGGAAAAAATGTTGTAGGGTTTACGTTGTCCTACGATGGGAATCTAAGTAAGATTAATATTGGGCTTCAGCTGAGCGCTGCCAAGGAAATCCTGATGATATATGTTTCCAGAGTTTTTTTTTTTCAGTTTTCAAAGTGGATTGTGATTCAAAAATTGGGTTGCAAGTTCTCAATAGATTTTTTTTTAACGTCGCTCTCTCGTCGGCTGGGGTAATCTCTGTCGCTGCCCGGATCTATAGGCAATAGGAAATTCTTGGGGGTAGAAGTCGGTTGTTTTATTGATTTATTTAAATACTAAATTTACAATATACTCGTGATTAAATGCAACCATATGGATTTATTGGTATGTTGGCGAATTGGCTTCAGAGATACTGGAGGATTTAAAAAATATCCGTTCAGGTGCTATTGCTGATCGGAAATTGGATGTTTGCAACGGTCGGAGATCTTAGTGTTGCAATTCGGTTTCTTTCGATTTATAGAAAATTGGGAACCATGATGCATGGACGTCGGTTGTCCGTGAATTACGATCTTTTGGTTGTAGATGATTGGGAGATAATCGGGAACTCTGGTGAATGGCAATCGACACATATGTAGGTGTTCGGGACGCATACAAGGTGTAGATAATTGGGAACACGTATCAGTGCTCGGAGGTTAGTTATTCGTTCTATGCTATGGCCTATGGCTACCAATGCCCCTGCTGGGACAGCGAGCCCGAAGCTCCTGTATCAATGTATTACCGGCCACGCAAGTTAATGAGAGTCAGTCAAAAATATATTCCCATTTTCAGGTTACTGTTAGTCGGAGGTCAGTAAATAATTTCTAAATAACCACGTAACCTTTAGGCAAGCGCTTGCAGTAACGAGTCTCTTTGCCTACCGAACTGAAAACTATTTATGTCACCAACATAGCAATGTCAATGCGAATTATTTCCCACGCGATGTTCTGATGATGATGGTAAATGTAGGGCTAATCCACGATAAGTGGTGTTACAAAACAAGCAATTTTTTTTTATTTATTATTATACCCTACACCACAAGGTGGTGGTCGGGGTATTATGGCTTTGTGCAGTTGTTTGTAACAAAAGGAAACAAGATAGACCCATTGTTCCTTTTGATGATCTGCATAGAATCACTTTCTGAATCGATTTATGCATGTCCGTCCGTCTGTCCATGTATTTTTGTAAACAAAGTACAGTTCGCATTTATTGCCCGATCCAGATGAAATTTTGCACAAATCATTTGTTTTGCCCAAGGACGAACCCTATTGAAATTAAAGATAATTGGTAAAAATTTAGATATAGCTCCCATATATATCTTCGTCCGATTTGCCTTTTATTGCCCGAATAATACGGAATTTTGCACATACAACAAAATTAGGCCTGCAAATAAGTATGCCAAATTTGTTCATCCGATTTGTTATTTTTGTCCTTCGCAGCCGTAATATGCACTCTGTAACAACAATATTTGGGGAAATATATTAAATACAGCTCAGAAATACATTTGCTAAAATTTATCGAGATCGAGATAAATTTTATCAGATTTGGATATAGCTACCATATATAACTTCGTCCGATTTATCTTTTATTGTGCACTAAACGTCTAATATTTGTCCAAATGGGATGTATGTCAAATTTAATTGGTTCAGATATAGCTATAGCTCCTATATATACTGTTCGTCTGATTTTTTTATGTTTGTTACCCACAGCCGTAATATGCACTCCGTTACTACGATATTCAGGGAAATATATCAAATACAGCTCAGAAATATCTTTGCCAAACTTTTTTCGAGATCGGTTCCGATTAGGATATAGCTCCCATATATATCTTGATCCGATTTCAAATTAATTGTGCACCAAATGGGCAATATAGGTCCGAATTTAAAAGATACAAATGCTTCGGCATATTTTGTCCTTTGAACTTTAAATTATTATCATTGCGTGTATGATTGGATTCCCCCGTGAAAACTTTTAATTGTTATGCGGAGCTCTACTAAATTAGCAAAGTGGTGTAGGGTATCATAAAGTCGGGCAGCCCGACTTTAAGACTTCCTTTACTGGTTTTTTTTTTTGTACAACCTGAATGAATCCAAAATATCAGATTCTAACAAATTTTCTTGCGAAATTTGGTCTGCTTATGGCTACAAGGGAAAAAGGGGATGATTTTTAAATTGTAGTCAACTGAGTTGTATAGAAATTTTAAATCATAATGTTGGACTTGTGACATTATTCTGGTCCTTAAATATATGTGTGTAAGTGTATTGCTTTGTCGGCTTTGACTTGATTTTGTCGATTTTACCATCCCTTTACTTATTTTATTTTAATATGTAAATCAAAATATGCGCTTTTGTGAGGGCGTGTATGTGCATGTTAACTATATGCAATCAGAATTTTGTTTATTATATTTCAATAATAACAATATAATATTGTTGTTGATAGTGTATACAAAATACAAAATAATAACAGCAACTACAATATTATTGTAACAGCTATAATTTGAAATTTACATTTATTATATTAGAATTACAAATAATGGAGAATTTCGTATATATTTGAGAAAATTACATTTACAAACAAAATATATGAAATTTAAATATTATTTTGTTATTATATAAAATAGTGGGGATTCAATGTTTTAAATGATAATTTTAAATGTGTTCATGTTTGGTATTAAAAAAGTGAATTATAAGAATCATGCTCCTAATAAAGATACCGTCACATCAACCACCCACTCAACACAACCCCTTGTCTAGGGGGTTTGAGAAGTATGTAATAAAAATCTTAAAGACGCATGCTTTTGTCACATAGGGTTTGATGTTTTGCATAATATATGCTCCCCCATCAAAATTTTATAAAATCCCTTTGAATATGATGGGTTAGCACCCCGGGAACGCAAATTCCGCGCACAAAGAGTTTTACATTAAACACCTTCGTTGTTATTTATTTTTTCTTTATAAATGACATGTTTTTTTTTTTTTTTTTGTTTGCATTTCTCGTTGCATCCCAGGTGGAACCTCATCGCTGATAAATGCATTCAACAAAGTCAACACCAAACTGTCAACATAGAAAACAAGTCAGTTGCTACGCTCAAAAGCTGACATGCAAGTGTGAGTGTTTGAGAATCAAAAAAAAAAAAAAAATGCCTGACACAAAACAAGAAAAAAACATAAAAGCGACAAATTTGTTTACACATCAGAGCTTTGGGGTAGGACAAAGAGAACAAAAAAAAAAAAAACGGCTGACAAAAGGCAGTTTAACAAAATCATTATTTTTTTAAAATAAACACCAGGAAGGACAGTACACACGACCCCTCCGTTGTTGTTCTTATTGTTCTTCTTCATGTTGTGTCCTTTTTGAAGCAACAGCGACAGCATTCTTTTCATTCTTTTTTTTCAACACTTTTGATAGTCATTTCTTTGTTAAATGATGTTAAAAATCGTTTTTAACCCGTTAAGAGCGTTTGCTACAGAAGGTTCTTGGCCAGGGATTGTCAATAGGGAAATGTTTTAACCTGTGCGTTGATCCACAGCATTGCCCCCTCCTTGAAAGATTGAACAAATGTAGAAAGCGTTGACCAAAGTTAATGAAACTTAGCAAAAATTGTCGGTGGAACAAAGAAAATTGTAAAGTTTTATATACAGGGTGAGATAAAAAAATCTACAACAATGTCAAACGCCATAATTTTTACATTTTTTTTTTTAATTTTATTAAAGGAAAGCAAAACATGTCGAAAATAGAATCAAATTTTAGAATTAGGTTAGATTTGTTCGAAACGGTCACCTTTGGCACGAATTATATCCTTCAAACGGTCAATGAAACCGTCACACGCTGCCTGAATGTTGGTCTGCGGAATTTTCGCCCATTCCCGGCGAAGCACTTGCTTGAGGTGATCGACACTTTGGTATTTTTTAGTGCCAACTTTGCTTTCCAAAATACTCCAGACACAATAGTTCCACGGATTGATATTCGGAGATTTTGGTGGCCATTGTGCCCTGGAATGAAGCGACGAACCTCATTTTGTAACCATTCTTGCTGGGTCCTGTTGGAATGCCCAAGGCCTGCGGCCAAAATGTTTGCGTGCTCAAGTCTTTAATACACCCTCCAGAATATTTTTCCGATAATATTCGGCATTTATTCTGATACCACGATCGATTAATGCGAGCGGAAAGTGACCATCTGCTGTTATGGCGGCCCACACCATGGCCGGCGCCTGAGTTCTGGTGTCCAACCGAAAGTGCATATTTTAAGCTGAAGTTGGTTTCAGTTTTTTCATCTTACCCTGTATACCAATACGAATTAGGTTTGCCGTAAATTGCACATTTTCAGCACTCATTCAAATTAGTTGTGCGTTCCCCGATAGCCTTTGTTCTTGTTGTTGTGACAAACCTTTATATTTCTCACTGATTTATTTTTAACTCCTGCAATTATGGTCGTGATCTTTTTGTAATCTTCATTACACTACATTGCATGATAGGCGAACTCATTTCGTGTTCATACCCTACAACATTATGTGTAGGGGGTGTTATAAGTTGGAGTGGCCTAAAAATTATGTAACACCCAGAAATATTGGTCCCGCACATTGAATGTTATATGTATGGATCTTCCTATCTCGCCGAGTTGAGTCATCTGTCCATGTTAATTTGTAATCACGATACAGGTTCGCAATTATGACCCGATCTTTATGAAGTTTTGCATGGAGGTGGGGTTAAGGTCAGAATAGAAGTCGATTGTTGAAATGGATCAATAGAACAGAAAAATATTTATACCCTACACCACATAGTGGTAAGGGTATTATGTCTTTGTGCATTTGTTTGTAACATGGAGAAGGAAACGAGATAGACCCATAGTTACTTTTGAGAACCTTCATAGAATCACTTTCTGAGTCGATTTATGCATGTCAGTCCGTCTGTCCGTCCGTCCGTCCGTCCGTCCGTCTGTCCATGTATTCTTGTGAACAAAATGCAGGTCGCATTTATTATCCGATTGAGATGAAATTTTCCAAACAATATTTTTTTGGCCCAAGGACGAACCCTATTGAAATTGGTGAGAATCGGATCAAATTTAGATATAGCTCCCATATATATCTTCATCCGATTTCGGGTTAAATGTGCACCAAATGGCCGATATAAGTCCAAATGGACTGAATTTTAGTACATCGGACAAAATTCAGCCTAGAAGCAAGTATATCAAATTTGGAGAAAATTGGTTCAGATATAGCTATAGCTCCCATATATATCTTTCATCCGATTTGATCTTTAAGTCCCTCACATTCTTACTATGCACTCCACAACCGTGATATTTGGTACCAGGTATTAGATGGAGCACATAAATAGCTGTTTTAAATTTTATCGAAATCGGTTCAGATTTGGATATAGCTCATATATATATATCTTCATCCGATTTCGGGTTAATTGACCACCAAATGGCCAATATCAGCCCAAATAGCCCGAATTTTGGCACATGTGACCGAGATTAGCCTTAAAGCAAATACAACAAATTTGGAGAAAATCGGTTCAGAAACAGCTATAGCTCCCATATATATGTTTTATCCGATTTGGTGTTTAAGCCTCTCACATTCGTAATATGCACTCCACAACCATGATATTTGGTACCAGGTATTAGATGGAGCACAGGAATAGCTGTTTTAAATTTTATCGAAATCGGTTCAGATTTGAATATAGCTCCCATATATATCTTCATCCGATTTCGGGTTAATTGTGCACCAAATGGCCGATATAAGTCCAAATGGACTGAATTTTAGTACATCGGACCAAATTCAGCCTAGAAGCAAGTATATCAAATTTGGAGAAAATCGGTTCAGATATAGCTATAGCTCCCATATATATCTTTCATCCGATTTGATCTTTAAGTCCCTCACATTCCTACTATGCACTCCACAACCGTGATATTTGGTACCAGGTATTAGATGGAGCGCAGAAATAGCTGTTTGAAATTTTATCGAAATCGGTCCAGATTTGGATATAGCTCCCATATATATCTTCATCCGATTTCGGGTTAATTGACCACCAAATGGCCAATATCAGCCCAAATGGCCCGAATTTTGGCACATGTGACCGAGATTAGCCTTAAAGCAAATACAACAAATTTGGAGAAAATCGGTTCAGATATAGCTATAGCTCCCATATATATGTTTTATCCGATTTGGTGTTTAAGCCTCTCACATTCGTAATATGCACTCCACAACCGTGGTATTTGGTACCAGGTATTAGATGGAGCACAGGAATAGCTGTTTTAAATTTTATCGAAATCGGTTCAGATTTGAATATAGCTCCCATATATATCTTCATCCGATTTCGGGTTAATTGTGCACCAAATGGCCGATATAAGTCCAAATGGACTGAATTTTAGTACATCGGACCAAATTCAGCCTAGAAGCAAGTATATCAAATTTGGAGAAAATCGGTTCAGATATAGCTATAGCTCCCATATATATCTTTCATCCGATTTGATCTTTAAGTCCCTCACATTCCTACTATGCACTCCACAACCGTGATATTTGGTACCAGGTATTAGATGGAGCGCAGAAATAGCTGTTCGAAATTTTATCGAAATCGGTCCAGATTTGGATATAGCTCCCATATATATCTTCATCCGATTTCGGGTTAATTGACCACCAAATGGCCAATATCAGCCCAAATGGCCCGAATTTTGGCACATGTGACCGAGATTAGCCTTAAAGCAAATACAACAAATTTGGAGAAAATCGGTTCAGATATAGCTATAGCTCCCATATATATCTTTCATCCGATTTGATTTGATTTAAGTCCCTCACATTCCTACTATGCACTCCACAACCGTAATATTTGGTACCAGATATAAGATACAGCCCAGAAATAGCTGTTTGTAATTTTATCGAAATCGGATCAGATTTGGATATAGCTCCCATATATATCTTCATCCGATTTCGGGTTATTGTGCACCAAATGACCGATATAAGTCCAAATGGACTGAATATTAGTACATCGGATCAAATTCAGGCTTCTAGGCTGTATATCAAATTCAGTGAAAATCGGTTCAGATATAGATATAGCAACCATATATATGTTTCATCCGATTTAGTGTTTTAGTCCCATACATTCGTAATATTCACTCCACAACCGTGATATTTGGTACCAGGTATTAGATGGAGCACAGGAATAGCTGTTTTAAATTTTATCGGAATCGGTTCAGATTTGGATATAGCTCCCATATATATCTTCATCCGATTTCGGGTGATTGACCACCAAATGACCGTAATAGCATCAATTTTGGCAAATCCGACCGAAAACAGCTTAGAAGCAAGTACACCAATTTTAGTAAAAATCGGTTCAGATATAGCTACAGCTCCCATATATAACTTTCATCCGATTTGGTCTTTAAGTCCCTCACATTCGTAATATGCACTCCACAGGAATGATATTTGGTACCAGATATCAGATAAATTAGTTGATTTTAATGTTATTAAAATCTGTTCCGATTTGGATATGCCTCCCATATATATCTTCATCCGATTTCGTATTAATTGTGCATCAAATGGTCAATATCAGCCCAAATCACCTGAATTTTCGTACATAAGACCGAATTCAGTCTAGAAGCTAATACGTCAAATTTGGAGAAACCCGGTTCAGAGATAGCTATAGTTCGTAAAATGCACGATAGAATTAGATAGATTTTGATTTTGTACCAAATATCTCATAGAGCTCTGAAATGCCCTGTATAAACCTTTTTACGAGAGCTCTACTAAATATGCATAGTGGTGTAGGGTATCATATAGTCGGCCCCGCCCGACTTTTGAGCTTTTCTTACTGGTTTTTTTTTGCAGTTGCTCTACAGGCAAAAATATAGACCAATCGAATTTTGCATGGGGTAGAGTTAAGGAGTGGGCATAAGCCTACAAATTTGAGCATCGAATAATATTTACCGGGTAAAATAGTCAATAACTTTTATGTTAAACCAGTAAGGAAAGGTCAAAAGTAGGACGAGGCTGACTATATGATATCCAACACCACTACGCGTATCTGGTTAAACCCCCATAACAAAAAAAAATTATATTGTGAAATTATGTGATATGGATCATACCAACTATGAACCTTTTTTGAATGCATATCATGCCTTTAGAGTAGTCATAATTTGGGAAATGTTTCTGAATCGATTTTTAATAAGTTTGACGGAGGCTTTTGTATCTCTAGTATCAAATAACATTGCTGTATAGTTCATGATATGATTCCAATTAGGGATTATGTTAAAAAATATTTATTGGAGCAATATATATACCGGACCGAGATACACCAAATGGAAAAATTTGGTTGAATATGAAAAAATCTATTCAATTTGGGCTGATATTACATATACAGGGTGAAATACAAAAACTGCAACAAAGTCAAAGTCAAAATTTTTGCATTTGTTTTTAATTTTTATTGAATGAAAGCAAAAATATAGGAAATAGCTTCAAATTTTAGAATAAATTTAGATTTGTTCAATTGGTCACCTTTGGAACAAATTATGGCCTTCAAACGGCCAATGAAACCGTCACACGCTGCAGCCAAAATGTTTGCCAGGCTTTTATCCACCCTCCAGAATATTTTCGAGATAATATTCGGTATTTATTCTGGAAAATTCTCACCAAAATGTTTTTGTACGCTTGTAAACAATATAATGCCACTGGAATGCTTAAGCTGACGGACGAGTGGCTTAGACATAACAGCAATCTGAACTTTGTTGCAGTTTTTTCATCTCAACCTGTAGAAAAGAAATGAGTTTTATGCTGAATTAAAATATGTATACTTTGTGGGGTCTTAAATAATTATTTCGAGGAGTTACAAACAGAATGCGCCACAATACTATAGAGGAGGGTACACAAATTAATTTGGACAATATAAGGGTAATCATGTATTGCATATGCATATGAATAAAATGTTCTTGAAGTAAAAAAAAATGATTTAAAGATCACGACATCCGTACTCATCCCATCAAGGATTAAAACCATTCTTCCAAGTAACTCAGGCTTATGCATGAATGCTAACGTATAAAATACAAATATTCACACATACTTGAAAAGTACAATAAGGTACAATTGCGTGCATGTGTATGTGACTGTGTTGTGGAAATATGCATATAATATTTGTTGCTTTTACCGGATATTTGCTTTCATATAGCAATCTGCTTGCAAATTTACATGCAGGGTAAGCAAAATATATAAAGCATCATCAGAGAACAACTTGATGAATACACTTGACACCTTGAATGCCATTTTATGTGTTTGTGACATTTCCATTATGGCGAGGTGATGGCGGAGTAACACTGATTTTAAATATTTATTGTTAAGGTTTTAAAATATTAAATATATATATTTTTTTAAAAAACGGCATAAAGTCAATACCCCAATAAATATCCTTTTTTGAAAAATCTAACATTGCAGTGTAAGATATGTTTTGTAAAAATTTTCTGACCAGAACATATTTGTATGCATTGTGACGAAATAGGCTTCCCGCTATTCTTGATTATTCTGAACAACAAAGCAATATTATGAAGTAGATTTGGATAACGTACAAAAAACTACCCAAAATCCAATTACCATTGTTAAATACATTGCATCAAATTTCCAGGAATAAATGCAACATTTCATAATTTTTCGTATTAAATTCTTCTCTTTAAAGTTTTTGATTTTAAAAGACAAAAAAAAAACGCCAGTAATGTTAACGTTTATCTTAGTCTATTCGATGCAAACGTGTAAATGAATGTTACCATATGTCCTGTTGTTCGATTTTTTTCGCTCTTTTTACTTTGCTCATTTCGAAAATTTGTGGTGGTTACGTTTGTCTTACTTGACATTGACAAATAATGAAAATTTTTGACAAAAGGAATGCAAAACGGACCAAGAAAACTCATCCATGAGAGAAAAATAATGAAAAACGAAGTAAAAAAGTATCAACCCAAAAAAGAGAAGAATAGAAAAATATGACGAGGCGTCCATTGTCAGAAACTGACTGGAACATCCATACGTACTTATATAGTGTGTGGTTGTATTTGGACACATGCATATATTTGTTAGAACGTGTGCTGTATTTGTGGATTCACAGTCGTGTGATTGTAAGAGAGCAGAACTATAATCGTAGTTCTGTAAAAGCAGCACTACTACATTTAAGAGAGCACAACTACTACAGGAATCGAGTAAATAAAATGGTTAGCTTAATCAGAATATTGAATTATTGAAAAATTATCTATTCGAATCGTTAGCTAACATGGGAATCCTAAGACCCTATATACACGCATAAAGTTGGCAGGAAGGGAAACAAAATCATATTTACTGGATAACAAATAAATGTTACTTAATTTTCTGGATACCAATGTGACAAGGTTTTGAAAGCATATCCCCTTGTAATAAAAAAATTATTGACTTTAAATTTCAGCACTTGCTTGACAATTCAAGAGGAATTAATTGTTTGTGAAAGAAATCGGTGAGAGAAAAAACGATATATTAAATGTTATGGGGTTTTCGACAAGGCTCTGGGAGAAGAGAGAGCATTTATTTCGTGTTGGGTATAAAAATACAAAATAACTAAAAAAAACATTAAGTTCGGCCGAATATGGACACAGTGGAAGAATATGTACAAGGTCACCGGTTGCAGAACCCAATATGAACTACAAATACCAAATGTTACATAAATTCGTTAGAAAATATGGAGTAAATCGTGAATTTACCGAATATATGTAAAATGGGTAAGGTTATATGCGCCCTATAGGTGCTAGAACCAATTGCAGAACTAAGACCCATTACAGAGCTGGAACCCAATGCGATATACAAATACAAAATTTTAGAAAAAAATCCGTGGAAAATGTGGCTGAATCTGAAACAATGTTCCGCAACCGAGGCTAGAACATATTACGAACTACAAATACCACGTTCTAAACAAAATTCCGAATATCGGGAGGTACCTGTGTATGGAGGCTATAAAAAACTTAGACCTAGCCAATGTTATGCCACCAGAAATAGAACTAGTTACTTACTATCAATATAAAATTTGGAAAAATACCAATCATCCTAAATACAATACAAACTATTTCGCCAAATTGTAATGCTCTACTTCAAATAATGTAAATCAATTCAAATAATGTACCGTCATTTCAACAGACAGACGGACAGACAGACAGATGGAAATCGTTATATCTTGCTGATCATGAACATATATACTTTACGTCGAATATTTGGAGGTGTAAACATATTCATTACAAATGAAGAAGTAGTACTTTTGTAAAAACTCTCAAAATTTTTTCTAGGGATAGGTATTTGTACCTTGATTCCGGGAAAGTATTTTTTTTTTTAGGGCGGACCCGAATGCTCTTTAAGACCCCGATCCCCTACATGGACAATATAACAAAGCTAATGAAAAGTGGTCACATGATGGGGTCATTTAAAACGGTTCGGGAGATGTATCAAAATTATAGATATTTCTTACTTGATTTTTTGAAAATTCCCCAAAAAATCGAAAAAGGTCCCATTTTGGGTGTTCGCCACATTCATCTAAGTCCGGGACTTTTGGATATTTTGAACTTAATCAAATGCATTTTGATATTTGACGTTGGCACAGTGTGGAACTTTTTCTCGCAATAATGTTTCGGTATAGGTCCAGTATTTGCTATATCCCTCATATTGATACATCTGGCTTTCGATATTTGCAAGGTTTCGGTCTTAAGAGTGACATCGCCTGATTTTAGGTATAGTAGGAATTTGTCACATTGTCTTTACATCCACTTCTCTAATAAAATATACACTTTGGTTGATATAACTTAATGTAGCACCCCAATTATGGGTACTCTGAGGTACTCTGAGTCCCTTATCACCTCTATTATTAAGAAGTAATCCCCAAATGTTAGTATTTTTTATGCAAGTTGGTACAAAGGGGGTCTAAAAAAGGGGGTCTCCGAAATTCGGCCAATTTATTTTTCAAACAGAAGAGAAAATCTGTTTTAAAGCCAATCCGAAAAAATTGAACTGCCAAGCTGGTAACCAAATTACTATGGCTCTTTGGATTTTTACACTCCCTACACCACCGTTTTATTAACCCTACCCACACCGTTTTACAGAATATTATTGTAACCTTTAACATCATCCCAACAGGTATGGATACGCCCGAATTCAGCCTAGAAGCAAGTAATCAAATTAAATGAAGAACGTTCAGATGCTTCCAAAAATACGGTTTCAAATTTGTAGAAATCGGTTCATATTTTGATATGGCTTCCAACGCTACAGTTGGCAAATAAGTTTGAATTTTGGATCATAAAAACAAGATTCGACTGGAACAAAGTCTGTCATATATTTGTTTCGTATTCTAGTCCAGCAAAAAATTAATAAGGGTTACCAAAAGACCCACTAAAACCCATTTTCGGCCACTGCCACGCGGGCTTTGTAAAATTTTAGTTGTGTAATGTTAGTTATATCGGTTAAGACGATGAAAATTTTATATTTTTATTATTATTTATTTTTCGAGCAGAGCTTAACGATCTAAAAATGGCTGTGAAAAGGAAGAGCCAGCGAGATTTTTTTTGGTATAATTAATTTACAATTTTAAAATTTACTATTTTAACTTACTGCTATTTTTCTAACCTGCACTATCCTAAACATTGTTCCCCGTATCATCAAAAACATTGTCTTTTGGAGAGGTCACCAGCGAAATATACCCAAGTTCAGGTAAAGTGGAAAACTTCATTCCACCTTCGTCTCATGACGAACTTAACTCTGCACCGATGTTATATTAGAGCATTGTGCATGTGTCAAAATTGGTGCCACATTGTCCGCAAATTCCAAAAAAAATAAAAAACGAATGACTTGAGTACACCGAACCATCATCAACAGCAGAACAGAACTATGCGCTGAATACCACACAAAAGTTAAAAAAAAAAAAATGCAGAGACAAATGCTTCTGCCATAACATCCAGAAGACATTGAGAATGAAAATGATAAAGAAGAGACTCTTCAGTTCAGGTGAATATGTCATAGCAAGACCGTGTCTTTTTGCACAACAGTTGGGAAATATAATAGGAAGAGGTAGAGCAAGAAGAGTGCTGATGGCCAACACTATGTGTAGTCATCAGTTGGCTTAACTTGAGCTAAGGCGCTGCTCAAAACTCACACCTGCAGTCAGCATTGACAAAAGTAGAGGATGTCACTGGCATTTGAATGTGGCCAAGCAGCTTTGCAGGGGAACCTGTGACTTTGAGGGCGTGCGTAGGTGGGGGCGATTACTTCTGTTTTCTTTGCTTTGGTTGGGGGAGGTCTAGTCCGCTAACTCAATGAGGGTAAACAAATAAACGTGTAAAATATGTTAAGTGCTAGACTATTTCAGAATGTCTTCTGCTTCATTTCTAAGTTTCTTCTTTTTTGTACTTCGCCATTTGTTTTTCTTGCAGCGATAATCAAAATTATCTGATATTTCCATAAAAAAACTTGAAAGAATACCATCTATACTTTGTTGTCACCCCTTTCCTCCGTTCACCCAGAAGATTATGCGTATTTTCCAAGTAGTGGGTTACAATAGCTGTTGCATTGTTGCCATTGGGGGTTTGTCTTCGGAAAGCCTTGGCATTATTTAACGTAAATGACGTGGCGTTAAATGCAAACTAAATGGACGGGAAATTTTTCTATTTAGAAAAATTTCATTTATTTAATGGAATGTAAATATCTTCCCATTCTTATTTTGTTTTCTTGTTGAGAAAAAGGGGGAGAGCGATTTAATAGATTCTATAACTATGTCGAACTATATTCCTTTTAGTTTATTTTTTCTAATAAAAATTAGCAAGCTATGGGGAAGGTGGTGTTCAATGCATTGCTATAATTATTTGATGGAAATGACTGGAATGACCTTGTAGATGTTTTCATATGTCAAGCAAAATGAATGACCGTAATTTATTAGGCAAAGCAATACCATAGGCATTTTGAAGTAGAATATGTAAGGAAAGATAGAAGCAAATGTTTGTTTTAGAAATGTTGGGCTCAAATGGACTGCGAACCACCATATCTAATGGTAGGCAATTTGGCGAACTGTTAATAAACACAGTTATGCATCGAAGAAACCAATTGCACAAATGTCACTTATTATTAAAAATAATAATTTGAGAGCAGGTAATTGACCAAATAGGTCCACATACATTTTAAGGTTTATGTTAGAAGGGCCGACTTACTTAGGGGAGCAAACATTATTGGTATCAAGTTGCTGGTATTGGAAGACACAATTATATACAAAATCAATACATATTCCAAAATGGATTCGGGCATATTGTAGTGTTATAGGGTATCACATTGTCGGCCCCGCACGACTATAGCCTTTACTTACTTGTTTAATGTACGTCTATCTGATTTAATTATGCTGTCTTTCGAACTACAGAAACCTAAAATTTTGCACATATGTGTATTTTGTCAATAGGATGGTTAAATTTCAGCATATTCCCCATATAACTGTACCTCCACATATAACTGTTAACATTATTACAGTGACAGCTCATTATATTGTTTACAAGCGTACAAAAGCATTTTGGTGAGAATTTTCCAGAAAAAAAGGTACAAAAAAGGTATTGATGGAATTCAAGCGTGTTACTGTGATTTCTTTATATTTGGCTGGAAAACCACGAGTATCTATGGTTAGAGCACTTTAGCATTTGAATGTGAATAAATCTTTTGTGTTTCGTACTATCACTCGGTAGCGGATCCCGACGTCAAGGAAGTGGACGGAGCAACATCATCAGAAAAGTAAAGAAGAGACTTGAACGAAATCCGCGTCGCAGTGACCGAAAAATAGCTCATGAGCTGAACATATTGCAATATTGAAAAATCCTCTCAGGGTAAAGCCATTGAAATTCCAAAAAGTGCAAGAACTTGCACCGCAATAGAAAGACAATAGACCCATAGAGCTAAAGAGTTGCTTCGCTGAAAATGTCCACCTTTAATGCAGAAAATTATCGCGAAAATATTCTGGAGGATGTATGAAAGCCTTGGACACCCAAACATTTTGGCCGCAGACCTTGGACTTCCAGCAGGACCCAGCACCATCGCTCTGAGCACGCGCCAACCAAGATTGGTTACAAAATGAGGTTCCTCCCTTCTTTTCCAGCGCACAATGGCCATCAAAATCTCCGGATACCAATCCGTTAGACTATTGTGTCTGGAGTATTTTGGAAAGCAAGGTTGACACTAAAAAATACCAAAGTGTAGATAATCTCAAGCAAGCTCTTCGCCGGGAATGGGCCAAAATACCGCAGAGTAACATTCGGGCAGCGTATGACGGTTTCATTGGCCGTTTGAAGGCCATAATTCGGACCAAAGGTGACCAATTCGAACAAAGCTAAAATGCTATGATTTGCTAAAATTTGATGCTATTTCCGACATTTTTTGCTTTCATTCAATAATATTCAAAAATAAAACGTAAAAATTATGGCGTTCGACTTTGTTTCAGTTTTTTTTTAATCAGTCACGAAAAAACTCATTTTGTGTATGTTTGAATGTTCCTTATAGACTTGAACAATGCTGACCCGACGTTCCGGAAATTTTTATGGACAGAAATTTGGATGAATGGATAACTCCCACAAGCTTCCTTTTTGAAAAGCGCCTCATCTTACAAACAAAGAACGTATCGAAATTTGTATTGTATCAAAAATTTGAATACGATATTATGGATCTTTCGAACCTCTAGAGCAACAACGAAATAAAGATTTTTTTTGTTTTTAAATATTTTGCGATCCTCTCCAAAAACAATAGGCTATTTTCTGACATTAGCCACACCTCTATGCAAAATTTCGTGAGGATCGGGCCTTAATTGCGACCTGTGTCGATATGTTACATAATTTTTAACCCAATTATTCTTTTGATTCCTCGTGTCAGTAAAGACACAGAATATCTAAACATAATCACATTAATAACGATATTGAAGTCCATTATTACGGCACATATTCTAGATGTAAAAAATTGTTATAAGTAAATGATGATTGCAGTCATCATTAAAACTCGTGAAACTG
The DNA here is from genome assembly GCF_030504385.1 of Musca domestica. Taxonomy (NCBI): domain Eukaryota; kingdom Metazoa; phylum Arthropoda; class Insecta; order Diptera; family Muscidae; genus Musca; species Musca domestica. The sequence continues at coordinate 14,231,602 of NW_026712363.1, read as the reverse complement.
TCGAAAATTCAAGGTTTGCTACACTTTTCCAACAAGCCTCGTACGGCATGAATAAAAATCTATTCCATACATGACAATCAATATAATTTAGCATTTCTTGCAAAGTGTTAAAAGCCTGATGTGTAAATCCCAACCACACAACCAAATCCCAGTTGTCAATAAAGGATTTTCTATTGTCATCGACCATATCGACGGCAACATCATTAACGCTTAGCCTCTACAAATATTGCTAGTGGTTGGTCGTTGGGTTTTAGACGACAATGTTAAACTGTTCATGCAGACACATTTGACCGAATACACAACGACATCCGAATTGTGATGGAAAATATCAAAGAGAGTGTTACGTTTTTATCCATAATAATTATTTCTAAGGGCATGACTTATTTGACGACATTGCTGAGGGATTTGATAGGCAAGTGAAATGAAGCAGGCGATAATGCAAAATGCTCTGTTATAAAATGTCATGTTTGTACTGGTTGTGCATTGAGTTCTTAAATAAATACAAAAAAAAAAAAACAGTAAAGAAAGTCGGCCCCGCCCGACTTTATGATACCCTACACAACTTTGCTAATTTATTAGAGCTGCGCATAACAATTAAAAGTTTTTATGGGAGAATTCAATTACACACGCTATGATTAAAATTATAATTTAATGTTCAAAGGACTAAATATATCGAAGCATTTGTATCTTTTAAATTCGCACCTGTATTGCACATTTGGTGCACAATTAATTTGAAATCGGATAAAGATATATATGGAATCTATATCCAAATCTGAACTGAGCCCGGTAAAATTTGGCAAAGATATTTCTGAGCTGTATTTGATATATTTCCCTGAATATCGCTGTTACGGAGTGCATATTACGGCTGTGGGTAACAAATACAACAAATGGGATGGATAATATATATGGGAGCTATAGCAATATCTGAACCGACCTTCACCAAATTTGGCATACTAGCTTCTAAACTCAATTCAGTCGTATGTGCCAAATTCCATTCCATTTGGGCAAATATTAGACGTTTGGTGCACAATAAAATGTAAATTAGACGAAGTTATATATCGGAGCTATATATGGGAGCTATAGCTATATCTGAACCGATATTCACCAAACTTGACATACTAGCTTCTAGACTCATTTCGGTAGTAAGTGCCAAATTTCATCCAATTTGGGTAAATATTAGACGTTTGGTGCACAATCAAAGATAAATCGGACGAAGTTATATATGGGAGCTATATCCAAATCTGAACCGATCTCGATAAAATTTAACAAATGTATTTCTGAGCTGTATTTGATATATTTCCCTAAATATTGTTGTTGCAGAGTGCATATTACAGCTGCGGAGGACAAAAATAACAAATCGGATGAACAATATATATGGGAGCTATAGCTATATCTGAACCGATTTCGATCAAATTTGGCATACTTATTTTCAGGTCCAATCTGAGTGTACGTGCAAAATTCCATACTATTCGGATTGATATTACACGTTTGGTGCACAATAAAAGGCAAATCGGACGAAGATATATACGGGAGCTATATCTAAATTTTGACCGATTATCTCCAATTTCAATAGGGTTCGTCCTTGTGCCAAACAAATAATTTGTGCAAAATTTCATCTGGATAGGACAATAAATGCGAACTGTACTTTGTTTACAAAAATACATGGACAGACGGACAGACGGACGGACGGACGGACAGACGGACGGACGGACAGACGGACATGCATAAATCGACTCAGAAAGTGATTCTATGAAGGTTCTCAAAAGTAACTATGGGTCTATCTCGTTTCCTTCTCCATGTTACAAACAAATGCACATAGACATAATACCCTTACCACTATGTGGTGTAGGGTATAAAAAAAACAAGTAAAAGCTCCTGTAACAAAAGAATTTATTTGAAGTAGATAGTAGTAGTCACTCCATTTGGGCTGATATTAGCAACTATTTGCACAATAAACCTAAAACCGGATAAAGGATTTATACGGAGCTACATCCAAGTCTTAGCCGATCTCGATAAAATTTGGATGTACCAACATTTAGGAATTTTTGACAGATATTGGAGCTATATCCAAGTCTGTTCCAATCTTGATAACTTTTGGCAGAGGTATTTCCGAGCTCTAAAAGATATCTGATACCAAAATGTCATTGTTGCCGAATGTATATTACGAATGTGAGGGACTTAAAAACCAAATCGGATTAAATATATTTATGGGCGCTATAGCTTTATGTGAACCGATTTGCACCAAATTTGATGTACTTGCTTCTAGACTGAATTCGGTCGGATTTACCAAAATTCAAGACTATTGGACTGATTGGCGCACAATTAATCCGAAATCGGTTGATAATATATATAGGACCTATATCCACATTAACATTTCCGAGCTCTATAAGATATCTGGTACCAAATATCATTGTTGTGGAATGCATGCGTGAGGAGATGAAGCATATATATGGGAGCTATAGCTATATCTGAACCGATTTTCACCAAATTTAATGTACTTGCTTAGTAGACTGAATTCGGTCAAAAATTCCACAATTCAGGTCAATTAGACTGATATTTGCAATTTGCTACACAATGAACCCGAATTCGGTTAAGAATATATATGGGACCTATATCTAAATCTGAAACGATCTTGATAAAATTTGGTACACTTATTTTAAATCTGACAGAGGTATTTCTGGCCTGTACCTGATATCTGATACCAAATATCATTGTTGTCGAATGAATACTACGAATGCGAGGGGCTTAAACACCAAATCTTATGAAACATATATATGAAAGCTATAGCTATATCTGAACCGATTTTCCGAACCCAACCGAAATTTGATATACTTGCTTCTGGACTGAAGTCGGTCGGATGTGCCAAAATTCAGGTTATTTGGACTGATATTGGCTATTTTTTTTTTTTTTTTTGAAACATTTTTTGTTTTTGGACCTTTCCAATCCCTAAATATTTTGCGATCGTCTCCAAAACAATAGGCTTCAACCTCCACCTCGATTTTCGGTTTCGCGAGAATCGCCCATAATTGGGACCTGTAGCGTCATAAAAAATTAACATAGTCGACTCAGCTCTGAGTCCTATGTGCAGGACCAAAATTTAAAATTGTCACATAATTTTTGGGCCAATCAAACTTGTAATGCTCCCAATCATGATACACAATCATAGAATAACTTTCTGTGTCGATTAATGCATGTTCATTTGCCCGCCCGTCCTCTCTTTATCTATATATTTTTGTTACAAAGTTCAGGTCGCTCTTTCGTACGAGAATGATTTCGTAACTGTATCCAATTAAAAATACTATACTCGTTTATTCAATTCCATACAGTTGCTTCAAAGCCGAAGACAATGCATTTGTTTAAAAAACATAAATGAAAAAAAAAAAAACAAAAATTATCATAAACCAATTGTGAATAAAACCATCTTAAAAACAAGTAAAAGAGCTGTAAGTTCGGCCCGGCCGAACTTTTAATACCCTCCACCATTTGGTAAAAATTTGGCAATTTCCAAAAAAAGAAAATAAAAAAATAAAATCCGTTAAAATCTTAAAAATACCGAATGCCTATACGTCGACGTGGACCTGCATAGGCAACTTTTGTCATAAGTTATTACAATATTTTAATGCGAAACTTGAAGAAAAATCTGTTTATAATGTAGTTAAAATCATCAAAACACCGAATAAAGGGGGTACCGTTATATGGGGGCTATACGAAGACGTGGACCTGCACAGACAATTTTCTGGCATGGGCTGAAGTATTCATTACGAACTTCACATGCGAAATTTGAAGCAATCCCGGTAAATAATGTCGCTACATGGCCCATTTTCTGTTTTATGCTGCAGTATCCATTACGAATCTCAAATACCAAATTTGGGACGATTCCGTTAAATAATGTCACTAAAATCATCAAAATACCGAATATCGGGGGTTACCGTTATATAGGGGCTATACGAAGACGTGGACCTACACAGATTATTTTCTAGCTAAGGCTGTAGTATCCATTACGAACTTCAAATGCCAAATTTGAAACAATTCCGATGAATAATGTCGCTAAAATCATCAAAATACCGAATATCGGGAGGTACCGTTATATGGGGGCTATATGATAACTTAGACCTACATTGCCCATTTACGAACTTAACCTGCCTACTGGCAAAATATACATGTGTGCAAAATTTTAGCCTTCTATCTCAATTTGTTCGAAAGATAGCGTGATTACAACAGACAGACAGACAGACGGACACGGCTAAATCGTCTTAGAATTTTACGCTGATCAAGAATATATATACTTTGTTGGGTCTGACATGAGTATTTCGAAGAGTTACAAACGGAATGACAAAATTAATATACCCTCCATAGTATGGTGGAGGGTATAATAATAGTTTGCCCAGTATTTGCCTACATTCAAAAAACACATCCACTATTTGTAATCAACCTAGGATGCGTTCTTATTTCTTTATATATATTTCTTTTCATATTCCTCTATGGCGCTGTTGTTGTCCTCGTCATAAATACTGTCTGCAGCTGGTGCTTTTTTGAGTGGTCTAACACAAGGATTTCCTATGGACACTCCATTCAATCAATTGACTAAGTGTTACCTAGGATGATGTGAAATGAGTGCCAGTTGATGATGGCGTTTGTGGTGTGATGATGATGATGAGTACCAAGATGTGTGAGATTGGGAGAGTCAAATCAATGGAATTGAATTTGGATATGTCTTTTAACAGTGCTATCAATGTATTACATTGAATATTACTCACATACGTGCACACAAACATTTGTATTTACCGACTGGGTACGGGACATATTTGCATCCATAATCCGAATACATGTTAAGAAATTGTGGGTGGAACGGGTTATAGAAAATGTACTAAATTTTTAAACAAATAAAAAACGTATATTATTAGGGACATCCAATCTAAATTTCAAACGATTCTGTAAAAAAGTTGAAATGCCGAATATCAGACAGATGGGGCTACAGAAAAACGTTGACTTGTATAGAAATTGTACCATTATGTTATCAAAATGCTAAATTTTTTGTAATTCCGTCAGAAAATGTGGTTAAAATTGTCCAAATATCATACCTATGTAGACAATGAACTGTGACTACCGAATTTCATTCCAATAACATGGAAACTGAGGCTAAAATGATGCAAATGCCGAATATGGGAATGCACTATTATGTAGGGCCTATAGGAAAACATGAACCTATATAAAACATTTTCTGTCACAGGAAATATAATATATTATGAACTTCAAATACCGAATTTTAAGCTATTCCGCGAGAAATTGTTTCTAGAATTCTCAAAAATCCGGATATCGGGATGTACAGTTTTGCGGGGTGCTACACGAAAGCCCTGACTTATATTGACAATGTTCTGTCATTATTAACTCCAATTACCGCATTTAAAGCGACTAGACCAAAATCATCAAAATACCGACTACCTATATAGATAGTGTCATGCTAGGGCGAAGAAACTACTGTAAACTCCAAATTGTGAGTTTTGAACTATTCCATTAGAAAGTGCGTCTAATCTGAGGAGAATCCCGAATATGGGGGGTACAGTTTTATAGAGACTACAAGAAAACAAACACCAATATAGACAATGTTCCACCAGAGAAGGTAGAACCCATTATAATCTCCTAATACCGAATTTTAACCAATTCCGCTAGAAACTGTGGCTAAAGACGTCAAAATACCGAAAATGGGGAGGTATAATTATATGGGGGCTATACAAAGACGTTCACCGCTTATCTTCAAACTTAACCTGATTGCAGACAAAAAACAACTCTAATGCGAATTCAAAATAATATTTTAAAATGTAAGCTCCTGTGTATCTTTCGCTAAATATCGGAAATCTTATTATACACAACTACAGAATCTACATCAATGTAAAGATCAGAACTGGACATTACTTTTTTTTGGCAATAATTTGGCACTGACGTTTCACACGAAAGTTATGGTCCTTCTCACCTTCTATATATTATACGATGACCATCGAAAATGGAGGTCTTTATTAACTTTTATCAGATGTGGGATTACTCTAAGCGTGACTGTAGACCAACAGCAAAATAAGGAATAAAAACTATTTTGGTCGATTTTAATTTCTAAATATAGCCTCTTTTCTGGGCATATTCCTGAGACCGTCCACATTTCCATAGAATCGGATAGTAACCATAAGTCAATATTTCGAGATATTGCAAACTCTTGAGAGTCTTAGTAGAATCAATCTCTGAGTAGATGTCAGTACATGTCAGTCCGTCCGTCATAACATAATGAAGGTCGTATTTATCATCCGGTTGAGATGAAATTTTCCAAACAATATTTGTTTGGTCCCATATATCGTTAATCAAATTCGGGTTAATTGTGCACCAAAATTTCAATATCAGTCCACATGGTCTGAATTTTGGCAATTCCAACTGAATTCAGTCTAGAAACAAGTACATCAAATTTGGTGAAAATTGGTTCAGATATAGCTATAGGACTCATATATATCCCTCACATGCGTAATATGCACTCCACAACAATGATCTTTGGTACCAGATATCATATACAGCTCAGAAATAAGTGTTTGAAATGTTATCAAGATCGGATCAGATTTGGATATATCTCCCAAATATATTTTTATCCGATTTCAGGTTTATTTTGTACCAAATAGCCAATATCAACTCAAACAGACTGAATTTTGCACTTTCGACGGAATTAAGTCTAGAAGCAAGTAAATCAAATTTTGACAATCGGTTCAGATATAGCTATTGGTCCCATATACATGTTTCATCTGATTTGGTGTTAAAGTCCCCTAAAGTACCCCTCTTAAATTTTGTCGACATCTCTCTCGCCTTCTGTCTCTTTCTTTCCTTCTTTCAGATTTAGAATCTCTTCGTTTTACCACTTTGTAAGTGGTAATTTGTTTATAGGCCCAAAATTTTTTAACTACTACTAACTTGATTGATTGATCCGATATCTTCAAAATCCCTTTAACCGAAATGTTTAAATGGGCGAAGACATTTCTGCATTCTATGAATCTGAAATGTCTAAGTACCGTTCGAGCAATGTGATATTTTGACTGAAACATTATTGTGCATACCGATATATGTATACAGTTTTCATATCATCTACTTCCTACTCAAACGATTATAACGACGGAAACCCCTTAGCATAAGATGACCGAAATGAGCAGTTTTCATGTCATAACCCTCTGCATGGGAAAAAATAACCAAATGTACAACTCAAAACCAATCTATCAATCTTCATATTGGCAATTTGTCCATGGTGTGAAACGAGAAGAAAGTATCGAACCAAAAAAAAAAAAAGAAATGTACTCGAAGATGAATAGAAAAACGATTCGATTTCGTTTGTGGTTTAAAAATACAAAATTCTGTTCTGATTTGTTATGATTGTATTGAGTGTTAAGGATTTGTGTGTGTAAACACGAACTCACTCACACACACATGCAAAACACTTACATAGTATGCCTGGTTCATAGGTGATATACAAAAAATATAAAAGTCCTTATGTGTGGTGGCCAAAGGAGAGGAGGAGAGAAAGACACTGATGTGAGTAGGGAGCGTACACATGGTGATGACACCATGGAGGTAGTGATGGTGACAATGATGACCACAGCCAACACATTGTCAAAAGAAAGGGTTTTTACTTCATTTTGTGCAAAGATTTGATTGACTTTGCGGTTGAATGAATGTTATTTAGAAGCAAACCACAAAAACCTTGCATCTGAGCATATCCACCTTGACGGACGACAATTGCACCAACACACTCTTAACTTTTTGGTTTAGTGAAGAAGTGATGGTAGTTTTCCATTTAGTTCGAATGAAGAAAAAAAAAAACACCATCAAATTGTGTATGGTTGAAAGGATTATTGAGCGAGGTGGAGAGAGAGAGAAATTATTTTAAATTCACAATAAAACCCGGGTAGGGTATTTTCGAATAAATCAAAATAGAATAAATTGAAAGCAATTTGTGGGTTGATGATGATTTATAGAGAGATTACTAATAAAATAATTAAATTACAAAAATGGAATCTCTAATTGAAATATTCAATTTATGTTTGAATTATTCTTACTTACTTTGAGGAGGTTTCTTTGAAAATTTTACATCCATAATTTTTTTTAGAAAATAATAATTATATTTACCTGAAATGAAAGAAGAAGAATCAAGTATTAGTACGTGATAAAAGCATTTAATAAAAGCAATCAACTGCCGAAGGAAAACTCCAAAATATGTTCTAATTCAATACGAACAATTATTATTAATATGGAGTTTATGATTATAGGCTCTTGAAGTAAAGATTTCGTTCTTGTTAGGTTAGGCTGCTCAAAAAAATTTTGGGGTATTTCCATGTGTCAATATAGGTGTACATTATAAAACAAAATCCATAATCATGACCTCACTTTCAAAAATCAGTCGTTCATTGTCTGCCTTATTGTTTCTCAAGTTTTCTGCAAGAACATTTTTATGTGAGACAACCTTTAGGTATGGTTTACCTTTAACGATACAAATTTTAAACTATTTTACAAAAAAGACTGAATAAAGTGTATAAATTTGTGTCGCTCTGTTGAAATAGGCACAGGCGAGCCGACTTTATGGTACCCTACACCAATATGCATATTAGTAGCATTACCTGTACAAATAAACGTTTTTTATACCCTACACCACAGGGTATTATCTATTGGAGCATTTGTTTGTAACACGGAGAAGGAAGCGCAATAGATCCATAGCTACTTTTGAGGATTTTCATAGAATCACTTTCTGAGTCGTTTTATGCATGTCAGTCCGTCTGATCACATATTCTTGTGAACAAAATGCAGGTTGTATTTATTAATTAATTAAATTAATGAAATTTACAAAAGAATATTTGTTTGACCCAAGGACGAACCCTAATGAAATTGGTGATAATCGGATCAGATTTAGATAACCTCCCATATACCTTCAACCGATTTCGGATTAATTGTGCACCAAATGGCTTATATAAGTCCAAATGACCTGAAGTTTTGGCACAACCGACCGAATTCAGTCTAGAAACAAGTACATCAAATTTGGTGAACATCGGTTCAGATATAGCTATAGCTCCCATATATATGTTTCATCCAATTTGTTGACTTAAAACCTCACATTCGTTATATGCACTCCAGAAGAATGATACTTTGTATCAGATACAGCCCAGACATACCTCGGCCAATTTTATCAATATCGATTCAGATTTGGATAAAGCTTCCATATATATATCTTCAACCGATTTCGGGTTAATTGTGCATCAAATGGCAAATATCAATCCAAAAGTCCTGAATTTTGGTACAACCGACCGAATTCAGTCTAGAAGCAAGTACATCATATTTGGTGAAAATCGGTTCGGATATAGCTTAACTTCCATATGTACAGTGTGAGATGAAAAAACTGCAACAAACTGCCGACTGCTGTCATTTCTATGCCACTTGTCCAATGGCTGTTAAAATTGTCAGTGTCAGCCACCAAAAATCTCCGGATACCAATCCGTTGAACTATTGTGCCTGGAGTATTTTGGAAAGCAAGGTTGGCACTAAAAAATACAAAAGTGTCGATCACCTCAAGCAAGCGCTTCGCCGGGAATGGGTCAAAATACCGCAGAGCAACATTCGGGCAGCGTGTGACGGTTTCATTGGCCGTTTGAAGACCATAATTCGTGCCAAAGGTGACAAATAATGACTTATGTCAACTCAATCGGAGTGAATTTCGGGACGTATGTTTCCGTTTTGTGGAGCTCATCGCCGATATATATTTTTAATATATTCCTTCTCGAAGAGATATTATGCAAATTATAACCAAATTACAACTGCTCTAAAGTCAAATGTTTTATAGGTGGTATGAACTACTTCAAATAAATTATTTTATTACAGTTACTTTACTAAATATGCATAGTGGTGTAGGGTATCATATAGTTGGCCCCGACCGACTTTTGATTTTTCCTCACTGGTTTCTTGTTGGGAATTTTGTGATCGTCATTGATTTCCAGTAGGCAGATTAAGTAAGTAAATGGGCCCTGTTTCCCCATATAACTGTACCTTCCAATATTCGGTATTTGGATGATTTTAGGGACAATTTAGAACGGAATTGTTTAAATTTTCATATTTGAAGTTCATAATGGGTGCTATAACCTATAAACAAAAATTGTGTATGCAGGTCCACGTTTTCGTATATATTTTACCAGATGGATGAATCGACTTTATCTGTATTTCATCATAACCTAGATTCATCAAATATTATGATGTGTCAAGATAAAGTAAATCGTATATTCCACCTTCTCTCGGGGAGATATTTCATTTTTATATATTTGTTAATGTTTCCCTTTTGTGTGGGAGTACTACCAAGGGAAGATCAAACGATCATGATCAGCATAAAATTCTAACTCTAGTTTTCATTTTAAAATTGCCGCCTTTATGTTCAGCTTGAAAGGAATCGGATTTCACGATGATCTTGTGTTTAAAAAAATATTGGGATGTGTAAAATTTGAAGACAATAGGGCTCCCACTTCACATTTTATAAATATTGTGATTATTCCATATTTTGACAATTTGTAAGGGAGGTATTTGATGGAGCATTCCGCTATTGTCCATTTTCGCACCTGACATAGCACTGATAAAAATATTGGGAGTGGGTTTGCGTAAAATAGAATGATTCTGTTTCTATGAGATAAATTATTTTCTTTAAAAAATGTTGTCCTTTTGTGGGGGAGTTGCCAGAAGGACTGGACCGATATTGCATATCTCAAAACTCGATCTATGTTTGATAATAATATTACGATGTACCTAGTTTGGATCAAACGGATATTCCTTGGGTCCAAAACCGCTATTTCGATGAAGCACATTTTTGTCGTATGAAATGATATATACTCTCTGTAGCCATATGGCTGAGGGTATAAAAAAAGTAAAAGGACATTAAGTACGACCGGGCCGAACTTCTAATATCCTCCACCATTGGGTAAAGAAACCGGGGCTGAACTACAAATACCAATTTTTGGACAAATCCGTAGAAAAATGTGGCAAATCGCTACACGAGTAAGTGTTCAATAATTATACAATAAAATTAAATCAAACTATTTTATAGAGAATTGACTTCATATACATAGCTCTTCCTTAAATTCAACTGTTTTATATCCTTTGGGCATTTGTTTGTAACATGGAGAAGGAAACGAGATACACCTATAGTTCCTTTTGGTGATAAGCATAGAATCACATTTTGAGTCGATTTATGCATCTCCGTCCGTCTGTCCATGTTCCCATACATATCTTCAACCGATTTCGGGTTAATTGTACACCAAATGGCCAATATCAGCCCAAATGGCCTGAGTTTTTGAACTTCCGACGGAATTTAGCCCTGAAGCAAGTACTTCAAATTTGGTGAAAATCGGTTCATCAGATTTTCGTGTTTAAGTCCCTTACATTCGTTATATGCACTCCACAAGACTGATATTTAGAATAGCTCTCATATATATCTTCATCCGTGTGAATTTTGGCACTTTAACCGAATTTAGTATAGAAATAATTACATTAAATTAGGTGGAAATCGGTTCAGATATAGCTATAGCTCCCATATATATGTTTCATCCCTTAAAAATGTAATTTAGTACCAGATAATAGATTAAGCCCAGCAATACATGATTCCAATTTTATCAAGATCGGTTCAGATTTGGATATAGCTCCCCTATATATCTTCGTCCGATCTTAGGTTTCTTGTGCACCAAATGGCTAATTTCATTCCAAAGTGAGTGAAATGTTTCACTTCCAAGTCAATTCATTCAAGAAGTTAATACTTAAAATTTGTTGAAAATCGCTTCAGATATAGATATCTTCAGATATGGTGTTTAAATCTCCAACTTTCGGAATATACACTCTACCATAATCATATTTTGTACCAGATATCTCATAGAGCTCAGAAAGGCCCAATATAAATCTGTCTTTTACGAGAGCTCTACTAAATATGCATAGAAGTGCTTTACTGCTTTTGTTACTGCATTTTTTTTTTTTTTTTGAGAACATTTACCACCCCATCGCAATAATTGTCTTGTTAGGTGTTCTGTATTGCTGGCAACATCATTAGTTAGCCAAAGTAATTAAAAAGTTTTTTTTTCCAGTTTTTATGTGTCACACTGACAATTACTGCGACTGCTGCAGGTTCTTGCAGTCAGAGGTAGAGGGTTTTAAGTATAAAGTGTCATATTTTCCAAGCCAACTACCGCTGAGTGAAAAACGACAACTTTATCGTGTAATTTTCTCAGTTACACTCCATAGCTTGACATCAATCAAGAGAACATAAAAGAAATTGAAGAAAATTATGACGCATACCCCGTTTTTTAAACTTTCTAACTAACAAAGCACCAACTGAATTCAAGGAGAGGAACTAGAAGCAACAGCAGCTACAACTTACGCTAATTTATAATGACAACATTGTAATCAATTTTTTTTTTGCTGTATTTTTTTTTCTCCCGTTTGCATTTTCAGTGGAGTGTCAGTAACAATATGAACGCACTTGAACAAAAAGAATATCAGTATTAAAATAATATGATAGAGGGGAAAAACTATTGTTCAGGGGATTTAAATGTTAAGTAGATATGCATAAAATGTAAATAAAGTTCGTAAAACAAAACTAACAAACCAAGGACATTTAGCTTTTTTAGAAAAAGGGTCCCAAATTCCATTAGAAGTGAAGGTGAAACATCATCTTCCTCTGTTCTGCAAATCACTTCATAATTTTCATTTTTTATTAAATTGAAAAATATGTTGTACCATGAAATCCCCTTTCCCCTTAAATTGCAAACTACCCCACTCTGACATGTCAAAAACTTTGTCCAATGTTGAGGGTTGGTGTTTTTCTGAGTTTTATTTTGACGCTGATATTAGCGTCCTTCGAAATGCACAACGGAACACCTGATGCTTAAAAGTCATACATCATTGTTGTTTACATTACATTTTATGTATGCACCCTTTTTGCTGTTATTAGTTTTATTTTAGAAGCAAAACAAGTACGTAAATATAAAACATGCATAGTCATAGTTTTATAATAAAATTTGTTTAGATAACATGAGTTGCACTGTTTTGCGGGGTGACAGTGAAGTGTAACAGTATATTTGCTGTCCAAATTATTAGGAGGCCAATTTTACAAAAGATTTGTACTGAAAAGGTACTAAAACCTGTGTTATGCAGTAATAATTCGAATTATAAAGGGTACTAAAACAACTATATTGACTCTAAATTTTATACTATCAGAGTAAGCATCTTAAAATATCGCATGTAGGTAGGTTGCACAGTGGTTCCACATGTATGGGAAGTTTTGACAAAAATGTCTCTTTATAACTAACTGATCTGTTTTTTAGGGAAGCTTTATTATAAGTAACAAGTAAAAAAGCCGTAAGTTCGGCAGGGCCGAACTTTTAATACCGTTCACCATTTGGAACGAATTTGGCACTGTTCAAAAAAATAAAATCCGTTAAAAATTCTGTTAAAATCTTAAAAATACCGAATGTAGCCTTCATATTATGCTCTATACGACGACTTTTGCCATAAGCCATTACATTACATTCAAATGCGAAACTTGACTAAAAATCGGTCAATAATGTAGCTATAACCATCAAAATACAGAATACAGGAGATACCCTTATGTGTTGGCTATACCAAAACTTGGATCTGCACAGACAATTTTAGGACATAGGCTGTAGTATCCATTACGAACTTCAACTATCAAATTGGAAACAATTCCTGTGAATAATGTCGCTAAAATTATCAAAGTAACGAATATCGGGTGGTACCGTTATTTGAGGGCTATACGAAGACGTGGACCTGCACAGACAATTTTCTGTTACGAATATACGAATAATAATAATATAATACGAACTTTAAATACGAAATTTGAAAATTTTCCGGTGAATAATGTCGCTAAAATCATCAAAATACCGGAAAAAGGGAGGTACCGTTCTATGGGGGCTATATAAAAACGTGGACCTACATGTCCCATTTTCAATACCAAAAGTAAAATTTTATCAGCCTACTTCATTTCGTTCGGAAGCTAGAGTGATTTCCACAGACAGACGGACAGCGCTAAACCGACATAGAATTTTATGCTGATCACGAATATATACACTGGTGGCCAAAACTAATCCAACTGAACTTACAAGGAGAATGAATACCCTGTAACTTTTTTAAAAATTTAGAAAAGGAGAGACTTTTTCTAGTTTTAAATTAAGCACTCTATTCACTTTTTAAAAACTTAAAACAGAAAAATCAAAATTCATAAAGAATAATGTACGGTAAAGTCAACTAACCCGATTTTGGCTTGGACGAAACTAAAGCAACTCTGTTGTACATTCATATGATCGCAACAATTTCAGTTGTTTTTAATTTCATTTTTATCGCTTTTTGCTTCCTTCAACAATTTCGCTTGTCATAAATCATTTTTGAGAAGTTTTTTTTTTTTTAAACAGCACGTGTTTGTTTTCGTTTTATAAGTACTGCCCAACAAAGTTTAAAAATGGCTAGAAGCAAATACAGTACATGAATAAAACAACAAATTATCAGTTACTGTAAAACCAGCTATCGCAGAAAATGATTTCCGGAAAATATTTCTGAGATTTTTCGTATACTTAGTCGGTTTTATCAAACTGGATCAGTAGTAACAGTCTATAACGGATGAATGCCCTAAAAAGCTTCAGCCCATATTAATCAACAAATTGTGAGAGAAATAAGAAGACAACAATTTAAGAGTTAAACTAAATTAGTGAGAGAGCTATCATTGAATATAAGCTCGAGATCAGTGCGTAGACGAGTAGTGGCAGCTGTTCTGCATGCCCGTAAGCCATCAAAAAAAGCCATTTATATCTGAAAAAATCGGCTTTCGGAAACAATATCCAGCTCAGTGGAAACAAATTTAATTCTGGGATGAGTCTACGGTTAATATTAAAGGCTCAGATATGAAAAATTTTACGGTGAGAAGACAAAAAAATGAAAGACTAAAGCTGCAGTGTTGCAAGGGTACAGTGTTTATACCCTACAACACATAGTGGCAAGGGTATTATGTCTTTGTGCATTTGTTTGTAACATGGAGAAGGAGGATCTCCATAGAATCACTTTCTGGATGATTTATGCATGTCAGTCCGTCTGTCCATGTATTCTTGTGAACAAAATGCAGGTCGCATTTATTATCCGATTGAGATGAAATTTTCCAAACATAATTTGTTTGGCCAAGGACGAACCCTATTGAAATTGGAGATAATCGGTAAAAATTTAGATATAACTCCCATATATATCTTCGTCCGATTTGCCTTTTATTGTGCACCAAACGTCTAATATCAGCCCGAATCGTATGGAATTTTGCACATATAACCAAATTAGGCCTGAGAATAAGTATGCCAAATTTGATCGAAATCGGTTCACATATGCTATAGCTATATATGAACCGATTATTGTTCATCCGATTTGTTATTTTTGTCATCCGCAGCCGTAATATGCAATCTGTAACAACAATATTTGGGGAAATATATCAAATGCAGCTCAGAAATACCTTTGCTAAATTTTATCGAGATCGGTTCAGATTTGGATATAGCTCCCATATATACCTGCGTCCGATTTACCTTTTATTGTGCACCAAACGTCTAATATTTACAAATGGAATGGAATTTGGTACATACGACCGCATTGAGTCTAGAAGGTAGTATGCCAAATTTGGTGAAGATCGGTTCAGATATAGCTATAGCTCCCATATAAATTGTTCATCCGATTTGTTGTATTTGTTACACACAGCCGTATTATGCACTCTGTAACAACGATGTTCAGGGAAATATATCAAATACAGCTCAGAAATATCTTTGCCAAATTTTATCGAAATTGGTACAGATTTGGATATGGTTCCCATATATATCTTTATCTGATTTCAAATTCATTTTGCACCAAATGGACAATGCAAGTCCGAATTTAAAAATACAAATGCTTCGGCATATTTTGTCCTTTGAACTTTAAATTATAATTATAATCACAGCGTGTATGATTGAATTCTCTCATAAGAACTTTTAATTGTTATGTGGAGCTCTACTAAATTACCAAAGTGGTGTAGGGTATCATAAAGTCGGCCCCGCCCGACTTTAGGACTTTCTGGTTTTCTTTCTATGGACTTGGGACTATCCATGAAATAAAGGAAGTTCTGAATCGGTTTATTTACAAAGGTGTGTTGGAGATCACGTTGTTCCCTTTCTCCGAGGAAAATATTCGGCTTATTTTGGTGTTTCAGTATGTCAATGATCACATGCATTAAAAATTTGTTAAAGATTGGTTACGGGAGTCAAATATCGATGTTTGTTCATGCCCGGCACAATCACCTAAACCCCATAGAAAACCTTTGGAGTATCGTGGACAAGAAGGTCAAGAGAGATTCGGAAAAAAATAAACACAACATTTTCCAAAGAATTCAGGGTGCCTTGGAAAGCATACCCAAGGATGAACGTGTTATAGATTCAATGCCTCGTAGGTGTGCAGCTGCTATAAAAAATAATGGTTCTGATATCGACTGCTAGCCAAAACTTATTTATTTTAAAGTAATAAATCAAAAAGATGGTTTAGTTTTGACCAAGCAAAAATTGGGTGGATTTAAGTTTCCCATATATTATTTTGCATTCAAACTTATTTTCGTATTTTTATTTTTTAGCTTTTTAAAAGGGAACAGAGTATCTCATTTAAAAGTGGAAAAATACTTACGATTTGTTTATTTTTTGTAAGTTACAGGGTATTTATTGTCTTTGCGATTTCAGTTGCTTAAGTTTTGGCCACCAGTGTATATAATTTGTGGGGTCTAAAATTTATAATTCGAGGTGTTACAAACGAAATGACAAATTTAATATACCCTCCATACTATGGTGGAGGGTAAATAATATCCAAATTCAACACATAATGACAATACAATAACAAAATTGTGTATGTGGAACGAAATCGAGTGCAGTGACTCTCTGGAAATGACAAACATGTTAAAAAGCAGTAAGTTCGACCGAGCCGAAATTTGAATATCCTCCACCATTTGGAATGAATTTGAAAATTTTCAAAAAATAAAATCCTTAAAATATTCTGTTAAAATTTTAAAAATACCAAATATAGCCGTTATTATGGGGTCTATACGACGTGGACCTACATAGGCATTGTTTGTCATAAGCCATTACCATATTCAAATTCGAAACTTGAAATAAACGGTAGCTAAAATCATCAAAATATCGTATATAAGGAGGTACCGTTATATCGGAGCTGTGGTAAGACATGGACCTGCATAGTCAATTTTCTGTTACAGGCTGTAGCATCCATTACGAACTTCAAATACCAAATTTTAAATTATTTCCGGGAAAAAGGTCGCTAAAATTGTCAAAATACCGCATATAGGGAGGTACTGATATATTGGGGTATACGAAGAGCCTATACGAAGAGCTGGACCTGCATAGACAATTTTCTCTCACAGGCTATAGTTTCCATTACGAACTCTAAATACGTAAATTGAAAAAATTCCGGGGAATTATGACGCTAAAATCATTAAAATACCGAATATTGGGAGGTACCGTTATTCGGGGGCAATACGAAGACGTGGACCTACACAAACAATTTTCTGCCTTAGGGTGTAGTATCCATTTCGAACTTCAAATACCAAATTAAAAACAATTCCGGTGAATAATGTCACTAAAATCATCAAAATACCGAATGTAGGGAGGTACCGTTATATGGCGGCTATACGAAGACGTGGATCTGCACAGACAATTTTCTGTCTTAGGGTGTAGTATCCATTTCGAACTTTAAATACCAAATTTGAAACAATTCGGGTGAATAATGTCGCTAAAATCATCAAAATACCGAATATCGTGAGGTACTGTTATATGGGGGATCTATGAAAACGTGGACCTACATGGCCCATTTACGAACTTAACCTGCCTACTGGAAAAATAAACATGTGTGCAAAACTTTAGCTTTCTATCTTAATTCGTTCGAAAGATACCGTGATTACAATAGACAGACGGACAGACAGACGGACATCGCTAAATCGACTTCGAATTTTACGCTGATCAAGAATATATATATTTTGTTGGGTCTGACATGAGTATTTCGAGGAGTTACAAATGGAATGACGAACTTAATGTACCCTCCATACTATGTATGGTGGAGGGTATAAAAACTGTAGGTCTATATGGTTTCCTAATGCACTTTATAAACCATTGCACTAACTCATGATACGCTGTACCACAGTGCGGCGTAATTTATAAAAATTGGATTTTTAAGACCATAGTACCTCTTTGTGACCCCCAAATACTGTGACAAATATTAGTGTCATTAGTATAGCGAGAGAATCGAACCACATAAACATAACTAATGCAGTTTCGTTTATGTGAGCACATACAACAGAACGCCCCAAATTGTCTCACATGTAAAATAAACCTGAATATGTCAACATTACAATACTGATGGATGTTCAGGTCGACGGTTGGATACATGCAAATGTTATACGCAGTATGATACCAAAATGAGAATTAAATGGAGGCAATGATAAAGCCGTTTGTTTGTTTCATAACAACAAGCACAGTCAAGAAAGCAGCTCAAAATTGTAGCAACTACCAGACTGGCAGACAGATAATGCAACAACGTGCATGTTTGGGCAAGAAGCTAAAACTTGTTGGTCTTTATGCGCTAGAAACACAAGATGTAAGGACAGACTTAAGGCAATAAGAAGAAAACAAAATTGTAATGCATTTAAGAGAAATTTAATGCATTTGCCACATGCATTAATCACTTTTGATGCTTAACAGTCAAAAGCGCCGGCATTGATAGAGAGAAGACTATGAAGAGGGAGCGGAAAATACAATAACAACCACCCACACACATTTTTACACAATAGAAGAAAATGCAAGAGCCAAGCCAAAGCTATTCCATGTGGCATATCTTATTGCTACCCAAGCGCGTTATGTTGGCTGCTGATCATGGCGGGCAGCTCACGCAGAGAATGTGAGATTTCGAGGACGCAGTGCAGTGCAGTAATAACACCGACAGCCAGGGACACATACCATGGGGCCGTGTCATCAACAGCATACGAAAGTATCACTCTTGTTTTTTAACCCACCAAACGAACGGTAGCTCGGGATATTTTTCTCTCCCATGGCCCATGGTTACGCTGTTGCTATTTTGGCTGCTTGCTTGCTTGTCTGATGCTGCCTGGCGTTGATGTTGTTCTTGTTGTCTTTAGTATGAGTGGAAAACGTGCTTGGACTGCCAGAGTGCATGATGGGTTGCCACTATGGTTGTTGGGTCGTTGGATTATACGAGTGGGGTGTTGAATGTTTTCATTATCCACACTCCAGCCAGGACACGATTTTCCCACTCTGTTGAACGAGTCAGTCAGCCAACCAGCCAGTGCTCACTCCATTCGCATGTGAGAGCCGCGGCGATCCGTGTACGTGGTATTGGCCGGGGTGGTGGTTATTGTTTGTGACCGCAGGGTGCATTTTTGTTACATGATAAAAATTGCAATTTCATTTTTATGTTCCACTATACCCCACAAGCCTATCCACCTCCCTCCCTACCTCCCATCAATGGTCACTCCATCGTCCCTTGGTCATATTATCCTCGTATATTCGTAGGCAAAAATATCGAAATGTGAGAAAAACATTTCGGTTACACATGAAAGGATTTAATGATGTTTGATGTCACTTTCGGTCCTTGAAGCCAAGAAACGCTCACTGTTATAATGAATGAATGAATGAACAAGCGAACAGGCAAATCAACTGACGAATGGAAAATATAATTTTTTGCTGTGTCGAATGTAATTAATGTTGGAAATCAAGCAATGAGCCGCAGACTCCTCTCCCTCTCTTTATGCAATAACCATCAACCAAGGACTTGTTCTCTTTATTGCCCAAGCTTGGCCTGTGTCATGGGCAGACAGAAACAAACCAAGGGCTTAAAGGATTATTTTGTAATATTCAAACGTACAGGAGAGCTTTTTGCTTTCGTTTGAAATGTGATTTCCCCATGGAAAATTGAGTTTGTTACAAGTTATTGTCTGCGAGAAAATAATTAGAACACGTGATTACAAAATGTGACAAAACAGTTTGTATTTTTATTTTGGATATGTCTCAGATTTTCGGGCGCGTGTTACTGAGATGAAACAGTTTTTTTTTTCTATCTGAACGAAAATGAATGTATCGAGTTTAAATAACGAAATTTAAAATATATGTACGCTTCCAATCAGGTCTTTAGAGGCAATTTTTTATATCCACTACATAATGGTTCAGATACTTTTACCAAATCCTAGCAAGTATGTCATCTAGAAACTGTTGTTACATGTTTACCTTAAAGTTAGAACTAGAACCCATTATGACCCACAAATAACAATTTTTAGACAAATCCGTGAAAAAATTTGGCAAAAATACCGAATATCGGGAGGTAGCTTTATATGGGGGCTATACCAAAAGGTGGACCTATATATGCAATGTCTCGCCACCGGAGCTGGAACCCATTATGACCAAAAAATACCAATTTTTAGACAAATCTGAGAAAAAATGTGGGAAAAAATTAAAATACCAAATGTCGGGAGGTACCTTTATATGGGGGCTATACCAAAACGTGGACCTATACATGCAATGTTTTGCCACACGCACAGGGACCCGTTATGAACTACAAATACCAATTTTCAGACAAATCCGTGAAAAAATGTGGCATAAATCGTCAAATTACCGAATATCGGGAGGTACCGTTATATGGGGACTATACCAGAACGTGGACCGATATATCTCATTTTCAATACCAACCATCCTAGACACAACACAAATTGCTCTGCGTCAAATAATGTGGGCTGTATCGTGATTTCAACAGACAGGCAGACAGACGGACATCGTTAAATCGACTTAGAATTTTATGCTGATTATGAAAATATATACTTTATGGGGTCTACGACGAATATTTAAGGATGTTACAAACGGAATGACAAAGTTAATATACCCTCTTTTCCAAGGTGGAGGGTATAACAAGTTAAAAAGTATCAGTCGGTTATGCCGACAGATGTATACCATCAGCCAATGTTCGTCGACTTGAGCTATGATTACTCAAAATGGAGAGAGGTTCCTAAAGAGTGGGCCAATATTGTTCATTTCGTATCTGACCTAAGTCCAACATAAATATTACAACGTGTCAGAATTGGACTATAATAAATAGATTTGGGCTGAGGTGGACCTAAGTATTCCACTTAATCTGATTAGGAAAAATTTAAATAACATCGAAATCGAATTCTACGTGAATAATTGTTAATCAAAAGTTTAACCCTTTGTGGGTGGACACTGGACTGATAAATTCCATTATTGATGGAATTTGCTGATATTCTCGGTATTCGCACTATGCCTAGCACTGCTAAAATATTAAGATTTGCAAATTTTGCCCATAATGGGATGATCTTTTCTTATTTATTTTCTTTGAAAATTTTGACCTTTTGTGGGGGAGATACCGAAAGGTATGGGGGAGATACCGAAAGGTATGGGGGAGATACCAAAAGATGAGCGATGTTGCCCATCATCGAATTCGATTTAAGTTTGACAATAATATAACGATATACCAAGTTAGGACCAAAGCTGATACTTCCTTCAAGAGTTCTCGTGCGTACCAGCCAGTCAGCCGAATGTCCTGAAACGAATTTAGTCCAAGGAGACCTAGGGTCGATGAGGCACCGTTTGACCGTATAAAATGGTGTATACGCTCTGTAACCATATGGCTGAGGGTATAATGAAACAATGACGGTATATCGGCCTACATTTTCGTATACCCCCATATTGCGGTACATCAGGTGGTACCGTATTTCGTACATTGATGGGTTTAGTCACATTTTTTCACTGTGTTTAGTGTTTGTAGTGGGTTTTACCTCCGGGGACATAATGTTGTCTATATACGTTCACGTTTTAATATAGTACCTATGTTACGGTACCTCCCGATATTCCAGATTTTGATGAGGTTAACAAGCTTTTTCCATGATTTCTTAAATTTGGTATCAACCAATCGCAATAGAAAACAACAATTGGAAAGGTTAACACTATAAGTATACGAAAAGTAATGAAATTTACTACATTTGGTACATTTTCATTTCATGGTACATCATGTCAATTATTAGAGCTAAAAATTTGAAATTAGAATGGAAATCAATGTTGAAGAGTAGAGTTGATGTAAGGAGGTAGTTTTGGAAGGGTACATTTTCGATGTGGGTAAACCGATATATCTGGAATTCTGAAATTTAGAAATAAGATTATTATTGCATTCTAGGATTGATGTAGTTTTGGAAAAGTGTACTAAGTTTTGGGGTCCCTGTTGGTGGTAGGTTAGTTGTAAAAAGGTGGTTTTGAAAATATGTCCTACAAGTGCACTAAAAGTACTAAATAGTACTATATTTGGCATTAGGCGAACATGAAGTGTTTGCAGTTTGAAATTTTGTATTCTACTAAATTGAACTAAATTTGGTATTAGGGAAAGGTATAAACGTGCAATCCAGAAATTTTACATGGATGTCACTGTTGATGTTTTAGGTTACGTTTTGGTGGTGGTTACGTTTTGGTAATGCGTCAAATAGTTGTGAGAAAAATACTGTATGGCATATACTGTATATTTGGTATTGGGTAAGGGGACAAAGCTGATTGTATCCGTGTTTGAGATATGATGGTGGTTTTGGAAATGTTTACAATAACTGTACGAAAAGTACTAATTTGTACTAAATTTGGTATTGAGATTAGAGTTTAAATTATGAAATTTGATTTGAATGTCACTGTTGGCGTCTCTGGTTGAGAGAAGGAACTGGTTTTGGAAAATTTTGTCCAAGAATCGATGAACTAATTGTGCATTTTCAATACTAAAATGAACTTGCGGAATCAAACATTTTAATTGGTAGAAACATTCTTACAAAATATATTGATTATTGGTCAGGATTTTCAATTGAAACGGTAGTATATTGAAGGTCTTACATTATATGTTTAAATTACTATATAAATATATGTCCAAACCAATAGGAGAAGGTCTATAGCTTTTACAGTCATAATTTGAAACATTTAAGTTGTAATTCATAATATTTAATTTGTAATTCGAATGACGCCATTTGTAACTCCAATTCTTGCCTTTGCAATTTGTGTCATTGCAATTGTAATTGAAATTGTTTCATTTGAAATTGGAATTATTCCAGTTATTATTCGAATCATTACATTTGAAATTCGAGTACAAAAATACTTGAAAAATAGGTGGTTTAAATTTTTGTATTTTTACAGGTTAAGATAAAAAAACTGCAATAAAGTCAAACGCCATAATTTTTACATTTTTAAAATTTTATTGAATGGAGGCAAAAAATGTCGAAAATAGCATAAAAATTTAGAATAAGGTTAGATTTGTTCGAATTGATCCCCTTTGGCACGAAATTATGAACGGCCAATGAATCCGTCACACGCTACCCATATTTTGCTCTGCGGTGTTTTGGCCCATTCCCGGCGAAGCCCGTGCTTGAGGTGATCGACTCTTTGGATTGGTATCCGGAGATTTAGGAGGTGAAATGAAGCGAGGAATCTCATTTTGTAATGGAATATTGCGATACATGCAGCTCACGAGCCATTTTTAGGCCACTGCGACGCGATTTTAGGCCACTGCGTTTCGATCAAGTCCCTTCTTTACATTTCGAACCATTTCTGCTGATGTTGCTGTTGTCTTCCGTCCACTTCCTTGACGTCGGGCTACCCTACCAGTATCACGGTAACGAGCGATGGTACGAGATACAAAAGATTTATTCACATTTAAATGCTGGAGTGCTCTAACGATAGCCACTTGTGGTTTTCCAGCCAAATATAACGAAGTCACACTATCACGCTTGAATTCCATCACGAATAACTTTTATTTCTGAAAAATTCTCACAAAAATGCTTTTGTACGCTTGTAAGCAATATTATGAGCTGTCACTGGAATAATTTCGACAGCTGTCGAACGAGTGGTTTAGAAATGACAGCAGTCTGAATTTGTTGATCTAGTTGATCGAATGTGCGAAAATTCATTATATTTGGACGAATATTACACATATGGCGCAAAATAAAATTAAAATCCGACGAAAATATATATGAGAGTTATATCTAAATCCGACCCGATATTTACCAAATTTTTTAGATGTACTTCTGGACTAATCGTGGCAGCATGAAGATGATCGCATAATATTTAGGGGTTGAAATGGACCAAAAACTGAAAAATTGTCTGATTATGCAGTTGCTCTACAGGTCGCAATTATACACCACTCGACGCCGACGTTAGCATGGGGCCAGAGCATAGGGCTGGGCTGAAGTCTTCGAATTTTGATGGTCATCGGGTAATATTTAGTGGATGAAATAGACCATAACATTTGTGTTAAATAAAAGTCAACTTTTCCATTAAACCGCGAATATTTTTAATTCCGGCGAAATCACAAATAAACAAAAAGGTCAATTCTGACCGTTACATAGATACCGATAGTAAATATATATATATATATATATATATATATATATATATATATATATATATATATATATATATATATATATATATATATATATATATATGTTACTTAGAATGCTTAAATCTCAAGAATAAAATAACTTCTGGGGAGAATATCCCAGATAAAAAACAAGGGGACTGATGAGGATTGGTGGCTCTTTCCGAAACCTAGGTATTCCTTACCTTACAGTACCATCGTTCTCCACTAATAAACAAACGTTGTTTTTATAAAAACAACTATAAAGTGATAAAGCCTGACCATTTTGCAACAACAAGATATCTGCAATATATTTCGGGGTTGAAATGGACAAAAGATAGAAAAAAATTCCTGAGTGCTAAGGATAATATCTGAGCAGTACTCCGTGACATAATTTCAAAATCAAAATCTTCCAAAATGGATTTGGACATGAGGGGGCTTCTAACATATTGTGTTGTAGGGTATCACATGGTCGGCCCCGTACAGCTATATCCTTTGCTTGTTTGTTTTTTTTTATTGAATAATACATACTTCACAAAAATGGCTTACTGGCGTAGAGTGTTATGTAAATTTTTTTGATTATGTAAACCAATCTTCACGAATGCAACTAGTTTTGAACCCCTCCTACCGGATGTAGTTGCAGTTCTGAATGCGACAATGACTTAAAATCACTCTGAGAAGACAAAACTTTCCCTAGAATATTGATATCCGCCATATGTTATCTAAACAAATATTCTCTCCGTTTTTGTCCAATATTCTCAATGCATAATATCATCCGTTAATTTTCCAAAGCCAAGAATTTGCACAATTTTTCTTTCCCTAAAACTTAATTTCAAATAGGGTTACATATGTTTTCAGACCATTTGCAAAATTTTAACTTTCCCCGTAACCGTATTTAACAGTTTCCCCACATGATGTTGTGAAAATGATGAGGCGAAAACATGAAACCAATCATCCACATTGCAAATGCAAAAAAAATGAATTTATGAGACAAACTCATAAATTTTCGTTTGACGCATCAAAAATCACTTAAATAAACGACGTGATGCAAGAAGCACAGGCAGCAGAACTTTTACAAACAGTCCTTGGCCACAGGCATCGTAATACATTGCAACCCCAGGCCGGCCCGTACACCCTCACGCATATCCATCAATATGGGTAAACAATATTGGAACATGACATAAACATAAATGCAACAAAATATCAGAATCATCATCATCATCGTCATCACCGTCATCCATCTGAATATTGAAGGTTGCTGTTCCAACTATGGCAACATGGCAGCATCATCATATGCTAAAATCCACACACACACACACACTCACATGTGTATGTGTGCCTTACTCCACCATCCATAACCATCATTTTCATCGTCGCTATTAATATTTGCAAAGTTTTATGTTTGCTTCTTTGAAATTGATAAACTTGCTCATGCTCACATTGATATCGCACACATTATTCGGCTCTCTCTTTTGCGTTGGCTGTAAATCTATGTTGCAGCACGTTCAAATTTTTCTTTGGAAAAAATAATTTGTGGGGTGTGGGTGGGTTTGAATATTGACATGAAACATGGTACGGATCGATGCATGAATATTTCTTTTGTTTAATGCACAAACGTGCAGTAATGCAGGAAGATTTCTTGATTTTTGCAGTGTTCAAGACGAAAACTTTTTTCTGTTCTATTAAAAGAAATATTACAATGACATCTGTTAAATCAAAGGAGAAAAAATATCAATCCGGAAGAACTGCGGATATTTTTTTTTTTTTTAATTTTTTTATAGACCAAGTAAAAACATTAAGTTCCGCCGAGTCGAACTTTTAATACCCTCCACATTTGGATGGAACTTGAAACATTAAAAACAAAATCCGTCGAAAAATACCTCTAGAATGAAAACGTTTACGTTTACGATTGCGAACTCTAAATAAGAAATTTGAAGCAATTGCGGTAAATAATGTCGCTAATGTCATTAAAATACATAATAAAGGGAAGTACCGTCGTATGTGAGCTATACGAAGATGTGGGTCGCTGTTCGCACTACGAACACCCAATACGAAATCAGAAATAATTCCGTTGAATAATGTCGTTTAAATCATCAAAATACCGAATATCGCGAGGTATCGTTATATGGGAGCTGTACGAAGACGTGAACTGCAATTTTTTGGTCAAATACTGCAGTAACCATTAAGTCCTTCAAATACGAAATTTTTAACAAGTTCGGTGCATAATGTCGCTTGAACCATCAAAAATACCGAAAATAAGGGGGTCTCGTTATATACGAAGCGTCGTCCTGTTTACACAAGTTTCGGTTATAGGTTTTAGTACCCATTACGAATTTCAAATACGAAATTGGAAAGAATTGTGGCGAATAATGTTGCTAAAATCATTAAAATATTGAATATTGGGGAGTTGCCATTCTATGGGAGCAATACGAAGAGAAACATACTGTTTTGCAAGGCCTCAAAGCGATGTGATGGTCAACTGAATTGGCTTAGCCTCCTTGAGTCTATCTTTCTTATTTTAAGAAAAAATATCCATTAGGAACCAGTAAAGAAAGTCTTAAAGTCGGGCGGGGCCGACTTTACGATACCCTACACCACTTTGCTAATTAAGTAGAGCTCCACATAACAAATAAAAGTTTTTATGGGAGAATTCAATCATACACGCTATGATTATAATTATAATTTAAAGTTCAAAGGATTAAATATGCCGAAGCATTTGTATCTTTTAAATTCGGAATTGTATTGCCCATTTGGTGCACAATTAATTTGAAATCGGATAAAGATATATATGGGAGCTATATCCAAATCTGAACCGATCTCGATAAAATTCAGCAAATGTATTTCTGAGCTGTATTTGATATATTTCCCTGAATATCGTTGTTACGGAGTGCATATTACGGTTGTGGGTAACAAATATAACAAATCGGATGAACAATACATATGGAAGCTATAGCTATATCTGAACCGATCTTTGACATACTAGCTTCTAGACTCAATTCGGTCGTAAGTGCCAAATTCCATCCCATTTCGACAAATATTAGACGTTTGGTGCACAATAAAAGGTAAATCGGACGAAGTTATATATTGGAGCTATATCCAAATCTGAACCGATATCTATAAAATTTAGCAAAGGTATTTCTGAGTTGAATTTGATATATTTCCCCAAATATGTTTGTTGCAGAGTGCATATTACGGCTGCGTAGGACAAAAATAACAAATCGGATGAACAATATATATGGGAGCTATAGCTATATCTGAACCGATTTCGATCAAATATGGCATACTTATTTTCAGGTCCAATCTGATCGTACGTGCAAAATTCCATACAATTCGGGCTGATATTACACGTTTGGTGCACAATAAAGGGAGCTATATCTAAATTTTGACCGATTATATCCAATTTCAATAGGGCCAAACAAAAAATCTTTGCAAAATTTCATCTGGATCGGGCAATAAATGCGACCTGTACTTTGTTTACAAAAATACATTGACAGACGGACGGAAAGACGGACGGACGGACGGACATGCATAAATCGACTCAGAATGTGATTCTATGCAGATCATCAAAAGGAACTATGGGTCTATCTCGTTTCCTTCTGCAAAGACATCTATATCTATAAAAGAGGAAAATGTTTGTATGTTTGTTTGTTTGTTTGTTTGTTTGTTTGTAATTTATGGACTCGAAAACCGCTGAATAGATTTTCCTGAAAATTTCCATATATACTGCAACATCGCCTGAAAGTAACATAGGCTATATACATTTTTGAATTTCCACTTGGAACTGGAGATATAGCATCAGAATCGGAGGTACCTCCCAAAAATTTAGATTTTATATGCACATATCTATTGATTGGTTGAAGATACAGTCTCCAAATTTGGAATACGTAAAGGAATTTGGAACAAAAATAAGTTAGCCAAATTATATTGTAATCGGTTCAGATTTGGATATAGCTCCCATATATATTTTCGACCGATTTCGTTCATTTGATGCCTCAAACACAATATGAATGTTCGATTCCAATGAAATTTGGAATGTGTGACGGGATTTAATCCGAAAATAAATTTGTCAAATTATATTGAAATCGGTTCAGATTTGGATATAGCTTCCATATATATTTTCGGCCGATTTCAAGCATTTGACGCACCAAACACGCTATGTATCCCCAATTTCAATGAAATTTGAAACGTGTGATAGATTTTATCTAAAAAATTGATTTCCCAAATTATATTGAAATCGGTTCAGATTTGGATATAGCTCCCATATACATTTTCGGCCGATTTCATGTATTTGGTGGACCAAACACGACATGTATTTCCAATTGTAATGAAATTTAAAATAAGTAACGGAATTGGGAGCCAAAATGAATTTCTCAAATTAAATATATGGATATGGATGGATATAGCTCCCATATATATTTTCGACCGATTTTATGTATTTGATGCACCAAACACGCTATGTATCTCTAATTTCAATGAAATTTGGAATGTGTAGCGGAAATTAAAACAAATATACATTTGTCAAATTATATTAAAATCGTTTCAGATTTGGATATAGCTCTCATATATATTTTCGACCGATTTCATGTATTTTATGCACCATATACGATATGTATATTCGATTCCAAAGCAATTTGGAATATGTAACGGGATTATGATTAGAAAATAAATTAGTCAAATTATATTAAAATCGGTTCAGATTTGGATATAGCTCCCATATATATTTTCCGCCGATTTCACATATTTGATGCACAAAACACGATACGTATTTCCGATTCCAACGAAATTCGGCATGAGTGGCTAAAATTGGTACAAAAATAAATTTGATAAATTATATTCAAATACGCTCAGATGTGATAATAGCTCCCATTTATATACTCAGCCGATTTCACATATTTTATGCACCCAAAGCGAGAGAGACAAAATCTGGCACCAGAAAAAATTGCCAAATTATATTGAAATCAGTGAGGTTTGGATATAGCTAACATATATATTTCGGCCGATTTCATACATATTATGCACCAAACACGATATATATGACCGATTCCAATGAAATTCAGAATGTGTGGCGGAATTTGGTTATAATAATAAATGTGATAAATTAATTGGAAATTAGTGAAGATTTGGATATAGCTCCCATATATATATTCTCGGCCGATTTCACATATTTGACGCACCAATTTCAATGAAATATGAAAGGTGTGGCGGAGTTTGGTGTAAAAGTAATTTTTGTAAAATTATATTTAAATCGGATCAGATTGGGATATGATTTTAATAAGAACCATTGACCCACAACGCCTTAGGCTAACACCAAAAAACAACACAACAATTTATTTGAAATACGCTTATTACGGCGAAGTATGTTGCTATCTCGAATTCACTAATTGCAATAGAAATGCCACTCTACTTAAAAAAATTGCAGTTTCCTGCACGCTTGGTATTTGCTATGAAATAAATAAATCCAAAGGACAAATCCTTCGTGTATGCATGTCATGTTACTGCTTTTGTAATGATTTTGTTTATTAACGCATTAAATTAGTGCAATATTTATTTTTTTTAATTTTTAAATTTGTTTTTCTTTATCCAACATATGTTCGTAAATAAAATTTTGAATGCATATAAAATCAACAGGGGTAGCGAAGCGCACCGGGTTCAGCTAGTAGAAGTATAAAGATGGGACAAGACATAGTCAAAATATTGTCACCAGGTGTAAATACCTCTGTTGTTACGATATCATAGCAACATAATCACCAATGTTAAGTTGTTTTAACAGCAAATGCAATATTCAAACGTCAATGAAATGCAATTTTCAGTTCAAATTTTTGGTTTACAGAAAATTTTATTCTTAAAATTGCTCTGTAAATATAATTTTTATTCTAACATGTCACTGTTGTAGGCAGCGCCTCTATATATTTTTCACATTAACTATTTTTCCATTATGCATTTTGTCCAGTCTTTACCATTTTAGGTCTTTGCCTTCTGCCTGTTATAAACAAATGCACAAATACATAATACCCTGACCACCTTGTGGTGTAGGGTATAAAAACGCAGCGCAATGAAACCGGCTTTTCGATACTACCCCCATATTTGCGACGAAATTGCTAAAAATATTCCAGCTATATCATCAATATGCTATGGCATAAAAACAAGAAGGTATCGGTTTCAGGCGACATGAGAAAAGCAACGTTAATATAGAAAACTTTATATTAAACAGAACATGATCACACATGCACAAAAGACAATGGTAGAAACAAATAGAAACCAAAAGCGAACTTCTTTGTAGAGTACAATTTTGCATATGTAGTCGTACTTGATGTTGTAGAACAGAATGTTTCAAAATTTACAGTTGAATGAATTTGACAAATAGTTTCGCATCGCAATCGTCTAGAAGCATATGAAAAACTTGACAGAGCTCAGTATTTTTAAGTGGAAGTGACGAGATATAAACTAAATTTATATCATATTGAGAAAGGGAAAGTGAAGAATAAAGCTAGTATTATATCAACATCTTTTTATACCCTCCACCATTGAGAGTATATTAAGTTCGTCATTCCGTTTGTAACTCATTGAAATAATCATTTTAGACCCAACAAAGTATATATATTCTTGATCAGCGTAAAATTCTAGGACGATTTAGCCATGTCCGTCCGTCTGTTGTAGTCACGCTACAGTCAAATCGAATTAAGATAGGAAGCTACAATTTTGCACAGATTTGTCTTTTGTCTGCATCGGTCCACGATATAGATATTCGGTATTTTGATGATTTTAGCCACATTTTCCACACAAGGAGTTCTTTTTTAACACTTTACCCCCTGTAAGAGAAAAGTCCATATAGGTCCACGATATCGTATATCCCCCATATAACGGTACCCCCAATATTCGGTATTTTGATGATTTTAGCCACATTTGTCAACCGAATTGTCTGATATTCTACACAAGTTGTTCTTTGTGAGTACTTTACCCGCAGACATAGATTTGTCTATATAGGTCCACAATATCGTATATCCCCCATATAGGCACCTTCCGATATTAGGTATTTTAAAGATTTTACCTGAATTTTGAATGGATTTTAGGGTAATCAAAGTTCGTACCGGCCGAACCTACTGCTTTTTTACTTGTTTGTATTTAACATAGTTATTTATGACCAATTATTTATTTTATATTTAGAATCCCTAATATGTGGAAGTTGCTATACCTATATTGAAAAATTTTTGAGAGAATTAAATTTCTCGCTGATAAATCGAGATTTCAAACAACAGCTGATTTTGTTGAATTGAAATTCCGAAAACCAGCTGCTCTCGTTATATGCGGCTTTTACCAAAGAATTGACCTACATAAATATGGTCAATGGAGACCATTTCCAATGCATATTGTAAGGTCTATATTAATTTCCAACGGACGAACATGTTAATCTTTGTAGACTTTTATGCTGTCGAATTCTTCGAGGTCTTGTAAACGAAATGACGAAGCTATTGTACTCTCCATCTTATGGTGGAAGGTATAAAAATAGGATTCAAAGTAAAACAATTCTTAATTTCTAATTCAATATCCAATATTTATAGGCAACAACACTATGTATTGGAATATTATAACAATGATTGGGTGAAAAATTATGTAATTATGGCCCTGCACATTGGAAGATATACGAATATTCCAATATCACCGAGCTGCGTCGATGTAGTGATGTATGTCCTTCTGCCTGCTGTCCATGTTAACTTGTAATTACGCTGCAGGTCGCAATTATGGTCCAATCCTCACGAAATTTCGAATGGAGATGATGTTATGGTCAGAATAGAAGTATATTTCTTTTGGACCCAAATAAATTCTGATAGACCAATCAACACGGAATTAAGCATCAGGGCTGGACACAGTATCTATTTTATTATTATTATTTATTTTTTTTTTGGTTTTTAGTACATTTATCTTAAACAGTGTATGTTAAACATAAAACCGTTTAACTTAAAAAGTTTTTTTTTCACATATTTTTATTTTCTAGTTTTAAGTTTTTATTTCGCATTCTGTTTAATTCATTTAGTGTTTCATTATTGCAAGATTTCTTACCCGTTAGTTTATTGCTGTCCAACTCCTCTATACGTAGTCCCGTAAGGTAGATCTTACTCTACTAAGAGCCACGTAGGCTTGACCTTTTTCAAGCGTTTTTGCACCTAAGAATACGACTGCGTGATCCACAGTGCTGCCATGCATTTTATGTATTGTAGAAGCCCATAATAGTATTAAAGGCAACATTCTTCCTTCAGTAGTACCATAATTGTACTTAGCTGGATCTTAATATTTGTATTAAATAATAGTCAAATTTTCCATTAAATCGCGAATATTTTTAATCCCGACGAAATCACAAAAAGACGAACAGGCCAATTCTGACCGTTACGTATATGCTGCTGATATATCGGATATATATAGCGATATGTATACAATGTCTATATACAATGGAAGTGGATGTTAGTTAGAATGGCTGGACCGATTTTGAAAAATTTTGTCAATTCAGAATGCCCACTTAGTACAAAAGAATAAAATCTAAAAAAAATACCAATAATGATGTTATTATATAGATTTTTTAGTATTTTGAGATTTTTTTTTACTTTTTTACCTATAATTTTTATCGCATGCGATTTTTTCAATTTGACTTATAATATTAAAGTGATTGTTTTGTATTAGGGGCTTGTATTAGGGGTTTATACGAACCAAAAACACAATTGAAATCAATCTACACGGAATTTTAATGAGAAGAAAGTTAAGGATAGGGAAGAAGTCAAGCATTTTGGATGACCATTGGATTATATTTAGCTGTAAAATGTCCCACAACAACTAAAAACACAACGGAGTGCGTAAGGGTTATATCTGGGCAGTGCTCTGTGACATAATTTCAAAAGCGAAATCTTCCAAAATGGATTTGGACATAAGGGGGCATCTAACATATTAGATTGTTGTAGGGTATCACATGGTCGGCCCCGAACGACTATAGCCTTTACTTACTTGTTTTTAAATGTATTCACCAATCTTATTACAGTTCTTTACATGACTGAAAAAAAAATTACATTTTGAATTAAAGAATGTTCGGTTACCGAATAAATATAATATCGTTTATTGTAATATATTTAGAGAAATTAGTTAGTTATGGTTTACTCCTTTTGCTTCCTCCCCTACAAAATGTCAATATTAAAGGGTCCCCAGTGGATCCCTCCCCTCAACAAACAGCCAACATTTTAATAAATTATAAATTCCATATAAATCAAAGGAAATATATATCTCCAAATTTGTTGTATCTAATTCTGGTATAATTATATTACATAGTTTTGCTACTCTTATTAACAAGTCATAAATATGACTTTGTTTCGTGCCATACAATCGGTAGTATAATTTATATATTGTTCAATATGAACAAATAACTCATACGCCCCATTACCGTTTTAGTAATTGCAAAATTTAAGTGATGAAGTCACCATCATCATCCATACTCGCCATTCAGTCATATTTACAATAAATCCATTGATATATCTATAGAAATACATTAGTATATATCAAAAACGGAGCAATGACTTTTATAACCACCCATTATTTATTGGAAGCGATTAAATTCTTCAAAAAGTGGTATTAGGCCCTGCTGAACCGCCATGAATTGTTTAGAGCTTTTCACTTTATCTATATTACAGCAGCGGCCATATAAACTTACATTCATTTTTTTTTCATTCATGTTATTGCCTGCAGATTTTATTTTTTCCGGGTCCAGCAAATTCGCTGACCAATAAATTCTACTCGTTTGGAGAAAAAAATATCGATATGCTTTTGTTTTTAAGCTCCAAACAGTTTAAGTGATTTTTACCTGCTGTTTTATGCCATTATTTTTTGGTTCCTGTTTTTGTTCTGCCATTACTTTTTCTATTCTTCTTTTTTTCTCTATTGCCATTGCTTTTTAGATATAAAAAATAAAATCAATTTTCAGGTATTATCGCATTATTTATTAGTTTTTGGTTGGAGGATAGCCTGGAAAATAAAGTCGGCTTTCATTGGTATTAGCAGAAGATTGTTGGAAAATAGTATTTTGTTTTTAATAAAAATAATGGATTGTAGAAAATTATTTTTTCGTGTAAAAAGTTAGTAGCACGTAAGTTTTATAAAATACTAGCTGGCCCAGTCTGCGTTGCCGGCCCGAAGTTTTAATCTTTAATGCATAGTTTTTAAAGCATAATAATTCACAAATCTGGCTCACATAAGTGGCACAATTTTTAGTATAAATGATGACTCGATTAAATAGAAATAAATAAGTCTTTTAAAAAGTTGAAAAATCTAAAGTTTAAAAACCTAAATAATATAGCATATATATTAAAAAGTATACATTACCTGTTTATAATAGGCCCATGTAAGATGGTTCTCTACCCCCAAAGTAGCCTAAACACACATTTTATGTCAAATCGATTCGAAAATATAATCAAAACCCTCGAAATAGGTAAAATCAGGAGGTACTTTTATATGAGCCCTACTCCGAAACATTGACATTGAAATATTTCCGCGAAGAGGCCTTTTACCAGAAGCCAGGTGCTAAATAAGGGCAAAATCAATTGAAAAATGTGACCAAGACTCTTGTAATATATAATGAAGCATGGTCCTATACTTAAAATTATTTGAAAGAAATTATTTTTCTTTCTAAAATCTCAAATTACCAACATTTGAGGAATTTGATCACAATGTAGATCAACCTGATACATATTTTGTACAAATGATTTCTCATGTAACCCCATGCAAAATATTTGCGGCCCTTTGTGTATGGTTAAGCTATATGAAAGGGATTCTAAAAAAGTTAGATCAGGGTACCCCTCTTTTGGGATTGTTATATACCAACCGAAAAATTTCCTAACCACATAGTGCCCGTATAACGTTATCTATGATTTATGGCTACTTTTAAGAGTTCGCAAGCATTTTCCGAGTATAGGAATCCTTTTCTTACTATATTTTCAATTCACTCCACTATTTTGTATTGTCCGCATATTACAGTACCTCTTCATATTCGGTATTTCACTGAATGAAGTCCCAATGAATTTTACATTTTGAGTTCTCATTGAATGGATTATTTCCATATCTAATCAAAATTGAAAATGTTGCTATGGCAACCATATAACAGCATGTATAGAAAATATGCAAACTTTCTCGATTTTTTCCGTTTTTTTGGGCAGAGTCAAGATTACGTCGTATACTAACTGTGGAACGGATATCTTCATGATTTTCTTCTGGTATTTCTTCAAATATTAGGATTTTAGATAAATCGAAAAAATGGGTGCAAAATTGGGTCTCTTTTTCCTGCATAAAAACCTAAATCGGTGTAGAACGAACATTAAAAAAAATATCCAAATAGTTCCACCCGGTCTCAACTGATTCAATTACCAACGAACAACAATTGCTTTATATATAGATTAAAAAGTAGGCGTGGTCAGTTCCTCAGCCCCCAAATAAATTCTTAGGATTAGAGGGAAAGTCTACAGTATGTCGTGCAATAATTTTAAAACCGATATATTCATTATTTGGCAAATAAAAGGATTTTAGATAGTGGGCGTTAAAGTAGGCGTGGTCAATATTTTTTCTTTAAAAAGCTAACTCGGGGTATGACGAACGTTTGTCCAAAAAATTATGCAAATCGATCCAGCCGTTTTCAACTGATTCCATTACCAACGAACAACAATTGATTTTTATATATATAGATATAAAAATATTCCCTTGCAAATGGTCCACAGCCCAATCGATTGTGGCATAACATTCGTAAAATTAAAAGATATCTTAAAATGGAGGTTATCCTAAAATATATATATTTTAAATATCGAAATATTAGGAAATAACTACACAAGGACTGAATTGAAAATAGTGCATTTGTACACATATTATGCCATAAAAGAGAATATTGTCTGTGAATTTAATTTGCTAACAATTTTTGATTTTGGAGATCTTTGGGTTTGATGGTCTGATTTTGTATATTCGAAAGTGTAGTGGAAAGATAAACAAACATACTTCTTTTTTAAATTTTCTCGAAAGGCAAAATTACAAATAGTGGACATATGTAGAAACAAGTAAGCAAAGGCTACAGTCGAGCGGGGCCGACCGTTGAATACCCTACAACACTATAATAAACGATACAGTTTATATAGGCGAGATACTCGAAAGAATTCCACAAGATATTGTGACAAATAATAAAAGAAAACCATCAGGTTTTGTTTTCTAATTTTCGAATAATAGCAACTTAAACTAATTTGCTCATTTCCAATTTATTGGTATATGTTGCACTTAAATGGTCTTCCTAGATCTGGAACCAATATTTCCCAAAGACCTATAATCTCTCAGAAGTGGCAAAAGATTAACATTTATTATTGGTTTTTGACTAAAACGCATCTATATGAGATACAGACAATTGACAATATTCTTCAACGAAATCAGCGTTAACGAAATAGTCAGAAGTGCGTCTTTCCTGCATTTGTGAATTCTCCAAAAAGTCACTGGAATGTACATTTTCCTATTTTGTCTACAAAGGTTGGCAAACTATTTCACACATTGAATATTTTTGGATGGCCATCCAAAACTGCTTGGCTTTTGCAATGTCCGGTAACCCCCATTCAAATGTGCGTGAGGTTCGGGCGATAATTACGACCTGCTGACACTTTTGCAGTTTTTTGGTCCATTTAAACCCCTAAATATATGGCGATCATCTCCAAAATGAGTAGGCTTCTATTCTGACCCTCATCTTATCCCCATGCAAAATTTCGTAAGGATCGGGCCATAAATGCGATCTGTATATGATATCCTGATATCCTAACTACTTAGTTTTGTTAGCTGTAGAAATATTACCAAATGTTAAATTCAAAATGAAAATATGCCAAAAATATGACAAAATTGAAAAAATATGAGAAAACTTTACAAAATCAATATTTTCATCTTTAGAGAGATATTTTTATGGGATTTTTTAGACGTTTTTTCTTTCCTGCGAAGAGGCCATTCTGAATTAATGAGAATTGTCGAAATCAGTTCAGCCGTTCTCGACATATAAGAGATCTTTCAAGAATATCTTCTTTGATAGACATATATATCGCACATATTTTGCTATATATTCGATTTGTTGGATGTTAACGTCAATGTAAATATCAGAAGTAACCTTGATATTCGCGGTTTAATGAAAAATTTTGAATTTTTTCAACACAAAAGATATAGTCTATTTTACCCGCTAAATATTATCCGATGACCACCAAAATTGGTAGGCTTCTTCCCTGCCCTAAACTTTAGCTACATGCGAGATTTCGCGTCGATTGGTCTATAATTGCGACCTGTATAGCTACTGAAAAATCCGACATTTTTTCAGTATTTGGTCCATTTCAACCCCTAAATATTTGGCGATAATCTCCAAAAGAAATAGGGTTCTATTCTGACCTTAACCCCACCTACATTTTCAATTTCCTGAAGATCGAGCCATAATTGCGAGTGTGATTACAAAATGATTACAAATTAACATGGACAGACGGACGGACGGACATACATAGCTAGATCGACTCAGCTCGGCGAGCTAGGAAGATCCATATATACTTTCCTATGTGGGAAACCAATATTTCGTGGTGTTACATAATTTTTGGCCCAATCAAACTTATAATACCCCCAACACATAGTGTTGTGGGGTATAAAAATTGCATAACGTATTCTAAATACAGAGAACCTAAATTCATTGAGTGATTTCGAGACTGCGTATGACATATTCCGTCAATAAACTCTACAATCCATTTTTGATTGCAAAAACATAAGCTGGAAAGAACCTTTACCAGTTGTTTAGCTTAAATATCATATCAAAATTAGGCAATTATATCCGTTTTATTCTTCATCAATATGTAACACCGATTGCAACGTAGTAACCACAAATTTAGTGTTCTATTGCATTTTACGTTTTGCTATACAAAAGATCAAGAGACTGGAAATATGTTTTAATCTCCAATAGAATATGAGATATACCAAGTTATGAGGTACATTACTACTGCAAATTGTGATCTTTTGTGGGGGTGGGCTATTGTTACTGAATAAATATTGGTATGTATGAAAATGGAAAGAATCAGATCAGATCATTTTTTTTTGCGTTCTATTATTAAAAATGTTCGCCCTTTGTGGAAGAATTTAGGACGTGCCAATTTTTAAGACAATCCGATACTTATTTTTCATTTTTTGAGAGCTACAAATCTTAGTCAAAATTTTAAGTTATTGTGATGGCGGTAAGAAAAGAGTTAGTCGATAAATTCCATGTTCCCATTAGATCTCTGGTTGAGAAAAACATAAAGACATAGGGTAAGTGTACCAGTAGTCGGCACTTTTAGGATTTTCGCGTTTTTAATCGCTCACCATTCTGAGTGGAACTTTTCAATTATTAAAAAGTTAATTTATTCAGATTCGAAATTTTGTATAGTTTTTGCAATAATAAATAAAGTTTTAATAATTTTTATTAAATTTCATAAATTTGTAGTTTTATTAAAACAATGCCTTTTTGCCAGTAGTCGGCACCACTTGCCAATTGTCGGTATGGCATGTTCCAAAAGTCGGCATACCGATTTTTTTGTGAGAATAATTAATAATAATAATAACTTAATTCATTAAAATATTATATTTTTGTTTAGTTAAACTGATTCGACCTCTTAATTGTACTTTTCTTAAGAATATGGATTGTTGAGGACCTTCACAGACAAAAATCTAATTTTTATTAGAATAATTCATCTTTTCTTAGCGAAATTGTGAATAACGATAGCTGACAATATATTTGAAGTAAACAAAATATATTTAGGTTTAATAGTTTAATTTATTTGGGCTTAAAAATAAAAAGTGCCGACTACTGGGACATGCCGAACTTAGGCACACTTACCCTACCAAGTTTAAAAAGAATTGCTGATTTGCTTCGCAAGATATGAGAGATATAAATATTAAAAATTGTGTCCAGAAGGGCTAGAACGATAAATCCCATCTTAACACCAGGTCTTGTATTAGTATAAATATTGGGATGTGTGAAATTAAAGAGAATCGGCGGCTTACCTCTCTTTTATGAGCTTTTTGCTATTAAAAATTTTGACCTTTTTGTGGGGAGGTACCAGAAGGAGTAGTCCAATTTATTCCATATTCACACCAGATCTATTGCTAATAGAAATATTGGGATGTGTCGAGTTTGAAAATAATCGGATGTGCATTTTATGAGCCTCATTGTTGTTCAAAATATTGACTCCTTTGTGGGTGAGATACAAGAAAGAGTGAATCGATATCTACCGTCTAATTTTGAACCTTTTTTGGGATGTACCAGAAGGAGTTGACCGATATTGCTCACCTCTGAACTTGATCTAAATTTGATAATAATAGAACGATGTACTAAATTGGACCAAATCGGATACACCAGCCAGACAGTGTGGAACCCCTATATGGCGGTCATACCAAAACCGGACAGTTTTCTACTAAAAGGTTTAATATCTATCGCAAGTCTTTAATACCAAAACCGAATCAATTAAATGGCAAAATGTGGCTGAATCATCAAATACCTAACATCGTTATATAAAACTACAAATACCGAATTTAAACAAATTCGATAACAACTGTGGCCTAAATCGTAGAAATACAGAATATCTGGATATGAAATATCTATATAGACAATATTCTGTCAACAGAACATTGGTCTGTATATAAAAATTATTATAATAATAAATAAATTATTATTACAAATACGACAATTGGTGAAAGTTGGTTCCCATATTTCTATAGCTCCAATACATGTTTTATTACATTTAAGCCTCCTCGAATTCATGCTCTTTATAGCAATGTTATTGATACGAGAGGTACAAATGCCTTCGTCAAATTTCGTGAAAAACGATTAAGAGTTGGATAATTTTCATGTTTCATAATGTATATTACGAAATCTTAGTTCAGATTGTAATTTTTTCACGAAATTTGTCAAAAAAAATCAGAAATCTTATATCTAGAAGTAATATAAATGTTCATTCATTTTAAGCATTATGGATGTTGTCAGAACCTATACATTATTCGAATTACTAAACCATTATCTTAGCAAGATTATGTGAGTCGTAATAAGTATTATAGTATTCCATGGGATCAAATAAAACTTAAAAACGAGAAAGCAAAGGCTACAGCCGTGCGGGGCCGACCATGTGATGCCCTACAACACTACAATATATTAGAAGCTCCCTTATGTCCAAATCCATTTTGGAAGATTTCGATTTTGAAATTATGTCACGGAGCATATTTGTCCAATATTTACGCACCTCATCGTGCTGTTAGTTGTTGTGGTCCATTTTACACCTAAATATAATCCAATGGTCAGCCAAAATGCTAGACTTCTTCCTTGTCCTTAACTCTCTTTTCAGGCGTCTTTATTGGCTTCAATTGTTTGATCAGGAAATGTTTTCTATTTTTGGTTCATTTGAACCCCTAAATATTTTGCGATCATCTCCAAAAGTAAGAGTCCTTTCTGTATTCCAAATTTACACTCATCTATTTGATTCGCTTGTCTACGATATTTGGCTATATTCGTCAACGAAATCAGCATAAACCAGTAAAGAAAGTCTTCAAGTCGGGCGGGGCCGATTTTATGATACCCTACACCACTTTGCTAATTAAGTAGAGCTCCACATAACAATTAAAAGTTTTTATGGGAGAATTCAATCATACACGCTACGATTATAATTATAATTTAAAGTTCAAAGGACTAAATATGCCGAAGCATTTGTATCTTTTAAATTCGGAATTGTATTGCCCATTTGGTGAATAATTAATTTGAAGCTATATCCAAATCTGAACCGATCTCGATAAAATTTAGCAAATGTATTTCTGAGCTGTAGTTGATATATTTCCCCAAATATTGTTGTTGCATAGTGCATATTACGGCGGCGGTGGACAAAAATAACAAATCGGATGAACAATATATATGGGAGCTATAGCTATATCTGAACCGATTTCGATCAAATTTGGCATACATATTTTTAGACCTAATTTGGTGTATGTGCAAAATTCCATACAATTCGGGCTGATATTACACGTTTGGTGCACAATAAAAGGCAAATCGGACGAATATATATATAGGAGCTATATCTAAATTTTTATCGATTATCTCCGATTTCAACAGGGTTCGTCCTTGGGCCAAACAAATGGTTTGTGCAAAATTTCATCTGGATCGGGCAATAAATGCGACCTGTACTTTGTTTACAAAAATACATGAACAGACGGACGGACGGACATGCATAAATCGACTCAGAATGTGATTCTATGCAGATCATCAAAAGGAACTATGGGTCTATCTCGTTTCCTTCTGCCTGTTACAAACAGACATAATACCCTGACCACCTTGTGGTGTAGGGTATAAAAAGCCAGAAGTGCGCATTTGTGTACTTAGGATATCGCCTGTAAGTAATGTTGGTATTTTTTCACACAAAAATAGTGGTCCATTCTACCCTCTGTCCTAAATCTGACTTCATGCGAGATTTAACGGATATAACGGATGCAAAATCAGGAACATTTTTAGTTGTTGGTCCATTTCAACCCCTAAATATATTGCGGTCATCCTTGAAAACAATAAGCCCTTCTGAGCCTTTCCCTACCCTTGTGAAAATTTTCGTGACAATCGGACGATAATTGCAATCTGTATATAATAGACCCAACCTGTGTTGTAGGGTGAAAAAATATTACAAAATGTACACCTCAAAATGAAAAAATCGCATGCGATAACAAATATGAAAAAATAAAAAAATGTTAAAAAATACTACGACATTGTTATTCTTTTATGTCAGGGGGCATACAGAATTGACAAAATTTGTCGAAATCGGTCCAACCATTCTTGAGATATAAGCATTTTAGCTAACATCCCCTTCCCTTGTATACAATGTATATAAAATTGTATATATTTCGCTATATATATGCAAATTGACCTGTTCGTCTATTTGTGATTTTGCCGGGATTAAAAATATTCGCGGTTTAGTGGATTTGAATTTTATTTAACACAAATGTTATGGTCTATTTCACCCACTAAATATTACACGATGACCATCCAAATCGGGAGGCTTCTGCCCAGCCCTAGGCTCTAGCCCCATGCTAGTTTCCGCTTCGATTGGTCAATAACTGCGACCTATAGAGCAACTGCAAAATCAGGAGGTTTTTGGTACATTTTAACTCCTAAATATTATGCGATCATCTCCAAAAGCAATAGGCTTCTATTCTGGTCTAGCCCCACCTCCATTCTAAATTTCGTGAAGATCGGGCCATAATTGCGACCTGTAGAGTGATTACAAATTAACATGGACATACGGACGAACGGACATACATAGCTAGATCGACTCAGCTCGGCGAGATAGGAAGATCCATATATACTTTCCTATGTGGGAAACCAATATTTCGAGTTGTTACATAATTTTTGGCCCAATCAAACTTATAATACC
Organism: Musca domestica; assembly: GCF_030504385.1. Classification (NCBI taxonomy): domain Eukaryota; kingdom Metazoa; phylum Arthropoda; class Insecta; order Diptera; family Muscidae; genus Musca; species Musca domestica. The sequence goes on along the minus strand of NW_026712363.1, from coordinate 14,188,646 downwards.
CCCAACACATAGTGTTATACGGTATATCAAGTGGATATTTTTCAGCTAATCAAAAAATAAATATTTAATAATAATGCGGTTTTTTTGTCTTTTTAACATACAAGTTTTTACTTTTCGTGCATTTAATAACATATAATTTCATGACATATTCCAATCAAATTGAGCAGTATAATATAATAATTTATCTCTTCACTTCTGAGAAATAATTAAATACTTTCGTTTATCAAATTTTTATAACCAGATCAATATGCCTTAAAAGCTTGTTTACAATATATTTGCTTATTCCCTTTTATTATTATTTTTTTAGATATTCCTGACCAAAAAATATTTGATTTTTATTTTCTCTTCGGAAATCTTTTTTGATAGATAAAAAAAGAATTTGCGAGTCACAACAATTCGATTACATTGAATGCAATTAATTTTGCTTGTATATAATTCCAATTTCATTATGAAATCGTTGAATGTTTGGTCGTTGGCCAGCATTTGTTGAAAAATATAAAAATATTGCTTAAATTGAAGTTGGTTACAAATATCTTTTTAATTACCAACAATATTTAATAAACGTGTAACTACACATATATACAAATGTATAAACATGCATACAAACGAAATGCCAAATAAATATCGAATAAAAAAGAAATGAACAAATTGTTAGAGATCTATGCAAAAAATACCCAGCGAATAATAATTTAAAAATTTATCGGAACTTAAAAAAATATTGTTAGTTTTTGAACAAGATAAGGATTATCGATTATGTTCTGCCAATACAAAAAATATATATTTTTTTAATAAATTTCATGTCCCCTACTTTATATGCGAAAAATTAATGAAAGAATGATTTACCTCAAATATATAGTATTAACTAAAATACCACTATTTTTTAATTTCAAGATAGAAATTAAACGATTCATTTCAATACATACCGAAAATAATTGCTTTACATATTACAAATTCATATAGTTGAATAAAATTGTTTATTTTTCTGGGTACTTTGTATATTGATATCTTTGTAAAAAAATAAGTATATTTCATATATTCTATAGGGATCATAATACCAAAATGCATATTCTACCATTTAGTGCTTTTCACATTATAGCAATTATATGCAAATCGACCTACTTATATAAAAACTACACACCCACAGTGATCCTAACACAAATAATTATATTTCCAGGTCTGTTCCTTTGCTCTCTACCGAATTCGGTACTTTTCGTACACTATATAGAAAGCATTTCCAAACTCGTCTCCTTATCTAAGCGCATTGTTTGGAAGTTATCCTAATACTGAAAATACCGCTGCTATTTAAAACCATTTAGTACTTTTCGTACACTTGTTGTACACATTTCCAGAAAGACTTTTTGCTATGCGAAATATTAATATTCCACTTTTTCCCTTCACCCAAACCCAATTGTACAAAATTGTGTATCCTTTAGTGTAGTTCATATATTTAATACACATTTCCTAAACCACATTTTATATCAGCTGAACTTATACATCATACCAAAATGCATACAAGGTGAGATGAAAAAACAGCAATCAACTTCAGACTGCTGAAGTTTCTAAGCTACTCGTCCGACAGCTGAAAAAAATTCCAGTGACAGCTCATTATATTGTTTACAAGCGTACAAAAGAATTTTGGTGAGAATTTTCCAGAAAAAAGAATTCAAGCGTGATAGTGTGATTTCTTTATATTTGGCTGAAAAACCACAAGTAGCTATGGTTAGAGCACCCCAGCATTTAAATGTGAATAAATATTTTGTGTCTTGTACCATCGCTAGCTACCATGATATTGGTAGCGTAGCCCAATGTCAAGGAAGTGGACGGATGAAAACAGTAACATCAGCAGAAATGGTTCGAAAAGTAAAAAAAGCGACTTGATCGAATCGCGCGTCGCTGTGGTCGAAAAATGGCTCGTGAGCTGAACATATCGCACAAATTCCATTCGGCAAATATTGAAAAATGAGCTCGGGGTAAAGCCATTAAAATTCCAAAAAGTGCAAGAACTTACACCGCAACCATATTACGCATGTGAGGACTTAAAACCCCAAATCGGTATACTTGCTTCTAGACTGAATTTGGTCAGATTTACAAAAATTGAAGTCAATAGGACTTATATTGGTCATTTGGTGCACAATAAACCCAAAATAAATGAGACTGCATTTTGTTCAAAATAATATATGGACGGACGGACCGACATGCATGGAAGGAAGTGATTCTATGAATATCCTCTGAAGTAGCCATGTTACAAACAAATGCACAGAGACATAATACCCTTACCATTATGTGGTGTAGGGTTTAAAAAATATTTCGTAAGGACTTCTCGGCTCTGAGTAAACCATGAGTTTTTTAAGAAAATTTGACAAATTGTCTTTCTGAAATATATAGTGGATATTTAAAACAAGTAGGCAAAGGCTATAGCCGTGCGAGGGCGACCAAGTGATATCCTACAACACTTCAATATGTTGGATGCCCCCTTATATCCAAATCCAGTTTGGAAGATTTCGTTTTTTTCAGTATTACTGTAATGGTCAGAAGACACCCTTAAATATGTTCGTGACTTGGTCGAGATTAAAAATATTCGCGGTTTAGTAGAAATTTTCTTAATTTTTTTTCATGGTTTATTTTACCTGCTAAATATTGTCTGATGACAAAATTGGTATGCTTCTAACCAACCCTAAACTCTAACTTTGTAGAGCGGCTGCAACTTCAGGAAATTTTTTGGTCTATATCAACCCCTAAATATTGTGCGACCATCTCCAACAACAAAAGGCTTCTATTCTGATCCTAACCCCACCTACATTTTCATTTTCGTGATGATCGGGCCATAATTGCGACTTGTAGCGTGACATACATAGCTAGATCGACTCAGATCGGGATGATAGGAAGATTCATATATAGTTTCCAATGTCAGGGACCAATATTTCGAGGTGTTACATAATTTTTGGCCCAATCAAATTTATAATGCACCCAACACATAGTATTGCAGGGTAGAAAAATTGACTCTAATCGCATTTTGAATTTCCAGCTCAATCCCTTCCTCATATACCAAACTAAGTACCAAGTTAGTATATGTTTCTAAAACCACCTTCAAATCTGAACACACTTACAGAGAATATTTCAAATATCCAACTCTATCCGGTCATCCAAATACAAATTGTATCAAATTTAGTACCATTTAGTGCAGTTGTTCTTACTTTACGTTTCAAAAAACAAATCCTTACACTATCCCTAGCTTTCCAACTTAATAAATAAATAGTGTACTATGTCCGCTATGCTTATAAGGTCTCTCCTGGTCTCCTGGCGAGGAGGTACCAATTTTTAGACATATCGTAAAAGCTGTTTCTAACGACAGCCTCCCTTACATATAAAATATATATTTCAATGACATCCTATTACAAAATAAAGGATTTTTTTTAAAAAAATATTTCGGGGGTTCTTTTCGACTCTTTATAAAGCGTGTATTTTTAAGAATATTAGTCAAAATATATTTTATGCCCTCCACCTTAGGGTAAATAGAACATTAGAACCCATTATGACCCACAAATACCAATTTTTAGACATAGTCGTGGGAAAACGTGACAAAAATAATCAAATTACCGAAAATTAGCCCCGTAATGTCGGGGCTATACGAAAACGTAGGCATCTATATACATTTTTTGACAAATTCGTAAAAAAATGTGACCAAATCCATCACAATACCGAATATCGAGACGTAACATTATACATTATTAACAATGTAATGTTGTTTTCAAAATCCTCCTGAACAAATGTGATGAATTTCTAACTACTTACTTTGAAACTCTCCTGACTGAAATTATGATTATGAGATTTTTTGATCAATAATAATGATTTTTTCTACAATAAATATTGATTTTTTTCATTAAAAATAATATTTCAAGGACTTTCAGAAAACTATTCACTTCTTATGGGTATTAACATTATCCAAATCCTAGATTTCGGTGCTTTATTATTATTATTTATATTATTTATATATTCATATTTTTCAATAAAATTTTCCATCTACGAATAAAATTTTTACCTTGCTAAAATCGTTCACTGGGTATAAAATCATAACCAAATTTCATATTTCTGAAAACATGTATGTATATATCTTTTACATGTGTATTTACATGGAATCCAACCACACAGAATTTGATTGGCGATTTTAACAAAAATTAATTTTTAAATACAATTTCTAGGCAAAAATATGTAAACAAAAATTGTTATATTCAATTGCAGTTGGCTGATGCAGACCGGGTGTGTATATGTCTCTGCCAATGCTACTACCACCCACCTCTTCCACCTTTCAGCTAAATAAATAAATAAACAAACAAACATACACAAAGTGAAATTTGTTCAAACGATGAGTAGCTGTGTTACATTTATATTTACATGAATGCAATATCACATTTCTATCTATGCAATTCATAAAGCCACACATTGATTTTATTAAAAAAGACATTTATTGCTGGCATTTGAACAAACAGTGAACGAGTGTATCTGTTTGTGAAATTTTAGCAAATATTACACGTAGCCATGATAAAATGATACTATTGGCCAGATCATATGAGACATTTTGGGAATTTTGAAAGTAACAAAATTATAAAATATATATAAGATATCCTAAATTCCTTGATAGTAGATCATCAATATCGGTTAATCTTGAACTTTTTCCTGTCACTACCTTGTTATTTGCGCCAGTGAACATAGTTAAACTTATTGACCTGTAGTCGTTTTGTGAATTTTCTGTTGTGGAATTTAACTATAACTTAGCATTTTGTCTGGGTAAATTATGTCCTCTATATCTGAGACTCTATCCTATATCTGAGACTCTATCCTATGTTTTAGGATAAAACCTCGAATACCTTCATATAACGGTTTCGGTACTTTGAATTGGCTACAATTTTGTATTTTGGCCTATAATCGGATCGAAAGTCTCCCTACAAAAAGTGTGCAATATTGATTCATGTTTTGGCAAACGCCTCCAAACTTTTGGTGACTGAATTGTCAGTTGTACTACGTATTGGATTTTCATTCAATTTCAAGCTATCTTGTAAATAATTTTGAAAATGCTTATGCCTAATGGTATACTCTGATTTTGGGAATTTTAAAGATCTAAGATCACAATGTCCACTCTAACAGGCAGGAATTTGAGGTATCATTTAATAGAAACTCATCCTGCACGCAAAAATATTAATCTCTGTCCATTATTTAAAGTTATCAGCCAGAATTTTTGATGAATTAGCTACAGTTTGGTCCCTTGGTGTTGTTAGATCAAAAACATTTTTTCCTAATATAGAGTAAAGAGATGCTTCGCTTGGCCGAAAGTGGTGAACTGCCGAATTTGGTTTTCTCTAATGAGAAAACATTCGTTGTCCAGCAGTTTGTAAAACAAAATGATCGTGTTTACTTGCCAAAGAAGTCAGCTGAAAATGTGCACCTTCGGTTAGCCACCAGAACTCAAGTGCCGGCCATGGTGATGGTGTGGGCCGCGATAACAGCCGATGACCGCTCTTCGCTCGTAGCGTGAGCGGCCATCGGCTGTGACGTGTGACGTTTTCATTGGCCGTTTGAAGGCCATAATTCGTGCAGTTTTTTTTATTTCCCTGTATATAGTTTAAAAGAAACAAGTAAAAAACTGTAAGTTCGGCCCGGCCTAAATTTGAATACCCTCCACCATTTGGAAGGAATTTGGCAAATCTCAAAAAAATAAAATCCGATAAAAATTCTGTTAAAATCTTTAAAATATCGAAAGTAACCATATATTACGGTCTATGCGAAGACGTGGACCTGCATACTTTTGTCATAAGCTATTACAATATTCAAATGCGAAACTTGAAAAAATCTGTTTATAATGTAGCTAAAATCATTAAAATACCGAATATAGGGAGGTACCAAGGGGGTTATAAAACGTGGACTTGAACAGACAATTTTCTGCCATAGGCAGAAATTCAAATGTGAAATTTGAAATAGTTCCGGTAAATAATATCGCTAAAATCATCAAAATATCGAATATCGGGGGTACTGCTAAATTGGGGGTATACGAAGACGTGGACCTGCACAAAAAATTTTCTGTCATAGGCTGTAGTATACATTACGAACTTCAAATACCAAATTTGAATAGGTTCCGGTAAATAATGTCTTTAAAATCATGAATATAGGCAATATCGGGAGGTACCTTTATACGGAGGCTATACGAAGACGTAGACCTACATGGCTCATTTTCTGTCTTAAGCTGTAGTACCAGTTAAGAACTTCAACTACTAAATTTGAAACAATTCCGTTAAATAATGTCGCTAAAATCAGCAAAATACCGAATATCGGGAGGTACTGTTATATGGGGGCTATACGAAATCGCGGACCTACATCGCCCATTTTCAATACCAAAAGTCCTGCAGACATAATACATATTTGAGTAAATTTTTATCAATTTTCTTCATTTCGTTCGGAAGCTAGTGTGATTTCCACAGACGGATAGACGGACATATATATATATATATATATATATATATATATATATATATATATATATATATATATATATAATGTATCCCATCTTCACACAAGATTGAGTGAGTAAAAATATTGGTATCTGAGAAATATAAAGACAATCGGACTTTTATATTACATTTTATAAGTGGTATACTTATTTCAAATGTTGACCTTTTGTAGAGAAGGTACTTGATGGAATTAACCGATATTATCCATTTTTACACTTGACTTAGAACAAATGGAAATAATAGTATTTGCAAAGTTTCCACAAATATTCCACTATAAGTTCTCAATTTATTTAACTGAAGATATGACATCTCTCAAATAAGATGCGTTAGTTGGAAATAAATAAAAGGCGATTTCATGATACACCTGATGCACCCAAGAAAAAATGTCATCTCATCATTCTTGATAGTTCGACTTTGGGTAAATCTGTCCTTCGAGGTTCTTAATAAGCTATCAAACGTATTTTATCTCTAATATTCTTCAACTCAAAGAATTCGATCCCGATTTTCTGTCACATGGATAATTTATGTTTTCATCATGGCGAATGGTAAACAAATTCGGCTGAATCACAATAACAGCTCTTGAAATATATACGTGAGGACTTAATAAAATTCAATATTATTTGGTTTTAGGCCTGCCATTCTAATTATTCTTTCACTAGCCTGTTCAACTTTAGGAATAGGTCAAAAGATTCGGTATAGCAACAGTTCTTAAGAGAGTTGGTCTCTCCCTCCAATAACCGCAAGCAACAAGCATATATTATTGCAAATGTCTCATATGTTCATTTCAGGCAAATCAAATAAACAACGAAATATTTCCAATAAATGAAATATCATATCATTGAATGCATATACGTGAGCTTGTAGGCAAAACACACAACCACACAAACAAATTTGATGCATGCTATCACCACCCCCACACATACACACATGCATACACGCAAGTAAAATAGGCTATGGCGTGGCAACGTGTTCTCGGTAACCAATGGGCGAAAATGAAAATAAATGTGCAACCATGGCCAACAACATCAATAACAGCCGCAACAACGGTTGCAGCAACAATATCAACAGCATTATTTGACATCACAGCATCCACCGAAAGCAACAACAACAAATAAATGTTGTCAAAAGTAAAACTTAAAAGCAAATATTAAATTTCTGCATATGATACGACGAACGCAGTGCAATAACACGCATACGCACACCGAAAGGCAGGCAACAACTGCAACAACACATATATCTACGACCAACCAACCAATAATAAATATGAGTATGATGTTGATACAATTGACGACGATGACGACGACAACAGCCCAGCGAGGATGTTTCTTTTGATGCCAGCTGGAGCTGGGGCAGGCAGCATTCAAAAGGATTCGATCAAAATGCATTCAATTTGTTGTTACATTTGTATTTGTATCTGAGTGTGTGTGTGCATGTACGTATGCAGTCATGTGTTAGTAGGTGAGTATGTGTGAGCATACATGTGTCAGCCTTACTGTTAAAATAGTTGTTGCTTCAGTTATTGAGCAAATATTAATAATAAACACACGGAACGGATTCGCTTCACAAGAATTAATATCTTCAATATTAAGTATGCATTTTTCGTTCAGATCCCTGCGACGGTGGCGGCTAGGAATGAATGAACATCAAATGGATATACGTGCAAATTCCTCAAAATAAACAAACTCCTTGGTTCGTTTATGGACTGCACATCGAACACACCCCACCCCTTAAAATATTTTCATTAATAAAGTCGTTTGTGGAGATAGGTGTTGGCTAACATGGAACTTAATAAAAACAAAGTTCGTGGTTTAAAATTTACTTGGGCATATACCTGATAGAATAAACTAATCAAAATTATTATTAAAAGTTGGTGAAATCGAATCATTTAACAAAGTACCAGTTAATTTTCTAGAAGAAATACACCCTCAGCATTTGGTTTGACAATTAATAGCTTCTACGGAAATAGTTTCTTTGTCATTACATTATATATTAAAATTTAAACCATTGGATGCATTTAATGTGTCATATCGTTTCTCGAAATACTCACGTTAGACTCTACAAGGAACATATATTCTAGATCAACGTAAATTTTTGTGTCGATTTAGCAATGTAGGCCTAACTATCTGTCTGCCCGTATGCCTGTTATAAACAAGATGTCTATCACTCATTTACAAACTCAACCAGTAAGGCATAGTTCAACGTTGGGCGGGGCCGACTATATGATACCCTTCATCACAATACATATTTAATAGGGCTCCCGTAACAAAATAGTTTATTTGAAGTAGATCATACCACCTATCAACATTTGGCTTTAGAGCAGTTATAGTTTGAAGAGCAGCCATTATAGCCATTATATAAATAATAATAAATCTGAAATCGGAATAAGGATATATATGGGAGCTATTTGCAAATCTGAAAATTTGGCAGAGGTATTTCTGATATCTGGTACCAAATATCATTGCTATTGAATACATATTTCAAATGTGAGGGACTTATTCACCAAATCCGTTGAAACATATATATGGGAGCTATAACTATATCTTACCCGACTTTCACCAATGAATTGACTGAATTCGGTCGGATGTACCAAAATTTAGTACTTTTGGACTGATATGGGCCATTTGGTGCACAAATAATTTGAAATCGGTTGAAAATATATGGGAGCTATATCTAAATCTGATCCGATTATCACAAAATTTATTTGGGTCAATATAATATTGCTTGGAAAATGTCATTTCAATCGGATAATAAATGCTACCTGCATTTTGTTTACAAGAATACATGGTCAGACGGACGGACTGACACGCTTATACCGACTCAGAAAGTGATTCTATGAAGATCCTCCAAATTAACCGTCACATGCAAATGCACAGAGACATAATACCCTTACCTCTATGTGGTGTAGGGTATAAATAGATTTTTGTATGCACATATATATTGCCCGCTTATAGTTACTCGTACAGTCTTAACATTTGCAATGTATAACGAAGTTTGGTACCACAATAGAATTGCCAAATAATATTGAAATCGGTAAAGATTTGGATATTGCTCCCATATATATATTTAGCCGATTTCACATATATGATGCACCAATCACAATATGTATATCCGATTATAATGAAATTCGCAAAGAGTGGCGGAATTTGGAACAAAAAAGATTTTGCCAAATTATATTGAAATCGGTTTAGACTTGGATATAGCTCCAAAAGAAATTCGGAACAAGTGACGGAACTAGGCACAAAACTAAATTTGCCAAATTATATTGAAATCAGTTCAGATTTGGATATAGATCTCATACATATTTTCGGGTGATTTCTCATATTTGTTGCACCAAATACGATATGTATGTCTGTTTCTAATGAACGTAAAAGAGTGATGGATGGATGGAAGATTGGATTTAGCTTCCATATACATTTTTGGCCGATTTCGTGTATTATCTTTAATTTCAATGAAATTCGGAATGAGTGACTAAATTTGGCACAAAAATAAATTAGAGGTTTGGATTTAGCTTCCATATATATATATTCTTCCGATTTCGTGTATTTGAAGCATCAAAGACGATATGTATCTCCAATTTCAATGGAATTTGGAATGTGTAACGAATGAATTTTGAATTTATTTATATTGAAATGTATTGAGGGTTTGGATTTTATTTTATTAAGAAAAATAGAGCCACAAAGCCTTTACAATAATACTAGAATAACAGTAAAAATATACACAGCAATTTGATTGAGACTACGATTATTAAGGGGAAGTATATGGTTTCAGTTGCCAACTAGAATCCATTTAATAGCACCAAAAATGCTGTTCAACTTTAAAAGAACATTCTTGGCCTTTGCTATGAAAACGAATAAATTCCAAGGTCAAACTTTTCGTATATGCGGACTAAATTTGTTATGTTCCTGCTTTTCTCATGGTCTGCTGTCTCTGACGGGCTCGTCTATGTAAAAATGAGCTTTATGCGGCCAACAAAAGTGAAATACAAAGTTCACCGAACTCGCCTCTCAGTAAGTACATTGCCTCGCGTGACACCGTCTTTTTGAAAACATATGTCATGCAAGGCAAGTTCTTGCATTTTGGGCAAAAAAATAATAATAATAATAATAATTGCAGTAGATATCATCTCACAATAGCGCTAACCCTTCATAGTTACGTACGATTCGCAGCACCCGCACCAAACTTTGACTTTTTCAAATCGCATTTGTAGCTTTTTACAATGCTTCTGTTTGATCTTCACTCCAAAATCGAAAATTCTGCTTATTTACGTAAACATTGAGCCAGAAACGAGCAAAGATATTTCGGAGCTCTATAATATATCTGGTACCAAATATCATTGTTGTCGAATGCATATTACGAATATGAGGGACTTTAACACCAAACCGGATGAAACACATATATGGGAGCTATATCTGAACCGATTTCTTCCAAATTTGAAGTACTTGCTACTAGACTGAATTCGGTCGGATGCGCCAAAACTCGGGTTCATTGGACTGATATTGGCCAGTTGGTCCACAATTTACGCGAAATCGGTTGAAGATATATATGGAGCTATATTCCAGAAGAAAACAGCAACACCAGCAGATATGGTTCGAAAAATAAAGAAGCGACTTGATCGAAACCCGCGTCGCAGTGGCCGAGCTGAACATACCGCAATATTCCATTCGGCAAATATTGACAAATGAGCTCGGGGTAAATTCATTGAAATTCCAAAAAGTGCAAGAACGTACACCGCAACAGAAAGAAAATAGACTCAAAAGAGCTGAAGAGTTGCTTCGCTTGGCCGAAAGTGGTGAACTACCGAATTTAGTTGTCTTCGATTAGAAAACATTCGTTGTCCAGAAGTTTGTAAACAAACAAAATGATCGTGTTTACTTGCCAAAGAGGTCAGGTTAAAATGAACACCTTCGGACAGACCTTGGACATTCCAACAGGACTCAGCACCATCGCACTCAGCATGCGTCACCCAAAATTGATTACAAAATGAGGTTCCTCGCTTCATTTCCAGCGCACAACCGCCACCAAAATCTCCGGATACCAATCCGTTGGCCTATTGTACCTGGAGTATTTCGAAAAGCAAGGTTGGCGCTAAAAAATACGAAAGTGTCGATCACCTCAGGCAAGCGCTTCCTCGAGCAAGCCCTGTATATTTATATGAGACCTATATTTAAATTTGAACCGATGCTCACCAATTTCAATAGGGTTCGTCCATGGGTCAAACAAATATTGTTTGGAAAATTTCATTTCAATTCAATTGGATAATAAATGCGACCTGCATTTTGTTCACAAAAATACATGGACGGACGGACATACATAAATCGACTTAGAAAGTGATTCTACGAAGATCCTCAAAAGTAACTATGGGTCTGTCTTGCTTCCTTCTTCATGTTACAAACAAGTGCACAAAGACATGATACCCTTACCACTAAGTGATGTAGGGTATAAATATCAGTCGATTTGTACGACATATGTATACCCTCAGTTTCGTTTCGTTTCGTTTCGTTTATTTCAATATATTTTGAGTTGCATATGACTTTTAAATCTCCTGACCTTTTATGGGGGAGGCTCGGAGGGAGTGGGCTAATTTGTCTATTAAACTCCATATTCACATCAGATATCTCGTCGATATTTGTTTCGATATAGGTATTGAAAATTGTTGTCAGGGACAGGTTCTAGAAAGGATGGACGATACCTAGCATATCCACACTAAATCTTGTGTTAATAGAAGTATTGGAATGTGTGAAGTTTAGAAAGGATCGAATGCTTATTTCGCCAATTATGAGTTTTTTGATTATTTGCAATTGTAACCCCATTGTGGGGGAGGTACAAAAAGAAGTAAACCGTGATATGCCACCTTCACATCAGATTTTTTGTTGATGCCTGAAATTTGAATAGAATCGGATGCTCATTTCGCATTTTATGAGTAGAGATTACAGAAGGAGGGGCCCATTTTATCCATTCTTTATTACTGATCTTGTGTTGATACAGGTATTGGGATGTACCGAGTTTGAAAGGAATGGTTAAATGAAACTTTGACCTGTTGTGAGGGAGGTGCTAGAAGGCGTGTTTCGTTTCATCCATTCTTCATACTAGATGTTGTGTTGGTAGAAATATTGAGTTGTGGAAAATTGAAATATAATCGAACAATTGCTTCACATTTCATTAGAGCTATAATTATTAAAAATTTTAACCCTTTGTCGGGGAGGTACTCGATCAAGTGGGCGATATTTTCAATTTTTACTCCTTGTGCAGCACTGTTCAAAATATTAGCATCATTCAAAGTTTGATCAACATTTCATGATTCTTTCTTGTTCGATGACGTAAATTATTTTCTATGAAAACCTTGACCGTTTGTTGGGAAGGTACCAAAAGGAATGGACCGACATTGCCCGACATGAACGACAGACAGACATACGGACGGACCCCTAAATGGATTTCAAATGTCCTAGAACGGTTTTAAAATCTTTATTTCATCTCGTATATTGAACGACGGTGACTTAATATGTTTTACAATTTTGGCTGCATTGACGCACTTTAAGAGCTTACAAGGAATCGTATACATACACCTGCCTCTTTTGAACCACAGTTCTAAGGAGCACAGTAAAATCACCCAGAAAATGTGTTTTGCATTCTCTTTGTTGCCTATGCAAACTGGAATCGACAAATATTAATAACATATTTCACAATGACATAGGTAGGATGAGCGGAACGAGCTTTTAGGTAGGGTGGTTTGACATTAATATTAATTTTGAGTCAGATAAAAACATGCTGTCCCTCCGGTATGATAGTATTTTCGATAAGTGGATATGAGCTGAAATATAATTCATCGAGTATAAAACATATTAACTTATTTAAAATGGAGTATTTAAGGATTTATATTTGGAAACCTTGTTATCTTGTATATTCTTCTTTGCTTTCAAGGCCATAATTGAATGAAAAATGTAACGTCCCACTTCACCCTCATACATCTCTCTACTTCTCCGTATACGTCATGCATTAAAGAACGACTTTCCACATTCAATTTCCACCCATCGCCACTATATGGTGTGAGTCATAATAGAAGTTTCCTTTAGGTAAATATACCTGGTGAACATTTGTCAAAGGAGAAATTCTTTGGAATTGCATAGCGCCAAAGAAACAGGAAATGGAAGCTTTGATGTTTATTTTTCTAAGAAAAAAAAAAAAACATCTCTACATATGTATGAACAATCATACATACATTCATTGTCGGCATTTGCGAAATACAATTATAAAGCACAAAGTACTAAGGCGATATTAAATGAATACCACACTTAAGAAAGAAAAGAGAAAATTTAAGATCATTAAAATATATAAAGAGATTATGTTTATTGTACCAAAAACAAAACAACAATAGAGGTTCCGTAAATCTTACTGGAATGTGTCAGAATTTTAAAATTGTTTTCAAAAAATTTATTATTAACATTTTTTTTGTACTATACATATAAAAATATACTTATCTCATTAGCGTCAAAACGAAACGGTAAAGAATGAAATGAGAAGGACACTAAAAGTACTTAATTCCTTAACATATGAAAATTTGCACTTTCAGCTGAAATTTTGTATTTTTATATCACCCAACAAAAATTTGGGAGCCTCATGTGACGATCAACACATTAAACAAAAATACACTAACAAAAATATTAAAATTACATAGCGAAATAACTTTTTCTTCTCAGAACCAAGCAAAGAGTTAGTACGACTACAAAACCGAAAGTTAAAAGTTCGGTACTTAGCGTTTGCAAACGAAGTGAAACGGACTAAATCACAACATGCCACATCGAAATAACGGTTTAAGACTCTAGGTCCCTGTGGCCCATATCCGTTTCAGATCATTTGGAGTCGATTTAGTGGTGTTTAGTGGTGGGCACGATAACTCTCGAAGGAAGATATTTGATCAAAACTTGATACATCGTAATATTATTGTCAAATTTAGATCGAGTTCGGAGATGGGTACTATCGATGCAATTCTTCAGGTACCTTCCAAACAAAAGGTCAAAATTATCAAAGAAAATAATTTTCCAGAACATACGAATATTCCTATCTCACTGAGTCGATCTAAATATCCGTATATTTGTCCATGGGCACAGTTATAGTCCAATTCGCATGAAATTTTAAATGGATTAATGATTAGGGACAAATTAGAAACTCTTTTGAGAGGATAAAATAGGTAGACTGTAACGTTTTTTTTTATTTATACCCTCCACAATAGTATGAAGGGTATATTAATTTTATCATTCCGTTTGTAACATCTCGAAATATACATTTTAGACCCCACAAAGTATGTGTATTCTTGATCAGCATAAAATTCTATGTCAATTTTGCGATGTGGAAATCACTCTAGCTTCCGAACGAATCGAAATAGCATGATAAAATTGTACTCAAATGTATATTATGTCTGCAGGACTTTTGGTATTGAAAATGGGTCATGTAGGTCCACATTTTGGTATAGCCCCCATATAACGGTACCTCCCTATAGTCGGTACTTTGATAATATAAGCGACATCATTCACCGGAATTGTTTCAAACTTCATATTTGGAGTTCCTAATGGGTACTACCACCTGTGACAGAAAATTGTCCATGCAGCTCCCGATGTTCGGTATTTTGATAATTTTAGCAACATTATTCACCGATTTTTTTTTCCAAGTTTCGCATTTAAATATTGTGATGGCTTATGACAAATGTTGCCTATGCAGGTCCACGTCCTCGTATAGAACATAGAATAACGGCTATATTCGGTATTTTTAAGATTTTAACAGAATTTTTAACGTATTTTATTTATTTATTTTTATTTTTTGAACATTGCCAAATTTGTTCCAAATGGTGGATGGTATTCAAAGTTTGTCCCGGCCGAACTTACTGCTTTTTTTTTTTGTTTTCTTTTTTACCAAATTTTTCCATTCCACCGCGAGTATTTTTTATACTAAAATAAATCCTTTGATACAAAAAGAAACACTTTATGGGGTCTTCGACGAATATATAGTGATGTTACAAACATAATGACACATTTTATATAACCTCCTTTAATGTATCCTCATTTCTATAAGAAGAAGAATTCGTACGGATCATATATAATGATTTGGAAGGGAATTGGAAGTGATAAAATCCTACTCTTGATAAAGTGTACAAATTGTAACAATTTCAATCTGCTTTTTGACAGCAATTAACAAATCCTCAACGTTCATAGCAGCCATGACTTCCCAATACTTGTATCTCCCTTATTTGAAGTAATAAAAGAATGCCAATGACTAATGAAAATATGTTGGAGGCATCAATGTACTTCCGAATAAAATGCTGTATTTGCCTTTAATTAGTATTTTATGTCTCCATGTAACTGATAGCTATCATAACTTTCTATTCATGTTACCCTTTCAAAACTGCCAATTTCAAAAAAAAAAAAAAAAAAAAAAAAAAAAAAAAATCATTTGCGATGTCTATGACATTTTTCCTTTCAAACGATGCTATCCAATTCTTGATTAGCCATTTCAATTGTACTGTTTGCTGCTATTGTAACCGAGGAAAATTTCGAACGAAAAACGAACAAAACTCAAATGAAAAGACAATGAAAATTAATGATATGACATGACATGGTGTAATGTCGATACGTTCACATTTGCATCGCATCATTTTAGTAAGCCAATGATTAATTACGAATGTTTCAAAAATGTTACTTCATAACTCCATCAATATGGGATATGGCTATGGAAATTGATGTATTTTTTCGGGAACAGCGATGGTAGGATTATTGAACAATGTTTTTCTTCTTCGAGCTAATATACGAGGGATATGGAAATAATGAGAGTGTAAAACTTATTAGTAAATAGAGAATTTAGAATAGAACTGTAACTATGAGAATATTTAAATAAGTGGACAGTTGCATTCAATCAGCGGGTCTGGCGAGAAGGTCTCGATGTAAATGATCGAGTGCCAATGACTGTCAAGGCGAATAACCGTCGCCCCAAATATTCTTCTACACGCTACAGGGGTAGTCGTAGTCTGTTCCAAAAACGGGTCGGGGAGATAAAGAGTGAATGTAGAACTATTGATACTGGTATTAATACTGGATTTTAAAGGAAATTTTATTAACACATAACTATTTTGTAGTTTTACAAATGCATAGACAGGTTAACAAATTTGCATACCGAGGAGAAAATTTTTATTTTAGGAGCAAAGCTCGAAAGAGTTTCAAGGCGGATCCTACCAAAAATAGGGCGGTTGTCCAAAAATTGAGAAGCAGTATCTACTTCGGTTAGCTGATCAGAATAGTAAATCTACATTCTGTAAAACTGGCAAGCCGGAGTAGCTTAGTGCCGTCTGTCAAGGGAGTTCGGGAGTACCGCCTTTTCTGGCAGTTGATGACTATGACGAACTTTGAAAGGAGGCAAAACTGGCCGCTTTGGCGGAAACGACTATATTCCTTGCAAGTTGTTTTATAACTGTTAAAATCACTTTACTCAAAAGCCACATTTTATTGAAAGGTCCGTTGTGATAAATTCCGAATTTCACTAGCCAAGACACAATCCACACATTTAACATGGAAAATAACAGAGAAATCTTAACGTTAATAGAGTTACATGAAAGCTGTTATTTCTTAAAATTATTGATTTCTACTTATCTATATATAAATAAGGTAAAAAGTTATCAGTCGGTTTTGCCGACAGATGTACAGTATGAGATAAAAAAAAAACTGCAACAAAGTCAAACCCCATGATTCTTACATTTTTTTTAATTTTATTGAGTGGAAGCAAAAAAAAAAAATTATGGCCGTCGTGCTCTGCGCTATTTTGGCCCATTCCCGGCGAAGCGCTTGCTTGAGGTGATCTACACTTTGGTATTTTTTAGTGCCAAACATTCTTTCCAAAATACTCCAGACACAATAGTCCAACGGATTGGTATTCGGAGATTTTGGTGGCAATTGGGCGCTGGAAATGAAGCGAGGAACCTAATTTTGTAACCATCCTTGGGTGGCGCGTGCTGAGTTAGCCGCAGACCTTGGACATTCCAACAGGACTTAGCTCCTGTTGGAATGTCCAAGGTCTGCGTCTAAAATGTGTGCGTGCCCAAGGCTTTAATACACCCTCTAGAATACTTTCGCGATAATATTCGGCATTTATTCTAATGCCACGGTCGATTAGTACAAACGGAGAGCTACCATCGGCTGTTATGTGGGCCCACACCATCACCATGGCCGGCGCTTGAGTCCTGGTGACCAACCGAAGGTGCACATTTTAAGCTGACCTCTTTGGCAAGTAAACACGATGGTTATGCTTGTTTACAAACTGCTGGCCAACGAATGTTTTCTCATCGGAGAAAACCAAATTTGGCAATTCATCACTTTCGGCCAAGCGAAGCAACTCTTTAGCTCTTTTGAGTATATTTTTCTCTGTTCTTGCACTTTTCGGAATTGAATGGAATATTACGATATGTTTAGCTCACGATCCATTTTTCCGCCACTGCGACGTGGGTTTCGATCAAGTCGCTTCTTTACTTTTCGAACCATTTCTGCTGATGTTGCGGTTTTCTTCCGTCCACTTCCATGACGTTGGAAGATGACATATAAATTTTTTAATTATAGGCAACTATAACAAGTATTTATCTAAGTTTAAACAACTTTTGAGAACTATTCTATAGGTAGACCCTCAAAACAAATATTATATTATCTATTGGAAGGAACTTGAAAAAAATTTTAAAATCTCGTTGAAAAATGAAAACCGTTATATGGGAGATATACGAAAA
The DNA here is from genome assembly GCF_030504385.1 of Musca domestica. Lineage (NCBI taxonomy): Eukaryota > Metazoa > Arthropoda > Insecta > Diptera > Muscidae > Musca > Musca domestica. The sequence continues at coordinate 14,170,394 of NW_026712363.1, read as the reverse complement.
CGAGGACCTGCATAAGTTTTTTATACCCTCCACCAAAAAAGGTATGGAGGGTATATTAAGTTCGTCATTCCGTTTGTAACTCAACGAAATAATCAATTTAGACCCAACAAAGTATATATATTCTTGATCAGCTTAAAATTCTAAGACGATTTAGCCCTGTCCGTCCGTCTGTCCGTCCGTCCGCCCGTCTGTCCGTCTGTTGTAATCACGCTACAGTCTAAACGAATTAAGATAGGAAGCTAAAACTTTGCACATATCTCCCTTTTGTCTGCAGGCAGGTCAAGTTCGAAGATGGGCTATATCGGTCCACGATATCGTATAGCCCCCATATAACGGTACCCCCGATATTCGGTATTTTGATGATGTTAGCCAAATTTTTCAATGGAATTGTCTTAAAATCCACACAAGTAGTTCCTTGTGGGTACTTTACCCCCTGAGAGAGAATTTTCTATACAGGTCCACGATATCGTACATCCCCCATATAACGGTACCCCCCGATGTTCGGTATTTTGATGATTTTACCCACATTTTTCAGCGGAATTGTCTGAAAATCCACACAAGGAGTTCCTTGTGGGTACTTTATACCTCGGCAGAGAATTATCTATACAGGTCCACAATATCGTACATCCCCCATATAACGGTACCCCCCGATATTCGGTATTTTGATGATTTTACCCACATTTTTCAACGGAATTGTCTGAAAATCCACACAAGGGGTTCCTTGTAGGTACTTTATACCTAGGCAGAGAATTATCTATATAGGTCCACAATATCGTATAGCCCCCATGTAACGGTACCCCCGATATTCGGTATTTTGATGATTTTACCCACATTTTTCAACGGAATTGTCTGAAAATCCACACAAGGAGTTCCTTGTGGGTACTTTATACCTCGGCAGAGAATTGTCGTACAAGTCCACGATATCGTATAGCCCCCATGTAACGGTACCCCCACGGTATTCGGTATTTTGATGATTTGTGCCACATTTTTCAATGGAATTGTCTGAAATTCCACAAAAAGAGTCCCTTGTGGGCATTTTACCTCCTCAAAAAGAATTGTCTATATAGGTCCACGATATCGTATATCGCCTATATAACGGTACCCCCCGGTATTCGGTATTTTGATGATTTTACCCAAATTTTTCAACGGAATTGTCTAAAAATCCACACAAGGAGTTCCTTCTGGGTACTTTATACCTCGGCAGAGAATCATCTATATAGGTCCACAATATCGTATAGCCTCCATATAACGGTACTCCCCTATATTCGGTATTTTTATGATTTTAGCCACTTTTTCCAATGGAATTATCTGAAAATCCATACAAGGAGTTCCTTGTGAGTACTTTACACGCAGACATAGATTTGTCTTTATAGGCCCACAATATCGTATATCCCCCCATATATCGGCACCTTCCTATATTAGATATTTTAAAGATTTTAAAAGAATTTTTATTGGATTTAATTTTTTTGAAAATTTTCTAATTCGTTCCAAAGGGTGGAGGGTATTCAAAGTTCGGCCCGGCCGAACTTACTGCTTTTTTACTTGTTTTTTTTATACCCTACACCACATAGTGGTAAGGGTATTATGTCTTTGTGCATTTGTTTGTAACATGGAGAAGGAAACGAGATAGACCCATAGTTACTTTTGAGAACCTTCATAGAATCACTTTCTGAGTCGATTTATGCATGTCAGTCCGTCTGTCCGTCCGTCCGTCCGTCCGTCCGTCCGTCCGTCTGTCCATGTATTCTTGTGAACAAAATGCAGGTCGCATTTATTATCCGATTGAGATGAAATTTTCCAAACAATATTTTTTTGGCCCAAGGACGAACCCTATTGAAATTGGTGAGAATCGGATCAAATTTAGATATAGCTCCCATATATATTTTCATCCGATTTCGGGTTAAATGTGCACCAAATGTCCACTATCAGTCCAAATTACCTGAATTTTGGCACACCCAACCGACTTCGGCCTAGAAGCAAGTATATCAAATTTGGAGAAAATCGGTTCAGATATAGCTATAGCTCCCATATATATCTTTCATCCGATTTGATCTTTAAGTCCCTCACATTCCTACTATGCACTCCACAACCGTGATATTTTTTACAAGGTATTAGATGTAGCGCAGAAATAGCTGTTTTAAATTTTATCGAAATCGGTTCAGATTTGGATATAGCTCCCATATATATCTTCATCCGATTTCGGGTTAATTGACCACCAAATGGCCAATATCAGCCCAACTGGCCCGAATTTTGGCACATGTGACCGAGATTAGCCTTAAAGCAAATACAACAAATTTGGAGAAAATCGGTTCAGAAACAGCTATAGCTCCCATATATATCTTCATCCGATTTCGGGTTAAATGTGCACCAAATGTCCACTATCAGTCCAAATTACCTGAATTTTGGCACACCCAACCGAGTTCGGCCTAGAAGCAAGTATATCAAATTTGGAGAAAATCGGTTCAGAAACAGCTATAGCTCCCATATATATCTTCATCCGATTTCGGGTTAAATGTGCACCAAATGTCCACTATCAGTCCAAATTACCTGAATTTTGGCACACCCAACCGAGTTCGGCCTAGAAGCAAGTATATCAAATTTGGAGAAAATGGGTTCAGATATAGCTATAGCTCCCATATAAATCTTTCATCCGATTTGGTGTTTAAGCCTCTCACATTCGTAATATGCACTCCACAAGAATGATATTTGGTACCAGATATAAGATACAGCCCAGAAATAGCTGTTTGTAATTTTATCGAAATCGGTTCAGATTTGGATATAGCTCCCATATATATCTTCATCCGATTTCGGGTTAATTGTGCACCAAATGGCCGATATAAGTCCAAATGAATTTTAGTACATCGGACCAAATTCAGCCTAGAAGCAAGTATATCAAATTTAGCGAAAATCGGTTCAGATATAGATATAGCAACCATATATATGTTTCATCCGATTTAGAGTTTTAGTCCCATACATTCGTAATATTCACTCCACAACCGTGATATTTGGTACCAGGTATTAGATGGAGCACAGGAATAGCTGTTTTAAATTTTATCGAAATCGGTTTAGATTTGGATATAGCTCTCAAATATATATCTTCATCCGATTTCGGGTTAAATGTGCACTAAATGGTCAATATCAGCCCAAATCACCAGTCTAGAAGCTAATACGTAAAATTTGGAGAAACCCGGTTCAGAGACAGCTATAGTTCGTAAAATGCACGATAGAATTAGATAGATTTTGATTTTGTACCAAATATCTCATAGAGCTCTGAAATGCCCTGTATAAACCTTTTTACGAGAGCTCTACTAAATATGCATAGTGGTGTAGGGTATCATATAGTCGGCCCCGCCCGACTTTTGAGCTTTCCTTACTGTTTTTTTTTTTTTTTTTCATTGGTAGTACCCATTACGACCTTTAAATAACAAATTTGAAATAATTCCGACCTATAATGTCTCTAAAATCACAAAAATGTTGAATATTGGGATCTACCGTTATATAGGGGCTATACGAAGACTGTAAACATTTCTCAATTAATCTACAATTTAAATAGTGCCGACTTTCGCACACTAGTATTACAAATTTCCAAACCCCTACATCCATAAAAAACAATATCAAATTATGCTGAAAGTTTATAATATTCGTGGAATATTTAATTATTTAAGGTGTATACCTACGTTTTTACCCTGTTCAATGTCCAGTACCACTAAACACTTTCCTTTCTCAATTTTGAAAAAATATATATTTATTTCCGACACAAATAAACTAAGACCTTTGTAGGCGTTTCTATATATATAAGATGTTTTGGAAGTCCTTCTGAAAGAATTTTTTTAGTTCTCCTGTATTAGAGATATTTATAATTATTATTAACCATTATTACAAAACAAATTGTAACATTATATCTCATTTTTATAGCGTACCTTGTTGTAAAAGAGGAAACAATGGAATCCCGAAACGAATACAAAGCACATGGAATATGTTCATATGCTAGGTAATAGAGTATCTAGACTTGGTTGACGTTGACAGCATTAGCCCAATGTACCATAGATCGGATTTTGCATACTCATAATAAAAGAACGAAAAAAAAAAAAATAAAACGTATCATGGAATTTTCCAAATAATAGACTTTAGCCACGATTTGAATGGATGCACAAAAGATATAAAAAAAACTCCAAAATGAGCATGCTGTCGAAATACGAGCATATTGCAAAGGATTAACAAGCCTCCAAGGGAGGACACCGATACGGAATGCATGTTACATAGAAAAAATGCCATTTCCATTGAAATAGCGATTGGCTTTACTCGCAACGCGATGTTATTGTTCTGAGAATAACCCGTTTTTCTCAACTTCATATCTCTCATTCCACTGTTATTTGTTGTTGCATAATTTGCATTAAAAACTTATAATTTGACATTTTCATAATAAATCCATAATTATATTTATTTCGTGTAACTAAGGTAACATTTTATGGCATATGCTTAACGTTATCAGCAGCAGCAGCATACCTTCATCCCATCGCGAGCTCCAGTTCCCCTCACATACACACGCACATTAGCTGCAGTTTTTTTATTTGTCGAATAACACATTTTCCAAGGTAAACAATAGAAAAAATGTGCAATTATTGCAATGACGACAAAGTTTCGTAGAACAAACAATGTTGCCTCCCCACGACGAAGCATTGCTGGAATTAAAGTTTAAAGGGTTATAAATGTGGTCTTAAATATTTTTTTTCTTAGATAAATTCGTCAAAAGCTTTTGTGATACTGAGTGCTGTAGTTCGGTTTGGCCGAACTTAGATTATTTTTTAACTGTTTGTTTTGGGGCTCTATGCATAGAATAATTCTCAAAAGTTTTGTTTTTATTTAAATATTTCAGGCCGCCTTAAAACACATACTTATAACAAATGTAATGTCATTGCCTTCATCCAATACCAAAATGAAAAAAATACAGCAAGGAAAAACAAAAGTCTTGCGTGGCCGACTATATAATAACCTACACCACTATGCATATTTAGTAGAGCCCCCGGAACAAAAGAATTTATTTGAAGTATGTCATACCACCTATCAACATTTGGCTTAAGAACAATTATATTAAAAAGGATTATATTAAAAAAAATGTATCGGATCCGAGATCCACAAAATGGAAACGTACGTCCCGAAATTCACTCCATTTGGGGTAACATCAGCCATTATTTCCACAAAAAACCTCAAATCGGATTAAGGATATATATGGGAGCTATATCTAAATCTTAGCCCATCTCGATAAAATTTGCAAAAGTATTTCTGAGCTCTATAAGATATCTGGTATCAAATATCATTGTTGTCGAATGCACATTACGAATGTGAGAGACTTAAACAACAAATCGGATGAAACATACATATGGGCCTACAGCTATATCTGAACCGATTTTCACCAAATATGATGTTCTTGCTTCTAGACTGAATTCCACAATTCAGGTCATTTGGACTAATATTGGCCATTTGGTGCACAATTAACCCGAAACCGGTTGAAGATAAATTTGAACCGATTTTGATAAAATTTGGTAGAGGTATTTCTAAGTTGTATCTGATACCAAATATCATTTTTGTGGGGTGCATATTACGAATGACTTAAACACCGAATCGGATGAAACCTACAAATGGGAGCTATAGCTATATCTGAACCGATTGTCACCAAATTTGTTGTATTTGCTTTTAGACTGAATTCGGTTGGATGTGCCAAAGTCCTTTTGGCCATTTGGTGCACAATTACCCCAAATCGGTTGAAGATATATAAGGGCTATATCTAAATCTGATCCGATTATAACCAATTTCAAAGGGGTACGTCCTTGGGCAAAACAAATATTGTTTGGAAATTTTCATCTTAATCGGATAATAAATGCGACCTGCATTTTGTTCACAAAATACATGGACAGACGGACGGACGAACAGACGGACTGACATGCGTAAATCGTATTATGTCTTTGTAACATGGAGAAGGAAGCGAGATAGACTCTAAGTTACTTTTGATTATCTTCACAGAATCACATTCTGAATTAATTTATACATGTTCGTCCGTCAGTCCATGTACGTTTGTGAACAATGAGATGAAAAAACTGCAACAAACTTCAGACTGCTGTCATTTATAAGCCACTAGTCCGACAGCTGTTAATTATTCCAGTGACAGCTCGTTATATTGTTCACAAGCGCACAAAAGTATTTTGGTGAGAATTTTCCAGACCAAAAGTTATTCGTAATCTATCATTAGAGCACTCCAGCGTTTAAATGTGAATAAATCTCTTGTGTCTCGTACCATCGCTCGTTACCGTGATACTGGCAGCGTAGCCCGAGGTCAATGGAGACGGAAGAAAACAGCACCATAAGCAGAAATGGCTTGAAAAGAAAAGAAGCGACCCGGTCGAAACCCGCGTCACAGTGGCCGAAAAATGACTCGTGAACTGAACATATCGCAATATTCCATTCGGAAAATATTGAAAAACATGCTCGAGGTAAAGTCATTGAAATTCCAATAAGTGCAAGAACTTACACCGCAACAGAAAGAAAATAGACTCGATAGAGCTAAAGAGTTGCTTCGCTTGGCCGTAAGTGGTGAACTGCCGAATTTGGTTTCTCCGATGAGAAAACATTCGTTGTCCAGCAGTTTGTAAACAATGTGCACCTTCGGTTGGCCACCAGAAGTCAAGCGCCGGCCATAGTGATGTTGTGGGCCGCCAATACAGCCGATGGTCGCTCTCCGCTCGTATTAATAGACCATGACATCAGAATAAATGCCGAATTAAAGGCTTGGGCACCCAAACATTTTGGCCGCATACCTTAGACATTTCAACAGGACTCAGCACCATCGCACTCAGCACGCGCTACCCAAGAATGGTTACAAAATGAGGTTCCTCGGATCATTTCCAGTGCATAATGGCCACCAAAATCTGCGGATACCAAACCGTTGGACTGTTGTATCTAGAGTATTTTGGAAAGCAAGGTTGACACCAAAAAATACCAAAGTATCGATCACCTCAAGCAAGCGCTTCGCCGGGAATGAGCCAAAATACCGCAGAACAACATTCGGGCAGCGTGTGACAGTTTCATTGGCCGTTTGAAGGCCATAATTCGGGCCAAAGGTGAACAATTTGAACAATTCTAAACTTACTCTAAAATTTGATGCTATTTCCGACATTTTTAGCTTTCATTAAAAAAAAAAATAATAAAAAAATAATCTAAAATTTATGGCGTTTGATTTTGTTGCAGTTTTTTTTTAATCTCACCCTGTATATATTTTGCTCCAATACATATTTTTCATCCGATGTGGTGTTGTTTAAGTCCTCCACGTTCGTAATATGTTGTGTGCAATAATACATGGTACCAGAAATCAAATATAGCTCCGAAATACCTCTGCCAAATTTTATCGAGATCGGTTCAGATTTGTATATAGCTCCAATGTACACTGATGGCCAAAACTAAAGCAACTCAAATCTCAAAGACAATAAATGTCCTGTAACTTTTACAAAAATAAACAAATCGAAATTATTTTTCCAGTTTTGAATTAGGTGCTTAATGCACTTTTGAAAAACTAAAAATAAGAATACAAAAATTATATTGAATGAAAAAAAAAAAAAAATATATGGAAATCTAAAATGACACAATTTTTGTTTGGTCAAAGCCAAAGCAACTTTTTTATTGTTTATTTTAAAATAACTAAATTTTGGCTAGTAGTCAATAGCATCCATTATTTTTGATACTAGCTACACCCCTACAAAACATTGAATCTATAACACGATCAATTTGATCCTTGGGTATGCTTTTCAAGGTACACTGAATTCTTTGGAATATGTTGTGTTTATTTCTTTCCGAATCTTGCTTGATCTTCCTGTCTACGATACTCCAAAGGTTTTCTATGGGGTTTAGGTCAGATGATTGTGCCGAAATGAAAACACCGATTTTTGACTCCCGCAACCAATCTTTGACAAGTTTTGATGCATGTTTGGGATCATTGTCATGCTGAAACACCCAAATAAGCCGAACATTTTCCTCAACGGAAGGGAACAACGTGATGTTTAACACATCTTTGTAAATAAACCGAACCATAACTTCCTTTATTTCATGGATAGGCCCAAGTCCATAGAAAGAAAAACAGCGCCACACCATTTTTAACCCTCCCTCATGCTTCACTGTACCCTTGCAACACCGCGGCTTTAGTCTTTCATTTTTTTTTTTTGGTCTTCTCACCGTAAAATTTTTGATGTCTGAGCCTTTAATATTAAACGTAGACTCATCCCAGAATAAAACGTTTTCCCATTGAGCTGGATTCCAATTAACATTATCGTTTCCGAAAGCCATCCCAGCTTTCCGATTTTTATACCCTACAACACTATGTTTTGGGTGTTATAAGTTTGATTGGGCCAGAATTTATGTAACACCTCGAAATATTGGTTTCCCATATAGGAAAGTATATATGGATCTTCCTAGCTCGCCGAGCTGAGTCGATCTAGCTATGTATGTCCGTCCGTCCGTCTGTCCTGCTGTCCTTCTGTCCATGTTAACAACTGCTGAAAACATTCCTGATTTTGCGGTTGCTCTACAGGTCGCAATTATAGACCAATCGACGCGTAATGTAGCTAGAGTTTAGGGCAGGGAAGAAGCCTACCAATTTGGGTGGTCATCGGATAATATTTAGCGGGTAAAATAGACCATATCTTTTGTGTTGAAAAAATTCAAAATTTTTCATTAAACCGCGAATATTTAAAATCCCGGCGAACTCACAAAGCCATGACAAGGTTACTTCTGACCTTTACATTGATGTTAACATACATCAAATCGGATATATAGCAAAATATGTGCGATATATATGTCTATCAAAGAAGATATGCTTGAAAGATCTTTTATATGTCGAGAACGGCTGAACTGATTTCGACAGTTCTCATTAATTCAGAATGGCCTCTTGGCAGGAAAGAAAAAACGTCTAAAAAAATTGCATAAAAATATCTCTCTAAAGATAAAAATATTGGTTTTGTAACATTTTCTCATATTTTTTCAATTTTGTCATATTTTTGGCATATTTTCATTTTGAATTAAACATTTGGTAATATTTCTACAGCTAACAAAGCTAAGTAGTTAGGATATCAGGATATCATATACATATCGCATTTATGGCCCGATCCTTATGAAATTTTGCATGGGGATAAGATGAGGGTCAGAATAGAAGCCTACTTTTTTTGGAGATAATCGCCATATATTTAGGGGTTGAAATGGTCAAAAAAACTGCAAAATTGTCTGCAAGTCGTAATTATCGCCCGATCCTCACGCGCATTTGAATGGAGGTTACCAGACATTGCAAAAGCCAAATTTTTTTGGATGGCCATTCAAAAATATTAATGTGTGAAATAGTTTGCCAACTTTTGTAGACAAAATACGAATATGTCCATTCCAGTGACTTTTTGGAGAATTCACAAATACAGGAAAGACGCACTTCTGACTATTTCGTTAAGGCTGATTTCGTTGAAGAATATAGTCAAATGTCTGTATCTCATATAAATGCGTTTAAGTCAAAAAACAATAATAAATGTTAATCTTTTGCCACTTCTGAGAGATTATAGGTCTTTGGGAAATATTGGCTCCAGATCTAGGAAGACCATTTTCGTGCAACATTTACCAATAAATTGGAAATGAGCAAATTAGTTCAATTTTCTATTATTCGAAAATTAGAGAACGAAACCTGATGGTTTTCTTTTATTATTTGTCACAATATCTTGTGGAATTCTTTCGAGTATCTTGCCTATATAAACTGTATCATTTATTATTGTGTTGTAGGGTATTCAACGGTCGGCCCCGCTCGACTGTAGCCTTTGCTTACTTGTTTCAGATATAAATGGCTTTTTTGATGGCTTACGGGCATGCAGACCATCTGCCTCTACTCGTCTACGCACTGATCTCCAGCTTATATCCAATCATAGCTCTCTCACCAATTCAATTGAACTCTTAAATGGTTGTTTTTTTATTTCTCTCACAATTTGTTGTTCAGAACAGGTTGAAGTTATGACGGCCTTCATCCCGTATAGACTGTTACTACTGATCCAGTTTCATAAAACCGACTTAGTATACGAGAAATCACAGAAATATATTTCTCGGAATTCATTTTCTGCGATAGTTAGTTTTCATAGACACTGATAATTTATTGCTTTATTCATGTACTGTATTTACTTCTAGCCATTTTTAAACTTTTTTGGGTAGAACTTAAAAAACGAAAACAAACACGTGTTTTTATAAAAAAAAACTTCTCAAAAATGATTTATAACAAGTGAAATTATTGACTGAAGAAAAACGCGATAAATGTAACAGTAACAACAACTGAAATTGCTGCGGTTATATGAATGTACAACAGAGTTGCTTTTGTTTTGTCCACGCCAATATCGGGTTAATTGACTTTACCATACATTATTTTTATATAAAAATGAATTTTGGTTTTTTGTTTTAAGTTTTTAAAAAGTGAATAAAATGCTTTTTTTTGAAACAAGAAAAACTATCTCATTTCCTTAATTTTTGAAAAAAATTTCAGGGCTTTCATTCTCCTTGTAATTTCAGTTGCTTTAGTTGTGGCCACCAGTGTATACCTTCTTTCGATTTAAAGTATATTGTTCGACAAATGTGTTATATTAGCTCAAATGTAATTAATTTTGGCATGGACTTTCAAATTCGGTTCAGATATAGCTACTGCTCCCATATATATATATATATATATATATATATATATATATATATATATATATATATATATATATATATATATATATATATATATATATATTTATCATATTTATCGCTTTTTGCTTCCTTCGACAATTTCGCTTGTCATAAATCCTTTTTCAGAAGTTTTTTACAATATGTGTTTTTCTTTTCGTTTTTTAAGTACTGCCCAAAAAATAATTTAAAAATGGCTAGAAGCGAATACAGTACCTGAATAAAACAGCAAATTTTCAGTGACTATCAAAACAACATATCACAGAAAATGTTTTCCGACAAATATTTCATAAATATTTATGTGATTTCATAATTATTTCGGTATACTAAGTCGGTTTTTTGAAACTGGATCAGTAGTAACAGTCTATAACGGATGAAGGCCGTGAAAAACTTCAGCCCGTACTAATCCACAAATTGTGAGAGAAATAAAAAACAAACATTTAAGAGTTCAACTGGATTGGTGAGAGATCAATCATTGGATATAAGCTCGAGATCAGTGCGTAGACGAGTAGTGGCAGCTGGTCTGCATGCCCGTAATACATCAAAAAACCATTTATATCTGAAAAAATCAAAAAGGCTTTTGGAAACGATAATATTAAGTGGAATCAAGCTCAATGGAAAAACCATTATTTCTGGGATGAGTCTACGTTTAATATTAAAGGCTCAGACGTGAAAAATTTTACGGTGAGAAAACCAAAAAATGAAGGACTCAAGCTGCAGTGTTGCAAAGGTACAGTGAAGCATGAGGGAGGGACAAAAATGGCCTGGCGCTGTTTTTCTTTCTATGGAATTGGGCCTATCCATAAAATAAAGGAAGCTGTGGATCGGTTTGTTTACAAAAATGTGTTGGACATCACGTTGTTCCCTTACGCTGAGTAAAATATTCGGCTTATTTGGGTGTTTCAGCATGACAATGATCTCAAACTTGTATCAAAACTTGTCAAATATTGGTTGCGAGAGTCAAAAATTGATGTTTTGTTATGGCCGGCACAATCACCTGACCTAAACTCCATAGAAAACCTTTGGAGTATCGTAGATAAGAAGATCAAGCGAGATTCGGAAATAAATAAGCACAACATTTTCTAAAGAATTCGGGGTGCCTAGGAAAGCACACCCAAGGATCAAATTGAGCGTGTTATAGATTCAATGCCTCGTAGGTGTGCAGCTGCTATCAAAAATAATGGTTATGCTATCGACTACTAGCCAAAACTTAATTATTTTAAAATAAAAAATCAAAAGTTGCTTTAGTTTTGACCAAGCAAAAATTGGGTCATTTTAGTTTTCCACATATTATTTTTCATTCAAAATTATTTTTGTATTTTTATTTTTAGTTTCTTAAAAGTGAATTAAACCCCTCATTTAAAACTGGAAAAATAATTACGATTTTTTTATTTTTGTAAAAGTTACAGGACATTTATTGTCTTTGCGATCTAAGTTGCTTTAGTTTTGGCCACCAGTGTATATATGTTTCATTCGATTTTATATTTAAGTCACCCAAATCCTTGTCGTGATTGGTTCAGATTTGGTATATGTTGCATATTTCTTCTAATTAGACATTTGACCGAATAAAGTTGTTTCATCCGATTTTATATTAAAGCATTATAAGAGTCATAATGTGATGTACTCCATAGCAATGATAATTGGTTCGAGAAGTCACATACAACATAAATATATCTCAGTCAAGTTTGTGGAAAATCGATTGAGATAAGCTTTTATAGGTTAGTTTCAACCTAATTCAAATTTAAAGCCTACTGGAAATAATGTGTTGCTAAGCAGATTTGTAATGAGAATTTTTGCTTGGAACTGCTTGGTCATTTAACATTACACTACTCGTTTTTGTATAGAAGAATTGTATCATCCTAATTTCAATTTATTCCTCACTAAAATCGTAATACATATTGTGAGGTATGATATTTTTTTCAGTACGCTCACATGTTTTATCCCTTTAATTAACGAGCTATACTTTAATGTCATTGGGTAACTGTCTAACTGAATAAATAAGTGAGCGAGTGAGTTACTGGCTGACTGACGAACTGACAAAATGATGGAGTTGTGTTGAGATGCAGGTGCATCATTATAAAAATTGTTCATAGATCCATCAACAAAATGTGATATATTTTTTTACGAGCAAAGATAAAAATTATGAGTACGGAGAAAAACACAAAGAGCGAACAACTTGTTTGCAAAAGAAGTAACCCTGACAACGAATAAAGTGAACTTTTAACTCTGAATATTTCCAGCAACTGCAGCCAGAGATGGAGCGGTAGCTAGACGCCAGGGGTGTGAGCGAAAAATTGCCATTAAAATCTGGATTTGCCATGAGAATATAATAAAAATTAAATGAAACTCATAAAAGCTACGGCTTAAAAGTTTTATGTTCAGTCAACCATTAAAAACGTATTTTTACTATTACCACCACCACCAACACCAGTAACTGGCATCTCATCTCCATAACACCGGATTGTTATAAATACAGATGACATGTTATGGCATAGCCTCTCCTGGCCCCGTTACATGACACGAAGTGGGCGAATATAGTTTAGCTATATAACGATTTTACAGAGGCCAACAAAAAAATGGCAAAACAATTTTATTTTGTTTAACACTGAGAGAGTGTTGCCAAGGCAACACTGCTGAGTGTCCTTTGCATATAACTAGAAAAAGTTGTCAACAATTAGTCCGTATTGAGGGTGTCATTGGCTGTGTTTGCGGTTTGTATATATTTTGCGAATTGTTGTTTTTATACCCTTCGCCACACTGCGGTACAGGTTATTATGTTTTTGTGCATTTGTTTGTAACATAAATGGTAAATGTACCACCTTCTACATCAATTATTACGCATCTGTCAGTTTGACAGTCCTTGTATTTTTGTGAACAAATCTCAAGTTGAAAATACACTTCCAAATCCACTTAAGATACAATTTTATACGGGGTTTCTTTTTATACCCTACACCACAAGGTGGTCAGGGTATTATGTCTTTGGCATTTGTTTGTAACATGGAGAAGGAAGCGAGATAGACCCATAGTTACTTTTGAGGATCTCCATAGAATCACTTTCTGAGTTGATTTATGCATGTCAGTCCGTCTATCTGTCCGTCCGTCTGTCCATGTATCCTTGTGAACAAAATGCAGGTCGCATTTATTATCCGATTGAGATGAAATTTTACAAACAATATTTGTTTGGCCCGAGGACGAACCCTATTGAAATTAGAGATAATCGGTAAAAATTTAAATATAGCTCCCATATATATCTTCGTCCGATTTGCCTTTTATTGTGCACCAAACGTGTAATATCAGCCCGATTAGTATGCAATTTGGCACATACAACTAAATTAGGCCTGAACATAAGCACGCCAAATTCGATAGATTCAGATATAGCTATAGCTCCCATATATATTTTTCATCCGATATGTTATGTTTGTCCTCCGTAGCCGTAATATGCACTCTGTAACAACAATATTTGGGGAAATATATCAAATGCAGCTCGAAAAATACCTTTTCTAAATTTTATCGAGATCGGTTCAGATTTGGATATAGCTCCCATATATATCTTCGTCCGATTTACACATATTGTGCACCAAACGTCTAATATTTACCTAATTGGAATTGAATTTGGCACATACGAGCGAAGGTAGTATGCCAAATTTGGTGAAGATCGGTTCAGATATAGTTATAGCTCACATATATATTGTTCATCCGATTTGTTGTATTTGTTACCCACAGTCGTAATATGCACTCCGTAAAAACGATATTCAGGGAAATATATCAAATGCAGCTCAGAAATATCTCTGCCAAATTTTATCGAGATCAGTTCAGATTTGAATAAAGCTCCCATATATATATATATATATATATATATATATATATATATATATATATATATATATATATATATATATCTATATCTGATTTCAAATTAATTTTGCACCAATGGGCAATACAAGTCCGAATTTAAAATATACAATCTTCGGCATATTTAGTCCTTTCAACTTTATATTATAATTATAATCATAGCGTGTATGATTCAATTCTCCCATAAATCCTTTTAATTGTTATGTGGAGCTCTACTTAATTAGCAAAGTTGGCCCAGCCCGACTTTAGGACATTCTTTACTGGTTTTTTATTTGGTTCAGGGACGAACGGAATTGTAATTGGTGAAAATCGCTTAAGTACTGACTTTTGGAGAGGTGCCAGAAAAAATTGAGCGATATCGTTCATCTTCACTGCCGATATAGAGGTGACACAAATATTGGAATTTGCAAAGTTTTAAGGAAATCTGAGTGTTATGATTATTCAAAATTATTAGCCTGTGTGGGAAAGTACCGGAATAAGTTTGTCACATATAAATATTATGATGTGCGAAGTTTCAACTAAATCAGATACTTCTACGCTCAAAATCCCGCAGAACATATTTTCCTGAAAATGTTCAGATATATTGTAGCATTGCCTGAAAGTAAAATAGGCTATATATACCTTTGAAGGTACCTTCAAAAAATTAGTTTTTGTATACAAATATATATATATGATATATCAAACACCATATATATGCCCAATTTCAATGATATTCGGAATGAGTGATGGAATTTAAAAACAAAAATAAATTTGCCAAATTATATTTAAATCTGTGAGAGTGAATTTTCCAAAAAAAAGTCATTCGTGACGGAATTCAAGCGTGATAGTGTGATTCTTTTATTTGGCTGGAAAACCACAAGTGTCTATTTTTAGAGCACTCCAGCATTCAAATGTGAATAAATCTTTTGTGTCTCGTACCATCGCTCGTTATCGTGATACTGGTAGCGTAGCCCGACGTCAAGGAAGTTGGCGGAAGAAAACAGCAACATCAGCAGAAATGATTCGAAAGGTAGAGAAGCGACTTGATCGAAACCCGCATCGCAGTGGTGTAAGATGACTTGTAAGCTGAACATATCGTGATCGTGTTTATTTGCCAAAGAGGTCAGCTGAAAATGTGCACCTTCAGTTGTCCACCAAAACTCAAGCACCGGTCATGGTGATGGTCGCTCTCCGCTGTCACAAGTGTAGAAATGGAATATCAACTTCAAGGTGCAAAGGTAAAATATATTTTTTTCAAAACAGCAAATGGAGTATGGATCATTTAAAATGGCGTATGGGAACACTGCCTGTAAAAAATGTGAATCCCCTTCAACACTATGTTGTGCAGGGTATTATAAATTTCACTGGGCCACAAACTTTGTAACTATTCAAATTATTGGTCCTAGATTCATCAACTAGGTTCTCGATCGGCAAAATTAGCTAAATATGTGTGTCATCCAGATCATAACATCATAGTCCATAACAATCAAAAATTATAGAGATTACCTTAGTATTTAGAATGAGTTTTTAAGTGGTTCCAATAAGTATCGAAATATCTTAAGAAATTCGTTCATTTTTGTGAAAATGGTTTCAGGTCTTTAGTATAGAGAAGTAAGTTATGGTCATAATTGGACCCATTCGACCATAAGCTTTGCTTACTTGTTTTAATTCTGAAAGTAATTATGTGTCACAGAATCAAATCCAAGTTTTGATAATTTTGTAATCGATAAAACTCACTAATCCCGGTCCAAGATCTACGAATGTTGTCTTTATCTATATATTGCAGTTATAAGTTACTAAGTCTTTATTGCATTTCTTAGTCTTGTTTTCCCTGTTGCACAATTGTTAAATTAATTTTTCTTCATTAAATTAATTTATGTTTCATCATTTTTTTTTTTTTTTTTTTTTGATACAAATTTTGTGGCCAAGTGTGACAATATATTGCGAATCTGATATTTGGTTCGTCTTCATACCTCAAAAAGCCTTCGCTATTATTTTATAATTCGGTTGGTGGTATATTAGAGCCAACTACTTTGTGTTCCCCTTACTGTGATTAATCTTATTTATGGCCATTCCATCTCATCGACTCCTCTCACTTTATTATTGTTGTTATTATTTGTTATATTCAGTTTGTCATTGTAACGCCTCGAAATATATATTTTAGACCCCACACAGTATATATTGATCAGCATAAAGTTCCGTCTGTGAAAATCACTCTAGCTTCCAAAGAAAATGAAGTAGATTGATAAAATTTTACTCAAATGTATAATATGCCTGCAGAATTTTTGGTACTAAAAATGGTCCACGTCTTCGTATAGCCCCCTTATAAAAGTACATCGGTATTTTAATGACTTAAGCGACCTTATTCAACGGAATTATTTCAAATTTGGTATATGAAGTTCAAAATGAATCCTACAGCCTGAGATAGAAAATTGTCTGTGCCGGTCCACGTCTTCGTATAGCCATATAGCCCCCATATAACGGTACCTCCCAATATTCGGTATTTTAATGATTTTAGCGACATTATTCACCGGCATTGTTTCAAATTTGATATTTGAAGTTCGTAATGGATACTACAGCCTAAGACAAAAAATTGTCTGTGCAGGTCCACGTCTTCGAATAGCCCCATATAAAGGTACCTCCCTATATTAATGATTTTAGCTACATTATTCACCGATTTTTTTCGAGTTTCAAGTTTGAATATTTTAGGTATATTCAATATTCGGCCGGGCCGAACCTACAGCTTTTTTACTTGCTTTTTTTTTTTTTGCATTGTAGTTTCTCGTAGTCAACTTGCAGTTGAGTAATATTTTAACGAATGAATTTGGGGTTATGTTACGACCGCATGGGTGGAGTTGGAATGCAACATGTGCTCGGACTGACTGATGGTAAATATTAGTTGATTATTGTTGTTCATACTGTTTGTTCAAAAAAAATCTATGTGAACGCAAACAATGTGTCATTTTGATGGATTAGTTTTTGCAGTTTTTTGATAATTTTCAGAAAAGGGGGTAGATAGCTTTTGTACTTCTAGGTAGCTGTATTTGTTGCAGTATTTTTGTAACACACAACTAATATTATTTAATTATTTTAATTTTATTAAAATGCTAGTTATTTAATATGTAACGGAAGAAAAACAATTTTAATCAGTAAATATATCAAATATAATATACGAGCTTCGTACAGAAGCTGATAAGTTAAAAACAATTTCATTATAAGGACCACTTATATAGAAGATTTGAAGGTCATATTAATTTAGAAGGTCATAATAATTCTTAACGAAGAGATTGATTTGATTTTTCTCATGTCCGTAGAACTTTTGGTATTGAAAATGAGTCATATATGTTCACGTTTTGGTATAACACCCATATAACGGCACCTCTACAGAATCTGTAATTTTATTATTTGATTCACACTTTTAACGGAATTGTTTCAAATTTTTGTATTTGGTGTTCTTAATGGGTACTACTTTATATGACAGAATATTACCTATACAGGTCCACATCTTCGTACAGGCCCCATATATGTAGATATTTCCCTATATTCCGTACTTTGATGATTGTAGTAAAACTTTTCACCAGAAATATCACAAACTTGGAATTTAGACTTCGCAATGGGTACTATTTCCTACGACAGAAATAACCTATACAGGTCGACATCTTCGTATACCTCCATATAGCAGTACCACCCAATATTCGGTATTTTCGACACCACCTGATATTCATATTTCAAACAATTTTAACGGAATTTTCACCAAACCGTATGCAAATCTGAAGGGAATGGTGGAGGATATTAAAAGTTCGGTATTTGGGGTTTAACTGTTTTTAAATCCTGCACTAATGTATGGAGTGTAAACTTTGTCATCCCATTTGTATATATATATATATCTCGGTTTACTTTTTGGTATAGTCCCCATACAACGTTACCTATCCGTATTCAGTATTTTGATAATTTTAGCGAATTGCGTATGCAGGTCCAAGTCTACTTATAGCCCCTAAATAACGGTACCTCCCAATATTCGGTATTTTTATGGTATTAGAGACATTATATACCGGAATCGTTTCGAATTTCGTATTTGATTTGTAATGGGAATTTCAACCTATGACAGTAAATTGTATATGCAGGTCCACGTCTTGGTATACCCCACATTTACAGGACCTCCCAATTTGTGGTATTTTGATGATATTAGCGTCAATATTCTATGGAACTGTTTTAAATTTCTTAGTGTAAGTACCCATTATGAATACTACATGAACCCTTTCCTAACCTCCCCCATATAGGGTTAAAAACTTGAATAATTATAACACAAGTCAATATTTATGTAAACTAAGAGACTTTGACTGAGAATATGCATATGTCGGCAAAACTGAGTGACACTTTTAAACTTCGTTTAAATCGAGTGGAAACATTACATTTCAACTGAATCTGATACACTCCTTGTTTTATTTAAGATTTGTATATTTTTAACAATTTTTGTCTGAGTGGAATGTACAAAAAGGAGTGTACCGATATGACTCATCCTCGAACTCGGTCTAACTTAGACAAAGCTATAAAGATGAGCCATGCTATAAAGATGAGTCATTCACACCAGTCAGACATATATAGAGAGGCATATATACGGACAGATGGACATATCTAGAATGGCTCGGAGAACATTCTGGCCGTATCAAATAATATGCGCGCTCTGTAACCAAAGGGCTGAGGGTGCAACAGCTAGTTCTCCATAAATTTTACCTTAAATAAAATATCTAAGCAATCTCTCTTTGATTCAGATATTCTTACCCAGTTATGCTCATCTTCCACTTGAATGTGTAGGTACTTATGTAGGAGATGTGTTATGTATTATAATCTAACTTAATGCAAATACAAAATTATTCATAGTTAAGTCACGTTTAGGAACATCGTGTTTTTTTTTCTATTTCTTATCCATTACTTGTTTCATCCTGCTGTTGCTTCTCTATGCATGTAGTTATGCATATCCAATCTGCAATGATTATAAGCTGGCTGGTTGGCTGCCTGTTTGGAATTTGTTGTCATGGTAAAAGTAGATTTTTAAGTTATTGCAAAGATCATAAATTTCTTTGAAAATGAACGGTAAGAAAATACAACGAATGATGAAGATGAATGCATGAAGCAGGCAGAGAACATGAGAATGGATCAGAAAAACAACTAAAAATAACATGAAAAAAAAAATATAAGATGTCATATAATGCATTCATGATATGACATGATAATACAAGACTTATGTGTGTGACATAAAAAAAGCATACAATAAAATATTTTAGAATTTATAGAAATAGAATATATAAAGTACATGCACATTTGTAGGTGTTTTTGTGAATGTTGTGCTATTTGTGCAAGAGAGAGAAATCGTGGAATACAGCGCACAGTGGTCGCTGCCATTGGCCAAAATTCAAAAAATGAAAATCAGATATTCATTGTCAAATGTGTACACCTGAACTCTTAAGGGGTTAAGCTTTTTAGAAAACATAAATATCTTGACTTCATTCTAACGGCCCACTTCAAGAATAGCATCTAAAAAGAGAAAATGTAGTTAGTTAGCTTTTTTCAGTGGGATCAGTGAAAAAGTGGATTAAAAATAGAACTGTATTACAAAATTAAATAAATTTTAAAACGACAAATCTTGGCATTATTATTAAAAAGCAAGGTATTGAATTATTTTTAGTGCAGTAATTTGTGTGTTTAGATGTGTATAATATAGAAGATGTGAGTGATCTGAGTTGCCTTTAAGATTAATTTTGAAAATAAAATTGGATTTCAGGTAAAGTTTTAATTGTTTTCCCCCCTGAATCCTCCAATGTGATTTCTTTCACGCCATTAGTAATGGCCCTAAGATTCTAATAGTGCTGAATTGAATTCGTTGCAATTTTTTTCAGTTCTATGGTGCTAGTGACATAGAATATGTAGAATATAGAGTAGAATATGATTGATAAGGCTGTAACTGAAGGGTGTTCAATAATGTTGCAAGCATTGTCTTCTGATTAATGCCGAAAATTTTAATGGCTTTGCACTGGAAATTGCTAAAGAGTTAACAAATAGATATCCATGTCACTATCTTCCACCCACAGTTCATAAAATTTTAATACATTCACCCGACTTTAAAAATTTGTCATTTTATAGATTAGATAATTATAGGAGGAGACCGTGGAGTCTAGAAACAAAGATATAAAAAAGTTATGACTAAATCATACCCGAAAAAATTCATGTTACCCTACACCACTTTGCATATTTCGTAGAGCCTCACATAACAAATAAAGGTTTTAATTTGTGAGAATTAAATCATACCAACTATTATTATAGTAATAATAAAAAGTTCAAGGGAACTAATATATGGGAGGAATATCCTCCTCTGAATCGATTTCTACTAAATTTATCGAGTTTAAATTTGTTTGTTGGTGCAAAATTATCTTGAAATCGGATAGATATATATGAGAGCTATATCTAAATCTGAACCGAACTTGATAAAAGGTATTTCTGAGCTGTATTACGGCTATGTAGAGCAAATTCAACAAATCGGATGAAGAATATGTATGGGAGCTATAGCTATATCTGAATCGATTTCCACCAAATTTGACATGCTGGTTTCCAGATTCAATTTGGCCGTAAGTACCAAATTCCATTCCATTTGGGCTAATAATACACCGTTGATGCACAATAAAAGGCAAATCGGACGGAGATATATATGGGAGGCATATCCAAATATTAACCGATCTCGATAAAATTTAGCAAGGGTATTTCTGAGTTATATTTCCCCAAATATCGTTGTTACAGAGTTCATATTACGGCTGCGGAGGACAAAAATAACAAATCGGATGAACATACTTATTTTCAGGTCCAATCTGGTCGTACGTATATTCCATACTATTTGGGCTAATACAAGTTTGGTGCACAATATAAGGCAAATTGGATGAAAATATATATGGGAGCTATACCTAAATTTTGACCGATTATCTACAATTTCAATCGGGCCTTGGGTCAAACAAATTATTTGTGCAAAATTTAACTTTGATTTAATTTTTTATTGAATTGTTATTTTATTTTGTTTAAAAAAATCAAATTTGGAATTGATTTATATAAAAAATACTTCTATTTTTGGAGGTATTTTTACAGGGGGGCCCGCAGGTAGAGGCCGGCCGTTCCAAATAATTTTCAGTAAGATTATTTTTTAACTCCTTAGAACGTAAAATGTCAAATCACATTACACTCTGGTGTAGAAATGTGACAAGAATTACGCAGATAGCCTTATTCGGGAGGTACGTTGTAAGGGGACCATGCCAAAACATGCATCGACCATATCCATTTTGTCACATTTTTTATTTCTATCCCATCAAGGTGCCATAACCAAAGATTCATATTGATATGTGCACTGAAAGTATTTTTGGCCGCTGTTCCCATACGACATCGACCACTGTGCAGCGGTTAATGCATAGCCCCACTTAAAAATCGATAAAGAAAAGTCAAAAATCGTTCGGGGCCGACTGTTCAGGGTGAGATAAAAAAACTGCAGCAAAGTGTTATTTTTACATTTTTTTAATTTTATTGAATGAAAAAAAATGTCGGAAATATCATCAAATTTTAAAATGAGTTTAGATTTATTCGAAATGGTCACCATTGGCACGAATGTTGCACGCTGCCCGAATGTTGCTATGCGGTATTTTGGCCCATTCCCGGCGAAGCGCTTGCTTGAGGTGATCGACATTTTAGTATTTTTTTGTGCCAACCTTGCTTTCCAAAATACTCCAGACACAATAGTCCAACGGATTTGCATCCGGAGATTTTGGTGGCCATTGTGTGCTGGAAATGAAGCGAGGAACTTCATTATGTAACCAGTCTTGTGTGGCGCGTGCTGAGTACGATGGTGCCGAGTCATGTTGAAATGTCCAAGGTCTGCGGACAAAATGTTCACGTGACCAAGTCTTTAATACACCCTCAGGGATATTTTCGCGATAGTATTCGGTATTTATTCTGATGCCACGGTCGATCAATATTAGCGGAGAGCGACAATCCGCTATTATGGCGGCCCACACCATCACCATGGCCGGCGCTTCAGCTGTTTTATTTGGCAAGTAAACACGATTATTTTGTTTTTTTACAAACTTCTGAACAACGAATGTTTTCTCATCGGAGAAAACTAAATTCGGCAGTTCACAACTGTCGGCCAAGCGAAGCAACTTTTTAGCTCTTTTGAGTCCATTTTCTTTCCGTTACGGTGTAAGTTCTTGCAATTTTTGGAATTTTAAATGACTTTACCCCGAGCTCATTTTTCAATATTTTCGAATGGAATATTACGATATGTTAAGCTCACGAGCCATTTTTCGGTCATGCGACGCGTGTTTCGATCAAGTCGCTTTTTTACTTTTCGAACCATTTCTTCTGATGTTGCTGTTTTCTTCCGTCAACTTCCTTGACCTCGGGCTACACTAAAACATTAAAAAATGTGAGAAGTGCGCCTTCTAAGAACACCATTAAGCGTTTTTACGAAAAATTTTCGACTGGTAAGTCTCTTTCTAATCCGAAGAGGCCATATAAAAGTCGACCAAGGCGATCGGCCGAGAATATCTCTGCCGTACGAGCCAGTGTTGAGAGGTCCCCAAGAACATCCCAAAAACGCCGTTCTCAGCAGTTGGGCATGGCTCGGTCCACTTTATTATTTATTTAACGGATTATTCGCATTGATTTGCATTTGTTCACGTAAAAAATTCAATTGACGCAAAGAATGTTGCCTGCGGACAAGCCTCGTCGATTGGAATGGGCCCAAAGGTCCGTCGAATATGGGCAACCCTGTATATGAGGGCTTTGTCCAAATCATAGCCGATCTTAATAAAAAATTTCCGAGCTCTATAATATATCTCGTACCAAATATCATTTTTGTGGAATGCATACTACGAATGTGAAGGACTTAACAACCAAATCGGATGAAACATATTAATGGGGGCTAAAGCTATATCTGAACCGGTTTTCACAAAATTTAACGTACTTGTTTCAAGGCTGAATTTGGTCGGAAGTGTCAAAATTCAGTTCATTTGAACTGATATTGGCAATGTAGGGATCGTATTTAGGCCAAACATATATTATTTAGAAAATTTCATCTCAATCGGATAATAAATGTGATTTGCATTTTGTTCACAGGAATACATGGACAGACGGACTGACATTTAAAAATCGATTCAGAAAGTGATTCTATGGAAGTGAAAAATGAAGGCTGACTTTGGAGACAAAAATATTTTTAAATAATATTCGTTTTTGTACAATTTCACTTTATGTGATCTAAAGAAATCTCTATTTCCATTAAATGTCATGAAAATATTTGCATCAGGTGTTGTCAATTTTCTATACAGAATTCTACTACAAATCTCAGAATTAATATATATTTGGATTAAATAGTAATAGTGAGAAGTTACATTTAAAATGTTGATATTGCAAGTGAAAATTATGTGTTTAAATTTTTCTGCTAATCAATTGTAAGTTCAAATCCCTAATACATCTTTATTTGGAAATAAAGTC
This sequence comes from Musca domestica, assembly GCF_030504385.1. NCBI lineage: Eukaryota > Metazoa > Arthropoda > Insecta > Diptera > Muscidae > Musca > Musca domestica. Next base: position 14,146,310 of record NW_026712363.1, on the reverse strand, counting down.
AGAGAAAGGCTATTTTTTTCAATTTGAATATAAGTATTTGAACCAATGGTAGGTTTTTACTTAATATGTAAATTTTGATTAAAAAACAAAACCCTTTTATTGCGACAAACTTAGAACTTTTTCCAATTTTCCTGTAAATTGCCTTAAAATTATATTTTACACCAGCCCATATGCGGTGTAGAATAAAAAATTATATAGGGTCTTTATATAACAATAAACACAGGGATTCCAATATTTTGAGCTACCACTTAATTCTAGTTTTATCGAATTAGTTGTTAATCAAAAATTTAAATTTTTATTTTATTGGGAGGTATTTTGTGGGGGAGGTGCCAGAAAGGGTGATCCAATTTTTCCCATCTTCTCACTCTTGTGTTGGTAGAAATATTCCGATGAATGACGTTTGAAAAGAATCGAATGCCTACTTCTCATTTCATGAACTTTTTATAGCCTCCACCATACTATGGTGGAGGCTAACTCTTTGTAACTCTTTTAACTCATGTTAGACCCAACAAAGTAAACATGTATTCTTGATCAGCGTCAAATTCTAAGGTGTTATAGCGATGGATTCTACCTACATTGGTAATACATTGCCTGAATAGAACACGTTTTCTTCCTGGCCCGATATAATTGTAACTCCTCATATTCGGTATTTTGACGATTTTAAGCATCCTTTTTAAAGACTTCTAAATTCTGTTTAGAGTAGCAGAACATTGTTTATATAGGTCAACATTTTCAGGTGTATAATTGTACCTTCCGATATTTGGCATTTTGTTTAAAATTTAGATTGTGTATTCCTAATAACTGAAGTGACACATACCCCTCGAATACTGGAATTCCTTCATTTACAGACATATTCCGCCCTTTCGAACTTTACTGCTTTTAACTTGTGAATTATCGAAATTTAAAATATTTCGGCCCAAAAAAATCAACTGCAATTTTATATTTTGAATTATTTGTGAGCAGGCAAAAACTATTAAATTAGTGATTTTAAGAGAGTCGATTTTTTCATATATAAAATTGCTACCTGGTGGAGAATTCAAAATTTACTTCCATTTATTCGAGGAAAATGCTCTGAATAAATCAACAATTATTTCCAACAAAACTAAGAACTCCCTAAGTTCTCACATACCGAGTTTGTTATTCATTACAAGTTTCTCGAAAACTGATGTACTCCGTCAAAATATTAACAAAAATCCATTCAATAGATTATCGTAATAAATATTCTATTTCCATGTTCTTTGCATTATTGTAAGCAAGTCAACAATGGCTAACTTTGATTTTTGCCAAAACCAAAAAAAGTATACGAAAAGATATGTGCACAAATTATACAAAATTGTGAGCAGGACAGCAGATTATAATAACAGGGCATATGTATGTGTACATATCTAAATATATTTTTATATTAAGGACGTATATGAAATAACAGAATAATTTATGTATATGCGATGCGTAGGCTATTTCTATTTGAGAAATTACACCTATCATTACTATTTGAAGCTTATATATGATGCAAGTACTTAAACTGCATAGTTTGTCCTTTCTTCCACATATTTGTATAAGTATGCGTTTATACCTATAGAAATATAACGTTGGTATAAGTGGTCCCCTTGGACACCGACGTCTCTGATATTTTGATAATGCTAAAAATGCTAAAAATATGAACAATAAGCAAACAATATCCTCTTCTTAGGTTTGTTTGATCTATCATAAAATGCCAAACAGAAAAAATCTCATTGTTAGCTTTTCAAAAAAAAAAAAACATTTTTAGGAAAAATTATTAATTAAAACATGTCCAACACATCATCAACATCATATACGAAGAGAATAGAAAACAATTTGCTAGTAAAATATTGTACAAGGTAAAACAAAAGTGAATACAAAGAAACATAAAGCGAATATAGCTGGTATGAAAAAGAATATTCTGCTGGTCAGTAAAAGCTATTGTTTTACCGTAAAAGTGTCAGAAAATATATTGTTTGTATTGGGAATGTGTGTACAATTAAATTAAACAAGTAACAAGTAAGCAAAGGCTATAGTCGTACGGGGCCGACCATGTGATACCCTACAATACCACAATATGTTAGAAGCACCCTTATGTCCAAGTCCATTTTGGAAGATTTCGCTTTTGAAATTTTGTATGGACCACTGCCCAGATATTGGCCTTAGCATTTGGATCAGGAACATTTGCGCACTCCGTCGTGCTGTTAGTCGTAGTGGTCCATTTTTTTGGCCAAATCAAACTTATAACACCCCCAACACATGGTGTTGCAATGCAATATTCCATTCTGTAAATATTGAAAAATTAGCTCGGGGTAAAGCCATTGAAATTCCAAAAAGTGCAAGAACTTACACCGCAACAGAAAGAAAATAGACTCAAAAGAGATAAAGAGTTGCTTCGCTTGGCCGAAAGTGGTGAACTGTAGAATTTGGTTTTCTCCGATGAGAAAACATTCGTATGTCCGTCCGCTCGTATTAGGCGACCGTGGTATCAGAATAAATACCGAATATTATTGCGAAAATATTCTGAATGGTGTATTAAAGCCTTGGGCACACAACCATTTTGGCCAGAGATTTTGGACATTCCAACAGGACTCAGCACCATGGCACTCAGCACGCTCCACCCAAGATTGGTTACAAAATGAGGTTCCTCTTTTTTTTCCTGCGCCCAATGGCCACCAAAATCTGCGGATACCAAACCGTGCAAGGTTTGCACTGAAAAATATCAAAGTGTCGATCACCTCAAGCAATCGCTTCGCCTGGAATGGGCAAAAAAACCGCAGAGCAATATTCGCACAGCGTGTGACGGTTTCATTGGCCGTTTGGAGTCCATATTTAGTCCATACACACATATTTCCGACATTTTTTGCTTTCTTTCAATAAAATTTAAAAAAATGTAAAAATTTTGAAGTTTGACTTAGTTACGCCATAATTTTAACATTATTTTTTGCTTTCATTCAATAAAATTTATTTTAATTTGAATCAAAAAAATGTAAAAATTATGTCGTTTGAAATTGTTGCAGTTTTTTATCTCACCCTGTACATATTACAATACACTTGTTGCATATACAAGTGATATTGTTCATTTGACCTTTTCGCAAAAAAATTATTCGAAAATGAACTTCTGTGTATGTTTTTTAAGTTTTCTTTCATCTCAATGCGGATACTTCTTTCAGTACATGAGTTGTATTAACAAAATTCCTAATAACTGATTTGAAATATTTAAGCGGAATTTTAATGTTGTAATCACAAGCAAATTATGAATCCGTACATTAAATCGCCTTAAAACTTCCATTATTTTTCTACGATTTATCAGAATCAAATTTACTGTACATTTTAATGTTTTTTTTTAATAATTCCACTTTAAACAATTTCCATAGAAGCATCAAATTATGTTTGTGAAAACCTAACAAGTTTCTCTTGATTGGTTTCTTTCTAAATTTTGATAAAATTTAGTTTTCAAAATGTTGTATAATCTTAATGAGTACACAACTCACTCAACGATTCAAAATGACTTTGAAAAATGCATTTATGTAAACACACACACATACACATTCGCAAATACAAACACTCAACAACATTTTCAAAGTAAAGTGAGTACATCAGTGTATAATCTGCCAGAAATTCCATGAAGGCTTAATAAAGTGCATGTGAGGCAAAACGAAACGAAAAGAAAAACACAGATTGATTTTGTGTTATGAAACGATTATGAAATCTTAGAATTCCAAACAGGAATCAGAATATGGATGAAATTTCCTGTTTTTTTGGAAAAATTGTTGCATAACCCAGTGAAGAGCATTAGTGGAGATTTGTGATATCATGATTGGGAGTCGTTTAAAAGGATAAGCAGACACATTTTGTGATGTTTCGGATAGAAAACGAAACTACTAACAAAAATTATAAAAAGTACGCAAGACATATTGCCGAAAATAACATAAAGACGTATATCTGCATAGACAATTTTCTGTCACAGACTGTAGTTCTCACAACGAACTCTAAATACGTAATTTGAAACAATTCTGGTGAATAATGACACTAAAATCATCAAAATACCGAATATTGGGCGTGATAGAGAGATTTCTTTATATTTGGCTGGAAAACCACAAGTGGCTATAGTTAGAGCACTTCAGTATTTAAATGTGAATACATCTTTTGTGTTTCGTACCATCGCTCGCTACCGTGATACTGGTAGCGTAGCCCGGCGTCAAGGAAGTGGACGGAAGAAAACAGCAACAGTAAGGAAGCGACTTGATCGGCAAATATTGAAAAATAGTCTCGGAGTAAAGCAATTGAAATTCCAAAAAGTGCAAGATCTTACACCGCAACAGGAAGAAAATAAACCCAAAGAGCTAAAAAGTTGCTTCACTTGGCCGAAAGTGGTGATCTGCCGAATTTGGTTTTCTCCGATGAGAAAACATTCGTTGTTCAGCAGTTTTTAAACAAACAAAATGATCGTGTTTACTTGCCAAAGAGGTCAGCTGAAAATGTGCACCTTGGGTTGGCCACCAGAAATCAAGCGCCGGCCATGGTGATGGTGTTGACCGCCAAAACTGCCGATGGTCGCTCTCCGCTCGTATTAATTGACCATGGCATAAGAATAAATGTCGAGCATTATGGCGAAAATATTTTGGAGGGTGTATTAAAGCGTTGGGCACGCAAACATTTTAGTCGCAGACCTTGGACATTCCAATAGGACTCAGCACGCACCACCCAAGATTGGTTACAAAATGAGGTTCCACCCTTCATTTCCTGCACATAATGGCCACCAAAATCTCCGGATACCAAACCCTTGGACTATTGTGTCTGGAGTATTTTAGAAAGCAAGGATGGCGCTAAAAAATAGCAATATGTCGATCACCTAAAGCAAGCGATTCGCTGGGAATGGGCCAAAATACCGCGGAGCAACTTTCATGCAGCGTGTGACGGTTTCATTGGCCATTTTAAGGCCATATTTCATGCCAAAGGTGACCAATTCGAACAAATCTAAACGTATTCTAGAATTTGATGATGTTTGATGATTTCTGCGTTCATTCTATAGCATTTAAAACCAGTAATGAAAGTCTTAAAGTCGAACAGGGCCGACTTTATGATACCCTACACCACTTTGCTAATTTAGTAGAGCTCCACATAACAATTAAAAGTTTTTATGGGAGAATTCAATCATACACCCTATGATTATAATTAAAATTTAAAGTTCAAAGGACTAAATATGCCGAAGCATTTGTATCTTTTAAATCCGAACTTGTATTGCCCGTTTGGTGCGAAATTTATTTGAAATCAGATAAACATATATATGGCAGCTATATCCAAATCTGAACCGATTTCTATAAAATTTGGCAAACATATTTCTTAGCTGTATTTGATATACTTTCCTGAATATCGTTGTTACGGAGTGCATATTACGGTTGTTGGTAACAAATACAACAAATCGGATTTTTTTATATTTTTTTCCCAAATATTGTTGTTACAGGGTGCATATTACGCATGCGGAGGACAAAAATAACAAATCGGATGAACAATATATATGGGAGTAATAGCTATATCTGAACCGATTTCGATCAAATTTGGCATATTTATTTTCAGGCCTAATTTGGTTGTATGTGCAAAATTCCATACTATTCGGGCTGACATTACACATTTGATGCACAATAAAAAGCAAATCGGACGAAGATATATATGGGAGCTATATCTAAATTTTTACCCATTAAATCAATTTAAATCAATAGTGTTCGTCCTTGGCCCGAACAATTGTTGTTTGGAAAGTTTCATCTCAATCGGATAATAAATGCGACCTGTATTTTGTTCACAAGAATACATGGACGGACGGACAGACGGACTGACATTCATAAATATACTCAGAAAGTGATTCTATGGAGATCCTCAAAAGTAAATTACCACTAGGTTGTATAGTGTATAAAAATATGTAAAAATTATGGCGTTTGACTGCACTTGTTGCTGTTATTTTTTTCTCATATGGGGAGCTATATCCAAATCTGATTATCTCCACTTTCAATAGGGCTTGGGTTAAACCATTGACCTGTGTAAAATTTTATATTAATTGGATTATAAAAGTAACCTGCATTTTGTTCACAACAACACATGGACAGATATATGGATGGGTACTTAAAAATTCTTCCTTTAAAATTATTATTTTGATCAATGATCAAATAACGATGGGTACTTAAAAATCCTTCCTTTAAAATTATTGTTTTGATCAATGATCAAATAACAATAAATTTTCCAAAAAGAGGTACCGTTATTTTATTTTAAAAACTTTTCAAATATTTCGTTGGGAAATCCTTCAATCATTCTGTCAACAATACATCAAACATATCAGTTAACAAACAGCCAATATTTCATTAATTTTAGCAACTGGACAGTCAGTCCTGTACATCTTCGGATACAATTTTTGTGTTCTTGGACAGTGTGACTGCACGAAGTCAATCATTTGACTTTGAAGGGTGAGTTAATTTACACTTCGTCGATCTTTTGCCTAAGAGTTCCATCCACAATTGTTCACCTTTTGAGATATGGATGTTATCTTTCTGAACAGTTGGTTAGTTTTCCTATACATATAAGAAATTTTTTAGATATATAAATATATGGCTTCTAAATTTGCAGATGTTTCAAATAATTATTAACAATATATTTCATAAAATTAGAATATTATTTTTAGAATTAGGAATTTACTTATTCAAATATGACACAAATTTTTGGGAATTTTTTCATGCAATACATAGTAATACACATGGTACAATGAATTCAAGGTAGGGCAGAACTACCATATGATTTAAATTTTTTTATTTTTCTTGCTTAATATGTCAACTTCATTTGCTTATGTGTGTGTCTTCTTTTCAATAATAAAAAATTGTTCAGAAAATATTCAAATTCGGGTGTTTTCAAAATGCTTATTGCAACGAATGCATCGAAAAAAATTTACAGTTTTTGTCGCGAAATAAACCATAAGAGATATATAGAACATGATATTGAAAAGAAATTTTGACCATTCATTCAGTTTTCGCGGTTTTATTATTTATTTATTTATTCAAAATCAATGCAACAAGTTGTTTGCTTTTTTATTGTTTTGATAGTAATTCTGACATTACAAGCCAAACAGGTAGACCTCTATACTTGCAATTTTTTCAAAGTTGACCTACCTTCTCTTCATTGTACCATGGTAATACATATTTTGCAGTTATGCCAAAAGTTTGATATGGAACGATTAAAGAATTTTATATTTTAAAAATTTTATTTCAACAAACATAGAAAAGATTGTCTATGCATAGTTCATATATTTTTCACATTTCTTGCTCAGTTCCAGGTCTTGATATATGTTTTTTGCAAAAGAGTTAAACAGCGTATGGAACACTTATGCATGACACTGACGACATGTTAGTCTCAAGCTGAAAGTAAAGCCTTTTTGTCTGGTCTTTATGTGTTGGCCTATGACTATTTTTATTGGAACACAAAATATCTGAAACACCCAGTGGCATATAATTTGTATTTTTTTTTTTTTTTGTACGAGTGTGTGTGCGTGCCTGCTTCAGAGTACTTGTCACTACATAAGCCGTTACAGAATGTTTTCGTTTTGAACACTTCTATATTTCTATTTCTGCTGTTTGACTCAAACTTTACATGGCTTTTTATACCCTCCACCATACTATGGAGGATATATTCATTTTGTCATTCCGTTTGTAACTCATCGAAATAATGATCTTAGACCCAACAAAGTATATATATTCTTGATCAGAGTAAAATTCTTAGACGATTTAGCCATGTCCGCCTGTCTGTCTGTTGTAATCTTTCGAACGAATTGAGATAGAAGGCTAAAATTTTGTAGGTCCACGTTTTCATATAGCCCTCATATAACGGTACCTCCCTATATTCGGTATTTTGATGATTTTAGCGACATTATTCACCGGAATTATTTCAAATTTGGTGTTTGAAGTTCGAAATGGATACTACAGCCTGAAACAGAAAATTGTTTGTGCAAGTCCACGTCTTCGTATAGCCCCCATATAACGGTGCCTTCCTATATTCGGTATTTTGATGATATTAGCGACATTATTTATCGGAATTATTTCAAATTTGGTATTTAAAGCTCGAAATGGATACTACACCCTAAAACAGAAAATTGTCTGTACAGGTCCACGTCTTCGTATAGCCCCCATATAACGGTACCTCCCAAAATTCGGTATTTTGATGATTTTAGCGTCAGAATTCACCGGAATTGTTTCAAGTTACGTATTTAGAGTTTGTAATGGGAACTACAGTCTGTGACAGAAATTTGCCTATGCAGGTCCACGTCTTCGTATATCCCCCATATAACGGTACCTCCCGATATTCGCTATAGTGATGATTCTAGTGACATTATTCACCGGAATTGTTTTAAATTTGATATTTGAAGTTCCAAAGGGATATTACAGCTAAGACAGAAAATTTACTATGCAGGTCCACGTCTTCGTATAGCCCCCATATAACGGTACCTCCCGATATTCGGTATTTTGATGATTTTAGCGACATTATTCACCGGAATTGTTCAAATTTGGTATTTGAAGTTCGTGTTGGATACTACAGCCTATGACAGAAAATTTTCTATGCAGATCTACGTCTCGTACCTCCCAATATTCGGTATTTTGATGATTTTATCGTCATTGTTCACCGGAATTGCTTTAAATTACATATTTAGAATTCGTAATGGGATCTACAGTCTGTGACAGAATATTGTCTATGCAGGTCCAGGTCTTCGTTTATGCCCCATATAACAGTCCCTCCCTAAATTCGGTATTTTGACGAGTTTAGATACAATACCCACCGAAATGGTTTGAGATATCGTATTTGACGTTAGTAATGGATGCTATAGCCTGTGACAGAAAATTGTCTATGCTGGGCCAGGTCTTCGCACAGCTCCGATATAACGGTACCTCCCTATATACGATATTTTGATGATTTTAGCGACATTATTCACCGTTTATTTCAAGTTTCGAATTTGAATATGGTAATGGCTAATGGCAAACTATGCCTATGTGCCTATAGACCCCAATATAACGGCTATATTCAGTATTTTTAAAATTTAAACAGAATGTTTTAAGGATTTTTTTTAAATATCCGAATCCGTTCCAAATGGTGGCGGGTATTCAAAGTTCGGCCCGGCCGAACTTACTGCTTTTTAACTTGTTTTTTTTTTTTTTTTTTTTTTTTTTGTAACTTCGAAGAGAATGCTTTGGCTATGTAATGAATTTCTTCGAATTTGTTCCCCAAAAATAGAAAGATGTTGTTTATGTTTACTTAAAGGTTATGTGTTTGCATAACAAGAACGTTATGTTATACCTTTGGAAGAGGGGTGCAGCTCAACCATTATGGGCAAAAAACAATAGAGAGTTTCTTATGGTTCAAATATTGGCATATGGGTATGATACCCAGCAAAAATTTTAACTGTCAAAAACTGGGTTTTCAAATATATATTTGTCAATCGTATTAACTAATTTCAAATCAACTTACTAACCCATTTTTCTACAAGTGCATGTCGCCAAAAAAATTTTTTGTAATTGTTATTTGGCCAATAAATACAAAAATAACTAACTCAAAAATTCAAAGCTCTAGATCAAAGAATGTGATTTCAACAGACAGACGGACATTGCTAAATCGACTTAACATTTTACGCTGACCAAGAATATATACGTATTGGGGTCTCTGACGAATATTTCAAGGTGTTGCAAATGTTATGACATATTTAATAAACCCTCCATTGTGTGGTGGAGGGTATGAAAACTTTTCTTTTTCTGTTCAAAATTAATATTCCAATTTACCACAATTCTCGATCATACCTCTGTCTGCTGCTGGCATTGAACTCACAATCTTTGATAATTAATGGCATATTGGCATATTCTAAGAGTAAGAGTTAAATTTTCTGTAGAACACTCTGTCTCTTTTATTATACCCTCCACCATAGTATGGAGGGTATATTAAGTTTGTCATTCCGTTTGTAACACCTCGAAAAATACATTTTAGACCCCACAAAGAATATATATCCTTGATCAGCATAAAATTCTATGCCGATTTAGCGATGTCCGTCCGTTTAGGTTCCGAAAGAAATTAGGTAGATTGATAACAATTTATTCACATGTATATTATGTCTGCAGGACTTTTGTTATTGAAAATGGGCCATGTAGGTCCACGTTTTAGAATGGCCGCCACATAACGATACCTCCCGATATTCGGTATTTTGATGATTTTAGCGACATTATTCACCGGAATTGTTTCAAATTTAGTATTTGAAGTTCGAAATAGATGTTACAGCCTAAGACAGGAAATTGACTGTGCAGATCCACGTCTTCGTATAGCTCCCATATAACGGTACCTCCCTATATTCGGTAAATTGATGATTTTAACGACATTATTCAACGAAATTGTTTCAAATTTGGTATTTGAAGTTCGAAATGGATACTACACCCAAGGACAGAAAATTGTTTGTGCAGGTCCTCGTCTTCTTATAGCCCCCATATAACGGTACCTCCTAATATTCGGTATTTTGATGAATTTAGCGTCATTATTCTCCGGAATTGTTTAAAATTACGATTTAGAGCTCGTTATGAGAACTACAGTCTGTGACAGAAAATTGTGTGCAGGTCCACGTCTTTGTATAGCCTCCATATAATGGTACCTCCCGATATTCGATATTCAGATGATTTTAGCGACATTATTCACAGGAATTGTTTCAAATTTGGCATTTGAAGTTCGTAATGGATGCTACAGTCTATGGCAGGAGATTGTCCGTGCTGGTCCACGTCTTCGCATAGCTTTCACATAACGCTACCTCCCGATCTCGAGGTCCATGTCGTCGTATAGATCCTAATGTAACAGATGTAAAAGTTTCAAGATTTTGGCATCAAGAAGAAGGCTAAAAACATATTCCATGTCTCCGAAACTTATATTCTTATTAACTACTTTATCAAGGGCAATCGTAGGATCTCGTTATTTATCCTACATTTCATACCGTCCCAAATTTCAGTAAACTCATCACAAACGCCATTGTCAAAGCTATGGCATAACAGCCTGGCCTGATGCACATTACTAAGAAAACCATGGATGGGGCGGGGTGCAGCAGTATTGTTTGATATTTGAGTTTATGAATTGTTGTATCTTTCGGGTATGCAATACTCTTTCGATATGTGATGAGTGATTATTGTCCACTTTTCAGAACGTAAAACACAACTAGTAAAGGAATACCAATGCAACTACACACATACACAAATATATGCCAATCATCATCATAGTCATGCATAACAGGCAGGCAGGCAGGCAGCCAGGCAGTATTAGACAGTAAAAGGATTTTGTTTGCTGATGAGTGTTTGTATTTGCATGTGTATGTATATGCATATTTGGAGAATATATGTATCTTTGCACACATGCAGCATGGCAAAATGTTTGCATGCGTGTTCATACGTTTGTGTTGCCAAGGATTTTAACTGTCCATGGGATGTCCGAAGTGTGGGTGAATCCTTGTTTACAGCATGGCGTATTTTTCAATGTAGATAACATTCAGAGAAAATATAATCATAATAACAACAACAGCAGCAGTAGCATCATAACTACCAAACAACAATAGCAGTAATAATAACCCTAAGGCCATCTCCAAGTTCTATTCATTTCATTTTCAAACAATATCCTTGTGTATTGTACGGCTAAAGGATATGCAAGCGGGTTAGGCGTCTGTGTACTCTCCCAGCCACCCAAAACCACTATTCTCTTCTAACCATATATGGTCACGCTTATTTTTAAGCTGACCATGGTTATGAACGAATCCCTGCACACCACCACCATCCCTGCTGGCACGGCCTAACCAACGTAGGAACGAACAATTGTAAAGCAGTTGTAGGGTCAGCAATGTTTTGTTTTGTATTTTTCCCGAACTTGCCGTTCGAGCTGTGGGACTTAGGCTGATTAACTTAAAATCCCCTAACTAGTTTTGCTGCTATTGATTGTTCGTCGGCATGGTCCTGGGAAAAGAGATAATTAAATTTTAATTACGAACTACACAAATTTTCAAGAGACAAGCGAAGAAGATTTAGTTGAGGCAGTGTGCATTGAAGTGTACGGGAATGATGTGTGATATTAGATAATCTTTAATTGCAAGCAATTGGGGATTCGGTTAGAGGGACCACTCTATTCGGGTAGTCATTCAGTTGTTCATATGTATCCAAAATGGGAAAAAGTGTAGTTTATAAAATAGTAAGAGGAGCTATAATCGGACGAAGTCGTCCATATAATATCCCATGCCAACAGCATTTTTATATTAATCTAAAGCAGAACAAAATATTTTTAAGGAAACATTAAGATGGGTTGTTAAATTATGTAAAACACATATAGATAGAAAATTCTTAAGGATCGAGAAACTGAATCCTTGAAGATATTTTCGAAGCGCCTGGACTCTGAGGTCATAAATGTGTGATGTTATTGGACAAAAAAATCTTTCGATATACAACCAAGTTTTGGCTTAGAGTCTAATAACAAACGTTTATTGTCATTGCCCATGTGTTCTTGAGAACATTTATTTTGCATTTATTATCCGATCGAGCTGAAATTTCCCAATCAATATTTGTTTGACCCAAGGACAAACCATACAGTCGGATCTGATTTAGATATAGCTCCCATATATCTTCAACCAATTTCGGGTTAATTGTGCACCAAATGACCAATATAAGTCCAAATGTCCTGCATTTTGTTGCATCCCACCGAATTCAGTCCAGAAGCGAGTACATCAAATTTGGAGAAAATCTGTTCAGATATAGCTATAGCTCCCATATATATGTTTCATCCAATTTGTTGTTTTAAGTTACTCCCATGAGTATCTTATGATATTTTGAACCGAACATATTTTGCACCGAACATCAGATACTGCTCCAAAATACCTCTGTCAAATTTTATCAAGATCTGTTCAGATTAGTATATAGCTCCAATATCAGTTTTATTGTGTACCAAATGTTTAGTATGAGCCTAAATGGACTGAATTCCGGCAATGACGGCCGAATTTATCCTAGAAACCAGTGCTTCAAATTTGGTGTAAATCGATTCAGATAAAGCTATAGCTCCCATATATATGTTTTATCCAATTCGGGGTTTAAAGCACTTTACAAGCATAATTTGCATTCCACAACAATGGTCTTTGGTACCAGATATAAGATACAGCTCTGAAATAAGTGTATTAAATTTTATCGAGGTCGGTTCAGATTTTAATATAGCTCCCATATAGATATTTTCAACCGATTTCGCGTTAATTGTGCACCAAATGGCAAACATCTGCCAAAAAATCCTGAATTTTGGAAGATCCGGCCGAACTTAGTCCAGAAACAAGTACATCAAATTTGAAGAAAATTGTTTCAGAAGAAAATTGTTTCTATTGAGCTTACGATCTCGTCACTTGGGTAAAAAAAAAATGTTTTTTGTCATAGAAGTTATTTTTAAAATAACTTCTGGGGAGAATATCCCAGACAAAAACAAGGGAACTGATGAGGATTGGTGGCTCTTTCCGAAACCTAGGTATTCCCTGCCTTACCCCCTGGTAAACATTACCATCGTTCTGCACTAATAAACAAACGTTGTTTTTATAAAAACAACAATAAAGGGATAAAGCCAGACCATTTTGCAACAACAAAATACTACGGTATCCCGAACAAACAAGCCACACTGTTCTATTAATAGACAAGGCACGGTCGACGAAGGGGTTTTTGTTGTAACAGACAAAACCAACTTACATGGTTATGCTACTTCGTTCAGGCTGAACGAAAGCATAACAAGTGGAGAAAGATGTAAATGTTTATAAGTGCGGTTGTAATATTTAGAAGACTTTCCAAGAGAATTTTAGTTTTATTTAATTCTTTGGTTCCTCTTCTATTGAGCTTACGATCTCGTCACTTGGGTAAAAAAAAAAAATGTTTTTAGTCATAGAAGTTATTTTTAAAATAACTTCTGGGAAGAATATCCCAGACAAAAACAAGGGAACTGATGAGGATTGGTGGCTCTTTCCGAAACCTAGGTATTCCCTGCCTTACTCCCTGGTAAAAATTACCATCGTTCTCCACTAATAAACAAACGTTGTTTTTATAAAAACAACAATAAAGGGATAAAGTCAGACCATTTTGCAACAAGAAAATTGTTTCAGATATAGCTATAGATTCCATATATATGTTTCATTCGATATGGTTTTTAAGTCCCTCCCTTACTTCGTAATATGCATTCGGCAACAATGATATATATCTTTCGTTCAATTTGGAGTTTAAGTCCCTCGCATTCGTAATATGAATCCGACTACAATGATATTTGGAACCAGATGTCTTATTGGGAACGGCTAAGATTTCGATATTGCTCCCATGCGTATCCTTTACCCGATTTCAGGTTTATTGTGAAAATAACAGCTAATATCGACCCAAATGGAATGAATTTCTGGAACTCGGCTCCGATATATTTGTTTAATATAACCCTTCTCGAACTGATATCATGCATTCTATATCAATGCTATTGTGTTTAAAAGATTAAAATGTCTTCGTCAAATTTAGTGAATATTGATTCAGAAGTAGATGTGAAACCCATATATTAGCTCCCTTTGAAACAACACTGTAGCTGCTCCAAAGACAAATATTGATAGATGGTATGATCTACTTTAAATAAATTCTTTTGTTACGGGAGCTCTACTAAATATGCATTGTGGTGTAGGGTATAATCTAGTCAGCCCCGCCCGACTTTTGACTTTTCCTTACTGATGTCTGATGCCTTTAAAGGGAGAATTTGCTTAAATTTTAACGCTTTAGTATCTTTAGATCGACGTTATGATTGTTCATACTTTTGAATATTTATGGGGGAAATACCGAAGCAGTGGGCCAATATTGTCTATTTCGTATCTAACCTAAAGTTGAAATAAAAATTTCAACGTGTCACATTTCGCCTATATTAACTACTTCCTTCATATTTTATGAGATATGTATTAAGTTTTGTAAAATGTTATAATTCGAGCGCGGTATCAATTAAAGCGGACCGAAGTATTCTACTTCATCTAATGCTGAACATTTATTTCCAATTTAATGCAAATAAATGATAATCAAGTTGTTCAGCAAGATGTATATATTCTGCTATATGTGCAATATCTTGGCTATGAGCATCAATGTAATGGTCAGAAGTGACATTTTCGCACATTTATGATTTCGCGAAAACAAAAAATATTCGCGGTTTAGTGGAAATTTCCGTGTTTTTATATAAAAGTTATGGTCTATTTTACCCCTAAATATTGTCCAAACAAAATGGACAAAAATGGACATCTGATCAGCACCATGAAAAATTCCGCGTCGATTGTTCTTTAATTGCGACCTCTAGAGCAACAGAGACAAATTCAGGACATTTTTCTGTTTTTAGCCCATATCAACCCCTAAATATTATGCTATCATCTCCAAAAACAATGAGACCTGTAGTGTGATTACAAATTTTAAATAATTCCAGTGAAAAGTGTGGATGAAATCATCAAAATACCGACCAGGGACTATATGGAAATGTGGACATCTATAGCCAATGATCTGCCAGAGAAGGCGTGCCTTTTACGAACTCTAAGTTCTTAATTCTGACATAATTATCTTAAAATATGTTATTTAAACCATCTAAAACTGAGCATTTGAAGGTAGCGTTATATGCCGGTCAACTGAGGACGCGGATTTGCTTAGGAAAATTTAGATTTGCTTAGGAAGTATAACCCAATACGAACTCCAAATAACAAAGTGAAAAAAATTCCGGTAAAGAAGTGTGTTCAAAAATTTTTAATCGAACAATTATTGGGTATAATCCTCTGTGCTAACAAGTTGCCTATATACGCCCTTGGCCTTGTAGAACTGAACTGCCTTTTTACATGTTGATATTTAGTACTCTTCCGTACATATTTCCATGCAAGTAGAGACATATCAGAATTTCTACCAAAACATGTGCTTTTTTTAAATTCGATTTTCACAATAAATTTCACGATTATAGTTCTAAACGTAGCGTATATAGTATATTTAAAAATCTTTCTTAAACAAAATATTTTATATCATGCTCGTACCAATTATGACCTATCCAGTAAGGAAAGACAGAACTCGGGCGGTGCAGAATTTGGCAATTTAAATATTGTTTGCGCCTTAATTCTTTAGAGCGGTTCAAATTTAAAATCGGTTGAAACGAACCACGTTTTGGTAAGCCCCCATATAATGGTACCTTCCGATATTCTGGATCTTGATGATTTCACTGACTTTATTCACCGGAATTGTTTCAAATTTGGTAATTTCAGTTTGTGATTGATACTACAGCCTACGACAGAAAATTGTATGTGCAGGTTCACGTCTTCGTATAGTCTCCATATAACGGTACCTTCCCATATTCGGTATTTTGATGATTTTAGCGATATTATTCACCGGAATTGTTTCAAATTTGGTATTTGAAATTCGTAATGGATACTGCAGCCTACGACAGAAAATTGTATGTGCAGGTTAACGTCTTCGTATAGCCTCCATATAACGGTACCTTCCGATATTCGGTATTTTGATGATTTTAGCGACATTTTCCAACGGAATTGTTTCAAGTTTAGTATTTGAAGTTCGTAGGGGATACTACAACATATGACAGAAAATTGTATGTGCAGCTCCACGTTTTGGTATAGTCCCCATATAATGGTACTTCCCTATATTCGGTATTAAGACAAAAGTTGCCTGTGCAGTTCCACTTCGTCGTATTGACCCTAATATAACGGCTACATTAGGTATGTTTAAAAGAATTTTAACAGATTTTATTTTTTTGAAAATTGCCAAATTCGCTCCAAATGGTGGAGGGTATTCAAAGTTTGGCCCAGCCCAACTTACAGCTGTCTACTTGTTTCTGTTAAGTTTGGAGCAAACCATCTAATACAGTGATATTTTAAATGAGAAATCCAGTTGAGCCTAGTTATATTTTAGGTCCCACACTTATGTTCTAACCAATTTCATAACTGGTTTGATTTAGATCACACTTCACTTTTTCCGTCCAATTTTTGTGCTCTCCCAACAAACTCGGCCCAACATTCATGCAATTTCGCCCTTCGTACTCCTGCACATTACGAACTTCTGAACCACTCAACTTCATTTTGCAATTCCCCAACATTTTACCACCAAATCACTAAATTTCTAACAGATTAGATGAAAAGTCTCTGGTGGATAGAGCTTTATTGAATGTCCATATTTTTTCACTGCCCTTCTACTATTTTTAAGTGTGGTCAACTGGCAAGATGGTTCCGTTGGCAATTGAATGTGGGTGGAATTGTAAAAAACAACAACAATAGACATACATGAAACATCAGCGTTGACAAATCCCACAAAAGTAATTTGCATGTCCACGCCATTGTTTTATGGTTTTGCGATATTTTCCATACTTCGTAGTTTTCGTTGTATTTTTTCATTCTCCCGAAAAAAACAACAATGCAAAGCCAAACGTAACGAAACGAAACTGTTACATTACGAATGTCCAAAGAGTTCATTGGAGAATTGTGCAGCCAAGACCATCAACACCATCAATTCTAGCGGCTGTTTGGTCCAATGTGAACGAGAATGTGTGTGCGTGTGTTTGTGTGTGAATTTTAATTTCTCTTCATAACAAAAGCAACATCCCCAGAAGATGTTAAAGACGGTGCTGCGGAGCAGGAAGAACGGAGCGCAGGAGCCATTAAGATTCGCATATATGGATGGATTTACTGAAACCCATTACACAAATGTATGCAACACCAGCCAGCAAAGCCACTAACTTGGCCATAACAATGGTAGTAACCATAAAAATCCACTAGGCCGTCATCGACGTCGTCGTACATTTAAAAGCCGGAAAGCATTTTAAAACTCCCACTGGCTCTCGTGTTCCGGTTTTTTCTCACCAGACCGTGTTGTTGTAAACTAACAAAACAATCGGCCACATTTGGTTGAACAGCAGCGCTAAAGTGCTAAAGAAGAATTTACTTCATCGATGGACATTGAAAGTCGTTGGGGAACATGAGAAATGGACAATAGTGTGATGGGAAGGGAAGAAGTAAGAAGATATAGGCGTATAGTGTAAGAAAGGAGTTAACTAACATTTATGGAATGAAAATGGAAGATGTGCAATACTCGGTTTTTTTAGGTTAGGCATTTATATACCAGATCCTTACATAACAACAGTAAAGCACTGTATTTCACTTTTAAAATGTACGATAAACTTACCTTCAATATCTTTCGGATTTTCCCTAATTTATACTCACCATATTTGTTCGAATAATATTTTATCGTAAACTTACCTAAAATGAAAAAAAAAAAATAAATGAATAAAATATCCGATAAAGGGCTTCATAATAAATAGCAGGATATTAACAGTCTCTAGTTTCAAAAAATGTTTCCCACAGTTAATCATTCGACCATAAACAACCTCTAAGGAATTTTGAATAATCGTTGATAAAAATCGCTGTATGAAAAAAAATCACTTTACCATTTGACATATGCCCTATATGATGCGTCAGTACAATGTTAAGTACTTTGAAAGGCTATCAGAATTTTGGTAGCGGACATTTCGTTAACGAAACTTCTTGTCCGTAATGGTCCTAATCTCATTTGTTCCATTTGCGGTAACGAAAAAGTGCACTGAAATGATTTCTTGGAGTCGATATAAGGGTGGTCGGGTTGTATGTCCGCACGATAACTCTCGAAGGCAGTATAAAAAATAATGTACTATATAGAACAAGAACGAATCATCCAATTTGGTGCAAAGTTTTCAAATCCCAATACTATATCAAGTGCGAAAATTTACTATATCGACCAACACCATCATATACCTATTCCTAAAAGGGTCAACATTTTGAAAAATTATAACCCTTATAATATACGTGAAAACGGAATATATCGGACTACTCATTCTGGTACTAACCAAACAAAGGGTCAATATTTTGGAAAATTATATATCTCTCTTAAAATGAGAAATGAGCAGCTGATTCATTCCTTACATCTTTCAATATTTCTACTAACACAAAATCTGATGTGTAGATAATTGGTATCGTCCGACACTTTCTGGTACCTCCCCAAAAAAGGGTAAACATTTTGAATAACCATGAAGCTCAAAAACGGGAAATAAGCATTCGATTCCATTCAAACTCGGTACATTTCAATATTTCTATCAAAAAAAGATCTGGTTTTAATATGAAATATATCTGACCACTCCTGGTACACGACCCAACACAAAATTTCAAAAATTTAAATCATAGTGCAAAATTATCATATCTTTAAGTTTTTTTTCTGCGAAAGAATATTAGAAAAAAGTTTAGTCCTCAAAATCGTTCATCTTGAAGTTTATCGTGGAGGATACGTGCAATGGACCTACATTAATTTTTTTTCTGTCCAGAACTATTTCAGCGTCTCCTTATGCAAACCCTAGAAACCAATCGTGATCTCAATATAAATTTCAGCTCTATTCCTTCACCCAATGCAAAATTTAATAAGATTTAGTACATTTTAATAAGATTTAGAAGCATTTAAAATTGCGTCCTAGTTGGTATGATCTACTTCACATAAATCGGCAATACATATAAACGTTTAGTTGTCACAGGTACCATATATATTTTCGACCAATTTCCATTATTTGATACGCCAAACACGATATATGTGTTCGATTCCAATGTAATTTAGAATGAGTGACGGAATTTGTTAAAGAAAATTTCGTCAAATTATATTGAAATCGGTACAGATTTGGATATAGCTCCCAAATATATTTTCGACTGATTTCACACATTTGATACACACAAAGCGTTATTTAACCGGTTAAGAGTTGGATATAGCTCTTATATATATTCTCGGCCGATTTCACATATCTGATGCACCAAACACAATTTCGATGAAATATGAAAAGTGTGACGGAATTTGGCGCAAAAGTAAATTTAGTCTAATTATATTGAAATCGGTTCAGATTGGGATATGATTTTATTAAATTATTTTAAATTAACCCACAACTCCTTTGCAATGGTATGAGGCAAACAGTACAAAAATACGCAACAATTTAATTGAGGATCCGATTACTATGGGGAAGTTTGTTGCTACCTTGAATTCTCTAATTACAACAGAAATGCCACTCAACTGCAGTTTCCTGCAAACTTGGCATTTGCTATAAAATTTATAAATCTGAAGGACAATCACTTAGTGTATGCGGACTACATTTGGCATGTTTCTGTTTTTCTCATGGTCAGTCGATTTAGTCGATTATTTGAAATAATGTCATACTGTCCTACACAAATGTTACCTTTGGTTTTTTCGGGAATATGTTCTTCACATTTACACTCTATATCGTGTTGATAGGTATCCAAAACAATTTCACACAAAAGTTGTGGTCCAATTTACCCGCTAAATTTAATTCAAGGGTCATCCAAAATTCTACATATCTGCACTGTCCTAAACTCAAACCTCATGCAAAATTTCTTGTTGATTAGATCAGGAAAGTTTTAATATTTGGTCCATTTGAACCCCTAAACATAAATCTTGAAAAATAAAAGGCTTTAATTTTGTCCCTTATTCTATCCCCATTAAAATTTCTTCAAAGTCGGACGATAATTGCAAAATTTCATGAGAGTCGAACGATCATTGCGACTTGAATATAATACTCCCAAAACATAGTGTTGTGAGGTGAAAAAATATTACCAAACGTAAAATTCAATATTGTAAGTCATATATGAAAAAATCTCATGCGATAAAAATACGACAAAATATAAAAAAAGATATTCACTTTTTATTGACATATTTTCACTCGATCTAATTCTTTTCTGGCAAGAAGCCAATTAGAACTTGTGGAAATTGTCAAAATCCGTCCATATATATGATATATATGAGATTGCATATATTTTTCTATATCTGCGATATCTTGGATAAGGGCATCAATGAACGGTCACATTTTCGTGCATTTGTGATTTCGTCAGGATTAAAAATATTCGTGGTTTAGTGTAAATGTTCGTATTTTTTTATGTAAGATTGTGTATGGTGTATTTTACCCGCCAAATATTGTCCGATGACCATACAAAATGGTAGGCTTCTGACCAGCCCTATACTCTAGCCCCATGCTAAATTCTGACGATTGGTCTATAATTGCGACCTGTAGAGCAAATGCAAAATTGGGAAATGTTTCTCTTTTTGGTTCATTTCAACCCCTAAAAATATATGCGATCGTCTCCAAAAAAATAGGCTTCTATTCTGACCCTTACTCCCTGAACCTGAGAATCGGTTCATAATTGCGACCTGTAGAGTGATTACAAATTAACAGACGGACAGACTGACAGACGGACGGAGGGACATACATAGCTAGATCGACTCAGCTTGGCGAGATAGGAAGATCAATACATAGTTTCCTATGTTGGATGTTTCGAGGTGCTACATAATTTTTGGCCCAATCAAACTTATAATACCCCCAACACGTAGTGTTGTAGGGTATAATAATTTTGTGGGTAAATGTGACTAGGATTATCGAAATACCGAATATCGTTGGGTACCCTTGTATATGTGTCCTATAGTAAACCGTATACTTAGATATTAAATATTCCGCAACTGGAGCTAGAAGCCATTGGGAACTACAAATACCAATTTTTAGACAAATCTAACGAAAATGTGACAAAAAATCATATAAAGGCTACAGGAAAACAGGTTCATATGTATACAATGTCCCGCCACCGAAGCAAAAACTCATTACGAACTACAATTACCAATTTCGTAAGTCGTAAAAAATGCGGCTAAAACCATCAAACTACCGAATATCTATGGTTACCGTTAAATGTGCGTCATAGGGAAAAGTGGACCTAGATAATCAATGCTCTGCCGTCAGCGTAGGTATACTAAAACGTTGTATCAAATTTTGAAGCTTTACGATAAGTAATGTATCGTGATTTCAACAGACAGACAGACAGACGAAGAAACTTCGTAAACTCGACTTAGAATTTCATGATGATCATGAATTAATATACTTTATGGAGTCAACGACGACCACGACCTTTTCAAAGTGGAGGGTATAAAAAGAAAAAAAAAATGAATAAATAAAGTCTGCACTTTTCCATTTAAAATCAATTTTGCAACACCTTCCATCTACATTTTGTTTAAGATATATACAATTTTGGGAAATTTGTTCTTTGTTCACTAATAGAAAAACATATTTACAATTTGTCACTTCACCACCCCCGACAAGAACAGCAAAAATAACACAAGGACAACAAATGTTAAAACCAACAAAATATATTTTCACAAAAACTGCACAAAAAAAACCTAGTCATCGAATGGCAAAGAAAACTATTTGCCACTGGTGCCAGACACTAAATTAAAGATTGCAATGGAATAATAAAACATCGCAGCCAAACAGCGAACGACACACAAAAGAAAAACAAATAAAAAAAAAAAAATATTGTAAAAAATCGAATTTTCACTAACAAAGGTTGGGATGCGGGAAATGGTTGCGTTTAGAAGAGAAGATGGGGGGAGAAAAGGCCAACAGTTTGTTGGTAAACTGGTGCAGTTAGCATATGTTGTCGAGCTAGCAATCGAACGATAGAAATGATAAAAATAACACAATAACAACAAAGAACTATCGAGACCAAAATCATCTATACACGTCCACAGCTATGGCATTTATGCGGCTATGGGCGGGTGAGTATGTGTGTGTGTGGAATGTGGATATATGATTGCCGACAATGGTACAGATGGAAAAAGTATAAAAGAAAAATGAAACCGATGAAATATATCTATAAACAGCATATTTTTGTAAATGTCCTAACACACCAAACATAAACACTCATGCGGAGGAGTAAGGAGTAAATGACTGGCAACATTGTCATGCATTGCATAACGTTATTTGAAAAAGGGTTATGGAAAAAGAATACTCCGAAAAAAATGCTGCATTCTACTCTAAAGATTTGTATGGGCAGTTTTGTATTCTCTTTTGCAACTCTCCCCCATCAAATGGCAGATCTAAACGTTTGAATTGTACAAACAAGGCGACACATAAATAATGGTTTCATGATTTATCGATAACAAGCGCAATTCACACATGTAACACAGGGAAATAGTGAAAACATTGAGGATGATGGGGAAACAGGAATAATGGGAAAAATAACAAGAACAATAACATCAGACAGAACGACAAAATATCATCTACATAAATGCCAAGGTTGCTTCAAATTTTCAAAATGTTACTTCAAATTCTACGAAAGCTAGGGTTTGAAGGTAATCCTGATTGCCGGCATTAAAAGTGACCATCTGGCTGCTAGCGGTCTCGGGGTCTGGACACATGTAGAAACTTATCTCTCTTTCGATATCTTTGTATTGAACTTTTACTCTCATCTTTCCTAACACTCGATGTAATTGGTCTGACGCGGTTCTAACATTGGTATAATAAAAATCTGGTTCCATTTTTAACTTGTCTGCTAACTCTCTACATCCATTTCCGAAAACCGAAACTGTGGCTCCATAGTCTAGCAGTCCTTTTAGTTCTTGACCTTCAATAGTTATTGTGGTGTAGAGACTTTGATCAGATATTTCATTGTATTTTCTCACAGATTCAATAAACACATTTTTAATCATTTTGTTTTTTTTTTTTTTCTTTGTGTGGTCTTCAGAAAATTAATTTAAAAATGAACCCTGAAGACCATGGAAGGGTGGGCGAATGCGGGAGTAGGAACATCAACTCTCCCTTATCTGAGCAGTGTGGTGTTTGTGTAGTGCATTGTATTTGTCGTGTTCGTCCTGAGGTGTTACAAAGCTGATGGTTGAGAACCAGACCCCGAGACCGCTTGCACTTTTATCGCCGCCAATCAGGTAATAGGTTCACAACTTTATTCTGGTAAAAATTTGTCTTATGCTTCTCTAGGTAATATATTCCTGTATATTATAGATTCCAACTTTTCAGATCCAGTGTCTAAAAGAGTTGTATTCAGGAACCACGACCAACAAATATGTTAAGAATTTAGTTGATAGCTGTAGTTTTGTGAAGCCGGGGTACAGGTCCAATATGGGAGTTATTTCAAAACTTGGATTAGCATAGACCGTTACCGCTTTATCAAGACAAGTTTCTGTAATGAATAATATTTACAAGGGAAGAATGGAAAACGCATATTATCAAATAACGGAATATATGAAAAATGTTTCTAATGCCTACAAAACACAAAAGAATTCGACGAACCTCAATTTGGGGACTTATATTGGACATATTAGAAATTAATTTCAAAATAATAGCTAATTAGAATGGGAAATATATTTGGATCAAAAAAAAAAGAGGGCTTTAAACCGGATTCGAACCGATTTCTATTTCTGTATATGAACCGAACCGTGAACCAAACCATTGTCTAAAAATAAAATTTGAATGAACCAAAAATCGTATTTCAATTAAAACCCTAGTAAGGAAAGACAAAAATTGTGCGGTGACAACCTAACACCACTTTGAATATTTAGTAGAGTCACGTGTACCAATATCTTGTACCGAATATCCTGTTATGAAGTGTATAATACGGATTTGGGTTATTTAGATAAAACAAGTAAAAAAAAAAAAACAGAGGGATCGGCCGGGTCGAATTTTGAATACCCTCCACCATATGGAACGGATATGGAAATTTTCAAAAATTAAATCCGTTAAAAATTCAGTTAAAATCTTACAAAAACCGAATGTGGGAAGTCGGCGTTATATTGGGGTGTATACAAAGATCTGGATCTATATAGGCCATTACAATATTCAAATGAAATGAAAAAATCCGGTGAATAATGTACCTAAAATCATCAAAATCCTAAATATGGGGATGAACCGATCTATGGGGGCTATATGAAGACTTCGACTTGCATAGACAATTTTTGTCATAAGCTATTTGGAACTTCAAATACAACATTTGACACAATTCCGGTGAGTAATGTCGCTAAAATCATTAAAATTCGAAATTTAGGGAGGTACCGTTATATTGGGGCTATACCATATCGTTTACCGATATAGCCCATCTTCGACTTTGACCTGCCTGCAGACAAAGGACTGATCTGTGCAAAATTTTAGCTTCATATCTAAATTCGTTTTGACTCTAGCATGATTACAACAGACGGGCTTTATCCAAATCTGAGATCTCGATAAAACTTGGCTGAGGTATTTATACCCTACACCACATGGTGGTCAGGGTATTATGTCTTTGTGCATTTGTTTGTAACAGGCAAAAGGAAATGAGATAGACCCATAGTTCCTTTTGATGATCTGCATAGAATCACTTTCTGAGTTGATTTATGCATGTCAGTCCGTCCGTCCGTCCGTCCGTCTGTCCATGTATTCTTGTGAACAAAATGCAGGTCGCATTTATTATCCGATTGAGATGAAATTTTCCAAACAACATTTGTTTGGCCCAAGGACGAACCCTATTGAAATTGGAGATAATCGGTCAAAATTTAGATATAGCTCCCATATATATCTTCGTCCGATTTGCTTTTTATTGTGCACCAAACGTGTAATATCAGCCCGAATAGTATGGAATTTTGCACATACAACCATATTAGGCCTGAAAATAAGTATGCCAAATTTTATCGGAATCGGTTCAGATATAGCTATAGCTCCCATATATATTGTTCATGCACTCTGTAACAACAATATTTGGGGAAATATATCAAATGCAGCTCAGAAATACCTTTGCTAAATTTTATCGAGATCGGTTCAGGTTTGGATATAGCTTCCATATATAACTTCGTCCGATTTACCATTTATTGTGCACCAAACGTCTAATATTTGTCCAAATGGGATGGAATTTGGCACATACGACCGAATTTAGTCTAGAAGGTAGTATGCCAAATTTGGTAAAGATCGGTTCCGATATAGTTATAGCTCCCATATATATATTGTTCATCGCACCAAATGGGCAATACAAGTCCGAATTTAAAAGATACAAATACTTCGGCATATTTAGTCCTTTGAATTCTCCCATAAAAACTTTTAATTATTAAGTGGAGCTCAACTAAATTAGCATAGTAGTGTAGGGTATCATAAAATCGGCCCCGCCCGACTTTAGGACTTTCTTTACTGGTTTTGAGCTGTATTTGATTTCTAGTAGCAAATATCATTGATGTGGAGTGCAAATTACGAATGTGGATTACTTAAATACCAAATCGGTGGAACCTTAGGATATCATTATAAATCCTGCTTCAGTGCTTATTGAGATCTCTTGCAACCGTATCTTTAAATATCCTTGTAGGCTACTTGAGTACTTATTAGGGTATCTGGTAACTGTATTACTGAATATCCTGGGAGGCTGCTTGAATATCGTGGCAGTCTGCTTGAATGCATATTAAGGTCTCTGGCAATCGAATCCTAGAATATCGTATCCTAGAATGTCTTCTTGAGTACTTATTAAGGCGTTTTGCAAACGTATCCTTGAATATCCTGGTAGTCTGCTTGAGAATTTATTAAGGTTTCTTGCAATCGTGTCATAGAATATCCTTGTAGTCTGCTTGAGTACTTATTAAGGTCTCTTGCATTCGTATCCTAGAATATCCTTATAGTCTGCTTGAGTACTAACTAAAGACTCTGGCAACCATATCCTTTAATTTCCTTGTAGTCTGCTTGAGTACTTATTAAGGTCTCTTGCAGCCGTATCCTTAAATATCTTTGTAGTATGCTTGAGGACTTATCTGCATATCCTTTAGAATTGCACTCGCAGTTGTTACATCTGATACGCTTGCAAATTCACCGTAAGTCAAGCCAGAGTCCTTATGAACGTATATCGCTTACAAATCCACCGGTAGAAATGTTGGCATCATCCCGGATTCCCTGTTTCCTTGGCCCGTGGTCCAAATACTTATCCAGGTCTTGAGTCTGAAAAATCCTTGCTAATCCCGGATAAAACCAATTCCCGTTGCACCTAACAACAAACGTACATGAACCGAGAATAATACGACAACAATCCAAAATTTTAGCATTCTGACAGTCCTCAACTCTAACACCATGCAAAAATCTTAATCGATCTGTCCGAGACCGGTCCATAATTGTGGCTGCAAAATCAGGATATTTTCCTAGTACTGACGGGAATATTAGGATTTGCAAAGTTGAAGCAAAATCGGATTATCGTTTCTCTTTCTGTGCAAAAAAATATGTATTTTTGAAAATTTCGACCTTATGTGGGGGAGTTACCAGAAGGAGTGGACCGATATTTTGAATCTTAACACCAGATCTTGGGTTGATAAAAATAATGGGATGTCTGAAATTTTAAGACAATCGGATTCTTACATCACATTTTATAAGAGTTGCAATTATTCAATATTTTGACCCTTTGTAGGGGATGAACTTGATGGAGTGGACCTATATATTAAATTTTTGCACCATACATAGTTCTGACGCAAATACTAGGATTTACAAAGTTGGAGCAAAATCGGTTTATCGTTTCTCTTTCTGTGCAAAAAATATATTTTTTTTGGAAATTTCGACCTTTTGTGGGGGTGTATCAGAAGGAATGGACCGATATTGACAAGAATATTACGATGTACCAAGTTTGGAACCAATCGGATACTACATTCGAGAGTTATCGTGAGCTCCAGCCAGACAGACGGACATCGCTAGATCGACTTCAAATGTCCTGAAACGGATTTGGTCAAAAGAGACCTAGGGTCTAAAATCGTTATTTCGACTAGGCACGTTTTGACCGTATCAAATGATATATACCCTCTCTAGCCATATAGCTGAGGGTATAAAAATGTAGAACAGTGTTGGCTTGTTTTTTCGGAATATTTTGTTGTTGCAAAATAGTCAGGCTTAATCCCATTAATTTTGTTTTTATAAAAACAACGTTTGCTTATTAGCTCTATTGGGCTTACATCTTGTCACTTGGGTAATAATAATTATAATTTAAAATTCAAAGGACTAAATATGCCGAAGCATTTGTATCTTTTAAATTCGGACTTGTGTTGCCCATTTGGTGCAAAATTAATTTGAAATCAGATAAAAATTTATATGGGAGCTATATCCAAATCTGAACAGATCTCGATAAAATTCGGCAAAAATATTTCTGAGCTGTATTTGATATATTTCCCTGAATATCGTTGTTACGGAGTGCATATTACGGCTGTAGGTAACAAATACAACAAATCGGATGAACAATATATATGGGAGCTATAGCTATATCTGAACCGATCTTCACCAAATTTGGCATACTACCTTCGGTCGTATGTGCCAAATTCCATCCCATTTGGGCAAATATTAGACGTTTGGTGCACAATAAAAGGTAAATCGGACCAAGTTATATATGGGAGCTATATACAAATCTGAACCGATCTGGATAAAATTTAGCAAAGGTATTTCTGAGCTGCATTTGATATATTTCCCGAAATATTGTTGTTACAGAGTGCATATTACGGCTGCGGAGAACAAAAATAACAAATCGGATGAACAATATATATGGGAGCTAAAGCTATATCTAAACCGATTTCGATCAAATTTGGCATACTTATTTTCAGGCCTAATTTCATACTATTCGGGCTGATATTACACTTTTGGTGCACAATAAAAGGCAAATCGGACGAAGATATATATGGGAGCTATATCTACATTTTGTCCGATTATCTCCAATTTAAATATGGTTAATCCTTGGTCCAAACAAATGATTTGTACAAAATTTCATCTGAATAGGGTAATAAATGCGAACTGTACTTTGTTTACAAAAATACATGAACAGACGAAAAGACGGACGGACGGACGGACGGACATGCATATATCGACTCAGAATGTGATTCTATGCAGATCATCAAAAGGAACTATGGGTCTATCTCGTTTCCTTTTGCCTGTTACAAACTAATGCACAAAGACATAATACCATGAACACCTTGTGGTGTAGGGTATAAACAAGCAAAGGCTATAGTCGTGTGATACCCTACAACACTACAATATATTAGAAGCCCCTTTATGTCCACATCCATTTTGAAAGATTTCGCTTTTGAAATTATGTCACCGCCCAGATATTACCTTTAGCATTTTGAACAGGGACATTTGCCCAATAAAATGAAAAAATTGCATGCGATAAAAAAATATGAAAAAGTAAAAATATATCACAAAATACTACAAAATATATATTAACATCAATATTTACATCTTTTTATGCAATTTTTTTAAACTTTATTCTTTTATGCCAAGAAGGCATTCTAAATTGACAAAATTTGTCAAAATCGGTCCAGCCATTATTGAGACATAAGCATTCTAGTTAACATCCCCTTCCATTCTATATATACATTGTATATATTTCGCTATATACATCCGATATATTTACTATCGGCATCTACGTAACGGTCAGAATTGACATGTTCGTCTACTTGTGAATTCGCCGGGATTAAAAATATTCGCGATTTAATGGAAAATTTTACTTTTATTTAACACAAATGTTCACCTACTAAATATTACCCGATGACCATAAAAATTGGTAGACTTCTACCCAGCCCTAAGCTCTAGCCACATGCTAACTTCCCCTAAATATTATGCGCTCATCTCCAAAAGAAATAGGGTTCTATTCTGATCCTAGCCCCACCTCCATTCTAAATTTCGTGAAGATCGGGCCATAATTGCGACCTGTAGAGTGATTACAAATTAACATGGACAGACGGACATACATAGCTAGATCGACTCAGCTCGGCGAGATTGGAAGATCCATATATACTTTTCTATGTGGGAAACCAATATTTCGAGGTGTTACATAATTTTTGGCCCAATCAAACTTATAATAATACCCCCAACACATAGTGTTGTAGGGTATAAATATATTCAATTTTAACAAATCTAATTGACTTTCATGAAAGAAGCTATGATATCATGATATACTGGTGATTTCATTCTTCACCTCTTCCATTATCCCAAGAGGGTATCCAATTAGTATCAAGAAAGACACATCAATTTTGATATCATCGAAAAAAAAAAAAAAAAAAAAAAACATTTCCCATCATAACTAAATCACATGAGCGAACTGTGCAAAAAATTACGCATTTTCAATTTAATGTGTTGAAAATATCTATTGAACATCTAGAAAAGTGTCAAGTAACCTATACAACTGCATAAAATGACAATGAATATCTCTAGACACATAGACCACAAAAGCAACACATGAAAATAATGAGAAGTTTGTAACTCGTTGTGGTGCAATTGGTTGGTTGGTTGTTGGTATCCCGTTTTTGCTCATTAAATTTTTACTGGTTTTCTGGTCTTGTTATCAATTGGTAAAAAATGGAAACAGCTGAGGTCGTTGTCATCGTTAAAATGCACATGATTGCACGCGTACACATATGTACAAACATACAACGTATGTATGATAATATTGCTGGGGGTATTCTACTTATTTCCATTTGTCCTTTCGTGATATTCAAGAAAAGTGTCTCATACATATGTGAAGGTATATAGGGCTTACAATTCAGGAATAGTTATAAACTACCCAAATAATAAATTTTGAAATGTTGGAACCTAAGACTGTATAATCTCTTAATTTTGAGATAGATTTATAAAATTGTTTTCACACTTTAACACACTCGCTTTTTATAATCATTGCCATCTCTATGTTTCTCTACAAAATAATCCAACAATTTAGAGTTAACGAAGATGAAATAAATGATGTTGCCGAAGGAAAACTACGAACTATAAGCGAAAAGCAGAAGCTAACAATGACTATGGGTGTGATAGACAAAAAAAAAGTCTTCGAGAAAAAAATCCTGCTGAACTGAAAAGTTGATGTCTTACAAGACATAAATGTACACTATCAGCAAATGTCAGTTGTGAGCTCAACACACGGATTAATGTGACATTTTCTAAACTCAAAAACCATTTCGTTTTCTTTTGTGTCATTTGCCCTTTTTTGTGCTGGTTTTTTTGCTTTGCTGTCATTATTGTCAATCAAGTGTTAGCACGAATAAGACATTAAATGATGTGTGATGTTCGGTGACAATTTTAGTATTTTTAATGATTCGCTGGCTAATATGCTCTGGCGAAGACAAAGAATTTAATCTAAAGGATTTTTGTGAACAACAACTTTGTTGTATTTGCCTTAACTCCTTTGAAATTTCTTAAATTTAAGAAAATGACAAAGAAAATTTACGGAATTGCAGTAAATAATTTCCGATGAATTTGGAATTAAACTATCAAACTGAAATAACATAAAGATTACTTCTATTTAATGCTTTATATTAATGGCGCCCAATGTGTAGCATTAACTTATCGCCCATACAATAGACACATTTATTGTTAATTCGTACTTTGTATCATTATATTTGGATTTAAAGAAAGTCCATAACTCTCCGTCGGTTCAAAACATTCAACATTCAACCAGTTCGATTACACTTTATTCATTTTCATTTATTTCCTTTAGAAAAAAAGATAATCGAAAAATATTTTTTTTTTCACCAAAAAGTCTTCAGTGTCGTTCGTTGTGACGATTATCGAAGAGCCTATTAATTAAACTCGTGCATAATGGTTCCACATCCAAATTTTTCTGGCCAAAAGTACTTCAAAGTCTTTATACATAAATATTTATATATTGTCCACTACCATATATAAATACTAACAAGTAAGCAAAGGCTATAGGCGTGCGGGGCCGACTATGTTATACCCTGCACTACAATATTTTAGAAGCCCACTTATGTCTAAATCCATATTGGAAGATTTCGCTTTTGAAATTAGGATTTTGACTATGGACATTTACCAAATATTTATGCACTCCGTCGGGCTCTTAGTTGTTGTAGTCCATTTTACAGCTAAATATAATCCAATGGTCATCCAAAATGCTAGAATTCTTCCCTGTCCTTAACTCTCTTCGCAGTCCGGTCGATTGACTTCAATTGTGTGATCGGAAAAACATTTCTGTTTTTGGTTAATTTAAACCTCTAAATATTTTGCAATAATCTCCAAAAGCAAGAAGCCCCTCCGTACCTCCAAATTTAGACTCATCTATATGATTTGCTTGTCTGCGATATTTGGCTATATTCGTCAACGAAATCAGCATATAAAAGCCAGAAGTTCGCCTTTTGTGTATTTCGGATATTGCCTGTAAGTAATGCTGGTATTTTTCCCGCAAAATTAGTGGTCTATTGTACCCGCTGTCCTAAACTCTAACTTTATGCGAGATTTCGTGTCCTTTGGTTTCTATTTGTGACCTTTATAATGGCTGCAAAATCAGGAACATTTTTAGTTGTTGGTCTATTTTAACCCCTAATATATTGCGGATATCTTTGAAAACTATGGGCCTAGCCCTTCTGAGCCCAACCCTACCCTTGTGAAAATTTTCATGAGGATCGGACGATATTTGCCATACTTATATAATATCCCCAACCTGTGTTGTAAGGTGAAAAAATATTAAAAAAATATTATAAGTCAAATTGAAAAAATCGCAAGCGATAAAAAATATGAAAAATTAAAAAAATGTCACAAAATACTACAAAATCTATATTAACATCATTATTGATACCTTTTTATGCGATTTTTTTAGATTTTATTTCTTTATGTCAAGAGGGCATTCTGAATTGACAAAATTTGTCAAAATCGGTCAAGCTATTCTTGAGATATAAGCATTCTAACTAACCGATATATTTTCTATCGGCATCTACGTAACGGTCAAAATTGACCTGTTCGTCCATTTGTGATTTCCCCGGCATTAAAAAGATTCGCGGTTCAATGGAACATTTGATTTTTATTTAACACAAATGTTGTGACCTATTTCACCCACTAAATATTACCCGATGACCATCAAAATTGGAAAGCTTCTGTCCAGCCCTAAGCTCTAGCCGCATGCTAACTTCCGCTTTGATTGGTCTATAATTGCGACCTGTAGAGCAACTGCAAAATCAGAAATTTTTTCAGTTTTTTGTCCATTTCAACCCCCAAAAATTATGCGCTCATCTCCAAAAGAAATAGGGTTCTATTCTGGCTCTATCCCCACCTCCGTTCTAAATTTCATGCAGATCGGGCCATAATTGCGACCTATGGAGTGATTACAAATTAACATGGACAGACGGACAGACGGACGGACGGACATACATAGCTAGATCGACTCAGCTTTGCGAGCTAGGAAGATCCATATATACTTTCCTATGTGGGAAACCAATATTTCGTGGTGTTACATAATTTTTGGCCCAATCAAACTTATAATACCCCCAACACATAGTGTTGTAGGGTATAAAAATCAGTAGTGACCTATATCCATTCACTCAAAGGAAATTTTGGTACAATCTTTTCGTACAAATTTCAGTTAGTACCATTTAGTACAATTACGGTACGCATACCCACAACCAGCTCCACAGACACCTACATCAAATTTCATGAATAACGCTCTATGTTTTTACTCTTTACCCTTTGGTACATCTATCCTACATCCAACAGAGAATCTCATTCAAAATTTCGGAACTCTAGCTTAATCCGTTTGTCCAATACAAAGTATTCAATTTTGAGTGCATCTTAGTAATTTTCGTATGCTTTCAGTACGAATTTCCAAAAACCCAGCCTTATCGCGCGCCAAGATTCTAGCTTCAGCTATTTTGTCTGGGCGTTGATTATCAGTCAGTCAATCAGTTATTTTACTACTCTGTTATATATCTAGATTTTTCATCAGCATAACATCCCGTGTCGATTCAGCCATGTCTGTCCTTTTTAGCTTTGTCGTCCTTGGAAATCACCCCAGATTTAGTGTGGAATCAGGTAGGTTGATAAGATCTTACTTAAATGAATTTCATGTCCATAGAATGTTGGGAATTAAAAAAATGCCATGTTTATGGTACCTATAGCATTTTAGCCACATTTTTATTCCCTACACAAAAGTTCGCGTTTATTACCCGATCAAGATGAAATTTTGTACAAATAATTTGTTTGGCCCAAGGACGAACCCTATCGAAATTGGAGATAATCGGTAAAAAATTAGATGTAGCTCTCATATATATCTTCGTCCGATTTAGTTTTTATTGTGCACGTGTAATATCAGCCCGAATAGCATGGAATTTTGCACATACAACCAAATTACTCCTGAAAGAAAGTATGCCAAATTTTATCGAAATCGGTTCAGATATAGCAATAGCTCCAATATATATCATTCATCCGAGTTGTTATTTTTGTCCTCCGCAGCCGTAATATGCACTTTGTAACAACAATATTTGGGGAAATATATCAAATACAGCTCAGAAATACTTTTGCTAAATTTTATCGAGATCTCCCATATATAACTTCGTCCGATTTACCTTTATTGTGCACCAAACATCTAATATTTGCCCAAATGGGATGAAATTTTGGCAATTACGACTGAATTGAGTCTAGAAGCTAGTATGTCAAATTTGGTGAAGATCGCTTTAGATGTAGCTATAGCTCGCATATAAATTGTTCATCCTATTTGTTATATTTGTTACCAACAGCCGTAATATGCACTCCGTGACAACGATATTCAGGGAAATATATGAAATACAGCTCAGAAATATATTTGCCAAGTTTTATCGAGATCGGTTCAGATTTGGATGTAGCTCCCATATATATCAATTGGGCAATACAAGTTCGAATTTAAATGATACAAATGCTTCGGCATATTAAGTCTTTTGAACTTAAAATTATGATTATAATCATAGCGTGTATGATTGAATTTTTCCATAAAAATTTTAATTGTTATGTGGAGCTCTACTAAATTAGAAAAGTGGTGTAGGGAATCAAAAAGTCGGCCCCGACTTTAACTCTTTCTTTACTGATTAAAATCAATTTTATGAAAATCGTCACTTGCTAAGCCCAGAGTCCCTCCCGCGACGTTATATGACTACATTTTCTAACACAATCCCAAAGTTGGTATATGAAAAGGTATCACCTTCTCTGGCAGAAATTATCTATATAGGTCCAGGTGCCTCCTCCATGTACCTCCCGATTTTCGGATTTAAAACATATTTTTAATGGGAATCGGTTCAAATATACGGATTTCAAGTAATCTAAATCCAAACATATCAAACCAATTTTGAAGAGGAAAGGGATCCTTGTATCGTAGATATACATGTCTTGTATGTTATCTCTTCTTTCATAATTACCAGATTTTTCTTGTAATTATTGAAAAACCAGTAAGGAAATGTAGGGTAAGTAAAGATCGTGCTAATAGAGTAGTTGCAATTTGGGAACTATATCCGACTCCGTATCGATTATCAACAAATATGAAAAATAGTTATTAGAGCATATACCGGACCGAGTTTCACCAATAGAAAAATTCGGTGGTGGTTCAATTTGGGCTGATATTACTTATATTGTGGACAATAACCGTAATTTCGGATGGATATCGAAGGTATATAAAAATCTGAACAGATCTTGATAGAATTGGCCAGGGGTATGTCGAGCTGTATCAAATATCATTGTTGTGGTGTGCATAGATATATAGTTATAGATATATCTGAAACAATTGTCTCCAAAATTTTAAGTACTTGTTTTGCGGCTGAATTCCGCCGGAAGTGCCAAAATTCAGTCCATTTTATTATTAGCCATTGGTGTACGATAAACCTGATATCGGATAAACATACATATATATTGGAGCTATATTGAAATCTGATCCGATCTTGATAAAATCTGACAGAGGTATTTCTGGGCTATATCTGATATCTGGGCTATATCTTGTGGAGTGCATATTACGTATATGAAGGATTTAAACCTCCAAATCGGATGAAACATATATATGTGAGCTATAGCTACATCTAAATTGATTTTGACCAAATTTGACGCACTTGCTTCTATACTGAATTCGGTAGGATGTGCAAAAAGACAGGCTATTTGGACTGATGCACAATTAACCCGAAATCGGATAAAGATGTATATGGGAGCTACATATATTTCATGCATAAATTGACTAAGAAAGTGATTCTATGAAGATCCTCCATGTTAAAAACAAATGCACAAAGACATCATACCCTTACCACTACGTGACGTAGGTTATAAAAATCAATAAAACACCATCACCGATGATCCTGATCTGATAGACAAGGATAGACACATACTCGTGAGCAAGGTTTACCCCCAAGCTTCCAAAGTTG
The DNA here is from genome assembly GCF_030504385.1 of Musca domestica. Lineage (NCBI taxonomy): Eukaryota > Metazoa > Arthropoda > Insecta > Diptera > Muscidae > Musca > Musca domestica. The sequence goes on along the minus strand of NW_026712363.1, from coordinate 14,110,284 downwards.
ATTTCGGCTCACTAAAGCAGGATACAACACCCCGCGGTCATATTAATACTTTATGTTTACCACTAAGGCAATTAATCCCAATGTTTCAAACGTATATCCATTGAAAATCCGTTTTTTCATACGTAACAAAAATTTATTGCTTGCAATAAAGACCACAAATTTAGTTAGAATTTCCGTCATAAAACAATAAATTTAGCTTTGCTGCCGCTTTTGTTAATATCTTTCATCAGGAAATGTTGTTCACATAAGAAATTGATTGTTTGCCAGTAAGAGTGCTGTTGGCGGTTGGAAATGGTTATGGCTAAAACAATCTAATGACACACGCGCGCACACACACATCAATTTGATAAATTGTAATTTGTATTACACAAACCGAACATTTAACCGCAATTTCTATTATTTTTTATAAAGCCACCATACTGCTTGAAAGGGTTGTCATCAACACACACGCAAGCCCATGGAGCGCAACAGCTACATACATATACCAAAAGCAATTAATAAGAACTTACTAACCCACACACACTCACACCAAATTGAAGATGTATTGACAATATTTCTCAATTTGGTATCCTTTGCAGGCTTCGTCGAAGACAACTCATCTAACTGCACATTATTGGAAATATGTTCCATAGGAAAGCAGTTACCAACACCAACACAACCAAGTGATATTTCATTTGGGGCAATCTTTTATTTGTCATCTTTCTATTTCTGGCAAACGAATGAGAGTAGCCACAAGAAGAAAGAAGGAATTTTACAAACCAAATCTAAAAATGCAGCTAGAATAGAAAAATGAAGTTAGAACACATGTAAAAAAGAAAGAGGGATCAATGCGATAAAATATGCAAAAGGTATTTTTATTGGAAGCGTATTTTACGGATCCTATGAAAGTGTGCAGACTACACAAATATTGTGGGAAAAATCAGTAAGCACACATGTCAAACCGGGCCGACTACATGACATGCTTTTTCTCTTTGCGTTTTTAATAGAGATCCCATTAATAAATCCAGAAAAAATCGTTGCAAATTAGACTACTTATCCACTATTTAAACAAGTAAGGAAAATTCAAAATTCGGCCGGGGCCGACTATATGATACCCTACACCATTATGTATATTTAGTAGAGCTCACATTGCAAAATAATTTATTTGAAGCAGATAATACCTCATATCAACCTTTAGCTTTAGAGCAGTTAAAATTTGGTCTCAGAGGGAACGAATATATGGAAGGCACATCCAATACTGAATCGATTTCAACTAAATTAGATGGAGGTATTTTAATCTTTTACACCACTTTAAGAAGGACCATACTAAAAAGATATGTATCGGAGCCGAGTTTCACAAAATGGACACATACGTCCCGAAATTCACTCCATCTTATTAAAGTTATACAGGGTGAGATGAACAACTGCAACCAACTTCAGACTGCTGTCATTTCCAAGTCACTCGTCCGACAGCTGTTACAATTATTCCAGAGACAGCTCATTATATTTTTTGCAAGCGTACAGAAGCATTTTTCTGAGAATTTTCCAGAAAAAAGTTATTTGTGATGGAATTCAAGCCTGATAGTGTGATTACTATATATTTGGCTGGAAAACAGCAACATCAGCAGAAATGGTTCGAAAAGTTAAGAAGCGACTTGATCGAAACCCGCATCGCAGTGGCCGAAAAATGGCTCGTGAGCTGAACATATCCCAACTTACACCGAGCTCATTTTTTTTATACTTTCCGAATGGAATGGCAAGTATAAAACCAGTAAAGAAAGTCCTAAAGTCGGGCGGGGCCGATTTTATGATACCCTACACCACTTTGCTAATTTAGTTGAGCTCCACTTAATAATTAAAGGTTTTTATGGGAGAATTCAATCATACACGCTATGATTATAATTATAATTTAAAATTCACAGGACTAAATAACTTTATCCAAATCTGAACCGATCTCGATAAAATTTGGCAAAGATATTTTTGAGCTGTATTTGATATATTTCCCTGAATATCGTTGTTACGGAGTGCATATTACGGCTGTAGGTAACAAATACAACAAATCGGATGAACAATATATATGGGAGCTATAGCTATACCTGAACCGAACCAAATTTGGCATACTACCTTCTAGACTAAATTCGGTCGTATATGCCAAATTCCATCCCATTTGGGCAAATATTAGACGTTTGGTGCACAATAAAAGGTAAATCGGACGAAGTTATATATGGGAGCTATATCCAAATCTGAACCGATCTCGATAAAATTTAGCAAAGGTATTTCTGAACTGCATTTGATACATTTCCACAAATATTGTTGTTACAGAGTGCATATTACGGCTGCGGAGGACAAAAATAACTTATCGGATGAACAATATATATGGGAGCTATAACTATATCTGTACCTGTTCAAGCTTGATTTGGATGTGTATGCAAAACTCCATACTATACGGGCTGATATTACACGTTTGGTGCACAATAAAAAGCAAATCGGACGAAGATATATATGGGAGCTATATCTAAATTTTGACCGATTATCTCCAATTTCAATAGGGTTCGTCCTTGGGCCAAACAAATGTTGTTTGCAAAGTTTCATCTCAATCGGATAATAAATGCGTCCTGCATTTTGTTCACAAGAATACATGGATAGACGGACGGACGGACAGACGGACTGACATGCATAAATCAACTCAGAAAGTGATTCTATGCAGATCATCAAAAGGAACTATGGAACTTGTTTCCTTTTGCCTGTTACAAACAAATGCACAAAGACATAATACCCTGACCACCTTGTGGTGTAGGGTATAAAAATGAGCTCGGTGTAAGTCATTGAAATTCCAAAAAGTGTAAGAACTTAAACCGCAACAGAAGGAAAATAGATTCAAAAGAGCTAAAGAGTTGCTTCGCTTTTCCGAAAGTGGTGAACTGCTGAATTTGGTTTTCTCCGATGAGAAAACATTCGTTGTCCAGCAGTTTGTCAACAAACAAAATGATCGTGTTTACTTGCCAAAGAGGTCAGCTGGAAATGTGCACCTTCGGTTGGCCACCATAACTCAAGCACTGGCCATAGTGATGGTGTGGGCTGCCATAGAAGCCGTTGGTTGCTCTCCGCTCATATTTATCGACCTTGGCATCAAAATAAATGCCGAATACTATCGCGAAGCAATATTCTGGAGAGTGTATTACAGCATTGGGCACGCAAACATTTTGGCCGCAGACCTTGGACATTCCAGCAGGACTCAGTAGCATTGCACTCAGCACGTGCTGCCCAAGAATGGTTACAAAATGAGGTTCCTCGCTTCATTTTCAGCGCACAATGGCTACCAAAATCTCCGGATACCTTTGGACTATTGTGACTGGAGAGTTTTGGAAAGCAAGGTTGGCACTAAAAATACGAAAGTGTCTATCACCTCAAGCAAGCGCTTCGCCGGGAATGGCAAAATACCGCAGAGCGCCATTCGGGAGGCGTTTGACGGTTTCATTGGCCGTTTGAAGGCCAAAAACGTGTCAAAAGTGGCCAATTCGAACAAATCTAGACTTATTCTAAAATTTGTTGGTATTTCCGACATTTTTTGCTTGCATTCAATAAAATTAAAAAAAATGTAAAAATTATGGCGTTTTACTTTGTTGCATGTTTTTTATATCACCCTGTATATTCATGAATTGTTATAGCTTCATTAAATGCTACTGCCCATTGCACAGTGGTCGCTGCCAATGGCCAAAATTCAAAAAATGAAAATCAGATATTTATTGTCAAATGTGTACACATGAACTCTTAAGAGGTTAAGCTTTTTGGAAAACATAATGATCTTGGCTTCATTCTAACGGGACACTTCGAAAATAGCATCAAAATAGAGAAAATGTAGTTAGTTACTTTTTTCAATGGAATCAGTAAAAAAAAGAGTAAAAATAGATCTGTATTACAAAATTAAATACATTTTAAAATGACAATTCTTGGCATAATTGTTGAAAATCAAGGTATTGACTTATTTTTAGTGCAGTAATTTTTGTGTTTAGTAGTTGTGTATAATATAGACGATTTGAGTGCTCTGAGTTGCCTTTAAGATTAATTTTGAAAATAAAATTGGATTTCAGTTAAAGTTTTAATTGTTTTCCCCCCTGAATCCTCCAATGTGTTTTTTTTTTCACGCCATTAGTAATGGTCCTAAGATTCAAGAAGTGCTAATTTAACTTTCAGATTTTGTCAGATTTGTATGTTATGCCCAATATACTGAAGTGACTTCGCTCCAATTTTGTCAGTTCTATGGTGCTAGTGACATAGAATATGTTTTTGTTGTTTGGGATTGATAAGGATATAATTGAGAGGAGTTCAATAATGTTGCCTGCATTGTCTTGTGGGTATAATATTAATGTCCAAACATTTAAGTCTTTGCACTGGAAACGGCTAAAGAGTTAACAAATAGATATCCATGGCACTATCTTTCACCCACAGCTAATAAAATTTTAATACAGGGTTGCCCATATTCGACGGACCCATCTGGCAACGCCATAACTTTTGACAGAGATGTCACATCGCTTAATGACATACCGCGTTTGAAGCGTAGGTCCAAGCAGATTTTTACCATGAACCAATACACGCCACGCGAGCGCTCTGAAATATTTGAAATTTACATTCAACATAAATAGTCAATTGTGAAAACTCAACGTGCTTTTAAAACATTAAAAAATGTGAGAAGTGCGCCTTCTAAGAACACCATTAAGCGTTTATAGGAAAAATTTTCGACTGGCAAGGCCTTTTCTAATCCGAAGAGGCCATATAAAAGTCGACTAAGGCGATCGGCCGAGAATATAGCTGCCGTACGAGCCAGTGTTGAGAGGTCCTCAAGAACATCCCAAAAACGCCGTTCTCAGCAGTTGGGCATGGCTCGGTCCACTTTACAACGGATTATTCGCATTGATTTGCATTTGTTCCCGTACAAAATTCAATTGACGCAAAGAATATTGCCTGCGGACAAGCCTCGTCGATTGGAATGGGCCCAACCTGGGATTTGTATAAAAAATACTTCTATTTTTGGAAGTACCTTTACAGAGGGACTCTACCTGAAGGCGGGCCGTTCCAAATAATTTTCAGTAAGACTATTTTTTAGCTCTTTAGAACGTAAAATGTCAAATAACAGAACAATCTAGTGTAAAATGTGACAAAAATTGGGCAAATAACCCTTATTCGGGAGGTACGTTGTAAGGGGACCATGCCAAAACATGCATCGACCATATCCATTTTGTCACATTTTTAATTTTTATCCCATCACGGTACCATAACCAAAGAATCATTTTGATATCTGCACTGAAAGTATTTTTGGCCGCTGTTCCCGTACGACCTCGACCACTGCGCATTGTAAGGATTTATTTGTTTTGAATGTTCTGTAAATCGGTTGTTTGTGTTCACAGTGGTCAGAAAAGATTATAGTACTAGCCCGAATGAACGGACCCTCCCGATATTCGGTAGTTTTATTATTTAAAACACACTTTTCACTTTGAACTTATTTATTAGGTTGCCGTGTTGTGGATACTTACTTCCTAAGACAGTTGTTAAGATGATTTTTTGTATGTAGTTCCTGTATTTAACCTATTATTTGGTATTGAGAGTTTTGCTGGAAAGTTGCTTCAGTATTCTGAAAGGTTGTCCTTTCCCATTTAAATATTAATTGTGATAGTTTGCAATTCAAGAGCAAATATACACACAACTTGAGTAAAAAACAAAATTAGGAACCAAAATGCGGACAAGGACAACGATTTTGATATTTAAGACAATAAAAGCATCAGCAGTACAAGTATGCTGTTGTGAGTGAGATGATGACGATGATGGTGTGAGGTGTGTGCGTGGCAAGGAATAACATTGAAATTGTAATAAAGTGACATTAAAAATTAATTAAATTTGATTGCAACACCACCACTACAGAGTCATTTAATTTAATGAATTTATTTGCCCTTAAAATAACAATAAAACTAAAACAACAGTGGCTGGAGCACGAACAACGAAGAATGACACGAATTACCAGTACATACCCATTGCTTTTCGCAAACCCGTATTGCTCATTGCAAGGACACATTGCCGGCAGCTAGTCCATGCTGTAGTAAAAGCAAACCACATTTTATTGATTTATTGCGACCAATAACATCAGAAGCAGTGGCAGCAACAGCGGCAACGTTGGCAGTACAGCAAAGATTCTGGGAATTTGATAAGCCAAGCAACGTTTCGACGAACTTCTTTGTTTAACAATATACCAATGTTGCAAGAGAGCTTTCTGTTAGCCCGTCAGTCATATATTCAGTTCGTCAGTCGTCCACTCATATATATGTATGTGTATATGTATGTACATGCATACTCTTCTATATGAGTTGTCTTTGATGTCATACCGAATTATATGGCAGTTGGCAATATTCCGCTGTCGATTTCCCTTAATTGACAAATTCATTTTGTTTCCTTGAATTTATTGGTGTTGCTGGCTGGCATTCTTTGTTCTGCATTGACGTTTTCGTTTCTCTTTTTGTACTCATTTGTGGCATTTACTCCTTTTTTGTTGCTTATCAGTTCCGTTGTGACATTTGTCAAATTGTTGACAGTTTTCCAGGTAACTTTTTTTTTCAAATATTAGCATGAAATGTTTGCTTTGTTGTCTTTCACATTTTTCTGGTAGAACTTTTTTCTCTTCTTCGTTGGCGTCTTTGCGTTCTTCGTTTGAAAACTTTCCAAACATTTTTTGCAGTTTTTGTAGACCAAGGTGTGGAAATGTTCGGTTGAGTAGAAAATTTACTCAAGTATTAACATCAACAGGTTTCATGCAGCTATGATAGGCAGGTGTAAGAAGTTTGAGTGAAGGGAATTTGAAATATTGGCATGAAAGTTTTTCGAACAAGTGTAGTAGGGATTGGGGGATAGTTTTGCAGTTAGATCAGAAAAGGCGATTCTCGGACAAACAATCCATCTAAATAAACACAATTTACTTTTCGATCCTAGCAACTTTTCTCTTCAGCTAGTCTATCGAACCTTGATTCAATGAAGGACATATGTACCTTCGTCCAGTTGACAATATGATACCCACTATACCACTATGCATATTTAGTAGACCTCCAGCAACAAAATAATTTATTTCAAGTAGATTATACCACATATCAACATTTGCCTTTATAACAGTTATAGTTTGCTATATCTGATATCACTTGGAAAAGGATAATATATCGGAGCCGAGTTGCACAAAATGGAAACGTACGTCCCGAAATTCACTCCATTTGGGCTGATATTAGCCATTATTTGCACAATAAATCTGAAATCGGATTAAGAATATATATGACAGCTACATCCAAATCTCAGCCACTCTCGATAAAAATTTGGCTAAGGTATTTTCGAGCTTTATAAGATATCTGGTACCAAATATCATTGTTGTCGCATGCACATTACGAGTATGAAGGACTAAACTCCAAATCGAATTATACATATATATGGGAGCTATAGCCATATCTTAACCGATTTTCACTAAGTTTATTGTACTTGCTCCTAGACGGAATTTGGTCGGATATGCCAAATTTCAGATCATACGGCCAGACATGGGCTATTTGATGCCCAGTTAACCCGAAATCAGTTAAGGATATATATGGGAGTTGCATCCAAATCTGAGCCGATTTTGAAAAAAATTAATCAGAGATGTATTTGATATTTGGTACCAAAGATCATCGTTATGAAATGGATATTACGCTTGTGAGGGACTTTAAACCTCAAATCGTATAAAACATATATGTGGAAAATTTTGCTATATCTCAACTGATATTATACAGGGTGAGATAAAAAAAAAACAGCAACAAAGTCAAACACCATTATTTTTAAATTTTATTGAATAAAAGCAAAAAATGTCGGAAATAGCATCCAATTTTAGAATACGTTCAAATTTGATCGAATTGGACACCATTGGCACGAATTATGGCCTTCAAATGACCAATAAAACAGTCACACGCTGTCCGAATGATGCTCTACGGTATTTTGGTTCATTCCCGGCGAAGCGCTTGCTTAAGGCGATCGACATTTGATATTTTTAGTGCCAACCTTGCTTTCCAGAATACTCCAGACACAATTGTCCAACGGATTGGTATCCGGAGATTTTGATGGCCATTGTGCGCTGGAAATGAAGGGCGGGACCTCATTTTGTAACCTTTCTTGGGTGGCGCGTGCTGACTGCGATAGTGCTGAATCCGGTTGGAATGTCCAAGGTCTGTTTGCGTACCCAAGGTTTTAATATTTTTAATATTCGGCATTTATTCTGATGCCACGGTCGATTGGAGAGTGGAGAGCGACCATCGGCTGTTATGGCGGCCCACACCATCGCCATGGCCAGCGATTGAGTTGTAGTGGCCAACCGAAGGTGCACATTTTCAGCTGACCTCTTTGGCAAGTAAACATGATCATTTTGTTTGTTTACAAACTGCTGGACAACGAATGTTGTCTCATTCAAGAAAACTAAATTCGGCAGTTCACCACTATGGGCCAAGCGAAGCAACCCTTTTGAGCCTGTTTCCTTTCTGTTGCGGTGTAAGTTCTTACACTTTTTGGAATTTCAATGGCTTAACCCCGAGCTTATTTTTCAATATTTGCCGAATGGAATATTGCGACATGTTCATGTTGCTGGTTTCTTCCGTTCACTTCCTTGACGTCGGTCTACGCTACAAGTATTATGGTAACGAGCGATGGTACGTGACACAAAACATTTATTCATTTTTAAATGCTGGAGTGCTCAAACGATAGCCACTTTTGGCTTTCCACCAAAATGCTTTTGTGCACTTGTAAACAATAGAATGTGCTGTCACTGGAATAATTTTAACGGCTGCCGGACGAGTGGCTTAGAAATGACAGCAGTCTGAAATTGTTTGGATTTTTTCATCTCACACTGTATTTGTTTCATGTTTAGGTCCCTCCCGTTCGTAATATGCACTACACAACAATTATATATTAAACCAGATATCATTTATACACCAGAAATACCTCTGCCAAATTTCATGCTCCCATATATATATATATATATATATATATATATATATATATATGTTTCATCCGATTTTTTGTTTAAGTCTCTCACATTCGTAATATGCACTTCACAAAAATGATATTTGGTAACAGATATAGCTCAGAAATATCTTTGGAAATACGATATTTGTTAAAACGCGGTTCCCAAAAACCTATAGCTCCAATATATATTTATTCCCTACACTACATAGTTGTAAAGGTGTTATATATGTGTGCATAGTTACTTTGAGGATCATCATAGAATAACTTTCTGGGATGATTTATGCATGTCAGTCCGTCTATGCATGTATTTTTGTAAACAAGATGCAGGTCGCATTTATTACCCGATTGAGATGAAATTTTCCACACAGTATTTTTTTTTTTTTTTTTTTTTTTGAGTGAATTTTGACACTTCCGATCGAATTAGCCCTAGAATCATGTACTTCAAATTTTGTGAAAATCAATTCAGTTATAGCAACAGCGCCCATATATGTACGTCTCATCCGATTTGTTGCAAAAGTCCCTCACATACGTAATATGGAATCCATAATAATGATATTGGATACCGGACATCAATACAGCTCGAATATACCTCTACCAAATTTTATCGAGATCGGTTCAGATTTTTATATATCTTCATATTACATACCTTTATATTATATAAATCTTCATCCGATTTTACGGTTATTGTTCACAACATATGTTATATCAGCCCAAATTTGATAAATTTCTTACATACTTACATACTCAACCTAATTTTTCCACTTGGTGAATCTCTGTCTGGTATATCTATTGCTCTAATAAAAAAATGTTGATATAATCATTATCGAAGTCATACAGCAATGATATTTGGTTCATAGTTAATACTAATAAACTTTTTTTATTACGTGACCTCTACTAAATGCGCATAGTAGTTATTGTCGGTCCCGCCCGACTTTTCACCTTTCTCTATTGGTTTTTGATGCAATCCTTCTCAAAGTCATGTTAGGCAATCTACAGAATAAATTCCAAATGTAAACGTTTGTTTCTTACAAGTAGCTCTACTAAATATACATTTTGGGGTAGGGTATTATAAAGTCGGCCCTGCCTTTGACCTTTCTTTACTGGTTTGTTATGTTTAAAGTCATTTATTGCGTTCATTTCCAGATTTATAATACTTAGGAATTCGATCTGAATAACTAAGGGGATATAACTGACAGAATAAAGTTTGTAAACAAACAATATGATCGTGTTTACTTTCCAAAGAGGTCATGGTGATGATGTGGGCCGCTATAACAGCCGATGGTCACTCTCCGTTCGTATTAATCGACCGTGGCATCAGAATAAATGCCGAATATTATCGCGAAAATATTCTTGATCCTTGTGCACGCAAACATTTTGGCCGCAGACCTTGGAATGGTCACAAAATGAGGTTCTCGCTTCATTTCCAGTTCACAATGGCCACAAAAAGTTCCGGATACCAATCCGTTGGACTACTGTGTCTGGAGTATTTTGGAAAGCAATGTTGGCACTAAAAAATACCAAAGTGTTGATCACCTCAGGCAAGCGCTTCGCCAGGAATGGGCCAAAATACCGCAGAGCAACATTCGGGCAGCGTGTGACAGTTTCATTGGCCGTTTGAAAGCCATAATTCGTGCCAAAGGTGATCAATTCGAACAACTTTTTCTAAAATCTGACATTTTTTGCTTTCATTCAATTAAATTAAAAAAAAAAAATAAAATTTATGGCGTTTGACTTTATTGCGATTTTTTTCTCACCCTGTGTAGTCCCAAAATCGATATCTATGCCCACGAATTAACCAATCCTTTTGTCAAGATATGTCAAAATTTGCACCAATATATCAACAATTTTCACCACGACCTCCTTTATAAACCGTATTTCATAAATTTGTTTGCTAGCCAATCTATCGCATAGTGCTTAGTTTACCTTTCCTTTGCAAACGAACTTTGTTTTTGCATTTTGTGTTTTCCTTTGCTGCAACTTGCTGGAGTTCCTCTATTAACGAAAACAAGTATTTCCACGAATTACTTGCACCAAAGTCAATAATATCAAACTTTTTGCTTGGACCTCAACATATGTTTGTAATTTTGTTTTTATTAAGTTTTTATTTGAGTTTTTTTTTTCTTTGGTTTTGTTGTTTAAAAAATTTTACTAATGTCGACACTCTAACTATATGCAAACAATTATGCGATTGAATGAATTTCCTTTCGACATTTATTTTGGGGAATTTTACATAAATTTGGAAAATGAGAAGGAGAAGAAGTGAGTATTATATTAATTATGAAAAAGTATAATTAAAATAATAAACAAACAAAAATAACGTAGAACAAAATAGTTTTTTTTTTAACAACTAATATACGATTTTATTTTATATGTATTATCAAATCTTCAATTTATTATGAACTTTCATTTCACTAATATGACAAAAACAAGTATTTTAAACTCCCCCAAATCAAAAATTTAATATCCTGGTAGTCCACCATGAAACCATCACATATCTTCTGAACATGAATTTGATGAAAAACGAAACAAAAACACTTCCGCCGGATATTCAAAATATAATATTAGCTATAAACGGAAGTGCTGCATATACTTATTGGGAATGGAAGTGAAATCTTGTTCGTCCTTTCACAAAACATGTTAAAAATGTTTCTTTAAAATGTCAACGAATGGATTTGTTGGAAAAATCGAACCAAACCATCATACACTCCGTATTAAAAGAAACTTTGTTAAGCAAAAGACAAACAGAAGCATTTATGTTGAGTAATATTTTTTTATTCCTTGCTTCGCCCTCCTTCCTATCCATGATGTCGTACTTTTTGCTGTAATAGTATAAAATTAATATCCGGTACATTTTAGTTCAGCGGCCAACAGTAGAACACAGAAAAAATTAATACATGATATATTTCTAGTACCTTTGACCGATTTCTTTTTTGTATGTCAGAAACTCACAAACTAAAGAGGGTATTATTAGTTTTTTCGTCTTTATGTTGATTCTTATTATTAATGCTGGGCGTTCTCTTAATTTAAGTGTAACGAAAATTGATATAATGTCGAGTCTTCGGCTATGATTATTTTAACGATAGCAATGGAGGGCATATTATCTTAGCTATTTTTTAATACATGGTAATACTCATGTTAGACCCTATAAAGTTCATATATTTATATATCCCCCACCATAGGATGGTATTTTCAGTTTATCATTCCGTTTGTAACATCCCGAAATATACATTTTGGACCCCACAAAGTATATATATTCTTGATCAGCATAAAATTCTATGTCGATTTAGGGATGTCCGTCCGTCCGTCTGTGGAAATCACTCTAGCTTTCGAACGAAACGAAGGTTGATAAAATTTTACTTAAATGTATATTATGTCTTCAGGACTTTTGATATTGAAAATGTGCCATGTAGATCCACGTTTTCATATAGCCCCCATTTGGTACCACGCTATTTTCGGTGTTTTGGCGTTTTTGATGGTGTATGCCACATTTTTTCACTGATTTGTCTAAAAATTGGTATTTGTAGGTCATAACGGGTCCCTGTGCGTGCGGCGAAACATTGCATGTATGGGTCAATGATTTGGTATAGCCCCCATATAACGGTACCTCCCGATATTCGGTATTTTGATGGTTTTTGCCACATTTTTTCACGGATTTGTCTACAAATTGGTATTTGCGGGTCATAATGGGTCGTAGTTCGTGTGGCGAAACATTGTGTGCATAGGTCCACGTTTTGATATAGTCCCCACATAACGGTACCTCCCAATATTCGGTATTTTGATGACTTTTGACATATTTTTTAAAGAATTTCTCTGAAAATTGGTAGTTGTAGATCATAATGGGTCCCAGTTCATGAGGCGAGTCATTGTAATTATAGGTCCACGTTTTGGTATAGCACCCATATAACGGTACCTCCGGATATTCGGTAATTTTATGATGTTTGGCAAATTTTTTCATGAATTTGTCTGAAAATTGGTATTTGTAGGTAGTAATGGGTTTTAGCTCCTTTAGCGAAACATTGCATGTGTAGGTCCAAGGTCGAAATTCGGTCGAAATTGTGGAGGAGAGAACTGAACAGCCCGATATTCAGCATTTTTAAGATTTACACAACATTTGCTAATAGAATTTTTTAAAATTCGGTACTAAGAGTTTGTATCGGGCTCTTCCTCCTGTGGCAGAATATTTTCTATATAGGTTCAGATGAAAAAACTGCTGTTAAAATTATTCCAGTGATGGCTCCTTATATTGTTTACAAGTGTACAAAACTATTTTGGTGAGAATTTTCTAGAAAAAAAAGTTCAAGCGTGATAGTATGATTTCCTTATATTTGGCTGGAAAACCTCGCAGTGGCCGAAATATGGCTCGTGAGCTGAACATATCGCAATATTTCAATCGGCAAATACTAAAAAATGAGTTTGGGGTATAGCCATTGAAATTCCAATAAATGCAAGAACTTACACCGCAACAGAAAGAAAATAGACTTGGAAGAGCTAAAGAGTTGCTTCGCTTGGTCGAAAGTGGTTGGTTTTCTCCGATGAGAAAACATTCGTTGTCCAGCATTTTGTAAACAAACAAAATGATCTTGTTTACTTGCCAAAGAGGTCAGCTAAAAATGTGCACCTTCGGTTGGCCACCAGAACTCAAGCCCCGGCCATGGTGATGGTGTGGGCCGTCATAACAGCCGATGGTCGCTCTCCGCTTGTATAAATCGACCGTGGCGTCAGAATAAATGCCGAATATTATCACGAAAATATTCTGGAGGGTGTATTAGAGCCTTGGGTACACAATCATTTTGGCCGCAGACCTTGACCATTCCAACAGGACTCAGCACCATCGCACTCAGCACTCGCCACCCAAGAATGGTAACAAAAGGAGGTTCCCATTTCACAATGGCCACCAAAATCTCCGGATACCATTCCGTTGGACTATTGTGTCTGGATTATTTTGGAAAGCAAGGTTGGCACTAAAAAATACCAAAGTGTCGATCACCGTGCGCTTCGCCGGGAATGGACCAAAATAGCACAGAGCAACATTCGGGACGCGTGTGTCGGTATCATTTGCCGTTTGAAGACCATAAATCGTTGCAAAGGTGACCAATTCGAACAAATCTAAACTTATTCTAAAATGTGATGCTATTTCCGATATTTTTTGCTTTCATTCAATAAATTAAAAAAAAATATTAAATGTATAGTCTTTAATTTTGTTGCAATTTTTTTATCTCTCCCTTATAAGGACGGGTACAATTTTAACATTGCGGTTTTTTGCATGTGCATATTGTTCAGTTATACATTGTACCAAAAATACTGAGTGTAGGAATGGAGGTGAAATTATGAATTCTACTATTACGGTCCACTAAGAGTATGAGGGTTCTAGACAATGAGATACTTATATGTGGATATGTTTCACCTACTAAGTTTTCTCAAAATCAATAGCAATCCTTTAAACAGGAAGATGTGCTCGGGACCTTCAAGACACCCCATAGGTAATTGGCTATATATATGTTTTTGTTTGGATGTTTAAATATTTAAAAATAATAGCAGTGGATATATAGAATTATGGAGATTATCTCAAAATATTTAGGGAATTGGTCTCAATTATATAAAATTGAATTTTGATTGGGGTTATAGTTTAGGACGGGGCAGACACCTACCATTGTCATCCGATAATTTTTAACAAGTGAAACTGTCAAAAAATTCCATTTAACCGCAAATGTTTTGAATACTGAAAATCCCTTCGATGCCAAAATTACAAAAACATTATTTCGCCACTTTTTACCTTTACATTGATGCTAATCTCCAATATTTGACTATATACGCCACTGAAGTGTATAGTCAGATATTAGAGATTTAGTAAAATATATGCATGATCTACATTTTTATACCCTACAACACTATGTGTTGGGGGTATTATAAGTTTGATTGGGCCAGAATTTATGTAACACCTCGAAATATTGGTTTCCCATATAGGAAAGTATATATGGATCTTCCTAGCTCGCCGAGCTGAGTCGATCTAGCTATGTATGTCCGTCTGTCCGTCTGTCCATGTTAATTTGTAATCACTCTACAGGTCGCAATTATGGCCCGATCCTTACGAAATTTTGCACGAAGGTAGGGTTAGGGTCAGAATAGAAGCCTATTTCTTTTGGAGATGATTGCCAAATGTTTAGGGGTTGAAATGGACCAAATACTGAAAAAATGTCGGATTTTGCAGTAGCTATACTGGTCGCAACTATAGATCAATCAACGCGGAATTTCGCATATAGCTAGAGTTTAGGGCGGGGAAGAAGCCTACCAATTTGGGTGGTCATCGGATAATATTTAGCGGGTAAAATAGACCATATATTTTGTGTTGAAAAAATTCAAAATTTTTCATTAAACCGCGAATATTTTAAATCCCGGCGAAATCACAAAGCCATGACAAGGTTACTTCTGACCTTTACATTGATGTTAACATCCAACAAATCGGATATATAGCAAAATATGTGCGATATATATGTCTATCAAAGAAGATAGGCTTGAAAATCTCTTATATGTCGAGAACGGCTGAACTGATTTCGACAGTTCTCATTAATTCAGAATGGCATCGTGGCAGGAAAGAAAAAACGTCTAAAAAAATTGCATAAAATATCTCTCTAAAGATGAAAATATTGTTTTTGTAACATTTTCTCATATTTTTTCAATTTTGTCATATTTTTGGCATATTTTCATTTTGAATTAAACATTTGGTAATATTTCTACAGCTAACAAAACTAAGTAGTTAGGATATCAGGATATCATATACAGATCGCATTTATGTCCCAATCCTTACGAAATTTTGCATAGGGATATGAGGGTCAGAATAGAAGTCTACTCTTTTTGGAGATGATCGCAATATATTTAGGGGTTGAAATGGACCAAAAAACTGCAAAATTGTCAGCAGGTCGTAATTATCGAATGAATGGGGGTTACCTGACATTGCAAAAGCCAAGCAGTTTTGGATGGCTATCCAAAAATATTCAATGTGTGAAATAGTTTGCCAACTTTTGTAGACAAAATACGAAAATGTCCATTCCAGTGACTTCTTGGAGAATTCACAAATACAGGAAAGACGCACTTCTGACTATTTCGTTAACGCTTATTTAGTTGAAGAATATAGTCAAATGGCTGTATCTCATATAGATCCGTTTCAGTCAAAAACCAATAATAAATGTTAATCTTTTGCCACTTCTGAGAGATTATGGGTCTTTAGGAAATATTGGTTCCAGATCTAGGAAGACCATTTAAGTGCAACATCTACCAATAAATTGGAAATGAGCAAATTAGTTAAAGCTGCTATTATTCGAAAATTAGAGAACAAAACCTGATGGTTTTCTTTTATTATTTCTCACAATATCTTGTGGAATTCTTTCGAGTATCTCGCCTATATAAACTGTATCGTTTATTATAGTGTTGTAGGGTATTCAACGGTCGGCCCCGCTCGACTGTAGCCTTTGCTTACTTGTTTAAAATAATAATGAATTCCCAATAGCCTGAGAGGGATCTAAATATGGGGCAAATGACACGAAATGTTTCATGGTCTCGTGAGTCCGATCAAAAACCATGGCAACCCTTTTACATGACTAAGTGATATTACTTCAAAGAAGAAATGAAAGAAAAAGAAGTGCATATACATGAAATGTTCCTAGTTCTAGTTTTCTGGAAAATAATGATTTCCGCTCCATGAGAATTATTCGAAAGAAAGATCTAATAATCCCAACATCTGTTTAAAATTGGAAATCTACATATTATTAATAGCGAGGGACCGATGAAGATGATATTTAAAACAATGTTTAAGTAGCCCAATTATGTATCCCAATATCTTGAGGGGATTCATTTTTTTAGTCCAATTTTTATTTTAGTTGTGTAAAGAATTATAGAGTTATGTAGTCGGTCAGAGCACTTCATGTCACATTTCGTATATCGTTGTTTTGACTGCTGAGATGATGATGAGGAAACACATGAACAAGAAAACGACTAAAAAAATATTTAACAATAACTTCCGCTTAATATGTGTGGGGGAAACCCAAAAAAATGCTCACATTTTCTTTCATCATTTTCTTATAAAATGTTAACATTTTTCCCACAGTTTGTCAGTAGAAAAAGTCAAAAACAGAAATTACTTTTGCTGTAGCGTCTTTAATGGACACCAGAGGAAATTAACAAGGATCAACTGTGAATCTAGTGCTAGATACAAGATGAAGAGCACAACAAACACACACACACACGCATTTATTTTATTACAAAGTACAAAATGAAAAGTCCAAAAGGGGTGGGGGGTTAAAGAAGAAGAAGTTCCACACTTAATGAAATTTTTTAATTAAATTTATTTTTTTATTATGGCTGGACCATTTTTTGGGACTCCGCTTGTTTTAATTTTATTTCATGTTTGTATTTTTGTTTTTGTTTTCGTATACATGTATGGGTGTGTGTGTGTTTCTGATGCACTGACGCCACTTACATAGTCGCCGCTTTTAATCATATATAAACCACAAAGCTTATTTATGTATTTAACTGGAAGGCAGGGCGTGGTAGCGTATGCTTAATTTTAATTATGCAGTCATATCAGGCCAGCATCCGGAAACAAAGAGACAAACAACCCCATTGAAGAGAAAAACACCAAATGAATGAAAAAAAAAACTCTATGAGGACAAACAGTGAGTAAGGATATATTCACAAAATTAAAGCTTAATAATTTCGCTATACAGTTGAGGACAATTTATTAACAATTCCGAATAACAATCTTAAGTAGACTTATACGCAGAATGAGATGGTAGTTTCTGGAACAAAAATAATGAAAATTGCAGCGAATGGTTTCTCTATTAATAAAACGGAAACAGATCACCCAATTTCTGTCAAAAAGAATATTTGGCTGGGTTTCAAATTTGAATTCCGAAACTTCGTAATTACAAGGAAACCATACATATGATTATACTTTTATACCATTAATATGTAGGGTGTATTTACTTTGCCATTGAGCTTCGGATGGTTAATTTTTCTCTGGAATAACTAATATTACAAATTCCAATTGCATACTTATATAAAACCAGTAAGGAAAAGTCAAATGTCGGACAGGGCCGAATTCATTGTACTGGCTTCTAGACTGTTTTCAGTCGGATCTTCACAAATTCAGGACTTTTGGATGGATCTTGGCCGTTTGCCCAATCAACCCGAAATCGGTCGAAGATATATATGGGAGCTATATCCAAATCTGAACCGGTTTTAATAAAATTTGAAGGATTTATTTCTGGTCTGTATCTGATATCTAACATCAAATATCATTGTTTTCGAATGCATGTTACGAATGTGAGGGATTTAAACACCAAATAGGATGAAATATATATATGGGAGCTATAGCTATATATATGAACCGATTTTCATAAATTTAATGTACTTACTTATAGACAGAATTCGGTCTGATATGCCAAAATCCAGGTCATTTGTACTAATATTGACCATTTGATGCACAATAAACCTGATATCGGATAAAGATGTATATGGGAGCTATATTCCAATCTGAACCGATCTCAATAAAATTTGACAGAGGTATTTTCGAGCAGTATCTGATTTCCGGTACAAAATATCATTTTTGTGGAGTGCATATTACGCATGTGAGGAACTTAAAAGCGCAAATTGGATGCAACGTATATATGAGAGCTATAGCTATATCTGAACAGATTTTGATGTACTTGCTTCTAGACAGAATTCCATCGGATGTGAAAAAATGCAAGTCATTTGAAAAGATATTGTGAAAAAATTCAGGTCATTTGAACAGATATTGGCAATTAGCTGCACAATTTATCCGAAATCGGTTAAAGAACTATATGGGAGCTATATCTAAATTTGTACCGATTCTCACCAATTTAAATAGCGTTCGTCCTTGGGCCAAACAATTATTGCTTGGAAAGTTGGAGTTTGGATTTTATATCCTGCAGCAGAATTATGTTTATATAGGTCCATGTTTTTCTGTAGCCCCATTTAAAGATACTGCCCGATTTTCAGTATTTTGACGATTTAAGCCATATTTTGTAACGGATTGAAAAATATCTTCCCGATATTCGGTTTTTCGATGACTGAAGTCATTTTTTTCAGAATTATTTTAAATTTGGATTGGATGTTTCCAATAGCAGAAGAATTTCGAATACTAGAATTTCGGCATTTACATTTTTTTTTATTTTTTAACTTTTGCGTGGGAGGTATCACGCTAGCTCCGATGTTGTCAAAATTACATGTTTGAACTACATCGGGTATTTCATGTAACGTGATATTTTATAATTTAGCAAATTTGCGGGGTGGTATTAAAAATATTGAACCGATATTGACCATCAAGTCTGTACCAAACGGGTGTTATCGTGCCCATAGACAGGCGGACGAACGGACATCTCTGGATGGCCTCAAAGTCGTCTATAGCGGATTTCGTTTTGGAGTCTAAAACCTTTATTTCGATTAAGTACATTTTGGCCGTAACAAAGGATTTGTATCCTCTGTACCTAGAAGTCTGAGGATATAAAAATAATAAAATAATGTCGATGTAAAGTTCTTTTGTTTTTTTTTTTTTACTTCGCATAATTTAAATTTTTCATGCTTTTTTATTCCACACAACTGTAGTCACTTACAATTATGTGAGTCGTAAACCAACGTTTATTGTCATCACATTTAAAATACGGTACACAACCTCCGCCTAGGATAAACAAACAATTCACCCAAAAAAAAGAAACAGTCTCCTTACAAATGTTCACTGATCTGGAAGCTTAAGTGATCTCTGGCCGTATGGCATCCTCACCTGACATGACCTCCACAGTAGAAAGAATAAAACGACAAGCTAAAGAACAACTGATAAAGCAGCTTTTAATATATGTATGCTTTTAAATGTCAGTGATAAGATGTGCATGTGTGTGTGTAAGTACGTGGAAAAAATGAATGCAGTTCATATTAAACATTAAACCAAGTCACAGCATTGCATAAACAACAAACAAGCAGGCAAAAAGGCTAGCGAAGATGGTTATATGTTGGCTTTGGTTTATTATACAGCAATAACAACATAAAAACAAAGTCCATGTCGGGGACAGTAAATAGCAACAGCAAACAAACGTGAGCAACATCATTCTCAGCCATACATATCATTAACATTTATCCAATAGTGTGCGTATGTGTGTGTTCATATACGTGTGTAAACAGTATAATACTCTCTTACTCTGACAACTCCAACCTCCCAACCTCATAAAACCCATACACTCACACAATTGTCTTTCATTACTATTCAAATTACAAAAGAATATTTAATTACGAAAAATGTTGCATAATTACAGGCGGTTGCAAAAAAAGTCAATGTGCAAAAAACTCTCTTTCCTGTGCTATAAAATCACTTGGCCATGCGTGAATGGGCGAGAATATGCATGCATATGCGGTCTGGCCATATTAAAATTATACAAAATAACAGCGGAAAAAACAAACAAAAAAAATATTCCCCGTTTTTTTTCTGTCAGCATTCACAAGGCCAGTAAGTAAGCCTTCTTCCATAAGATTGCTGTAAAATGGCTACAGGCCGTGGTCATCGTTTTATTTGGGAGGCTGGCTAGCTGACTGAGTGCCGGCCAACCTGCCTTCCTGCCATGGCTGAATGTTTATTATGGATGTGCTGCATATAAAACATTTCGTGGCCACAGGTTTATAAATCAACCATGAACTGAAGACGCAAAATTTTATTAATGTCAGGTTTTTGTTGTGTGATCCTCTGTCGATGCACATGTATGAATGTACCCTAGCGAAGAATAGCTGGCAACAATGATGATGATGATGACGATGAGAAAAGTCAGTGTGTGCGTGTGGGTATGGGGAATATTAAAGGAAATTCAATTTTGCTGAAATCTGAATAATGATTTCACAAAAGATTAAGATTAATAATGGTGAATGCATTTACATTATTCGCAGCCGTGGCCAATCGACAGAAATTATTAAATTTGAACCAAAGATTAACTTAAATAAATAAATTACAACTGACATTGTTCATGACCAATTTAAAAAATGGCCAAGCTAAGTTAACGGAATATCGCATTTAAACACCAAATTTCATATTGTCAAAGAATTCTACAAAATGGAATCGTATCTCGCCCACAATAATCCTATCCTTACCTACATCGTGGTAATACTTCTTGGATTTTTATATCGTACACCACATAGTGGTAAGTGTATTATGTATTTGTGCATTTGTTTGTACCAGGGAGAAGGAAGCGGGATAGACGCATAATTATTTTTGAGGATCGTCATAGAATCACTTTCTGAGTCGATTTATGCATGTCAGTCCATCCGTGAACAAAATGCAGGTCGCATTTATTATCCGATTGAGATGAAATTTTCCAAACAATATTTTTTTTGGCCCAAGGACGAACTCTGTGGAAACTGGTGAAAATGGGATCTGATTTAGATATGGCTCCCATATATCTTCAACCGGTTTCGGGTTAATAATGCACCAACTTGCCAATAACAGTCCAAAAAAAAAAAATCAGTTCAGATATAGCTATAGCTCCCATATATAGGTTTCATTCGATGTGATTTTTAAGTCCCTCAAACTCGTAATATTCACCCCACAAGAATGAAGTTTGGTATCAGATACAGCCCAAAAATACCTCTGTCAAATTGTATCAAGAGCAGTTCAAATTTGGATATATCTCCTATACATATCTTCAACCGATTTCAGGTTAATTGTGCACCAAGTGATCAATATCTGTCCAACTGACTTGCATTTTGTCACATCCGATCGAACTCAATCTAGAAGCAAGTACAATTTGGTGAAAATCGGTTTAGATATAGCTATAGCTCTCATATATATGTTTCAGCCGATTTGGTGTTTAAGTTTCTCAAATTCGTAATATCCATTCAACAACAATGATATTTTGTACCAGATATCTTACAAAGCTCGGAAACACCTTTGCCATATTTTATCGAGATGGGCTAAAATTTGGATATAGCTCCCAAATATCCTTAATCCGATTTTAGGTTTATTGTGCAAATTATTGCTAATATTAGCCCAAACGGAGCGAATTTCGGGACGTACGTTTCCATTTTGTGCAACTCGGCTCCGATATATATTTTTATACCCTCCACCTTGGAAAGGAGGGTATATTAACTTTGTCATTAAGTTTGAAACATCCCGAAATATTCGTCATAAAATTCCAAGTCGATTTAACGATGTCTGCCTGTCTGTCTGCCTGTCCGTCTCACGATACAGCCCACATTATCTGACGTAGAACGTCAAAATTTAGCTGAACAATTTGTATTGTATTTAGGATGGTTGGTATTGAAAACGAGATATATCGGTCCACATTTTGGTATAGTCCCCATATATCTGTACCTTTCAATATTTGGTATTTTGCCACAATTTGTCTAAAAATCGTTATTTGTAGGGTATAATGGGTTCTAGGTCCTGTGGCGAAACATTGTATGTATAGGTAAATGTTTTGGCATAGCCCCCATACAAGGGTACCTCCCGATATTAGGTATTTTGATGATTTTTACCACATTTTTTCACGTATTTGTCTAAAAATAGGAATTTGTTTGCCATGACTGGTTCTAGCTCCTGTGGAGAAACATATTATGTATAGGCCCACATTTTGGTATAGCTCCCATTTCAATTTTTTTTCACGGATTTGTCTAAAAATTGGTATTTGTGGGTCAAAGTGGCTTCTAGCTCCGGTGGCGAAACATTGTAGAAAGATTTATGTTTTTGTATAGCCCCATATATCGGTACCTCTCGATATTCGGTGTTTTGATCATTTTTGCACATTTTTTTAATGGTATTTATGGTTCGCTCGTATTAATCGACCGTGGCATCAGAATAAATGCCGAATATTATCGGGAAAATATTCTGAAGGGTCTATTGAAGCCATTGGTACGCAAACATTTTGGCCGCAGACCTTGGACATTTCAAAAGGACTCAGCACCTTCGCATTCACCACGCACCACACAAGAATAGTTACAAAATGAGGTTCCTCGCTTCGTTTCCACCGCACAATGGACTATTGTGTCTGGAGTATTTTAGAAAGAAAGGTTGCCACTAAAAAATACCAAAGTGTCGATCACCTCAAGCAAGCGCTTCGCCGGGGATGGGGCAAAATATCACAGAGCAACATTCGGGCAGCGTGTGCCGGTTTCATTGGTCGTTTGAAAGCCATAACTCGTACCAAAGGTGACCAATTCGAACAAATCTAAACTTATTCTAAAATGTTGATGCTATTTCCGACATTTTTTGCTTTCATTCTATAAAATTAAAAAAAAAAAAATAAAAATTATGGTGTTTGACTTTGTTGCATTGTTTTTAATTCACACTGTATGTCGCAAAACCAACTGATTAGTTAAAGATTTACCAAAAAAAAAGACGAACTTGATTTTCAAACCCTCATTCGAATCCCTCCGAATATATTTATGACTTGAAATACCATATTTTACTATGTTTTTCCTCCTTCGCCATTCGGGCACATCTTGGCACACATTTAATTGAACTCCATTTTATTTAAAATTCCATCGAACTTGGCGTCATTCGTCCTCCATTCGTTGTATGACGACAGTCCATTTAGTTCCATGTATATTTTAATTGCAATCAAATAAACATATGCGTTCTTGTTGTTGTTAACGACGACAACAACACATGTAACAGTTAATTTGTATTGCTGTTGTTGCTGCACTATATTTTTTATGTAACAAACAACACGCTTAACGCTACTCTGGAATGAATGCTGTTCGGCCGGACAGTGCAGCTAGCAAACAGTTGCTACAGCAGCTGCTGTAAAAGCCTGAAGCTGCGAACATTCGCGAAATATGTCACTAAAAATTTTTGCTTGCTTGCAGTTACAGGAATTTATGCTGATGTTGTTGCTATTGCTGGAGCTATGGCTTTTGGTATTTGCCTTCAAGTTGTGGCTTGGATGTATTTCTTTTTTTACTTTTTTCCGCATTTCAACAGCTGCAAGCTTCAGTGAAAACGACAGAAAAAAATGTTGCTGACATTGTTGTTAACGCAGATTTTTTTGTCCAAAAAAAAAAGAAATATGTTGGCTAGTATTGGCTGACGTGCTTGTTGTTGTTGTTAATAGTTGCTGCTGCTTCACTGCTTTAATTCAGTTGCTGATGTTGTTGTTATTATTTTGTAAATAACAACTGTTTACTGATTGCTGTTGCATGTCCAACTTGTTTTGCTGTTTGTAGTTATTGGTGTGTGAGTGTGTATGTGTGTGTGTGTTCGTCGATGAGCGTGCCACAGTATGAGTGTTCGTATTCTGACTTGGACTTTCATCATGAAATTTACACTCAATTAACGTTGATTCGTAGCAATTTCATTTCAGGCAATGCCATAAACGCTATGACATTTAAATGTTCCAGGGATTGTGTGTGTGTGTATGTGTGTAACTGGGCGAGTGTGTGTGCGTTTGTGCCTGTATATGTTACTTGTTAAATACAATGATTTTCTCCATGTGTCCAGTTGTCACATAAACTATGTATAACAGTGAATATATTTGCCACATGCAAACAATCACCATCCACTGTTGGACAAACAAACATGAGGGTGGATTGAAAAATAAAAGGGTTAAACAATTAAATTTGGGGACAAAAACGTTCTATGATTTAGCATAGCCCCCATATAGCCACGATTTACGGTACTTTAAGGACTTTGGTCACATTTCCATCGAATTTCTGTAAATCCGCAATCCATGTCACCTGTGAAGAGAAATAGATAGAACTGTTCATATATAAGTCTTTACACCTGTTCCTCCAATATTCAGTATTTTAATGGGTTTAGCCGCATTTTCAAATGAAATTTTCTTAAAGTTTGTAATTGAAGTTCTTAAAAAGTCTAGGTTGTGTAGTCACAATACATGGGTACCTTTCAATATTCCGCGCTGCCACCAGAATATGGAACCTCCCAATTTTGATCATTTGTTCTACATTTTTCAATGAAATTGTTACAAATTTCATGTTCGGTACCTCCCGATATTTGGTATGTTGATGATTTAATTTGCATTCTTACACAGACATTTTTGAAAATGGTGAAAGATATTATTCCTTGTTTTGTCTGCAGTGAATTTATCAGAAACAAAGATGCAGAAGAACAGTCCGAACTAGACAGAGCTTTGGCATTCCAAAGAATGTCTTGTTTCTCAATTTCCTGTGTAGGTTTTCATATATTTTTGAATTTTGTATTTTTTGAATACTAATTTCTGAACTGGATATCTGGTACCAAAGATTATTATTGTCGTGTGCATATTACGGTTGTGAAAGGACTCAAATCCCCAAAACGGATCAAACATAAATATAGAAGCTATAACTATATCTGAACCGATTTTCACCAATTTTGAAGAACTTGTCTCTAGGATGAATTCAGTCGGATGTGCCAAAATTCAGGTAATTTGTGCTGATATTAAACATTTTGTTCACAATTAAACTGAAATCTAGACTGGTATTGACAAAATGTGTATTTCTGAGCTGTATTAGATATTTGGTACCATTTTTTGTGAAGGACATATTACATAAACATCAAATCGGATGAAATATATGTATGGCAACTATTCCTGTATCTGAACCGATTTTCCCGATGGGCCATGTAGGTCCACGTTTTGGTATAGCCCCCATATAACGATACCTCCAGATATTCGGTATTTAGATGATTTTAACGAGATTATTCACCGGAATTGATTCAAATTTGGTATTTTAAGTTCGTATTGGATAGTACAGCTTATGACAGAAAATTGTCCGTGCAGGTCTTCGTCTTCGTATAGCCCCCCTATAACGGTACCTCCATATTTTCGGTATTTTGGTGATGATAGAAATTCTCGTTTGGAAATTAGATGTGAAATAAGTAAGCAAATGCTATAGTCGAGCGAGGCGACCATGTGATACCCTACAACAGTACAATATGCTAGAAGTCCCCTTATGTTAAAATTCATTTTGGAAGATTTAGCTTTTGAAATTATGTCATAGAACACTGCAGAGATATTACCCCTAGCTTTTTGACCAGGGACATTTGCCCAATATTTACGCACTACTTCGTGCTGTTAGTCACAGCTAAATATAACTGCTTGTCTACGATATTTGGCTACATTCGTCAACACCATAAAAAAGCCAGAAGTTTACAATTTGTGTATTTTGGATTTCGCTTTTAAGTTATTTTCAGCCTTTCGGTAGAATGGAAATGTTGCTATTTTTCACACAAAAGTAGTGGTCCATTTTACTCTCTGTCCTAAACTCTAACATCAAGCGAGTTTTCGTGTCCTTTGTAACGGCTGTAAAATCAGGAACATTTTTACTTGTTGGTCCATTTCAACCCTTAAAAATATTGCAGAAAACTTTAAAAACAATAGACCAATCCCTTCTGAGCCTGACCCTGCCCTCATTAAATTTTGGGGAAGATCGGACGATAATTGCAATCAGAATATAATAATACCCCAACCTGTCTTGTAAGTTGAAAAAATATTACAAAATATACACTTCAATATTATAAGTCAAAGTGATAAAAATCCAGCCATTCTTGAGACATAAGCATCCTTGCTAACATCCCTTTCCTTTGCATATGCACATTGTATATATTTCGGTATCTATATCCGATATATTTACTATCGCTATCTACGTAATGGTCATAATTGACCATCTCGCCTATTTGGGATTTCTCCTGGATTAAAATAATAATATATAAAATACAATAATAACATATAAAAATAACATATAATTTTCAACTAGATACCAAATTAATTAGTTGGTTAATCAATTTATGATCCCACCACCCCAATACACTTTTTGCACAAATTATTGTGCAGTGAACAACACTTAGCAAAACATAACTTATTTAAAGCTTTTTAATGTCACTTATAATCAAAAATATATGTGCATGGCGTTCACATTTATCCGTTTGCAAATTTCATGTCGAGTGGTGTTACATGCAAACTCTCCGACAACAGTCAACCAGCCAACCAAATAACCAGCAAACCAACGAACAAAAAATAAAACGAAATAAAATAAAATTATATAGCGAAAAATTAAGAGACAGAAAGAAAGACTGTAATATAATAAAGAACATTTCATAAAAAAATAATAAAATGAAACATTTTATTTTGTGTCCCTCTTATTCACAGTTTTACTATATATATATGGAGCTAGAGGACAGAGTCGTCAATATTGTAATAAGTTGGGATGAGGTCAATTCGTTTTAATTATTGAAAATGCAATATTTACAGTTTTCAATAAAAGCAGAACCAACATGGAAAAATTAAAAAAATCGATCTAGAGTGTATGTATGTAAATGAGTTTTTCGCTTTAGTTACAAAACTTTAGAAGAATGGTGATCGAAAGAAGCAAGTTAGGGCATATATACTAGGATGGTAGATTACTAAATCCCTAATAGGAATAAGCATTCCCAAGTCAACATTTTTTTTTTTTTTTTCAATTATATCATTAGAGTCTGAGAATGAAGACAAACACGGAATTTTGGCTGGATGTGTACTTAAACAAGACCAAAAATGTCAAAATTGGAAAATGCTTTAATAAACTGGCTATACGAGAATTTGATCTAACCTAAACTTGATATACATTTATCCAATAATTGATTGAGGGGATATTCCTGTAGTATTTTAAGCCCGGTTATTTAATGAGTAAAACATTTTTCATGGATAGATAAAAATATACATAGACTCTTTTATCTTTCCTTCGTATTCCAATAAAGTCTTTCCTCATACCCTACACCACCATATTTCGGGCCATGATAAGTTTGGGCCCAAAATTATATAACACTTCGAAATATTTGTCCTTCATATGTTATGTATGGATCTCTAGCTAGTATGTAGCTAGCGTCCGTCTGTCTGCCCATGTTAATTTGTAGTCACCCTACAGTTCAAAATTATGACCCGATCCTCACGATATTTAGTATGGGTCAGAATAGAAGTCTACTGTTTTTGGAGATGATCGCAAAACATTTAACATGGGGTTAGAGTTTAGGGCCGGGCAGAAGCATAGATACGCTTATAAGTCAAGAGCCACTGGACTAATCTTGACAATTCTATCAATTCGGAATGGCCGCTTGACAGGAAAGGATAAAAACGCCTAAAATATGTAACTAAATCAGTAAAAAAGTCGGCCCTACACCACTTTACATATTTAGTAGAGCTTCACATAACAAATACATGTTTTATGGGGAATTTATCCAATAATTGATTTATCCAATAATTGATTGAGGGGATATTCCTGTAGTATTTTAAGCCCGGTTATTTAATGAGTAAAACATTTTTCATGGATAGATAAAAATATACATAGACTCTTTTATCTTTCCTTCGTATTCCAATAAAGTCTTTCCTCATACCCTACACCACCATATTTCGGGCCATGATAAGTTTGGGCCCAAAATTATATAACACTTCGAAATATTTGTCCTTCATATGTTATGTATGGATCTCTAGCTAGTATGTAGCTAGCGTCCGTCTGTCTGCCCATGTTAATTTGTAGTCACCCTACAGTTCAAAATTATGACCCGATCCTCACGATATTTAGTATGGGTCAGAATAGAAGTCTACTGTTTTTGGAGATGATCGCAAAACATTTAACATGGGGTTAGAGTTTAGGGCCGGGCAGAAGCATAGATACGCTTATAAGTCAAGAGCCACTGGACTAATCTTGACAATTCTATCAATTCGGAATGGCCGCTTGACAGGAAAGGATAAAAACGCCTAAAATATGTAACTAAATCAGTAAAAAAGTCGGCCCTACACCACTTTACATATTTAGTAGAGCTTCACATAACAAATACATGTTTTATGGGGAATCTGTGAAAATCGATTTCCACTTTTCAATTCGGGCTTGTATTACCCCTTTGGTGCACAATTAACTTGAAATCGGATAAATATATATATAGTAGCTTTATCCAAATCTGAACCGATCTCGATGAAATTTGGCAAAGGTATTTCTGAGCTATATTTGATATATTTCCCCGAATATCGTTACTACGGAATCCATATTGCGGATGTGTAGGGCACATTCAACAAATCCGATGAACAATATATATTGGAGCTATAGCTATATCGAATCGATTTCCACCAAATTGGACATACTTGTTTGTAAACTGAATTTGGTCGTAAATGACAAATTCTATTCCAATATTTGATGTTTGGTGCACAATAAAAGGAAAATCGGGCGAAGATATATATGGGAGCTATATCCAAATCTTAACCGATCTCGATAAAATTTAGCAAACGTTTTTCTGAGTTGTATTTATTATATTTCCACTTATATCGTTATTACAGAGTGCAAATTACGGGTGCGGAGAACAAAAATAACAAATCGGATGAACAAATACATATATGTAAGCTATATCTGAACCAATTTCGATCAAGTTTGGCATACTAATTTGCAGGTTCAATATAGTCGTATATGCAAAATTCCATACTATTTGGGCTGATATTATACGTTTGGTGCACTATAAAACGCAAATCGGACGAAGACATATATGGGGGCAATATCTAATTTCAATAGGGTTCGCCCTTGTGTCAAACAAATATTTATGCAAAATTTCATCTTGATCGGACAATAAATGCGACCTGTACTTTGTTTACAAAAAACCAGGACAGACGGACGGACGTACATGCATAATATATTAAAAAATGACCCCGGTCAAAAACTAAAGATGAAATTTATGCAGAGCTATCGGAAAAAAATTTTCTGCGAAAGAATAATGAAACTATTTTTGAAAATTGGTGTAATTTTTCATATTTATTTTTTGGGAATGGTCTCGTTTTCTGTTGTTAGTCCTTCGCGACTCTTTTTCCAATATTAGTGCCATTCTCAGTATGATACATACTTCTTGTATAATCCTTCTTTTCCCGTATATTCTACTCCCCTTATTACCGCACCACTAGCTACGCCCCAACATACATACATATGCGTAAATTGACCATTATTCTGTTAATTGCTCGTAACAGATGAAAAATATATATAAAAACAAAACGCAATACGAATGAGAATGTGGACATGTTGTTGTTGGGTTTTTTATTTTATTTTTTACGCTCAAACAATATTCAAAACGAAGTTAATGTAATTTGGTCTAAAGTGAATGGGGAACGAGTTTAATTAAATCTCCACGAGTGTGCACAATGAACGCATGCACACATTATTAAGTTCAGCATCCCCGTGGTGTAATGCATACTAGCGAAAAAATATATTGAAGTCAATATATGTTTGGATTTAATTTACTAAATTAAAAATTAGCATTGTAGGAGTTCGAAACAATAAGTTAAGCTGATTACCAATGACAAGGTCCTTGGCTATGGAAGAGCACTAGGAGACTCTCCTAGTACTCAATGTTAAAAATAACCAGACGAAGGCCTATTAAAGAAGTATGAAATAATTCATATGTTGAAAGTAGATCTTTGAAAACCTGTCGGGGTATTATTTTCCAAATAAAATTAAGAGTTATTTCGTTTACCTCTCTTTTAAGGCGAGTTTAATATTCAGAAATGTTGCTTTTTAGATTCTAGTCGTATGTGAATGGTGAAAAACAGAAAAGCGAAAGAGCCGGAAATGAAATGCAATTAAAAACTATTCGAAACAATTTTGTTCACTTTTCATCACACCGCATTGTCCACTATCTTGAGGTCACAAATATTAGATGTTTGTAATTATTTAAACATTTGATTTATTGATTTTTTTAAAAACTGTTTTGAAATAAAGCAAATTCTAGACAATATTGTTGTTGAAGAGCCATTTTCAAGTAAACAGTTACGTGGGATACGATCGAAATGCATATCGTATATACGTATACTTGACTACAATACAATATCAAACATACTGGGCCCTACCTTTTCAGCTTATCGATGAAATCTGTCAGGCCTTATAGATGAACTAAATTGGGTTCGAATTTGAAGAAGAGGGCAGAGACATGATTATTCATAATTATTATACCCTCCACCATACATAGTATGGAGGGTATATTATGTCCTTCATTGCGTTTGTAACTCATCGAAATAATAATTTTAGACATAACAAAGTATATCCATTTTTTGATCAGCGTAAAATTCTAAGACGATTTAGCCTTGTTCGTCCGTCCGTCTGTTGTAATCAAGCTAGAGTCAAGACGAATAAAGACAGGAAGCTAACATTTTGCATAGATCAGTCTTTTGTCTGCAGGCAGGTCAAGTTTGAAGATGAGCTATATCGGTCCACGATATCGTATAGGCCCCATACAACGGTACCTCCCGATATTCGATATTTTGATTATGATTAACCACATATTCCAATGGAATTGTTTGAAAATCCACGCAAGAAGTTGTTTTTGAGTACTTTGCCCCCTGGAAGAGAATTGTCTATAAAAGTCTCTGATATCGTGTACCCCCTGACAACGGTACCCCAAAAATTCAGTATTTTGATGATAAAATAGTTTCAAAATCCACATAAGAATTTCCTTCTGAGTACTTCATCCTCTGGAAGATTATTGTCTATATAGGTCCACGATATCGTTTATCCCCAATATAACGGAACCTCCCTATATTCGGTATTTTTATCATTTCAGCAACATTTTTCAATGGAATTGTCTAAAAATTCATACTAGAAGTTCTTTCAAAGCACTTTATTCCCTGGAAGAGAAATATCTCTATAGATTCAAGATATCGTATAGCCCACAAACAAAATGCAGGTCGCATTTATTATCCGATTGAGATTAAATTTTCCACAAAAAATTTGTTTGGCCCAAGGACGAACCCTATTGAAATTGGAGATAATCGGTAAACATTTAGATATAGCTCCCATATACATCTTCGTCCGATTTACCTTTTATTGTGCACCAAAAGTCTAATATTTGTCTAAATGGGATGGAATTTGGCATATACTACCGAATTGAGTCTAGAAGGTAGTATGCCAAATTTGGTGAAGATCGGTTCAGATATAGCTATAGCTCCCATATATATTGTTCATCCGATTTGTTATTTTTGTCCTCCGCAGCCGTAATATGCACTCTGTAACAATAATATTTAGGGAAATATATCAAATACAGCTCAGAAATACCTTTGCTAAATTTTATCGAGATCGGTTCAGATTTGGATATAGCTCCCATATATAACTTAGTCCGATTTATTTTTATTGTGCACCAAACGTTTAATATTTGCTCAAATGGGATGGAATTTGACACATGCGACCGAATTGAGTCTAGAAGGTAGTATGCTAAATTTGGTGAAGATTGGTTCAGATATAGCTATTGCTCCCATATATATTGTTCATCCGATTATTTGTATTTGTTACTCACAGCCTTAATATGCAATCTGTAACAACAATATTTTGGGAAATATATCAAATACAGCTCAGAAATATCTTTGCCAAATTTTATCGAGATCGGTTCAGATTTGGATATAGCTCCCATATATATCTCTATCTGATTTCAAATTAATTTTGTACCAAATGGGAAATACAAGTCCGAATTTAAAAGATACAAATTCTTCGGCATATTTAGTCCTTTGAACTTTAAATTATAATTATAATCATAGCGTGTATGATTAAATTCTCCTATGAAAACTTTTAATTGTTATGTGGAGCTCTACTTAATTAGCAAAGTGGTGTAGGGTATCAAAAATTCGGCCCCGTCCGACTTTAGGACTTTCTTTACTGTTTTTTTTTTTTTCAATTTGGTATTTGAAGTTCATAATGGAAACAACAGCCTCTGGCAGATATTTGTCTGTGCAGGTCCACTACATTATTCACCGTTTTTTGTTTTTTAACTTTCGCATTTGGATATTGTAATGGCTTATGACAAAACTTGCCAATACAGGTCCACGTCTTCGTATAGAC
The DNA here is from genome assembly GCF_030504385.1 of Musca domestica. NCBI lineage: Eukaryota > Metazoa > Arthropoda > Insecta > Diptera > Muscidae > Musca > Musca domestica. Next base: position 14,077,476 of record NW_026712363.1, on the reverse strand, counting down.
CCTAAAATAACGGCTATGTTCGGTATTTTTAAGATTTTAACAAAATTTTTAACTTTTTTTTTTTTTTTTTTGAAAATTGCCAAATTTATTTGGAGGGTATGCAAAGTTCGGGCCAGCCCAACTTACTGCTTTTTTACTTGTTTATGCTGATTTCGTTGACGAATATAGCCATATAGTGTAAACAAGCAAATCATATATATGTGCCTAGATTTGGAAATACGGAGGGGCATCTTGCAATATGTTTAAGTTCGAATGGAGCAAAAACATCAAACTTTTCCTGATCACACAATTGAAACCAAATGGCACGGAATTTTGACTGAGAAGAGAGTTAAGGACATGGAGGAGTCTAGAATTTTAGATGACCGTTGGATTATATTTAGCTTTAACTAACAGCACATAACATTGTCCTGGTCAAAAAGCTAAGGGTAATATCTGAGCAGTGCTCTATGACGCAATTTCAACAGCGAAATCTTTCAAAATGGATTTGGACATCACATGGTCGACCCCGCACGACTTTAACCTATGCTTACTTGTTTTTTTTTTAACTTCGTCATTCCGTTTGTAACATCCCTAAATATTAGTGTAGACACCATTAAGTATATATATTCATGATCAGCATAAAATTCTAAGTCGACGTAACGATGTTGAAATCACGATTTGACGTAGATCTTCAAAATTTAGCAGAACAATTTGTAATGTTTCTAGAATAGTTGGTATAGAAAATGAGATATATCGGTCGATCGATATATGGCTGCATGTCAATAATTTTGACTCTATCGTGATTTCAACAGACAGACGGACGGACGTCGTAAAATGGATTTAAGATTTTATGCTGATTATGAATTTATTTTATGGGGTTCTACAACGAAAATTTAGGGATGTTACAAACGCAATGACAAAGCTAATATACCCTCATTTTCAATGAGGAGGGTATGCAAACATTTAAGGAGGGGAAATAAGGTGAACTCTGTGTAAGATTTTATCAACCTTCGCACTATGGTGGGAACATCTAATCTGGTCTCAGAGAATCCCCATTGACCTATGTATATATGGTCCTCAAAAATTCTAATATTTAAACTCTCAAAAAAATATGTTCTTATTTTTGCTAGAAATGCAATTGCCTTACCCTCAAATACCCCTTTCACATATCTACGGTCGTAAGGACTTTGTTCAAACTCAAACAACAATGCCATCCATGTACTGCCTGTTACATGTGCTTGTTTTCCTTTTTTCACTTTTTACAAATAGTAACACGCCACTCACGACCGGAATAGACAAATCTGATATCAATTTTACGCTTCCAAAGGCATGAAAAGCCTTTCTATTCAATTTCAATTTCACGTTATTTAAACAGCGAAGATATTGTACACAATCGATGGGTACAAAAGCTGTGGAAATGTATAAAGTCACATGTACATCCTATACTTTGTAGATTATTTACAGATAGATGTGATTCAGAAACACATTCAAATCATAGATAATGGGATTTTATTGCAATTGAAATGCGAGTGCGCACAAAGGGTACGACCAATCTTTGTAGTGTTATATGTCTCTTGATTTGTAATAAAAATTATAGACAAAATAAAAAAATGCAAGTTAAAAACTCAATGCGAAATAATTCAAAAAGTAGCAATTGGTTGGGGGACAGATATATGCCCACAGCATGTAACGATTTATTTTTGTGGAGGAGATATTAAATAGAGTGGACTTTCATATTCCATTACTCTTGATCTTTTGTTGTGAAGTTTGGAAAAAATCGGCTATATTTAAAATTTTGTGACTGTTTAGATTATTACAAACGGTTTTTCTTGGTAGAAGTCGTAACAGAAAATATGGGCCAGTATATCCAATCATCACATCAGATTTAGCATTGTAGATTGTAATATGCCAAGCTAAATTCGGGCCCGGTGTCAAAAAGTAGTGTAAAACTTTGTGTGATACCTTCGAACACCACCTTTGGAATACAATAATGAAAAGTGTAGAATATGTTAAATTAGAACATAAATCCGTTTTATTTAAAAAAGGTAAGGAAAGGAAACAAATTGGGTGGGGCCGACTACATGATACCCTCCCGTTATATACCAACTATGAACCTTATTCGAATGCGTGTCATGGCTTCAGAGCAGGCACAATTTGGGAACTGTATTAAACCACGAATCGATTTTCAACAAATTTGATGGTGGCTTTTGCACTTCTAGTACCAAACAAAATTGCTGTATTTATAGGAGCAATAGATATACCGGACCGAGTTTCATCACAGTTTCCAATTTGGGCTGATATTACATATATGGCGGACAATAACCAAAAAATCAGATGAATGTGTATAGCGAAGGTACATAAAATCTGAACCGATCTCGATAAAATTTGGTAAATAAAATTTCGAGCTGTATCTGATGTATCGAGCTGTATCAAATATCATTGTTGTGGAGTGCATATTACGCATTTGAGAGACTTTAACACCAAATCGGATGAAACATATATATGGGAGCTAAATTCAAAACTGAACCTATCTTGAAAAAATTTTAGGCACTTATTTTTGAGCTGTATCTGATATCTGGTACCAAAGATCATTATTGTGGAGGTCATATTACGCATGTGACGGACTGAAAACCCCAAATCGGATGAAACAAAAATATAGAAACTATAGATATATCTGGAACGATTCTCACCAAATTTGAAGTAGGATGAATTCAGTCGGAATTGCCAAGATTCAATTAATTTGGGCTGATATTAGTCATTTGGTGCACAATAAAACAGATATCGGATAAAGATATATATGGGAGCTATATCCAAATCTGATCCGATCTCGATAAAATTTTAGGCACTTATTGCTGAAGTGATTCTGATATCTGGTACCAAAGATCATTGCTGTGGAGTGCATATTTCGCTTGTGAGGGGCTTGGGAGCTATGGCTATATCTGAACCGACTTTAAAGTACTTGCATCTAGGCTGAGTTCGGTCGGATGTGCCAAAATTCAAGTCATTTGGATTGATAATGGCAATTTGGTGCACAATTAACCTGGAATCGGTTGAAGATATATGGGAGCTATATTTAAATTTGAACCGATTATCACCAATTTCAATAGGGTTCGTCTTTGGGCCAAACAAATATTGTTTGGAAAATTTCATCTCAATCGGATAATAAATGCGACGTGCATTTTGGCGGAAACTTTAAAAATACTAAAAATCTTGAGGTACCTTTATATAGGGTAACCCCTAAAGGGGAAGTCTACCGAAGGAGTTTTCTAATATTGTGCAATTCGTGTCTGTCATTGGGTCTGATATAAATATCACAATATGACTGATTTTGGCCTATAACTTTCTGTACTTTATATGAGATGAGAAACACTTATTTATAATTCTGTAGGAATAGATGTTAGTCAAAAGTTTCCAGAAGGAGTGGGCCGACATATACATTAGATCTCTGGTTAACAGAAATATACACTGAACTTACTGAAAAACGCTGATTTCTTTCGCATGTTATACGGATTATAAATATTCAACATGTTGACACCTTGTGAGGGTGGGACCAGAAGGAGTAGGCGATCAATTCCATATTTACATTAGATCTCTCGTTAAGAGATATATTTAGACAAAAAAGGATTAGTTGACTTTTTCGCATGTTATGCTGAATATAATTATTCAAAATGTTTACCCCTTATGGGTAAGGAAACAGAAAGAGTAAGCCTATCTATCACAGCAGATCTTGTGTTACTGGAAATATTGGACTGCGTGAAGCGTATAATGAATTGGATGCTTATTTTGTGTTTTACGAGTTCCTTGGCTATTCAAACTTTAGACCCATCCAAAAGGAGTTGACTGGAATATCCCATCTTCAGGCTAGTGTGTTACTAAAAGTACTAGAGTTTGTTTAATTTAAAGACAATCGGACTCCTATTTCACATTTTTATGGGTATATTAAGTTCGTCATTCCATTTGTAACTCATCGCAATAATAGTTTTAGATCCAAAGTACAAAGTATATATATATTCTTGTTCAGCGTAAAAATTCTAAGACGATTTAGCCCTGTCTGTCCGTCTGTCCAACTGTTGTAATCACGCTATAGTCAAAACGAATTAAAATAGGAGGCTAAAATTTTGCACAGGTCTGTCTGAATTGCCACAACAAAAGAGGAAGAGAATTATCTATATAGGTCCGGGATATCGTATAGCCCCCATATAACGGTACCCCCGATATTCGGTATTTCGATGATTTTAGCCACAATTTTCAATGGAATTATCTGAAATTTCATCCAAGGTGTTTCTTGTGAGGACTTTACCCCCTGCAAAAGAATTGTTTATATAGGTCCACGATATCGTATAGTCCCCATATAACGGTACCCCCGATATTCGGTATTTTGATAATTTTAGTCACGTTTTTCAACGGAATTTTGTGAAATTCGACAGAAGGAGTTCATTGTGATTACTTCACCCCCTGAAAAAGAATGGTCAATACAGGTCCACGATGTCGTATGGACCTCATATAACGGTACCTCCCTATATTCGATATTTTGATAATATTAGCCACACTTTTCGACGGAATTGTCTGAAATTCTGCACAAGAGTTATTTTGTCTATATGGGTCCATAATATACCCCATACATCGGCACCTTCCGATATTTGGTATTTTTAAGATTTTAACAGAATTTTTAATGGATTTTATTTTTTGAAAATTTCTTAATTCGTTCCAAATGGTGGAGGGTATTTAAAGTTCGGCCCGGCCGAACTTACTGCTGTTTTACCTGTTAAGAATTATAATTATTGCAAATTTTGACCCCTTGTTGGGGAAGGGAGTCGACAAACTGACAAAAATATTTGGATTTGTAAATTTTGCACAAAATCGAATGATCGTTTCTTTTTCTTTCAGGTAAATTATTTTCTTTTAAAAATTTTAACTTTTGTGGAGTAGTTACCAGAAGTATTGAACATATGTTGCCCATATTCGAACTCGATGTAAGTTTAACAATAATATTACGATGTGCCAAGTTTGTATCAGATCGGATACTACCTTCAAAAGATATCGTGCGCTACATTCAGACGAATGGACGGACCACCTTAGATTGATTTCAAATGCCAAAAACCGATTTGGTCCAATGAGTCCTAGGGTATAAAACCATTATATCGATGAGGCACGTTTTGGCCTTATCAAATGATATATATATATATATCCTCTGTAGCCATAGAGTTGAGGGTATAATAACTACTTACATTTACTACATTTATATAGAGTGTCTACCAAAACTTGGCCCTATATGAAAAATGGTCTGCACGAATGTTTCATGCCTACTAGGAACACATATTCACAATTTACAGCCAATCCGGTTTAAAAATGTGACAAAAACAACACCTAAGAAAATCTTAAATCTGTTGGTTATATGAGGCCTAGACCAAAACATGGAGCTATATAGCACATTTTCAATAATTGATTGCATTGGATCTGCAGAGTACATCTAAGTAAAATTTCATCAACATACTTAATTTTGTTTGAAAGCTGTAGTGAATCCTACAAACGGACGGACATCGGTAAATCGACATAGAATTTTATACTGATCAAGTATTTATATACTTTGTGGGGTCTAAATCTTATATTTCGAGATGTTACAAATTGAATGGCAACATTAACCTTAGAGGGTATAGAAAAGGAATTTTTTTCTAACAGGGAAACGTGGTTAGCCTTTTTGAGTAAAATAGCCTTTGTTGACATATATTTGTTAAAAATATTATTTTTAGATTCCAAAATTAAGTTAATGCCGTTTTTCCTCTACTCAAAAGATGAGCATTTTGAAACTGTATTCCTTTAACAATTATATTGAATAATATTTGTTTTGCTGACCCAAGACTTGTCACCTTTTCCACTTCAACCCACAAACATTTTTCAAAATAATTGCCTTGCCTGGATTTTGATTTAAGTTGGCTAGAGAAAACCAAGAATATTTCAAACAAACCAAGGTGTTGAAAACACAATTTTCAACGAATAGTTAGTTAATCTTAAAATAATGGCAGTGTTGTATAACGATTTGTGTGTGTTTGAGTGAGTGTGCAGGTGTATGTTTGCCTTGGACAAAACCATTCCCATACCACACGTCTACACATCATTGATAACTTCATCCATGCCCCTCTCTGTGTCAATGAATCAACAACTGAAAATTGTACGTTATACGTGTTTGGGGTGTGTGTGTGTGTGTGTGTGAAAATGCACACAAACACCAATAGTAGTAACAAACAACCAATACCACTAACCATTCAACCAATAACAAAATAACTGAAAATCAAATAAAACTAAATGCAAACGTTCGACACTGTGAGAACAGCCAGAGAAATGGTGAGTGGAAACAGAACTGCCGGTGTTGGATCCTTGCAACCGAAACCCCAAAGCAAATGAATTATTTATGAAGTGGCTGTGCTCCACAATTTCGATTACGATTTTGCTTTGTTTTTGTTGCTGCTTGTGTTTTTGATTGCCAGTGTTGCCTCTGTTGAACGGCAGCACATCATAGGACTCAATGAAAATGCTGTTGCTACTGTCGCTGCTGATGGTGTTGAGGCTGTGGTTGTTTGTCCTCAACGCTTGTTGCATGCCATGCCATGCGATTCGATTTCATAGTCATAGTAATACAGCTTTCAACACTTCTCGAATCCAACAGGCTTTGTTGGCAATTTTATATAGATTTGTTTTACGTTATTTTTTGTCGAGTGGGTTTGTTTGCTGCCGTTTTTTTGTTGCACTGGTTCCAACATTGTTTTTTGTGGCTTGGTTGGGTTACTTAGCCAAGGCTGCTGTTGGGCCAATTGTAATAGGAATGGCGAATGTATACCTATTGAGCCTGCATGTTTGCCTGCAAGCCGTCCGTAATGTCTGCATGCTAGCCTGCCTGTTGCCAATAATTCGTGTCTTGCAAACATTCACAAACCAACCAAGGTTCTAGCAGGAAAGGAGTAGTGTGATTGAGTATATTTTTATTGAAAGCTTATTTTATTTACTTACACATTTGTAGAAATGTTTGTTGCAGCTTAAACTTACATCTCCACTTAGTTTTCTACTTCGTTCATGGCCTGGAGGTAAACGAGAGTATTTTGAAAAGATGTGGTAAAATATGCAGCCATCAAAAACTCACCCAAGAATGGAAGACTTTAAAAATGCCATACAGAATCTTTAAAAAGTTGTAGTTATAAAAACATTCGGGATCTATGGATAAATGATCTTCCAAAGGTCATAGTTCGAATCCCCAAAGTTCTCTGTTGTCATAAGACCAGTAAAAGGCCTTTCATAGCCAAAAAAAGTGTTTCAAAAGGTATTATATAACCCTCTAGACTTTATTCGAGGTACATAGGTCTCCACAGCCAAAAAAATCAACTTTTCAAAGGTCCTCTGCGGCTAAAAGATTTTCTACGGTTAGAAGACCCCCTACGGTCTTCTGTTATATATGGCGAAAATATGTTGTAGCGTGTAACGGTTTCATTGGCCGTCTGAAGGCCATAATTCGTGCCAAAGGTGACCAATTCGAACAAATCTAAACTTATTCTAAAATTTGATGCTATTTTCCACATTTTTTTGCATTCAGTCAATAAAATTTAAAAAAAATAAATAAAAAAAAAAATATGGCGTTTGACTTTGTTGCAGTTTTCTTTTATCTCACCCTATAGTTCCCATACATAGTGTCGTCCGATTTTTTAAATATCGTATCTGTCCGAATCAAATAAATCTAGCACAAACGGCCAGGTTAAGTCCTGAGGTATGTCTGGCGATTTTAGTGAATATCGGCTCAGATTTAGATAATGCTCCCATATATATTTTCATCCGATTTCAATTTTAATGTGCGCCACATGCCTTATATTCCTCTAAATGGGATGGATTTCAGCAAATCCGGTCGAAATCAGCCCACAAGCCAGTATTTCAAAATTTTATGAAAATCGGCTCAGATATAGCTATAGCTCCGATTTGGAGTAATTTGTGATATTTGGTGCCAGACTTCAGCTCAGAAATACCTCTGTCAAATTTTATGGAGATCTGTTCAGATTTGGATATATCTAACATTTAGATATATTGCCATGGAAAATCTTCTGACCACAGAAAACCTAAGAATTTCTTCTAGACGGAAACAACCTGGGGTCTTCTAACAATAGAAGACTATTTAGAAATAGAAGTCTTTCGGGAGACAATCAGTAGTCTTCTGATAAAAGAAAACCTTTGAAAGAATTTCGGTTACAAAAATCTTTAAAAAAGGTATTCTGGAACTGCAAATGGTCTTTGAAGGTCTTTGTATGTTGGCACCCTTTGAAGGCTCTACTGAAACAACTTGTGGTCTTCTAACAATGTAATACTATTTAGACATAGAAGTCTTTCGTTAGACTTTCATAAGTCTTCTAACAAAAGAAGACATTTCATCTGGCCGGAAGCAACTTGAGGTCTTCTACCAATACTTTTTATACCCTACAACATTATGTGTTGGGGGTATTATAAGTTTGATTGGGCCAAAAATTATGTAACACCTCGAAATATTGGTTTCCCACATAGGAAGTATATATGGATCTTCCTATCTCGCCGAGCTGAGTCGATCTAGCTATGTATGTCCGTGCGTCCGTCTGTCCGTCTGTCCAATTTGTAATCACTGTACAGGTCGCAATTATGGAGGTGGGGCTACGGTCAGAATAGAACCCTATTTCTTTTGGAGATGATCACATAATATTTAGGTTTGGAAATGGACCAAAAACTGAAAAATGTCCTGATTTTGCATCTGATCTGAGAGCGGGACCTTTCGCTTTTGGAGATGATCGCAAAATATTTAGGGATTCAAATGAACCAAAAACAGAAAAAAAATTCTGATCATACAATTGAAGTCAATCGACACGCCTGAGAAGAGAGTTAAGGAAAGGGAAGATTTCTAGCATTTTGGATGACCATTGGATTATATTTAGCTGCAAAATAGACCACAACAACTAACAGTACGACGGAGTGCGTAAATATTGGGCAAATGTCCCTGGTCAAAATGCTAAGGGTAATATCGGGGTAGTGTTCCATGATATAATTTCAAAAGCGAAATATTCCAAAATGGATTTGGAGATTTGGATATAAGGGTTCTACTAAAATATTGTAGTATTGTAGGGTATCACATGGTCGGCCCTGCACCACTATAGCCTTTGCTTGCTTGTTTTTTAATTTTCTCTCTCCAGAAGCATTCGACATTCTTTCTATGGAATTTAAAGATGCTTCTAGGGAATTATATATGAAAATAATACTTAATACCATAAGAAAGCTTTTTATCTCTATTAATACTAAAATTGTTATTTGATAAATTTCCCATTACCTTCCGCAGGACATAAATTTGTCTATATTTAACATACCACCTTCCTACTTGTAATATTTTAGTGCTGTGCATTTCCGGCACAGGAATTCTACTTGCTTGCAATTCGTTTTTTTATGCTAGGCCTTCAGTTTTTTTCCTTTTTGCTCGAAATAAATCTGGTTTTGGCCACGAAGCACAGCGGCAACAACGATGACTATTTTTGCCACAAGCCAGCCAACCAACCAGTCAAACAACCAACCCAGCAGGCAGGCTGCCAACCAGTCAGGGTACAACTTGTTGCTTTGATGGCACAAATCGAATAAGGCCGTTCACGTCCTGTTGCACTTTGTATTCATCTCCGGTCCTTTAAGTTGTGTATGCGCGAGTGTGTGTGTGCGCGCTATGGTATATACTAAGTTACATAAAACATTAGGAATGGCAATTCTAAATGTAAGGAAAACCGGACTTTTTCTTGCTGCCCGTAGTTCTGTTTTTGTGTGACATACAACTTGAATTATTGCAAAAGGAAATTGAGTTTATTTTAATTTTATTGCTTTCTTCTCTCTTCCCATGCGCCATTCAAAAAGTGCTGCCTTTGATTCTTTTTTATGCTTTTAGATTTTCATTTTTTTTTCAAACAGAATCGCATATATCCAAATTGACAACAATATCCGTTAGAGATGACTGTGAATGAAATTGAAATAAAAGAGGACACACAATTTTTGAACACAATTTTGAGTCGGAAGATGTATTGTTTGAGTTGAACAGGAAATATTCGATTTGTTCCTAAATTTGAACTTTACTGTTTGAAAAGGTAAGATGTTTAAATTTTTTTTGGGAAAGGTGTTGTGGAAAACTCTATTTGAGCGGAGCCAATACGACACTTCATAACAAAGCTTACATTTTTGGCAATGAATTGATTATTTAGTAGGGTTACTTCTTTGAATATATATCTGGTGGGCAACATCCCAATCAGATGTATTCGTATGTATATAGAACACTAAAAATCGAGTATAAAAAAAGTAATTTAATGGTTGACGCAGATAAAATTTGCATGCTTCTACTTTCTCTTTAGCTGTAAAACAAAGAAATATGTGGTTCAATCACAAATCGAGAGAAAACATTGAACAAACAGTCTCCAAGAAAATTAATATTATAGTAAATCGTATTGGACATGTACAAACCCATTGCATTGATCGAAAAGTATTATATTTGTATAAAATGCGGGTTTTATAAATGGTGAACCATTGCTCAGCTTCTTTACCAAAAACACACATTTTAAACGGAAAATTTAGGAAATATATGCCCAATAGATTATTGCAAAAGATTCTTGTTTTGCAAGATATCCTTGAAAATGTAATAAAAACCATCAACGAAAATTACGAAATATAGTTTAAACATTAGGATACCTTGGTGTTTGGTTAGAGCTATATAAAGGACTGGAAACAGTTTGTTCTGAGAACCCATTTTTTTTATCAACAAATTGATTATTATGGAGCCCACTTGGAATTTCCAACACTGTCTGTGTTGTTGTGCTGTCTCCCTTTCTGTGAAATCTGAAATCGTTAAAATACCGAATATCCAAAACTACCGTGTAAAGGGTGTAAAACATGGACATATTTAGACAATGCTCATCCACTGAAGGAAGAACCCGTTAAAAACACGGACAAATTCCCAGGACAAATGGGTTTCAGTTTCAGTCATCAACAAAACGATTATAAGAAAGTATCGTATCGGGAGCAAAATATATGTATATACCGGTCTACCAAAGTTCTGCACCGGAACTAGAACCCATTACTAACTATGAATACCAAAATCTAAACAATTTCGTTAGAAAATGTAGCTTAAAACATTAAAATACCAAATTCCGAAGATACCGTTATATGGGCCCTATATTAACATGTGGACCGATGTATCGCATTTTACCAAACAATACCAATCATCATAGACGTACTACAAAATGTTGTTCCAAATTTCAAAGCTCTATTCAAATAATGTGAACTGTATCCTGACTCCAACAGACAGAAGGACATCGTTAAATCGTCTTAGAATTTTATGCTAGTCACGAATGGGGTCTATGACGGATAGAGGTGTTACAACAGGGATGAAAAATAATAACTCCAAGGTGGAGGGTATAAAAATGTTTAAATTATTCTGATTGACTTATGACTTTTGCGTTCAATGTAGGTCCAGGGACTCACAGATTTCATTTTATATTTTTACAGTTCATGAATGAACCATGAACCATGTTTTCAAATAGCGTGTCATAAACCCTAATACAATTGTGGGGATTATGATATTTTTTTTTTTTCGGTTATATCCCCCATAGTGGTATGGGGATTACGTCGAAGAAAAATTCGGTCATAATCCCAAGAAAGTAGTGGACACAATTCCCATCATAATGGGCATGTCCAAAACGAATGCAGATATAAACAGGTGTGTGCGAAAAAATCGAGATTTTCTGGTTATGTCCGGCACCGGCTATTGCGAGCCAAAGTTTTCTAAATTAAACTTTTTGTAAGTATCCGATCTTCGGTCGTGGCTTGAGATCTTCTATTTTTATTTACGCGAACCTAATTTTTCTAAATTCTAACAACTTTTATCATAAGCCATTACAATACCAAATATCGGGAGGTAAAGCCATATGGGGGCTATAAGAAGACGTGGACATGCAAAGACAATTTCCGTCATAGACTGTAGCATCCATTACGAACTTCAAATACCAAATTTGAAACAATTTCGGTGAATAATGTCATCAAAATACCGAATATCGGGTGGTGCTGTTATATGGACTCCATACGGAGATGTGGATCTGCACGAACAATTTTCTTTTATAGACTGAAGTATCCATTATGAACTTTAAATGCCAAATTTGAAACAATTTCGATAAATAATGTCGTTGAAATCATCAAAATACCAAAAATAGGGAGGTACCGTTATGTGGGGGCTATACCAAAACATGGACCTACATGGCCCATTTTCAATACCAAAAGTGCTGCAGCCATAATATACGTTTCAATTTTCTTCAGAAGCTGGAGAGATTTCCACAGACGGACGGACAACGTTAAATCGTAGAACACAGAATTTTATGCTGGTCAAGAATATATATACTTTATGGAGTCTAAAATGCATGTTTCGAGGTGTTACAAACGGAATGACAAATTTAATATACCCTCCATACCATTTTTTCAAAAAATTTCACATATTCCAACTATTCCTGACATAAATTTCTTTCCTCCAACAGATGATTTAATGTAGACTGTTTTTTTTCCAAAATTGATAACTTCATGACATTGTCAACAACTAAAGCTAGGCAATCTTTGCCGGCAATGGCTGTGCGCGATACCCAAATCCAATTTGATTATGTTAATAAGCTTGGAAAACGTATTTCAGCAACGATGACACTGCATGTCAACTTGAAATTTCTGCGTATTGAAATCTATTTTATACGCATAGACAAAAGGCGAAATGAAAACCTCTCATGTGACCATAGCAAAAACAATAAAATTAGGGAAAACTCCCCACTGAGACACACATACATGAACATAATATACTTTTTCTAAACCCAGTCCCCAAATCCTCCTAACCTGTGTGCAAGCTACCACATCCAATAATGTCAAATTCTCATCTCAACAAAGCTTTATTCTTTTGTGTGGATCGAAAGTCTATTCAAATATCCACGGATGCGTGGGCTGTTGCGTGTCATATTATTGCTGGCCATAATTTTGTTTGGTTTTTTCATTTCATGCGACTCTACTATCAGCGGTCCTTACTATTGTTGTTGGCAGTGGTGATGGTGGTTAAGCCAGTTGGATGGCCTGTTCATTTGCTACTGATTGATGCTACTACCATTGCCATGTTGTTAGAAAATAGTTGCCAAAGCCTCTTTCATCTAATTTCATGCAGAGTCGTCCCGTTCATGTTGTGCATTTGGTCGGTCGGTCGCCTGCCACATGTCACTCAATCAAAAAAGCAAAGACCATTCCGCCAGCCGACATAGATATTTTACCCATCTGTATTGTTTATTTATTCCAAGTTTATGTCACTCTTAAAGTGACACAAATAGTTAGAGGTTTCTGCAGCCAAAATGTTGCTAAATATTTTCATGCCGTGAGTTTAGCGGAAGAATTGAGGATATTGTATTATCTTTGGGCATGCATAATGTTATATACGAGGCTCAGATAGGAAAATTACACTGAGAGGTCATACATTTTTTAAAGAAATTGGTATTAAGGCCATGGACACATTTGACAATAGAAATGGTTCTAATTTTATATTTAGGATTCTAATTGGAAAAAGATATAAAATCAGGTTTCGTTGTCTGCTTAGCACCAATATAATGACCCCGACTTCGGTATTTAGAAATCTTGACTTAAGGGGTTTTTTAAGGATATCGCTTCATACACTAAATTGAAGTCACTATAACAACAAGTTTGAAAATCCAATATATAGCTCCACTCCTTCCCATCCAAAGTTCAAAATATTCAAAAATTATATGTACATCTCCAATAAATGGAACCGAACCGCTACATTTTTATACCCTCCATCATTTTATGGAGGGTATATCAGCTTTGCCATTCCGTTTGTAACTCCTCGAAATTCTCGTGATAGACCCTAAAAAGTATATATTCGGGATGAGCGTTAAATTCTGAGTCGATTTAGCGATGCCGTGTGTCTATCTGTCCCTACGTCTGTTTGTTGTAATCGCGCTCTTATTCAAACGAATTGAGATAGAAGGCAAACATTTTGCACACGTGTGTATTTTGCCAGTAGGTAGGTTATGTTCGTAAATGGTATAACGATAGCTCCCTAAATTCGCGACATAATTCAAGGGAAGTGTTTTAAATTCCGTATTCAAAGTTTGTAATGGGTTTAACAACCTACGAATAAACAATTGCAGGTCCACGTCTTCGTATAACCCCAATTGAAATTTTTCAAATTCCTTCCAAATGGTGGAGGGTTTTTAACTCAACTTAAACTTACCTGTTTATACCCTACACCACATACTTAGTTGTAAGGGTGTTATGTCTTCGACCCAAGGACGATCGCTATTGAAATTGATGAAAATTGGATCAAATTTGGATATAGTTCCCATATATATCTTTAACCGATTTCGGTTTGATTGTGCTCCAAATGGCTAATGTCAGTCCAAATGACTTCAATTTTTGAACATCCGACCGAATTGAGCCTAGAAGCAAGTACATCAAATTTGGTGAAAATCGGTTCAGATATAGCTACAGCTATAGCTCCCATATATACGTTTCACACGATTTGGGGTTTTAAGTCCTCACATGGGTAACATGCACTCCACAACCAGATATCAGATATAGTTGAGAAAAAAAGTGCCTAAAATTTTTTCAAGTTTGGGTCAGATTTGGATATAGCTGTCATCTATATCCTCATCAGATATCAGATTTATTGTGCACCAAAAGGCTAATATTAGACCAAATGGACTGAATTTTGGCACTCCCGACGGAATTCAGCTCAAGAGCAAGTACTTCAAAATTTTGATGAAAATCTGTTCAGATATAGCTATAGCTCCCATATACATGTTTCATCCGATTTGGGGGTTTAAGTCCCTCTCATGCGTAATATGCACTCCACAACAATGATATTTTATACCTGACATCAGATACAGCTCTGCCAAATTTTAACGAGAGCGGTTCAGATTTGTATATACATTCGATAAATTCCATAAAAATCTGAGCAAAATCATGAAAATACCGAATATCTGGGGTAATTTTATTTTAAGGGCTAGTCGTAAGAAACTATTAAGAAATTTACAAATCGGAAATTAACTTTGTGTGCAGAATTTCAGAAAATTCCATGGAAAAATATGATTTTAATCACTAAAATACCCACTATCTGGTGAACAGTTTTATGGGGGCTTAGGCAATAGCGCACAAATTTAAACAATTTTTTGTCAGATTCGTAAGTGCCTTTTAAGAACTTCACCCATCGGATTCCAGGCAAATCCAATTTACATAATTCCAATTTGGCTATATGGGAACTATACGATTTTGCGAACCGGTGTATCCCATTTTCGAGCTTGACCTGCCTTCAGGCAAGAGATTGATCTGTGCCAAATTTTAGCTTCCTTAGTTTTAGCTTTATTTGTTTCGACTCTAGCAGGGCTAAATCGTCTTGGAATTACGCTGTATAAAAATATTTATGCCAAAAAAAAAAATTATCCTTTATTTTTTATACCCTTTTTATACCCTATTAAGTTTGTCATTCCGTTTGTAACACCTCGAAATATAGACCCCACAAAGTATATATATTCTTGATCAGCATAAAATTCTATGTCGATTTAAAAATGTCGGTCCGTTTGTCCGTCTATCCGTCTGTACGTCTGTCCGTCTGTGGAAATTACTCTAGCTTCCGAACGAAATGAAGTAAGTTGATAAAAATGTACTCACATGTGTATTATGTCTGCAGGACTTTTGGTTTAAAAACGGCCCGTGTAGCTCCACATCTTCGTATAGTCCCCATATAACGGTATCTCCCGATATGCGTCATTTTCATGATTTTAGCGACATTATTTACCGGAACTATTTAAAATTTAGTATTTGAAGTTCGTAATGAATACTACAGCCTATGATAGAAAATTGTCTGTGCAGGTCCACGTCTTCGTATAGCCCCCATATAACGGTACCCCTGATATTCGGTATTTTGATTGCTTTAGCGACATTATAAGAATTGTTTCAAATTTCGCGTTTGAAGTTCGTAATGGATATTGCAGCCTGTGACAGAAAATTGTCTGTGCAGGCTTATGACAAAAGTTGTGCAGGCTTATGACAAAAGTTGGCAGGTCCATGTCGTCCTATAGACCCTCGAAATACTCATGTCAGACCCAACAAAGTATATATATTCTTGATCAGCGTAAAATTCTAAGACGATATAGCCATGTCCGTCTGTCTGTCCGTCTGTCTGTCTGTTGTAATCACCGTAATTCGATCAAATTGAGATAGAAGGCTAAAATCACGCTATCTTTCGAACAAATTGAGATAGAAGGCTAAAATTTTGCACACATGTATATTTTGCCAGTAGAAGGTTAAGTTCGTAAATAGGCCATGTAGGTCCAAGTTATCATATAGCCCCCATATAATGGTACCTCCCGATATTCGGTATTTTGATGATTTTAGCGACATTATTCACCGGAATTGTTTCCAATTTGGCATTTGAAGTTCGTAGTGGATACTACAGCCTAAGACAGAAAATTATCTGGACAGGTCCACGTCTTCGTATAGCCCCCATATAACGGTACCCCCCAATATTCGGTATTTTGATGATTTTAACGACATTATTTACCGGAATCGTTTTAAATTTGGTATTTGAAGTTCGCAATAGATACTTCCGCATAAAACAGAAAATGGGCCATGTAGGTACACGTATTTGTATAGCCCCCATATACCGTACCGCCCGATATTCGGTATTTTGATGATTTAAGCGACATTATTTACCGGGATTGTTTCAAATTTCGCATGTGAAGTTCGTAATGCCAGCACATGCCAGAAAATTGTCTGTGTAGGTTCACGCCTTCGTATAGCCCCCATATAACGGTACCCACTATATTCGGTATTTTGATGATTTTAGCTACATTATAAACAGATTTTTCTTTAAGTTTCGCATTTAAATATTTTATAACTTATGACAAAAGTTGCCTATGCAGGTCTACGTCGTCGTGTAGGAATTCGGTATTTTTAAGATTTTAACAGAATTTTAAACGGATTTTTTTTTTTGGAAATTGCCAAATTTGTACCAAATGGTGGATGGTATTAAAAGTTCGGCCTGGCCGAACTTACAGCTTTTTTACTTGTTAAGATTGTAACAGAATTTTTTATGGATTTTAATTTTTTGAAAATTGCTAAATTTGTACCAAATGATGGAGGGTGTTCAAAGTTCGGCCCGGGCAAACTTAAAACTTTTTTACTTGTTTTGTTTTTGACAAATTTATAAAAGTTCACTGTACAATAGCTTGATTATATTGTTGAAAAAATTGATTTGAAAGTATTCGGTTTGCAGGTCAAAAAAATTGACTTTCAACGATCCCGTCTAATGCGAGAATTAAACATTTTTATTTTTTTAATAGAGGATCAAAAGTGCTTCTTTGGTGAGACGCTTGATGATTTAAATTGTTGATCAAAATATACCTAGTATTATTAACAGTATCCCCACAAATGGCAAAACTTTTGAAAACTAATAAAACTCATTAGATGTGAAATCACTATTCGGTCTTCTTCAAACTTTGCACCTCCCTATATTTTTACCAACATTAGGTCTGGTGTGAGTCACTCCTTCTGGTAGAAAAAAAGTTATATATCTATTAGAAAACGAAGGAGATTGGAGTAAATAGGTCCGATACAAATATTTTTAATTATGTTTGTATAGGACAATATCGGGCACGTTTTTTGCTTTTTCCTCCAAAATAGGGCAACAATTTGAGAATAAACAATACTCATTAAGTGCGAAATTATATCCTGATTTATTTCAAATATCGCACACTACTATAAAACACCCAAATTAAAACCAGTGAGAAGAAAGGATAGGTAGGCCGCTTTTTCTAGTAGCTCCTCCAAGATTGGTATGCATTATAGGTTATTATCTGAAGCAATGTATATGCCTGCAATCCGACTGATTCGATTTATGTGTTTACCCCTTACCAAGTGACCGGTTTAACCGATTACATCCCCACCTATATGCCTGAACTATTCATATTCAATGCCCTCCAACAAACTGCTTAACGAAATTTGCGATTACATTAGCACACTTAAATTGGCTTTGCATACGTATCTGAGATAAAGTACGTGTGTGTTTTATATTTTTCAAAATTTTCTAAAAGCTTCAATACGACCCTAATGAGGTGTAGTTGTACTTTATAAATTTTGCATACATACTCATACACGTCCATCATATTCGAGAATGCCTGAATGAGAATACCGCCTGCTATTCGCTGCATTGTGTACATGTATGTAATGGTGTGCTGCTCACCCTTCTCATATACTTACTCAGTGGGTGTCAGGAAGCAGAGGAAGAAGAAAAAAAACGGTACGGAAACAATGTTATTGTATGCACTGTCACTTGCATACAGAGCAGAGCGTAAGGTTACAAAATGCAATTTAAATTGCATTTTATAACGCAACTGCAACAACAACTACAACGGTTGCCACATATCACAAATGGTTCGGGGTTTATTTAACACCCACACCATAACGGCAGCAATGACCATTACATTGGCATCCTTACTACTTACGCAAGCAAATTTATTTGTATTTTCCAGGGATATGTTGTGACTTTTGTTTCATGGAACAGTTGTGATGGAATAAATAGCAAGTGTTATGCATTTTGGTGCTGTGTAAGAAATTAGGTAAATTTTGAGCGACCTGCGTCTAGAGACAGAAGCCCTTTTGGAAGACTTCAATAAATTTCAAAATTTCCTAATTGTCGGATTCCTAATAGTCGAGATCCTTCAAACTCTTCAATGAATTCAATATCTTCTAGAAGTTTTCTGTGTATAATCGATCTTTTCGTAAAGAATTTTTTTTAGAAATATAGGATACTTTAGAGAGGAATAGAATTCTTTGTAGAAACTAGTGAGAGCAAATTTTGTTTTCAAATGCATTTTCATAGGTCGATAAATATATGAAGGTTTTCCCTGTAGAAGTCGTCTAAAAGTTTTATTATTATTGAATATTTAACATTTGAATAGAAATCTTTCTCGATATCTCCTCGATATATTCAAATATTAAAAACCCTCCAGATTTAATTTATGGATAGAAGATCTATTGAGGTCTTCTAATAAATATTTATATCTCACAATACTATGTGTTGGGGGTATTATAAATTTGATTGGGCTAAAAATTATGTAACACCTTGAAATGTTGGTGCAGCACATAGGGAACTATACAGGGTGAGATGAAAAAACTGCAACCAAATTCCGACTGCTGTCATTTCTAAGCCACTCGTCCGAAAGCTGTTGAAATTATTCCAGTGACAGCTCATTATATTGTTTACAAGCGTACAAAAGCTTTTTGATAAGAATTTTCCAGAAAAAAGATATTCCTGATGGAATTCAAGCGTGACAGTGTGATTTCTTTATATTTGGCTGGAAAACCACAAGTGGCTATCGTTAGAGCACTCCAGCATTTAAATGTGAATAAACTTTTGTGTCTCGTACCATCGCCCGTTACCGTGATACTGGTAGCGTATCCCGACTTCAAGAAAGTGGAAGGAAGTGAACATCACCAGAAATGTTTCGAAAAGTAAAGAAGCTACTTGATCGAAACCCGCGTCGCAGTGGCCGAAAATGGCCGAAATATATCGCAATATTACATTCGGCAAATATTGAAAAATGAGCTCGGGGTAAAGCCATTGAAATTCCAAAAACTGCAAGATCTTATAATGCAACAGAAAGAAAATAGACTCAAAAGAGCTAAAGAGTTGCACCGCTTGGCCGAAAGTGTTGAACTGCCAAATTTGATTTTCTCCGATGAGATAACATTCGTTGTCCAGCAGTTTGTAAACAAACAAAATGTTCGTGTTTACTTGCCAAAGAGATCACTGAAAAGGTGCACCTTCGGTTGGCCACCAGAACTCAAGCGCCGACCATGGTGATGGTGTAAGCCGCCATAACAGCCGATGGTCGCTCTCCGCTCGTATTAATCTACCGTGGCATCAGAATAAATGCTGAATATTATCGCGAAAATATTCTGAAGGGTGTATTAAAGCCTTAGGCACGCAAACATTTTGGCCACAGACCTTGGACATTCCAACAGGAACAGCACCATCGCACTCAGCTCGCGCCAAAATCTCCGGATACCAATCCGTTGAACTATTGTATCTGGAGTATTTTGGAAAACAAGGTTGGCACTAAAAAATACCAAAGTGTGGATCACCTCAAGCAAGCGCTTCGCCAGGAATGGGCCAAAATACCGTAGAGCAAATTCGGGCAGCGTGTGACGGTTTCATTGACCGTAATTGGTGCCAAAGGTGACCATTTCGAGCAAATCTAATCTTATTCTAAAATTTGGTGCTTTTTCCGACGTTTTTTGCTTTCATTCATTAAAATTAAGAAAAATGTAAAAGTTATGGCGTTCGACTTTGTTGCAGTTTTTTTGTATCTCACCCTATATGTGGATCTTCCTATCTCGCCAAGCTGAGTCAATCTAGCTATGTACGAAATTGAAAATGGAGTTTTTGTTGGGGTAAGATAAGGACCCTCTTGTTTTTGGAGGAGATCGCAAAATATATAGGGGTTGAAATGAACCAAAAACAGAAAACATTCTTTATTTTGCTGTTGCTCTACAGGCCACACTTATATACCAATTGAGCGGAAGTTTGCATGCAGTTATGGTTTGGGGCTCGGCCGATGGTCATAGTCATCGTACCCTATTTAGCTGGTAAAATAGGCCACAACATTTATGTAAAAATACGAAAATATTTACTAAACCGCGAATATTTTTAATCCTGGCAAAATCAGAAACACACCACAATGTCCCTTTGACCGTTAGATTGATACTTATATCCAAGATGTCGCATATATAGCAAAATATATACAATCTCATAGAATCAAAGAAGAGAATGTTAATTAGATCGCTTATAAGTCAATAACTGCTGGAGTGATTTTCACAATTCTAATCAATTCCGAATGGTCTCTTGTCAGAAAAGGATAAAATCTAGGAAAATCGCATGAAAATATGCTAATAACAAGTTAAAGAGCAGTAAGTTCGGCTCGGCCGAACTTTGAATACCCTCCACCATTTGGAACGAATTTGGAAATTTTCAAAAAAGTAAAATCCGTTAAAATCTAAAAATACCGAATATAGCTCTTATAATGGGGTCTATACGACGTGGACCTGCATAGGCATTGTTTCTCATAAGCCATTACCATATTCAAATTCGAAACTTAAAATAAACGGTGAATAATGTAACTTAATCATCAAAATACTGTATATAGGTAGGTACCGTTATATCGGAGGCTGTAGCATCCATAACGAACTTCAAATACCAAATTTGAAACAATTCCGGTGAATAATGCCGCTAAAATCATCAAAATACCGAAAAATTGGAGGGGCTATACCAAAACGTGAACCTACATGACCCATTTTCAATACCAAAAGTCCTGCAGACTTAATACACATTTGAATAAAATTTTATCAACTTACATCATTTCATTCGGAGGCTATAGTGATTTCCTTAGACGGACATACGGACTGACATCGCTAAATCAACATAGAATTTTATGCTGATCAAGAATATTTATACTTTGTGGGGTGGAAAATGTATATTTCGAGGTGTTATGAACGAAATGACAAACTTAATATACCCTCCATACTATGGTGGAGGGTATAGTAGCTTCTGTAGATAGAAGATCAAGGCTTCTTAAGTAAATTTTCTTACATAAATAGAATGCCGTTAGGCGAAATACTTTTTTCGTGTTTCTTTTTTATTTATTAAAAGAATAGAGCTCGTCCTTCAATAAAATTATGCTTTTGTTTTTAGCACACTACCTGCTATGTATGTTTATATAAAATTGTTCACCGAAAATATGCATATGTAATGATGTAAAACCATAACCATGTAAGTTACTATCAGACCAGTGCATTTGTGTGCGCATCATCAGGACGTGTCCATTCTCACCCATGTTCGTCGTTGGGTTATTTTGCATGTCATTGTTGGTGTTATTGTTACAATTTTCTTACCATCGTTGTTGTTGTCGTTGTTGCCTTTATAAATCCTGCTTATGTTGCTTTTACTTACATACAATTTATCAAATGTTATATATGTGTGCACTTATGTTGGCTTGTGTGTTAACCTGAATCCTTTTGTTCGTACACACAACACGGGTGGTGATGGTGTTGGTTCTGAAGGAAGGACACATTATGCAATGTTGTTATGCATCGTGATATGTGTCTTTGTGTGAGTGTGATGTTCAGTATGTGGTCGATGTTATAAGTACAAAATCTGACACTTTGATATCAATGTCATATGCAAACGCATACATAACTGCATGTTCTCGTTCGTTAGGAAAGGGGGGCTATTTTAACACACACACATGCATATGTATGTACGTAACACCATAAACAAGAATTAAGAAAATGACTCCATGTAAGAAAAAAAAACAAGAGAAAAGTAGTTAAAAATGAATTCTTTTGTTTGGCAGGATGTGTAAGAAAAACTGAAAAGGCCATAATTAAAATTAAGAAGGGACAAGTCATCATGAGAAGAAAGAAAAACGAAATGAAACATGTCACATATCACCTTTCTGGGAGTCACAATATTTACAAGAAAATTGTGTCATTCTATCTACATATAATATGAGGAAAATAATATGTTAGAGTAGGATCTATAAAAAGTACGAAAAGCATATTTTCACAATCATCCCAAAAAGGCATTAAAGAAATTTTTTTGTAGCAAATTGTGATATCCGACAATATTTTGAGCTCAATAAGAACAAGTAAAAAAGCAGAACTTTGAATAAGCCAAACTTTGAATACCCTCCAC
Organism: Musca domestica; assembly: GCF_030504385.1. Lineage (NCBI taxonomy): Eukaryota > Metazoa > Arthropoda > Insecta > Diptera > Muscidae > Musca > Musca domestica. The sequence goes on along the minus strand of NW_026712363.1, from coordinate 14,054,690 downwards.
CGTTTGGAACGAATTTGGCAATTCTCAAAAACAATAAAATGCGTTAACAATTCTGTTAAAATCCTAGAAATACCGAATGTAGCTGTTATATTAGGGTATATACGACGACATGGACCTACATAGGTAACATTTGTCATAAGACATTACAATATTCAAATGTGAAACTTGGAAAAAAAATCGGTGAATAATGTAGCTAAAGTCACCAAAATACCGAATATCGGGAGGTACCATAATATGGGGGCTATGCGAAGATGTGGACCTGCTCAGACAATTTTCTGTCTTGGGCTGTAGTATTCGTTGCGAACTTCAAATACCAAATTTGAAACAATTCCGGTGAATAATGTCGGTAAAATCATCAAAATACCGATTATCGCGAGGTACCAAATTTGAAACAATTCCGGTGAATAATATCGCTAAAATCATCAAAATACCGAATATAGGGAGGTACCCTTATATGAAGGCTATTCGAAGACGTGGACCTGCACAGAAAATGTCCTGTGTCAGGCTGTAGCATCCATTACGAACATCAATTACCAAACCTGAAACAATTCTGGTGAATAATGTCGCTAAAATTATCAAAATACCGAATATCGGGAGGTACCGTTATATGGGGGCTATACGAAGACCTGCACAGACAATCTCCTGTCATAGGCTGTAGCACCCATTACGAACATTAAATAACAAATTTGAAAGATTTCTGATGAATATTGTCGCTAATATCATCAAAATACCGAATATCGGGAGATACCGTTATATGGGGGCTATACAAAAACGTGGACCTACATGGCCGCTGCCAGGGTGGAATTAAGGACCCACAAACATTAAGTGAAACACGAGTTGTTATAATGTCAACCTTCATTATAATACCCTGGTGTACGAATAATATGTGAGGAATCAGGATTGGATATGGTTTTCTGGTAGTTATTTTGCCTTGTTGACGGTAGTGACTTTTTGGCAATCGGGTGATCGTTGTCGGTTCGGGTATCACTGCCGATTCGTCCGTGTTTGGATGCTATCATCTCAGGGGAGTGATTGACGTGAGGTTCAGCTCTGTTCCCGTCGACTCGGAAGTAGTCGGGTGTGTGACTTGGCCCTGTGGGAGTAGTGTGTCTGTCGACTCGGTTCTGCACTACTCTAATTACGAGCGACTCGGGGTAATTGGGTGGGCGGCAAAATCGGGGAAGGTGTTGGTTCGACAGTCATTGGGTTGGTGCCTATGCTTGTAATATTCAACTTTGCAGAGGGGAGTAGATCGGTTAGTGGGAGCTGGCTTAGAGTATTGAGCTGGTTGAGAGCTGGGAGATTGTAAGAAGCTGGGAGCTTGTTAAGAAGCTGGGAGCGTGCTAAGCGCTGGGAGGGTGCTAAGTAATTGGAGCTTGCTAAGAGCGGTTAGCTTGTTAAGTAGCTGGGAGTATGCTTAGCGCTTGGTGGTTACGCTTGGTACTATTCGATTTGGCTGTGGGGAAATCTGGCTAAGAGCATTGCGCTGGCTGAGAGCTGGGAGCTTGTAAGAAGCTGGGGGCTTGTACGAAGCTGGGAGCTTGTGAGAAGCTGGGAGCTTATTAAAAAGCTGATAGCGCGCTAAGCGCTGGGAGGGTGCTAAGCGCTTGGACCTTTCTAAGATCGGGTAGCTTGTTAAGAAGGTGGGAGTATGCTAAACTTGCTAAGAAGCTGAGAACTTTTAAAAAAGCATGTAGCGTGCTAATCGGTAGTGAGCTACTTTCCGAGAGCTTGTTAAGATCTGCTTCGAATTGTGGCTAACTAGTAACAAGACTGCGGACGAAACGGTCACGTTACAACTTTTTATACCCTACACCACAAGGTTGTCATTGTATTATGTCTTTGTGCATTTGTTTGTAACAGGCAAAAGGAAACGAGATAGACCCATGGTTCCTTTTGATGATCTGCATAGAATCACATTCTAAGTCGATTTATGCATGTCCGTCCGTCCGTCTGTCTGTCCATGTATTCTTGTGAACAAAATGCAGGTCGCATTTTTTATCCGATTGAGATGAATTTTTCCAAACAACATTTGTTTGGCCCAAGGACGAACCGAATATTATGGAATTTTGCACAAACAACCAAATTAGGCTGGAAAATAAGTATGCCATATTTTATCGAAATCGGTTCAGATATAGCTATAGCTCCCATATATTGTTCATCCGATTTGTTATTTTTGTCCTCCGCAGCCGTAATATGCACTCTGAAACAACAATATTTGGGGAAATATATCAACTGCAGCTCAGAAATACCTTTGCTAAATTTTATCGAGATCGGTTCAGATTTGGATATAGCTCCCATATATAACTTCGTCCGATTTACCCTTTATTGTGCACCAAACATCTAAAATTTGACCAAATGGGATGGAATTTGGCACATACGACATAATTGAGCCTATAAAGTAGTATGGCAATTTCGGTGAAGATCGGTTCAGATATAGCTATAGCTCCCATATATAGTGTTCACCCGATTTGTTATTTTTGTCCTCCGCAGCCGTATTATGCACTCTGTAACAACAATATTTGGGAAATTTTATCGAGATCGGTTTAGATTTGGATATAGCTCCCATATATAACTTCGTCCGATTTACCCTTTATTGTGCACCAAACGTCTAATATTTGCCCATATGGGATGGTATTTGGCACATACGACCGTATTGAGTCTTTAAAGTAGTATGCCAATTTCAGTGAAGATCGTTTCAGATATAGCTATAGCTCCCATATATATTGTTCATCCGATTTGTTGTATTTGTTACCCACAGCCGTAATATGCACTGTGTAACAACAATATTTGGGAAATATATCAAATGCAGCTCAGAAATGCCCTTGCTAAATTTTATCGGGATCGGTTCAGATTTGGATATAGCTCCCATATATATCTTCGTCCGATTTACCTTTTATTGTGCACCAAATGTCTAATATTTGCCCAAATGGGATGGAATTTGACATAAACGACCGAATTGAGTCTAGAAAGTAGTATGCCAATTTTGTTGAAGATCGGTTCAGATATAGCTATAGCTCCCATATATATTGTTCATCCGATTTGTTGTATTTGTTACCCACAGCCGTAATATGCACTCTGTAACAACAATATTTGGGAAATATATCAAATGCAGCTCAGAAATGCCCTTGCTAAATTTTATCGGGATCGGTTCAGATTTGGATATAGCTCCCATATATATCTTCGTCCGATTTACCTTTTATTGTGCACCAAATGTCTAATATTTGCCCAAATGGGATGGAATTTGACATATACGACCGAATTGAGTCTAGGAAGTAGTATGCCAATTTTGGTGAAGATCGGTTCAGATATAGCTATAGCTCCCATATGTATTGTTCATCCGATTTGTTGTATTTGTTACCCACTGCCGTAATATGCACTCTGTAACAACGATACTTAGGGAAATATATCAAATACAGCTCAAAAATATCTTGACCAAATTTTATCGAGATCGGTTCAGATTTGGATAAAGCTCCCATATATATCTTTATCTGATTTCAAATTAATTTTGCAAAAAATGGCCGATTCAAGTCCGAATTTAAAAGATGCGAATGCTTCGGCATATTTAGTTCCTTGAACTTTAAATTATAATTATAATCATAGGGTGTATGCTTTAACTCTACCATAAAAACTTTTAGTTTTTATGTGGAGCTCTACTAACTTACCAAAGTGGTGTAGGGTATCATAAAGTCGACCCGCCCGACTTTAGGACTTTCTTTACTGGTTGAATATGGTAGTGTTTCCTGGTATATCTTGATATACTACATATTTCAATCCTATCCCACAAAATTAAGAGGTGATTAAGCTAAGTGTCTTGGGATTGTTGTGATTCTGCAAGAATTCGTCTCTGATCAGAACATTTGATGTTTTTACACCCTCCACCATAATATGCAACACTTGCAAATATACATTTTAGACCCCACAAAGTATATCTTGATCAGCATAAGATTCTATGACAATTCATTGATATCCTCCCGTTTGTGAAAATCACTCTAGCCTCCAAACGAAAGCTTCCATATAGCTATACCGACACATTTTAAGTCTTTGGGTTAGTTTGGTCACAATATTAATGGACTTTGCAGTAAACAGGCAGTTTGTGTTCTCTGCATGTATATAACTGTATATAAGTAAATAACTGTACCTCCATATATTCGGTATTTTGACGATTCTTTTGTCCGGAATTGTCCCATATTTGATATTTGGAGTTCGTGATGGGTACGATGGACGTATTTTTGATTGGAGTTTATTTACATTTTGCAATTTCCCTCCAAATGATGGAGGGTGTTAAACTTTCGGCCCCGCCGAACCTAGCTGCTTTTTTACTTGTTTCAGTTCGAAGGTAATTTAACAGTTTGCTAATGCTCGGAAGTTTTCGGGTTACTGTCGGATCGACAACAATGCTTTTTGTTAAGAAATGTCTTGATGGTTATGCTCGGATATAAATAGTTAAATTTATCCTTGGTGCTGCTGACCAAGCCTCAGGGTGATTGCTAAAAGCACTGGGAGCCTTTTATAAATTGGAATGTTATAAGTGCAGAGAAGAAACAAAGATTCAAGTATGAATAGCACTTAGAATATCGTTGATATGTAGCGCACATTATGGTTTGTTGGGAACTCTGATATGAAATCGAATCATATATATTTTGGAAAAAACATTGACATTATTTGAACCGATTTTCGCAAATTTTTCTAACTGTCTTCTAACCTGAATTTGGGCATATGTGCGAAAATCTTGTCTGTTGGATCAGATATTACGCACTTAGTGCACTATACATACACCTGGAGACAAGCAAAGATATATAGAAGCAATTACCACATCTAAAGCGATTATTGTTTCAATAGGGTTCGGATCGGCTTGGCTCAAACAAACGGTCCGTGCATGCTTTATCTCAATCAGATGATACTGTGAGTTGTTTACATTCAATATACGTGGACATCTTGCACACAAAATATTATACCCCGTATCATAGTGTGGGTTTTTGTATAAAAATTACAAAAAAAAAAAAAAAAAAAACAAAAACACCTAAAAATTGTTGCTTTTTTATGAAAGATGAATGATCAAGAAAATATAACAGGGCATAAAGCAAAGCTTAGGTCTGTGTCTTGCAACCACCGGTTAGGATATTCAAATCGCTTGGAAATTATCCTTACCAAATTATCAAACAACCAAAAAGAAAAAAACCCGAGACGTTCTACCTTCCACAAATATCAAAAATGATGTTATTAAATAAATAAAGGTATGTGTGGTTTCCATTCAAAAAAATGTTGAAAGAAACAAAATACCATATTGTTTTACATTTAGACAATGACCTTCCAGGGAACGCCTTTACACTTAAAAGGCAGAGCCTTTTGCAAGAAAGTAAGACAATGGGATGAAAAACAGATAAGAGCTTTTATTTTCTCCGAGGAACTCTAAATAAACAAATATTTGCTAGTCTAACAACCGAGAAATCTTCTTACCTTCAGTCCTCCTCCAATGACCAAACTGTAAACGGCAATGCTTTGGAAAAACCCCCGCCAAATTGAAATCATTCCATGTTCGTTTTTCTTAAAAACATTTATTGGTTCAGATCGGTGAGTGTGTGTAAGTCTGTGTGAATGGGTCATTGTGGGAGTTATTTGTTATGTTGTTTATACCCTTTTCTTGTAGGCCTATACGCCGCCGACATGACTGTTACTGCTACTACCTTTATTCTTATCGTGACAATGAAATATATGTTAATGTGTGAACTACTCTTGGGGGAGTAATGATTCTTAAGCATTTGGTAATGGCTTTTATGTCAGGATATTATTATCATCATCTCCTTTTCTTCGGCCAAAGTTATCATCACAACGGGCGGATAACATAAACATAAATTGTTTACCGATGCTCTGTTTGTTCTGCGGTGTGGTTTGGAATAAAAATTAATTGGTCTTAGGTGTATTTGGATGGGAATATGTGTTTATGTAATGACCCGAAGGTATATTTTCATTTAGGGGTTATAATGAAAATGATTAAAATAAAAATTAATTTCTGGGAGCTTAAAGTTGTAAAGTTGTTTGTTAAGCGACCCTATGGGCTGGGTAACTGTATCTGTGGAAAAATATAATATCGAAAAATTGGAAAGCTATTATCCAAACCATTTCTAATTTCATACATTTGAAATTATAATTGTGCAGGTAATATAATTTCAAAATAATTATTTTAAATATTTGTTTATTTCACAATTTAGCTTCCAGCACCTGATTATTATAGACTGTATAATTTATTAAAAACACAGTTTGCACCGTTTTATTTAAAATCTCCAATTAATTTGAACTAACAAACACTTTTAACTATAATTTCCACAAATTTAATGATTTTTCAAAATTTATAATCTGCATATGATTATAACACAAATCAGCCGAATTCCTCCCTCCTCTTCCAACTTCAAATCCCCGCACTCGGTATATTTGCATTAAGCCGATAGAAATTTTTAGTAAACAAAACAAAAACCTGAAGTAGTTCCCCAGAGCAGCCAATTATCCTGTGTTGAATGTTGAAGAGGGATAAAATATACATAACACACACACCAACACGTACAGCCATGAGGGAGATATACACAGTCGATGGTTATTATGATTATAGAGTGCTGAATGAATGAGTGAATGACGACAAACACACGGATAAATATTTATTAATATATGTGCGTATACATGTATTTATATTAGGTTTTATCGAAAGGAGAGTAAATATTCTCAATCTTTTCCACCGAAACATAATCGTACAGGTTAAACAGGTTACAAAGTAAAGACAGTCTTTATAAAAAGTCGACTCAGAATGTGATTCTATGGAGAACACCCAAACGAACATTTGGTCTATCTCATTTCTTTCTGCATATTGCAAAAACATGCACCACAGTGTAGTTTGCTGCATAAATACTTGTTTCGAAATGTGTTCCTAAAATAGATTTAACTCAAGACCAAAATGTGCCTCATCGAAATAACGATTATAGACCCTAAGTCTCTTTGAACCAAATCCGTTTCAGGACATTTTGAGCCGATCTAGCGATGTCCATCCGTCCGTCTATCCGTCCGGACAATATCGGTCCACTCCATCAAGTACCTCTCTCTGAAAGGTTCAAAATTTTGAATAATTATAAATTTTATATAACGTGATGTAAGAGCCCGATTGGCTTCAAATTACCCACATCACAATATTTTTATGAATCCAAGGTCCCATGCGAAGATAGAATATAGTGGCCCACTCCTTCCAGTACCTCCCCGACAAAGGGTCAAAATTTTGAATATTCATGAAGCTCATAAAACAAGAAATTAACATTCGATTCCATTCAGACTTGGCACATCTCAATATTTAAATCAACACAAGATCTGTTAAAAAGATAGTATATATCACACCATTCCTTCTGGTACCTCCCACACACAGGGCTCAAGGTTTTGAACAACAAAACCCTTAAAGAAAACGAAATAAACATCCAACTCTCTTTAAATTTCACACCTACAAACATTTCTGTTAACAAAAGATTTGTTGTGAAGATGTGAAGATGATGATGAACCCACAAAGAGTCACAATTTTCAATACTTTTATTTGTCATAACGTGCGAAAAAAGTAAGCGATTCTTTACAACAACCAGAAACTTAAAATGAATATAGAATTTTGATTTCGCATAAAATTGGATATAAATGTTCGATTTTCTTGTAATATTGCCCATACTAATATTTTTATCTGTATGAAAATGGAATACGTCGGTCGACTCCTGCTACCTCACGCTCATTTTAATATTATTATCAAAATTATCACATATCTCATATAAAGTGAAGGAAGTAGTCGATGTAGGCCAAACCTGGCACGTCACAATAATTTTAACATATTTATTTAGGTCCGATACGAAACTGACAATATTGGTTCATTCCTTCGGAATCAACTTCACAGAAGTTCCACAATTTGAATAATCATAATAATCATAACCAAAATAAATATTAATAATCGAACATTGGCTGAAGCTATACATCTATCTGCAAAATCGACTGATATTTTTTTAATTCTACCCTTCACCACATAGTGATTAGGGTATTATGTCTTTGTGCATTTGTTTATAACATCGAGAAGGAATTGAGATAGACAAATAGTTACTTTTATACCCTCCTCCATACATAGTATGGAGGGTATATTAAGTTCTTTATTCCGTTTGTAACTCATCGAAATAATCATTTTAGACCCAACAAAGTATATATATATTCTTGATCAGCGTAAAATTCTAAGACGATTTAGCCATGTCCGTCCGTCTGTCTGTTGTTATCACGCTACAGTCTAAACAAATTAAGATAGGAAGCTACAATTTTGCACAGATCCCTCTTTTGTCTGCAGGCAGGTCAAGTTCGAAGATGGGTCCACGATATCGTATAGCCCCCATATAACAGTACCCCCCGATATTCGGTATTTTTATTATTTTAGCCACATTTTCTAATGGAAAGGTCTGAAAATCCACACAAGAAGTTCCTTATGAGTACTTTATCCCTTGGAAGAGAATTATCTATATAGGTCCACGATATCGTATAGCCCCCATATAACGGTACCCCCCGATATTCGGTATTTTGATGACTTTACCCACATTTTTCAACGGAATTGTCTGATAATCCACACAAGGAGTTCTTTGTGGGTACTTTATCCCTTGAATGAGAATTATCTATATAGGTCCACGATATCGTATAGCCCCCATATATCGGTACCCCCCGATATTCAGTGTTGATGATTTTAGCCACATTTTCTAATGAAATGATCTGAAAATCCACACAAGAAGTTCCTTATGAGTACTTTATCCCTTGAAAGAGAATTATCTATATAAATCCACGATATCGTATAGCCCCCATAAAACGGTACCCCCGATATTCGGTATTTTGATGATTTTACCCACATTTTTAAACGGAATTGTCTGAAAATCCACATACCTTGGAGTACCTTGTGGGTACTTTATACCTCGGAAGAGAATTATCTATATAGGTTAACGATTTCGTATATCCCCCATATAACGGTACCCCGATATTCGGTATTTTGATGATTTTAGCCATATTTTCCTATGGTATTATCTGAAAATCCACACACGGAGTTGTTTTTGAGCACTTAAACCCATGAAAGGTAATTGTCTATATAGTTCCGCAATATCGTATATCCCCCCATATATCGGCACCTTCCGATATTAGATGGTTTAAAGATTTTAACAGAACTTTTAATGGCTTTTTTTTGAAAATTTTCTAATGGTGAGATTATATGCAATAAGGTGTTTTCATTTATTTCACATTTTCATCATTTTTAAAGAATCTACAATGTTTTTGCAACATTTTACTGAGACCCCATTCCACAACTATGCCATTAAAACAGTCAAGACAAAGTTCGGTCCGGCCGAACTTACTGCTTTTTACTTGTTTGGATTTTTATAGAATCAGCTTCTGCGTCGATTTATGCATGTCAGTCCGTCCGTCCTTCCATCTGTCCATCAATTCTTGTGAACAAAAGGGCAGATGACATTTTCCAAACAATATTTGCCCAAAGACGAAACTTATTTGAATTGGTGATAATCGGATCAGATTTAGATATAGGTCCCATATATCTTCAACCGGTTTCGGGTTAATTGTGCACCAAATGGCCAATATAAGTCCAAATCATCTGAATTTTGCCACATCCAACCGAATATAGCTATAACTCCCATATATATATGTTTCATCCGAAGGTACAGCTAAATAGAACAATACGAAAGCGTAGGCCGGTATAACTAATTTTCAATTGACTCTTCCAGATACAGAACGGACTATTATGCAAAATTTCAACGCTGTACGTCATATAATATAAGTTTTACCCTAATTTCAACAGATTGCATCACTAAATCATTTTAAATTTTTATGCTGGCCACGAGTAGAAATAGTAATTTTTAGAGGAGTTACAAATAGAGTGACGAACTTAGCACATATAGATTGAGGGTATACAAATTTCATAATCATAAGACAAACGAGCGGGCACATAAATAGACAAAGCTAGAGTGGCTCGAAAAATCCTGAGACGGATTTCGTCGAAATATGATCTATAATATAAATGACTTAAAAAACTGATAACAGGAGTAGATAACATGTAAAAAGGCACAAAGTTCCTCCGGGCCGAACTTCTTATCTTAATTAATGTTGGCTCTAGCGTGACTTTGTTAGGTTTAAAATTTTTATTTCGATGAGTTACAAACGGAATGACGAATCTAATATACCTTCCATACTAGGTATGGCGGAGGGTATAAAAATGAGCACCAGTTGGAAGAAATGGCGTATGGTTGTTAAACACATTTATAAAATCACTTATACGATCTTCGTTTGCGTCGTCTGAATTTTATACGATGATAATGCTTCAGCTAATGTTTAGTAAAGTGTATCCCCAGCAGTAAAATGGTTAAACAGTGAATGATTTTCCTTATGATTTTCGACTTCCGAACATATAAAAGGAAGATAATATGTATTCTTTTGTCGTGTCCAATAAAAACGATGTGTGATAATTTTGAATTTTATTTCTCTAAGATAATAGCAAAGTAACTGGGAAAACTTGCCATTGAAACTCCTTATAACTTTATGTATTTGAAAAATTGTATTCGAAATATTTAACTAAATTAGTTTAATTTGAACTGTTGAAGGGATAGCCCAAGTTGGGGTCATATCAGATAGATACATAAGTAGTTTCAGTACTCCCAATCTTAATGTTACTCTCCTATAAAATATTGTCATTCAAAAATTCGCTTCAAATCCTCACTTTGCCCTCAACCCTATTCCATATAATCAATTGAGTATATATGATTGCTCTTGGAGTAACAAAATGAATGTGTTAGAACATATTCATTTGTATGTATGTGAGAGTATATTTTGAATGTTGTTTGATATTATGATATTTAAATTGCATGCGTAAATAAATGTGCTTAATGTCATTATGTCAGCTATATCCGCATCAGGATTCAGGCCTGCTATATCTCAAATACAAACATAGACAGTGCGACACGCACAAACGTACGTATATATGTTGAGTGTGTGTGTGTGTTTATGTAAACTAGCAATGCAATACATCACTCCCATCATTGAGTTGGGAGATGAGACTTTGCTATCATTAGCTCCGAATACAAATCACAGGGGAATGGCATCAAACATTGGGCCATTCAATCATATGTTGAATCTCTCTATTCTCTGTGATAAATATTCGTAACTATAGGAGACAGACAGTCGCACATACATATGAACACAGAACAATGATTAAGGATTACAAGCATATATATAGTCATAATTTTGCACAAATGTATATATATATGAGGTTATGAATATAAACGTTGTTGCTGTTTTTAATGATTATTGCCGCAGACATTTATATAAATTCCAATTTCAATACGTCGGATTGTACATTTGGGACACTGAAGTGTTCAGATATTAATTTTGTTATCTACTTTTCTTGCCACATTCAGAAAGCTTTGAGTTGGAAATTTAAATTTTCTACAGATTGTTTCAGAATTAATTCAAAGTATTACCTATTATTCAACCTGGACCATTAGACACGATTAATACACCCTGTAAATCCGCATATCTATATACATAATGATGTATATGTTGGAAGACTTATTACACCAAGCAACCAGCCAGTCAGACAACTAACCAATCAAACAAGCCAATAAACCATCATCATTATCATCATCAGGATCATGATTTTTTTAAACATTACCATTACGATTTCATTTGAATATCTCCCAACCTTATTCCACTCACTCTCCCAACTCTGGCTTTCTGTTTCGATTCGTTGCGATTCATTTGATTTGATACGAGTTATTTGGAATTATGACTGACATTGGCATGGTTTGATGTTTTCATAACTGGCCCAGCAGCTATTTTCTCTCGAAATTACATTTCAAATTTTTTTATTTGATTAAGTTTGATTTTTGGTTGTGTTTTGGTGGAAAATGTCTATCGTTAAAAATATATACAAATTATATTAGGAGAAGATAAAAATTAATGGGTGTGTATATTCACTTGGCCAAAATAAGCTTTTCATACGATACACAAAACGAACAGTATTGTCGGTATGAGCTATATCCTTTGTAGAAATGCAGGGTAGTGAGAATCTGGTTTTGAAGGTCTTGATGGAAAAAGCCAGGATTGTTGATTTTATCCATGGTTGTAAAAATCAATGAAGCTTCTTTAAGCCCCTAGTATTTTTGTTATTAAAAATGGATCAAAAAGGTTCACTTGGGGCACAGCTATTATGTATCGGTTGGCACATTTCACGGTATTATTATTGGCGTTTAAGACATGTTATTCAACAGAATGTAACATATTGGGATAAGTTCATAAGAACCTGTAATGAAAGGTCAAAAGAAGGTCGTGCCGACTATATGATACCCTACAGCACTGTGCATATTTAGTACAGCTCCCATAACAAAAACAGTTTTTATTGGGTATTTATGTGATCATAACAACTATGAACCTCATTTGAATGCGTATCTTGGCTTTAGAGTAGTCACAATTTGGTACCTATATCTAACTCTGAATCGATTTTCAATAAAATTTGACGGAGGTATTTGCACATCTAGTACCAAAATACATTGCAGTATAGTACATGATATGACTTCGATGAGAATTATATTATAAAATATTTGTTTGAGTAATAGATATAATCGACTTTCACCAAGCGGAAAAATTCGGTTAAATATGCAAAAATTTATCCAATTTGGGCTGATATTGCATATGTGGTGGACAATAACCGTATCATTGGATTACATCTTTATCCATCAAAGTTATATACAAATATGAACCGATGTCGATAAATATTGGCAGAGTGAATATAACGCATGTAAGAGATTTCAACACCAAACCGGATGAAAATTATATATGGAAAGATATATCTGAACCCATTTCCACCAAAAATTTGAAGTATTTGCTTTTGAGCTGATTTCCGTCGGGTTGATATTAGCCATTTGGTGCACAATAAACAAGAAAACGGATAAAAATGTATATCAATAAGTTTTGTCCTTGGGAATCGGATAAAAAATGGACAGACGCACGGACGGACCGACATGCATATACAGGGTGAGATGAAAAAGCTGCAACCAACTTCAGACTGCTGTAATTTCTAAGCCAGTCGTCCGAAAGCTGTTAAAATTATTCCAGTGGCAGATCATTATATTGTTTATAAGGGTACAAAAGCATTTTGGTGGGTATTTTCCAGAAAAAAAAGATTAAATTATTATTATATATTGAGTGGCAGTGGCCGAAAAATGTATCGTAAGCCGAACATATCACAATATTTGAAAAGTACTGAAAAATAAGCTCAGGGTAAAGCCATTGAAATTCCAAAAAGTGCAAGAACTTACACCGTAACAGAAAGCAAATAGACTCAAAAGAGCAAAAGAGTTGCTTCGCTTGCCCGAAAGTGGTGAACTGCCGAATTTGGTTTTCTCCGATGAGAAAACATTCGTAGTTCAGCAGTGTGTAAACAAACAAAATGATCGTTTTTACTTGCCAAAGAGGTCAGCTGAAAATGCTCACCTTCGGTTGGCCACCAGAACTCAAACGCCGGCCATGTTGATGGTGTGGGCCGCCATAACAGACGATAGTCGCTCTCCGCTGTTATTAATCGACCGTAGCATCAGATCAAATGCCGAATATTATCTCGAAAATATTCTGGAGAATGCACTAAAGCCGAGGACACGCAAACATTTTAGCTGCAAACCATGGATATTTCAAAAGGACTCAGCACCATCGCACTCAGCACGCGCCACCCAAGAATGGTTAAAAAATGAGGTTCCTTGCTTGATTTCCGGCGACAATTGCCACCAAAATCTCCGGATACCAATCCGTTGGGCTATTGTATCTGGAGTATTTTGGAAAGCAAGGTTGTCGATCACCTCAAACAAGCGCTTCGCCGGGAATAGGCCAAAATACCGCAGAGCTACATTCGGGCAGCGTATGACGGTTTTATTGGCCATTTGAAGGCCATAATTCGTGCCAAAGGTGACCAATTTGAAGAAATCTAAACTTATTCTAAAATTTGATGCTATTTCCGACATTTTTTGATTTCATTCAATAACATTTAAAAAAATGTAAAAATTATGGCGCTTGACTTTGTTACAGTTTCTTTATCTCACCCTGTAATGAACGAAGAACTTAGATTAGAAAGATATTTTCTTAAGGCTGGGAGATAAATTCAGAACAGGTTCAGGAACAATAAGAAGGATATGTAGGACCAATTGTCGAAGGGTAAAAGCTAACAAAAACATTTCAATACAAACTCCATAGAACATTGTTCACAACCACCAACTGAAGCGTCGATCATCAGTTTACTCTGAATGCACTCACGTCCTGGGGCCATGGACAGGCGGATTTGCACAGACAAAACATCTATTTATACCCTACAACACTATGTGTTGGGGGTATTATAAGTTTGATTGGGCCAGAAATTATGTAACACCTCGAAATATTGGTTTCCCACATAGGAAAGTATATATGGATCTTCCTAGCTCGCCGAGCTGAGTCGATCTAGCTATGTATGTCCGTCCGTCCGTCTGTCCGTCTGTCCGTCTGTCCATGTTAATTTGTAATCACTCTACAGGTCGCAATTATGGCCCGATCTTCACGAAATTTAGAATGTAGGTGGGGTTGAGGTCAGAATAGGACCCTATTTCTTTTGGAGATGATCGCCAAATGTTTAGGGGTTGAAATGGACCAAATACTGAAAAAATGTCGGATTTTGCAGTAGCTGTACAGGTCGCAATTATAGACCAATCGACGCGGAATTTCGCATGTAGCTAGAGTTTAGGGCAGGGAAGAAGCCTACCAATTTGGGTGGTCATCGGATAATATTTAGCGGGTAAAATAGACCATATCTTTTGTGTTGAAAAAATTCAAAATTTTCATTAAACCGCTAATATTTTAAATCCCGGCGAAATCACAAAGCCATAACAATGTTACTTCTGATCTTTACATTGATGTTAACATCCAAAAAATCGGATAAATAGCTAAATATGTGCAATATATATGTCTATCAAAGAGGATATGCTTGAAAGATCTCTTATATGTCGAGAACGGCTGAACTGATTTCGACAGTTCTCATTAATTTAGAATGGCCTCTTGGCAGGAAAGAAAAAACGTCTAAAAAAATCGCATAAAAATATCTCTCTAAAGATGAAAATACTGATTTTGTAAAATTTTCTCATATTTTTTCAATTTTGTCATATTTTTGGCATATTTTCATTTTGAATTAAACATTTGGTAATATTTCTACAGCTAACAAAACTAAGTAGTTAGGATATCAGGATATCATATACAGATCGCATTTATGGCCCGATCCTTATGAAATTTTGCATGGGGATAAGATGAGGGTCAGAATAGAAGCCTACTCTTTTTGGAGATAATCGCTATATATTTAGGGGTTGAAATGGACAAAAAACTGCTTGCATTGTCAGCAAGTCGTAATTATCGCCCGATCGCATTTGAATGGAGGTTACCGGACATTGCAAAAGCCAAATATTTTTGGATGGCCATCCAAAAATATTCAATGTGTGAAATAGTTTGTCAACTTTTGTAGACAAAATACGAAAATATCCATTCCAGTGACTTTTTGGAGAATTCACAAATACAGGAAAGACACACTTCTGACTATTTCGTTAACGCTGATTTCGTTGAAGAATATAGTCAAATGTCTGTATCTCATATAGATGCGTTTCAGTCAAAAACAAATAATAAATCTTAATCTTTTGCCACTTCTGAGAGATTATAGGTCTTTGGGAAATATTGGTTCCAGATCTAGGAAGACCATTTACGTGCTACGTCTACCAATAAATTGGAAATGAGCAAATTAGTTTAAGTTTCTATTATTCGAAAATTAGAACGAAACCTGATGGTTTTCTTTTATTATTTGTCACAATATCTTGTGGAATTCTTTCGAGTATATGGCCTATATAAACTGTATCATTTATTATAGTGTTGTAGGGTATTCAACGGTCGGCCCCGCTCGACTGTAGCCTTTGCTTACTTGTTTTTATATAAGTCAGTAATTTAATTTGTAACCACTTCAACTCGAGCATTTCAGACCTTACAAAATATATATACTTTACAAGCATATTTCGATTAAGACAAGTCCGTCATTCTCTTTGTCTGTCCGCTTGGGGAAAACTCTCTAGCATTCGAACTATCTGAAGAAGGTGGTAAAAATTGAACTTAGATATATTTCAATTCGGTAGGATTTTTGGTGGCAAAGATTTTCTGCGAATTTGCAGTTTTTGTTCGCAGTTGGTAGGAAACATCGAAGCAGAGTAGTCCAAATTTTGGATATGATAATTAGTAGCTCCAGTAAAGTCAAATACCTGGATGTAATCTTAGATACAAAGACCCTTATCGGAAAGGACTATATTAGCGAAAGAGCAAACAAAACTCACTGGTGAATATGTAGAGAATCATAGTTTCGAGATATAGACTAAATCCAAAATGACCCTCTTGCTGTACAGAACCGTAATAAGACCTATTCTAATACATCAGATATGCGATGCATCACAGCAATGAAGCTGAAAGCGATGCAAGAATGTATCAATAAAGGTCACACTATGGAACACTCAATAGAGGAGATCATTTCTGAAAAAAGTACAAGAAAGGAAATTTGGTTCACTGTGTGAAACACTTACTTCGAACTTGTGGAACAATGGATTCTTAGCGGCTATGTCATTCTGAATTCGGAAATCCCTGCTTACCGAAACACTACATGGGTCTTTAGGCGGAAACCCAAGTACTATATGTGTACTATAATTGTATTAAAAGTTCTGGCACTTGATGTTTACATTACTATTTTCCACCTCCACCATTCTATGGAGGGTATATTAACTTTGTCACTCCGTTTGTAACTCCTCGAGATATTCATAATCGACCCTACAAAGTATATATATCCTGGATCAGCGTAAAATTCTAAGACGATCTAGCGATGTCCGTCTGTCTGTCTGTCCGGCATTTTCGTATAGCCCCCATATAAAACAGTTTTGGGCCATTGTCCAATGGGTTTATCAATATCCTCCTCCGTAAACTGTATAAAGAAAGATTTCGAAGGCTTTTTGGTATAAAAGTTAAAAGTTGTTCTATAATTCTTTCTGAAAAAGCAAAATCTTGAAAGTCGGAAAATTTAGTACGATCTATGAAGTTTGGTTAAAAAATGTTTCAAACTGAACAAATTGTGAATTTTGTGTATTAGAAAGGATTAACATGAATTAACATGAAAAGAATGTAAAATTTTAAGTTGGACCTTTCGCTGACGTAGTAACGGGCACTTGCTGAGTATAATGTTCTCTACTATTTTTCAGCTTGAATCAACAAATCCTTTCCACCACACACAAAGGACTTGTTGCGCTGCAGCCTCGCTCCTCTTTTCCATCTAACCTAAGCTTAAAATAATATTAGATTTTTGAGAAAAATTAACTCACATATCACTTAGCTCGTACCTTACAAGATAAGTAGCCCAGTAAACGCGAGTAGTGATCACATATAAGTCGACATGACAGTATTTTCCAATTTGTTTGTCCATCGTATGCCGACTTCCCTCCATAATCATATTTCTTATATATTTCTCTCTGTTTGTGTATGTGTACGTTCGTTTTCAACATTTGCAGTGATTTATGAAAAATCATAAAGTTATTTTCCAATTTTGCCAGGTTTACAATTACTGGCAACCGTAATACAACAGCAACATTATCTGTGGCAACTTCCATTTTCTCCCTCTCCGAAAACATATCAGTGACAGCGAATGGAAATACCTTTTGCTACGTGACTATGGCAGGTAGTCAATCATATTATTATCAAATTTAAAATTTAAATATCGTTTTACAAAAAATATTGCCTTCAATAATGTGTCGGACGGCGCTGGCGATGAGGCGGATGATGACGACGACGATGATGATGATGAATGTGAAATGTATTGAATTTACAACGATGAACTCGTATTGACTGACTGATGTTTTCCAGTGGCTGCTTGTTTTGCGGCGTTTTTCGCATGTTTTACTCTGGTAATTAGTATTTCGTAGTATTTATGCAAATGAGATGCCACAGTGGTAAGGCTGGCCGGATAAAATGGCATGCGTTGGCATCAAATTATTGAATTATTACAAGAAGGGAAAACACATACGTCAGAACATGTGTGGTTGCCAGTAATTTGTTGTGTGGTTTTGGAAAATTTGCATTGAATCTTTTTAAATCTGCAACTCTGTTTAATGGGAGGAACAAAAAGTTGCCCATATTTTTAAAAAGAATCTGGGAAGATGGCAAGAAATGGGAGAAAAATTAAATTATATTTTTTTGTGTTTCCCTTTCACAGTCCCACCTCAATCACAGAACCCTCCACAAAATCTCACTTTTTCTGCTACATATTTCCCGTCCTGGTTTTTATCTACTTTCTCGCTTATGCTCTGCTGCATAAATTTATCATTATGGAAAATCTATACTAATTAATCTCTGATTATAAATGCGTTCTGATTACCGATACAAACATAATGATGGTAATTTTGGTATGAGGTGAAAAATATTGAGAAATAACCAATTAATATTGCCGTGTTTTTTGGAAAATACCATTTCATAGGCGGTTAAAAATAACGGAAAGGTGACGCATTGATATTCATTTATCATACTCAGCGATTGTGACTTTTGCTAACTGTTTAATTTAGGTGTTATAATAAAAATGATATTTTAGTTACATTTGGAGATTAATATACTATATACCAAAATGAAATTCAGGAACCATATACCAAATGAAGAAGGAAAACGGCTTCGTTGAAATATAGCGCTTAAAAATGTATATAGCCTATGGTACTTTTCGGCAAGGCTGTAGTATTTTTGAAAATTTAGAGGAAATCCGAAAATTTTGAGTCTATAAATTAGAAACAAACAATCAAACGATAGACATAGAGAAAGATATGTAAGGGTATATTATATAGTGGAACTATATCGAAAATGTTCTGAAGACAGAACCAAAAATGGATTTTTAATGAAAAATACTTTGTCAGAACTAAGGAACCGAAAAATCAAATTGATAGCTTATTATGATCTTAGGGTGACGGCATGAGAAGCAGTCATTGAAAGATTTCTATTATTATCCTTGACCTAAGTTTGACCATATCGGATAGTTGATTCTTCCTACATAGTAAACATTTTACTTTTTTTATATCCTTCACCATACATAGTATGGAGGGTATATCAAGTTCGTCATTCCGTTTGTAACTCATCGAAATAATCACTTTAGACCCAACAAAGTATATATATTCTTGATCAGCGTAAAATTCTAAGACGATTTAGCCCTGTCCGTCCGTCTGTTGTAATCACGCTACAGTCTAAACGAAATAAGATAGAAAGCTAAAAATTTGCACAGACCTCTCTTTTGTCTCTAGGCAGGTCAAGTTCGAAAATGGGCTATATCGCTCCACGATATCGTATATCCCCCATATAACGGTACCCCCCGTATTCGGTATTTTGCTGATTTTAGCCACATTTTTCAATGGAATTGTCTGAAATTCCACAAAAGGGGTCCCTTGTGAGCATTTTACCCCCTAAAAAAGAATTGTGTATATAGGTCCGCGATATCGTATATCCCCCATATAACTGTACCTCCCGATATTCGGTATTTGGATGATGTTAGCCACATTTTTCAATTCAATTGTCTTAAAATCCACACAAGGAGTTCCTTGTGGGAACTTTATGCCTCGGCAGAGAATTATCTATATAGGTCCGCGATATCATAAATCTCCCATATAACGGTACCCCCGATATTCGGTATTTTGATGATTTTAGCCACATTTTCCAAACGTATTGTTTGAAAATCCACACAAGGAGTTCTTTGTGAGCACTTTACCCCTGGAAGGGAATTGTCTATATAGATCCACAATATCGTATATCCCCCATATATCGGCATCTTCCTATATTTGATATTTAAAAGATTTTAAAAGAATGTTTAATGGATTTTATTTTTCTGAAAATTTTCTAATTCGTTCCAAATGGTGGAGGGTATTCCAAGTTCGGCCCGGTCGAACTTACTGCTTTTTACTTGTTTTTATACCCTACAACACTATGTGTTGGGGGTATTATAAGTTTGATTGGCCCAAAAATTATGTAACACCTCGAAATATTGGTTTCCCACATAGGAAAGTATATATGGATCTTCCTAGCTCGCCGAGCTGAGTCGATATAGCTATGTATGTCCGTCCGTCCGTCTGTCCGTCTGTCCATGTTAATTTGTAATCACTCTACAGGTCGCAATTATGGCCCGATCTTCACGAAATTTAGAATGGAGGTGGGACTGGGGTCAGAATAGAACCCTATTTCTTTCGGAGATGATCGCCAAATGTTTAGGGGTTGAAATGGACCAAATACTGAAAAAATGTCGGATTTTGCAGTAGCTATACAGGTCGCAATTATAGACCAATCGACGCGGAATTTCGCATGTAGCTAGAGTTTAGGGCGGGGAAGAAGCCTACCAATTTGGGTGGTCATCGGATAACATTTAGCGGGTAAAATATACCATATTTTTTGTGTTGAAAAAATTCAAAATTTTTCATTAAACCGCGAACATTTTAAATCCCGGCGAAATCACAAAGCCATGACAAGGTTACTTCTGATCTTTACACTGATGTTAACATCCAACAAAACGGATATATAGCAAAATATGTGCGATATATATGTTTATCAAAGAAGATATGCTTGAAAAATCTCTTATATGTCGAGAACGGCTGAACTGATTTCGAAAGTTCTCATTAGTTTAGAATGGCCTCTTGGCAGGAAAGAAAAAGCGT
Source organism: Musca domestica (assembly GCF_030504385.1). Classification (NCBI taxonomy): domain Eukaryota; kingdom Metazoa; phylum Arthropoda; class Insecta; order Diptera; family Muscidae; genus Musca; species Musca domestica. Next base: position 14,033,889 of record NW_026712363.1, on the reverse strand, counting down.
CTAAAAAAATCTCATAAAAATATATCTCTAAAGATGAAAATATTGATTTTGTAAAATTTTCTCAAATTTTTTTCAATTTTGTCATATTTTTGGCATATTTTCATTTTGAACAAGTAAGCAAAGGCTACAGTCGAGCGGGGCCGACCGTTGAATACCCTACAACACTATAATAAATGATACAGTTTATATAGGCCATATACTCGAAAGAATTCCACAAGATATTGTGACAAATAATAAAAGAAAACCATCAGGTTTCGTTCTAATTTTCGAATAATAGAAACTTAAACTAATTTGCTCATTTCCAATTTATTGGTAGACGTAGCACGTAAATGGTCTTCCTAGATCTGGAACCAATATTTCCCAAAGACCTATAATCTCTCAGAAGTGGCAAAAGATTAAGATTTATTATTTGTTTTTGACTGAAACGCATCTATATGAGATACAGACATTTGACTATATTCTTCAACGAAATCAGCGTTAACGAAATAGTCAGAAGTGTGTCTTTCCTGTATTTGTGAATTCTCCAAAAAGTCACTGGAATGGATATTTTCGTATTTTGTCTACAAAAGTTGACAAACTATTTCACACATTGAATATTTTTGGATGGCCATCCAAAAATATTTGGCTTTTGCAATGTCCGGTAACCTCCATTCAAATGCGATCGGGCGATAATTACGACTTGCTGACAATGCAAGCAGTTTTTTGTCCATTTCAACCCCTAAATATATAGCGATTATCTCCAAAAAGAGTAGGCTTCTATTCTGACCCTCATCTTATCCCCATGCAAAATTTCATAAGGATCGGGCCATAAATGCGATCTGTATATGATATCCTGATATCCTAACTACTTAGTTTTGTTAGCTGTAGAAATATTACCAAATGTTTAATTCAAAATGAAAATATGCCAAAAATATGACAAAATTGAAAAAATATGAGAAAATTTTACAAAATCAGTATTTTCATCTTTAGAGAGATATTTTTATGCGATTTTTTTAGACGTTTTTTCTTTCCTGCCAAGAGGCCATTCTAAATTAATGAGAACTGTCGAAATCAGTTCAGCCGTTCTCGACATATAAGAGATCTTTCAAGCATATCCTCTTTGATAGACATATATATTGCACATATTTAGCTATTTATCCAATTTTTTGGATGTTAACATCAATGTAAAGATCAGAAGTAACATTGTTATGGCTTTGTGATTTCGCCGGGATTTAAAATATTAGCGGTTTAATGAAAATTTTGAATTTTTTCAACACAAAAGATATGGTCTATTTTACCCGCTAAATATTATCCGATGACCACCCAAATTGGTAGGCTTCTTCCCTGCCCTAAACTCTAGCTACATGCGAAATTCCGCGTCGATTGGTCCATAATTGCGACCTGTACAGCTACTGCAAAATCCGACATTTTTTCAGTATTTGGTCCATTTCAACCCCTAAACATTTGGCGATCATCTCCAAAAGAAATAGGGTCCTATTCTGACCTCAACCCCACCTACATTCTAAATTTCGTGAAGATCGGGCCATAATTGCGACCTGTAGAGTGATTACAAATTAACATGGACAGACGGACAGACGGACAGACGGACGGACGGACATACATAGCTAGATCGACTCAGCTCGGCGAGCTAGGAAGATCCATATATACTTTCCTATGTGGGAAACCAATATTTCGAGGTGTTACATAATTTCTGGCCCAATCAAACTTATAATACCCCCAACACATAGTGTTGTAGGGTATAATTAAGCATTTGGTAATATTTCTACAGCTAACAAAACTAAGTAGTTAGGATATCAGGATATCATATGCAGATCGCATTTATGGCCCGATCCTTACGAAATTTTGCATGGAGATAAGATGAGGGTCAGAATAGAAGCCTACTCTTTTTGGAGATGATCGCCATATATTTAGGGGTTGAAATGGACCAAAAAAACTGCAAAATTGTCGCCCGATCCTCACGCACATTTGAATGGGGGTTACCGGACATTACAAAAGCCAAGCAGTTTTGGATGGCCATCCAAAAATATTCAATGTGTGAAATAGTTTGCCAAATTTTGTAGACAAAATATGAAAATGTCGATTCCAGTGACTTTTTGGAGAATTCACAAATACAGGAAAGACGGACTTCTGACTATTTCGTTAACGCTGATTTCGTTGAAGAATATAGTCAAATGTCTGTTTCTCATTTTTTTGGGAAATATCGGTTCCAGATCTAGGAAGACCATTTACGTGCAACATCTACCAATAAATTGGAAGTGAGCAAATTATTTTAAGTTGCTATTATTCGAAAATTAGAGATCGGAACCTGATGGTTTTCTTTTATTATTTGTCACAATATCTTGTGGAATTCTTTCGAGTATCTCGCCTATATCAACTGTATGGTTTATTATAGTGTTGTAGGGTATTCAACGGTCGGCCCCGCTCGACTGTAGCCTTTGCTTACTTGTTTTTTTTTTTTACAGCTGCTCTAATATTTGAATGTAAAACAAGCAAATTTCAATAACCAAATTTGAAACAATTCCGATGAATAATGTAAAATCATCAAAATACCGAATATCGGGAGATACCATTATATGGGGGCTATACGAAGAACCGCACCTACACAGGCAATTTCCTGTCTTAGGCTGTAGTATTCATTACGAATTTCAAATACCAAATTTGAAGCGATTCCGCTAAAATCATTAAAATACCGAATATTGGGAGTTACTGTTATATGGGGGCTATACGAAGACATGGAGCTGCACACACAATTCTCTGTCATAGGCTACAATATCCGTTACGAACTTCAAATACCAAATTCTGGTGAATAATGGCGCTGAAATCATCAAAATACCGAATATCGGGATTTACTGTTATATGGGGGCTATACGAAGATCTGGAGCTGCACCGACAATTTTCTGTCTTAGGCTGTAGTATCCATTAGGGACTTCAAATGCGAAATTTCAAACATTTCCGGTGAATAATGTCTCTAAAATCACCAAAGTACAGAAAATAGGGAGGTACCATTATATGGAGGCTACACCAAAACGTGGACCTACATGGCCCTCTTTCAATACCAAAAGTCCAGCAGACATAATATAAATTTAAGTAAAATTTTATCAACCTACTTTATTTCGTTCGGAAGCTAGAGTGATTTTCAGAAACGGACGGACATCGCTAAATCGACATAGAATTTTACGCTGATCCAGAATATATATACTTTGTGGGGTTGAGAATGTATATTTCGAGGTGTTACGAATCGAAAGATCAACTTAATAAACACTCCATACTATGGTATACAAAAATTAAAGAAAATCCAATTTAAACAAGTGGATAAGCGGTAAGTTCGGACGAGTCGAACTTGGAATACCCTCCACAAATTGGAAAGTATTTGGAATTTAAAAAAAAAATACGTCGAAAAATACTAGTGAAAATATATGCAAAGATGTGGACCTGCAAAGTCAAATTTCTTTTATAGCTTGCAGTACCCCTGAAGGATTTCAAATATGAAATTCCAAACAATTCTATTGAATAATTTCGCTAAATTTATAAAAAATACTGAATATAGGGAGGTACCGTTATATGGGGTCTATACCAAAACATGGACCTATACAGCCCATTGTCAATACCAAAAGTCCTGCAGAGCAAACACACATATGAGTAAAATATTCACAAACGGATGGACATTGCTAAATCGACATAGAAGGAGTGGAATAATATTGTTCTTTGTTCCCCAATAGGTCCATCCACTTAGTCCAATTTTGGCATACTCTTTTCAGTATTTCGCCAGTATGCTTAAATGTTGTCTTCAATTGCATAAACATGTGATGCAAGCCAATCAGTTTCATTTTTCAAAAAAAAAAAAAAAAAAAAAATAATAATAATAATAATAATAAATTATATCATTTCATGATACCGCTCACCACTGATGCGAATAAATCGCACCAAACGGTGACTTTTCTGTATGCATTAGAACAAGCATTGGCCGTTTGTAAGACGATTCATGGTAAAATTTTGGTATATAAAATTTTGGTCTGAGGATGTTTGAAAGTGAAATAAAACGGGAAGCTTGTGTGAGCTACTTAAACCAGTGTTGCCAAAAAGATAATAGCTTAAAGATCAACCAATATTTATCCGCAAAATGTTTACGTTTTTTCAAAGAAGTGTCAGTAGAAATGGCAACAAAAAAAAACGCCAAGACGAAATTTTAATACCCTCCTTCATTTGAATATTAACACATTTAAAAATATGTCCCTAAATATTGAGATCTTGCATTGGAATATAAAGTATACATTTCTAACCTCAGCTTATAACTCACCTGTCTGTCTGTATATAGTAAGATCTAAATCTCATTTTAAAACTAAGCTAAAAATTTATTTATAATCACATTAGGCCTGCAAGTTTTATGGAGCAAAAAACTAGGTTTATTTACTTCCGATCGGGGTTTTTGAATAGACTTCAAGTAACGGTACCGTCCGATTATGTAATTAGTTAGCAACGGATAACAACAACGACTACAACAGAATTTAAGGAAATTCGTCGGAAAGGTCGAAACGAAAGTAGGCCGCTAAGAATTACCATACTATGTTGTTCGAAAATTGTCGACTTTATCGGTAACTGAAAAAAATAGATAGTTCCTTCCCATAGAGTAAATCAATTCAATGCAAGAAAATGTCAAAATCAATCCAACGGTTCTGCTTGATTTCTGGTATTTTAACCCAATTTTTAAAGGAATTGATTCAGGGTTCAGGGTATAAAAATATATATTGGTTCAGGGTATACAAATATATATAAAATAACTAAATAAATAAATAAATGAAATTTTGGTATTTAAATGTAATTATTTGATGTTTATGGCAATCAACAAACTTATTTTAAGGAATCGTAACAGGTACATTCGAACATATTTGTTTCTCCTCATAATGAATTATATCAAAAATATCGGGTTGAATTCCTTTTTTACCTGTTTAATTTTTATTCATGTATCAGAGAGATTCGGAATTCACCCATACATCCATATTCGTGGTTTATTAGAAAGCAAGAAAATGTCATTAACAAAATAAATGAAATGAAAAATTCCATCATAAATAATATCAAGAACATCTACGACTTGTCTAGTCTTTGAAGTTCGTTGAGGTGGAAACGGAAACAAATTATATGAAATATAATATATACCCTGTGCAGGGATGGCTAATGTTTTCCTTGTAAATTACGCATTATTTAAAAAGGCACTTTGAGCTGAATTTATAGGATCGAAGGGATCTACAGAATGAAATAAATATATAGGAAAATATATAAATGTATTAAACTAAAAACCAGTAAGGAAGAGTCAAAAGCCGTCTATATGATACCTTACACCATTATGCATATTAGTAGAGCTCCCGTAACAACAAAATTTATATGAAGTATATCATACCACCTATCAACAGTTATAATATGGTTTCAGAGGGAACTAAAATATAATAGTCATATCCATTTCTGAATCGATTTTTACAAAATTTGACATTTTTGTATTTTATGCCAAATAACATTTCTATAGAAGGCATGATATCACTTCGTGAAGGATTACATCTAAAAAATATATATATCGGAGCCGAGTTAAACCAAATGGAAGCATACGTTCCGAAACTCATTCCATTTGGAATGATATTAGCCATTATTTGCACAATAAACCTGAAAACGGATTAAGGATATATATAGGAGCTTTTGGATATAGCTCCTATATATATCCTTAATCCGTCTGAGTCGAGTCGATATCGGTAAAATTTGGCAAAGGCATTTCCGAGCTCTATATGATATCTGGTAGCAAGTAACATTGTTGTTGAATGCATATTACGAATGTGAAGGACTTTAAAACCGAATCGGATGAAACATATATATGACAGCTATTGCTATATCGGAACCGATATTATCGAAATTTGATGTACTTGCTTCTAGACTAAATTCTGTCGGACGTTCCAAAATTCAGGTCATTTGGACTGATATTGGCCATGTGGTGCACAATAAACCCGAAATCGGTTGAAGATACATATGGAAGCTATATCCAAATCTGAACCGATCTTAATACAATTTGGCAGAGATATATCTGGACTGTATCTGTTATCTGGTACCAAATATCATTGTTGTCAAATGCATATTACGAATGTGACAGACTTAAACACCAAATCGGAGGAGCTAGAGGTATATCTGAGTGAAATTGGCCATTTGGTGCCCAATTAACCCGAAATCGGTTGAAAATATATGTGGGAGCTATATCTAAATTTGAGCCTATTCACACTAATTCGTCCAATAGGGTTCGTCCTTGGGCCAAACAAATATTATTTGAAAATTTTATTTCAATCGGATAAAAATACGACCTGTATTTTGTTCAGAAGAAAACATGGACAGACGGACTGACAAACGGACTGGCATGCATAAATCGACTCAGAATGTGATTCTACGAAGATTCTCAAAAGTATGGGTCTATCTCGCTTCCTTCTCAATGTTCAAAAAAATGCATAAAAATCAATGTAATGTAAAAATTCTTTGATTATGCAATATCCATTATTCAGTAGATACTATTTAATAATTATTTCTTTTTTTTGTAAAAATTATACATTAATTCCTGGCACATTTAATGTGAAATCGATTCAAATCCTTCTATTTCATCGCATCCATCGTACAAAGATGTTATAACATGGAATTCAGTATTTAGTCGATCATCAATAATCCTTGACTGCAATAATGTTTAACATAGCCTACATCATATTTCCTGGAAAATAGCAGAACCACTTAAAATAATTGCACAAAATATATTTTTCCCAAAAACCCCTTACCAAATTTTAATAAAGAAAAATAACTGAAATAATACTTAATTTAATTATGCGTAAACAACAAATATATTGGACATTGACTCCCACAAACTACAAATCTGGCTACCGACCCCTGATAATAATTGAAACACTTCTAGAGCAAAAAAAAAAAAAATAGCAGCAACAACAATGCCATTTTATTTCTAAACACAATATATTTAAAACAAAAGCTTAAATACTAATGAAATTTTTATTACATTTCAATTTGGTAAAAAGCAAAAATCTCCAAACAACCCAACAAAAAATGGAAACAAAACCTAAAACGCTACAATCAACTCAAAAGGACAAGCTGCCGGAAAACAAAAGGTACTTCGAATTGTAACGAAACGTAATGGAAATTAAAATAAATAGTTTATACAAAAAAACAACAAAAAGAAAAGAAAAAAAAAAAAAAAAAACAGTATCGACCTTAAGAGACAATGGTTTCCCTGTACGAATGGATGGGTGGCAGGCCGTAGCAATGGTAACAGGCTGAGTATTTAGAAAACAATTACTTTCAGCAACCCCTTCGTGGCATGGTAAAACAAAAACCTTGCGGATGAGCCATGCCAACGAAGATATACGATTGGGCGGGGAAGACAGTTGTGAGGTTAAATCTTAAGAAAATTAGTATTTTCTTACCTCGTTGTTTGTTGGACGTTTCGGAGGTAAACAGACTTAAAGGGTTATTGTGTTAGGAATATACATTTTCAACAGACAGAAAATGATTCACTTATTTTGACGCTTTACGTAATAGTTTAATTTAGTGTAAATTACACAGAGCGACAAAATTCAATTTTTCAATAATTACTAGAAAAATCCAGTAGATTATAAAACTAGAGCTAAAAATAGAAGACAGGTGTTTCGGCGTTTTGAAAGTTTATATCGCAAAGTAACCTAATACAGGGAGAAAGTTTCTCCTCTAAATATTATTATTATTTTTTTTTTAATATTCGGATTAAATTTTCTTCGAATCCGCTGATTTTAGGTATAGTACCTTCAACAACACTTAAAACCGATAACGAAAGACGAAAAGTCAGACGGGCCCGACTTTAGGATACCTTACTCCACCTTGCATATTCAGTGGAGCTACCCGTAACAAATAAAGGTTTTTACGGGGAATTTATGAGATTTATATCACTATCAAATTGTGATCGTTTAGGAATGCGTACTATGGCTTTAAAGCAGTTTTAACTTATAGCCTATAGGAACTATTATATGGGAGGTATATCCTGCCTGAATCGACGAATCTGAACCGATTCGCATTAGCAGAGTTATTGATGTGATATAACTGATAGCTGCCACTAACTACCGCTTCTGTGAAGTGCATTTTTCGCGTGTGAGGGACTTAAATACAAATTCTAAAAAAAACATATATGTTGGACATATAGCTATATATAAACCGAATTTCACCAAATTTGATACAATTTCTGCCAGTCTGAATTCATTTGTATGTGCCAAAATCCATTCAATTTTGGCTTATATTAACCATTTTGTGCACTATAAACTTGAAAACGAGTAAAGATACACAGGGTGAGATAAAAAAAACTGCAACCAACTAAAGACTGCTGTCATTTCTAAGCTACTCGTCCGACAGCTGTTAAAATTATTAAAGTGACAGCTCATTATATTGTTTACAAGCATACCGAAGCATTTTGGTGAGCATTTTCCAGAAAAAAAGTTATTCGTGATGGAACTCAAGCGTGATGCTGTGATTTCTTTATATTTTGCAGGAAACACACAAGTGGCTATCGTTAGAGCACTGCAGCATTTAAATGTTAATAAATCTTTTGTGTCTCGTACCATCGCTCGTTAGCGTAGCCCGACGTCAAGGAAATGGACGGAAGAAAACAGCAATATCAGCACTAGTGGTTCGAAAAGTAAAGAAGCGACCTGATCGAAATCCGCGTCGCAGTGGCCGAGAAATTGCTCTTGAGCTGGTCATATCGCAATATTCCTTTCGGCAAATATTAAAAAATGAGCTCGGGATAAAGCCAAAAAGTGCAAGAACTTACACCGCAACAGAAAAAAAATAGACTCAAAGGAGCTAAAGAGCCGAAAGTGGTGATCCCAAAGAGGTCTCTGAAAATGTGCACCTTCGGTTGGCCACCAGAACTCAAGCGCCGGTCATGGTGATGGTGTGGGCCGCTATAACAGCCGATGGTCGTTCTCCGCTCGTATTAATTGACCGTGGCATCAGAATAAATACTGAATATTATCGCGACAATATTCTGGAAGGTGTATTAAAGGCTTGGGCACGCAAACATTTTGGCACCAGCCCACTCAGCACGCGCCACCCATGAATGATTACAAAATGAGGTTTCTCACTTCATTTCCAGCGCACAATGGATTTATTTTGGAATGCAATGTTAGTAAAAAAATACCAAAGTGTCGATCACCTCAAGCAAGCGCTTCGCCGGAATATGGAAATACCGTAGAGCAACATTCGGGCAGCGTGTGGCGGTTTCATTGGCCGTTTGAAGGCCATAATTCGTGCCAAAGGTGACCAATTCGAACATATCTAAACTTATTTTAAAATTTGATGCTATTTCCGACATTTTTTGTTTTCATTCAATGAAATTAAAAACATTAAATGTTATGGCGTTTGACTTTGATGAAGTCTTTTAGCTCACCCTGTGTATGGGAGCTATATCTAACTTTTGATATATCGCTCTAGGGCCAAGTAACTGATTTGTACAAAATTTCATCTCCATCCGACAGCAAATGAAGCCATTGTTTACAAAAATAGATGGCAGACGGACGGATCGACTCAGAATGTGATTTTATGCAGATCATCAAAGGAACTTTAGGTCTATCTCCCATTCTTCTCCATGTTACGAACAAATGCTCAACAATGTTTTTTTGCCATCTTTTGAAAATTATGTCTAAAACCTCCTTCAAACGGGGTCGTAGCAAGTCGGGATATTCTACAGTATTATTTTTCAGAAATATTGCTATGGTTATAAACCCTACCTCAACGCCAGGAATTTATAAAGTTTAAAAACACATTTTGGGCTTAAGCCGTGTTTTATATGAATTTATGAAAACATATCCTGCAAGGCATCATTTTTGAAGGAAAACAAATATGTTCTTCGTCAAATCTCACTATAATTCGCAGAGGAGACAAGTAAAAAAGCAGCTAAGTTCGGCAGGGCAGAACTTTTTATACCCTCCACCACTTGAAAAATTTCAAAAAAAATTCCATCGAAAAATACAGCTCAAATGAAAACCGTTACATGGTGGCTATACGATGACGTGGTCCTGCATGAGTAACAATTCCGGTGTATAACATTGCAAAAATCATCAAAATACCGAATATCGGGGGGTACCTTTATATGGGGGCTATGCGATATCTTGGATCGATATAGACCATCTTCGAACTTGACCTGCCTGAAGACAAAGTACAGATTTGTGCAAAATTTTAGCTTCCTAGCGGATGGGCGAACAAGGAACAAGGTCTTAGTATTTTACGCTGATCAAGAATATATATATATACTTTGTTGGGTCTAAAATTGTTATTTCGATGAGTTACAAACGGAATGACGAACTTAATATACCCTCCATACTATGTATGGTAGAGGGTATAAAAACCTCTGTTTCCATTGTATACAGCAATGATAAAAACCGGAAACAAAGTGATCTATGAATAATCAACGTTTAATGCATAAGGTGTATTTACATCCAGAATTCCTTCAACTCAGGATATTTCGACTTAAATAGTTCAAAACACGAGATTACTACGTGCCAGAATAATCTTATGATAAATTTCAATTCAATACCCCAACTCAGCTGACCATTTAGTTAACCCTAAGAGAACAAAACAATACCATCCGGTGTGTTTTTTGTTTTAATGTTTTTAAATGAAAATATGTTGGTGCTTTTCTACTTCTTATGCTACGTTCTCAAGGATACCGGGTCTTTAAATACCCAACTTATAGGAAAAATCCAATACCCTTGCCATTCTATCATACTCTAGCCATTCTCTGGCGCTTTTGCGTTTGGCATGAAAGCTTTAAACATAAAACGGTATTTTATGGTTATTTGTCCGTCTGTCGGACGGTCTGTTTGTTGTTTTGGTTGTACAGGAAAATGACGGCCACAAAAGCAATGTGGAGCCGACAAAGACGACAACGAAGAAGCATAGCTTATTGTTCTATCTCGGAAAGTGCTTGGATGAAATCTACAGTTCCGATAACTTAGTCGAAGGTGGATGATGGTAACGGTGGGTTTGTGTGCTTGTCTTCTAGTGAATGTATTTCACTCCTGGTATTGCGTTTCCTTAAATGAAGTAATTAATTTAGTAAAGCACACACCTAAATAAATACAAGACGTTTGTTTTCATTTACCTGCAGTTATAAATGCACTCCTCTACTATCAATACACGCATCTTTACTTACACAAAAGGCACCCCTCCTCCCCGCTACAGGTACGACTACTATTTCCTTTAGAGCCTCGGATACTTAGATCCTGGCAATATCTTTGTTGTATTTCATTTGTGTGTTTGTATAGTAGGACATTATTGTTGCTTACAGTTTGGTTAGATAGGTGGCAGTTGGGCTTTGTACAAACACACACACATACACAAACTCATACCCAATCAACTGAGGATAGTTGTGCAAGATGTACTTATATGTTCGTTTGTTTTTGTGTGTATGCATCTAGCAAGCATTCATTCATTCTATCGTTCATTTAATAAACTTAAACACACACACAAACACGCAGACATAATGTTACGTTACAGAGATACGATGATACATACTGACGTATATAAACATCAATAGGTTTAGTGTATATTGGTATCTACCATAGGTTTCTACGAGGGATGCTGGATAACAAGAAAAGATGTAAAGGGAGGACTAAGTTTGGAAATCAAATTTAATTGATTAATATTTTTCGTCACATGCTCAATTTTCGTCCAAATTAGATGAATTCCGGTACATCCCACCAAATTTAGTCAAGAAGCAAGTACTTTAAATTTGGTGAAAATCAGGTAAGCTTTAACTATAGCTCCCATGTATCCCATGTTTCACCCGATTTGTTCACTTCCTTCACATTCGTAATATGAAACTCCACAACAAAGAAATTTTTACCAAATATGAGGTACAGCTTGGAAATACCTCTCTCAAATTTTATCAAGATTCGATTTCGATTTGGTTATGGCTCCCATATAACTCTATATATACATATATACATACATATGTTTAATACGATTTGGTGTTTATGTCCCTCACGATTCGTAATGTGCACTCTAATAACTAATAACTATATATAGGGTAAGGTGAAAAAACTGCAACCAACTTCAAACTGCTGTCATTTCCAACACCTCGTCCGACAGATGTTGAAATTATTCCAGTGACTGCTCATTATCTTGTTTATAAGCGTACAAAAGAATTTTGATGTGAATTTTCCAGAAAAAAAGGTTATTCGTGAAGGAATTCAAGCGTGATATCTTTATATTTGGCTGGAAAACCACAAATGGATATCGTTAGAGCAATCCAGCATTTAAATGCGATTATGAAAAAATTTTCCAGAAAAGAAGTTATTCGTGATAGAATTCAAGCGTGATAGTGTGATTTCTTTATATTTGCCTGAAAAACTACAAGTATCTATAGTTAGAGCACTCCAGCATGTGAATAAATCTTTGGTGTCCCGTACCATTGCTCGTTACCGTGATACTGGTAGCGTTGCTCGACGACAAGGAAGTGAAGGAAAGAAAGCAGCAATATCAACAGAAATGGTTCGAAAAGTAAAGAAGCGACTTGGTCGAAACCCGCGTCACAATGGCCGAAAAATTGTTCGTGAGCTGAACATATCTCAATATTCCATTCGGCAAATATTGAAAAATGAACTTGGAGTAAAGCCATTGAAATTCCAAAAAGTGCAAGAACTGACACCGCAACAGAAAGAAAATAGACTCAAAAGAGCTATAGAGTTGCGTCGCTTGGCCGAAAGTGGTGAACTGCCGAATTTGGTTTTCTCCGATGAGAAAATATTCGTTGTCCATCAGTTTGAAAAAAAGCAAAATGATCGTGTTTACTTGCCAAAGAGGTCAGCTGAAAATGTGCACCTTCGGTTGGCCACCAGAACTCAAGCGCCGGCCATGCTGATGGTGAGGGCCACCATAACAGCCGATGGTCGCTCTCCGCTCGTATTTATCGATCGTGGCATCAGAATGAATGCCGAATATTATCGCTAAAATATTCTCTAGGGTGTATTAAAGCCTTGGGCACGCAAACATTTTGGCCGCAGACCTTGGACATTCCAACAGGACTCAGCGCCATCGCACTCAGCATGCGCCACTCAAGAATGGTTACAAAATGAGGTTCCTCGCTTCATTTCCAGCGCTCAATGGCCATCAAAATCTCCGGATACCAATACGTTGGACTATTGTGTCTAGAATATTTTGGAAAGCAAGGTTGGCACTAAAAAATGCGAAATGATCACCTCAAGCAAGCGCTTAGTCGGGAATGGGCCAAAATACCGAAGAGCAACACTCGGACGGTGTGTGACGGTTTCATTGGCCGTTTGAAGGCCACAATTCGTGCCAAAGGTGACCGATTAAAACAAATCTAAACTTATTTTAAAATTTGATGCTATTTCCGAATTTTCAATTCAATTTTAAAACAAGTAAGAAAAGGCTACAGTCGAGCTTGGCCGACCGTTGAATACCCTACAACACTATAATAAACGATACAGTTATACAGAGATACTAGAAAGAATTCCACAAGATATTGTAAAAAATAATAAAAAAAAGCCATCAGGTTTCGTTCTCTAATTTTCGAATAATAGCAACTTTAACTAATTTGCTCATTTCCAATTTATTGATAGATGTTGCACGTAAATGGTCTTCCAAGATCTGGAACCAATTTTTCCCAAAGACCTACAATCTCTCAGAAGTGGCAAAAGATATATATATGAGATATAGACATTTGACTATATTCTTCAACGAAATCAGCGTTAACGAAATTGTCAGAAGTGCGTCTTTCCTGTATGTGTGAATTCTCCAAAAAGTCACTGGAATGGACATTTTCATATTTTGTCTACAAAAGTTGGCAAACTATTCACACATTGAATATTTTTGGATGGCCATCCAAAACTGCTTGGCTTTTGCAATGGTAACCCCCATTCATATGTGCGTGAGGATCGGGCGATTATTACGACCTGCTGACAATTTTGCACTTTTTGGTCCATTTCAACCCCTAAATATATGGCGATCATCTCCAAAAAGAGTAGGCTTCTATTCTGACCCTCATCTAAGCCCCATGCAAAATTTCGTATGGATCGGGCCATAAATGCGATCTGTATATGATATCCTGATATCCTAACTACTTAGTTTTGTTAGCTGTTTCTACAAATGTTTGATTCAAAATGAAAATATGCCAAAAATATGACAAAATTGAGAAAATATGAGAAAATGTTAGAAAATCAATATTTTCATCTTTAGAAAGATATTTTTATGAGTTTTTTTAGACGCTTTTTCTTTCCTGCCAAGAGGCCATTCTGAATTAATGAGAATTGTCGAAATCAGTTCAGCCGTTCTCGACATATTAGAGATCTTTCAAGTATATCTTCTTTGATAAACATATATATCACACATATTTTGCTATACATCCGTTTTGTTGGATGTTAACATCAATGTAATAATCAGAAGTAACCTTGTCATGGCTTTGTGATTTCGCCGGGATTTAAAATATTCGCGGTTTAATGAAAAATTTTGAATTCTTTCAACAAAAAAGATATGGTCTATTTTACCCGCTAAATATTATCCGATGACCACCCAAATTGGTAGGCTTCTTCCCATCCCTAAACTCTAGCTACATGCGAAATTCCGCGTCGATTGGTTTTTAATTGCGACCTGTATAGCTACTGCAAAATCCGACATTTTTTCAGTATTTGGTCCATTTCAACCACTAAACATTTGGCGATCATCTCCAAAAGAAATAGGCTTCGTAAGGATCGGGCCATAATTGCGACCTGTAGCGTGATTACAAATTAACATGGACAGACGGACGGACGGACATACATAGCTAGATCGACTCAGCTCGGCGAGCTAGGAAGATCCATATATACTTTCCTATATGGGAAACCAATATTTCGAGGTGTTACATAAATTCTGGCCCAATCAAACTTATAATACCCCCAAGACATAGTGTTGTAGGGTATTAAAATGTAAATATTATGGCGTTTGACTTTGTTGCAGTTTTTTATCTCACCCGGTATATATATACCTTATGGGGCTTACATAATTACATATTTAATATACCCTCCTGTATATGGTGGAGGGTATAATAAAAAATTAAGTTAACTTTCAATTGCTCAACTTTAAATAGTGAAGCGATATACGCTTGTATTCCTGTTTCGATGTTATTCATTTGCGTCCGATTTTTTTATTGGATAAAAGTTGAAAATCGCTTAATATTCACAACTCCTTCATTGATATATTTGATTAGATATAGATTCGAATATGTGCGAAAGAATGTTTAATGTGATGCCTTTATTATACCCTCAGCCATATGGCTACAGAGATATATATCATTTGATACGGTCAAAATGTGCCTAGTCGAAATAACGGTTTTAGACCCTAGGTCTCGTTGAACCAAATCCGTTTGAGAACATTTGGAGTCGATCTACCGATGTCCGTCCGACTGTCTGTCTGGCTGGTGCGCACGATAACTCTCGAAGGCAGTTTTCGATTTGATCCAAACTTGGTGTATCGTAATATTTTTGTCAAACTTAGATCGAGTTCGGAGATGGGCAATATCGGTCCACTCCTTCTGGTACCTCCCACACAATATGTCAAAATTTTCAAAGAAAATAATTTATTGCACAGAAAGAGAAACGATAATCCGATTTTTCTGGAACTTTGCGAATCTTAATATTTTCATTAGTGCTAGGTCAGGTGCGAAAATGGACAATATCGGTCCACTCCATCAGGGACCTCCCCCACAAAGGGTCAAAATTTTGGATAATTAAAACTCTTATAAAATGTGATGTAAGAGTCCGATAGTCTTCAAATTTCACACATCCCAATAATTTTATTAGTCCAAGGTCTGGTGAGACTAATTTTATTAGTCCAAGGCCAAATTAACATACGATTCCATTTAGACTTGACACATCTCAACATTTCTATCAACACAGGATCTGTTATAAAGGTGGTATAGATCGAACCATTTCTTCTCCCCCATACATAGGGTTCAAAATTTTGAAAAACGAACGCCCAAATAAAGCGGAATAAACATTCAACTCTCCCCAAATTTCACACATACAAATATTTTTGCTAACACAAGATCGGTTGTGAAGTTAATTTATATCTGCCAACCCCTTCTGGGGACACAATTTTCAATAATTTTATCTGTCATAACTTTCGAAACAATTTAGCAATTCTTTACTACTTGCTATGCTCAAATATTTCTCTAAATAAGAAGCCTGATATGAATATGAAGTTTATCGGAATTTATGATTTCGCATAAAATTGGACATAAATATCCTTTCTTTTATTGTTGTCAAATATTTCGCTCAATATTTTTTATTTGTATCAGATGAAGTATAAAAGTGGAATATTTCGGTAGACTCTATCTTGTACATCTCGCACATTTTAACATTTTCTAAAAATTATTACATATCTCATATATAGTGAAGTTAGTTAGTCGATATAATCCATACTAGGAACGTCGGCATATTTATATCATATTTTGGGGTCCGATACGAAATAGACAATATTGGCCCATTCCTTCGGAACCTGCTCCATAGAGGGTAAAACGTTTGAATAATTGTAACACTGGTCAAATTATATTTAAATAATCGAACACAGGCTGAGGGTATATATCTGTCGGCAATACCGACCGATACTTTTTAACTTGTTTTAAAAGACATTTTAAAAATCCATTCCTAATTTTTATACTCTCCATTATACACAGTATGGAGGGTATATTAATATATAATTTTTTGTATATAATTTAAGACCTAACAAAGTATATATGATCTTGATCAGCGTAAAATTTTAAGTCGATTTGATCTGAAAGAGAATTGTCTATATAGGTCCTAGTCTTCGTATGTCCCCCATATAACGGTACCTGCCGATATTCCTTATTTTGAGGATTGTAGCCATATTTATACCCTACAACACTATTTTTTTTTTTCTAATTTTGTAGTCGCTCTATAGGCCACAATTGAAAACTAATCGACACGGAATTTCGCATCTGAAGAGAGTGCAAGAGAATTGTCTATAAAGGTCCACGATATCGTACAGCCTCCTTATAACGGTACCCCCGATATTCGGTATTTTGATGTTTTTAGCTACATTTTTGACTTTGGAATTTGGAATTGTTTTAAATTTCATATTTAAAATTTGCAGTTCGTAAGGAGTACTACAACCTTCTGCCAGAAAATTGCATATGCAGGTTCACGCCTTGGTATAGCCCACATATAACGGTACCTCCCTTTATCCGGTATTTTGATGATGTTAGCAATGTTATTCACTTTAATTGTTTCAAATTTGAAGATATTAGCGACATTATTCAAAGGAAGTGTTTCAAATTTCGTATTTGAAGTTCGGAATCGATACTTCAGCCTATGGCAAAAATTACTTATGCAGGTACACGTCTTCGTACATCCCCCGGTTTAACGGTTTTTCGTTAAGTGGTATTTTTCTACAGATTCTTTTGAAATTATTAAAGATCCTTCAAAATGGTGGATGGTATTAAAAGCTCGGCCCGGCCGAACTTTGCTGCTTGTTTACTTGTTTAAACCTACCCTCGTATACATTGAAATATATTTCGCTGTAAACATTAATATATTAAGACAATACATTTTAGTTGAGTATTATACAGCTTTAGGTGTCTTAGAATTTTCCTGTTTCCGTTGCAGCCGGCAAACACGTTCGGTACTATTTCACTTGTAGCTGTGTGTGTGTTTGTAGATATGTACGTTTAATTTGCTTGCACAATACACTTACCCAAGCACACTGTCATATACAAACACAATAAAAGTGATTAAAATACCAGTGTATGGAACGAAATAAGATAGTAGTGGAGTATTACTATTAAACCGTATAGAAAACACACACAGGTAGACTTACAACTACTACTTACCTTGAACGTTTATGAAGAAATATAACATCCCATGCACACACACACACAAATTCACAACACCATATGTTTATATTAAAATTTTCTTTGAATTTGTATTACGTTTTCCATGTATATTGCATTGTTTGTTTTCCTATCTTTGTGTGTGTTTGTAAATTTCTAGAATATCATCGGAATATTCATTTTTTTGTTTTCTTAAGCATCATGATGTGTTTTTCCTCTGCACATATTTGAGTTTAATTTTGGACCATAAATTCTAATACGTTTTCAATAAAACAATCACTTTGGGGTTTTTGTCTCTTTCGCCCATTTTGTTGTGGCATTGAGAGAATGTTGTTTAATAAATTTGGATATATTTTAGATATAATTCAGCACTATTAATTATTTATTAATTTACATTGAAAATTCCCCTGAAAAATTGAATTTAAATGAATGGCGGTAAAAAATATTATACAATTTCCAAAGTCTAAAATGCTCTTCCTTTCCTTCAATTGTAAAATAATTTACCATTGTAATGAAATATTGATTCGACGTACGTTGTTTGCTTAAGTCAATGCCTAATTAAAATTCCAAAATAAATAAATACTCTGATACCTTGGTTGTAAAACAAACTCCAGCATTAAGTCCCTGGGCAACCATGGATAAGACTTTAAAATCAATTAAAAATACATAGCTCATTAAATCCCCTTCGAAAACATTTCTTTATTGGTTGCCATTCATTTAAATTGCCTTTTTATTACGTTTTCGGGATGTACATCCATCCATACACAGCAAGACTGAATTGAATTCAAGTTAGCGAATGTTGTTTGTGTGGTATAGCATACTTTGAGGCTTAGAATCTTTAAACCCCATTATTATTATACGGTTTTAATTGCAAAACAATTACAGCAAACGAGTTTTAATATGGCTGACTGGCTGGCTGGTTGAATAGACGACTGGCTTGGTGACTGATGGCTGCTACTCCAACTTTGAAGGAAATAAAAATCGCTAGAGCCGCGAGGATTTCAGCAGCGCCAAAATAACCAAACTTACCTGTAAAGAAAGAACACAAGAGAAAGAGAAGAAAATTAAAATAATATAAAGCACAAGCCAACATTACTAATTGTGGAAATTTGCAAATAACAGAAAAAACATTGAAAATTTTGAACGAGCGCCATAAAGGAATCCTGCACGGTAAATGCCCAGAACAGGCAAATAAATTAAAAAGCCATAAAACACCAAAAACTGACAGTAGAATTTTTAATGATGACGTTGAAAATACATCGTAAACGCGAAAGAGATAAATAGAGCGTAGAATGTTATGGGCCATAAGAAATGCCCGAGTTTACCCCCATTAGGAAATTTAACAACCAATCAGCTGCCACCTTGATGGCGTAACGATGGAAACGAAACGATGACAACCAAAATTCCATTTCCAACCTACAATTACAACTAATTACAATTTTATGAAATGTAGAAATGTAGATATTTTTTGGGGTTGGCAGCGAGGTGAATTATTTGCGCATTTCTTAAATTATCGCTGTGAGAAAATGGGAAATGTAATATGGCTTTGCTATGCTACATGCCAAGAGAATTTCTTATTTCCGTTTGGTGGCTTAGACCAACGATTGAAGGATTTCTCCTAATGATTACATTGTGGAATAATTCGAGGGTTTGAGTCACAGTAATTATCTTAGATAGTCAACTCTGAGTTAAAAAATCCAATAATGGAAATATAAAAAATGTTTTCTTACCGTTAGAGCTACGTATCTAAATTTCAAACCCCGCAAACTTCTTATTAATAGAATTCAAATTTTCCTAAAATGTCCAAAAATCATAATATGAATCATTCAAATTAATTTACTCGCTCTACTTACTTTTCACCAAAGCTGAAAAAGCCAAATAACCATTCCCATCGTCGGGTTGCAATCATAATATTGATAGCGATCAGCAAATGTTGCAAAGATGTCAGTTTTGTTTAGGAAAACATTACTCATTGTAATATATAGTTAAGCCAATGGAGGAGTACTCCAAACCTAAACAATCAAAATTAATTTACTTAGAAAGTATCACTCAGATTCACTAAAATGTGTCTCATCGAAATAACGGGTTAGACTCTTAGTCTCTTTGGAAAAATCCTGTTTAGCATATGTGGAGTCGATCTAGCGATGTCCGCCCGTCTGTCTGGTGCAAATCCTGGTATTTGCATCATTGCTAGGCCAGGTGCGAAAATGGACAACATCGGCCCATTCCATCAAGTACCTCCCCCACAAAGCGTCAAAATTTAGAATTATTATAATATCGGCCCACAGAGCTAAAGAGTTGCGTCGCTTGGTGAACTGCCGAATTTGGTTTTCTCCGATGAGAACACATTCGTTGTCCAGCAGTTTGTAAAAAAACAAAATGATCGTGTTTACTTGCCAAAGAGGTCAGCTGAAAATGTGCACCTTCGGTTGGCCACCAGAACTCAAGCGCCGGCCATGGTGATGGCGTGGGCCGCCATAACAGCCGATGGTCGCTCTCCGCTCGTATTTATCGACCGTGGCGTAAGAATAAATGCCGAATATTATCGCGGAAATATTCTGGATGGTGTATTAACGCCTGGGGCACGCAAACATGTTGGCCGCAGACCTTGGACATTCCAACAGGACTAAGCACCCTCGCACTCAGCCCGCGCCACACAAGAATGGTTACAAAATGATGGTTTCTCGCTTCATTACCAGCGCACAATAAGCACCAAAATCCCCGGAACCAATCCGTTGGACTATTGTGTCTGGAGTATTTTGGAAAGCAAGGATGGCACTAAAAAATAGTTCTATCCCTCTTCACTACTCAACACGAACTATCGGTAGCAATAAAATTTTAACATTCCAAAATAGAAAGGAAAATGGTTGGCAAACTATTGGTAGACAGCTAATTAAAAAAAAAAAAAAAAAAAAAAAAAAAAAAAAAACGTCAAAGAGTTGTACCTGAAATAGATTTAAAAATTTTCAAGTGAGGCATTACCAAAGTGACCGAAGTCCATCTAGTTGAAAAAAAAAAAAAATACCAAAGTGTCGATCGCCTCAAGCAAGCGCTTCGCCGAGAATGGGCCAAAATACCACAAGGCAACATTCGGGCAGCGTGTGACGGTTTCATTGGCCGTTTGAAGGCCATAACTCGGACCAAAGGTGACCAATTCGAACAAATATAAACTTATTCTAAAATTTGATGCTATTTAAGACATATTTTGTTTCCATTCAATGAAATTTAAAAAGAAATGTAAGAATTATGGCGTTTGACTTTGTTGCAGTTTTTTTTATCTCACCTTGTATATGGTAGCTACATCAGAAATGGACAAACAGAGCAATAGAAGAATTCGAATAAGTCAAATTTCAAATGTGGTTCACAAATTACAATTGAATTTCAATTTTAATTGAATATTGACATTTTGCACAATAGTTTTTATTTTGCCTAGATTTTTTTTTGTCCCTCGATTAAGTGTGGCAATTTTTTTTAATTTTGGGACATATCCCGATACCTCACGAATTCAGTATTTTCAAGGAACGAAAACGGTATTTACAAAAATATTTAGTTCTTATATATATATATCTGTCCGATAACAAGTTAATTGTGCACCAAATGGATAATATAAGCCCCAGTTGAAAAGGCGCAAATGCCTCGACAATTTTAGTAGAAATCGATTCAGAGAAGGATATTCCTCCCATATATTAGTTCCTTTGGACTTTTAATTATTACTATAATCATAATTGGTATGATTTAATTCTCACAAATTCCCCATTAAAATTATATTAGTTATGTGAAGCTCTACTAAATATGCAAAGTTGTGTAGGGTATCATAAAGTCGGCCCCGCCCGAATTTAAGACTTTCTTTACTGATTTAAACTTGTTCCGTGCCTCGCATTTACAAAGAAACCATTTACAATTACGATTCTACTGGGTGACGACCATTTGTATGTGTAATATTAATCTCGGCTTAACTCGACATAATATCACAGTTGTTATTACCACCATTTGGTAATTGGTGTAACATTACGGCTTATAACTCATTCCATGGGCTTTTATCACTGCACTCCCCACACCGTACACCCGCACTCATACTTGCAGGAATTACAACTATTGCTCATTTATTGTTGAGAGTCTTGCAGTGCAACTACTTAACGAACTACTTACAACGTATCATCGTTTGTTGTAATCTTTAGTAATAAAGCACGCCCGAAGAGGGCGGGCAATGACTTTGTGGTACTGCTACTCTTAGTTGCTATAACAACCCGGGAGATATTCGAAAAGGATTTGTGTTCTACGGATCATATTTGAAGGTATGTATGTGCAAATTTATGTGTGTGTGTGTTGTGTGTATTTGATATATGTATGTGTGTGGATGTTGGTGTTTCTATTTTTGAAAAATAATTGATCATCTTTGCAACGGCTTAACTGTTTGTGGGGGAAGAGGGGCGGCTGCGGGATGAGGCCACTAAATTCTGTTTAAAAACTCTTCAATACTTGTTTGGCGCTATTTCCGTTTTATTTCGTCGTCGTTGTTGTTATTGCTGTTGCCTTTGTTGAAATAATCTCTTATAAGTCAGCTATTATTCCAACCAAAACATTCGAATTTTTAATACCCCTCGTTTGTCTATTCGATTCGTGTCGTTGCAGCGCCGTCGTTGTTCTTCTTGTTGTTGATGCTTAAAATCGAAAAACTTTACGCTTTTGTATTGAAATGTTTTTGGGGTTTTCCCATTCAACATTATTGTGAAAAAGTTGATTGTTTGTTGTTGTTGTTATTGTGCTGTTGTTGTTGACTTTTAAGCAGCTTATCTCTTAGAGAGTACCAAATTCATTCGCAGAATCAATTCTCCTTAGAGCAAAAGTTTCTTGAACAGATGATTTACTAAATAATTGGGCAAATATAATTGCGGCCGAAATATGGAGTCGGTATTTTCGGTAATTAGTGAATTTAGAGCGGATTTTAAAGGTTTTTTTTCTTGTACACCGAGGGGTTTTAAAACTTGTAATAAGTTGAAAATAACAAAAATAAATAAATAAATAAGAAAATATAAATACATATGTTTTTTAACTTAGCAACTACCATCCTAAAAATAGTCTATCAAACTCGAAGTACAGTATCAAGGGTACTATTAGCTTCCATTTTTAAGGTTAAGGCATATAGGTGGACTCGTTTCGTACATTCGCTACAATGCATGACCTCATTTAAAATTTAGCGTGTCTGGCATACACGAATTACTTCACTCGGGAAAGGCAAAACTTGGAACCGATCATTGATCTAGACGTAAACACTACCACTGGGATGTAAGCTTACCAAATATATTCAACGGAGCCTGACCTCCTTAAAGTGTATCGGGCAAAATCTTCGCCGCGGAAGGTTAGTAATATGTTGGTCGACCTTGTGCTTATTAAAATCGGTGGGGCATGGAAAATTGCGACAGATTCAAGATTTTCAAATAAGATTTTTTTAGGCTAAAAAAATTCTTCAAGCACACAATTCTGAAAGATGTTCTTCATTTCGAGAACCCCGGCTAACATCTTTAAAAACCTGTAACTATAAGAATAAAAGGGCACAAAGTAGCAAACAATTGCAGTCGATATGTCACAAAATAATAAGCGGCAATTCCGAGCAAGGAAAATCAGCTCGTTCAGCCTACATTCATGAGAAGGTCAGAAAGGAACTATATTCACACTAGAACAAAGGACCTTCTGTAGTTCTATCCCTTTTCACTAATCAACACGAACTATCGATAATAATAAAATTTTAACATTCCAAAATAGAAAGGAAAATGGGTTGGCAAACTGTTGGTAGACAGCTGATTAAAAAAACCAGTAAGGAAAGCTCAAAAGTCGGGCGGGGCCGACTATATGATACCCTACCCCACTATGCATATTTAGTAGAGCTCTCGTAAAAACGTTTATACAGGGCATTTCAGAGCTCTATGAGATATTTGGTACAAAATCAAAATCTATCTAATTCTATCGTGCATTTTACGAACTATAGCTATCTCTGAACCGGGTTTCTCCAAATTTGACGTATTAGCTTCTAGACTGAATTCGGTCTTATGTACGAAAATTCATGCCATTTGGGCAGATATTGGCCATTTGATGCACAATTAACACGAAATCGGATGAAGATATATATGGGAGGCATATCCAAATCGGAACAGATTTTAATAAAATTAAAATCAACTATTTTTGGGCTTTATCTGATATCTGGTACCAAATATCATTCCTGTGGAGTGCATATTACGAATGTGAGGGACTTAAAGACCAAATCGGATGAAAGATATATATGGGAGCTATAGCTATATCTGAACCGATTTTTACTAAAATTGGTGTACTTGCTTCTAAGCTGGTGTCGGTCGGATTTGCCAAAATTGATGCTATTACGGCCATTTGGTGGTCAATCACCCGAAATCGGATGAAGATATATATGGGAGCTATATCCAAATCTGAACCGATTTCGATAAAATTTAAAACAGCTATTCCTGTGCTCCATCTAATACCTGGTACCAAATATCACTTTTGTTGAGTGAAATGTAAGGAACTAAAACACTAAATCGGATGAAACATATATATGGTTGCTATATCTATATCCGATTTTCACTAAATTTGATATACTTGCTTCTAGGCTGAATTTGGTCCGATGCACTAAATTTCAGTCCATTTGGACTTATATCGGCCATTTGGTGCACAATTAACCCGAAATCGGATGAAGATGTATATGGGAGCTATATCCAAATCTGTACCGATTTCGATAAAAATACAAACAGCTATTTCTGGGATGTATCTTATATCTGGTACCAAATATCATTCTTGTGGAGTGCATATTACGAATGTGAGAGGCTTAAACACCAAATCGGATAAAACATATGTATGGGATCTATAGCTGTTTCTGAACCGATTTTCTCCAAATTTGTTGTATTTGCTTTAAGGCTAATCTCGGTCACATGTGCCAAAATTCGGACCATTTGGGCTGATATTGGCCATTTGGGGGTCAATTAACCCGAAATCGGATGAAGATATATATGGGAGCTATATCCAAATCTGAACCGATTTCGATAAAATTTATTTATTATTTCTGTGCTCCATCTAATACCTGGTACCAAATATCACGGTTGTGGAGTGCATAGTAGGACTATGAGGGACTTAAAGATCAAATCGGATGAAAGATATATATGGGAGCTATAGCTATATCTGAACCGATTTTCTCCAAATTTGATATACTTGCTTCTGGGCCGGACTCGGTTGGGTGTGCCAAAATTCAGGTAATTTGGACTGATAGTGGACATTTGGTGCGCATTTAACACGAAATCGGATGAAGATATATATGGCAGCTATATATAAATTTGATCCGATTCTCACCAATTTCAATAGGGTTCGTCCTTGGGCCAAAAAAATATTGTTTGGAAAATTGCATCTCAATCGGATAATAAATGCGACCTGCATTTTGTTCACAAGAATACATGGACAGACGGACGGACGGACAGACGGACTGACATGCATAAATCGACTCAGAAAGTGATTCTATGAAGGTTCTCAAAAGTAACTATAGGTCTATCTCGTTTCCTTCTCCATGTTACAAACAAATGCAC
Source organism: Musca domestica (assembly GCF_030504385.1). Lineage (NCBI taxonomy): Eukaryota > Metazoa > Arthropoda > Insecta > Diptera > Muscidae > Musca > Musca domestica. Next base: position 14,008,410 of record NW_026712363.1, on the reverse strand, counting down.
AAAGACATAATACCCTTACCACTATGTGGTGTAGGGTATAAAAAGAACATCAAAGAGTTGTACCTGAAATAGATTTAAAATTTTTCAAGTGATTCATTACCAAAATGACCGAAGTCCATCTAGTTGAAAATTTAAACCTATTAGTGTCGAATTTCTATCAAGTGCGAAAATGAATAATATTGGCTTAATCCCCATGGTACTTTCCCACTAAGAACTCTTCATTCTATAGAAAGTCTTTCAAAGGTTTTCTGTCCTTAAAAGTCCTTTAAAAGGTCGTCGACAGGTCCTTTGTCAAGGGTCTACTGTCTATGGATGCCACGTCGAATTTCTTCCCCCGAAAGAAGACTGTCGGAGGTATTCTCTATATAGAAGACCTGTGGAAGATCCTCTGTCCTTCCAGACCTTTTACACATCATTATGCTTGTATTAGAAATAATGAGATACATGAAGTTTGATGAAAATCGCTGACTTATTTCGCATGTTATAAGGGTTATAATTATTCTAAATTCTCATCCTTTTTGGAGAAGGTACCAGAAGGAGTAAACCGACATATTCCATCTTCAGACCATATCTTGTGTAGATAGAAATATTGGAGAGTAATGAGTTTTTAAGGAACAGAAATCTCATTTTACGTTTGCCCATTTCCGAACTCGATCTAAGTATGCCAAAAATATTATGATGTACTAAGTTTGTACCACATCGGATACTCCTTTCGAGAGTTGCGCACCTACCAACCAGACAGACGGATGGACGGACAACCCTAGATCGACTACGGTCTAAAACCGTTATCTCGATGAGGCACGTTTCGGCCTAATAAAATAATGTATACAGTTAGGTTAGGTACAAGAAGATATCAAAATAGTAAACCTTATTTAATTTTTACAAGTATGCTTTTATAAATGTGTGCGATAAGACTGCAGCAATAGATAATTATCGGCCAGAGATAAGATTGGAGCAATAGATAATTATCGGCCAGAGAAAGTAAGATATGTTGTCAAATGCAATAAGAAAATTCTATTGAGAAACATGTCTAAAATTATCAACATACAAATATCGGTAAAGTGGACCAAAGGGATAAAGAGAAAATAATCAACATACCGATAATTGCGAAGTATCGGTAAAGTGGACCAAAGGGATAAAGAGAAAATAATGGCAGTTTGGATTTTATTTTTATACCCTTGTATGTGGTGTAGGTGGTCACGGTAATATGTCTTAGTGCCTTTGTTTGTGACGAGATTCCGAGTTCCTTTTGATGATAAGTATTGTGTACCATACGTGTAATATCAGCCCGAATAGTATGGAATTTTCCATATAGATCCAGATTATGCCTTAAAATAAGTATGCCAAATTTGATCGAAATCTGTTCATATATAGCTACAGCTCCCATATATATTGTTCATCCGGTTTGTTATTTTTGTCCTTCGCAGCCGTAATATGCACTCTGCAACAACAATATTTGGGGAAATATATCAAATACAGCTCAGAAATATCTTTGCCAAATTTTATCGAGATCGGTGCAGATTTGGATATAGCTCCCATATATAACTTCGTCCGATTTACCTTTTATTGTGCATCAAACGTCTAATATTTGTCTAAATGGGATGGAATTTGGCACTTACGACCGAATTGAGTGTAGAAGCTAGTGTGTCAAATTTGGTGAAGATCGGTTCAGATATAGCTATAGCTTCCATATACATTGTTCATCCGATTTGTTATATTTGTTACCCACAACCGTAATATGCACTCTGTAAGAACGATATTCAGGGAAATATATGAAATACAGCTCAGAAATATCTTTGCCAAATTATATCGAGACCGGTTCAGATTTGAATATAGCTCCCATATATATTATTATCCGATTTTAAATTATTTGTGCACCAAATGGGCAACACAAGTCCGAATTTAAAAGATACAAATTCTTCGGCATATTTAGTCCTTTGAATTTTAAATTATAATTATATTCATAGCTTGTATGATTGAATTCTCCCATAAAGACTTTTAATTGTTATGTGGAGCTCTACTAAATTAGCAAAGCAGTGTAGTGTATCATAAAGTCGGCCCCGCCCGACTTTAAGACTTTCTTTACTGTTTTTTTTTTTTTTTGGCAATTTTTACTAAAATGGTGCGAAAAGTACTAAATTGTACTATTAATACTTTGTATTGGACAATCGGAATTAGCAACAAATTGGGATAAGAGTTACTAATATAGTGCAGCAAAGATGAACCAAAGGGATATTGAAAATCCGAACTACGAATGGTACTATTTTGTATTATGTGAGCGGATACAGCTAAAACTTGCATTTTATAATGAGAAAAAGTGGTTTTGGAAATGTGTTCTAAGTGTGCGAGCTGTACTAAATGCCACTAAATTTGGAACAGTTTGGCTTAGGATGAACGGATGAAACTGAAAATCTTGATATTTTGTATTGGGTTCACTGTTGGCGGTAGGTTTATGATAAAATATGGTCTTAGGATATATACTACAAGTGCATGAAAGTGCTAAATAGAAAAGATAGTACTATAAAGCTGTAATTTGGTATTAGGATCACTTTTCATATGAAGCCTAGATATGTATGAAGGTGGTTTTGGATGCGTATTATGGCGTTTTTTAATTAGCTTTATAATTTGAGAACGAAAGTAAGTGATCTCCACTAAATTTGATTTGGAATTTATATCTATCGACTGTGAGATCGCTTAGATAACAACATTTATATCGGAGCTATATCTGAACCTATTTTAAGTAAAATCCATCTTATTTCAGCTGATATTTTTACAAGGCGTGCGTAATTAACTTTAAATCGGATGATGATATATATGGAAGTTATATTTGAATCTGATCTGATTTCTATAACAGTTTTACTGTAATACTGCACTTGCTAGCTCACACCAAATATCGTTTTTGTATTTTACGTGAGTTGGGAACTTAAATACAAAATCGGATGATATAGCTATATTGTGACCGATTTTTACCAAAATCGACATATTAGATTAGAGCTAAATTCGGTAGTGAGTGCGATATTCCATTAAATTTGAGATTATATAAACAATTTGGTGAACAATGAACGTGAAGTTGGTTAAAGATATATATGAACCGATTTCGATAACATTTGGCAGAGGTATTTCAGAGTTGTATCAGGTAATCTGGTACCAAATACCATTGTTGCTGTTGTCGAGTGAACCATCATATCTGAACTAATTCTCACCAAATTTGAAGTACTTGCTTCTAGGCGTGCTTCGGTCGGAAAGCCATCCTATTTGGAAGAATTTAAAACATACGGCGCACAATAAAATTGAAATCGGACGAAGATATATATGGGAGCTATATCTAAATTTTGACCGATTATCACCAATTCAACAATTAGAAAAATTACAAGTAAAAAAGCTGTAAGTTCGGCCGGGTCGAACTTTGAATACCCTCTACCATTTGGTACAAATTTGTCAATTTTCAAAAAAAAAAAAATAAATAAATAAATAAATAAAATCTGTTCAAAATTCTGTTAAAATCTTAAAAAAGTCGAATGTAGCCGTATATTAGGGTCTATATGACGACGTGGATCTGCATAAGCAGCTTTTGTCATATGCTATTACAATCATCAAAATACCGAAGATGTGGAACTCCACAGGCTATTTTCTGTCTTAGGCTGTAGTATGCATTACGAACTTCAAAATGCGAAATTTTAAACAATTCCGGTAAATAATGTCGCTATAATCTTCAAACTACCGAGTATCGGGATATACCTTTATATGGGTGTTATACCGAGACGTGGACCTGCACAGACTATTTTCTATCATAGGCTGTAGTATTCACTTCGAACTTCAAATACTAAATTTAAAATAGTTCCGCTAACTAATGTCGTTAAAATCATCAAAATATCGAATATCGGGGGTACCGTTATATGGGGGCTATACGAAGACGTGGACCTACATGGTCCATTTTCGATACCAAAAGTCCTGCAGACATAATACATATTGGAGTAAAACTTTATCAACCTACTCCATTTTGTTCGGAAGCTAGAGTGATTTCCACAGACGTACAGACGGACGGACAACGCTAAATCGACATAGAATTTTATGCTGATCAAGAATATATATACTTTGTGGGGTCTAAAATGTATATTTCGAGGTGTTACAAACGGAATGACAAACTTGGTATACCCTCTATACTATGGTGGAGGGTATAAAAATGAATTCTGCTTGCGATTTCTTTACAATTACTTTACACTTTAATTCTTTTTTTTTTAAATATTAAAAATCCAATTACACCCTAGTTTTTATAATATGAACGTGTCACAATACCACCGTATCAACAATTTTTGCAACACTTTTCAGCATCATTTAGTATTTTCAAAAGAACACAAAAAAGGAATCTAGCATAAGCTGAAAATCATTATCATTATAATCGCTTTTTCATTTGACTAACCGCAACGCAAAAAAAATACCTTCATTTCTTAAGTTCTATTTCTTCTGCTGCTTGCTGTTTTCACAATATTTCCATAATTCTTGCTGTGATTTTGTGAAAACATATGCAAATTTGAAAAGTGTAGCCAGAAAATTTTGTGCAATGCTCACCCAACTCCCTCGAATGTCTTCCAAATAAAAGGCGGTAATCAGTCAAATGCATTTTATTGCTGGAGCAGTTAAACAGAGAAGAAAACGAAGAAAAAAATGGAATTGTTCGCAAAAAGCTCAAATCAAATGAAACGTAAACGTTTAGAAGGAACAGCTTAATGTAATGAAAAGTAACTAAATTTGGATTTATGGCAGCCACACTGCCTGAAATAAAGAAGACATCACAGCCAGAGAAAGATGGCAACAACTGCAGATGACAGACGAAAAGAATGTGGGATGTGGATAGAATGAATAGCGCATAGAAGGCAAAGAACTGAAATTTACGGTCTATTATATGCACTCGATTCTTTTGAAGATGAGGAATTTTCTTTAAGGTTTAGTATTGGTGTGCTGAAGAAAAATAAATTTCAGGTTAGCGGTTTTTATTTGGCATATCTGAAATGAAAGGCTGCTTGCTTTCTGCTGCTGCTTTCCGTTGAATGTTTGACATTTAATGAACATAACCATGACAACTTGGCAATTTGTGCCGAAGAACGAAAGGGTACCCCCATGAGGAATGAATTTAGATTTATATTTTAGAAATAAGGTAATGATAGAATTCTGTCAGAAACATGTTTTTTGAAATGTTACACATAAGTGTGCATTTTCAGCCCGTATTCCGCAGTAGAAGCTAGAAGCAGCCGGCAACTTGTCTCCAACCTCTAGATCAATGATCAGTAGAAAATATTACAGTCCTGATTCAGGATAAAATATTTTATTTTTATGTCCTTCAAAGTCCTTTGCGGATTCACACACTACTTTTACCCCTTGACAGCTATTACCATTTCGTATCCAGGTCTGATAAATTGCATGACCTCTTTCCTTTTTAGTTTCAATGTCAAATATCTTCTGTTTGGTCTATAATTTAACCATGCAACTGCTTACAAGCTACCAACATTTTTGCAAAATCATTGAATTTATTACCAAAATGCGTGCTATATTAAGAAAGTTCATTGCGCGTTTCTTCCATTTTACAACGAAGTTTATTTTTGGCTCAATGTGTACGTAAATAAACAGAATTTTTGATCTTAGAATGAAGGTCAACCAGACGCACTGGAAAAGCTACCAATGCATTTAAAAATAGTAAAGAAAATCGTTCGTTCGGATACACTACTACACACTATGCATATTTATTTATTTTACTTACTTTGAACCATTTTCGAATGCGAATTATAGCCAAAGAGAATTAAAAATTTGAAATCAGAAGAAAATTAATGGGAGGTATATCCAACTCTGAATCGATTTCCATCAAATTTGTGCTCGTACCAAATAACATTGCTATAGCCTGCATGATATTCACGAATTGGAAAATTCGGTTGCATGTGAAGAAATCTATCCAATTCGGACTGATATTACATATGTGGGGAACAATAGCCGTGAAATTGGATGAGAATGCAAAATCTGAATCGATCTTGACAAAATTTGGCAGAGGTATGATATTCTGTACAAAATATTTTTTTAGAGTGTATATTACGAATATGAGGGACTTAAACACCAAATCGGATTAAACAACTACATGGGAGCTATAGCTATATCTGAACCGATTTTCAACAAATTTTGAACAGGTACTTCAAGGCTGAATTCGGTCGGAAGTGCCCTCCATTTGGGCTGATATTAGGCATTTGGTGAACAATAAACGTGAAATCGGGGAGATATATACGGGAGGTACATCTAATTTTAAATCGATCCCGATAAAATTTGAGAGAGGTCTTTCTGAGCTGTATCTGATATCAGGTACCAAATGCCATATTTGTGCATCTTTCGAATATGAGGGAGTAAAGCAACAAATCGTATTTGGGGGCTATAGCTATATCTGAACCAACTTTCACCAAAGTTGAAGTACTTGGGTTTGACATGTGGAAATCTTGGTGGTATCAATGATGTTGTGAATCGTTTTTTTCCCCAAAATGTAAAAGCTTGACTTGCATGTCATGCGGTTTCAACAAGACGGTTCCAGATGCCACATATCAAGTGAATACAGGGTGAGATAAAAAACTGCAACAAAGTCAAACGCCATCATTTTTAATTTTTTTTTTTTTAAATTTTATTGAATGAAAGCAAAAAAGTATCAGAAAAAGCAATAAATTTTGGAATTAGTTTAGATTTGTTCGAATTGGTCACCTTTGGCACGAATTATGGCCTTAAAACAGCCAATGAAACCGTCACACTCTGCCCGATTGTTGCTCTGCGGTATTTTTGTCCATTCCCGGTGAAGCGCTTGCTTGAAATGATTGACACTTTGGTATTTTTTAGTGCCAACCTTGCTTTCAAAAATACTCCTGAAGCAATGTCCCAACAGATTGGTATCCGGAGTTTTTGGTGGCCATTGTGCGCTGGAAATGAAGCGAGGAACCTCATTTTGTAATCAATTTTGGGGTGGAGCGTGCCCAAGCCTTTACTACACCCTCCAGAATATTTTCGGGATAATATTCGACACTTATTCTGATGCACTTCGGCACTTATTCGATTAATACGATCGTAGAGCGACCATCGGCTGTTATGGCGGCCCACACCATCACCATGGCCGGCGCTTGAGTTCCTGTGGCCAACCGAAGGTGCACATTTTCATCTGCTGCCTTTGCCAAGTAAGTTCGACCATTTTGTTTGTTTACAAACTGCTGGACAACGAATGTTTTCTCATCGGAGAAACCCAAATTTAGCAGTTCACTACTTTCGACCAAGCGAAGCAACTCTTTAGCTCGTTTGAGTCTATTTTCTTTCTGTTGCGGTGTAAATTCTTGCACCTTTTGGATTTTCAATGGAATAATTTTAGCAGCTGCCGGACGTGTGGCTTAGAAATGACAGCAGTCTGAAGTTGGTTGCAGTTTTTTCATCTCACCCCGTAATAGACTTATTGAGAGGCGAGTTCTGGGAATAATTTATTTCACTTTCGGGACCGGTCAAATGACCGTCCCTACAAGAGGTAAACATTTTCACAGAAAATTATTTACCTTATACAAACAGAAAAAGTCATCCAAATGTTGAAAACTTTGAAAATGGCATTATTATAACTTTTATTAATATTTAAAATAGGAGTTCGATTGTCTTCAAACTTCGCACATCCCAATTTTTCTAACAACGCGAGATCTGGTATAAAGAATGGATAGAACGAACCACTCCTTCTGGTACCTCTTCACAAAGGGTCAACCTTTTGAATAGTCAAAGCACTCATAAAATGCAAAATAAGCTTCCGATTCTCTTCTCTATTCACACACCCTTACATTTTTTCTAACACAAAATTTGCTGTGAATATAGTAGATATCTGTGTAGTATAGTAGATACCAGAAGATCACCCCCACAAAATGGTTGCAATATTCAATACTCATAATTTGCGAAATAAGTCAGATCTTCTTTTTAAACTTGGTTTTTATAAATATTTCTCTCTACCAGAAAACTGATAGGAATATTGAATTTATCGGCCCACCCTCCCTGGTAGATCCCACGAAGGGTTAAAGTTTTGTTGGGCAATAATCGAATAAAATTGGAAATAGATTTTCGATTTTCTTGAAATTGTGCACATTTCCATACTTTTGTCACTACTAGATGAAGTGGAATACTTCGGTCCACTATATCTGGAACCTCACAACATTCTAAAATTTTCCAAAAATTATCACATATCTCACGTAGAGTAAAGGTAGTAGTGGATATAGTCCAAATGTGACACGTTGCAATGTTTATATCGGACTTATGTCAGATATGAAATGGACAATATTGGTCCACTCCCACGGAACCTCCTCCATAAAGTGGCAAAAGTTTAAATAATCGTAACGCAAGGCAAAATATATATAAATAATCGAACATTGATCGAGAGTATAAATCTGTCGGAAAAACTTGTGGTTTTCATTTTTCAGTAGCTCTAAAAAATCACCCTTCATATCCTGATTTTCGTAAAGACGATGTTAACATGTCCGACTGTGGTAACCGCCCAAGCTTTTGAAGGTGACGACCTAGATCCCTAAAATTGTTGGACATACGTCTGATATGTATTGTACATGAGTACCTATTTAGAGCTTCGCAGACGTAGCCTTATTGAGTACTTACTAAGGTCTCTTGAAGTCGTAAGTTTTCATATCCTTGTAGATCCTGCTTCAGTACCTATTAAGGCCTCTCGCAGATGTAGCCTTGCATATTCTTGAAGATCCTGCTTTTGTTCTTACTAAGATCTCTTGCAACCGTAGTTTTGCATACCCTTGTAGATCCTGCTTGAGTATCTATTAAGGTCTCTCGCAGATGTAGACATGCATATTCTTGTAGATCAAGCTCGAGTACTTAGTAAGATGACGTGCTATCCTTGTAATACTTGCTTGAGTACTTATTTAGGTCTCTGGCAGACGTAGTCTCACATATTCGAGTAGATCAAGCTAGAGTACTTATGCAGCCGTAGTTTCGCTTGACCTTATAGATATTGTTGAGTACCGTAGCTTTGCACCTCCTTGTAGATTTGCAGGAGTACTAAATTTTTTTTCAGACGTAGCTTTCAATATATACATATATATCCCTGTAGCAATACAGAGTGGATCTCTTGTAGATCCTTTTTGATCAATGTATCTCTCATAAAATCCATCCGCTGGTTCTACATGAACCATCGCCGATCCTGAGGAACCACCCTACTTCCTTGTCCCGTGTTTCGAGTGCTTATCCAGGTCTCGAGTCGAAGATCCGTTGAAGGTTATGGACCGAAGACGTATAAGTAAGTATAAGTATGTTATTATCAAACGAAAACAACTGTCTTTCCCTCTCTGTCTCACAAGAAATACATTTTTGTATGAACCACTAGACCCCGGCGAGCTACTTAGGCCTAACGGGGAAAACCCGTGGTTACAGCTTCAAACTAGGCATAAGAAACTGTTTTTATTGATTATTGGCTCACTCTTTCCCCTTCTGCTACCTCTTCAAATGTTAAAAATTAAAAGAGTATTAAAATTATTTTTCCCACAGCAAGCGAATGGAGTATCCAATTTCAGTCAGCCTTATGTATACATATATACTATTCTTAACAGTTTTACGCTAGTTCGAAAGATGGAAAATATCGACCCCCTATTGTTGGTGCTTCCACCACAAAAGGTCGAAATTTTGAATAAAAAGCTCTTATAAAAATGTAAAATCATTCACAGATATTATTTTTTAAACTTTGTAAATTTTCAAGACCGAACAGTTGCAAATTGCATTTTTAAATTTTTGTCGAGAGTGGACAGTTTTTCCTCCAAATTTAAAATCCCATCAACCCAAAATCTCCGGACACCCTATGCGAAAAAAATTTATAAAATGAATTAAATGCAGTCTTCATTTAGAATACAACATGAAAACGCATCAACCGCTCAAAAGGTGGCTGGATGATTTCTGAGGTTTGCATCGTTATTTTCATCTTCTTCTGCGTTACGTATTCCACTCGAAGCAATTCAACAAATGTATAAGATTAAAATGCATTCCAGTTTTGTACATCTCCTCGTATTTCTACAAAAAAAAAAAATTATTTTTCATAAAATGTTTTTCTTTCATTGTGACCAGGGGTTCTGGTATCATCTTCTCCAACCCGCAAACCGGAACCATTCTAAATAGAAAATGTTTCAAAAACACGGCATATAAAATCTATGCGAAAACGACAGTCCGACAGAATGTTTTATGGAAGCTGGCCATAAGGATGATGATGAAGAAGAAGAGCAAACAAAAAATGACTTAATGAAAACCACAAATTGTTGATGTTTTTATTGTTGCTGTTGGCCAACAAATTAAAAAATACCAAAAAGTTAAGCTTACATTTTACAAGTGCTAGAAAATGGCAAAAGTTAAGCCCAGCAACAAACTGCAGCTGTTTGTACATTAGTTGAGAAGTATGGATCAAGGGCGGTACGAGAACCAAGGTAATTTCAAAAGGTGAGCTAAAGATAATAACAAGACTCATTCTTGTGCAGATGCAACTACATACATACATATAAACATTATTGCCATGGTAGTGCCAGCTACTAATGTTGCTGTTGTTATTATTATTTGTTTTTTGTACATATTTTTATGTGCTCCTTATTTCATTTTATATATATTTTTATGGTTTCATTCGACATGCCTTAGTTTAAAGGGAAGTTACATCAATAGCAGCAACATTGGTAAATTGCAGGTTTATCGGTATTGTGCTGGGTAGAGACTGGGATGAAAATATAAAAGCTATGGGCGACCTAAAATGTCCATTTTAGTTTCAGCTCATTATATGGTTCAGAAGCGTACAAAAGGAATTTGGTGAGAGTTTTCCAGAAAACAAGTTATTCGTGAGGTGAACATTTCGCATATCGCGATTACTCGCCAAAGAAGTCAGCTGAAAATGTGCACCTTCGGTTGGCCACCATAACGGCCTATGGTTGCTCTCCGCTCGTATTAATCGACCGTGGTATCAGAATAAATGCCGAATATTATCGCCAAAAAATTTTCTGGAGGTTTAATTAAAGCCATGGGCACGCAAACATTTTGGCCGCAGACCTTGGACATTCCAACAGGACTCAGCGCCATCGCACTAAGCACGCGCCACCCAAGAATGGTTACAAAATGAGTTTCCTAGCTTCATTTCCAGCGCACAATGGCCACCAAAACTTTCGGATACCAATCCGTTGGACTACAAGGTTGGCACTAACAAATTCCAATTTGTCGATCATCTCAAGCAAGCGCTTAGTCGGGAATGGGCCAAAATATCGCAGAGCAACATACGGGCAGCGTGTGACGGTTTCCTTGGCAGTTTGAAGACCATAATTCGTGCCAATGGTAACCAATTCGAACAAATCTAAATTTATTTTAAAATTTGATGCTATTTCCGATATTTTTTGCTTTCACTTAATAAAATTTAAAAAAAAAACTTAAAAATTATGGCATTTAACTTTTTGCAGTTTTCTTATCTCACCCTCTATATTCTTGATTAGCATAAAATTCTATGTCGGTTTAGCGATGTTCGACCGTCTGTCTGTGGAAATCACTCTGTCTTCCGAACGAAATGAAGTAGGTTGATAAACTTTTACTCCGATGTGCGATAGGTTCGCAGGACTTCTGATATTGAAATGAGTAATATAATTCCACGCTTTGGTATAGGTCCCACCTAACAGTACAGATAGATTTGAGGTTTTCAGGGTGTTTTGGTCACAGTTTTGAACCGAATTCGCTGTAAATTAGCAGCATGTGCTCCCATTGAGTAAGAAGTAAGCTTGAGTAAGTAGCAAGCTTAGAGCTGTCAATATAGGTCCAAATTTTGGTATGATCCCCATATTACTGTACCTCCAGATATTCGGTATTTTAATGATTTGTGTCACACTTTCTTCGGGAAATGTTTTAAATTTAGAATTTGAAGCTCTAATGATATCTACTCCCATGACAGAAATTTGCATACTCAGGTCCACGTCTTTATATAGCCTCTATATAACGGTACCTCCCTACATTCGGTATTTTGATGATTTTAGCGACATTATCCACTGCATTACTTATATTTGTTCTAACTTTCGTACTTGAAAATCGCAATTACTTATGAAATTTTTTTCATAGGCCCCAATTTAAGAGTAACTTCCTATATTCCGTATATTTGATATTATATATATTTTTCAATGGAATTTTATAAAAAAAATCGCAAATGCCTTCCAATTGGCGGAGGGTATACTTTTTTTTATTTCTTCATATATATATATGCACACTAAACTATTTAATTGCCTAGCACTTTCATAATTATGTTCTATTTTAGCAAACAATTTTAACATTATTTTCGATTTTAACTTTTTTGTCTTGTGTAGGTTATTAGTCATTCGTTTCTGCTTAGCTATATATTTTAAATAATTGTATTTCCATTCTTCCTCCCATCCCCAGAGCAACACCATACTTCGTACTCAATCTCGAGTAGAAGGAGGAGATAAAAATAAAATATTTTGTTATTCAGAAGTTTTCCAAAACAGAAAAATGCCAATGAGTAGAGATACTTGCCAAAGATTAACATTTCAAAAATGCTTAGCTAAGACAAAGAGAGAGAAAAAGAGAGGTTTCAGGTGTGCACTTCATATAATTATTGAAAAGGAGTTAAGGCAAAATCATCGCATGATGCACAGTAGAAAATATTTTTCAAAAAATACCAAAGCTAGCTCTCTAAGTTGCTATTGCCAGAGGTTCCAAAGCTCTAATTTGTAATTTAGAGTTCAATCTACCTATATATAGGGTCCACCATTTAACTTTTTTTGTTTTTTTACTAAGTGGTAACACTTAGCTCATGTCAAATTTGAAATATAATTAGTTATATGTCCTTTGAACGAATATTCTTAAAAATAAGCCTGAACAACGTTGGGAAATATTGCGACATTATTTTGAAAACCCAGGAGTGTCTGTATAGATGCAATAAAAAAAGAATAAAAAATAAAATGTGAATAAAAAAGAAGTAAAAAACAGCTAAGTTCAACCTCCGCCATTTGGAAGGGATTTGAGAAATTTCAAAACAATTCCGTTATGTAGGGGCTATACGAAGACGATCACCTGCATAGATAATTTGAATTTGCTGAAAACATCAAAATACTGAATATCGGGAGGTACCGTTATATGGGGGCTATTTGAAGACATGGACCTGCATATAAACATTTTTGTCATAGGCTGTAGTACCCATTACGAAATTGAAATATGAAATTTGAAAAATTTCCGGTAAATATTGTCCCTAAAATCATGAAAATATCGAATTTCGGGAGGTACTATAATATGTGGGCTATACAAAAAGGTGGACCGACATGGCCTATTTACGAACTTCACCCGCCTACTGGTAAACTATGCATGTATGCAATTTTAATCTTCTATCTCAATTCGTTCGAAAGATAACGTGATTACAACAGACAGAAGGACAGATTGACAGACAGACAGACGGACATCGCTTAGATCGTATTAGAATTTTACGCTGATTTATAATATTGGGTCTTTGTATGGTCTATAATAAATACTTCAAGGAGTTACAAACGGAATGATAAAGTTAATATACCGTCCATAGAATGGTGGAGGATATTAAAATATATGTATATCGGAGCCGAGTTGCACAAAATGGAAACGTACGTTCCCAAATTCACTCCATTTAGACTGATATTACCCATTATTTGCACAATAAACTTGAAATCGTTTGAAGATATATATGGGACCTATATCCAAATCTGAACAGAACTTGAGAACATTTCCGAGCTCTATAAGATATCTGGTACCAAATATCATTGTTGTCGAATGCATATTATGAATTTGAGGGACTTAAACACCAAATCGGATGAAATATATATATATATATATAGGAACTATAGCTATACCTGAACCGATTTTCTCAGAATTCGATGTACTTGATTCTAGACTGAATTTGGTTGGATGTACCAAAATGCAGGACTTTTGGACTGATATTGGTAATTTGGTGTCCAATTAACCTGAAACCAGTTGAAGATATATATTGGACTTATATCCAAATCTGAACCGATCTTGATAAAATTTTTCAGAGGTATATCTGGGCTGTATCTGATAACTGGTACCAAATATCATTGTTGTCAAATGCATATTACGAATGTGAGGGACTTAGGCATCAAATCGGATAAAACAAATATATGGTGCTATTGCTATATCTGAGCCGATTTCCACCAAATTTAATGTACTAGACTGGATTGTGATCCTAGACTGATAGGGCTGATAAAGATACAGGGTTGCCCATATTTGACGGACCCATGTTTTTTTGGGCCCATTCCAATCGACGAGGCTTGTCCGCAGGCAACATTCTTTGCGTCAATTGAATTTTGTACGGGAACAATTGCAAATCAATGCGAATAATCCCTTGTAAAGTGGACCGAGCCATGCCCAACTGCTGAGAACGGTGTTTTTGGGATGTTCTTGGGGGCCTCTCAACACTGGCTCGTACGGCAGCGATATTCTCGGCCGATCGCCTTGGCCGACTTTTAGATGGCCTCTTCGGATTAGAAAGAGCCTTACCAGTCGAAAATTTTTGTATAAACGCTTAATGGTGTTCTTAGAAGGCGCACTTCTCACATTTTTTTTTACAATTGACTTCTTTTGTTAAATGTAAATTTCAACTATTTCAGAGCGCTCGCGTGTATTGGCGTGTATTGGTTCATGGTAAAAATCTGCTTGGACTGACGCTTCAAACGCGGTATGTCATTAAGCGATGTGACATCTCTGTCAAAAGTTATGGCGTTGCCAGATGGGTCCGTCGAATATGGGCAACCCTGTATATATTAGAGCTATATCCTAATCTGAACCGATCTCGATAGAATTTGAGGTATTTCGAGCAGTATCTGATGTTCAGTACCAAATATCATTCTTCTGGAGTGCATAGTGCTCCAAATTTGATTTACTTTCTGTCAGACTGGATTCGGTGGGATGTACCGAAAAACACGTCATTTGGACTTATATTGGCCATTTTGTGCACAATTACCCAAAATCGGTTGAAGATATAACTATATCTAGATCTGATCAGATTATCACCAATTCCAATAGGGTTCGTCCTTGTTTTCAAAATTTCATCTGAATTTCATCTAATAAATGCGACCTGCATTTTTTTTTTACAAGAATACATGGAAGGACGGTCGGACTGACATGCATAAATCGATTTAGAAATGAATTCTATGAAGATCATCACAAATAACTTTAGTTATATCTCTCTTCCTTCTTCATGTTACAATAAATACACAAAGACATGATACACTATGTGATGTAGGGTATAAATATTAAAAATAAAATTATATCTGGCGGTTCCGATATGTACCAATATGGGGGCTATGTACGAATGTGGACCTATATAGCCTTTTCTCAATGCCAACATTTCTACGCACCTAAAATACATCTAAGCAAAATTTTTTCATCCTTGAATGAAGTTTGATGTATGGAATTTCTATGTGGTACACGAAATATGGGGAAACTTTTAGTCTCACCCTTGAATCAGAAACTTGATGATGAATCGGGAAATCGCTGCATGTGAGTTAGAGCTTCTATGGGATCTGCCAATCGCTTTGTTGGTTTTCGGGCACAGTTTTTGGTTCGTAATTTGCATATAACTTGGTATTTTAAATTCTTAATAGTCATTTAACTCCTTGGCCAACAATTTGTTGGACATATCCACGTTTTGGTAAAGGCCTTATTTTCTGGTACTTTCCAATATCTGGTATTTTGCATATTGTGCTGCATTTTAAGCGAGATTCTCTGAAACATTATATTTTTTGTTGTAAAAGCCTAAGTACCCAGCAAACCCTCTTCTACCTTCTCCACAGAAAACATGTTTTTATAAAATTTAAAAAGTATACGAAATAAATTAATTCAATAATTAAATTAACAAAAATTCTTTAAATCAGCAAAACCTCAAATATTCGGTGCACACATACATTCACATACACATGCACACTTTTGTTTAAATTCGAGTGTGGGAAAAAATAAATCATTCGACTAATTGGTTATCACTGATAAGTATTTGCCAAGTGTGGATGGTTGTGGATAATTCCCAATGTGTGTGTGTGTCTGTGTGTGAATATGCGTGCGTGCGTATGTGTGGTTATTGTTCAATGCCAAAGAATCATAATGAAGTCTGATCATCAACTTGACAGTCAATGAGATTACTGCGTGCCATTGCAATTACTATTGGTATTGCTGGCTAGCGGTCGGGGAGGAAGATTCCGCTTCCTACATTTGTTCGTTCCACTTGAAATTTAATAGAAGAATCAACAATATAATCAACCATACAAATGCATTGTTTCAACAATTAATGCAACGAGGAGTGCATACCAATTGCAACAGCAACAACAGCAACCGGGCCAACAAGTACAGACGAGCAGCAGCGGCAACAGCAACAATGTTGTTCATGGAATGCCATGAAACGCTTGGTTGAATGATGGTTAAGCCTTTGGTAAAACACTTAAATGGAAAAAATTACTCAAAGAATATCAAGCAGAGTGTGCAACAACAACGCCAACTACATTGCCGTTGCTTGTTTATGTGTTTTTCGTTTTTGTTGGTGTTGTAGTGCATAAGATAATCAGAATTGAATGCAACAGCAGCACATGCACATGCACACTCACCCACATACACGCACAAATATATCGACACGAGCTCTGTAGAAGTAAAATTCTTAGCAAGAAATCGGAAACAACATCCCCACCCAGCAACGGTTGCTGGGATATTGTTGCATTAAAAACGAATGCAAAAGTAGCTGTTCTAAGCCAACTATAAAGCATACCAAACATGGGAAGCTTTTGTGGTACAGTGGGCCACAAGCCAAATGGCAGTGACAAATATTCACAATGGAACTCTAAGCAGAAGCTATGTGTGATACAATAATGTTTGTCAAACTACAGTACAAAACGAGAAGTAGTCGAATCGAACTTTGTATTGACCGACGTCTCAGGTGTAAAAATAAACAAGTAAGCAAAGGCTATAGTCGTGCGGAGCCGACCACGTGATACCCTACAACACTACAATATTTTGGAAGATTTCGCTTTTGAAATTATGTCACGGAGCACTGCCCAGATATTACCCTTAGCATTTTGACCAGGGACATTTTCCCGATATTTATGCACTCCGTCGTGCTGTTAGTTTTTGTGGTCCATTTTACGGCTAAATATAATCCAATGGTCATCCAAAATGCTAGAATTCTTCACTGTGCTTAACTATCTTCTCAGGCGTGTCGATTGGCTTCAATTGTGTGATCAGAATTTTTTTCTGTTTTTGGTTCATTTGAACCCCTAAATATTTTGCGATCATCTCCAGAAGCAATATGGCTATATTCGTCAACGAAATCAGCATAAAAAAGCTAGAAGTTCGCCTATTGTGTATTTCGGATATCACATGTAAATAATGTTGGTATTTTTTCACTCAAAAGTAGTGGTCCATTCTACCCGCTGTCTTAAATTCTAACTTCATGCAAGATTTCGTGTCCTTTGGTTTCTATTTGTGACCTTTATAACGGCTGCAAAATCAGGAACATTTTGAGTTGCTGGTCCATTTCAACACCTAAATACATTGCGGACATCTTTGAAGCCCTTCTGAGCCTAAACCTACCTTTGTCAAACATGAGGATCGAACGATAACTGCAATCGGTATATAAATAATAACCCAACAAAATAATAACCCAAAAACAAAATATGCATTTCGATATTGCAAGTCAAATTGAAAAAATCGCATGCGATAAAAAATATGAAAAAATAAAAAAATGTCCCAAAATACTACAAAATCTATATTAACATCGTTATTGGTATATTTTTGTGCGATTTTTTTAGATTTAATACTTTTATGCCAAAAGGGCATTCTGATTTTACAAAATTTGTCAAAATCGCTCCAGCCATTCTGGAGATATAAGCATTCTAGCTAACATCCCCTTCCTTTGTACATATACATTGTATATATTTCGCTATATATATGCGATATTTTTACTATCTACGTAACTGTCAGAATTGCCCTGTTCGTCTGTTTGTGATTTCGTCGGGATTAAAAATATTCGCGGTTTAATGGAAAATTTGACTTTTATTTATCACAAATGCTATGGTCTATTTCAACCAGTAAATATTACCCGATGACCATCAAAATTGGAAGGCTTCTGCCCAGCCCAAAGCTCTAGCCCCATGCTAACTTTCGATTGGTCTATAACTGTGACCTGTAGTGCAAGTGCAAAATCATGAAATTTTTCACTTTTTGTCCATTTCAACCCTAAATATTATGTGATCATCTCCAAAAGAAATAGGGTTCTATTCTGACCCTAGCCCCACCTCCATTCTAAATTTCGTGAAGATAGGGCCACCATTGCGACCTGTAGAGTGATTACAAATTAACATGGACAGACGGACGGACGGACATACATAGCTAGATCGACTCAGCTCGGCGAGATAGGAAGATCCATATATACTTTTCATGTGGGAAATCAATATTTCGTGGTGTTACATAATTGTTGGCCCAATCAAATTTACAATACTCCCAACACAAAGTGTTGTAGGTTATCAACAGTAGGACTAAAGCTTTTATTCGAATATGTGTGGCCAAAGCGTTAGTCGAATCTTTTGCTGTATACTAGAGTGGCCAACATTTCTTCCAACATCAAGAGGATTCTGAGCAGTGTAATTACTCTAATATTGCCGCAGGCTGGCTTGCTGGCTGGTGCGCACGATGACTGTTGAAGGGAGTATCCGATTTGATCCCAACTTGGTACATCGAAATATCTTGTCAAACTTAGATCGAGTTCGGAGATAGACAATATCGGTCGACTTCTTCTTCAAAAATTATAACATGCTAATATTTGCATGAGTACTAGGTCAGGTGCGAAAATGAAAAATACCGGCACACTTAATGAAGTAACCCCCCCCCCCACTCAAATTTATTCAAAATTTTGAATAATTATAACTCTAATTATATAAAAATGTGATGGAATATGGAATATATCGGTCCACTCCTTCTGGATCAAAATTTTTAATAGTCATTAAGCTCATAAAACATGTAATTAACATCCGATTCCATTCAGACTTGGCACATCTCAATATTTCCATCAGTACAAGATCTGCTTTAAGAGATGACAGAGATCGGACCATTCCTTCTGGTACTTCCCCCACAAAGGTTCAACATTTTGAATAACCAAAACGATCATAAAAGCCGAAATAACCATCCGGTTCTCTTCAAATTACACACATTACAATATTTTTATTAACGAAAGGTCTGGTATGAAGATGGAAAATATCGCTCCACTCCTTATGGTACCTCCCCACAAAGGGTCGAAATTTTGAGTATTCGTGAAGCTCATAAAATGCGAAAATAACATCCGATTAAATTCAGACTTGATACATCTCAGTAGTTCCATTGACACAAGATCAGTTACAAAGATAGTAGAGATCGAACCATTTTTTCTGGTACCTTCTCAAAAATGGGTTAAAGATTTTGAAAAACAAAACATCCAACTCTCTTCAAATTTCCACATCCAAATATTTTTGCTAACGCAAGATCTGTTGTGAAAATGATATACATCTGCCAACCCATTCTGGTACCTCACCCTCAAAAGGTCACAATATCCAATACTTATATCTGTCAAACTTGCGAAACAAGTCGGCAATTGCACAAAATTAGATATAAACGGTCGATATCCTTATTATCTGTATTATATGAGTTATGAAAATAGAATACTTCGGTCTGCTATATCTCCCCACATAGAGGGTCAACGTTTTGAATAATCTTAACTAAAGGCTGAGGGTATACATCTGTCGGAAAACCCGAATGATACTACCAAACTTGTTTAGTACCAATTCGGATACTTTTAGTATTACAATTGATGGCAACCACATACCCTCTACATTACATGTAAGATCACCAATTTAAGCCCAAAAATAACAAAACAGAGAACAACGTTTGGCAAAGTTAAACACAAATTCAAAACTTGTATTCTTAAATTAGAATAACTACTTTTCATCTCCTCCACCATACAATGGAGGGTATATTAAATTTGTCATTCCGTTTGCAACACCTCGAAATATTCCTTGGGTACCCCAAAAGTATATATATTTTGGCGATCAGAATAAAATTAAAATGCGATTTAGCGTCTGTTGCAATCATAATATATATATATATATATATATATATATATATATATATATATATATATATATATATATATATATATATATATATATATATATATGAGCTATATCCAAATCTAGACCAATTTATTATTTTAACCAAATTCCGCACATTCTGCATTTAATTGGAATCGGTCATACATATCGTGTTTGGTACATAACAGGCATTAAAATCGGCCGAAATATATATATGGGAGCTCTACCCAAATCCCAACCGATTTCAATATAATTTGGAAACCTTATTTGGTACCAAATTTCGTCTCTCCGCCCGAATTTCATAGGAATTGGACATACATATCGCGTTCAGTGCATCAAATATATAAAATCGGACGAAAATATATATGTGAGCTATATCCAAATCTGAAACGATTTCAATATAATTTGGCAAATTTATCTTTTGATCAAAATCCCGTCACTCATGCCGAATTTTATTGGAATCTGGCATACGTATCCTGTTTTGGGCATAAAATATATGAAATCGGCCGAAAATATATATGGGAGCCATATCAAACTCTGAACCGATTTCAATATAATTTGGCAAATTTATTTTTGTTCCAAATTCAAAATTTGGAGGCTGTATCTGTAATCTATCAATAGATATGTGCATATAAAATCTAAATTTTTGTGAGGTACCTCCGACTCTAATGCCATATCTCCAGTTCCAAGTGGAGTTTAAGAAATGTATATAGTCTTTGTTACATTTAGGCGATGTTGTAGTATACTTGGAAATTTTCAGGAAAATCTGTTCAGCGGTTTTCGAGTCCATAAATTACAAACAAACAAACATAAAAACATTTTCCTCTTTTGTAGATAAATAAATTTTCCAATAATTCGTACTCCTCCATTTTCTTCAAATATGGTGAGCCTCCAAAAGCGAACTTATATATGTAACTCGAAAGACCTCTGTTCTTTGGCGATACATGCCTGTTAATGTTTTAATATATTTTACACCATGCATTAAAGTTTTGTCAATCTAGTTCAAAGTTCTGTACGCAAATTCCTAAACATATAAGTGATATTATTATACATGGCTTTGTGCATTTGTTTGTAACAGGCAAAAGGAAAAGAGATAAACCCATAGTTCCTTTTGATGATCTGCATAGAATCACATTCTGAGTCGATTTATGCACGTCCGTCCGTCTGTCCGTCCGTCCGTCTGTCCATGTACTTTTGTAAACAAAGCACAGTTCGCATTTATTGCCCCATCCAGATGAAAATTTGCACAAATCATTTGTTTGGACCAAGGACGAGCCCTATTGAAATTGGAGATAATCGGTCAAAATTTAGATATAGCTCCCATATCTTCGTCCGATTTGCCTTTTATTGTGCACCAAACGTGTAATATCAGCCCGAATTGTATGGAATGTTGCACATACAACCAAATCAGGCCTGAAAGAAAGTATGCCAAATTTAATCGAAATCGGTTCACATATAGCTATAGCTCCCATATATATTGTTCATCCGATTTGTTATTTTTGTCCTCCGCAGCCGTAATATGCACTCTGTAACAACAATATTTGGGGAAATATATCAAGTACAGCTCAGAAATATCTTTGCCAAATTTTATCGAGATCGGTTCCGATTTGGATATAGCTCCCATATAAATTTTTATGCGATTTCAAATTAATTGTGCACCAAAAGGGTAATACAAGTCCGAATTTAAAATATACAAATGCTTCGGCATATTTAGCCCTATTGAACTTTAAATTATAATTATAATCATAGCGTGTATGATTGAATTCTCCCATAAAAACTTTTAATTGTTATGCGCAGCTCTACTAAATTAGCAAAGTGGTGTAGGGTATCATAAAGTCGGCCCCGTCCGACTTTAAGACTTTCTTTACTGGTTTTTAATATATTTCATATGACTCATATGCATAGTAATCATACGAACGACCGAAGTCTACGAAACTATATAAGAAACTGGTACGTTCGGTCGAACTAGATTGGCACTGCTCTAGTATTTTTTGTACTTCTTTGTACAAAATAATTAGCTTTTGTTTAAAATCAAATTTATCGGGTCCACTGTCAACAAGCTATCAACTGATATGTGCTTTTTACACAAGCCTTTCTTTCTGGCCACTTTCATGAAGAGGTACTGCCCACATTCACCCTGGAAGTATGGTGGTACGCATCTGTTTATTAATGTATGAATTGCAATTGCAACGTTGTTGATAGGACAGACACACTAACAAACTGGCGGTCGTTCGTTTGGTCGATTGGTTGTTGATGTTGAAAACATTGGATATTGAAAAATCATTTCATCATTGCATGCGAACACAATCGAAAAGCTCGTAAAATGCTATTTAATGCTATGCGTGCCATGAGTCCCGTGGCGTGTGTTTTTCTTTCGATGCAAAAGTATTGCTGCGTTCATGCAAAATTAAGCAAAGTTTTTACGCAAGTATTTTGTATTGTATTTTTCGCAATTGGTCTTCCTTCCCCCACACCTGGCATAGCTTTTGCCGAGAGAGAGAAGAAGGAAAGCAATAACACAAGTCCAACAACAATATGTAAATTCTTTCATATTTACAAATGCAATGATACATAAGTACATATGAAGTGGTCATACACATGTGTTGTCTCTGTGCAACAATAAGAGGGTGATCTAAAGAGGGCGAGTAATAAATACATTTAAATTCGAAATCGGTATCGTGTAAGAGTTTTGTGCCAAAGAGACATCCCCTGTTAAAATAATATCACAAGAACCGATATTGCAAAATGGGAAATTTCAAGTTAGGGTAAAATATCTGTAAGAAAATCTTATGATCAATATTTTAACATGTACAGAACATGCCTCAAGAATTGAAAAATAAATTAAAAAAAGGATTATTTTGTTGTTGCAAAATGGTCAGGCTTTATCCCTTTATTGTTGTTTTTATAAAAACAACATTTGTTTATTAGTGGAGAACGATGGTAATGTTTACCAGAGGGTAAGGCATGGAATACCTAGGTTTCGGAAAGAGCCACCAATCCTCATCAGTTCCCTTGTTTTTTGTCTAAGATATTCTCCCGAGAAGTGACGAGATCGTAAGCTCAATAGAAGAGGAACAAAAGAATTAAATAAAATTAAAATTCTTTTGGAAAGTCTTCTAAATCTAAAGGATTATTTCTATTTTTACAAAACTAAAGTTGATTATTCTTTAAATTTCACACCACTTCGTGATTATACCCAACGCCACTGAGGTACAGGGTATTTTGTCTGCATTTGTAAGAGTCAAAAGAAAAGGAGACGGGCTCATAATTCCTTTGGATAATCTGCATAGAATCACATTCTGAGTCGATATATGTGTATGTTGGCAGTAGACCGATCAATTTCGTATATGGGCCACGCTAGTTCAAGTTTTCTTATAGTCCCAATATAACAGTACTTCCCGTTATTCGCTATTCTGATGATTTCAGGCACATTTTCCAAAGGAATTGTATTTTCGTAAATTTAGCCACATTTTTGACAGATTTTTTCCAGGTTTTCGCATAGCCCTTCCGATATTCGGGATTTTTATAATATAAGCCAAAATTTCCACGGAATTATTCTAAATTTGGTATTTAAATTTTTAAAGGGTTCTACCTCTGGTGGCAGATCATTGTGTATATAGGTTCACGCCAATTCTTGCACCCATTATACGTTCTACTATTGCACCCGTTCTACTATTGCACCCATGTTTTCCTATAGCCCCCATATAACATACCTCCTGACATATTTATACCCTGCACCACATAGTGGTAAGGGTATTGTCTTTCTGCATTTATTTGTAACATGGAGAAGGAAGCGAGATAGACCCATAGTTACTTTTGAGGATCTTCATAGAATCACTTTCTGAGTCGATTTATCCATGTCAGTCCGTCTGTCCGTTCGTCCATGTATTCTTGTGAACAAAATGCAGATATTATTTATTATCCGATTGAGATGAAACTGCAAACAATATTTGTTTGGTCCAAGAACGAACCCTATTGAAATAGGTGATAATCGGATCAGATTTAGATATAGCTCCCATATATCTCCAACTGATTTCGGGTTAATTGTGCACCACATGGCTAATATAAGTCGAAATGAACTAGGTAAATCCCACCGAATTCAGTCTACAAGCAAGTAGATTATTTGGAGCTATTCGGTTAATACATACATATGTTTCATCCTATTTGGGGTTCTAAGTCCCCCACAAGCGTAATATGCATTCCAGAGGAATGATATTTGGTACCGGAGAACAGATACTGCTCGCAAATACCTCTGTCAAATTTAATCGAGATCGGTTCAGTTTAAGATACATTTCCCATATATATGTATCTTTATCCAGTATCAAGTATATTGTGCACCAAATGTCTAATATCAGTCAAAATGTAATGAGTTTTGGCAATTACGAATGAATTCATAATATTAACTAGTAATTTCAAATTTGGTAAATCGGTTCAGATATTACTATAGCTTCCAATATATACAGGGTGAGATAAAAAAAACTTGCAACAAAGTCAAACGCCATAATTTGTACATTTCTTTTTAAATTTTATTGAATGGAAACAAAAAATGTCGGAAATAGCATCAAATGTTAGAATTTGCTGAGGCCTGTTGGAATAACATAAATGTCGATAACATTCGACATTTATTATGATACCACGGTCGATTAATACGAGCGGACAGCGACCATCGGCTGTTATGGCGGCCCACACCATCACCATGGCCGGCGCTTGAGTTCTGGTGGCCAAACGAAGGTGCACATTTCTACCTGACCTCTTTGGCAAGTAAACACGATCATTTTATTTGTTTACAAACTGCTGGACAACGAATGCTTTCTCATCGGAGAAAACTAAATTCGGCAGTTCACCAGTTTTGGCCAAGCGAAGCAACTCTTTAGCTCTTTTGAGTATATTTTCTTTCTGTTGCTGCGTAAGTTGTTGCACTTTTTGGAATTTTAATGGCTCATTTTTCAATATTTGCCAAATGAAATATTGCTATATGTTCAGCTCACGGGCCACTGCGACGCGGGTTTCGATGAAGTTGCTTCTTCACTTTTCGAACCATTTCTGCTGAGGTTGCTGTTTTCTTCCGTCCACTTTCTTGACGTCGGGCTACGCTACCAGTATCGCGGTAACGATCGAGGGTACGAGACAGAAAAGATTTATTCACATTTAAATGCTGGAGTGGTCTAACGATAGCCACTTGTGGGTTTCCAGCAAAACATAAAGAAATCACACTATCACGCTTGAATTCTATCACGAATAACTCTTTTTCTGGAAAATTCTCACCAAAATGTTTTTGTACGCTTGTAAACAATCGGACGAGTAGCTAAGGAATGACAGCCGTCTGTAGTTGTTTGCAGTTTTTGCAGCTCACCCTGTAAAGTCAGTTGAATAAGTTTATTGTTAGGGGTACAATATTTTGGTTCTTGTATATGGTCAAGTCTGTATAAAAGCTCTTAATACCTGGGATTTGATCTGCAAACCGATTACTATAAAATCTACTTGGATTTTTTCATAATCCAGAATGGCTATTAGACAGTGAAACTATACGAAAATTTGCAGCAAATTCGAAAAAAGGGCAAAATTTGTCGAAAATAAAAAAATGTATTTATAAACTAAGTACAAAACGATACTTAGTTTATAAATACATTTTTTTATTTTCGACAAATTTATAATTTTAGTATAAGGGCAAAATTCACTATATAACTTATATACAAGAATTCTGAGGGATCCTAATGCGAAAATTTTAAAAAAATGTGGAGGAGGGGGGTCATTTCTACGTCTATTTAGGTTACATTGCAATGTAAATTTTAAAATCGGTGGTACACGTTCTTCTTTTTTAAAGTCTTACTTCATAATCGATTGGGTAAAAGTATATCGAAGTATCTGTAGTTGATTACTATGCTTACACATTTGTAGATTGATAAGCTCCAGATCTATATGGAATCACAATTATCTTAAACATGTAGAGTTGGGTCGATATATAAAAAACTCATATATTCGAACAGGAGAACGAAGCCCCTGTGCTCAAACATTTGACTGTCGTCGGACGTAAGTCTAAAGAAGTCTTTATAGTTAAATTGCAATTACAAGCATACTTTTACGCTTAGCCATCCTAATAAGGGTTGATCTTTAACCTGTTAACTGAACCTAGATAAACCGACTTCATAAATGACTTCCACTCACTGATTTGATTGTTAATAATTGTTCATACACAAATGTGTGATTGTTTTTGTAAAAAAAATACCATATCCACTCACACACGTATCCAGCTATGGGTGCTGTATGTCAAGTATTCTTCTGTAGGCCTGAATACCATAAAACATTCCAAAATGAATTAAGTGCAGTACTTCATCGGAACGTTGCAGTAATGCAGTTCGAAAATTCTTTTCTCATCTTGGCATGTTTTTCATCGACAATATCTACAAATACACTGGGTAAGGATATGTACGTATGGGTGTGTGTGTGTGTGTGCGTGTCTGAACAAATATTTATTCCTTTTGGATATGTGTTGTTATAGCAATGGAACTGGGTAAAATTATGCGAGAGAAGAGCATTTATTTTTTTAAGTAGAACAAATATTGGAGTGTTACCCTACATCAGGGAGTTGTTGTGAGGGATAGATAAAACGATATGCGGCATATTCAGGCTTAATGAATTCCCAGAGGCTTAAGTAAGAGCAACCCACTGAATATATATCACAAAGCACGATATTCGATGATCTTGGCACCCACTTTATAATCAGAAATTTGGATTAGAAACAACCCAGCTCGACAGCGGAATTATCAGGGACACTTTCGAGAAGTTTGGGAGCCGAAGAGATAAATGATTTGGATTTTTAAGGACATTATATTATTTATATTATATTATTTATATTACATATAAATTAGAAAATGTTACAAGTAGTGCTTGAGGATTAGTTGCCTATTTTCGAGAAGTAGTGGAAGCAATTCTCGTAGATTTTCAAGGCTATATTTGAGGAACAATGCTCTTGAATACTTAGGACATTTTCTAGAAGTAATGTTTGCAGGTTTTAAGGATATATTGAATACTTTCCTGTGGATTTTAAGAGAGTTCCGAATGTGTTATCGAAAGGAACTGTTCGTCTATTTTTAAGGATATCATCGAAAAACAACACTTTTAAATAGGGTTTCTGGGACCAATATTCGGAAATTGTTAATTATATTTTCAAATTATACAAGCAATACTATATGATTTAAGAATATTTTTGAATGATATTTCCAAAAAATTTTAAAATCAAATGTTGTGGATTTTTTAAAATGTTTAGAGGAAAAGGATATTTTTTATTTTTATTTATTTATTTATTTATTTATTTATTTTTTTTTTTTTTTTTTGAAAAGATCGAATTTCGGTGCTTGTAGAGTTTTACATATATTTTCGAAAAAAATATATTTGGTGAAGAATATTATCCTAAAATTTAAAGATCAAAATTAATAGTGTTTTAATGATACTTTTGAGATTTTATATACTTTATAAATCATATTTTCGAGAAGTAATGGAAACAAAATTCCTTTATTTTGAGTAAACTTTGTTGATGATATACATGGAATATTCGTGGGGTTTTAAGAATATTTTCCAGATAAGAATGTTTTTGATGGACATTGTCGGAAAGTTATGAGAGCAATACTAGTGGATTATTAAATTACACCATTACTCTCGAAGGGAGTATCCGAACGAATTTGAACCAAACTTGGTACATTGTAATATTTTTGTTAAACTTAGATGGAACTCGGAGATGGGCAATGTCGGTGCAACCCTTCGGGTACCTCCCCCATAAAAGATCAAAATGTTCTTAGAAAATATTTCACCGTATAGATCTAGAAAGGATCATGCAATTTTATGCTAACGTTGCAAATCCAAATATTTGTATCAGTGCTATGTCAGGTACGAAAATGGCCAATATCGTACCACAACATCATGTACCTCCCCCACAAAGGGTCAAAATTTTCAAATAAAGAAAAAATATTTTACTGCACAGAAAGAAAAAAAAAATCGGACCATTTCTAATGGTAGCTCCCCTACAAAGGATCAAAGTTTTGAATAAAACGATCATAAAATCCGAAATAAACATCCGCTCCCTTTTTCACATATATAAAGCTCATAAAATGCGTAATTAATATATTTCTTCTTTCAACACACGCGTAAAACTGGATATATATGTTTGATTTTCTTGTAAATTTTTTCCATAATAAAATAATTCCGTCGATATTTAAACATTTTTTTAAATTATCGTATATCTCGTATAAAGTGAAGTAAGTAAATAATATGGTCCAAACTTGGCACTTCGCAATATTTATAACATATTTATTTAGGTCCGATAGGGTCCATTCCTTCGGAACCCACTCCATAGTTGACAATTTGAATAATCATAACAATCATAGCTAATACGAATGATGCTTTTTACCTTTTTCAGGATACTTTTGGGAAATGATAGATTAAATACACGTGCACCGAAGTTATGCAACCAAGAACAAATACTCCTACATTTTTGAGAATATTATGTACAAGTTAATAAAGCAATTCTCTCGATTTTTGTGAAACTTATCAAAAATTTTCATTATCAAGGCTGGTATTAATCCTCCTATTTAAAGGATATTTTTAAAAAATTAATGAGACTATACTTGTGCTTTCTACAATATTTTTAATATGTTATAAAATCGCTACTCCTGGATTTTTAGGATATTTTCGAAAAATTGATTTTTAATGGGAATTTTTGAAAAAAATATACAAGCAACACTTGTGAGTATTAATGGTATTTTCGTATTTTCCAGGATTTAAAGGAAGCAATACACTCCGATTTTTTATGATATATTCAAAGATAAATATATATTTCTTCAAAATGCACATTAAAATATAATTTTACCAACCTACTCCAATTGCCTGTTATAGCGCACCATTCTGTCATTCTGTCTTTTTAATTCTTTAAAAACAACAACACACGCAATTGTTGTTATTAATTATTATTTAAAAAAATCCCAAATGAATGAGTGAACATCAAGTATGTAGATTATAGAAAAAAATCATTGCTCGCAGAAACTTGAGAAAAGAATAAAGTATTATAAGTAATGTGAAATCACGCGTCGAAAAATTCCATATAATTGAGCTCGAAAACTTAATTGTCAGTGAAACAATTTGCACAATTCACCTTAAAGATAATCCTTTATAATTGATGGCATAATCCGCTTTTCAACCTAGAAAATAAATATTCATAAAAAAAATCTTTAAAAGAATTTCGTACAATCAAATGTAAATACATACTTGCGTATACTAAGCCGCACATATGCTTCTGTGTTGTTATATTCAAGCTAATGTAATTAGCAACACAATTTACATGATACAATGTAATAAAACAAACACATTTTGCATAGCTAATTAGATTTAAATAATTCTGAGAAATAAACAATTTAGAAACATAAATAAATGCTAATAGAAAATAAATGGAAAATAATTAGCTGCGTAGAGCTAAATATGTACTTTTTAGTTCTGGAAAAAAATCATGTAAGCGCCGACCACCAAATATCTGTTTTTAACGTGATAAACAAAACAAAAAGTATGTCATGAGAATTGTATTAAATATTTTTTTCTCATTCAATAAAATCTTGAGTCACCATTGAGAACGCTAAATAAAATAAGTGTGGAACAATCAAAATTCGGGCCCTACACCACTATGCATATTTAGTAGAGCTCCCGCAAAAGAATTTACTTGAAGTAGATCATACCACCTATCAACATTTGGTTTTAGAGCACATAAAGTTAGGTTTCAGAGAGAATTTTCACTAAATATAAGGGAGACATATTAATCTTTTATATCAAATAACATTGCTATAGAGTGCATGATATCACATTGAGCAGGATTATACTGAAGCAAGTTAAAAAGCAGTAAGTTCGGCCGGGCCGAACTTTGAATACCCTCCACCATTTGGAACGAATTTGGAAATTTTCAAAAATTAAAATCCTTAAAAAATTCTGTTAAAAATTTTAAAATACCGAATATAGCCGTTACATTGGGGTCTATACGACGAGGACCTACATAGTCATTGTTTGCCATAAGCCATTACCACATTCAATTTCGAAACATGAAATTAATTGTGAATAATGTAGCTAAAATCATCAAAATATCGTATATAGGGAGGTACCGTTATATCGGAGCTGTGCGATGACCTGGACCAGCATCGACAATTTTCTGTCACAGGCTATAGCATCCATTACGAACGTCAAATACGACATCTCAAACAATTTCGGTCGGCATTGTACCTAAACTCGTCAAAATACCGAATATAGGGATGTACTGATTTATGGGGCCTGTACGAAGACGTGGACCTGCATAGGAAATTTTCTGTCACAGACTGTAGTTCCCATTACTAACTCTAAATACGTAATTTGAAACAATTCCGTTAAATAATGCTAAAATCATCAAAATAACAAATTTTGAGAGGTACCGTTATATGGGGGCTATACGAAGACGTGGACCTGTACAGACAATTTTCTGTCATAGTATCCATAACGAACTTCAAATACCAAATTTGAAACAATTCCGGTGAATAATGACCCTAAAGTCACCAAAATACCGAATATCGGGAGGTACCGTTATATGGGGGCTATACGAAGACGTGGACCTACATGGCCCATTAACGAACTTAACCCGCCTACTGGAAAAATAAACAGTGGCAAGGGTTTTATGCCTTTGTACATTTGTTTGTAACATGGAAAAGGAAGCGAAATAGACCCATATATTTCGCTTCCTTTTCCATGTTACAAACAGATGCACAAAGGCATAAAACCCTTGCCACTATGTGGTGTAGGGAATAAAAAGGTAGCATTTAAAGTTTCAGGGGCCTTAAGGTCATTGTACGAGCGCTAAGTAAAAATGAGTACCTATTTCGAAGTTTTTGGAACAGGAGAAAAAACACTCAATTAGGACTCCCATAAATGCTGTCAATTCCTTCCTAAACTTGGGTGGCACAGCTGTTTTTTAACCGTTATAAACTTTAGTTGTTATATCATCAAAATAGGAATAGAGATTGTTGATGAATTTAAGGTCAAGTTATTTTTTTATATCCTCAACCGTAGTATGGAGGTTACATTAAGTTTGTCATTCATATAACACCTCGAAATATAAATTTTTGGCTCCACATGTATAAATATTCTTGATCAGCATTTAAATTCTATTTCGATTTAGCAATGTCCTCCCGTCTGTCTGCCCGTCTGTCCGTCCGCCGTTCGTCCATCCGTCAGTCCGTTCGTTCGTGCTTCTATGTAATTCACTTTAGCTTCCAAACGAATTGAAGTACGTTGATAAAACTTTTGTCTGCAGGACTTTTGGTATGGAAAATGGGCTATATAGGTCGACGTTTAGGTATAGACCCCATATAACTGTACATCCCTATATTCGGTATTTTGATGATTTTAGCGACATTATGTACAGGAATTCTTTCGAATTTCATATCTGAAGTCCCTAGTAGGTACTTCAGCCTGTGACAGAAAATTGCCCATGCATGTCCAGGTCTCCCTATATCGGTACCTCCCTATACTCGGTATTTTGATGATTTTGGCGACATTTTTCACCAGAATAGTTTAAATTTTCGTATTTGCACTTAGTAGTGGGTACTGCAGCCTGCGACATAAAATTGCCTATGCAGGTTCATGTCTTCGTATAGCCCCCTATCGGTAAGTCCCTATATTCGGTATTTTGATGATTTTGGCTACATTATACACATGAATGGTTTCAAATTTCGTATTTACACTTCGTAAGTTTACATTTTTGCTGCTACCCTAAAAGAAGTTGAATTACTAAATATATAGCAAAATCGATTGGAATACCTCCCACGATATGTTTCATGGCAAATTATGAGATTATATTTTACCCACTTTGATGTCGCAAACTATCCGGCAATATATGTTTCATTACCCACACCATATTGACGCAAAAAGAATATAATTATATTTAATAATTTATTTAATATTTACTCAAAACAAATAAAAAAATATCCTGTTCTATACGGCATTTTTTCAGAATTTGTTGATACTTTGAAAATACAGGATCTATAGATTTAAGTGAGCGCAATGTTAGCAGCGGAAGCCAGTCACTGGTCAACTGTTATAAATATTATATGTGAGTGAATAAGAAATAAATATTAAAGAAATGGAAAATAAAACAAAAAAGTAAGCAAAGGCTATAGTCGTGCGGGGCCGTCCATGTGATAACCTACAAAAGTACAATATGTTCGAAGTTTCCTTATATCCAAATCCATTTTGGAAGATTTCGTTTTTGAAATAATGTCAAAGAGTCATGCCCAGAGGCAGAGAGGTTACCCTTAGTTTTTTGACCCGGAGAATTTGGCCAATATTTACGCACTCCGTAGTGTTGTTAAGTATTCAAGTTGTGGACCATTTTACAGCTAAATATAATCCAATGGTCATCCAAAATGCTAGACTTCTTCCCTGCCTTAACTCTCTTCTTCCCTGCCTTAACTCTCTCCCTATCGATTAGTTTTCAGTTGTGGCCTATAGAGCGACTACAAAATTAGAAAAAATTAATTTTTTTAGTCCATTTGCACCTCTAAATGTATATCTTAAGAACAATAGGCCTTAATTCTGACCCTAACCCTGTCCCTAAAATTTCGTGAGGATCGGACGATAATTGCGAACTGCATATAATACCCTCAAAACGTAGTGTTTGGAGGTGTAAACATTTAGAAAATGTACAATTCGAAATTGTAAGTCAAATTGAAAAAATCGCATACGATGGAAAATATGACAAAATTTGAAGAAAATCGACAAAAGATATTCACATTTTTGTTGGTATAGTTTTCCGCGATTTTCTTAGATTTTTTCATTTTTTGACAAGAGACCATTCCGAATTGATGGGAATTGTGAAAATCGGCCAAGCTGTTCTTGATTTACAAGCAGAATAAATAAGATCATTTTTTTACATATATATTGTACCTATTTTGCTATATATCCGATTTCTTGGCTATTAGCATCGCTGTAATGGTCAGAAGTGGGATTGAAAATATTCGCGGTTTAGTGGAAATTTTCCAATTTTCTTACATAAAAGTTAGGGTCCCGCTAATTATTGTCCGATGACCACCCAAATTGGTAGGTTTCTGTCCACTCCTAAACTACAACACCATGTAAATTTTCGCGTTGATTGGTTCATAATTGTGGCCTATAGAGCAACTGCGAATTCAGGAAATTTTTCTGTTTTTGGTCTATTTCAACCCCTAAATATCGTGCGATCATCTCCATTCTATTCTGACCATAACCCCACCTCCATTTTCAATTTCGTGAGGATAAGATCATAATTGCGACCTGTAGCTTGATTACAAATTAACGTGAACAGACGGACATACATACCTAGATCGACTCATCTCGGCGAGATAGGAAGATCCATATATACTTTCCTATGTGGGAGGTGTTACATAATTTTTGGCCCAATCAAACTTATAATACCCCCAACACATAGGGTTGTAGGGTATTAACATTGAAATATAAAACAATTTGTGTAACATGTTCTAATAGATTTAACCTAGCAAATTTGTAAGCACTAATCAGGTTACCTTTCAAATGTCTGGATTATTTTTCTACCCTTCACCTTGAAAAGGAGGGTATATTAACTTTCTCAATCCGTTTGTAACATCCCTAAATATTCGTCGTAGATCCCATCAAGTATACATATATGTTAATGATCAGCATAAAATTCTTCGTCGATTTAACGAGGTCGGTCTGTCTGCTTCTCTGTCTCATTATTTGTTAGAACAATTTTCTATTGTATCTGGGAGGATTGGTATTGAAAATGAGATACATCGGTCAACGTTGTGGTATAGTCGCCATATAACGGTACCTCCCGATATTCGGTATTTTGATGATTTTTCACATTTTTTTCACGGATTTGTCTAAAAATTTGTATTTGTAAGTCATAAAGGATTCTAGCTCCTGTGGCGAATCATTCCACGTATAGATCCACGTTTTGGTATAGCTCCCATATAACGGTGCCTCCTTATATTCGGTGTTTTAATGATTTTTCAAACATTTTTCCACGGATTTATCTAAAAATTGGTATTTGTTGTTCGTAAGGATTCTAGCTCCAGTGGCAGAACAATGAATATTTAGGTCCACTTTTTCCTATAGCGCACATATAACGATACCACCGATATTCGGTATTTTGATAATTCTAGCCACATTTAGCCACGAAACCGTTTCAAATTCGGTATTTAAGAAGATATGGGGTTTACAATCCTTTTATTTTGTTTGCAGTGCAATTATATTTTTCGGACTTAACAACAACCTGTGTATTGTGGAACAAAGATTTTGACCTGCATGGTACATCTTTTGTAAATTTTAATGTTGTGCTTATTATCAATCCATGGAACTTGAATGACACCTTTTCGAAGGACATCTACAATTTTGAGAAACAAGATAATCAATTGAGTAACGATGGAATTTATTTTGATGATTGGATAAAGAAATTTGTGGCAGCTATATCACACACACATTGCGAGGTGAATATTACCGTAATAAAAAATATTTAAAATTCTTTATCACACATTGAATTCGGAGTGTTGTAGAATATTCCGTATTGAAAGTTGTTGTGGATTATATAACTTTTCTTTTCAGGGTTTTGTGGTTTTTCAAGATGATATTCCTAGATTTGCCCATACCTATCGCAAGGCCAGTGTTTATTCCCTGTGGAGGTCGTTTGAACCGAAATTTTTATTTGCTTATACAAAGGAGAAACTAACGGAAGATTATTTTCAGGATTTATTGTTTAAGAGTTAGTTGGACTTTTATCAAGATATATATTTTTATAAGAACGATTATCTATTCTCAGATATCGCAAATATATTAGTTATCGAGACGGATTTTAAAAATGCCACCCAGTTTTATATTAAAACCAATAAATTTGTTGGCTCATTGTTCGAAAATCCAAATGAATTGATTGATGTCAGTGTGTTCAATGCTATAGAGGGAACTTTTGAACCTACTGTGGATTTATATCCCCGAAACAAATTACAAAATTTACAAGGAAGAGAAATTATTGTTGGCGCATTTGATTATCGTCCATTTGTGGTGGTTGATTTTAATCGTTTACCCTTGTACTATGATCATGCGGAGGACAATCCACGACATTTGGTCCACATTGATGGCACAGAAATGCGCATCGTTCATACATTTTGTGAACTCTACAATTGCAGTGTTCAGGTGGATACAAGTGAGTTCAAGTGAATTATCTTCAAATTTAAATTTATTATAAGATGTAACACTTGTAATATATTTTAAAGCCGAGAAAGAAGAATGGGGAACTCCATATCCGAATTATACTTCTGATGGAATGATTGGTACGATTATCGACGGGAAGACTCACATGGGCATGGGAGCAATGTATGCATGGTAAGTTAGCAAAATTTTTTACAGATTCTAAAATCTAAAAACTCAGGAACATTTCTATAACTGGTACAATAAAGCACATGGAAAGTGAAAAAAACTCCAGGACCACATACATATATCTGCAATCAAAAACAAATTTCCCCGCTTTAATTACACTTATATAATTAGACAACACAATCCAGTTATGTTTTTGGAAGCCACATGAGGCGAATAACTCATTACAATGCAAAAAGCCACGGTTTACATTACCAGTGGGTTGATATAATGAGTTCAAGACTCAGCAAAGGCAAATAAACAATAGCGACTAATGAAGCCAGATGTTATACCAAAATGTTAACATTTATTGATAATTTTTTAAAATGGAATTTCTACATAATAGCAAATATGACAAAAACTAAAAAAAAGTGAAATTGGGGTTTACCATTATATAAATTAAAACCAATCATTCTTAAATTAATAAAAAGCTCTCCAAAGATTTTCAAAGCTCTATACTAACAAGTAACAAAGGGTATAGTCGTGCGGGGCCGACCATTTAATACCCTACAACACTACAATATGTTAGAAGCTCTCTTATATCCAAACACCTTTTGGAAGATTTCGCTTTTGAAATTATGTCAGGGAACACTGCCAAGATATTACCCTTGGCATTTTGAACAGGGCCCAATATTAACGCACTCCGTCGTGCTGTTAGTTGTTATGGTCCATTTTACAGATAAATATAATCCAATGGTCATTCAAATTGCTAGAACTCTTACCTGTCCTTAACTCTTTTCTCAGGCGTGTCAAGTGGCTTCAAGTGTGTGATCAGAATTTGTTTTCTGTTTTTGGGTCATTTGAACCCCTAAATATTCTGCGATCATGTCGAAAAGCAAGAGGCTCCTCTGTATCTCTTAATTTAGACGCATCTATATGATTTGGTTGTCTTCGATATTTGGCTATATTCGTCAACGAAATCAGCATAAAATGCCAGAAGTTCGCCTTTTGCGTATTTTTTGGATTTTGCCTGCAAAAACTTGCAGCGTTTCGGTAGAATGTAAATGTTGGTATTTTTTCATACAAAAGTTGTTGTCCATTTTACCCGCTGTCCTAAACTCTAACTCCATACGAGAGTTCGTGTATTGTGGCTTATATTTTTGACCTTTAAATTGTCAAAATTGGTCCAGCCATTCTTGAGATATAACCATTCTAGCTAGCATCCCCTTTCTTATATTATATATATCCGATATATATACTATCGCAATCTACGTAACTATCAGAATTGAACTGTTCATCTATTTGTGATTTCGTCGGGATTAAAAATATTCGCGGTTTAATGGAAAATTTGAATTTTATTTAACACAAGTGTTAAAGTCTATTCCACCCACTAAATATTACTCGATGCCCATCAAAATTGGAAGGCTACTGCCCAGCCCCAAGTTCTAGCCCCCATGCTAACGTCGATTGATCTATACTTGCAACCTGTAGAGCAACTACAAAATCAGGACATTTTTCTCTTTTTGTTCATTTCAACCCCTAAATGTTATGTGATCATCCCCAAATGCAATAGGCTTCTATTCTGACCATAACCCCACCTCCATTTTCAATTTCTTGAGAATCGAGCCACAATTGCGACGTGTAGAGTGATTATAAATTAACATTGACAGAAGGACGGACGGACATACATAGCTAGATCGACTCAGTTATACTTTCCTATGTGAGAAACCAATATTTCGAGGTGTAAATAATTTTTGGCCCAATCAAACTTATAATACCCCAACACATAGTGTTGTAGGGTATAAATATTGCGAACTATTAGTAAATGTGTCTCAATGTATAACTTTCGAATGTAGTTTTATTAAAAAATACTACTTGTAGAAAAATAGTTTGTTTTGAGACGTGTAGTAAAATTTTGTGTAGAATGTTTCTACTTTTGACACTTTTTGCCTTAACTCAAAAAAAACGCAGGAATTTTTTTTTAAAATATTAGGAAATTAATTCAAAATGTTAAAGCAGCATTGATGCAAATCTTTCTTAGAAAGATAATGGACCAAAAACTGCCAAATTTCCTTATTTTACGGCTGCTCTAGATATCACAATTATAGACCAATCAATCAGAATTTTGTATGGGGCTAGAGTTTAAATTTCACTAAATAGCGAAATTTTTTTACGGCGAAATCACAAATGCAGGAAAAGGTCACTTCTGACCTTTACTTTGATGCTGATAGCAAATGTACAGCAAATGTAATGCTGATTAATATGTACAATCTATATATATTAAAGAAAGGGATGTTAGTTCAGATCGTCACGAAATTTTTCTGGGGTTAGGGTCAAAATAGAAGTCTGTTGTTTTGGAGATGATCGCATAATATTTAGGGGTTAAAATAGACTCAAAAATTCTAGATGTGACAATTAAAGACAAATCAACAGCGACTTTTGAATGAGGTTCGTAATTTGGACTGAGGAATGTAATAATGACAAAATCACATTCATTGAATCGAAAATTAAAATGGTTTTTTTAAGTCTATTTATATATCCTACTAACTGATCCCTGTGGCATTACTTCCCCCTTTTATATGCATCCAAAATTTTATTTATAAATATTATTAAGAATTTAACAAGTAAAAACCAGTAAAGAAAGTCTTAAAGTCGGGTGGGGCCGACTTCATGATACCCTACACCACTTTGCTAATTTAGTAGAGCTGCGCATAACAATTAAAAGTTTTTATGGGAGAATTCAATCATACACGCTATGATTATAATTATAATTTAAAGTTCAAAGAACTAACTATGCCGAAGCATTTGTATCTTTTAAATTCGGACTTGTATTGCCCAATTGGTGAACAATTAATTTGAAATCGGATAAAAATATATATGGGAGCTATATCCAAATCTGAACCGATCTCGATAAAATTTGGCAAAGATATTTCTGAGCTGTATTTGATATATTTCCCTGAATATCGTTGTAACCGAGTGCATATTACGGCTCTGGGTAACAAATATGACAAATCGGATGAACAGTATATATGGGAGCTATAGCTATATCTGAACCGATCTTCACCAAATTTGACATACTAGCTTCTAGACTTAATTCGGTCGTAAGTGGCAAATTTCATCCAATTTGGGCAAATATTAGACGTTTGGTGCACAATCAAAAGTAAATCGGACGAAGTCATATATGGGAGCTATATCCAAATCTGAACCGATCTTTATAAAATTTAGCAGATGTATTTCTGATCTGTATTTGATATATCGCCCCAAATATTGTTGTTACAGAGTGCATATTACGGCTGCGGAGGACAAAAATAACAAATCGGATGAACAATATATGGGAGCTATAGCTATATCTGAACTGATTTCGATCAAATTTGGCATACTTATTTTGAGGTAAATCTGATGGTACGTGCAAAATTCCATACTATTCGGACTGATATTGCACGTTTGGTGCACTATAAAAGGCAAACCAGACGAAGATATATATGGGAGCTATATCTAAATTTTGACCGATTATCTCCAATTTCAATAGGGTTCGTCCTTGGGCCAAACAAATGATTTGTGCAAAATTTCATCTGGATAGGGCAATAAATGCGAACTGTACTTTGTTTACAAAAATACATGGACAGACGGACGGACAGACGGACGGACATGTGATTCTATGCAGATCATCAGAATGAAATATGTGTCTATCTCGTTTCCTTTTGCCTGTTACAAACAAATGCACAAAGACATAATACCCTGATGGTGTAGGGTATAAAAACAGTAAGTTCGGCCGGGCCGAACTTTGAATACCCTCCACCATTTGGAACATATTAGGAAATTTCAAAAAAAAATCCATTAAAAATTCTGTTCAAATCTTCAAAATACCGAATATCGTAAGGTGCCGATATATTGGGGGGATAGACGATACTGTGGACCTATACAGACAAATCTATGTCTGGGGGTAAAATACTCACAATAAAATTCTTGTGTGGAATTCCAGACAATTTCATTGAGAAATGTTGTTAAAATCATCAAAATACCGAAAATGAGGGGTGCCGTTATATGGGGGATATACGATATAGACAATTATCTTGCAGGGGTAAAATACCCACAAGGAACTCCTTGTGTGGAATTTCAGACAATTTCCTTAAAAATATGGCTAAAATCATCAAAACACCGTTATATGGGGGCTATACGATATCATGGACCTATATAGACAATTCTCATTCAGGGGGTATAGTGCTCACGAAAAGGTTGCTAAAATCATTAAAATACCGAATATCGGGGGGTACCGTTATATGGGAGCTATACGATATCGTCGACCGATATATCCCATCTTCGAACTTGACCTGCCTGCATACAAAAGAGAGATATGTGCAAAATTTAATTTTCCTATCTTAATTCGTTTTGACAGTAGGTGATTACAACAGACCGATTTCAATATAATTTTTTCAATATTATTTTTGTACTAAATTCCGTCACTTATTCCAAATTTAATTGGAATCAATGATATACAAACGTGTAAAAACGTACAAACATTTTCTTCTTTTATAGATATTGTAGCGTATCACATGGTCAGCCCTTCACAGTGTTATATTCACAATATAGAAGACTCTATCTCACAAAATGTGGGTGGATACTAGATCTAGTGCAATTCTACTGTCGATATACGAACTTGACATACGTTTGTAATAAATAATTAAATAATTTGCAACAACAAAATAAATAATTATATGTTGAAAATTTCACACATAACGAATACAATGTCTCTGAGTCCAACTATTGTTGATCCTTTCACATCGATTTAATGTCATGCTAAAAAGTTTGCCTGTAAGCTTAGAACGTTTTTGAAATTGTGCTCCACCGACTCAATGCTATAAACGTATTTTCCCTAATACATCCCTTTTAAGTGCACATCTCAAGCCTTCCGTTTTCAGGTACATGGCATATAAATCCATCGATCAAACAACTTTTCTCGGCAGATCAGGTGTAACATGTCTTGTTCCGGCGCCATCTCGCAAAACCCGCTGGACACTGCCTATTAGACCATTTCCGTATAGTCTCTGGTTGGCTGTAATATTCTGCTTGTGTTGGGAAACGGTGGCTTTATGTTTGACAAGATTCTTCGAAGATCGGGTGGTGGTGCGACAAAATAATGCCTCCATATGGTCAAGTATACAGTTTGCATATGTCACCACATTGAAATTGTTTATATCGCAGAGTTCACGTTATGTTGTAAGGTCGCATACGGTAAGGACAATTCTGTTTGCTTGCTACATGATTGATATCATTGTGTCGAGCATTTATGCAGGAGGATTATCGGCCATCTTGACAATACCCGAGTGAGTAGAAATCACATTTCCTGTAAAAAAATTAATTTTTATTATCGCTTTCGATGTAGCCTTACAGAAGCGCCCGATTCTGTTGCGCGTCTATACAGCCATAATCTGACCTGGACATCTACATCGTATGCCTGGATAACCTCAATAGTAGATGAAGGCGATGGACCAAAGGATGTTAGTATAAAGGCTAAACACATTGGTCATAGTCGACAAATTAAATTTGTTTTTTCCTACAGCCAATCTTTCACCGCATTTTGGCCAACTATCGCATCAACAGTATGGATGAAATGCGCTCAAAGGCTAAAACCGAAAATATGGGTTTCGCCCTGGAACGCATGGCATTTGGTCATTTTGGAAATGGTGATTTCTTTACACCTGAAGCCCTGCAGCATCTTAAGCTTATGGTTGAAGATATCTATTATTCGTTTACTGTGGCCATGGTACCACGCATGTGGCCTCACTTGCCAAAATACAATGATCTAATATTGGCCTGGCATTCGTCGGGCCTCTCAAAATATTGGGAATGGAAAATTGTCGCCGAATATATGAATGCCAATGAACAGAATCGAGTTCAGGCCTCTATGTATAATCACATTGATGTGGGGCCAGTTCAGTTAGATGTAGATAATTTTGCTGGTTTCATAGGTCTATGGATTGCGGGCATATTTATGAGTATATTGGTTTTTATAGGAGAGTGGATTTGTTATTGGTGGAATAGAAACCAAATTTAGGAAGAAGTCTTTGTGTCAGCAATATATGGTGTATTGTTATTTTAAATAACAATAGAATTAAGAAGTGTTAGCAAAATGAGATTTTATGTGGGCAGAAAAGACGTATACCTAAATACGAGTACAGCGCAAATGTTAGAAGTATTATTTACAATTACACAGTGGTCCAACATGTTTGAGAAGGTGCAACAAAAATCTGTCTATACAATTAATCGATCTGTTTTTTTAGATTAGCTTTATAATGAGTAAAAAATAATGCAATTAGAAAATTGTGGAAATTGGTCAAAGTTTAGACATAGTCCCCACATATTGCGGTACCCTCCGATTTAAAGAAATTTGAAGATTTAGTACATATTTTACTGAAATTTACTGAAGTTTGGTATCTGTTATTAATGTTAATGTTATTAATGAATATCCGATGTCCTAGCAAAGTGATGTTAATATGGGTCCACAATTTGATATAGCCCCCATAGAAACCTACCCCCGTTTTTACTTCTTTGTACGGTTTCAACCACATATTTTCAATCGATTTTGTCGAAATTTTACATTTATGTTTGGGATCGGGAAACAAATTGATTGATGAATTGATAACAAAAATTGTCAACACTGAACATGTTTTTCATATAGCTCCCATAGAACCCCACCTCCGATGTGAGGGAACTTCAAGATTTTGGCAAATAGTTTCCACAGATTTTGATGTAATTTAGCATTTTGGTTCCTGAATACTATATATACATTCTTTCAAAAAATTATGTAGAAATGTTACCCTTTGGTATATCCACCCTAAGAAAGTACTTCCACATTTGCAGTATTTTAAAGTTTAAAGTGACGTTTTGAAACACGAGTATGATTCACATATGCAGATATATGCACCATTTTCAGCATTATGAGAGTCTCAAGGAATGCCCTATCTGGTAGAACTTAATGTATTATTTTAACAGTGTTTTGTAAAAAATGCTAAAAGAGGGGAAACTCTAAGAGTGTTCTTCCACTGCAGTTAGAAGTGAAAATATGAATATGGTTTTGAGTAAAGACTATCGATAGGACCATTAACACTAACATTCGGTGTAATTTAATATTGGAACTGACAATACTGCAATGAGTACTTTAAGTTTCTCCAAAATCCTGATAAAATAATTCCACATTCTCTGCTTTCGGTTGCCAAATGCGGTCTTAAAGTTAAGAAATATTTTTGGAATATTAAAAATTAATATGCTAAGAGAATATTTGCAGCGCTAAAGTAAACATTTGTTGTATTCAGGTTTTTGATGGTTGTCATGATTTGGGACCACTGTTCATTATCTTGAACACAAACGCACTCTATGGGAAATTTTGTAGTTCATAGAAATAGAAATTATTAAATATGCAAAATATCAAAAAATTTTGTAGTACTTTGTAATGCATTAAATGTTTTATGTGTAATAAATATTATATAATCACTAAACACAGCAAATTGAAGTTTTTCATTACGGGCCGTGTTTTTTCTAAATTCGTATACCCTACACTACACAGTGGTAAGGGTATTATGTATTTTTACATATGGTTGTAACATGGAGAAGGAAGCGAAAGAGACCCATAGTTACTTTAGAGCATCTTCATAGAATCACTTTCTGAGTTGATTTATGCATGTCGGTCCATCTGTCCATGTATTCTTGTGAACAAAATGCAGGTCACATTTATTACTCGATTGTGATGAAATTTTCCAAACAACATTTGTATGGGCCAAGGTCGAACCCTATTGAAATTGGTAAAACCAGGTTCAAATTTAGATATACCTCCCATATATAGCTTTATCCGATATCAGGTTTATTGTGCACCAAATGGCCAATATCACTCCAATGAATTTTTGGCGCATCCGACCAAATTCAGTCTAGAGGCAAGCACATCAAATTTGGTGAAAATCGGTTCAAATATAGCTATAGCTACCATATATATACTTTATTGGATTTGGGGTTTTAAGTCCCTCACAGTCCCTTTTTTGCATCAAATGGCCAGTATCAGCACAAATGAACTGAGTTGTGGCACTTCCGATAGGAATCAACCTAAATGCAAGTGCATCAAATTTAAGAGAAAATCGGTCCAGATATAGCTATAGCTCCCATATACAGGGTGAAATGAAAAAAACTGCAACCAACTTCAGACTGCTGTCATTTCTAAGCCACTCGTCCGACAGCTGTTAAAATTATTCCAGTGGCAGCTCATTATATTCTTTACATTTTGGTGAGAATTTTCCGAAAAAAAGAAATTATTCGTGATGGAATTCAAGCGTGATAATGTGATTTCTTTATATTTGGCTGGAAAACCACAAGTGGCTATTGTTAGAGCACTCCAGCATTTAAATGTGAATAAATCTTTTGTGTCTCGTACCATCGCTCGTTACCGTGATACTGGCAGGGTAGCCCGACGTCAAGGAAGTGGACGGAAGAAACAGCAACATCA
This sequence comes from Musca domestica, assembly GCF_030504385.1. NCBI lineage: Eukaryota > Metazoa > Arthropoda > Insecta > Diptera > Muscidae > Musca > Musca domestica. The sequence continues at coordinate 13,964,397 of NW_026712363.1, read as the reverse complement.
GTAGAAAATGTTCGAAAATTAAGAAACGACTTGATCGAAACCCGCGTCGCAGCGGCTCCTGAGCTGAACATATCGCAATATTCCATTCGGCAAATATTTAAAAATGAGTTCGTGGAAAGCCTTTGAAATTCCAAAAAGTGCAAGAACTTATACCGCAATAGAAAGAAAATAGACTCAAAACAAAGACCTAAAATGGTAAAGACTAGACAAAATGCATTTTGAGCAAATGGTTTGTGTCTACAATACATAGAGTAACAGCTCATGGCAGAGACATATTATTATAAAAACCACAATTACAGAAAAGAATAACAACTAAAAATTTGAAAAATTCAATATTTTCGCCTTAAAATTTTATTCCATAGACCTTCCAAAAATTTACATATTGCCTCAGCGGTTTAAATCAGTTAACATTTGTAGCTATGTTGTTACGATATCATAACAACAGAGATATTTTCACAGGGTTGCCACATCTTGACTCTGTCTTGTCCCATCTTTATACTTCTATGTCTTTGCTCAAAAGAGCTAAAGAGTTGCTTCGCTTGGCCGAAAGTGGTGAACTGCCGAATTTGGTTTGCTCCGATGAGAAAACATTCGTTGTCTATCTGTTTGTAAACAAACAAAATGATCGTGTTTACTTGACAAAGAAGTCAGCTGAAAATGTGCACCGTCGGTTCGATACCAGAACTCAAGCGCCGGCCATGGTGATGGTGTGGGCCGCCAGTACAGCCGATGGTCGCTCTCCGCTCGTATTAATCGACCGTGACATCAGAATAAATGCCGAATATGGAGGATGTATTAAAGCCTTGGGTATGCAAACATTTTGGCCGCAGACCTTAGACATTCCAACAGGACTCCATCGCACTCAGCACGCGCCACCCAAGAATGGTTACAAAATGAGGTTCTTCGCTTCGCGCACAATGGCCACCAAGGTCTCCGGATACTAATCCGTTGGACTACTGTGTCTGGAGTATTTTGGAAAGCAAGGTTGGCACTAAAAAATGCCAAAGTGTCGATCACCTCAATCCAACGCTTTGCCGGGCCAAAATACCGCATAGCAACATTCGGGCAGCCTGTGACGGTTTCATTGGTCATTTGAAGGCCGTAAATCGTGCCCATTCGAACAAATCTAAACTTATTGTAAAATTTGATGCTATTTCCGACATTTTTTGCTTTCATTGAATAAAATTTAATAAAATATGTAAAAATTATGGTGTTTGAATTTGTTGCAGTTTTTTTATTACACCCTGTACTTCAAATAAATGCTTTTGTTTCCGGAGCTCTACTTAATATGCATAGTAGCATAAGGTATCATATAGTCGGCACCAACCGACTTTTGACTTTTCCTTCATGGATTATAATGGGGTGGTGGTTTTTCTTAAATTTTTTATTTGATAGAGTGTTTGTTATCCCAAATGATCGAATGAAGTTTGAAATGTAAAGCACTTATTGAATTTTTCGTTAAGTTAATATTTATAAAGAAGTGATAATGTAATCATAATGGGTTAATATAAACTGTATACATCTTTAAAGCAAAATTCAAACCATCAGTTACAAATTTAACTATAGAGATTTTCGGAAGAGAATTTCCAGGTCATTTAGGATGGATCGGAAACTCGTTGCTCCTGTGGGGGTTTTGCTTCTGTGGTACAAGGAGCCAAAGAATCGTGGTTGGGCAAAAAAACAATTAACAAATAACCGAACTTCCAATACCTTCCAGCATTTTGGAGGAAAAAGTCCAAGAACTCCGAAAAATACCGGTCAAAGGTAGTACCCATTGCGACCTTTAAATACGAAACTTGAAACAATTCCGGTAAAAATGTCGCTAATTTCATCAAATCGAATAAAGTGAGGTATCTCTATATGTGGTCTATATGAAAACGTGGACCAATATGCAAATTTCTTCTTCAGGGGTAAAGTACTTGGGAGATACTCGTGTCGAATTTCAGACAATTTCATTGAAAAATATGGTTAAAAAATACCGAATATAGGCTGGGGGTTATACAATATCGTTGACCCTTATAGCCCATCTTCGAACTTGACCTGTCTGCAGATAAAAGACTGATGGGTGCAAAGTTTTTGGTTCATATTATAATTCGTTTTGGCTCTAGCGTGACTACAATAGACGGACAGGCCTAAATCGTCTTAGAATTTTACTCTGATCAAGAATAATGATGAAATCATCACGATACTCTCGGAGTGCTCTATAGATTGCTGGTTAAGGTAACTCGCGCACCACTGTCCGCCGTTAAAACAAATAGAGACCGATCATATTTCATTCCATATTTTCGCTTATGCCTGCAAACTAGCCTATATACCTGCAGATGCCTGACTCCGTAATCATTAGGGTTCATACATCACTCTCATATGCTACTTCCGCTAACAGATTTCGTCATATGCCCAACCTGAAGACAAGATTAGTATTTCAGGTGAGCCGTGGAAGTCTCCCTTATGCGGTAGTCTATGGATGCGTACTCATTTACGGTGCAAAATATAGAGTAATCAATATCCTCCGAAATCGTGTATTTGTGTATTAGTAAAAGTTTAAAACAACGTTTCAGTTTTTTACAGTGTATTCCTCTCCTGCCTACTAGACTATTATGGATTGTTAAATGTATTATTGACAAAAAAAAAAACATCCATAAATATTGCCTCATTACTTTGTAAATAGAAATAATGCATAACAAATTATTTCAACATTAATATTTAAATGCATGCAATTAATATAACATATGAGCAATATAATTGCAAGCATTTTGCACAGCAATTCCTCAGAACTTCTTTACGTTTTGTCAGCTCTACAAGCAAAATTTTCTTTCCAAACGCTCGTCATGATAGTTACGGAAACAAGTTACTGGTCTAGTGTGATTAATGTAATATGTAAGTGTAAAAATCAATAAAAGACATTAATTACCAAATCTAATACGTAGTTTCTTTCCTTTTCTCTTTTTTTTTGCTTGTAATCTTTTATTGGCGATTTCACAGTGCATTCGTATTTTTCGAATTTAACTACTACATGTGTATTGAGACATAAGGAATATGACTTGCTTTGGACATTAGCAGCGATAAATTCTAATGTTTACTTGCAAATAAATCCTTGGACCCTGAATGAATCCTTTTCGAAGGATATACACAATTTTGATGAACAAGATAAGCAATACACTGATGATGGTATTTATTATGATGACTGGGTAAAAAAATATGTGGCTGCCATAACACAGGCCAATTGTGAGGTTAGTTTCAAATGCATTACATTGAATGAATGAAATAGTGTGAAACAAATAACGTAGTAAATTTGTATAAAGTTCGTCAATGGTCGTCGAACACAAGATCGATTGAAATCAAGATAAATATACAATATTGCACTTAAAGCTCTGAAATGGCACTCGTATAGGAAATGTGCTTTATCGGTCCATGTTTAGGGATAGCTCTATAGAACTGTACTTCTCTATTTTCGGCATTTCAAAGTTTTTTGTTACAATTTCCTACTTAAGCAGCTGAAATTTGAGATTTTCATAGAACCGGAAATTCCAAAAACACCCTTATATATATATATATATATATATATATATATATATATATATATATATATATATATATATATATATATATATATATATATATATATATATATATATATATATATTTATATATATATATATTAGATAGATTATAAATTTTGGTATTTTGAAGCTATCTTCGGTTTCTAACGGAATAATTTGTAATTTGTAATTCACAAACACCACCTTAGCTGTAGTCCAAAATGATGTGGTTTTTGAAGATGATAACCACATTTTTTCTTCAGAACGAATTTTTCGGTATTTTTACTGGCTCTGATATATGATCATACCACAGATTTTGAGTTTTTATAACCTACACCACATAGTGGTTATTATGTCTTTGTGCATTTGTTTGTAACACGTAGAAGGAATCGAGATTGACCCATAGATAATTTTGAGGATCTTCATAGAATCACATTCTGAGTAGATTTATACATGTCCGTCCGCCCGTACATTTATTTTAAATTTGGAGAAAATCGGTGTTTAGGTCCCTCACATTAGCATATTCGACAACAATGATATTTAGTACCAGATATCTTATAAATCTTATAAATCTCAGAAATACCTTTGACAAATTTTATCAAGAACGGCTAAGATTTGAGTATAGCTCCCATATATATCCTTAATCTGATTTCAGGTTTATTGTGCAAATAATAGCTAATGCCACGGGAGCTCTACTAAATATGCAAAGTGATGTAGGGTATCATATAGTCGGCCCTGCCCCTCTTTTGACATTTATTTACTGGTTTAAGTTTTTAAATGAATACTATAATAAAATTTTTATCTCAGCAGCATTTTTCTTCGTAAAGGAATGGCCACATGATAACCAGTAAGGAAAGGCCACTATGTGTATTAGTGTAGTAGAGCTCCCGTAACAAAAAAAACAAGTAAAAAAGCAGTAAGTTCGGCCGGGCCGAACTTTGAATACCCTCCACCATTTGGAACGAATTAGAAAATTTTCAAAAAAATTAAATCCAATAAAAATTCTTTTAAAATCTTTAAAATATCTAATATAGGAAGGTGCCGATATATGGGGGGATGTACGATATCGTGGACCTGTATAGAAAATTCTCTCTCAGGGGGTAAATTACTCGCAAGGAACTACTTGTGTGGATTTTAAGACAATTCCGTTGAAAAATGTGGGTAAAATCATCAAAATACCGAATATCGGGGGGTACCGTTATATGGGGGCTGTACGATATTGTAGACCTATATAGATAATTCTCTGCCGAGGTATAAAGTACCCACAAGGTACTCCTTGTGTGGATTTTCAGACAATTCCGTTGAAAAATGTGGGTAAAATCTTCAAAATACCGAATATCGGGGGGTACCGTTATATGGGGGCTATACGATATCGTGGACCGATATCGTATAGCCCCCATATCTGTGCAAAGTTTTAACTTCCTATCTTAATTCGTTTAGACTGTAGCGTGATTACAACAGACGGACAGGCGGACGGACAGGCGGACGGACAGGCGGACGGACAGGCGGACGGACAGGGCTAAATCATCTTAGAATTTTACGCTGATCAAGAATATATATACTTTGTTGGGTCTAAAATGATTATTTCGATGAGTTACAAACGGAATGACGAACTTAATATACCCTCCATACCTTTTTTGGTGGAGGGTATAAAAATTATACTGGGAATTTATGAACCAAATAAAAATGCTGTATAGTGCATGATATGACTTCGATGAGGAAAAAGTATTGATTGGCGTTATAGTTATTCCGGACGGAGTTTCACCAAAATTGGAAAAATTCGGTTGAATAAGAAAAAGTATATCCAATTTGGGCTGATATTACATATATGGTGCGCAATAACGGTAAAATCGCATGTGAGGGACTTTAGCACCAAATCGGAAAAAACATATATATAGGAGCTATAGCTATATCGCACCCGATTTTCACCAAATATGATGTACTTGTTTCTAGTCTGATAAAGATATATATGAGAGCTATATCCTAATCTGATCCGAACTCGAAATTTAACAGAGGTATATTTGAGCTTTATAACTTATCTGGTACCAAATATCATTCTTGTGTATGCATGTGAGGGATTTAAAGCCGCAAATCGGATGAAACATATATGGCAGCTATAGGTATATCTGAACCTATTTTAATGTACTTGCTTCTAGACTGAATTCGGTCGGATGTGCCAAAATGCAAGTCATTTGGACTAATATTAGTCATTTGGTGCACAATTACATCATCCTAATATTCTGTCATCACAAGATCCAGTGTGCAGATGAAATTTATTGGAACACTCCTTCTGATATCTCCCCCACAACGGCTCAACATTCTGAATTCTATTGAATTATTACTCTCATAAAATGCGAAATCAGCACCCAATTCAATTTCACATATTCCAATATTTCTACTAGCACAAGATTTGGTGTGAAGATGGTAGATATGGGTCCACTTTTCTGGTACGTTTCCTAGTTTAAAGAACCAATACACTCATAAAATGCGAAATGAACTTGATTTGTATTAACACAAGATCTGTCATGAAAAGCCTTACTCCTTCTTAAACGGTCACATTTTTAAATACCTATATCTCTCATAACTTATAAAACAATTAAGCGATTCTTAGCATATCTAAATCCACTAGAGATCCGATGGTAATATGGAATTTATCGGTTTAAACCTTCTGGCACCTTCCTCATAAAAGGTTTACATTTTTATATTAAGAATTATTCACATAAAATTGGTATTAGATGTCCTATTTTAAATTTTGCACATCGTAATATTTTTTATCAGTATTGGATGAAGTGAACCACTATATCTGGTACCTCACGCATACTTCAACATTTTCCAAATTATCGCATATCTCATATAAAATGAAGCAAGAAGTTTTTCGGTCAAAATTGTAATATTTATATCTGTGTTAGTTCAGATGAGGAGTGAATAATATTGGGCCAGTCATTCGGTATCTTTTCCATAAAAGTTCAATATTTTAAATAATCATAATTTAAGTCAAAATATATTTTAATAAACTGATATGGGCTGGTCTGTTTGCAAAACCAATGATAACTAATGATATTCGTTAACCATTTTTTTAATATTTGACTCCTTAATCTTTACATTAATGCTAACACTTTTGTTTATAATGCATTACAGGGATTCCTGGTTTTTCAAGACGATATCCCGAGATTTGCACAGACTTACCGTATGGCCAGTGTCTACTCGATTTGGCGTTCATATGAAGCAAAATTTTTATTTGTCTATACGAATGAGACACAGTGTGAAGATTTTTTCCAGGATTTATTTTTTAAAAGTAAGACCTCAATCTTATAATAATATTCAAACATTAATTTTTATTAAATGGCATTTCAGATAATGCAAACATTTTAATCATTGAAGCGGAATATAAAAATTCTACTAAATTCAATATTAAAACGAATAAATTTGTTGGCTCGTTTTTTGAAAATCCTCATGAATTACTGCAAATTAGTCAATATGATGCGCTAAACGAAACATTTGAGCCAAATGTCGATTTATTTTCACGTCACAAGCTACAAAACTTGCAGGGACGTGAAATTATTGTCGGTGCTTTCGATTATCGTCCATTTGTGGTGGTAGATTTTCAACGTTTACCCCAGTACCATGATTATGCTGAGGATAATCCCCGACATTTGGTCCATATTGATGGTACGGAAATGCGTGTTGTTCACACCTTTTGCGAAATCTATAATTGTAGTGTGCAGGCGGATACTTGTAAGTTACTGCTATCATAACATAATCAATGATCAAAACTGTTTGTTATCCTTTTTAGCCGAGAAATCCGAATGGGGAATGCTATACCCCAACTACACTGCCGATGGTTTAATTGGTATGATTGTTGAAGGCAAAACTCACATGGGTTTGGGAGCATTTTTTGTATGGTAAGTAAATTGACATAATATTATCCAATGATAGGATGAGTCTCTTTCCGAATGAATGTCATTTCGGTTGGGTAATCATTTGATATACGGGAATTTTTATTGTATACTTATTTTGGCATACTTTTTTCAATCCATACATTAGACTTTTTTGGATGAAAAAACTACTTCCGCCCCATATATTATATATGTTACCGATCAGGTTTCTAGTTAATTCTTACATGTCCTAGCCATGTCCGTCTGTCTTCACTAAACAGATCTGGCATGAAACTACTTCCCCCTCGACCAGAATCTTATATATTACTTATAATAAGATTCATACTTCTTACAGGCAATTCATATATGTTCTTTTTTATACCCTCCACCATAGTATGGAGGGTATATTAAGGTTGTCGTTCCGTTTGTAACACCTCGAAATATACATTTTAGACCGCACAAAGTATAAACATTCTTGATCAGCACAAAATTCTATGTCGATTTAGCCATGTTCTTCCGTCTGCCTGTCCGTCTGTGAAAATCACTCTAGCTTCCAAACGAATTGAAGTAGATTGTTAAAATTTTACTCAAATATGTGTTTGGTTTGCAGGACTTTTGGTATTGAAAACGGGCTATATAGGCCTACGTTCAGGTATATATATAACTGTACCTCCCTATATTCGGCATTTTCATGATTTTCGCAACATTATTCACCGGAATTGTTTGAAAATTGGTATTCGAAGTTCCTAAAGTTCCTACAGCCTGTGACAGAAAATTGCCTATGTAGGTCCAGGTCGTCGTATAGCTCCCACATAACGGAACCTCCGAATATTCGGTATTATGATGACTATACACGTACTGAGTGCAGTGTAGCTGAGTCCTGTTGGAATGTCCAAGGTTTACGACCTTCGGCTGTTATGGCGGCCCACACTATCACCATGGCCGGCGCTTGAGTTCTGGTGGCCAACTGAAGGTGCACATTTTCAACTGACCATTGTTTATAAACTGCTGGACAGCGAATGTTTTCTCATCGGAGATAACCAAATTCGGCAGTTCACCAACATTCGTCCAAGCGAAGCAACTCGTCGTCGGGCTACGCTACCATTATCACGGTATCGAGCAATGGTACGAGACACAAACGATTTATTCACATTTAAATGCTGGAGTGCTGTAACGATAGCTACTTGTGGTTTTCCAGCCAAATATATAGGGAAATCACGCTATCACGCTTGAATTCCATCACGAACTTTTTTTCTGGAAAGTTCTCACCAAAACGCTTTTGTTCGCTTGTAAGTTGTAAGCCATATAATGAGCTGTCACTGGAATAAGTTTAACAGCATTTTTGACATTCCCTGAAGTATAAATTTTTCTATTGAGTTTCCCGTTCTGGAATGGCCCCCATACAACAACCTCACCCACTTTATGGGGTTTTTAAAAGTTCAACAGCATTGTCCAACCTTACTCGTATTTGTAGTTCAAAGTGGAACACGTTTTAATTTAGATACTTTTATATAAAATTGTTTTCTTTACCGGAAGAACTTATTGTTGTTTATTTGTTTCATTTATTATTACGTTTATTTTATTATTATTACGTTATCTCCCATATCTGTTTTTTTTTGTCATTTCAGGTATATAGCCTACAGAAGCATAGATCAAACATCATTTTTGGGTAGATCAGGTGTAACATGCCTTGTTCCAGCACCAACCCGCATGAGCACATGGGCGTTACCTATCACCCCATTTAAATATACCCTTTGGTTGGCTGTGATATTGTGTTTATTTGCGGAAGCTTTGGCATTATTTTTGGCAAGACTATTTGAAGAGCATCTAATCGAAGAACAAGAGAATCTCGACATAATGTCAAGCGTGGAATTTGCCTATTCGACCACGTTGAAACTGTTTATATCCCAAGGATCAGATTATGTGGTTAATTCACATACTGTTAGAACAGTTTTGTTTGCCTGCTATGTGATCGATATTATTGTGACCAGTGTTTATGGGGGTGGTTTATCGTCCATCTTGACATTACCAGAGTAAGTAGAATTCTTGAAATCTGCATAAAATATATTCATATTTTTAATGCCTTCACAGTCTCTCTGAAGCGGCCGATTCAGTTGAACGTTTGTACAGCCATAATCTGACATGGACTGCCACATCCTATGATTGGGTTGCCTTACTGGAAGACGAGATTGAAGTAAGTTAGGTTTTTATTTTTTTCATATTCCATACTAAAATGTGATCTCCTTGTAGCCTCTGTATCAGCGTCTAGTGACAAACTACCGTATCAGCAGCAGAGAAGAAATGCGGTCAAGGGCAAAAACAGAAAACATGGGCTTTGCCTTGGAACGCATGGCTTATGGTCATTTTGGCAATGGCCATTTTATTACATCCGAAGCCTTGGATCGTCTGAAACTAATGGTTGATGATATCTATTTTGTCTTCACTGTGGCCATGGTGCCGCGCATGTGGGCTCACTTAACAAAATATAATGATTTAATATTGGCCTGGCATTCGTCGGGACTCTCGAAATACTGGGAATGGAAAATCGTTGCCGATTACATGAATGCCAATGAACAGAACCAAGTACAGGCGTCGATATATACTCAAATTGATACCGGTCCCGTAAAGTTGGATATGAGCAATTTTGTGGGACTAATTGCACCATGGATTGTGGGCATCATTTTAAGCATTGTGGTGTTTATAGGGGAATTGATTTACTATCGTTGGCGCCAAGGGAAGGAAAATAGGCAAATAATACCAGATGAATAATGTAATATTAGAAAATTTTATTACAACTAGCTACATTTTCATTAGCATACGAAAATAACTCCGATTTATTTTTTGAAATTATCTTACAGTAAAATTTTTAAGATTAACACAAACTATAAATTGCTATCACAGATTAACCAACACAAAAGATAATACTGTTCTGTCAATTTTGACAGAATGGATTGAAGTAGATTGAACAATATAGGAAGCACGGTGATACCTAAATAAAAAGTAATAAATTTTAAAATCAATAAATCGTACAATATTCAAGCTTTTATTGTTCCTTAGGGTATCGTAAAACAAGCTATGTTCTGATATGATGATCCTAGGCCAGACTCATAATTGAATGTCAAAAACATTTCAAACTTCAGCAGCATATTTTTACCACGTCACTTGATTTTTATACGCTACAACACTATGTCCGTCCATCCGTCCACGTTAATTTGTAATCACTCTACAGGTCGCAATTATGGCGCGATCCGATAATTGAAAATGGGGGTTGGATTATGGTCAGAATAAAAGCCTATTGCTTTGGAGATGATCGCATAATATTTAGGGGTTGAGATGGACAAAAACTAAAAAATTTCCTGATTTTGCAGTTGCTCTACAGGTCGCAATTATAGACCAATCGACGCTGAAGTTAGCACGGGGTTAGAGCTTTGGCCTGTGTAGACATCTTCCAATTTTGATGGTCATCGGGTAATAAAAGTGGGTGAAATAGGCCATAACATTTGTGGGTGAAATAGGCCATAAAATTTCCCCTAAAACAGCGAATATTTTTAATACCGGCGAAATTACAAAAAGACGAACAGGTCAATCCTGACAGTTAAGTAGATGTCGATAGTAGATATATCGGATATATATAGCGAAAAATATACAATATGTATATATAAAGGAAATGGATATTAGCGGGAATGCATATATCTCAAGAATGGCTGGACCGATTTTGACAAATTTTGTCAATTCAGAATGATCTATAGTTCCTTTTGATGATCTGCATAGAATCACATTCTGAGTCGATTTATGCATGTCCGTCCGTCTGTCCATGTATTTTTGTAAACAAAGTACCGTTCGCTTTTATTGCCGTATCGAGATGAAATTTTGCACAAATCATTAGTTTGAGCCAAGGACGAATCCTATTGAAATTGGAGATAATCGGTCAAAATTATGATATAGTTCGCATATTTATCTTCGTCCGACTTGCCTTTTAATGTGCACCAAACGTATAATATCAGCCCGAAATCGGTTCAGGTATAGCTATAGCTCCCACCAATTGATTGTGCACCAAACGTCTAATATTTGCCCAAATAGGATGAAATTTGGCACTTACGACCGAATTGAGTCTAGAAGGTAGTATGTCAAATTTGGTGAAGATCGGTTCTGTGCACCAAATGGGCAATACAAGTCCGAATTTAAAAGATACAAATGCTTCGGCATATTTAGTCCTTTGAACTTTAAATTATAATTATATTCATAGCGTGTATGATTGAATTCTCCCATAAAAATTTTTAATTTTTATACGGAGCTCTACTAAATTAACAAAGTGGTGTAGGGTATCATAAGTCAGCCCGCCCGACTTTAAGACTTTTTTTACTGGTTTTTTCATACATTTCTTCATTTTTATACCATACACCACAAAGTTGTCAGGGTATTATGTCTTTGTGCATTTGTTTGTAACAGGCAAAAGGAAACGAAATAGACCCATAGTTCCTTATGATGATCTGCATAGAATCACATTCAGAGTCGATTTATGCATGTCCGTCCGTCCGTCTGTCCATGTATTTTTATAAACAAAGTACAGTTCGCATTTATTGCCCTATCCAGATGAAATTTTGCACAAATCATTTTTTTGGCCTAAGGACGAACCCTGTTGTAATTGGAGATAATCGGTTAAAATTTAGATATAGCTCCCATATATATTTTCGTCCGATTTGCCTTTTATTGTGCACCAAACGTGTAATATCAGTCCGAATAGTATGGAATTTTGCACGTACGATCAGATTGGACCTGAAAATAAGTACGCCAAATTTGATTGAAATCGGTTCAGACATAGCTATAGCTCCCATATATATTGTTCATCCGATTTGTTATTTTTGTCCTCCGCAGCCGTAATATGCATTCTATAACGACAATATTTAAGGAAATATATCAAGTACACATCAGAAATACATTTGCTAAATTTTATCGAGATCGGTTCAGATTTGGATATAGTTCCCATATATAACTTCGTCCGATTTACTTTTTTTTTGTACACCAAACGTCGAATATTTGCCCAAATGGGATGGAATTTGGCACATGCGACCGAATTGAGTCTAGAAGCTAGTATGTCAAATTTGGTGAAGATCGGTTCAGATATAGCTATAGCTCCCATACGAGGGTAGGGTTAGGCTTAGAAGGGCTAGGCCTATTGTTTTTAAAGATGTCCGCAATATATTTAGGGTTTGAAATGGACCAACAACTAAAATATTCCTTATTTTGCAGCTGTTATAAAGGTCACAAATAGAAACCAAAGAACACGAAATCTCGCATAAGGTTAGAGTTTAGGACAGCGAGTGGAATGGACCACTACTTTTGTGTGAAATAATACCAACATTTCCATTCTAACGAATGAGAATAGTTATATTTAGCTGTAAAATGGACCATAACAGCTAACTGCACGGCGGAGAGCGTAAATATTGAGCAAATATCCAAAAAAGGAAGGGTAATATGTGGGCAGTGCTCCATGACGAAATCTTCCAAAATGGATTTGAACATAATGGGGTTTCTAAAGTATTTCAGTGTTGTAGGGTATGACATGGTCGGCCCACACTACTTTAGCCTTTGCTTACTTGTTTTTATTATTAATTTGAAGCTGGTAATGGCAGCCTATGATAGAAAATTGTCTTTGCAGGTCCACGTCTTCGTATACCCCATACATATACGGTTCTTCTCTTTTTTAGTATTTTAAAAAAATCAGCGACATAATTCAACGAAATTGGTTTAGATTTCGTATTTGATTCACATTCTGAGTCGATTTATGCATGTCTGTCCATTTTTTTTTAAATCATTTGGTTGACCTTCGTCCTTTGGTTGAAATTATTGAAATTGGTGATAATAGGATCAGATTGGATATGGCACCCATATAAAGTGTCATCCGATTTAATAAGTATTGTGCATCAAATTCATAATATCAGTCCGCATTAAACGAATTTTAGCACAACATTTGGTGAATATCGGTTCAAATTTGGATATACCTTCCATTTATATATACCTCCGATTTAAATTTTACTGTGCCCTTTATGTGCAATATTTCTCCAAATGGGATAGATGTCGACACATCCAATCTATTCATCCGATTCAGATCAGAATCAAGTCTTTCAAATTTGGTGAAAATTGGTTAAGATATATCTGTAGCTCCCATATATAAGTGTCATCCGCTTTGATATTTAAGTCCCTCACATTCGTTATATACACTTCACTACAATGATATTTGATACAGCTCAGACATAAATCAGACAAATGTTATCGATATCGGTTAAAATTTTGTATGTTGATTATGCGGGTTAATATATCGTTGCAATGGCAGCCCTGGCGTTTGCAATTTCTTACATTAAGTTTTGCAACAGCTATCAATCTTTGAACTCAATTTTAATTAAATAATAAGTAAAATAAGTTCGGCCGGGCCGAACTTCGGATACACTCCACCTTTGGAACGAATTTGGCGGTTTTCAAAAAATAAAATCCTTTAAAAATTCTCTTAAAATCCTAAAAATACCAAATGTAGCCGTCATATTAGGGTCTAAACGATGACGTGATAAGCCATTACAATATTCAAATGCGAAATTTCAAAAACAAATTGGTGGATAATGTAGATAAAATCATCATTATATGGGGAATATACCAAAATGTGAACCTGCACAGACAATTTTCTGCCTTAGGCTGCAGTATCCATTACGAACTTCAAATACTTCAAAAAATTTCGAATATAGGGAGGTATCGTTAAATGGGGGCTATACAAAGACGTGGACTTGCACAGACAATTTTCTGTCTTAGGCTGTAGTATCCATTCCGAACTTCAAATACCAAATTTGAAACATTTCCGGTGAAAAGTGCCGCTAAAATCATCGGGAGGTACCATTATATGGTCGCTACACCAAAAAGTGGACCTACGTTACCCATTTGCAATACCAAAAGTCCTGCAGACATAATACACACTTGAGTAAAAGTTTATCAACCTACTTCATTTCGTTCGGAAGCAAGCAAGAGTGAATTCCACAGACGGACGGACATCGCTAAATCGACATGGAATTTTATGCTGATCAAGAATATATGTATATACTTTCTGGGGTCTAAAATGTATAATTCGAAGTGTTACAAACGGAATGACAAACTTAATATACCCCCCATACTATGGTAAAGGGTATAAAAATAGTGTGACTTGACTGTGACTTCAGAGTAACTGTGGCCTTTACCAAGACGGACATGGCTATTCCAATTGTCCTAAATAGATTTCGTGCAAATATTAATGGGGATTAAATCCTATATTTCGATGAAGCATATTTTCGACTGTATTTATTACAGTGCATATTCTCTTCTATATTATCTGCACGTGTTCTTAATAAGTGTCCATTTAGGTTTATATATATATATGATATGCCCACCTCTTGTTCTATAAATACAATAATATGTAATGTCCTATAAATTATTTAAAGAAATTTAAAATGTAAACAATTTAGAACTGAAAACCTTTTATAGGGGGCAGTTCGATTAGCAGAACTCATTCATAACTTCTTCACATATTGTCAGCACTACATGGAAAACTGGCAAAGAAAGCACAATGATAAGTACGGAAAACAATCATTGGGCAACAGTTATTAATATTATATGTAAGTGGAAAATCAATAAATGCTCCAATTTCATCTAAATATAACCATGTGTGTTTCAACTATTTCCCCTTTTATTCTAAAGTGCAATCATATTTTACGGATTTAACTACAACATGTGTTTTGAGACATAAGGATTATGATAATGCGTGGTTGCCAACAGAAGATTCTAATGTTTATTTGCTCATAAATCCATGGAATTTGAACGATTCCTTCTCGGATGATATATACAATTTTACCCATCAAGATTTGACCTTCAATAGAAATGGCATTTATTACGATAATTGGACAAGGAAATATGTGGCAGCTATAAAACAAACACATTGTGAGGTTAGTTTATTTTTGTAATTTTTGTTTCTGTGACATGATAAATTAAACGCAAAATTAATGGACTGAGCTCTACACCAACATTCCATATTCTCTCATAGACAGTTTTAAAAGAGGACGAACCCTATTGAATTTTGATGATAATCGGATAAAATTTGATATAGCTCCCATATATAATGTTGTCTGATTTCAATTTTATTGTGCGCCATTATGTATATGTTTTATTCGACTTAATGTTTATGTCCTTCGCAATCGTAATATGCACCACTACAATGGTATCAGATATCAGACAGAGATCAGAAATATCTCTGCTAAATTTTATGGAGATCGGTTCAGATTTGGATAAAGCTATCATGTATGTCTTCATTCAATTTCATGGTTATTATGCAATATACAGGATGAGATGAAAAAACCGCAACCAACTTCAGACTGCTGTCATTTCTAAGTCACTCGTCCGACAGCTGTTAAAATTATTCCACTGACAGCACATTATATTGCTCACAAGCGTGCAAAAGCATTTTGATGTAAATTTTCCAGAAAAACAGTTATTCGTGATGGAATTCAAGCGTGATAGTGTGATTTCTTTATATTTGGCTGGAAAACCACATGTGGCTATAGTTAGAGCACTGCAGCATTTAAATGTGAATAAATCTATTGTGTCTCGTACCATCGCTCGTTACTGTGATACTGGTAGCGCATCCCGAAGTCAAGGAAGTGGATGAAAGAATACAGCCACATCATCAGTTCGAAAAGCAAAGAAGCGACTGGATCGAAACCCTCGTCGCAGTGGCCGAAAAATCGCCCATGAACTGAACATATCACAATATTCCATTCGGTAAATGTTGAAAAATGAGCTCGGGGTAAAGCCTTTGAAATTCCAAAAGTGCAAGAGCATTCACGGCACAATAGACTCAAAAGAGCTAAAGAGTTGCTTCGCTTGGCCGAAAGTGGTAAATTGCCGAATTTGGTTTTCTCCGATGAGAAAACATTGGTTGTTCAGCAGTCTGTAAACAAACAAAATGATCACTTGCCAAAGAGGTCAGCTGAAAATGCGCACCTTTCGGTTGGCCACTAGAACTCAAGTGCCGGCCATGAAGATGTTGTGGGCCACCATAACAGCCGATGGTCGCCCTCAGATCGTATTAATCGACCGTGACATCAGAATAAATGCCGAATATTATCACTAAAATATTCTGGAGGGTGTATTAAAGCCTTGGGCACGCACATTTTAGCCGCAGACCTTGAACATTCCAACAGGATTCAGCACCACTACACTCAGCACGCGCCACCCAGGAATGGTTACAAAATGAGGTTCCTCGCTTCATTTCCAGCGCACAATGACCACCAATATCACCGGATAACAACCCGTTGGACTATTGTGTCTGGAGTATTTTGGAAAGCAAGATTGACACTAAAAAATACCAAAGTGTCGATCACCTTAAGCAAGCGCTTCGCCGGGAAAAGGCCAAAATACCGCAGAGCAAGGTTCGGGCAGCGTGTGACGGTTTCAAGGCCCTAATTTTGCAAAAAGTGAACAATTCGAACAAATCTAAACTTGTTCTAAAAATTAATGTTATTTCC
The DNA here is from genome assembly GCF_030504385.1 of Musca domestica. Taxonomy (NCBI): domain Eukaryota; kingdom Metazoa; phylum Arthropoda; class Insecta; order Diptera; family Muscidae; genus Musca; species Musca domestica. Next base: position 13,947,444 of record NW_026712363.1, on the reverse strand, counting down.
GGAATTTTTAGCAATGCTATTTGGTACGCTTCTCCTCCTCGCTTCATTTCCAGCGCACAATGACCACCAAAATCTCCGGATAACAATCCGTTGGACTATTGTGTCTGGAGTATTTTGGAAATCAAGGTTGGCACTAAAAAATACCAAAGTGTCGAATACCTCAAGCAAGCGCTTCGCCAGGAATGGGCCAAAATACCGCAGAGCAACATTCGGGCAGCGTGTGACGGTTTCATTGGCAATTTGAAGGCCATAATTCGTGCCAAAGGTGACTAATTCGAACAAATCGAAACTTTTTCTAAAATTTGATGCTATTTCCGGCATTTTTTGCTTTCATTCAATAAAACCAAAATTAAATTGGGCAAAATTATGGCGTTTGACTTTGTTGCAGTTTTTTTATATCATCCTGTATATCCGATACCCTCGTTTTAAAGCCGGAAATGACCTATTAGTGTTTGATTTCGCCAGGATTTAAAATATTCGCAGTTTCATGGAAATTTTCGCATTTCTTTACATAAAAATTATTGTCCGATGGCCAAACAAAATGTTAGGATACTACTGCCCAGCTCTAAAATCTAGTCCTATGCTAAAATCCGTCTTTAATTAATCGGTAGGGTAGCTACAAAATAGGCAATTTTTCTGCTTTTGATCCATTTCAACCTCAAAATAGTCGCAAATTTATCTCCAAAAAAACAATAGAATTCTATTACGAAGTATTGGCCTTGATTGCAACCTGAGCTTGATTACAATTTAACATGGACAAACGGACATACATAGCTAGAACAACTCAACTCTGCGAGATATTAAGATCTATATATAGTTTCTTGCGTAGCGGACCATTATATCGAAGTTTTACATTATTATTGGCTCTATCAAACTTATATACCCTACAACATATAAAAATATCTACCCCTTAAGAATTCAAAACAACTAACTAAAAGCTCTCTTTTGAATTGAAATACCCTAAATACGACGATACTGTAATGCTCAAGTTTAAAATAAACACGGACATGGAATACAAAAGTCAAAATATTTGAAATCGTTGGGAACAATTGCATGGGGGACAACCAAAACATTGATCCTTTGTTTTGGTGAAAAATGTGTACCGCTGATGTTCATATTTTGAATCTAATTTTGCCAGTGCCCTTTTTATATTAATTACCCAAGTTTATCTTGTTATCGTCTACACATAATATTACCTTATATAATTTTTTCAGGGTTTTGTGGCTTTTCAGGATGACATCCCTAAATTTGCCGAGACGTATAGAAAGGCCAGCGTTTACTCTATTTGGAGATCAATAAAGGCAAAATTTCTATTTGCTTATACAAAAGAGGGCCAGAGAAAGAATTATTTCCAAGATTTGCTATTTAAAAGTAAGTTCCTCAAGAAATCAAATTATTAAAATTTCTTAAATCACAGACTGACAATTTTTATAGACGCTGCTAATATTTTAGCTATTGAGACGGAATATAAAAATTCCAGCCGATTTAATATAAAAACAAATAAATTTGTTGGTTCCATTTTTGAAAATCCCCAAGAGTTACAACAAATCACAACATTTGATGCCCTAACCAAACGATTTGAGCCGAATGTGGATTTATTTTCGAAAAATAAATTACAAAACTTGCATGGACGTGAAATTATTGTTGGCGCTTTTGATTATCGTCCATTTATGGTGGTTGATTTTCAGCGTTCACCCGAATACTATGACCATGCTGCCGACAATCCAAAGCACCGGGCCCATGTCGATGGCACTGAGATGCATATTGTTCATACATTTTGTGAAATCTATAACTGTAGTGTCCATGTGGATACAAGTAAGTTAAAGAAAATCCACCATTCCAAACTTAGGAATTCTCTTTTTTTTTCGTTTCAAGGCGAGAAGGAGGAATGGGGCATGGTATTCCCCAACTATACAGCCAATGGATTGATGGGAATGATTATTGATGGAAAAACTCACATGGGAATGGGTGCCATGTATTTGTGGTAAGTTAAGAGTCCTCAATAATGTGTAAAGCTCTAAAACATGCATTAAAATAATGGCGTTTGGAAATCGAATATTTACCGGATATCTGGGGGAGGTTTCGAATAATTTTGGATAAATTAAAGAAAAAAAGTTAAATCTGAATACCCTCCACCATTTGGTAATTTTCGCAATTTTCAAAAAAATAAAATTACTTAAAAATTTTGTTAAAATCTTAAAAATACCGAATGTAGCCGTATATTTGGGTCAGTACGACCAAGTAGACCTGCATAGGCAACTTTTGTCAAAAGCTATTGCAATATTCAAATGAGAAACATGAAAAAAATGTGTTTATAATGTAGCTAAAATCATCAAAATACCGAATATAGGGAGGTACCATGGGAGTTATAAAACGTGGACCTGCAAATACAATTTTACGAACTTCAAATACAAAATTTGAAATAATTCCGGTAAAAAATGTCGCTAAAATCATCAAAATATCGAATGTCAGGATGTACCGTTATATGGGGGCTATACGAAGGCGTGGACCTACATGGGCCATTTTTCATACCAAAAGTCCTGCAGACATAATACACATTTGAATGGTTGCAAAATGCGGTCCCTCGCTTCATTTCCGGATACCTAGGTTGGCATTAAAAATTACCAAAGTGTTTATCACCTCAAGCAAGCGCATCGCCGGGAATGGGCCTAAATACCGCAAAGCAACATTCGGGCATCGTGTGATGGTCTCATTGGCCGTTTGAAGGTCATAATTCGTGACAAAGTTGACCAAATTGAAGAAATCTAAACTCATTCTAAAAATTGATGTTATGCTTTGCTTTCATTCAATAAATTAATTTTTTTTTATGAACAAGAGATCTGATCTTCTTCACTTTTTAACATTATGAATAATTATGACCCTACTACATGCGAAGTAAATCCACGATCTTTTTTTCAAAAATCACGTATTTGAGATATGTTTATATATATATATATATATATATATATTCTCATTTGAATATTGCAATAGCTTTTGACAAAAGTTGCCTATGCAGGTCTACTTGGTCGTACTGACCCAAATATACGGCTACATTCGGTATTTTTAAGATTTTAACAAAATTTTTAAGTAATTTTATTTTTTGAAAATTGCGAAAATTACCAAATGGTGGAGGGTATTCAGATTTAACTTTTTTTCTTTAATTTATCCAAAATTATTCGAAACCTCCCCCAGATATCCGGTAAATATTCGATTTCCAAACGCCATTATTATAATATAATATATATATATATACATATATATATATATATATATATATATATATATATATATATATATATATATATATATATATATATATTTATATATATATATATATTTATATATTTATATATATATATATATGGGTATGGGTAAAGTCATCAAAATACCGAATATTGGGGGTACCGATGTATGAGGGATATACGATATCGTGGTCCTATATATATATATATATACATATATATATATATATATATATATATATATATATATATATATATATATATATATATATATATATATATATATATATATATATATATATAAATAAAGGTACCTCCTGATTTTACCATATTTCAAAGGATTTGGCTAGAAATCTGTAATTGGGGGGTAAAATCTTACACAAAAATTTCAACATATATAGAAATTTTTGAAGTTTCTTATGAGGACTCTAATGCACAATCTGAGGTTCTAATGGGTTTAAAAAAGTAATTTACCTTGGCTATTCTTAAATCATTCAGCCCTCAATTATGAGGTGTACAAACTACAGTTTATTCTAAATTACTGCTCATTTGACTAATTAATTAAACACTTAACACTTATAACAGTCATATCTGTGAATAATTCCGGGTCAGCTAGTATTTTAATAAACGAATAAAGGCTGAGAAACCAGCTAAAACTCTTTAACTTGTTTTTTATACCTTCCACCATACATAGTATGGAGGGTATATTAAGTTCGTCATTCCGTTTGTAACTCATCGAAATAATCATTTTAGACCCAACAAAGTATATATATTCTTGATCAGCGTAAAATTCTAAGACGATTTAGCCCAGTCCGTCTGTTGTAATCACGCTACAGTCTAAATGAATTAAGATAGGAAGCTAAAATATTGCACAGATCTCTCTTTGCAGGCAGGCCAAGTTCGAAGGTGGGCTATATCGGTCCACGATATCGTATAGCCCCCATATAACGGTATCCCCCGATAATCGGTATTTTGATGATTTTACCCATATTTTCAACGGAATTGTCTGAAAATCCACACAAGGAGTTCCTTGCGGGTACTTTATACCTTGGCAGAGAATTATCTACATAGATCCACGATATCGTATATCACCCATATAACGGTACCCCCCGATATTCGGTATTTTGATGATTTTACCCACATCCTTCAACGGAATTGTTTGAAAATCCACACAAGTTGTTCCTTGTGGGTAGTTTATACCTTGGCAGAGAATTCTCTATATAGGTTAACGATATCGTATAGCACTCATATAACGGTACCCCCGATATTCGGTATTTTGATGATTTTAATGACATTTTCCAATCGTATTGTCTGAAAATCCACGCAAGGTGTTCTTTGTGAGCACTTTACACCCTGGAAGGGAATTGTCAATATAGGTCCTCAATATCGTATATCCCCATATAACGGTATCCCCCGATATTCGGTATTTTTATGATTTTAGCCACTTCATCCAATGAAATTATCTGAAAATCCGCACAAGGAGTTCCTTGTGAATACTTTACACGCAGACATAGATTTGTCTTTATAGGTTCACAATATCGTATATCCCCCATATATCGGCATCTTCCTATATTAGATATTTTTAAAATTTTTAATAGATTTTTAATGGATTTTATTATTTTGAAAATTTTCTAGTTCATTTCAAATGGTGGAGGGTATTCAAAGTTCGACCCGGCCGAACTTACTGTTTTTTTATTTGTTTTTTGTTTTAACTTCTACTCCAGCAGCATTGCCCGACTACGACTTGGCAAACCTGATTTCAACCATCCTATTTTATCCTTCCCTAACTTCCCTCTTTAATAAATTCGATTCATTTTTTTTCTTGCAGGGACCTCGCCTATAAATCCATAGATCAAACAATTTTCTTGGGAAGATCCGGTGTAACTTGCCTAGTTCCTGCGCCAACACGCATTACCAGTTGGAGTCTACCAATTTCTCCTTTTCAATTAACACTCTGGTTGGGTGTGTTCTTGTGCCTGTTTTGGGAAACCGTTGCGTTATTTTTAACCAGATATTTCGAAAATCAGGTGGTGGAGCAACGAGAAAATTCCACCATATGGTCAAGCTTACAATTTGGATATGTAACTACATTGAAGCTATTTGTGTCGCAGGGTTCAGACTATGTGGTAACTTCGCATACGGTAAGAACCATTTTGTTTGCCTGCTACATGATTGACATCATTGTGACGAGTATTTATGCGGGTGGATTATCGGCCATATTGACATTACCGGCGTAAGTTAAGGATATCGATATATATTATTTTGCAAAATTCAATTCAAATTTTCTTGCAGACTTGAAGAGGTAGCCGATTCGGTGGAACGTTTATATCGTCACAATCTAACTTGGACAGCTACTTCGTACGATTGGATTGTCTCAATAACGGACAAAGAACAAGAAGAAACCGATGTAAATGAGAAGATTGATATTTTTGAACAAATAATATTTTCAATACGAAATTTCCTTTCAGCCAATTTATCGCCGTCTACTGGACAACTATCGTGTCAATAGCATGGATGATATGCGCAGAAAAGCTAAAACCGAAAATATGGGTTTCGTTTTGGAGCGCATGGCATTTGGTCATTTTGGCAATGGTGACTTTATAACCCCAGAGGCTTTGGCCCGCCTCAAACTCATGGTGGATGATATTTACTATCAATTCACTGTGGCCATGGTGCCGCGTATGTGGGCCCATTTACCAAAGTTTAATAATTTAATATTAGCCTGGCATTCATCGGGTCTTTCACAATATTGGGAATGGAAAATCTCCGCCGACTATATGAATGTCAATGAACAGAATCAAGTGCAGGCTTCGATGTACACTCAACAGGACACGGGTCCTGTAAAATTGGATATGAAAAATTTTGCCGGTTTAATTTTGCCATGGTTTATTGGCATTATTTTGAGTATTTTAGCTTTTATTGGCGAATGGATTTACTACTGGTGGGATAAGAAGATGGGTACTAAGGTTATAAAGCTGCGTGATTAAGAAAATATATGTGCATTTATTTTTAATTAAAAATATGACAAATACAAATAAAGTTTGTGAAACAAAGAAAACATACAAAACTTTGTGTTAAGCAACTCTAGTGTTAAATGCTTTACAAATATGTCCGATTTTCTTTAAAACATTTCAATGGAGTTCCTTGTGCGACTTCAGAATAGATTATACTAGCTGGCCCGGTTCGCGGTGCAGACCCGTACTTTTAGTCTTTAATGCATATTTTTTAAAGCATAATAAATCACAGATATTACTTATGTAAGCGGCACAATTTTTATTATAAGTAATGACTCAATTGTAATTTTTAAATAGAAATAAATATTGAATAGTCTGATCTTAATTTTCAGCCTTAGAGCTTAGCAATATTTTCCATTAAAATTTGCTGTAATTTTCGAATTTGGAATTAACCAAATGTTCGGTCCCGTGCTACTTTCGAATATTTGTAATTTTTTTCATGTTTCAACCACAATTTCCGACAGTTTGACATTTCGAAGTTTGTATATATAGACCTACATCCCAAATCTACTCTTGGGAGTTAAATATTTAATAGTATACAAAATGTTCTTTTCTGACCACAAATTAGTTGGAAAAGTGGACTTGAGAATACACTAATGTGGGGACTACACCAAAATAAATGCCTATGTGGACAATTATCTGTAAGATGGTTCTCTACCCCAGAGCAGCATAATTACAATTTTTTAGCCAAATGAATTGATGAATGTGGTCAAGAGAGAATGTGGTCATGAGAAGAGGTTTTCTACCCCCTTGTGTCCATTGGAGTTGTAAATTGAAATTTGTTCTAGGTTTTTAAAATTATAATTCCTTTTGCAACTCCTCGAAATAAGCATTTTAGACCCTACAAGTATATATCTTGTGGATCAGCATAACATTATATGTCGATTTAGCTATGCCTGTTTGTATGTAAGTGTGTGGAAATTCGAGCGAACTGAAGTAAGGTGATTAAATTTTGATCAGATGTATTTAATATCCATAGAATTTGTGGTATTGAAAATGGGTCATGGCGGTTTTATTTTTATACCCTCCACCATAGTATGGAGGATATATTAAGTTTCTCATTTCGTTTGTTACACATCGAAATATACATTTTAGACCGCACAAAGTATATACAGATATATTCTTGATCAGCCTAAAATTCTATGTCAATTTAGCGATGTCCGTCAGTCTGTAAAAATCACTTTAGCTTCCGAAAGAAATGAAGTAGATTGATAAAATTTTACTCAAAATTATACTATGTCTGCAGAGCTTTTGGTATAAATGAACCATGTACCTCCATAGTTTAGGTACTTTGGTGATTTAAGCGACATTATTCACCGCAAATGTTTCAAATTTGGTATTTGAAGTTCGTAATGGATAGTACAGCCTAAGACAGAAAACTATCTGCATTAGTCTACGTCTTCTTATATCCCCCATATAACGGGACCTCCCGATGTTCGGTATTTTGATGATTTTAGCGACATTATTCACCGGAATTGTTTCAAATTGGGTATTTGAAGTTCGTAAGAGATACTACAGCCTATGACAGAAAATTGTCTGTGCAGGTCCACGTCTTCGTATAGGCCCCATATAACGGTACCTCCCGATATATGGTATTTTGATGATTTTACCTACATTTTCAACATTTCGCATTAGAATATTGTAATTTCTTATGACAAAAGTTGTCTGTATATGTCCACGTCGTTATATGGACCCTAATATAATGACTACATTCGGTATTTTTAAGATTCTAATAGAATTTTTAAAGGATTTTATTTTTTTGAATATTACCAAATGTGTTCCCAATGGGGAAGGGTATTCAAAGTTCGGCCCGACCGAACTTACGGGAGCTCTGCGTATTAGGCATAGTGGTGTATCGTATCGTATAGTCGGCCCGCCCGACTTGCTGATTTTTTCATAATAAATGTTGAAAAGCTCTATCATTTTTCGTATTTTATTTCAAGTTTATTGTGCCCCAAAGGAGTAATATATGCCCATATTAGTGAGTTTAAGCGCATACGACCCAATTTAGGCCATTAGTAATAGTGTTCGTTTTAGTGAAAATCGGTTTATATATAGATATAGCTCACATATATATGTTTCTTCCGATTTCATATTTAAGTCCCGCTCATCCATAACAATGATGATCCTTAATATATTTAATATAAGATATCAGATGGAGCTCAGAAGTACATCTGCTACATATGTAGCATATATGTTTTTACCCGAATTGAAGTTTGTTGTGCTCCAAATGTGAAATATCAGCTCAATATGGATGAATTTTTGTACATACGGCCAAACTGAACGTAGAAGCAAGCACATAAAATTGGAAAATCAGTTCGGATAGCTCCGATATACCATAGCCGAGTTTAATAAAGGTCATCTCAAAGTCACTTTATACACATAAATCATAAATTTACATCAAATTTGGTCCTAAAAAGGGTATAAAAAATCAACCTGCAACTGATATGACAGTTTAATCCTTTCCAAATTTGCGAAAATCGGTAAAGATTCGTATACAGATATATTTTAAGCATTGGTAGCTATTTTTAAATCTCTACCAATTTTATGGGGGTTTTCGGAAGCACGCATACAAATCGCTATAGAAATAAAAAACAATCCGATGTAAGTATACCGCTTAAAATATTTTTGTTTTGTTTCTGCGCAGACCAATTCATAATATGCAGTAAACATAGTAACCCATCCTACTCGGTATCTTAAATATTATGAGTCTATTTTTACGAAAAGCCTTTTCAACATTTCCTTCCATATAATTGTCTCACTTTCTTATAAAATTCTTCAAGAGGAAAATATAAAATCTTTTCAATTAACTTGTATTTTGAACACAAAAATAAAAACTCTTTGACTAAGAATTATCACATGCGAACAATTTTACAAAGTTAATTGTTTACTGAAACAAAGCAATTATTATTAATTAGCAATGGATTAAGCTTCTTAACATCTGAAAAGAAAGGATGTGGAAAAGTACAACTAAATAAAAAAATCAAAAAATCAGTGGATAATACGCTTTTGTCGTTGAAGCACTTGGTACATCGCAGGCAATAGAAGGGAAGAAGGTTTTATTATTTTCAGCTAAGAGGAGGCAATTTGGCACCCACTCTTATACCACTCTTTGCCACCGTCTTTTTAAGAGCCCGATAAAAAGAATGAAAATCAAATATGCAAGAACAGCATAGCCATGCTTATGAGGGGATTTCTCGTACTCCCCACTATGGACAGGGATTTTTTATTGATTTGATTTATAAACACCCGACTACACATTATCTTAGAGTCTTGTATAAAGTAAATATTTCCGCATTTATCTTTAGCATTTTTATAGCAATCAAAGTCAAACGCCATAATTTTTACATTTTTTTAATTTTATTGAGTGAAAGCAAAAAAACAATAGCATTAAATTTTAGAATAATTTTAGATTTGTTCGAATTGGTCACCTTTGGCACGATTTATGGCCTTAAAACGGAAAATGAAACCGTCACACGATGCCCGAATCTTGCTCTGCGGTATTTTTGCCTATTCCAGGCGAAGCGCTTGCTTGAGATGATCGACACTTTGGTATTTTTTAGTGTCAACCTTTCTTTTCAAAATACTCTAGACACAATAGTTCAACGGATTGGTATCCGGAGATTTTGGTGGCAATTGTGCGCTGGAAATTAAGTGAGGAACCTCATTTTATAATATTCGGCATTTATTCAGACGCCACGATCGATTAATACGAGTGGAGAGCTACCATCGGCTGTTATGGCGGCCCACGCCATCATCATGGCCGGCGCTTGAGTTCTGGTGGCCAACCGAAGATGCATATTTTCAGCTGGCAAGTAAACACAATAATTTTGTTCGTTTACAAACTGCTGGACAACGAATATTTTTTCATCGGAGAAAATTTGGCAGTTCACCACTTTCGTCCAAGCGAAGCAACTCTTTAGCTCTTTCGAGTCTATTTTCTTTCCGTTGCGGTGTAAGTCCTTGCAATGGCTTTACCCCGAGCCCATTTTTCAATATTTGCCGAATGGAATATTGCGATATGTTCAACTCATCAAGTCGCTTCTTTACTTTTCGAGATTTTGATGTTGCTGTATTCTTCCGCCCACTTCCTTGACGTCGGGCTACGCTACCAGTATCACGGTAACGAGCGATGATACGAGACAAAAAAGATTTATTCACATTTAAATGCTGGAGTGCTCTAACGATAGTCAGTTGTGGTCTTCCAACCAAATATAAGGAAATCACACCATCGCGCTTGAATTCCATCAAAAATAACATTTTTGTTGGAAAATTCTCACTTAAATTCTTTTGTACACTTGTAAACAATATAATGAGCTGCCACGGGAATAATTTCAACAGCGTTCGGACGAGTGGCTTTGAAATGTCAACAGCATGATATTGGTTGCTCTTTCTTCATGTCACCTTGTACTTATACATATTTTAGGGTCTTCAGAGAATGTTTCAAGGATTTTGTTTACGGAATGACAAACTTAAAATATCCTCCATTTTATTGTGAAGGGCTTGGAAAATGATTTCTATTAAGTATAGGTAGGTCTACAGTTGTCCACCTGAATTGGCCCTCTTTTCAAATCAAATCTTAGCTATGTTGCTGTTTGTGACCATGACAAGGTGGTTGTATATAACAACAATAACTACACTTAATTTGTATTGAATAAATTGCCAGTCAAGCAATTATTTTTCACGATTTCAACTTTGATCACAGAGAAATAAGATTTAATTTATAAGTTTTCATATGACTTGTTTTTTGTGATCAATTTGGTATGGCATTTCATTTTTGTCGTTGCTCAGGGTTATACAGTGGAACCATGCGTTAAAAATACCCTATCAATCATCATCAAAAAATCACATCTATTTGGGATATTTTCTTCAAAGAAAGGCGGGCTTATTAGAATTTATTATATGGTGTGTGTGTGTGTTTAGAAGCAGAGCATTTGTTCCAAGTATCACTGTATTTGGTCTCATTTATTTGTTGGGTCCAACTTTTACTTAGTTGAATTGTTTGTCTTCCATCTTTTTCCTGTGTAATTTTTTGTTGGTATTTTTTTTTAACCAGATCCCTGTTGCCCTGGCTGTTGATGTGGCTACGCTCGCTCCCCGGCACGGTGGTGTATGAGGATGCGGTTGCTGGCTGAATGTTGTTGACAACGAAAACGATGTTGTTCATCATGGTGACGATGAGCTGTTTTCGTTTTGTTTGTTGTTGTTGTTGCTTTTGCTACAGCGGCATTCATATTTAAGGTTTCACAGCGTGAAATTTGTTCCATCATTTGTAAGATTTGTTTTTTCGTTATTTGTTTGTTTATTTCCTTGATTCATGTTTTTTTCTTTCTGTTATTATAAGTTATTGTTGTTGTCCTTCAGGTTTGTGCTAAAAGTTCGTTACAGAGAAAAAATAAAATAGAATGACTTGTTAGAGTTGTTATGGCTACCCAAGGAATGGAGTGAGTTCGCAGAGAGGCTGTGTATAGCTAACTTTCAATGATAAACAACAATCTGTGTACGGGATATGCCAACACTTTGAGGTCTTCCGACTACCAACTACTACAGCTACTACTTGCATGAGCCGCAAAACGGCCGAAACGCTTGTACAAAAAAAAAATAATTTTCAGGAAAACACAGCCAATTTTTGAGTTTGAAAAATATGGTACAAGGTTTTTGGGGTTTCCCCTTATCAAAATGGTCCAATTAAGGTACGGCTTTCTTTTTTACTGTTTTAAATTGCATGTTTTCATTTGAATATTAGATATTAATTTTATTATCAAAATATAATTGAAAACGGCGGATCGTACTCTTATAAACGAAAAATGGAGGACACTATAATTATAACAAAAAAATCTTAAATAAAAATCCATATATAAAGAAATTACTTATTTCATCGATTTAATTTATATGTCGGCCCCATTTAATAACATTCTAATATTTATACCCTACAACACTATGTGTTGGGGGTATTATAAGGTTGATTGGGCCAAAAATTATGTAACACCTCGAAATATTGATTTCCCACATAGGAAAGTATATATGGATCTTCCTAGCTCGCCGAGCTGAGTCGATCTAGCTATGTATGTCCGTCCGTCCGTCTGTCCATGTTAATTTGTAATCACTCTACAGGTCGCAATTATGGCCCGATCTTCACGAAATTAAGAATGTAGGTGGGGATAGTGCCAGAATAGAACCCTATTTCTTTTGGAGATGATCGCATAATGTTTATGGGTTGAAATGGATCAAAAACTGAAAAAGTTGGAAGTTGGCATGGTTCTAGAGCTTAGGGCTAGGCAGAAGCCTTCCAATTTTGATGGTCATCGGGTAATATTTAGTGGGTGAAATAGGCCATAACATTTGTGTTAAATAAAAGTCAAATTTTCCATTAAACCGCGAATATTTTTAATCCCGGCGAAATCACAAATAGACGAACGGGTCAATTCTGACCGTTACGTAGATGCCGATAGTAAATATATCGGTTATATATAGCGAAATATATACAAAGAGTATATACAAAGGAAGGGAATTTTATTTAGAATGCTTATATCTCTAGAATGGCTGGACCGATTTTGACAGATTCTGTCAATTCAGAATGCCCTCTTGACATAAAAGTAAAAAATCTAAAGAAAATCGCATAAAACTACGCCTATGATGATGTAAATATTGATTTTTTAGTATTTTGTGACATATTTTTATTTTTTCATATTTTTTATCGCATGCGATTTTTCAATTTGACTTATAATATTAAAGTGTATATTTTGTAATATTTTTTTACCTTACAACACAGATTGGGGATATTATGTGCAGATTGCAATTATCGTCCGATCCAAACAAAAAGGGTAGTGTTAGGCTCGGAAGGGCTAGGTCTATTGTTTTCAGATGTCCGCAATATATTTAGGGGTTGAAATGGACTAACAGCTAAAAATGTTCCTGATTTTGCAGCCATTATAAAGGTCTTAAATAGAATGAACCACTATTTCTGTCTGAAAATACCAACATTACTTACAGGCGATATCCGAAAATGATTTCATTGACGAATATAGCCAAATATCGTAGACAAGAAAATCATATAGATGAGTCTAAATTGGGAGATACAGAGGCCCTCTTGCTTTTGGAGGTGATCGCAAAATATTAGGGGTTCAAATGAACCAAAAACAGAAAAAATTTTCTGATCACACAATTGAAGCTATTCGACACGCCTGAGAAGAGCGTTAAGGACAGGGAAAAATTCTAGTGTTTTGGATGACCATTGGATTATATTTAGCTGTAAAATGGACCACAACAACTAACAGCACGACGGTGTGCGTAAATATTAGGGAAATGTCCCTGGTCAAAATGCTAAGGGTAAAATGGATTTGGACATAAGAGGACTTCTAACATGTTGTAGTGTTGTAGGGTATCACATGGTCGGCCCCGCACGACTATAGCCTTTGCTTACTTGTTTTATATTAATAATAGGTCTGAAATATGGGAATGCAGGAATGTATTAAATTAAATTTATACTTGCGAAAGACATCTTTCCGTCCGACTTTTATACTTTCCTAACTGGTTTCAGAGAAATTTTTACCGGAATTGCTTCAAATTTCGAAGAAACTATGACAAAAAGTCGAGTATGCAGGTCCACATCTTCGGATAGCCCCTTTATAACGATACCTCCTTATATTCGGTATATTGATGATTTTAGCGGAATTATTCACCATGATTGTTCTACAGCCTATGGAAAAAATATATTTATGAAGAAACACGCCTTCCTATAGCCACAATATAAGGTGTTCGAAAAGTAAACAAGCGACTTAATCGAAACCGGAGTCGTATTGGCCGAAAAATGGCTCGTGAGCTGAACATATCGCAATATTCCATTCGGAAAATATTAAAAAATGAGCTAGGGGTAAAGCCATCGACATTCCAAAAGGTGCAAGAACTTACACCACAACAGAAAGAAAATAGACTCAAAAGAGCTACTTCGCTTGTCCGAAAGTGGTGAACTGCCGAATTCGGTTCTCTCCGATGAGAAAACATTCGTTGTCCAGCAGTTTGTAAACAAACAAATGTATCGTGTTTACTTGCCAAAGAGTTCTGCTGAAAATGTGCATCTTTGGTTGAACCAGAACTCAAGCGCCGGCCATGGTGATGGTGTGGGCCGTCATAACAGCCGATTGTTGCTCTCCGCTCGTATTAATCGACCGTGGCATCGGAATAAATGCCAAATATCGCGGAAATATTCTTCGTGGTGTATTAAAGCCTTGGACACGCAAACATGTTGGCTGCAGACCTTGGACATTCCAACAGGACTCAAAACCAACGCACTCAGCACGCGGCACTCAAAAATGGTTACAAAACAAGTTAAAAAGTATCGTATGCCGACAGATAAATACACTCAGCCTATATTCTATTATTTAAATTTATTTTGATTAGTGTTCGGATTATTCAAACGTTTGACCCTTTATAGAGCAGGTTCCGAAGGAATGGGCCACTATTGCCCATTTCGTATCGGACCCAAAAATAAGATATAAGTATTGCGATGTTCCTGGTATGGATTATATCGACTTAATCCTTCACTTTATATGATACATGTAATAATTTTTAGAAAATGTTAAAATGTGCGTGATGTACCAGAAAGAGTCTACCAAAATATTACATTTTTATACTTCATCTAATGCAAATAAAAAATATTGAGCGAAATGTTGGGCAAAATTACAAGAAAGGATATGTATGTCCTATTTTATGCGAAATCATAAATTCCGATAAATTTCATATTCATATCAGGCTTCTTATTGAGAGAAAGATTTGGGCAAGTAGTAAAGAATTGCCAAATTATTTCGAAAGTTATGACAGATAAAATTATTGAAAATTGTGACCCTTTGAAGGGGTTCGCAGATATATATCAACTACACAACAGATCTTGTGTTAGCATTTTTGTATGTGTGAAATTTAAAGAGAGTTGGATGCTTATTTCGGTTTATTTGAGCGATTTGTTTTTTAAAATCTTCAATCAGATCTTGTGTTGATAGAAATATTCAGATGTGCCAAGTCTAAATGGAATTGGATATTAATTTGGCGTTTTATGAGCTTCATGATCATTCAAAATTTGGACATTTTGTGGGGGAGGTATCAGAAAGAGTGGACCGATATATTCCATGTTAACACCAGATCTTTTTTTTTTTTTTTTGAATATTGGGATGTGTGAAATTTTAAGACGTTCGGATCCTTATATCACATTTTATAAGAGTTATAATTATTAACCCTTGTGGGGGAGGTACTTGATGGAGTGGACTGACATTGTCCATTTTCGTACGTGACCTAGCACTAACACAAATATTAGGATTTGCAAAGTTGGACAAAAAATATATCTATAAAAGAGGAAAATGTTTGTTTGTTTGTTTGAAATTTATGGACACGAAAACAGCTGAACAGATTTTCCTGAAAATTTCCAAGTATACTGCAGTATTGCCTGAAAGTAACATAAGCTATATAAATTTTTGAAATTTCACTTGGAACTGAATCGGAGGTACCTCCAATAAATTTAGATTTTATATGCACATATCTATTGATCGATTACAGATACATTCTCCAAATTTGGATTGCCTAACGGAATTTAAAACAAAAATAAATGTGCCAAATAATATTGAAATCGGTTCAGATTTGGATATAGCTGCCATATATATTTTCGGCCGATTTCATGTATTTGATACATTAAACAAGTTGTGTGCACCAGATTTCAATGAAATTTGGAATGTGTAATGGAATTTGTCTAAAAAATTTGTTTGCCAAATTATATTGAAATCGGTTAAGATTTGGATATAGCTGCCATATACATTTTCGGCCGATTTCATGTATTTGATGCACCTAACACGATGTGTATCTCTAATTTCAATGGAAATATTGAGATGTGTCAAGACAGAATGGAATTGAATGTTCATTTAGCGTTTTATGAGCTCATGGATATTCAAAATTTAGATCCTTTGTGTGGAAGGTACAAGAAGGCGTGGGCCGATATATCCCATCTTCACAGCAGATCATGTGTTAGTAGAAATATTGGAATTTGTGAAATACGAAGAGAACCTGATGCTTATTTCGGATTTTATGATCGTTTTGATTACTCAAAACCAGAAAGAATGGTCCGTCCTCCACCATGTTTATGACAGATATTGTGTTGATAGAAATATCGAGATGTGCCAAGTCTGAAGGGAATCCGATGTTTATTTCGCGTTTTATGAGCTTAATGGGTATTCAAAATGTTAACCCTTTGTGGGGAAGTAGTGGACCGTTATATTCCATCTTCGCAGCAGATCATGCGTTAGTAGAAATAAAGGGATGTGTGAAATATGAAGTGAACCGGATTCTTATTTCGGATTTTATGATCGTTTTGGCTATGCAAAACATTGACCCTTTGTGGGGGAAGGTACCGAAGGGAATGGTCCGATCTCCAGCATCTTCATAACGGATTTTGTGTTGATAGAAATATTGAGATGTGTTAAGTGTGAATGGAATCCGATGGTACCAGAAGGAGTGGACCGATATATTCTACCTTCACACCAGACCTTGGGTTGATAAAAATATTGTGATGTGTGTAATTTGGAGACAATCGATACTGCCCATCCCCGAACTCGATCTAAACTTTATAATAATATTACGCTGTACCAAGTTTGGACGAAATCGGATACTTCCTTCGAGAGAAATCGAGGGCTACAACCAGACAGAGGGACGAACGGAGGGACGGACAATACTAGATCGAATCCTGAAACGGATTTGTCTCAAAGAGATCTAGGGTCTAAAACCCTAAAAATTTAAGCCTATTTCATATTAATTGTGCTTGATTGTGTGTAATAACGCACAAGACAAGATGGATTTTAGCATGCTAGTATCAAATCCGAAACCCGTTTCAAACTCTATTTGATTTTATATTTGAGCCTTTCCCAAAGCCGTATTTTGTACTTTATAACAGTAATGTACCCCGAAATAAAACTCCTACTATTTCTTTAAATAGAATAATTCATATTTGATACAAAAGATCACAGGTAGTCTTTAAATATTTTGGGCGAATTTAGTAGAAAATGATTCAGATATATAGATCTTTTATCCGGTTTCATATTCGAGACGCACTACATTGGACAAATCTACAATACAAACATATAATTGTTGTGGTAAGCTCTGCTAAATAAACACTGGCCTTTTACTTGTTACTTTTATCTTTTCGGTTTCCAACATTACTTCCATATTATTATCCCGTGTACAATTATGACAAATGTCGGAACTCATATGGAAATGTCCGTTCTAGCTTTTCTGACATTCTTTAAACCTTGGACATGCATGTACCAATTGTAGTCTACGTACGAAATATGTATGAATTTATTTATTTTCTCGTATACTCATTTTTATTGAAACTCGTGTGACATTCGAAATGTTTCACAAAGGTGTATTGTATTAATGTGACTTTATATATTCAAAGTCATACTATGAAATTTCTTTGCAAAGGACACACATGAATGTTATTTATAAAATATTTTATTTAGTTTTTAATTTGTTATTTGTCATTGACATAAAAATTTGTTATTTTCATTTCCATTCAGTTTTTTTTTATTTTCCCTTGGCAAAAGAGATGGAATACCTACAACATTCCACTGTTGCTTAGTGTTCACAACAATAACATCTGCAATTCAGTGTAGTATTATTGTTGTTGTTGATGTTTTTGTTACCCTACCTCATGTTGATGCTGATGATGCTGCTACAGCTGCTTTGTGTAGCCATAAAACTCAAACGCAAATTGTAAGGTATTATTGCCACGGCAACAAACTGTTGCGTTTCCACGGCAACTGAATGAAAGAAGAAATTGTTGGAGCCAGAAAGGCAGTGCCAACATAATACATGTGTACAAAAACAAGCATGCAGACGGGTACACACACCCAACTGTCCCAGCTATTGATGTATGAGCTGAAACACTCAACGCAGTCTCCACAGAAAACTGCCCAATAATCAGCATCCCCAATTTAGTACGGATGCTACTCTCACTCACACGCATACACACACTAACCACAACAAGTGTACAGCTCATAATTCACACAAATACATATTTGAGAGAAACTTTTGTCGTTGGCCCAAACAGGGTGTAGGAAAAATTACAAAAATAATGTGGAGAACTTTGAAGAAATATGTATTTTCATTGGAAGCCACTTTTCTCTCATTTTCTTTCTCTTTCTATAGCAATGCAATTTACTCTCAACTCTGAAACTCTCTTTGGTTTAAGGAAGCATGTGCCTTCGATGATGGATGTTGATTGCATGTGTGTGTGTGTTTCGAGTGAAAACTTAAATCCAACAGCATGAAACTGCCTACAAACTGGGGTAGTCTGTTTAGGTTGGTAGCAGTGATTCACTCAATGGAAATATAGGTTTGTATTTGTGAGGTCCTTCTAGAAAATGCTTTGCATAGTTCTCGTTATTCTTACGGGTTTGAAAATGAGTCTAGAACCTAAATTAGCATGTACCGATTTAGAGGGACTCTTACAACATTATATTTTGATGAAAAAAACTTTGCTAAAGCCTACCAATTTGAGTAATCATCGAATAATATTTAGCGGGTGGAACATACTATAACTTTTATTTAAAAAATACAAAAATTTCTATTAATCTGGGAATATTTTTAATTCCACCGAAATCACAAATACACAAAGAGCTCACTTCTGACCGTAACATTCAATTTGATATCCAAGATATCGCAGGGTGAGATTAAAAAAACTTCAACCAACTTCAGAATGCTCTCACTCGTCCGTCAGTTGTTAAAATTATTCCAGTGACAGCTCATTATATTGATTACAAGTGTACAAAAGCATTTTGATGAAAAATTTCCAGAAAAAAAGTTTTTCGTGATGGAACTCAAGCGTGTTAGTGTGATGTCTTTATATTTGGCTGGAAAACCACAAGTGGCTATCGCTAGAGCACTCCAGCATTTAAATGTAAATAAATCTTTTGTGTCTCGTACAATCGCTCGTTACCGAGATGCTGGTAGCGTATCCCGACATCAAGGAAGTGGACGGAAGAAAACAGCAACATCAGCAGAAATGGTTCGAAATGTAAAGAAGCGACTTGATCGAAACCCGCGACGTAGTGGCCGAAAAATGGCTCGTGAGCTGAACATATAGCAATATTCCATTCGGCAAATATTGAAAAATGAGCTCGGGGTAAAACCATTGAAAATCCAAAATGTGCAAGAACTTACACCGCAACGGAAAGAAAATAGACTCAAAAGAGCTAAAGAGTTGCTTTGCTTGGCCGAAAATGATGGTGCTTGACATTGTTGCAGTTTTTTTATCTCACCCTGTATATACAATCTCATATATAAAAGGAGGGGGATGTTAGTTAGACCGCTTATAGCTCACGGAACGAACGGATTTGACAATTCTCACAAATTTAGAATGACCTTTTTGTAAAAAGAATAACATCTCGAAAAATCGCATAAGAATATGATAATAAGAATATGAAATCTTTTTTGTAATATTTTTTACTTTTTGCCATATTTTATATCGCTTGATTTTAAATTTTTGGACGACAAATATAGCCAAATATCGGAGATAAAGGTAATCATTTAGAGGAATCCATTTTTTCAAATATTAACACAAAATTGGTCACAAATATAGCGCAAATGCTACGAAAATTTTTCTTTTAAAAAGATCGAATTAAGTATTAGACGTAGTAGTATATTCCTTTTTTTCTTGTGGTGGAAAATAGTGGTTTCACGGTGGTTCCACGGCACGGCAGTATTTTTTGTATTTTTGTAATTTTGGAGATATTATAGACCGACATTTTTTTCAAATTTCGTATTTAGAATTCGCAATGGGTACTAAGGCAAAACAATTAAAAAACCATTAAGGCCGAACTTTTGATACCCTCCACCTTTGGGTAAGGGAAACAGTTTTATATAAAATTATCTGATTATCTGTTCCACTTTAAACTTTAAACAGTTACTGGTAAATCAGTTTGGGTAATGCTGTTAATCTTTTCAAAAAAAAAAAAAAAAAAAAAAAAAAAAAAAAATAATAAATAAATAAATAAATAATAATAAATAAATAAATAAAGTGAGTGAGTGAGGCCGTTATACGGGGGCCATACCAAAATCGGGAAACTTCATAGACAATTTTATACTCAAGGGTTGCCATCTACCAAATCTTCTTAAATACCAAGTTTGAAACAATTGAATGGAACTACAGTTACCAATTTTTAGACAAATTCATGGAAACATGTGGTAAAAATCATCAAGATAGTGAATATCGAGTGGTACCGTTGTATGGGGGCTATACCAAAACGTGGACCTATATATACAGTGCTTCGCCACCGGGGCTAGAATCCATTATAAATACCAATTTTTAGACAAATTCGTGGAAAAAATTGAAATATATAATTTTGAAAATTTGAAAAATAATCAATATACCGAATATCGGGAGGTACCGTTATATGGGGGCAATACAAAAATGTGGACCTATACATACAATGTTTTGCTACCGGATCTAGAATCCATTATGACCTATAAATACCAAATTTTTGACAAATCCGTTAAAAAATGTGCCAAAAATCATTAAAACGTGGACCAATGTAACTCATTTTCAATACCAACCATCCTATACATAATACAAATTGTTCTGCCAAATTTTGAAGCTCTACGTCAAATAATGTGGGATGTATCGTGACGGACATCGTTAAATCGACTTAGAATTTTATGCTGATCATGAATATACATACTTTGTAACATTATATGTATATAATATATAATATGTAACAAACGGAATGACAAGTTAGTATACGCTTTTTTTTAAGGTGGAGGGTATAAAAATATATATATCAAGTATTGAAAAATTGCTCAGAATCAAAAATGTCATCTTAAAATTTACCTCAAATTTTAGCCCTAATTGAGAATACAATAATATCAAATGAAAAATAATGCGCATCATTTAGATACGAAATAATGTTGAAGGCTGTGTTCAAAACTGTATATGTCATCAACATGTCCAACTTTGCCCAGTACTCAAACTTCTATTCCTTATGGACAATTTTGCTTTGATCTTAGCAATGTACCGAAGACATTATTTTCATCCTCTAAATTAAACTTTTTGATGTCTCGATGTTACCTCTGCTGACATTCAAAATCAAGTTCCTTAACTTGGCTTTTTTTATGCTTATCTTTCGGGGGTCATAAGAAATTTTAGATGGGAAGATTTTCGAGTTTGTACAGCGAACCACAGTGCATGGTATCAAAGGACATTTTGCCAGATATCTCCTTACGTAGAACAAAGTATGAATAAATCAACGTTATAGATAACGATAGGGAGATTAACTGGTTATTACAACATCCGATTAAGAAGGTATATGTGTGAGGATGAGGAAGAGAATGAAAAGATTGAACACCTAATATGCCACCATCCTGCTCTATCAAGGGAAAGAGTACGAGTTATGGGGGAACATTCGTCTTGTGATCTCTTTGTGCGCTCAGGTCATTTATAAATTCGCAAAAAGGCTACTTTTTAATTATAAGTATGTGTGGATTTGGATTCTTATTTCATTGGAACCTTTAGATATGATTCAAACATTGCGGCCTCTCATCGCATTTGAAACAATGATCCAAACATTTTTATACCCTCCCCCATACGTAGTGTGGAGGGAATATTAAGTTTGTCATTCCGTTTGTAACTCATCGAAGTTATTATTCGTCATCGTAAAATTTAGAAAATTACCGTCCGTTCGTTTGCCCGTCTGTTGTAATCAAGCTAGAGCACAAACGGCATGTGATAGAAAGCATTTCGCATTGAGTTCTCTTTTGTCTGCAGTCAGGTCAAGTTCAAAAATGAGCCATATCGGTTGGTATTTAGAGTTTGTAATAGATTCTATCCTCTGTGACAGAACATTGCCTATACAAGTCCACTTTTTCGTATGAACCTTCTGATATTCGGAATTTTGACGGTTTTGACCACATTTTCTAAAGAAATTACTTAAAATTCTGTGTTAAATTCTTCTGCTTATATAGAAAAATTTTTTCTGTAGCCCCTATCCTCCCGAGGTTCGTATTTTGATGTTTGTAGCCAACTTTTTTACAGAATTGTTTGAAATTTTGATTAGATGTTCCTAATAACAGAAGTGACGCTTACCCCTCAAGTTTAGGATGCATTAGCTACTCGTGAATTACTGATGGATTTTCCTAACTCCAAGTTCTAAAATTCTGCCTATTGACGAAGCCATCCAAATAGAAATGTCCTTCGTCACTGAATATGACCATATCGGCAAAATCGGCGTTTTCATGTTGTCACATTTATACTCAATTAACGATCTGCCTTCGTGTCCATGATAAGCCTGAGCCAATTGAACTTTGTATGCATGAATATCTTTCGTCAAAATTCGTTGATTTTCTGAGCTCGGTGTCAGATCGAGTTGGATGGAGTTTCACGCACAGCTGTGATATTTTCGGTCGATCGAACTGGTCGAAGGTGCGTTGTTATCTCTACATCAATAATAGATCCAATTTCAGCTAATTTATCCATTAATCTGTTTACAGTTGTGTCTTTTGGAGCACTATTGTGAACCCAAATTGATCGCAATTTGCGAACTGTAGCCGCAAAACTTTCACCATTTTGGTAAAACAATATCACAATGATAATGCATTCTTCAATCCTGTAGCGATCCATTTTTACTAACCTGGCCAAATTGTGTTCTAGTTGGGACACTCATTATGCATGTCAGCCCGTCCGTCCGTCTGTCCATGTATTTTTGTGAACAAAATGCAAGTCGCATTTATTATCCCATTGAGAAGAAATTTTGCAAACAATATATGTTTGACCCAAGGACGAAACAAATGGCTAATATAAGTCCATATGATGTATTCTGGTACATCCCACCGGATTCAGTCTAGAAGCAAGTAAATTAAATTTAGAGAAAATCGGTTCAGATATAGCTAGAGCTCCCATATATATGATTTATCCGATTTGGGGTTTAAAGCCCCTCACAAAAGTAACATTCCACAACAATGATCTCTGGTACCAAATATCAGATACAACTCCGAAAAATGTATATCAAATTTTGTCAAGATCGATTAAGATTTCGATATAGCTCCTATATATATCCTCAACCGATTTCGGGTTAATTGTGCACTAAATGATCAATATCAATCCAAAAGACCCGAATTTTGGCATATCCGCCCGAATTCAGACTAGAAGTAAGTGCATTAAATTCGGAGAAAATCGGTTCAGATATCGCCATAGCTTCCATATATATGTTTCATCCAATTTAGTGTTTAACTCCCTCAAATTGCTAATTTGCATTCGACAACAATGATATTTGGTACCAGATATATTATAGAGCTCGGAAATACCTCTGCCAAATGTTATCAAAATCGGATCATATTAGGATATAGCTCCCATATATATCTTCAACCGATTTCGGGTAAATTGTGCCAAAGTCCTGAATTTTGGTACATCCCACCGAATTCAGTCTAGAAGCAAGTGCATCAAATTCAAATTCGGTTCAGATATAGTTAAAGCTTTCATATATACGTTTCATTCGATTTGGTGTTTACGTCCCTCAAATTCGTAATATGCATTCGACAACAATGATATTTGGTACGAGATATCTTATAAACCTCGGAAACACCTTTGCCAAATTTTATCGAGAACGGCTAAGATTTGGATACTGCTCCCATATATATCCTTAATCCGATATCAGATTTATTGTGGAAATAATAGCTAATGACAGCCCAAATGGAGTGAATTTCGGGAAGTACGAACTCGGCACCGATGCATAGTTTTTTAATATAATCCTTCTCCTAGTGATATCATGCACACTATAGCAATCCATAACTGCTCAAAGGCCAAATGTTGATGGGTGGTAGGATCTACTTCAAATAAAGTCTTTTTTTATAGAAGCTCTACTAAATATGCATAGTGGTGTAGGGTATAATATAGTCCGCCCGCCCGTTTTTTTTTTTTTTTTACTTTTCCTTACTGCTTTATGAGCTAAAGATATTGTTTAGCTTAAGTCAGTTTCGTTGCATGTTTTCCTGTAAAGTTGTAAATCGTTATTTAAAATATTGCATATTATTGGGCAAAATTTTGGAAATGCTTGAAATGTGGTTCAATTGGCGACTAAAATCGTCGTAAAATAAATAAGTTGGCTTGACAAATTCAAACCCTTTGTAGTTGACTCTGCGTTTCGTGATAATTCACAGATCGAATATTATTTGTCTGACATTCTCAGACATTTTTCATATTTTGCTTTTTTGTCTCATATACTTGAACAATTGCGTAATAAACTTACCCATAGAACCATAACAAAATATGTTTTATTAAAAATAACCACACTGGCAACAAAAAAGTTACTGATTAACCACACATGCGATGCTACATGCAAAGCGGGTGCATCAATAACGTCAAGCAAACCAACAATTTATCCTATGTCATGCCTTTACATATTCTCCCACACATACATTGACTGCTCAACTATGCACCCAAGCCTCTCCATCCATTCACCCAATCGTCCATCCATTCATCCATCTGTCCATTTCAACGGTAAGTTGGCTTATTTGTTTATTAGCGGTTTTATAATTAAGTTCATCATATTTTCGAAATGAAATTCATTGTGGTAGAACAAAATTCATTGCGGATAACGAACAAATAGCAAACAAACAAAAATAGTAAATGTAAAATTCTTAAGAAATTCCATTTGCCGGGAAGCTATGAAATCGCAATTATAATGGTTCAGGTTATGAAGGCTAACAATGTTGTCGGCTTGTGGTTAACCATGGAGATAAACTAAAAGGATATAAAAGTGGTTGCTGGTCATTCAAATGGAAAATTTTGCTAGTTATTTGTGTAGAGGTACAGATTGTTATTTCATATTTTTCTCTTTAGTTTTAACATCATGCCTTTTTTTGTTTTGATCTGACGTACAATGATGCCATTGCTTGGTTATGTCAATGCATTGCTTGTATATAAATATATATATTTCACTAAAATACTTATTTATTTTCAATTTCTTCGTATAACCATCAAATGCTCAATTATGCATAAAAAACGTATATATTTCCTTCGCCAAATGGTACTTTTCAATGAATGCATTCTCGACATTTGGACAATAGCTTTCAATCGATTTAAAAATAAGAAAAAGACGAATGTTCAGTACCAATCAGGTATTTGCTCAATTTATTGTTTCGAGATGGTTGTTTTTCCTCCCTTCCCAGTAGAATGGTCATATTCAAAAATGCGATGAAAGATGAGAGGGTATTTAAAAATTCAAATAAACCTAGTTATATTGTTAGGCCCTTCACCATTCTATGGAGAGGGTATTGGAAGTTTGATTGGATCAACAAAAACCAACAAATAAAAATTGTATCCCGATCATCATTATTTCATCATCATTGTGGGCAGATACTCTTGAAATTACGCATGTCGTCAGGCCCAGTCGGTCTTAATCGGTTATTTTTATACCCTTAGCCATATGGCTAGAGAGGGTATATATCATTTGAAACGGTCAAAACGTGCCTAGTCGATATAACGGTTTTAGACCCTTCGTCTCTTTCGACCAAATCCGTTTTAGGACATTTGGAGTCGATCTAACAATGTACGTCCGTCTGTCTGGCTGGCTGGTACGCAGGATACTTCTCGAAGAGGGTATCCCATTTGATCCAAACTTGATACATCGTAATAGTTTTGTCAAACTTAAATCGAGTTCGGAGGTGGGCAATATCGGTCCACTCCTTTTGGTACTTCTCCACAATATGTCGACATTTTCAAAAAATATTTTCTGCACAGAAAAAGAAAAAAATACTCAAATTTTGCTCAATCTTTTCAAATCCGAATACTTGCGTCAGTGCTAGGTCTGGTATGGAAATTGACAAGAATGGACCTCTATCAAGTACCTTCCCCCACAAAGATTTGTAATTATTACAACTCTTATAAAATGTGATATAAAAGTCCGATTGTCTTTAAATTTAACACATCCCAATAGTTGTATTAATCCAAGGTCTGGTGTTAAGGTGGAATATATCGATTCACTCCTTCTGGTACCTCCCCCACAAAAAATCGAAATTTTGAATATCCATGAAGCTCATAAAACGTGAAATAAACAGCCGATTCCATTTAGACTTGGCATATCTGAATATTTATACTAACTCAGGATTTGTTACAAAGGCGGTAGAAATCGGACCATTCCTTCGGGTACCTTCCCCACAAGGGGTGAAAATTTTGAATTACAAAAAACAATCATAAAATCTGAAATAAGCATCAGGTTCTCTTTACATTTCACACATCCCATTATTTCCACTAATAAAAGATCTGTTGTGAAGACGGGATATATCGGACCTCTCCTACTGGTACCTCCCCCACAAAGGGTCAAAATTCGATTCCATTCAGACTTGGCACATCTCAATATTTCCATCAACACAAGATCTTTTATAAAGATGGTGGAGATCGGACCATTTTTTCTGGTACCTCCCCCCCCCCATAGGGTTTAAGATTTTGAGAAACCAAACGCGCCAAGTAAGCCATTTGGCATACAACTCTGTTCAAATTTCACACATGCAAACATTTTTGTTAACCCAAGATCTGTTGTGAAGATGACAATGAAGAACACAATTTCCAATATTTTTATCAGTAATAGCTTTCGAAATAAGTCAGCGATTCTTTACAATTTGCTATATCTAAATATTTCTTTCAACCAGAAACTTGGGATGAATATGCATTCTATGGTGAAGTTATCAAACCTGCAACGTCGCAATATTTATAACGTACTTATTTAGGTCCGATATGAAATGGGCAATATTGGCCCATTCCTTCAGAACCCACTCCAAGAGGGTCGAGTTTGAATAATCATAACACAAGTCAAAATATATTTGAATAATCGAACTTTGGCTGAGGGTATACGTCTGTCGGCAGAACCGGCTGATACTTTTTAACTTGTTTTATTAATACTTAAGTTTTTCCTTCTTAAGGCGACGATAAAAGAGTGCTAGTATTGTTCAAAATGTTTACGTTGTATGGGTGAGAAGAATTAATATTGTCCATTGTCACACAATTGAAACCAATCGACACGAAATTTTTCATGTAAAGAGAGTTAAGGACAGGGAAGAAGTCTAGCATTTTGAATGACAATTGGATTATATTTAGCTGTGAAACGACAACAACTAATAGCACAACGGAGTGCGTAAATGTTGGGCAAATGTCCCTGATCAAAATGTTAAGAGTAATATCTGGGCTGTGCTCCATGGCCTAAATTCAAAAGCGAAATCTTCCAAAATGGATTTGGACAAAAAGGCGCTTCAAACATATTGTAGTGGTTCACATGGTCGGCCTCGCACAACTATAGCCTTTGATTATTTTTTTTCTATAAAAATGTTTTTTTTTGCCTAATTGTGGAGGAAATTAAAAGATCGGCCAGGTCGAACTTAATGTTTATACCCTACACCACATAGTGGTAAGGGTATTATGTCTTTGTGCATTTGTTTGTAACATGGAGAAGAATGCGACATAGACCCATAGTTACTTTTGAGGATCTCCATAGAATCACTTTCTGAGTTGATTTATGCATGTCAGTCCGTCCGTCCGTCTGTCCAGATTAAATTTTGCACAAATCATTTGTTTGGCCCAAGGACGAACCATATTGAAATTGGAGATAATCGGACGACATTTAGATATAGATATATATCTTCGTCTGATTTGCCTTTTATTGTGCACCAAACGTGTAATATTAGCCCGAATAGTATGGAATTTTGCACATACAACAGAATTAGACCTGAAAATAAGTATGGCAAAATTGATCGAAATCGGTTCAGATATATCTATAGCTCCCATATACATTATTCATCCGATTTGTTATTATTGTCCTCCGCAGCCGTAATATTCACTCTGTAACAACAATATTCAGGGAAATATAGGAACTACAGCCAAATTTTATCAAGATCGTTTCAGATTTGGATATAGCTCCCATATATATAAAATGGGAAATACAAGTCTGAATTTGAAAGATACCAATGCTTCGGCATATTAAGTCCTTTGAACTTTAAATTATAATTATAAGCATAGCGTGTATGATTGAATTTTCCCATAAAAACTTTTAATTGTTGTGCGGAGCTCTACTAAATTAGCAAAGTGGTGTAAGGTATCGTAAAGTCGGCCCCGCCCGTCTTTAAGACTTTCTTTACTGGTTTTTACTTGTTTATTCTAAGTTACCCGTTATCCTAAAACGACAGGAGTGTTATTTAGCTCACCCCTTGCTAAAGATTGTGTTTTTCCATGTTTAATATTTATCGTATTATTTTTAGCGCCATCTGTGTTCAAAAATTTATAGCATATACAAAAGCTTTTTAGGAATGGCACAGAATGATGGGATTTTAAAATCGCACCACCTTTGCAACGACTTTTAGTACAGCTATACACAAACCATAAAGAGCTTTTACTACCCTTATAGAAAAAAAATCTGTGCGCATCTATACGCATGTACACACCTATTTCAAAAAATATGTAAAGTCATAAAGTACCATACTTACGTCCACATTGCCATTTCGTTTTATTTAATAAGACGCACTTACCTGAAAAACGAAATCTCCTACTGTAGCTAACAATTGTGTTTTTATTTCTTTAATATTATATCAATATATGCTGGTATTATTTTAGTGACATCTATTTTCGACGGCAGATAGTAAATACAAAGGCTTTGTAAGAATGGTAGAGAAAAGTGGGATTCTAAAATATTCAGCTTTTTTAGAATCGCACATCATTTGCAACGACTTTTAGCACAGGTAAACATAAACCATAAAAAGCTTTTTAACATTCAATGGATAGAAAATCTATTTAAAAAAATCTGTGCACATTTATTCGCATGTATACACCAATTCCAAAAAATATATAAAGTCATAAAGTGTCTTGCTTACGTTTACATTGCCATTTCGTTTTATTTAATAAGATGCACTTACCTGAAAAACGAAATTTAATATTATATCAACATATGGTGGTAGTATTTTAGTGACATCTATTTTCGGCAGCAGATAGTAAATATAAAAGCTTTGTAAGAATGGCAGAGAATAGTGGGATTCTAAAAACTTCAGCGATTTTAGAATCGCACCTCATTTGCAACGGCTTTTAGCACAGGTACGCGTGAACCATAGAAGGCTTTTCAACATTCAATGGAAAGAAAATCTGTGCTAATAAGCTTCTTCCTTTAAAGCTTTAAATATTTTATTTTCAATTGATATTCCAGACTCACGCCATACGTAAAAATTCTGTTATATATGTGTATAACACATAACACACATATTTCGAAAAACATTTGGCAAAAGGTACTATACTTACATTACTATTTCCTTTTATTAAATATCACGCACTTACCTGAAAAAAAGAAAAATTAAAAATTAATATATATGTATGTTAAATAATTATTTTCTTCATATTTTTACTTGAAAGAATATCTATTTGATTCGGACAAAAAATATGTCCTTGAAGGTCTTAAACTAAGACGCTAACAGAATGCAAAAATAATTAGGAATACATTAAACACTTAAGAGAAACTTATATGTAAATTCAAAACACCTTTCCAAGAAATTACGCCATCTGGTGTCCGAAAACATCCTGAGCTTTTAAAACTTTTGCAAATGACAATAAAAATGTACAATCATAGTATCGTTTAACATTGCAACAATGCTTAAATGCCAAAGTATTTAAAGGCCAAAAAGCTTCATGAGCTTTCTCCATTTATAAATTGTTGCCGTTACCGATTATTATGAAACACAGTGAGACAACTTTCTGTTATTAACATTAAAACCAGAAGGAACGTTTCATTATTCCATACAAAAGCCTTATATAACCCCCACCGTTAGGAAAATGTAAAACAATATAACTGTAAAATCTGCGCGATGTTTTATTGGCAGTTTTTAAGTTTACTGCCGATTAAATTCAAGAAAAAGAATGGTTGATTGCCTCATCAAAACACAGAGGAGAAGGCTAGTGGGCATAAAGGTAACTTTTGGTCGGTAGGCGGGCGACAATCCGGAGCTTTTGAAACTTCGTACTACAAGGTACTAAGAAATACTAAAAATGGTTTTCTTCGTGATAAATTCTATAATTTGATGGCTAGACACATAAGACGAAGTGGTGGTTTTAGGAATTCCTACACGTAAAGGTACCAAAACATCACATAAACATTGTTTTTCGGTTAAGATTCCATATTTTCAATGCTAGAACTTTTAAACCTCTCATCTTTATCACTACGTATCCGGGACATTAGACAAGGTATTGTTTTTATTAGTTTGTACTGGAGGAATAAACCAATTTATTTTGGAAATTAGATTTTAAATATCGTACATATTTAGTACTAACCCAGTAAAGAAAGGTCAAAAGTCGGGCGGAGCCCACTTTATGATACTCTAAACCACAATGTTTATTAAGTAGAGCTATCCGTAGAATAAATAACATTTCGGAGTAGATCATGCCAACTATCGTTTTTGAACGCATATTATGACTTAGGATCAATTTAGAGTGTAACGTAAATCCTACTGTGAATCGGTTTCAGCTAAATTAGAGGGAGGCATTTGTGACTGAACCAATTTTCACCATGATCGGCGGATATATGTCGTGAAGTCGGTTGGAGATATATATTGAAGCAAAGCAAATTTGGAAAAGGTATTTCTGTGCTCTATTAGATATGTTGTAGAAAAATCATTGTTATAGATTGTATATTACGAATGTAAGAGATTTAAACACCGAATCGTATGAAACATATAGAATATAGCTATATTTAAAATGAATTCACCAAATTCTGACCTGGTTGGCTTTTAGACTGAATTCCGAATGAAGTGCCAAAATTTACTCAATGTGGGTTGATATTAGCCATTTGATGCACAATAAACCTAAAATCGGATAAAGGTATAAGTATATAGGGTCTATATTCAAATCTGAATCTATCTTGATAAAATTGGGCAGAGGTATTTTTGGGCTGTATATTATATCTGGTACCAAATAGCATTCGTGTGGAGTGCATATTACGAATGTGAGGGACTTATGCACCAAATCGGACAAAACATATAAATTGGAGCTAAAGCTATATCTGAACCGACTTTCAACAAATTTGATGTATTAGCTTCTAAACTGAATACGAATACTGTTCGGAAATATTGATCTTAATCGGATAATAAATGCGGCCTGCATTTTTTTTATCAAAAATACATGGACAGACGGAAAGACGGACCTTCATGCATAAAAAGCAAAAGTAACTATGTCTATCTCGCTTTCTTCTCCATGTTTCAGACAAATTCACAAAGAAATAATACCCTTACCACTTTGTGGTGTAAGGTATAAAAATACCAAAAACAAATTTTTAAATTTAGGCAGAGTCACTTTTGGTGTGAGCCTGTATAAAATTTTGTACTAATTGTACAATACACTAAAATGTACTTAAAATGCGATTATGGAGTCAAACTTCAGTACCTTTGAAGTTAGAATGTACATATATTGGCAACATAACAACATGGTAATAAAAGGTTCTACCTTGTTTGTGCACCATTATTATTGAGCTATCAATTTAGAGCTTTATATCTGATGTTTGGAATACGAACTGAGCTTCCCAAAAGCGTGAAGGAAATGGACAATTCACAAAGTTACAAAAATGTACAACGTTGTTTTTGGTCGAGAGATAAAACTATGAAAGATGTCCGGGACTTAAAAAAATGAGTTATTACAACTAACAAAGCAGCTAAGTTCTTCCTGGTCAAACTTTACTATTTGGTAGGAACTTGCAAAATGTAAAATCCTTTCCTATATATGGGCCTATACGAAGATAAAGACCTGTATAGGCAACTTTCTGTCCTTTGAGGTGATACCATTACAAATTCCAAATACCAAATTTCATGAAATTCTGGGGAAAATGTGTCACAAATCATCAAAATAGCGAGTATAGGGGGCACTCGTCTGACAGCTGTTAAAATTATTCCAGGGACAGTTCATTATATTGTTTAAAAGCGTACAAAAGCATTTTTAGTGAGAATTTTCCAGAAAAAAGTTATTCGTTATGGAGTTTAACCGTGATAGTGTGATTTCTTTATATTTGGCTGGAAAACCACAAGTGGCTATCGTTACAGTACTCCAGCATTTAATTTTTTTTACCATCGCTCATTGCCGCGACACTGGCAGCGTAGCCCAACGTCACGGAAATGGACAGAAGAAAACAGCAACATCAACAGAAATGGTTCGAAACCCGCGTCGCAGTGACCGAAAAATGGCTCGAGCTAAAGCCATTAAAATGTGCAAGAACTTACACCGCAACAGAAACAGAAGAGCTAAAGAGTTGCTTCGCTTTGCCGAAAGTGGTGAACTGCCGAATTTGGTTTCTTTCAATGAAGAAAATTCGTTGTCATTCCAAGAGGACTCAGCACCATCGCACTCCGCACGCGCCACCCAAGAATGGTTACAAAATGAGGTTCCTCGCTTCATTTGCGGCGCACAATGGCCAAGAAAATCTCCGTATGCCAATCCGTTGGACTATTGTGTCTGGAGTATTTTGGAAAGCAAAGTTGGCACTAAAAATACCAAAGTTCACCTCGATCACCTCAAGCAAGCGCTTCGTCGGGAATAGGCCAAAATACCGCTGAGCAAAAAAAAAACATACAGCATATTTCCGACATTTTTTGCTTTCATTCAATAAAATTTAAAAAAAAAAAATGTAAAAATTATGGCGTTTGACTTTGTTGCAGATTTTTTTCTCACCCTGTAGCACATCTTTATTTGCACTAAAGTTTTAAATTGAATTTAACAGTATGTTAATGTCAAATGTTCTCGTCATTTGAATGTAACAGAAAAATGTTAAAGCAAAGCTTTTCAAACTGTATTAACAGTTGTTGCTTCACATTCCACTCGGACAAACTGAAAGCAACAGTTAACTCCCATAATGGTGGTGGGGGTAGTAAAACATAACAATGTTAATAGAGGCTCAAAGCCAACATAGAAACATCAGGACATCAGCATAATGACAATAATTGTCACGTATTTGAAAACATAAAAAATGTATGTGATCTGACACAGACATTAAAGTCAGCAAACGACAGGCAAAGCAGCAGCCCACATGCTCGTGGGGACTTAAACGACAGCTTGACAACAAAAAATAACAAGGAAAAAAATTACCAAAACTTAGTTGGCATTAGACAGTCTATAATGGACTACTAAACGTCATAATTCTCAACAGCGACATGACATCTCTCGTTCACACAACAACCAACCAACCGCACACACACACACGCCCACTCACCTTCCGTTGTAATAATCATTTATTACAGGACAAACATAACCGTCAGCATCATAAACCTCAATGAGATGGCGAAGTATGATGAGTTCCTGTACATTAAATGTTTGGCTAAATAAAAATAATAATGATGCTGGTAATGGTGGTTGGGCTGAAGGGCGGTGGATGTGACGATTTGTTCAGCCACAACAAAATACATGCCGGAGCAACTCCCACACATTATGGTCAAGTGGTTGGAGGAAACATGCCGGACAGAATTCGAGAAAAAGTGAAAAGTCTTTTTATGGTCATTCCCTGTGCCCATTATAGAATGAATGAATTTAATGTATAAAACATTAACTTTGTTTGGGTGGCCAAAATGAAAACTTCCTTTTGCCGTTCCGCTGTGGATGGTCGATGGTTAGGAAAACATTTCATACATATATAAATTTTTGCAAAATTACAAAACGTGCATAGCTGAGCTTTAGGTTGTTTAATTTTCAATTTGGAGGGATGCTTGTTTCACGTCAAAGTTAATAGGTTAGTGGGAGAATGTGTGTGAGTCGAATAGCAGGAGTAGGGGAGGCAATAGACCAAAGTTATAGTATGCATATTTTGTGAAATAAATTATAGATTTGAAATTGAATTCATTAAAAAAATTAATCCGTTTTCAGCAAATGTTCTTTCATGAAATATACTCGAATCGTTGACTATGTGGACATTTCTTTTAGGTCGATTTTTTAAGGGGATCAGGCCCGTATTGAGAGACCTCGTATATTTTGGATTAACGAAACAAACCTTATCAAACCATTTATTGCCAGCAAATAATCCCATTTCGTAAACAATTTTTGGAAGCAGTATCTCCTTGCGAATCAACATACCAAATAATTTATTTTACAAGAAATGTCAAAAATTGAATTCAAACTATTGAATGAAGTGAATATTTCACTTGTCCTTTGTCGCTATCCTATAATTTGTACATTAACTCATCGAATTTTATTGTTTTTCTTAGTTTCGTCGGACGCTTAAACTCCGATCAAGAGATCGTTACTTGGGAACGAAGAAAATAAGTTGTTTTGCTCTGTAGTTTTTTAAGAAATAATTTTACTACTAATAGCACAGAAGGGTTAGTCGGCTGATGTGTCTGCCTAATGTTAGTCAGGGCATCAGCAAAAAAAAAAAAAAAAAAAACTGATTAGAGAATATTAAAATAATTTATTATTCCGTGCCACCAAATCAGCCTACTAGCAAGTACTTACAAAGGATAACTACGTAAAAACAGCATAAGTAAAGTTTGGCCCAAATCGTTCAATAGTTGATTCCGACTTGGACTCTGAATCCAATAGAAAAAAAAAAACGAAACCTTAAAAAATGGAGGGAAATGACCCAATGACATGAAGTAATCCAAAGCTCTCTTTAATTTTTCAAAGCTCTATGTGGCAAATATATCTCCCTTTGTATATGGTTAAGATTATATATAGGCTTCAAGAAAAGTTTGACCTAAGAACTCGAAACTCATTTTGGGTTGTGATCTACAGACTGAGTGCTATTAAATCCACTTAACATTTTCCATAAACCAGAATGATTTCCGGATTAGCAGGATCCCTCAACTTGTAATGTGAACGCTAAGACTTATTCTTACTAACCACATAGCACCAATAGCTTTAAACAATTTGTTTTTGAAAAAAAAAATTGGAATAAAAATTATAAAGGAAAGTGAATTGTATCGTATGTAATTTAACATATAATAATTCCACTAGCGTACTGTGTAAACCTTTTTCGGCACTAGCTCGTTGGCAACCCTTATTGTTGGCTTCAACGATTAGTTTTTTACGCTTTTGCTCATTATTCATTAATTTGTTATCGATTTCAATTCTTCATTCTCTCATTCCGACAGAGGTATTGAACAAATAATTGACAGAATAAAACTTCCTTTTTCTTAAACCTCGCAAAGAGTACAGACGTTGTAAGCAGAAAAAATCAATTTGATCGTTAAAATAATCAAACATTTGCTACATCATCAGAGTGCAAAAATTTTCAATAAAAGTTTTTAATAATTTAGTACACATAAAGAAAGGTATAAAATTCTTTCGTTTCGGGCTTCTATCAAACAGAATTAAGTTGTGAAAATGTCTTGTATTACAGTACCATTTACATCAATAAATTTACCATACACGTGCTGCCACGGCCACTACCGAAATCGTGCAAAGCCTCCCAGTGCATTAAAGAAGTGGTAAAATAATTCCAGATATATACCCCGATACTGAAATAATCTCCTAAAAAGCCGCAATTTTTCTTGATCCGTGTAACATTTGCATTTTTCCATACTCCACTCTTTGAAACCCCAAATACCGAGTGCCATTAAGTCATCCAATAAACACCTACCGGTTCCATAAAGAGTGGAGGGGAACATATTTCTTCCAAGGATCATTACCTTAAGGAGATTAAACACGGAATTTTGAACAGTACTTCTATCCCACGCTGTCCAATACATAAGAATCGACCATGGTGGCCGAAAAAGCCTCATAGAAACTAGCTCATTAATGAATGCTTTGTGAAATTACCTGCAAATTTTGTCTTTTTTTATAAAATACCTGAATCTGAAATTAGCATATGTTAATTATTAATATCTCGAATGATATTAATAATTAAATAATATATTAATTAATGACATTGTAAATTGCTCTAAATTTTGTATATTAAAATTTTTCTTTGCTTAAGCATGAATTATTTTTTTTGAACTTCGTCTTAATATTATCATATAGTACGTAACCTTTCATATTTTTGTTTCAAAATAATTACAATTAAAAATCAATTCTTTAAAATAGTAATTTCAATACTGATAAATGTTTCCTAAAATGTTTAAAAAAATAATGTAATAATGTATCACTTAGAATAATTTAAAAAAAAAGAGCAAATTTCTACTGATGAAAAAAAATGATAACCTAATAATCTTAATGTTAAGTGCAGCAGCAACAACAACCTTAATGAGCATTCCGTAAACTATGATCACCCACATGTAATTTCGTTATCATCATTATCATCCATCATTAGCATCCATTAACCGTCGAACTTCATTAAAACTGGACAACCATCATCGAACTTCATGAAGGCCTTCAAGAAATTTGCATGAGCTGGTGAGTACACGGTAATTATCATTATCGACTAACAATCAAACATTGCCAATGCATAATTACGAAAGAACACAAATGAATAGCATGTAGTGATCTAGTTTTTTTTTGCTCTCTCTTTAGTTTTATTAATGTTGTTGTTTTAAATTCCCAAAGAATCTATTGAGAAATTGAAAGAAGAAGAAAAAAATAACAATTGAAATAATTGTCGCTTACTTCATGTATCAATAAACCTAGTAGTTGTTGGTAAATTTATTTTTTTTGCTTTGATCTTTACATCATGCAGCAATAACCAAGAGATTATTTTGAAGGGTTACCACTTTATGCTACATTGTTTAAAAATTCCAAAATAGGTTTTTTTTTTTCAAATAATGAATTATTTTTTTTTATTGTTATTTTTTTTATTATTATTTGTTTCTCTCTTCTTGGAATATTTATTTCAAGGTATACCTATATTAAAAAAACCTAATAATAACTACATTATTTAAATAATGATTAGCGTATATTTTAATATCATGAATTGAACAATAAATTAGAATACATTATGAATTGGTAAAATAACTTAAGTGTTTTCTACTATGTGGTAGTGTGTGGCCAGTGTAAAGAACATTTGGGGTCCTGAATCTTAGCGCTAACAGGACATTGGCTAGGGGGGGCAGGAAAAGCGCTGATCTCTTACCATCCGAGATCCTGTTAAAATGCACAAATCCGAAACAAAATCACCATGATTATCAAGGGGTATTTTTTTTTTAAAACGATAGTCATTTATCATTAATTTTCTCTTAATTCATACCAATAGGGAGTCTAAAATATTGCTGTAGACAACATGTGTTTCGATGAACCAAGGACAACCCCCACCCAAAAACCGACTGTAGCTAGATGTAATGGCTCCCGCCGTCCGAGGTCATTGAACAAGCTTGGTGAAAGAACTGTCCAAGAGCGAACCCAAATATCAATATAATATCCGTCCATCTGTTAAGTTCTTATAAAGGTTTCGTTTTTATTATAAATAGAAGTTTTACTACAGAAATGGCGCCCAACGTGGGGCCAAGTACGATGCATTTACGTGCTTTTCCCCAAAAGTTATAATTTTCCATCCTTTTTCATTTACATTCCAATGCAATAGCCCTAAGTCTGGGATATATATGGATTGCAAAACTTAGAATACTCCAATTGACCTTTTTAGGAATTTCGGTTGTTTGAGTTTTACTCGAATACATCGACCATTAAGTATCATTGATGAATTTCTAGGCTTCGCAATCTACTATATATTTTAGATTTCATGAAATTTAAGTCCATCTTAAGGATATTTTAGACATTTTAGTGAGCTTAGGTATCGAAAACTGAATTTATTTGGAATACATTACATTAGCTGAATGCTATGAAATGTCCAATAAATGACAGATCTTGAGAAAAGTAATTATACCATTCGGTTTGTTCCTAAAATAGAAAAACTAATCCTTAATTTGCACACCCATATATAAATTTTCTGGTGCATTCATTTCTCACAATATACTGGTCCACACCCACTGAAAGTACGAAAACTAAAAATTTGATAAGATTTTTTTTATAAAAAAAAAAAAAACTATAAATATATTTTATCCCACGTATTTTGTTATACTCATTAATCCTTAGAAATATGGCTATGGCCAGAACACCCCCTCTTCCAACTTCTGGGACAAATGAAGCAAATTTTATTTGTACAATTTGCAATGAAAATTTATTAGAAAATCAAGAGTGTATGTATATTGCACAATGTCATCACTCATTTCACCGAAACTGTATAGAAAAATACCTTGCTAGCACAAGTGAATGTCCCACTTGTAAACGTCCATTCGAATTATCAGAACTGCGTTCTATGAACCCCCAGAATGAACCTCTGCAACTTTTGCAGAATGAATCTTATGAGGTTCAAAACACTTCTCAAGAATTTCAAAGACAAAAGTCTAACTCCTATCGGGGAAAGAAAAGAGGCGCGTTAGCCAAACAATATAATACGAGAAGTTCAGCTCGAAACGCCCAATTTGATTCAAATCAATTACTTCTCCCGGATATATATGAGAATTCCACAATGCCTGCCGAAGACAATACTATTGGCGAACCTAGTTCGAATAGATCTCATGTTCCAAGTTTCAATCCAAGAACTCCACAAAGAACAGACGTCACCCATAACTCGAATAATATAGATTATGATATCATAAATCGTATGATCGAATCAGGTATCAGTAAACTTCTACGAAATATGAACCTTAACAACTGTGTTTCCAACACAAATAATAACCATCCAACTAGTACTGACCAACCACATACTTCGCGAAGTTCTACTCCAAATTTCAACTCTTCTTTATCCTCCGACAAGATTCCTTCTATTATAAGGAACTGGAATCTCCAGTTTGATGGCTCGACCCAAGGACTAGATGTAGATGAGTTCCTTTACAGGGTGAAATCTCTAGCAGCCGATAATTTTGAAGGAGATTATACAGTCATATGTAAGAACTTAAATATTCTTTTGTCAGGTAAAGCTAGGGAATGGTTTTGGCGTTATCGCAAACAAGTACCCTCTGTGATTTGGGAAGACTTTTGCATCGCCATTCGCTATCAATACAAAGATTTTCGTTCCGATGCTGATATCCGAGAAGAACTTCGCAATAGGAAGCAGAAGCCCGGTGAAAGTTTCGAATCGTTTTACGATTCTATATGCACGATACTCGATCGGTTAAGTTCCCAAATCCCTGATATTGAACTAATTGAAATCATAAAAAGAAACTTACGCCCAGATATACGACATGAACTTTTATATGTTCCAATATTGTCAATAGCTCACTTGAGGAAATTAATACAGATGAGGGAGAATCTTCTCAACGATGAGACATGTCGTCGTAGTTATCCTAAGAGATATGTATCAGAAGTAGAACATTTTGAAAACTTTATTGACAATTTGGATCCGGAAAAAACAAGTGTTTCTGTTGATGCAGTGGCGCATGGTCCACACAATGTGAAGTGTTGGAACTGTCAAGAACCAGGTCACTTTTGGGAGGATTGCCTGAAAGACAGATCTGTGTTTTGTTATGGCTGTGGTGCCAGAAACATATATAAACCAAACTGTTTGAAATGTACCACAAAGAAACTTCATGGAACATATAACCAAAATTTGTGCAATGCATCAAAAAACCCATAATTGAAGACAGTAGTATAACTTATACTACTGCTCAACCTTCCAGCACCAACAAATGTCCAATTGAAATATTAAAAAGACCCAATCCCATCCAAAATTTACCCAGACATATCAACCTATTTCCGCTTCGGCATTATCATCAAAGGCTCTCGGAATATATACGGAAAAGACAAGAAATCTTCGAAATTGCAGCTTTGTCTTACAATGTATTCAAACCAAGAAGATCTACACTTAGACTTCGTTTATATTACAAGCGGCGTAAGGTCACCTCAAAATATCTAATCTCGTCGATTTCGTGCAACTCCACAGACAAGCGTTTATATGCAAAAGTTTCATTCTTAAATTTTGAAGAACATGGCCTTTTAGATACGGGAGCAAATGTCACATGCATTGGTTCAGATTTGGCTCTACACAACTTTTCAAAATTTAATGAGTTTAAAGTTTTCAAATCCAGCGTAAAAACCGCTGATGGACAACTCCAAAAAGTTCTAGGCTTCCTAGACGTACATGTGTGTTTTAAAAATCTGGTAAAAAAGCTACGAATATTGATTGTTCCTACTTTAAGTCAACGTCTAATATTAGGTTTGGATTTTTGGCGGGAATTCAATCTTGCCCCAAGTGTATTTGAGTCAATAGTGATATCTAGTCCGTCTGAAAATAACAAAATGTCCGACATCACTAGTCTGTCTGCTTTAAATTCCGATTTTTCGTCCGTTCCTAATTCTGTTTTGTCCGTTAAGAATGAAATTGTTCAACAATATCCATTGACTCCGTCCGAAACCTTACAGTTAGAAGCAGTCAAAGCTTTATTTCCTAACTTTGAAAAGCATGGCTTAGGAAGAACTAGCCTTATAAAACATGAGATCGATGTTAGCGATGCCAAACCGATCAAGCAAAGGTTTTATCCCGTTTCTCCAGCAGTGGAGCAATTAATGTATCAAGAGATAGATAGAATGCTATCCTTAGGAGTCATTGAACCGTCAACATCGCCATGGAGCCCTCCCATGCGATTAGTTGTAAAGCCAAATAAAGTCCGTCTGTGCTTAGATGCTAGAAAGCTAAATACAGTGACTAAAAAAGACGCATATCCCATTCCCAGCATTGAAGGAATATTTGCCCGTTTACCCAAAGCCAATCTAATATCAAAGATCGATTTGAAAGACGCATTTTGGCAGATCGGCTTAGCCGATCGATCCAAACCTCTGACGGCATTCACAGTCCCTGGTAGACCCCTTTACCAGTTTGTGGTCATGCCATTTGGACTGTGCAATGCCCCTCAGACAATGTGTCGTCTCATGGACGAATTGATTCCCGCTGATCTGAGACATTGTGTGTTTGGATATCTTGACGATCTTATCGTGGTTTCTGAAGATTTTCCTACACACTTAGCTGTACTTGTTAGAATAGCGGACCAGTTCAGAAAGGCCAACCTCACCATTAACGTCTCGAAAAGCAACTTCTGTGTTACCGAAGTTAAATACTTAGGGTTTGTTATCGGACACGGGGGCCTAAAAACAGATCCCGACAAAATAGAGTCTATTTTGTCGTGGCCAATCCCTAAGAATTTGAAACAAGTTCGAGGGTTTTTGGGCTTATCTGGCTGGTATCGTAGATTTATCCAAAATTTCTCAACAAAGGTTTTCCCTATTACCGAGCTTTTGTCAACCAAGAAAAAATTTGTTTGGACTGAAGAAGCTGATAGGGCTTTCAGGGAAATAAAACAACACTTGACATCGGCCCCAATTCTACTTAACCCCGACTTCTCCAAAAAATTCTTTATCCATTGTGACGCGAGCGATTACGGCATTGGTGCGATTCTCGTCCAATTGGATGAGAATGGTGACGAAAGGCCCATAGCCTATATGTCCAAAAAGCTCAACTCATCACAAAGAAATTATAGCGTCACTGAAAGAGAATGTTTGGCAGTTGTGGAAGCAATAAAAAAATTCCGATGTTATGTAGAACTTCAAGAGTTCGAGGTCATAACCGACCACTCAAGCTTGTTGTGGTTGATGAGACAACAAGACCTCACAGGTAGACTAGCCCGCTGGGTTTTTAAACTGCAGGGGTATAAGTTCAGCTTTAGTCACCGGAAGGGAAAAGAAAATGTAGTACCGGATGCTTTATCCAGGATTTATTGTGAGGAAATCTCAGCTATCACTATTTCAGAACCAGAAATTGACTTAAATTCACCTCATTTTTGCGACCAAGACTATATATCCCTCAAAGAAAAAGTTCGTGGTAACGAAGCTAAATATCCTGATATCAAAATATCCGATAATTTTGTATATATAAGAACTGAGCACTATACGGGATATGAAGATCAGGAGGAAAAATCCTGGAAACTATGGATCCCTTTGAATCTTCGTCCCTCTGTTATATCCAGATTTCATAACTCGTCAACTGCTTGTCATGGTGGCATCCAAAAGACTCTTGATTTGATAAGGCGGAGTTTCTTTTGGCCAGGGCTCGTTAAAGATGTTAAAAACTTCATAAAATTATGTGAAATTTGTAAGACCACAAAGTCTACTAACCAGATATTGAAACCCGAAATGAGTAATCAGATAACTTCTGAGCGTCCATTCCAACGACTATATGTTGATTTGTTAGGTCCATATCCTCGTAGCAGGAAAGGAAATATAGGCATATTGATCGTTTTGGATCATATGTCTAAATTTCATTGGTTATGTCCCTTAAGATCGTTTACCTCATCTAAAATAGAAGATTTCCTTTTACAACAAATATTTCATATGTATGGTGTCCCAGAAGTATTAGTGAGTGACAATGGATCACAATTTAAATCAAATTCCTTTAATGCGTTTTTGACTTCATTCGGGATTCAACATACATACACGGCCTTCTACTCGCCCCAAGCGAATGCTTCGGAGCGAGTAAATCGTTCAATATTAGCAGGTATAAGATCCTTTTTAAAAGAAGACCACCGGCAATGGGACGAAAATTTGAGTTCCATAAGTTGCGCCCTCAGAAATTCTTTACATCAATCCATTCAAATGTCTCCGTATCACTCCCTATTTGGGTTTGATATGATAACACACGGATCTACATATAAACTTCTGCGAAACTTGAAAATGTTGGATGAACCGGCAAACGTTGTTTCTCGTGACGATGAGCTTCAACTCATCAGACAGAATGTTCGTAAAAATATGGTCAAAGCATATAATCGTTACCAGCACCAATACAATCTTAGAGCTCGACCTATTTCTTTCGAAATTGGTCAAGAAATTTTTAGACGTAACTTCTCTCAAAGCAGCGCTGAAAAAGCATTTAACTCTAAGTTTTCTCCACTGTTTCTTAAGGCAAGAATAAAAGAGAAAGTTGGCACAAACTATTATATATTGGAAGATTTGAGCGGAAAATAAATAGGCACTTTCCACGCCAAGGACATTCGTCCTTAGTTTTGATGTACTTCCCCCTCCGATTAATATTGCTTCCTATTAGGAAAATATTACTCGGTTTGTAATGTGAACGCTAAGACTTATTCTTACTAACCACATAGCACCAATAGCTTTAAACAATTTGTTTTTGAAAAAAAAAATTGGAATAAAAATTATAAAGGAAAGTGAATTGTATCGTATGTAATTTAACATATAATAATTCCACTAGCGTACTGTGTAAACCTTTTTCGGCACTAGCTCGTTGGCAACCCTTATTGTTGGCTTCAACGATTAGTTTTTTACGCTTTTGCTCATTATTCATTAATTTGTTATCGATTTCAATTCTTCATTCTCTCATTCCGACAGAGGTATTGAACAAATAATTGACAGAATAAAACTTCCTTTTTCTTAAACCTCGCAAAGAGTACAGACGTTGTAAGCAGAAAAAATCAATTTGATCGTTAAAATAATCAAACATTTGCTACATCATCAGAGTGCAAAAATTTTCAATAAAAGTTTTTAATAATTTAGTACACATAAAGAAAGGTATAAAATTCTTTCGTTTCGGGCTTCTATCAAACAGAATTAAGTTGTGAAAATGTCTTGTATTACAGTACCATTTACATCAATAAATTTACCATACACGTGCTGCCACGGCCACTACCGAAATCGTGCAAAGCCTCCCAGTGCATTAAAGAAGTGGTAAAATAATTCCAGATATATACCCCGATACTGAAATAATCTCCTAAAAAGCCGCAATTTTTCTTGATCCGTGTAACATTTGCATTTTTCCATACTCCACTCTTTGAAACCCCAAATACCGAGTGCCATTAAGTCATCCAATAAACACCTACCGGTTCCATAAAGAGTGGAGGGGAACATATTTCTTCCAAGGATCATTACCTTAAGGAGATTAAACACGGAATTTTGAACAGTACTTCTATCCCACGCTGTCCAATACATAAGAATCGACCATGGTGGCCGAAAAAGCCTCATAGAAACTAGCTCATTAATGAATGCTTTGTGAAATTACCTGCAAATTTTGTCTTTTTTTATAAAATACCTGAATCTGAAATTAGCATATGTTAATTATTAATATCTCCAATGATATTAATAATTAAATAATATATTAATTAATGACATTGTAAATTGCTCTAAATTTTGTATATTAAAATTTTTCTTTGCTTAAGCATGAATTATTTTTTTTTAACTTCGTCTTAATATTATCATATAGTACGTAACCTTTCATATTTTTGTTTCAAAATAATTACAATTAAAAATCAATTCTTTAAAATAGTAATTTCAATACTGATAAATGTTTCCTAAAATGTTTAAAAAAATAATGTAATAATGTATCACTTAGAATAATTTAAAAAAAAAGAGCAAATTTCTACTGATGAAAAAAAAATGATAACCTAATAATCTTAATGTTAAGTGCAGCAGCAACAACAACCTTAATGAGCATTCCGTAAACTATGATCACCCACATGTAATTTCGTTATCATCATTATCATCCATCATTAGCATCCATTAACCGTCGAACTTCATTAAAACTGGACAACCATCATCGAACTTCATGAAGGCCTTCAAGAAATTTGCATGAGCTGGTGAG
The DNA here is from genome assembly GCF_030504385.1 of Musca domestica. Classification (NCBI taxonomy): domain Eukaryota; kingdom Metazoa; phylum Arthropoda; class Insecta; order Diptera; family Muscidae; genus Musca; species Musca domestica. The sequence continues at coordinate 13,902,657 of NW_026712363.1, read as the reverse complement.
TACACGGTAATTATCATTATCGACTAACAATCAAACATTGCCAATGCATAATTACGAAAGAACACAAATGAATAGCATGTAGTGATCTAGTTTTTTTTTGCTCTCTCTTTAGTTTTATTAATGTTGTTGTTTTAAATTCCCAAAGAATCTATTGAGAAATTGAAAGAAGAAGAAAAAAATAACAATTGAAATAATTGTCGCTTACTTCATGTATCAATAAACCTAGTAGTTGTTGGTAAATTTATTTTTTTTGCTTTGATCTTTACATCATGCAGCAATAACCAAGAGATTATTTTGAAGGGTTACCACTTTATGCTACATTGTTTAAAAATTCCAAAATAGGTTTTTTTTTTTCAAATAATGAATTATTTTTTTTTATTGTTATTTTTTTTATTATTATTTGTTTCTCTCTTCTTGGAATATTTATTTCAAGGTATACCTATATTAAAAAAACCTAATAATAACTACATTATTTAAATAATGATTAGCGTATATTTTAATATCATGAATTGAACAATAAATTAGAATACATTATGAATTGGTAAAATAACTTAAGTGTTTTCTACTATGTGGTAGTGTGTGGCCAGTGTAAAGAACATTTGGGGTCCTGAATCTTAGCGCTAACAGGACATTGGCTAGGGGGGGCAGGAAAAGCGCTGATCTCTTACCATCCGAGATCCTGTTAAAATGCACAAATCCGAAACAAAATCACCATGATTATCAAGGGGTATTTTTTTTTTAAAACGATAGTCATTTATCATTAATTTTCTCTTAATTCATACCAATAGGGAGTCTAAAATATTGCTGTAGACAACATGTGTTTCGATGAACCAAGGACAACCCCCACCCAAAAACCGACTGTAGCTAGATGTAATGGCTCCCGCCGTCCGAGGTCATTGAACAAGCTTGGTGAAAGAACTGTCCAAGAGCGAACCCAAATATCAATATAATATCCGTCCATCTGTTAAGTTCTTATAAAGGTTTCGTTTTTATTATAAATAGAAGTTTTACTACAAACTCGAGAAGATGGTCAGGCGTTAATAGACTACTTACTTGAGGATGGAGAGACTTAAATTTGTATTCAAAAAAGGATACCATGAAAAGGTGCCAAGGATTATAAAGCAGATTTTATTAAGTACTTGATCACCCAAGTGAACACGTGGATGTTGAAGGCAAAAACTGCAAGAGATCTAAAAAAGAATCTAAAATTAAACTGAACCAGAACTCAAGTAGAGTTGTGTCAATATATTTCATAGTTTAGTAGCCCAGCTCCTAAACGTTTGAGTTATGTATACATTTTATATATCACTTATACGCAGAGTTTTCATACAAACGAACTTAATCCACAGAACTAGATAAGAAACTAATTGGTTTGTTCGACCTCGATTAACACAACTCAATACTCAAGCAATGATCTACGAAAATATGCAAGACTTCAACTGGTATCTTAAAATGTAATCAAGTAGAGATCCTAATAAGTACTCCAGCAAGAATATTGAAGGATACTATTGCAAAAGACTTTAATAATAATTCAGTCAAGGATTTAAATAATACAAAACGTTAATACAACAAGTAAGCTTTGTAAGTACTCTACTATATAAACTATAATATTGATGACTGCAAGAAACATCAGTATTTATAAGTACTCAATTAATTGTCTACCAGGATTTGCCAGAGTACTACTACAAGAAACCTTTATAAGAACTTAAGTGATAATCTTCTGTATATAAAAAAGACGAAAATGTTTGTACGTTTGATTGTTTGTTTGTAATTTATGGAGTTAAAACCCGCAAAACGCATTTTCCTGCATATTTCCAAATATACTACAGCATCGCCTGAAAGTAACTTGTCTATATAAATTTGTCAAATTACACTTTGAAGTTGAAATATAACAACAGAATCGGAGATAGCTCCAAAAAATTTAAATTTTGTATTCTCATATCTATTGATCGGTTACAGATCCATACTTCAAATTTGAAATGTGTAACGGAATTTGCAAAATGGCAAATTATGGTTCAGATTTGAATATAGCTTCCATATACAGTTTCGGCCGATTTCAAATATTTGATGCACCAAACATGATATGAATAACAAATTTGATAAAAAAAATATATTTATATTGACCAAATTATATTCAAATCGGTTTAGATTTAGATATAGGTCCCATATATATTTTCGACCGATTTCGTTTATTTGATGTACCAAACACGATATTTATGTTCGATTCCAATGAACTTAGGCATGAGTGACGGGATTTGATCAGAAAATAAATTTGCCAAATTATATTGAAATCGGTTCAGATTTGGGTATAGCTCCCTTATACATTTTTTCCGATTTCATGTATTTGATGCACCAAACACGCTATGTATCTCCAATTTCAATAAAATTTGGAATGTGCTAAAATTCTAAGAGTAATGAGGGCACAAAAATTTAATTGAGACTACGGTTATTGCAGAAAAGTGTGTATGTTCATATGTATTACTACCTCAAATCCCACTAATAGGAAAAAATGCGGTTCGACTTTAAAAGATTGCAGTTTACTGTACATTTGGCATTTCATATGACTATTTTATTTATTTTTTTTGACTACACCGTTTTATTTTGGTTAAATTTAAAATTTAAATAAAACTTGTTTATCAAAATCCCAATTTACCTTGCCTGTTACAGGCTTGATTGCTTTATTCATTCCAATCTATAAATAACTTAAATGCTTTTCCTTAAACATAACTTATTATACCCTCCACCATAGTATGGAGTGTATATTAAGCTTGTTATTCCGTTTGTATCACCTCGAAATATACATTATATCAATTTATCCATGTACGTCCGTATGTGGAAATAACTCTAACTTCCGAACGAAATAAAGTAGGTTGATAAAATTTTACTCAAATTTGTATTATGTCTGCAGGACTTTTGGTATTGAAAATGGGCCATGTGGGTCCACGTCTTCGTATAACCCCCATATAACGTTTGCTCCCGATATTCGGTATTTTGATGATTTTAGCGACATTATTTACCGGAACTTTTTTCAAGTTTGGTATTTGAATTTCATAACGAATACTACAGCCTATGGCAGAAAATTGTCTGTGCAGGTCAACGTCTTCGTATAGCCCCCATATAACGGTACCACCGATATTCGGTATTTTGATGAATTTAGCGACATTATTTACCGGAATTGTTTCAAATATCGCATTTGAAGTTCGTAATATATTACAGCCTATAAGAGACAATTATCTGTGCAAGTCCACGTTTTATAACCACCATGGTACCTCCTTATATTCGGAATTTTGATGATTTTAGCTACATTATAAATATATTTTTTTTTTCAAGTTTCGCATTTGAATATTGTAATAGCTCGTGACAAAATTGCCTTTGCAGATCCACGTCGACGTATAGACCCTAATATACGGCTATGTTCGGTTTTTTCAAGATTTTAACAGAATTTTTAACGGATTTTATTTTTTTGAAATTTGTTAAATTTGTACCAAATGGTGGAGGGTATTTAAAGTTCGGCACGGCCGAACTTACAGCTTTTTAACTTGTTTGTTTTTTTTTCTCGTCCACGAAATTTAACTAATTTTTCCAACCGACATATATTGAATGGGCGACAAAAATCATGATTCGTTTTAATTCGCTTAAATTTTGTACAAACATTCAGCGACAAAATTCTGAATAAAAGATTATATTTTCATTTCATTTTTTTTTTCTTCATCATCGTCAACATTCTGTGAAAAATAAAATTTTGTAACAAAGAATATGGGTCAACAAAAGTTCGGCGAACCGCAATAATTTTTCAGTAATATGAATAAATATTAAAAAATAAATAGAAGGAAAATATTGTGAAAGTTGGAAATAAACTTAAAAATGAAATAAGAAATGATAAAACTTAACTAGATGGGAAAATAATGTTATGCAATGGGATTCTAGGTTGGGGTAACGGTTTGAATTATGTTTGAATTGTATTTTGAAGTCGGTTTGGATTCAGTATGCGAAGCAATACAGGAGTTGGCAGCTGCTACACTCGGAAAAGTTGTGGCAAAAAGAAGGTTATAGTAGAGAAAACGAAGGAAGTAGTTGTAGAAATTAATTAGCAGTAAAGGGTCTTGGCTAGCCATGAGATGCTTGACAAAAAATAAATATGATAACTTTGACAGTTTTTCAAGCAATTTGACAGAACTCCACTCCGTCTATAGATTCATAAAAGCCGATCAAAGATTTACATCACGACTTCTTTACCTCACTTCTTTACTTGTTGAAGTCGGCTTTATATGTCTTTCTGTCTGCCTTATATGTAGCAGTACCCTGGCAGATCCTGGTAGATCATTGGTTGAGTATATAGTTGTCCCAATCTAGTTCGATCGAGCCAACTAGTTCCGTGAACTCTGGTCGTTTGTATGAAATATATGCGCATGAGTGATATATGAAATTTATAAATAACTTATACGTTTACGACTGGGCTACTGAACTATGAATCATATTGGCACAACTCCACGTGAGTAAAATTAGGTACTTCTATGTGTCTTTAGGTACTTTGTTAATAACTTCCTCGGATATCACTAATATTTTGAGCTAAATACTAAAGGCTTTGCTATTCTTGTTGAAACAGTAAAATGTGAAGAAGAAATGCATGATCTTTTGTCCACCAAACACCTAGAATTTCCTACCGTTGTAGGAGATTGAAGAATATTTTTCATAACGTACATTAGTGGCAGCGTTCAAAGTTCTCGTGGTATATTCAGTTCTGGAGCCTTATAAGCCGTTTTAGGTCCTGTCTTCTTCGATATAACATCTCCAGGTGAACAGTAGGGAAGCTCCGTCGTACCTCGGATCTCGGTAGGCAAATTCTTTAAGGGGAACTCTTGCTTATCGGAAGTTGCCTTACAGTTGTGTTAGGATAGTTCATCTCGAAATTCCTAAGAAACTTTAGGTTCGTTCTAATAAGCTGTAATTACTTATCAGAGATGTTTGAGTCAAGCCCCATCAACATATCGACGGCAGTAATTTACTGCTCGCCTTTTTGGATTTAATACTTTGGGAAAGCAGAGAAGTAAGCGACAACTTCATTTTATCAGAGGCGGTGCCGCTCTGTTCTCCTTTTACCTAGATTGCAAGGGTACTAGCCGATGATGTAGTTGAATTCTTAACAAAATATTTGATGCCAAAGCAGTAGTTCAAGCGATGTAGCTGTCTAGCTGTCCCGGCTTGCGTTACCGACCCGTAGTTTTAGTCTTGAATGCCTATTTTTTAAAGCATAAATATCACAGATATTGCTCCTTAACAACAAATGCAACTCAGAAATACCTTTGCTAAATTTTATCGAGATCGGTTCAGATTTGGATATAGCTCCCATATATAACTTCGTCCGATTTTCCATTTATTGTGCACCAAACGTCTATATTTGTCCAAATGAGATGGAATTTGGCACATACGACCGAATTTAGTCTAGAAGGTAGTATGCCAAATTTGGTGAAGATCTGTTTAGATATAGTTATAGCTCCCATATATATTGTTCATCCGATTTATTGTATTTGTTACCAACAGCCGTAATATGCACCCCGTAACAACGATATTCAGGGAAATATATCAAATACAGCTCAGAAATATCTTTGCCAAATTTTATCGAGATCGGTTCAGATTTGGATATAGTTCCCATATATATTTTTATCCGATTTCAAATTAATTTCGCACCAAATGGGCAATACAAGTCCGAATTTAAAAGATACAAATGCTTCGGCATATTTAGTTCTTTGAATTTTAAATTATTGTGTATGATTGAATTCTCCCATAAAAACTTTTAATTATTAAGTGGAGCTGAACTAAATTAGCAAAGTGGTGTAGCGTATCATAAAGTCGGCCCCGCCCGACTTTAGGACTTTCTTTACTGGTTTTATATTGAAATTATTCCGTAAGATTGTACTCTTCCCCCAAAGTAGCTTAAATACTCATTTTTATGCCTTTCACAATAGTATGGAGGGTATATTAAGTTTGTCATTCATTTTGTAGCACCTCGAAATATATTTTTAGACCCCACAAAGTATACAGGATGAGATAAAAAAATGCAACAAAGTCAAACGCCATAATTTTTACATTTTTTCTTTTTTGCTTTGCGAATGTTGCTCTGCGGTATTTTGGCCCATTCCCGGCGAAGCGCTTGCTTGAGGTGATCGACACTTTGGTATTTTTTGTGCCAACCTTACTTTCCAAAATACTCCAGACACAATAGTCCAACGGATTGGAATCCGGAGATTTTGGTGGCCATTGTGCGCTGGAAATGAAGGGAGGAACTTCATTTTGTAACCATTCTTGTGTGTCGCGTGCTGAGTTCTTTTGGAATGTCCAAGGTCTGCGGCCCAAATGTTTGCGAGCCCAAGGCTTTAATACACCCTCCAGAATATTTTCAAAATAATATTCGGCATTTATTCTGACGCCATGGTCGATTAATACGAGAGGCTGGCGCTTGAGTTCTGGTGGCCAACCGAAGGTGCACATTTCTTTGGCAAGTAATCATCTTGTTTGTTTACAAACTCGGATAATCGGAGAACACCAAAATCGGCAGTTCACCACTTTCGGCCAAGCGAAGCAACTCTTTAGCTCTTTTGACTCTATTTTCTCTCTGTTTCGCTGTAAGTTCATTTTTCTCATTTTTCAATATTTGCTGAATGGATGTTCAGCTCACGGGTTTCGATCAAGTCGCTTCTTTACTTTTCGAACCATTTCTGCTGATGTTGCTGTTTTCTTCCGTTCACTTCCTTGGCGTCGGGCTACGCTACCAGTATTACGGTAACGTGAGATGGTACGAGAATAATTTTTTTTCTGGGAAATTCTCACCAAAATGCTTTTGTGCGCTAGTAAAAAAATAATGAGCTGTCACTGGAATAATTTTAACATCTGTCTGACTAGAAATGACAACAGTCATAAGTTGGTTGCATTTTTTTCATCTCACCCTGTATATCACAAAAATAATTTTAACATTTTTATTCGACTATTTTTAGGTGAATTTTGGGCTTTTGACCCTTTCTTCCAAGAAACTGAAATGGTGTGAATTGTCAAAATCAGGCCAGCCATTCTTGAGTTATAGGCGTAGTAACTAACACAACTTTCTATTATTTATATAGATATCTATAAATGCTACCTTTAAGAAATAACTTGGAGTTGTCAAGAGCTGAGTTCATCAACTTCCAAATTTGGCAGGGACCTTTACATATGACACACTAACTAACTGTATATTTCATTCTTCGCCCTTCTTAGTAAACTATTTCGTTCGAGCAAAATGTCCCCACTTAAAAAAAAAAACTCCCTTCCTCCGTTTCTCTTTTGGCATGCCCCCATCGCAAAATAAGAAATCAAAATTCCATGTTTATGACTCATTCTTCCAACAAAAATTTCTTGCTGGTCATTAGTCATTTCGTTGCTCTGATTGAAGACATGATATATTTCGCCAACATTTGCCATATATCAAAATCTATGACATTCTTGGCTCATTTACATTTCTTGTTGTTGGCTGCTCTCTGCATACCGTTGGACACACCAGCCATCCAGCCCTTCGTCACTTTGTCATTGTTGGCATTTGGTTACATTCCACAATATTCTGTCCTTTTCGGTTGTGCATTTTGAATATTTTTGAAGCTTTAACGTCCATAACGAAAAGTCAATCGTTAAATGTCAGTTGGGCCTTTAGGGCATTCTGTTGCTACTGCTTGCTACCTGGTTGGTTGGATAGATGACTGAATGTTTGTTGGACTTCTTGTTGATGTTTTATTGTTGTCGTTGTGTCATAGCTGTTGTTGTGTCCACCGGGACTTGGCCCCTGTGTATTTGTATATCGGTTGTTTTTTTTTTTCTACTTTCTATTTTTGGTGTAGAAAATGTTGTCAATGATGTTGCCATTGCAAATGGCAATGTTGTGGCAAATTGGCTGCCAACTCAATTTGAATTAAATCGTATTTCAGTTGTGTTGTTTTGCTTTGGTCCCTCTTCACCGCCTAAGGTATTTAGAAAAAATGCGTTATTTTTTCCTCTATTTCCTAAATTGTTTTGAATTGCAAATGATTTGTTCCAATTGAATTTGATTTCGGTTTGAAAATAAAGGTGGACAATTTGTTTAGGGCAAAAATTAGATTTCGCTAAAAATGAATTATTTAAATAGGCAGAAAAATGGGAAATATTATCAATTCTTGGGGCATGAAATCTTAATGAAATCGTATTTTAAACGAGGGGAAAGTATTTTAACAAATAGCGAAGATGTGGAATAAAATACCTTTTCCATGTCTGTGCCTCTTTATAAACTCCCCTAAAATCCCCTTCGAATCACTATGTCCCCCACTTAACCTTTAATAAATCAAACCACATCCCTTGTCAATCTCTGCATTCCATAGCTTTCAGTGGTGTATGCCAATTTTCGCCAGCGCAGACCGCCAGGTATCATAAATCTCCTTGGTGCCAATTCATTAGCACCGCACTGTAGACGAGGTAAACTGGCTGTCTGACAAAAACATCAAGAACCCCAACGATTTATAAATTTCCGTTCAATGGTAAATATATATGAGTTCGGGTCTGTGTGTGTGTGTGCTTAAGAATACATTCTCATGTATAAATGTAAGTTGCGCTAGTGTGAGAAATAACGGCAACCATTGACTAATTAATTTTACACCGCTTACAAACATTTTGGGTCGCAACATTCTATAGATGCAAATGATTGGATGAAGTGCAAAAGGAATTACATATCAAAATATGGTTAAATCGGAACAACAACGGGTGCTGGTAGAGAGACAGAGAGAGAGAGCGAGAGAGTATGAAATTTGGCTGGTAACCTTTCAAGTAAGATCTATCCGCTCTCAACTGTGAGAATTTTTCAACATTGCACTACCTTTTACATTACGTTTGCGTAAAAAGACAACATTGTAATTGTAACAAAACATCGAGTAAAAAGTATGTTAAAGTAAGATACTTACTAAATACAAATATTGCAAAAAACTATCGAAAACCAGCAAAGAAAGTCCTAAAGTCGGGCGGGCCGACTTTATGATACCCTACACCACTTTGCTAATTTAGTAGAGCTCCACTTAACAATTAAATGTTTTTATGGGGGAACTCAATCATACACGGATAATGATATGTATGGGAGCTATATTCAAATCGGAGGCGATCTCCATAAAATTTTGCAAAGATATTTCTGAGCTGTATTTGATATATTTCCCTGAATATCGGAATTACGGAGTGCATATTACGGCTGTGGGTAACAAATACAACAAATCGGATGAACAATATATATGGGAGCTATAGCTAATATATATATATATATATATATATATATATATATATATATATATATATATATATATATATATATATATATATATATAGCATAAATCGATTCTATGCAGATCATCAAAACAAACTATGGGTCTATCTCGTTTCCTTTTTCCTGTTACAAACAAATGCACAAAGACATAATACCCTGACCACCTTGTGGTGTAGGGTATAAAAATTAGTAAAATGTATACGTTACACTTCGAGACTTGGAGTAATTCAAAGAGATTCTACTCCTATACTTATGTTGCCTTTGTACATAAAGGCCACTATCATAGCGTCTACTGTTTTGCTCTTCTTAGCTTTTGTACATGAGTATTGCTGTCACGAGCTCGCATAAACAAAATATCAAAATGAATATTTTTACACTCGATTTTACTCTTACCGCATTTAGAGCGTCAAAATGATAAATGTGGAGCGCCCCACCAAAAAAAAAAAAAAAAAAAAATAGTGGAGAGTAAACTTCGTAAACAACTTGTGCTCGCAATCTCACTCGCGATCTTGTTTCACTCCCGAGTAAAAACGAGTAAATCTGAGCTTTAGGTAAAACACGAAAATGAATGATTTTTTCTTGAAAGTGGTTGAAATATTAATTTTTTTGTCGAAATCTTTAAGCATTATAACATCGATCATAAAAAATCTGATATTTAACTGAACGAATAATACACGATAAATTTTACTAAAAAAAGTTTTCTATTACGATTTTGCAAACTTTCAGCAACTATCAAAATTGTTCTCTTCAGTCGCTCTTATTGATTGAACTAATGGGACTTTTTGTACAAATTATTGAATAATTGCTCTAATTTATTCGGGACGGCATATATTTCATCATATTTCTGAAAGTGATTTAATAATGTTGTGTGGGACTTATGAAGACGCATTATAATTAAGGGTAGAAGAAAACAAAGTCAAGTTCGCCCGGGACGAACATCTAATAACTCCACCATTTGCAAGGAATTTTAAAAATGTAAAAGGAAATCCATTGAAAGTTGCCTCTATAATTGAAAAAAAAAAAAATCCGAATATCAGATCTTAAAGCTATACGAAAATGTGGACCTTTACATACAATTATCTGCCGGAGAAGAAGTTGTCTATTACGAACTCCATACACAAAGTTTAAATAATTCTGCTGAAAGATGTAGTTAAAATCATTAAAATACTAATTTTTGGAAGGTACCGTTATATGGGGGCCAAACTAAGAAGTGGATCAGTAAATCAGTTTTAAATAATTCTGGTTAGTAGTGTGACAATAATCATTAAAATTTGGCATATCTGGAGGTACAGGGTATGAAGACTATACCAAAACTTGGACCAGTATGGATTGTTCCATGCAAGGATGTTTAGAATATCCTGGGAATAGAAATTGTAAATTCGAGTTAAAATTGAGACTAAAACAACCAATACACATTACAAATTCTGGTACAAAATTTTGGGTGGCCTTAAAAAAACGTGAACCCATACTACCCATTATAAATTCTAATAGTTATACGACATCGATAAATCGGCATATAATAGTATGCTTTATACTTTACGGGGTCTATATGCATTCCGATATGTTACAAATGGAATGATAAACAATATGTAATATCTGACTCGAAATTAAATGTACAAGTTTATGTCTATATCAGTATTTCCCAAAGTATGGGTCGCAACCCACCACTCGGTTGTGTGGCCCTCTAAGATCTTCTTCAAATACACACAACCAAAAGCGGAAATATTGTCGCTGTGTTTTTAAAATTTCTGTCCTCACGATTCCCAAAAAGCTTTAGTTTTGAATCCGTAATATTAGCCTGCAAATAGTGAGTCCCGCCACCATGTTTTATTGGCTGATTTTCTCTTTTAATCTACATATATAAAAATTATCTACAAATATAAAAATCAAATGTGGTTTGTTGGTAATGGTATAAGTTGAAAACTGATGGACCGATTTGGATAACTTTTTTCACAAATGTTTGTCATACCCCGACCTAGGTTTTTATGGAAAGGCAAATTGACCACGTCCATTTTTTCGATTTATTTAAAATCCTTATTTTTGCCAAAATAATTAGAATATATATTTTTGAAGTTATTTATTTTTTGCACAATAAACCTGATATCGCAATAAAGATATGGATATGGAAACTATATCGAAATCTGAGCCGATAGCATTTGGCAATGGTATTTACGAGCTCTATAAGATATTATGTACCAAATATCATTGTTGCATATTACGCATCTGAGGGACTTAAAACCCCAAATAGGATGATATATAAATATATATGGGAGCTATAGCTATATCCGAATCGATTTTTCATCAAATTTGATACAATTGCTTCTGGACTGAATTCGGTCGGATGTGCCAAAATTCAGGTCATTTGGACTGATCATGGTATTTGGTAAACAATTAAATTTGATCTACATGCTCCTAGAATGAATTCGGCCGGATGTGCTAAAATACAGGTCATTTAGGCTAATATTCTTCATTGGGGCACAATTTACCCGAAATCGGTTAAAGATATATTTGCGAACTATATCAAAAATATAAACAATTTCAATATGGTTCGTCCACAATGAGGTTTTTTAAAGTCCACGTGCTTTGTGGACTCTTTGCAGTACCCGAAGAGAAGCCCTGGTTTCAAAAGCATTACCCGATGATTTTAGAGCTGTGCTAAATACAGATGTTACAATTGTAAATTACATCAAAAAACGGTCCTAATAAGCTTGTTTGTTTTAGAAAATGTGTAAAGAAATTGGTAGACTTCACGCGTCTCACCTTCTCCATATCGAGCCACCTTGGTTTTCCAGATACTGCCACGATGGAACTGCGGCATGATATATAAATATATTTAAAAGGAAACCCCGAGTATATTGACACGGAACGAAGAATTTGTATTTAAATTAAAATTTTTCGAAACTTTTTAAGTTAAACCAACTGAACTTGAGCTGCAAGATTCGAACGAAGCTGACATTTTGGCAGGTAATGACTAAGTTTGAAAGTTTAGGATAATAAAACAAGTAATAATCAGCTTAATACCCTCCATCATTTGGAAGGAGTTCAAAAAATTCCGAAAAATACCGCTTAATTGAAAAATACCGATATATGGAAGACGAAGACGTGGACCTGCATAAGTAATTTTTTGTCATAGCCTGTATATAACTCTTTTTAATCTATTGCAAGCTGGTATTACTGGTATTTATGCTGGGTTGGAATTCAGTAAACATTGGGAACATCAACCACTCATCATCCACAGCTAAGCAGGAAAAATTATGTTAAAATTCGTCATTCGATTTTATGCATATCAATGATTGTGTAAAGGTGTTCGACCAGCTGCTTTTCTAAAATCAACAGTTTTTGTGCATTCACTTTACATAGCTGCCATTTTCCAAAAATATCACATCTGTTAGATATTCACTTTTGCCCAAGAACCAAAAACGTCATTACTATGTATTTTTGGGATAGTGAGCTTAACAACTTCTTTAAGTTTGACGAGGTTTATAAATTAAAGGCAGTTATGTAAATTGTACAAGTTGTTGCTGTGGCATTTTCAAGTAGGTATATACATACACACGTACATATGTACAACCAACTGTATTTGAATACGGCAGAAAGAAGGTTTTTTTCGAGAGTGTTTGTTTTATGTGGCATGTCAGTTCTGCCTTAACACTCATTAATTTCAATCAATGTTTACTTAACATTTTCCTTCGTACGTTTTGTGTTTTTTCTCTCGTCCTCTCTGGTTTTGGCAAGGAGAAAAGTTACGAATTAAATGCTATTTTCGTAAAAATTCGCGATACAAAAAGGTTGAAAGAATGCAAATGCTCAGCAAGAAAATTAAAGCATATATTAAGGCGTGAAAACGATACCTCGTTTTGTATTCAAGCATATCTTGGAAATGTGTTTGTTGTTGTATCGCCTCCATGAAAAGGGGTCAACAAACAAATCTACGAATACATTGCAAAACATAGTCTAAAGGCAAATGACTAAAGCCCAAAAATAAATACGAAGACCGACAAAATGTCATTTATCTTCAATTTTTTCTCTCTTCTGATTTAAACATCGTTTTTGCTTGAAAGTGTTGAAAGGAGGGGGCTTAGATAGTTTATCTAGTTTGGCGATGGTATGGCGGACCGTGCTGTGGGTGTTGGTCATCTACTGATTTCAATGGTTAATGGTTTGTCAACTGAAAACTGTGGCTTTGGAACAAATTTTTTGAATTGGTTTCTATAGAAAAATAATTTGAGCTTTATAATTTTTATTAAGTGAGTCTATAGTCCACATCACGATAGAGTCCACATTATCAACTCTAGAGTCCACATTATCAACTCTATATTATACGCAGCCTGATTGGTATTTAAAATAAGCTATATTGATCCAGGTTCCATGTTTTCGGTATTTTGAAGGTTTCTGCTACAATTTCCAACCAAATCAGCAGAATCTTGACATTTGGGGTTCTTGAAGAAATGTTCAATTAAGGTCTACTACCACTTTCATGACTAGGGAACGAAGCCATTATTTCGTTTCTTCAATACGAATTTTTGTACCTTACACCACATGGTGGTAAGGGTATTATGTCTTTGTGCAATAGTTTTTAACATGGAGAAGGAAGCGAGAAAGATTCATTGTGACTTTTGGGGATCTTCATAGAATCGTTTTCTGAGTCGATTTAAAAGTCGACAAAAAGTCGTCTGAGTCGAACCAAATTCAGGTCGCATTTGTTATCAGATTGAGATGAAATTTTGCAAACAATATTTATTTGACCTAAGGAAGAACCCTTTGAAATTGCTGAGAATCGGTTCAAATTTAGATATAGCTCTCATACATATATATTCAACCGATTTCGGCTTTATTGCGCACCACGTGGACAATATCAGTCCAAATGATCTGAATTTTGGCACACACGACCGAATTCAGTCTAGAAGTACGAACATCAAATTTTGGAGAAAATTGTTTCCTATAAAGGATGAAATAAAAATAAAACTGCAAGAAAGTCAAACGACATAATTTTTACTTTTTTTTAAATTTTATTGAGTAAATGTCGGAAATATCATCAAATTTTGGAATAACTTTAGATTTGTTCGAATTGGTCGCCATTGGACTAATTATGGCCTTCAAACGGCCAATGAAAACGTCACACGCTGCCCGAATGTTGCTCTGCGGTATTTTAGCGCATTCCCGGCGATGCGCTAGCTTGAGGTGATCGATACTTCGGTATTTTTTAGTTCCAACCTTGCTTTCCAAAATACTCCAGACAATATAGTTCAACAGATTGGTATCCGGTGATTTTGGTGGTTATTGTGCGCTGGAAATGTAACGAGGAACCTCATTTTGTAACCATTCTTTTGTGGCGCGTGCTGAGTGCGATGGTTCTGAGTCCTGTTGGAATGTCCAAGGTCTGCGGACAAAATGTTTGCGTGCCCAAGGCTTTTATACACCCTCCAGAATACTTTCGCGATAATGTTCGGCATTTATTCTGATGCCACGGTCGATTAATACGAGCGGAGAGCGAGGGCGGCCCTCATCATCAACATGGCCGGCGCATGAGTTCTGGTGACCTCTTTGGCAAGTAAATACGATCATTCTGATTGTTTACAAAATGCTGGACAACAAATGTTATCTCATCGGAGAAACCCAAATTCGACAGTTCACCACTTTCGGCCGTGCGAAACAACTCTTTGGCTCCTTTGCGTCTATTTTCTTTTTGTTGCGGTGTAAGTTCTTGCACTTTTTGGAATTTCAATGGCTTTACCCTGAGCTCATTTTCAGAATTTGCCGAATGGAATATTGCGATATGTTGAGCTCACGAGTCATTTTTCGGCCACTTTTTGAACCATTTCTGCTGATGTTGGTGTTTTCTTCCACTTCCACTTCCTTGACATATGTCGGGCTACTCTACTAGTATCACGGTAACAAGCGACGGTACGAGACACAAAATATTTATTCACATTTAAATGCTGAAGTGCTCTAACGATAGCCACTTGTGGTTTTCCAGCCAAATATAAATAAATCACACTATCACCCTTGAATTCCATCACGAATAACTTTTTTTCTGGAAAATTCTCAGCAAAATGCAAATAATGAGCTGGCACTGGAATAATTTTAACAGCTGTCGGACGAGTGGCTTGATATGATAGCAGACTGAAGTTGGTTGCAGTTTTTTCATCTCATCCTGTATGTTTTATCCGATTTGGTGATAAAGACCCTCAAATGCGTAACATGCACTCAATAAGAACGATATTTGGTACCAGATATCAGATACAACTCAGAAATATGTACCTAAAATCTTTTCAAGATCTTTTCAGATTTGGATATAGCTCCCATACACACTTTTATCCGATTTCAGGTGTATTTTGCTCCAAATGGCTAATATCAGCCCAAATGAACTAAATTTGGGCACTTACGACGGATTTCATCCCAGAGCAAGTATTTCAAATGTTGGTGTTCCATCCGATTTGGTGTTAAAGTGATTCACATGCGTAATATGCATTCCACAATAGTGAATTTTGAAACCGGGCATCAGATACAGCTCGAAAATACTCCTGCCGAATTTTATCGAGTTCGGTTCAGATTTTTATATATCTTCGATACACATATTCATCCGATTTTACGGTTATTGTTCACCACATATGAAATAACAGCCCAATTAGAACATATTTTTCATATTTAAGCGAATTTTTCCATTCTGATTTACATAAGTTCCCAATAGAAATTCTTTTGTTTTGGGAGCTCTACTAAATACGCATAGTGGGGTAGGGTATCATAAAGTTGGCCCATCCGACTTCTGAGCTTTCTTTACTGTTTTTTTTTTTTTTTATTAATATTTCATGTCCACCTATTTTGCCTGTTGAGTTCTTCATTAAATCCATATATGGTACCATCGAAGGGAGTCGGAAAAATTTATTGAATATGCATTCATGAAATATTGAACTTGGAAAAACCTTACGCTGATCTGATGTAAAGATCAAATGCATGCATATTTTTCGATGTCACGATAAGGTTTTTGTGAAATGATCAGGGGAAGCAGCTATTGTTTAGTTTTCGGCAATTCAATACGACTGTTTAAATGTGTTTCTTTAATCGTTTGTTTTCGGTAAGGAAAAACTAGGGAAGATATAATTTTAACAATTGCCAGAAAATACCTGATTGCCAAATATCATTCTTCTTGCCCACAGTGCACCACAAAAATTAATGTTCACGTTGAATTGTCTCGGATTGTGTGTGTGTGGATTGGTGAGGGTGTTTGTGTGCCGGGGTGCGTTTTCATTTTAGTCCACTACATTTCACTTGAAATGGTAATACTTTGGCGTTAACAAATCAACAGCAATTATTTATTCGTCATATGCCACAAGGGCCCTGTACTGGACTGGCTATACGATTTTCTGTGATAATGGTCATTTACACAAACAACCAGACAACAGACAGACAGACACACAGAAAATGTGACTACTACTGCTGCTGCTACTGTTGTTGTTGGCAAACTTGACAACACCTACAACATCAAACACACAACGCTACCAACAAATACAACAATTATGGGAAAACACTTCCTTTGGCTACAACAATCACAGAAACAGATGATGGCCCAAATAGACAGTCAGACAATCTGTTACATTAAAACCTATCTACACACATACATATACATGTTTGTATGCAGAAGGAGTGGCGGGCTAAAGCAGCGGCTTGCAAAGGAGTTGGATGGGTGGAAAAAATGAGCTTGGCTTTTTGCGGTATTGCATTTGCTGGCATTTGGTCATTGCACACATTTTAGCCATATTGTGTATAAGCGAAATGCTTGAAATCTGGTATATTTCGCGTATAGACTTTGTTTGTTGTTGCTGTTTTGTTGTTGCCATTGCAATTGTCGTCGCCGTCGTTCTCGTTGATGAAGTTGCTGTCACCTCTGTGATAAGTTCAGTTCATTGATTTTTCACACCTAACCACACCGCCGTGGATGGCGGTGGGCGATGGTGGTGCAGACGATTTCCATGAAAAATCAGGGAAATGGGGAGGGACGCAATTTAATAAAAACTGTTCTATTAAAGTGTTTTATACTCACGTCAGAGTGAACGATTACATTTGTAGTCACTTAAAAATTACTGCGAATGGTTGGTTTATTTGTTTCAATTGACGTAGAAAAGCAATTTTGGTGTAGTTAATTTAAGGAAGGGAGGAGAAAAGAAACTTAGCACTATTAAATTTTTAATTCAAAATCTTTATCAAAGAAATTAATTTAAAATGAAAAGTTTAAAAAAGAATATAGTTTTTATTTCATTGAAAATGGATTCAGCTCCTCGTATGATTTGAAAAAATTAATTGCACTTGTTAAAAGAGAGAAATCACTGCCGCAGTCAAAAATTGGTTGCCAGATACTGTATTGCGAATAAAATACTACATTCTCCAAAAAAAATGGCTAAAATAATGAAACTATAGAATATCGGGTGTAACAGTTATATGGACGCTGTAGGAAACGATCGAATTAGTTTCTTGTCTAGTTGCCTGGAATCCAGTCGTTTGTATGAAAACTCTACGTATGAGTGATGAGAAATATATGAAATTTATAAAATCACACATACGCTAAATATTTGATAGAGTCGCCTGTAGCAAACAAACGTTAATATTTCCAATTTAAGTAAACGGTGAGATAAATAAACTGCAACCAATTTCTGACTGCTGTCATTCCTAAGCTACTCGTCCGACAGTTGTTAACATTATTCCATTGACAGCTCATTATATTGTTTACAAGCGTACAAAAGCATTTTCGTGAGAATTTTCCAGAAAAAAAAGTTATTCGTGATGGAATTCAAGCGTGATCGTAAGAGCACTCCAGCATTTAAATGTGAATAAATCTTTTGTGTCTCGTACCATCGTTCGTTACCCGTCGTCAAGGAAGTGGGCGGAAGAAAACAGCAGCATCAGCAGAAATGGATCGAAAAGTAAAGAGGCGACTTGATCGAAAGCCGCGTCGCAGTGGACGAAAAATGGAAATATCGTAATATTTCATTAGGCAAATATTGAAAAATGAGCTAAAGGGTTGCTTCGCTTGGCCGAAAGTGATGAACTGCCGAATTTGGTTTCCCCCGATAAGAAAACATTTGTTGTTCAGCAGATTGTAAACAAGCAAAATGATCGTATTTACCTTCGGTTGGCCACAAGAGCTCAAGCGCCGGCCATGGCAATGGGCCGCCACAACAGCCGATGGTCGCTCTCCGTTCGTATTTATCGACCGTGGCATCAGAATAAATGTCGAATATTATCGCGAAAGTACTCTGGTGGGTGCATTAAAAATTTGTGCGCGCAAAAATGTTTGCCGCACACCTTGGACATTCCAACAGGTCTCAGCACCATCGCACTCAGCACGCGCCACCCAAGAATGGTTACAAAATGAGGTTCCTCGCTTCATTTCCAGCACACAATTGCCACCAAAATCTACGAATACCAATCCGTTGAACTATTGTGCCTGGAGTTATATGGGGGCTATATGATAACTTGGACCTACATGGCCCATTTACCAACTTAACCTGCCTACTGGCAAAATATACATGTGTGCAAAATTTTAGCCTTCTATCTCAATTTGTTCGAAAGATTGCGTGATTACAACAGACAGACAGACGGACAGACGGACATGGCTAAATCGTCTTAAAAGTTTACGCTGATCAAGAATATATATACTTTGTTGGGTCTGACGTGAGTATTTAATATACCCTTCATAGTATGGTGGAGGGTATAAAAATGTAAAAATTATGGTGTTTGACTTTGTTGCAGTTTTTTTTTTTTCATCCCACCCTGTATTAGACTATTTAGTCCCCTTCGTGCACTTGCTGAACACATTTCCAAAACGAACTCATTATATTAACCCTAAACACTAGCAGAGATTCCAATACCAACATTTTGAATTTCCAAATCAAGCCGTTCCACTGAAAACATTCCAAATCCGCGGGGCAATACGAAGACCTAGACCTGAATATACAATTTTCTGTTACAGGCTTTAGTACCTATTAGGAACTTCATAAAAAAAATTTGAAACAATTCGGGTGAATATTGTAAATAAAATCGTCAAATACCGCAAATATGGGGCCTATACAAAGACCAATGCCTGCATAGACAATTTTTTTGTATAGACTGTAGTTCCCATTACAAACACTAAATACGAAATTTGAAATAACTCCGGTAAGTTATCATACTTGTTCCTATACTCAGTTTGGTGGTAAGTGCCAAATTCTATCCCATTTGGACGGACGAAGCTATGTATGAAAGCTATATCCAAATCCGACCAGATGTCCATAAAATTTGAGAAAGGTATTTCTGTGCTGTATTTGATATATTTCGTTGTTACAGAGTACACATTACGGCTCTGTAGAAAAAAAATATCAAATCGGATGAACAATATATATGGGAGCTATAACTGAACTGATTTTGCATTTTTATTTCCAGGCTTCATTCCAGGCAAAATTCCATTTTTGCTATAGCTTATTTTCGTATTATATTTTCTGTATACTTTGTAGATTACAATAAATTACCCTTTTAAAGAATATTATGATTTAAATCCAAACTCATTTTCAGTTTTCGGTATTTGTAAATTAAAACTTTCAATGTGCGACCGCGGCGGAGATGATGATTTGTGGTTGAATTGATGTTCTTCTGCCGCAATTCTTTGGTTAACCATTCAAGATTTATACTCTACAAAGGGCAATCTTGTGTAGATAAGTATTTACACAATTCTTGTGTAAGCATAGATGTTGTAAAAATTAACAGAGTCCAAAAGTTCCAAGTTCAATAATCAACATGAATGAAACTTAAGAAAAGAACAATAACAACAACATTTAGCCAACCAAAACGAAATGAGAATATCAACACAACAGACCCCTTTGAATGGGCATCATTCGAAAAGAACAAGGAAAAAAAAATAATAACCCCAAATCTAACAAACAACCGCAACACAGCCAAAAACGTTAAAGTTTCTGCCAATAACAGCAATCGTTGTAACCTCCCGAAAGAAAAGTAAGTTTTGTTTGTTTTTGTTTTGCAACAAATGGAACTCTTATCACCCAAAATATGCCAATGGATGCCACCAGTCTACACAGAGTAAATACAGACCAGGCAACAAGCAAACACACAGTTTCATTAAAGTTAATGATGCTCATCACTGTTAACAGGAATCTTAAAGTTTTTCGCTGAAAAACAAAAAAAAAAGAAAACAACGAATTCCTTGTTTCAACGCCAAAATCTAAGGTTTCAAAAAATTGTCACCCGAAAATTGGAAGAAGGAATAGTCAAGGACTGTTTGCAGAACAACAACTTTTGGTATAGAAAGTATTCCAAATGTCATCAAATAGATCCGATAATAGCTGTGAGGAAAGTTGGTCATTTCAATTTGCTGACTAAAAGTCATAACAGGAATAGCCTGTATAAGTTGTCAGCGTTTATGTTCAGAAATTTGCAGGGAAGACAAATACAGATAACATGAAATGTCAAGTAAATGTCGTTGGTATTTGTAAAACTTGGCCTGTTTTTGGAATGGGTTAATATTGCAAGTCAATGAAAACCGAATATAGTTCCAGGCAAAAACTGAATTATACAATTTGCAATTTCTAATTGAAATATAACAGTATAAAGACTGGTGCCTCACAGTTTTGCAGATACTTATTAAAAGTTTCCAGTATTTATCGCCTCGGTCTTTTGTGGAAAACAATGATTTGCTCATATTTTGCAAACCGTTAGGAATTTCTAATTATTCTTGAAATAAAATTGTATCTCCTGTAAAAAGACCCAACCGATGAAAGAAAACTGAATCTCGAGGCTCTAATGTAGCCTCAAATGCATCTCATAACAGATGATGCCATTCACCTGAAGTTAAGATAACTTTAAGAAATAAAAGTATCAATCAAGTTAAATATTAAACTTTTAATACCAGTCTCTGCGATAGGGATATTCATTGAAACAATTCGGTGGGAAATGTAACTCACTTCATAAAAATACCGATAGATTAGATCTTCAAATACTTTTTATAATAGAGTTGCGTTATTAAATTGTCCTATCAAATCATTCAAAATTTAACAAAACAATCAGCTATAAATGTGGGACTTAGGTCTCAATAAAATGAGGGTATATTCATCGTAGACCCCATAAAGTGTATACAGGGTGAGATGAAAAAACTGTAACAAAATTCAGACTGCTGTCATTTCTAAGCCACTCGTCCGACAGCTGTTAAAATTATTCCACTGACAGTTCATTATATTGTTTTCAAGCATTTTGTTGAAAATTTTCCAGAAAAAAGCGTGATAGTGTGATTTATTTATATTTGCTTGGAAATCACAAGTGACCAGCATTTAAATATGAATAGCGTAGCACGACGCCAAGGAACTGGACGGAAGAAAACAGCAACATCAGCCGAAACGGTTGGAAAAGTAAAGCAACGACTTGATCAAAACCAGCGTCGCAGTGGCCGAAAAATGACTTGTGATCTGAACATATCGCAACATTTGACAATCAAAATGATCATGTTTACTTGCCAAAGAGGTCAGTTGAAATTGTGCACCTTCGATTGGCCACCAGAACTCAAGCGCCGGCCATGGTGATGATGTGGGCCGCAATAACAGCCGATGGTCTCTCTCCGCTCGTATTAATCGACTGTGGCATCAGAATAAATCCCAAATATTATAGCGAGAATCTTCTGGAGGGTGTATTAAAGCCTTGGACACGAAAAAAATTATGGCCGCAGACCTTGGACATTCCAACAGGACTCAGCACCTTCGCACTTAGCACGCGCCAACCAAGAATGGTTACAAAATTAGGTTCCTTGCTTCATTTCCAGCACACAATGGCCCCCAAAATCTCCGGATACCAATCCGTTGGACTATTGTGTCTGGAGTATTTTGGAAAGCAAGGTTGGTACTAAAAAATACCAAAGTGTCGATCACCTTCGCCGGGAAAGGACGAAAATACCGCAGAGCAACATTCGGGCATCGTGTGACGGTTTCATTGGCCGTTTGAAGGCCATAATTCGTGTCAAATGTGATTTCGAACAAATCTAAACTTATTATGAAATTTGGTGCTATTTCCGACATTTTTTGCTTTCATTCAAAAAAAAAAATTAAAATAAAAATGTAAAAATTATGGCGCTTAACGTTGTTGCAGTTTTTTATCTCACCCTGTATATTCATAATCAGCATAACATTCTAAGTCTATTTAACGATGTGCGTTTGTTGAAAATACGATACAGTACACATTATTCGACGTAGAGCTTCAATTTCAGAACAATTTGTATTGTATCTAGGATGGTTGGTATTGAAAATGACATGTATCGGTCCACGGTTTGGTATAGCCGCCATATAACCGTACCTCCTGATATTTGGCTTTTTGTTGATTTTCGCCACATTTTCCCCCCGAATTGTCCAAAGCTTGGTATTTGTAATTCTAGCTCCTGTGGCGGAACATAGTATGAATAAGTCCACGTTTTAGCATAGCCCCAACATAATGGTGCATTCGGATATTTAATATTTTGATGATTTTTGTCACATTTTTCTACGGATTTGTCTAAAAATTGATGTTTGTAGTTCATAATGAGTTCTAGCTCCGGTGACAGAACATTGAATATTTAGATCCATATTTTCCTACAGCGCACATGTAACGATACCCACCGATATTCGGTATTTCGATACTCCTAGTCACATTTAACCACGATTTGTTTTTTTTTTTCAAATTTGGTATTTAAGAAGATGTGGTAGATGATAATCCTGGAAGTATAAAAGTGTCTATAAAGATTTTCGTTTTGGTATGGCGCCCATATAACAGCCTCTCCAACTTTATGGTATTTTGAAAAGTTTAACAGCATGGAACCAATTTAAATTCATATACTTTTATATAAAAATGTTTTTTTTTTACCCAATGGTGGAGGGTATTAAAAGTTCGGCCCGGCCGAACGTAGAGTTCTTTTACTTGTTTATATGGTTCTTTGTAAGTCTGCACACTTTGTGGCCAAAGTACAGGTCGCTTTAATTGTCCGATTGAGATGAAATTGTCCACAAATCATTTGTGCGGTCCAAAGATGGACCCTATTTAAATTGGAGACAATCCGATAAAATTTGGGTATAGCTCCTATATTATATGTGAAATATCCGTCGTAATAGGGTGGATTTTGGCACATACGACAAAATTCAGAATAAAAGGTAGAATTTTAAGTCCATCACATTCGCAATATACCCGATACAGCTCAGAAATACCTCTGTCAAAATTTATCGAGATCGTTTTCCAAGGAGTAGGTTAAGTATTCCAGTTCTTCTAATACTGATTGAGATGCACAAACATTAAAAAACTATAACAGTTATTTCCAATTTTATGAGAATAATGATTTGTGATGTAGGTATCAGTAGGGTTGGGCTAATAAGTGCATATTCACATCAGATCTCTGGTTAAGAGAAACTTTGTTTTAAAAGAATCAAAGACTTGTTTCGCAAATCAAAAGAAAAGATCTCCTCCTCATCTTCACACCAGATCTTGTGTTAATTGAAATATTGGAATATGTGAAATTTGAAGATAATCGGATGCTTACGTCGTATTTATAACGTTTTATTTATTCAAAATTTTGACCCGTTGTGGGGAAGGTTCCAAAAGAAGTGAGTCTTCTTTACAACATATCTTGTGTTAGCAGAAATATTAAAATTTGCAAAGTGCTATAATTATTCAGAATTTTGACCCTTTTGAACTAAATTGGATGAACCTCTCTTGTTGTATACGGAAAATTATTTACTGATCTTTTGTAAGGGGTGTACTAGAAGGGGTGGGGCTATATTTTCCATCGCCGAACTTGATCTAAGTTTGACAACAATATATAATTTTCGGATTAAATCGGATGCGCACCAACCAAACAAACAGACGGACGGACGACCCAAATGTCGACTCCATCGACTTCACTGATTTGGTCCAAAGAGACCTATGGTCTGCAACCGATATTGCGATGAGGCCCACTGTAGCCATATGGCTAATGGTATAATGAAATGACAGCATCCATGTGAGAGCCAACAATGATCACAGAGGTTGGTAGAAAGATATTTTCAAGGCATTCGATCGGACATATTACGCTTATTATGCTTTTTTGTGTATGGAGCATAAAATCCGTTTTTTGTGCTTTTCAGCGTTCCTCTGGCAAAACTTAGCCTACAAAGGAATTTTTTCTCGCAATATTGAGGAAATTATTTTCATATTCGGGATTTCCGTCAAATACTGACATACATCAATATCCGTATTAAAGATTTTCCCCATTTGAATATAAAGCCAGTCCATCTCTGAATATCAACGAAAATCTAAATCTAATGTCATAAGAAGTCCAACATAACCCATTTCACATTGCCCTTTTTGCCTGGTTTTAAAATTAAAACGATAATTATGAAAAATGTGCAAAAATAACAACAATAATATCTCATTCATTATCACGTTCTCTGTTTTAACGACATTTATGATTAGAACAATTTATTTGTATGACAGACGTGAATTGAGCGAAAAAAAACGAAGCAGAAAACCAGAATGGGGTTATAAATCATTTAATTAGAAAACACAACAAAATGAGCATCCAAGCTGAAATGCCAACAGGAAACTCTTAAGATCTGAAATGGGACATAAAAGATGACAGCAGTTTATTTAGAATCTTCGTGAATAAACATTGCAAAAAAATCTAAAGGTAAGAGAGGTGGCAAAACCGCTCCAATCAACTGGGAGTGGGGTCAAACTCCAGAGTCATGCCAAGCTTTAATTTAAAGAACACTCCTGCAAAGGACTGTCCCCATAATTAACTTTGGTTACAAATGAAACTCAACCCCCAGCAATCCAACGGCTAAGATTTATGCCTTTTTATGATTTAGTCCTAGAAAAACTCGCCGAGAGTGTGAGCAACGAAGAGAAAAAGGATTTTTAATTGCCAACTCACAAAGCAATTTGTTCAGGTATTTAGAGAAAAGACAAACAACTGTAACAACTCATCCTGGTGTAGCAACAACACCAACAAATAAAGGACACAAACGAACTTAGAAGCAGAAAAGACAAAAGGATTGAAAGCTGTGAGACTCTTTAGAATCGCAAAAGCAAGAGCTGCACACTCACCTGGTAATCATCATCATCAACACTGCTTGCCGTTGGTCCTCCGGTTGGTTATTTGTGTGTTGATGTCAACATTAAGTATCCTCATCTACCGCTCCGTTTTTTTCTTCTCTTCGTTGGAACTTCTTTATGAGAAACGAAATGAAAGACAACATTTTACACCAATTCACCAAAGACACCGAGACAGGACAACCGAAACGAACATCCATGAGGCTGGAGCAAAAAATGTGAAAAAAGCAACAACTTAAGCCCCAAAGCATAAAGTCGGCTTGCAAAAGTAACAAGGGTATTGCCGGCAGGCGACAACAACAACAAATGTCCAGACACCCAGCATTACAAAAACAGTGAAGCGTAAAAGGTGTTAAATGATGCACAGTGGTGGATGGATGGATGGATGAGACCAATGTGGTTTGTAGCATTCAACTGGTTGAATAGAAAGCGTCAAAAACTCATTGCCGTTTGTCTAAAGAGACCTCCGTGTGTTTAAATAGAGCCCATAAGGACTCGCGGATCCCTGGTTGTGTCATAAAAAATTAGTTTGGGGTAAACAGATTCGCTAACTGATCGAGCCTACGAAAACGCTATCTTAATATACTGACTGGCTATAAGCTAGCCTAAAGATACTTGGCTCTCAGCTCGGGCCCATAAAGACAATCCCGAACATCATCTTGTCTCTCAAGAACCCTGGTTCATTATATGATCTTTGAAGAACACTGGCCCATTATCTGTTCTACGAAGACCTCTGACCCAGAATTTTGTCTGTGATAAACCCTGACCTATCATTTTGTCTATGAATAAATCTAGTCTATTAATCGCTCTATGCAGACCCCTTGCCCTTCACCCACTCTATGGAAATCCTGGCCTTTCATCCACTCTATGCATAGCCCTGGCCCTTCAGCTGGTCTATGAAAACCCCCGGCAATATAGTTTGTCTATCATGACCTCTGGCCCTTCATCCTGTCTGTGAAGGTCGTTGGCTTTTCATCTGGCTGTAGACCACTGACCCCTGTTCCTTTATATGGTCTATGAAAACCCCTTCGTCTGGTCTATGAAGACCCGTGGCCCATCATCTGGTTTATGAAGACGCTTGGCCGTTTAGGTCGCCTATGTAGACCTCTTGACGTTCATTTTTATGTGAATGCTTCTGGCTCTTAATCTTTTCTATGAAGCCCCTGGCTCTTCATGACGACTGGCTTTTCATCTGATCTATGAAGACCATTGGCCCTTCATTTGTTCTATGAGGACCCTTGTTTGTTCTATGATCCATCATATGGTTTATGTAGACCCCTGGCCCTTCATCTGGTCTATGATGGCAACTGTCACTTCAACTGGTCTATTAAGACCCTTCAACTGGTCTATTAAGACCCTTCATCTGGTCAATGAAGACCCTTCATCTGGTCAATGAAGACCCTTCATCTGGTCAATGAAGACCCTTCATCTGGTCAATGAAGACCATTCATCTCGTCAATGAAGAACCTTCATCTGGCAAATGAAGACCCTTCATCTGGTCAATGAAGGTCCTTCATCTGATCAATGAAGGTCCTTCATCTGGTCAATGAAGGCACTTCATGTCTATGAATACTTGGCTCAGTTTAGCTCACATATGAACCCCTGGCCTTTAGCTCAACTTTGAAGACCCGTACCTTTTCATCTGTTCTATGAAGGCCGCTGACCCTTAAGCTCACCTATGAAGACCCCCGTCCCTTTTAAATTTTCTAGGAAGACCCCTGGCTCGCTTTTGAAGACCTCTGGCTATTAATCTTGTCTATTAAGACCTTTACCACTTCATCTTGTCTATGAAGACCATAGCCCTTTCAGCTCGCCGTTGGAGCTTAAAGCCTTAAAAGACACTCAGCCGTTTTAGCTCATCTTTAGAGAGTGTCAGTCGCTTCATCGCTTCCAGAGAGAGACTTCCAGCTTATCCGTAGAGATTTCCTGCCCTCCGTAGATCGCATATAGAAACTCTCGCATATATAAAGACTTTTTGCCATTCACCTCGTCTATAGCACCTCCTCGTCCAACAGTTCGTCTAGTATTCCATCCGCTCTAATTGGGCTAGAATGAATTGTGGTCCTCCAGCTCGTCTAGCCAGACACCAGCTTATCTAAAAAGACTTCACGTAATTCAGCCCGTCGATAAAGACTTCATTCTGTTCAGCTCGTCCATACGGACTCCTTGACCTACAGCCCGTTTACAGAGAAACTCCATTCCTTCAGCAGGTCTGTGGAAGCTCTCTGCTCCTTAGGTGGTCTGTAACGAAAAATTTTCTATACATAGCGTCTTCGACATACTTTAACTCCCCTTCATCTCATTCTAACTACTGTGCATTAGTCATTTTGATATCCTGTGACATCTGTCGTGGCTTTTGATGCGAAGCAGACTTGTTTGCGTATTTTTCTGGCCATGTAATTCAGGGTGTTGAAGTAGGCCTTTAAGACATGTTTTGGTAATAAATATTTTATAAGTTGTTCAGTTTTTTTCCCCAACTTGACAAGAGGGTTAAGTCATAACGACACAAGTCAGAAGACACAGAAATTATAATGAATGTGGTAGCAAGAAATGGGGGTGGGGGCGTCGGTCTCCAACAACCTGCAAAACAATAGAGATGTGCGTCTCTCTCCATGCAGATATGTGTGTATCATCATTTATGACATCCATACCAACATACTTATATGACCAATTAAAAATTCCCTTTGACTGATGAGAAGGAGGAGTAGGAAAAAAGGCAAATTGTGAAAAAAATACGTTACAAATGTTGAATTGTTTGCTTAACTCGATGATGGCTGGCTGGTCGGTTGCTCTTTTTGCCAGCATTGTTGATCTTAGCAAGCATGGGGTATTTTTTGTTGGTTTTTGCTCATGTTACCATGTTATTTTGATAGGAGCCAGAATGATGTTGTTAACTCTGGGCAAAGGGGATGAATGATGGTGCTGCTGCTCCCATAATCAAACCGTCAACCCTTTTGTTGTGTTTTGATAGCTGCCAGTTATTCTACTTATCCTCGACTGGCCTCTCCACACACTTTGTTAACTTTATTCATTTGTTTTCCTTATTGCTGTGGCAGAGGTTTTTTCGCCTTCTCGTTTATTTGAGTTATGATATATGTGTAAATGTGTGTGTGTGTGTGTCTTGTGGGCCCGTTGTGATGCTCTTATAAACGACCGCAAAGTAGGCAACATTTTTTTCCATTATTGCTGCTGTTCATTTTCTCTCGTGTCTGTTGTTGTTGATTTTTCCGGCTCATCTTCTTCTTCTTCTGTTGCTGCATATCATCGCAATTTTGTTGTTATAGAGCAATAGTTGTTGGCCGTGTTCTTGCTGGTGTTATTTTTATCCATTTGAGGTTTATGTTTACTTTTCCATTTTAATAACCAGCAAACAAAAGAAAAGCAAAACACAACACACCAAAAAGATGAGTGATGGCAAGGGTTGGTGTGTGTGTGTGGTTGTGGTTGTGCGATTGCAAGTGTAAATGGTTAGGATTTATAAATACGGGTACAGCATCGGAGCTATTCATAGTTTCGCAAATTTATTTATGTGTTTACAGGTCCTTGGAGATCTGAACTTGAATTAATAAAGGGTGATATTTTAAGAGCTATAGAAAAAGGTTTTGAGTTGATAGTACGGTCCATATAACTTAAAGTTTAAAGATTTGAGGCAAACGTTGACATCGACTGCGCCTCAAATGGTACATCCGCATTTGGCCAGTATCACACTAATGTTGTCCTCTGAAGCGTGCGGCGTGGCATGTATTTCAATCTTAAACTTAAACATTCTTAAAAGAGCAAGCAATCTTGATAATAAAATGCATTGATTTGCAAATGTTCGTCTGTAAGACGGGTTTCGGTTGAATTGTAAACAAAACTGCAGATGTTTGATAGTGAAACAATTAAATACAATTAGGAAAGGTCAAAAGTCGTATGGCACCCCACACTATTATACGTATTTAGTAGAGTTGCGGTAACAAAAAGGTTTAAATTGGGAATTTATGTGAAGCAGATCATACCAACAATGAACCTTATTTGAATGCGTATCATGGCTTTAGAGTAGTTACAATTTGGAACGATTTTCTACAAATTTGACGGAGGCTTTTGTACCTCTAGTACCAAATAACATTGCTGTATAGTGCAGGATATGACTTCGCTAAGAATTATATTAAAAGATATTTATTGGAGAAAAAGATATACCGGACAGAGTTTCACAAAATGGAAAAATTCGGTTGAATATGAAAAAATCTATCCTATTTGGGCTGATATTACATATATGGTGGACAATAACCGAAAACTTTGATGAAGATGTATATCGAAGGTATATAAAATTTGAATCGATAAAATTTGGAGAGGTATTTTCGAGCTGTATCTGATGTCCGATATCAATTATCATGGTTGTGGAGTACATATTACGCATGTGGGGGAGTTTAATACTAAATCGAAAGAAACATGTGTGTGGGAGCTATAGCTATATCTGAACCCATTTTCAAGAATATTTGAAGTACTTGCTTCTGGACTGATATTAGCCATTATATGCACAATATACATGAAATGTGATTAAGAATATACAGGGTGAGATAAAAACTGCAACAGAGTCAAAAGCCAAACTTTTACATTTCCTTTTTAAACTTTATTGAATGAAAGCAAAAAATGCCGGAAATAGTATAAAATTTCAGAATAAGTTTAGATTTGTTCGAATTGGTCACCTTTGCGCTGAAATGAAGCGATAAACCTCATTTTGTAACCATTCTTGGGTGGTACGTGCTGAGTGCGATGGTGCTTTGTCCTCTTGGAATGTCCAAGGTCTGCGGCCAAAATGTTTGCGTACCCAAGGCTTTATTCGGCATTTATTCTGATGTTACGGTCGATTAATATGCTGTTATG
The DNA here is from genome assembly GCF_030504385.1 of Musca domestica. NCBI lineage: Eukaryota > Metazoa > Arthropoda > Insecta > Diptera > Muscidae > Musca > Musca domestica. Next base: position 13,872,407 of record NW_026712363.1, on the reverse strand, counting down.
GTGGCAAACACCATCATCATGGCTGGGGCTTGAGTTCTGATGGCCAACTGAAGGTGCACATTTTCAGCTGACCTCTTTGGAAAGTAAACACGATCATTTTGTTTGTTTACAAACTGCTGGACAACGAATGTTTTCTCATCGGAGAAAACCAAATTCGGCAGTTCACCAGTTTCGGCAACCCTTTAGCTCTTTTGAGTCTATTTTCTTTTTGCTGCGGTGTAAGTTCTTGCACTTTTTGGAATTTTAATGGCCTAACCCAGAGCTCATTTTTAAATATTTGCCGTATGGAATATTGCGATATGTTCAGCTCATGAGCCATTTTCGGCCATTATTCTGCTCCGCGGGTTTCGTTCAAGTCGCTTCTTTACTTTACTTAGTCGCTTATCATGGTAACGAGCTATGGTACGAGACACAAAAGATTTATTCACATTTAAATGCTGGAGTGCTCTAGCGATAGCCACTTGCGGTTTTCCAGCCAAATATTAAGAAATCACCCTTGAATTCCATCACGAATAACTTTTTTTCTGGAAAATTCTCACCAAAATGCTTTTGTACGCTTGTAAACAATATAATGAGCTGTCACTGGAATAATTTTAACGGCTTGCGGATGAGTGGGTTATTTATGAAAGCAGTCTGAATTTGGTTGCAGTTTTTTTTATCTCACCCTGTATATGGAAGCTATATAATGGGAGCTATATAATATATAATTTAAACCGATTCTCACTAAATTCAATAGGCTTCGTCTTTGGGCCAAAACAAATATTGTGTGCAAAATTTCATCGCAAACGAATAATAAATGCAACCTGCATTTTACTCACAGAAATTCATGGACAGACGAACGGACGGACTGACATGCATAAATCGACTCAGAAACTGATTCTATTAAGATCCTTTAAAATAAGTATGGGTCTATTCCCTCTCCATGTTACAAACAAATGCACAACGACATAATAGGATATAAAAGCCGTAAGTACGGCCGGACTCAACTTTTAATACCCTCCACCATTTCGAAGAAATTTAAAAATTTTTAAAAAAAGAATCCTGTGAAATTTACATATAAAATCAAAAAAAAAGAAAAAAGGAGTTACGGTTACATTGGGGTTTGTATGAAGACGTGAACTGTTTATGCAATTTTTGTCGTAGGCTATTAAGATATTTAAATAAGACACTTGAAACAATTCCATTGAATAATGTGTTTAAAATTATCAAAATACCGAATATAGGGAGTTACCCGTTACACGGGGCTATATGAAGACGTGGACTTGCATAGGCAATTTTCTGTCATAGGCCGAAGGAATTTGGAACACTTCCGGTAAATAATTTTGCGAAAAACCTCAAGATACCGGATATATGGAAGTACCGTTATGTGGGGGCTATACCAAAAATGTGGTGCTATATGGCCCATTTTTAATGCCAAAAGTCCTAAGGATATATTATATATCTGACCTATTTCATTCAGTTCGGAAGCACGAGTGATTTCCACAGACAGACAGACAGACGGCCATAGCTAAATCCACATGGAATTTTATGCTGATCAAGAATATATAGACGTTGTTTCGGTGTGCTACAAACGGAATGGCAAACTTAATATATAGAGGGTGTAAAAAAACACGAGACATGTGTGAGCTTTTTTAACTCGTGTTTCCAAAAGGGTAATTGCTCCAGTAAATGTGGAAGTAATCTAGTAGACAACTTTTCAAATAACTCAGGATTTTCCGTTGATATCGCTTAGAGTTCGGAATGAAAACTGCTCTTCATATTAACATATTTAATATTATCCTTAAATTCCCGGGATTTATTCAAAACCCTCTGGCTGTCCATATTGATGGTCCCACACACATACCCACAACTTGCATTGTATTTGTGCATATTTCCGTGTCAGAAACTGTATATGTTTATATCTATGAATGAGTAAGTTTGTCTCTGTGTATATGTGGCTGTGTACGCTTGTTTTGTAAGGGTATAAGTTTGTTTTATGAATTTTAAGTGTCTTTGTTGAGTAAAAATTGTTTACCTTTTTAAGCGATTAAGTGTTATTGCATTGTTCGTAATAATGTTGTTGTTGTTGCTGCCGCTATTATTGTAAAGTGAATGGTTTAAATGAATGAAAGAGGGAGAGCGAGGATAGACCAACAAAAATAAGAACTTTAATAGACTGAAATTCGCCTGATGCGGCCAGCCACACTGTTGATGGCAATCATGCCACTTGCCGATGGTGCTATATTTCGACTGTTCTTGCCCCAGCTATTATTGTTGCTGTTGTTGTAGCTGTTGCCTATCATCGCCATCACCGAAAAACAATTTTTCATTTTTCATCAGGAAAACTGAGTTAATTGAAAAATTATAAATTTATTGTACACTTCACAATATGTTGTTGTTGCTGTTGTTCTTGTTTTCATTTCAACATTTTGATCGCTTGTGGCACAATCAAGTGTTATATGTATGTGTATGTAGATATATGTATATGGATAAGTTTGTATGCTTTCACATGTGTGTGTGTATGTGTTCATTGAAGAGAAAATTTTAATTAACATTTAAAAGTGGCAAAGTGTTTCCCAACTGTTATTCTACGGATATTGGACCATTGCTGCGATATATTTTTCTGAGCACCAAAAAATAAGTTTATTTAAATTAATGGATTGTATGATAGTGCTGAAATGAATTTGCCCTTGTGTTGTTTGTTTGCTAGACTCTGTATGTGTGCGGGCTCGTGTGTGTGGGTGTAAGTTTAATGATGTGGAAAAATACACATGCAATTAATTTTATTCAATTGATATTATTTGCGAAATCGAAACGAAACTTCAAGTGTCAAAGAATTGATACCAACATGAATTTGCAAGATATCCGCATGTTCGAAATAATGTGACTTATGATTCTATGGTTGAAAGAAGTATTTCCAAAATATATGATTTACAAAAAAATGAAATCTGAAGTGAAACAAGTAAAAAAGTTGCAAGTTCGGCCGGGCCGAACTTTGAATACCCTCCACCATTACAAAGTACAAATTTAACAATTTTCAAAAAAATAAAATCCGTTAAAAATTCTGTTAAAATCTTAAAAATACTGAATGTAGTCGTATATTAGGGTCTATATGACGACTTGGACCTGCATAGGTAACTTCTGTCACAAGCTATTGCAATATTCAAATGCGAAACTTTAAAAAAATCTGTTAATATTGTAGCTAAAATCATCAAAATACCGAATATCCGGAGGTACCGTTATATGGAGACTATACGAAGACGTGGACCTACTTGGCACATTTTTGGTCTTACGATGTAGTATCCATTACGAACTTTAAATACCAAAATTGAAACAATTCCGGTATATAATGTCGCTAAAATCATCAAAATACCGAATATCGGTGGGTACCGTTATATGGGGGCTATACGAAGACGTGGACCTGCACATAGAATTTTCTGTCACAGGCTGTAGTATCCATTACGAACTTCAAATGTGAAATTTGAAACAATTCTGGTAAATAATTTAGCTAAATTCATCAAAATACCGAATATCCGGAGGTACCGTTATATGGAGGCTATACGAAGACGTGGACCTACTTGGCTCATTTTTGGTCTTACGATGTAGTATCCATTACGAACTTTAAATACCAAAATTGAAACAATTCCGGTATATAATGTCGCTAAAATCATCAAAATACCAAATATCGGTGGGTACCGTTATATGGGAGCTGCACGAAGACGTTAACCTACACGGCCTTTTTTCTGTTTTATTCTGTAGTATCTATTAAAACTTCAAATAATAAATTTGAAATAATTCCGGTAAATAATAAAATCATCAAAATACCGAGTATAGGGAGGTACCGTTATATGGGGGCTATACGAAGACGTGGACCTACGTGGCCCATTTTCAATACCAAAAGTCCTGCAGACATAATACACATTTGAGTGATATTTTATAACCTACTTCATTTCGTTCGGAAGCTAGAGTGATTTCCACAGACGGATAGGCGAACGGACATTGATAAATCAACATATGGGGTCTAAAATGTATATTTCGAGGTGTTACAAATGGAATGACAAACTTAATATACCCTCCATACTATGGTGGAGGGCATAAAAATTAAAAGAATTTATATGAAACAATAAAATAAAAGAAACCTTGGAATTTTCCATGGTCTTCAAGGTATCGAATGCTGCGAAAATGTGGAATGAGAAAAACAGATTAAGTGACGTCCATCCTGCACATGGGGGAAAAATATTATCGGACTTGATGAAGCAAACGAAACATAATTTTGTATGCATCTTTAATTTATTTCATCAATTTTTTAAGCAAACTTTAGATTTATATTATAAGGTAGTCCAAATATATAAAATATATCCGAAATATTTGCAAAATATTCTGAAAAAGAAAAGGTCGATTATATGTTAAACTACATCCTCGTATAAGGCAAGAGTGTTTCCAAGGGATGTTTTTTAAATAATATTTTCGAATAACAAAGTACAGGGTGAGATAAAAAAAACTGCAGCAAAGTCAAGTACCATAATTTTTACATTTTTTTTTAAATTCTACTGAATGAAAGCCAAAAATGTCGGAAATAGCTTAAAATTTTAGAATAAGTTTAGATTTGTTCGAATTGATCACCTTTGACACGAATTATGGCCTTCAAACGGCCAATGAAACCGTCACACGCTGCCCGAATGTTGCTCTGCGGTATTTTGACCCATTCCCGGCGAATCGCTTGCTTGAGGTAATCGACACTATGGAATTTTTTAGTGTCAACCTTGCTTTCCAAATACTCCAGACACAATAGTCCAACGGAATTAGAATCCGGAGATTTTGGTGGTCATTGTGCGATGGAAATGAATGGAGGAACCTCATTTTGTAACCATTCTTGGGTGGCGCGTGCTAAGCGCGATGGTGCTGAGTCCTGTTTGAATGTCCAAGGTGTGCGGCCAAAATGTTTGCGTGCCCGTGGCTTTAATACACCCTCCAGAATATTTTCGCGATAATATTCGGCATTTATTCTGATGTCACGATCGATTAATACGCGCGGAGAGCGACCGTCGGCTGATGGCCAACCGAAGGTGCACATTTTCAGCTGACCTCTTTGGCAAGTAAACACGATAATATGTTTGTTTACAAACTGCTGAATAACGAATGTTTTTTCATGGGAGAAAACCAAATTCTGCAGTTCACCACTTTCGGCCAAGCGAAACAACTCTATAGCTCTTTTGAGTCTATTTTCTTTTTGTTGTGGTGTAAGCTCTTAAACTTTTTACAATTTCAATGGCATTACCCCGAGCTCATTTTTCAATATTTGCCGAAGGGAATATTGCGATATGTTCAGCTCACAAGCCAATTTTCGGCCTCTGCGACGATGGTTTCGAGACACAAAAGATTTATTCACATTCAAATGCTGGAGTGCTCTAACGATAGCCACTTGTAGTTTTCCAGCCAAATATAAAGAAATCACACTATCACGCTTGAATTCCATCACGAATAACTTTTTTTCTGGAAAATTCTCACCAAAATGCTTTTGTACGCAAGTAAACAATGTAAAGGGTTGTCACTGGATTAACTTTGAAAGCTGTCGGACGAGTGGTTTAGAAATGACAGCAATCTGAAGTTGGTTCAATTTAAATCCCAGCGTACATCACATTGAAAATAAATACCTCCTACAAACTTAGATTTTTTTCAAATATTTTCAAGTTACGCTAAACCGACATTCGTGAAGAGTAAACAGGACGATATGCAGTAACCGTTCTTTCCACAGGCACCTTGAAGTTTCAAATTTAGTTAGCAGTAACTGGGATAGAAACATAGGATGGGGTAATTGTTGAATGTTGTATGGACCTGCCTACAGGATACGAGAAATCCGATAATATAGCCAATTTAATTAGAAACAAGTAAGCAAAGGCTATATTCGTGCGGGGTCGACCATGTGATACCCTACAACACTACAATATATTCGAAGTCCCCTTATATCCAAATCCATTTTGGAAGATTTCGTTTTTGATATAGTGTCAAAGAGCCCCGCCCAGAGGTTGGCCAATATTTACGCACTCCGTAGTGTTCTTAAGTCTTCAAAACAATTTCACGCGAAAGTTGTGTTCCATTTACAGCTAAATATAATCCAATGGTCATCGAAAATGCTTCTTCCCTGTTCTTAAATCTCTTTTGATGCGAAATTCCGTGTCGAGCGACCACACAATTAGGAAAAATTATTTTTTTAGTCCAGGCTTTAATTCTGACCCTAACCATATGCTCATGCTAAATTTCGTGAGGATCGGACAATTGCGATATGCATATAATACTCTTAAAGCGTAGTGTTGATAGGTGTAAAAATTTAGAAAAATTACAATTCAAAATTGTAAGTCAAATTGAAAAAATCGCATGCGATAAAAAATTTGACAAAAATTTGAAAAAAATCGACAAAAAATGTTCACTTTTTTATTGGTATATTTTTCCGCGATTTTGATAGATTTTATCGTTTTCTGGCAAGAGACCATTCCAAATAGATAGGAATTGTGAAAATCGGCCCAGCGGTTCTTGATTTATAAGCAGAATAAATTAGATAAATTCTTTTACATATATATTGTACCTATTTTGCTACATATCCGATTTATTGGCTATTAACATCACTGTAATGGCCAGAAGTGATCTTTTAATGTATTTGTGATATGGCTGGGATTGAAAATATTCGCTGTTTAGTGGACATTTTCATATTTTCTTACATAAAAGTTAGGGTCTATTTTACGCGCTAATTGGCCGCCCAAATTGGTAGGTTTCTGCCCATTCCTAAACTCTAACTCCATGTAAATTTTCGCGTCGATTGGTTCATAATTGTGGCCTATAGAGCAACTGCAAAATCAGGAAATTTTTCTGTTTTTTGGGGTTGAAATCCCTAAATATCGTGCGATCATCTCCAAAAATAATAGGGTTATATTCTGACCATAACCCCACCTTCATTTTCAATTTCGTGAGAATCGGTTCAGAATTGCGACCTGTAGCTTGATTACAAATTAACATGGACAGACGGACGGACGGACATACATAGCTAGATCGACTCATCTCGGCGAGATAGGAAGATCCATATATACATTCCTATGTGAGAAACCAATATTTCGAGGTGTTACATAATTTTTGGCCCAATCAAACTTATAAAACCCCAACACATAGTGTTGTAGGGTATAATCATAGGGTGAACCTAGGGTGATCTTTTACTTTTCCTACTTTAGGTTTCAACGAATTTGTTTTTAAAAAACGCTGCGTCGTCATGGCAACACCATGGCTGTGGTCATACAAATTTTCAGTCGAGGTTTATCACCAGGGTAATGTTTGCCACATTTCTAAGTGTTTTGCAGTCAGACTATAAATCAACTTGGAATGGAAAAATGTTTCACATCAATTCGCCTATACATTTATCTAATGATGTACGCATAAATGGAACTTTCCAAAATCGATCTACGTCTAGCCACTCAAATATCAATTATATGTCTGATGAGCCGCTTAACAAACGGCGAAACGCCTCACATACTGGTTGATTCCAACTAAAAGCTCAAATCGAATTAGAAAATTATTAAAAATTAATTTATTTGCCTTATTTGGCGAGCATTGTGAAACGTACTTCAATCTTTGTGATCGTACATGGATCAAGGGAACTTATACTCAATGGATTCATCAAATATTATCCCCTCCATCATGTGATGTGGCGTGCAAACAGCAAATAAATTTCCCCATCGCATAGTTGCGGTGCCTAGCAAACATACATTTAATAAATTGTCATTTAACTTAATTACCGCAAAACCGACCCCTAAAAAGTTATACACATTAACAAAGTTTTATTTAAAATTGTAACAGGCCCAACATTAACCAATTTAATAACTTTGAACATTATCCCTTTTGAACCACAATCCCACCACAGACTACAAATGCACCCGCTCTCTGTTAGTCATTTATCCTATGTCTTGCCTTTTTTCTACTTTGATCCTGCTTAAGTAAAATACCCTTTTGGGGTTCCACCATCATCAACCACCCCTTCACTGCATTGTCTCACTTTGTTGGAATCACATAAATAAAGACAAATTTTAAGTTGAAGATTTCAACTTTTTTTTTTTCAATTTTAACCATAAATATTGAAAGTTTTTCTTTTGATATTTAACAGAGTAAACTGCCGCACATCAACACTTATGGTTTCCTTTAGAATACATTTACCATACATAAACGAAACCTTGCTTAATGCTGTTGAGTGCAAAAAAAAAAAACAAAGTTTTCTCCCTACCCCCTTTTCCAAGAGTTTAATTCTGTAGCAAGTTTTACTTTTTTTTTTTGCTGATTTTCTAGGGTACTTAATGTTGTTGCCATTTGGTTAGATCCTTTTGGGTTTCATTTGGAGTGTTATTGTTGTTGCTGTTGCCATAATAATTTTTCAGCAACTTTTCATTTTAACTGCTAAAGTTAGCATAATAATTCTCCGTTCTACTCTTCTTGTTGAGCTGGTTTGTTTGACTGCTTTTTATTGTTGTAGCGGTTCCTCTTGGATGTTGGGTGATGTTGGGCGGTTTGTCGTTCGACATTGGTTGGGAAATATGCTTAAGTATAAAGTTATTATCAAAAGCCATTTTGCCATAGAAGTAATCTCGGTCGGTAGGCATTGAAAAAGCCCTATGAGACAAATGTATTTACTGGTGGACTAGGAGATATGTGTTAAACACTGTGATATATTTTAATAGGAAAATCCAAATTATGAAGAAAATTCAGAAAATTATAACGGCATTCCTATCTTCAATTTATTTCTAACCTCAAATGTCACAGCATCAATTTACAACTCTTTCGTTCACATTAAAATCTTATCTATTGTAAGAACGTTATACCTTTTACTATATTTTGTAATTTTAAAGTCCTTATCTCAATTCAATAACACTGTGGAAAATGTTAGAAAATTTATCGGACATAAGGGGTAAGCCTCATACAAAATTCAAAAGCTCTAGATCTTATCGGTCGCGTCAGAACAGTGCTGTGCCATTTCGAGCCTGTTAGTATTTTTCATTCCCTTTGAGTACATGTTTCCCAATACTGCGTCGTATGCCACCATTAACAATACTAGATTAACTCTTTGCATTTACTAAACCAGTAAAGAAAGTCCTAAAGTCGGGCGGGGCCGACTTTATGATACCCTACACCACTTTGCTAATTTAGTAGAGCTCCGCATAACAATTAAAAGTTTTTATGGGAGAATTCAATCATACACGCTATGATTATAATTATAATTTAAAGTTGAAAGGACTAAATATGCCGAAGCATTTGTATCTTTTAAATTCGGTTTTGTATTGCCCATTTGGTGCACAATTAATTTGAAATCGGATAAAGATATATATGAGTGCTATATCCAAATCTGAACCGATCTCGATAAAATTTACCAAATGTATTTCTGAGCTCTATTTGATATATTTCCCTCAAATGTTGTTGTTACAGAGTGCATATTACGGCTGCGGAGGAAAAAAATAACAAATCGGATGAACAATATATATGGGATCTATAACTATATCTGAACCAATTTCGATCAATTTCCAGGTACAATCTGATCGTATGTGTAAAATTCCATACTACTCGGACTGATATTACACGTTTGGTACACAATAAAAGGCAAATCGAACGAAGATATATATGGGAGCTATATCTACATTTTGACCGATTATCTCCAATTTCAATAGGGTTCGTCCTTAGACCAAACAAATGATTTGAGCAAAATTTCATCTGGATAGGGCAATAAATGCGAACTGTACTTTGTTTACAAAAATACATGGACAGACGGACAGACGGTCGGACAGACGGACGGACGAACGGACGGACATGCATAAATCGACTCAGAATGTGATTCTATGCAGATCATCAAAAGGAACTATGGGCGTATCTCGTTTCCTTTTGCCTGTTACAAACAAATGCACAAAGACATAATACCCCGACCACCTTGTGGTGTAGGGTATAAAAAGGGCAATCGAGTTTGTCAAAAATATTTCATGAATGAATTTCCAAAAATCGTTCTTAATCACATATTTCGACAACATCAGTGAAGGTTTAAGAATTCTAGCTTAACACAACCATTTGTACATTATTAATAGCCAACGTGCCTCTCAACATTTTTTTTGTTTAATTTTTCACGTTTCTTCCAAATAGGCCCTGTTTAAATTAGGTGTTTTTATACCCTACAACACTGTGTGTTGGGATATTATAAGTTTGATTGGACCAACAATTATGTAACACCTCGAAATATTGGTTTCCCGCATAGGAAAGTATATATGGATCTTCCTATCTCGGCGAGATGAGTCGATCTAACTATGTATGTTGAAATGGACCAAAAACAGAAAAATTTCCTGATTTTGCAGTTGTTCTATAGGCAGTTATGAACCAATCGACGCGAAAATTTACATGGAGTTAGAGTTTAGGAGTGAGCAGAAACCTACCAATTTGTGCCATCGGACAAAATTTAGCGGGTAAAATAGACCCCGACTTTTATGTAAGAAAATAGGAAAATTTTCACTAAACCGCGAATATTTCCAATCCCAGCCAAATCACAAATACATCTTCTGACCATTACAGTGATGTTAATAGCCAAGAAATCGGATATATAGCAAATTAGGTACAATATATATGTAAAAGAATTTATCTTATTTATTCTGCTTATAAATCAAGAACCGCTGGGCCGATTTTCACAATTCCCATCAATTTGGAATGGTCCATTGCCAGAAAACAATAATATCTAAGAAAATCGCGGGAAAATTTACCAATAAAAAAGTGAATATCTTTTGTCGATTTTTTCAATATTTGTCATATTTTTTATCGTGATCTCCATGCGAAATTTTATCTCTAAAAGTATGACTTTAAAATCTAAGAAATAAAGAGCTACATGAAAAAATTCAAAACCCAAAATATAGTTTCAAAAAAATCAATTTTTAGAATTTTTTTCTAAAAAATTTTAAAAAATCCAAAATTTTAACTTAAAAAGCTTCATTTTTTCCGGTCAGTCAGTCTATGTTTAATGATATGGTATATATAAAATTATATCAGAATAAAACAATTTATTGAAATAATGTCCATACATAAGTTTGTTTGTCTGTAGTGGGCTGATATATATGTATATGTTACTACTGTCCTGTTTACTTTTTCGTTCGCATTTAAGTTTCTGTCCCTTCTGTATTTAGGCTGTTATCGCAAGGACAAATAATATGAACGACGACAACAACACAAACATCAACATTAGTAGCAACTTAAACAATAACTTCAGCAGAGTATTCCATAGAACCCATACATCCCATGCACATAGGCCCTTCTGGGCCATCGAAATCCAAAGTAGACGAGAAGAGAAACTGAAACAGTTTCAGTGGCTTTTCACTTCTAACTTTGTTGTGCTGTGTTTTGTTTGCGTTCTTTACCTTTTATTTTACTTTAAATCTTTGTTCTTTGGAAAATTGTTGTTGCTCTATCTCTCGGGAGAATTTTGCTCTGTAAGCTCCATTAAACGTTTATAAACTGTACAGTGTCCTGAGCCTAAGTCGGAACACAAAGAGGGCACAAGTTTAGCTGTGCTATCATAAATTCAAATATGTTAGGCAATGATGTTTTTTATCGTAAATTTAAAATAAGGATTTAAATGCGATTACTGGATACGAACCATATTTTTGGGGATTACATTGGAAAGTATTATTGTAGTTTGAAGATAATAAGAGTCATCATTAAAATGTGAAATTAAAGTGGGATACATGGCTGTTCTTTTTTCGCTTAAAATAATGGACTGACAAAAAATAGTGCTTCGAATATCGGGAGATACCGTTATATGGGGGCTATACGAAGACGTAGACCTGCACAGACAATTTTCCGTCTTAGGGTGTAGTATCCATTTTGAACTTTAAGTACCAAATTTGAAACAATTCCCGTAAATAATGTCGCTAAAATCATCAAAATACCGAATATAGGGAGGTACCGTTATATGGGGGCTATATGAAAACGTGAACCTACATGGCCCATTTACAAACTTAACCTGCCTACTGGAAAAATAAACATGTGTGTAAAATTTTAGCCATCTATCTCAATTCATCGAAAGATAGCGTGATTACAACTGACAGACAGACAGACGGACATCGCTAAATCGACTTAGAATTTTACGCTGATCAAGAATATATATACTTTGTTGGGTCTGACATGAGTATTTCGAGGAGTTACAAACGGAATGACAAAGTTAATATACCCTCCATAGTATGGTGGAGGGTATAAAAAATGTATATGTCCGACGGCACCTTATTTGCAATGTATAAAACCGCAGTAACGGCATTCAAGAAATTCGAAAACCTATTGTTCTTGGACATTTGGCAAGCCAGTGGAAAAATAACAAGTTAAAAAGCAGTAAGTTCGACCGGGCCGAATTTTGAATATCCTCCTCCAACATTTGGAACGGGTTTGGAAACTTAAAAAAAAATAAATAAAATAAAAAACCGAATCTGTTAAAAATTTTCTTAAAATCTAAAAATATCGAATATAGGAAGTTGCCTTTTTTTTGGGTCTATACGAAGACGTGGACCGGCATAGGCAATTTCCTGGCATATTCGGTAGTATAGTATGTATCTAAAATAATCAAAATACCGAATATAGGGAGGTACCGATACACGGGGGCTATACAAAAACGTAGATCTGCATAACCAATTTTCCGTCACAGACTGTAGTAACTATTACGAATTATCTTTACGAAATTTGAAACGATTCCTGTGAATAATGTCGCTAAAATCATGAAAATACCGAATGTATGGAGGTACCGTTATATGGGGATGACCTACATATTTTTAATACCAAGAGTCCTGCAGTCGAATTATACATAAGTTAAATTTCGTCAACCTACTTCAATTCGTTCGGAAGCTAGAGTGATTTTCACAGACGGACATCGTTAAATCCACATAGAATTTTATGCTGATCAAGAATAAATATACTTTGTGGGGTCTAAAATGTATATTTCGAGGTGTTACAAACGGATACAATGCTGGAGAGTATAAAAATCGAAAAAACAAACATGGAGTAGGGAGGACTACGTGATAGAACTCCGGATATTCCGGAAATATTTTTCCACAATCAAATGTATGTAATCTGATGAAACATATGCACAACAGACATAGCTATATGTAATCGAACTTTTAAAAATCCGAGAGCCATGGTAATATCAGAAATATGGTCTGAAAAACAGAGCGGTTGAAATTTGGAATGGGGAAATAGGCGAATTTATCTTTTTGGCTTGATACAAACGTGAAAAGAATTGAAAAACATTGTGATGCAACTGAATTACTTACATTTCTTCACATCCAAATTATTTGAATTTAATTTAGCTCCTGAAATCCATAATTGAAGTCCAAATGAATTTTGCAATAAAATGTTTAATTCAATAATATATTTTTGAGCAAAAACAATTATTTCAGAATACAACAATCAAAAATATTAAAAAACAAGTAAGCAAAGGCTACAGTCATGCGGGGCCGACCATGTGATACCCTACAACACTACTATATGTTAGAAGCCGCCCTATGTCAATATCCCTTTTGGAAGATTTCGCTTTTGAAATTATTTCATGGAGCACTGCCCAGATACTACCCTTAGCATTTTGACCAGGGACCAGGACATTGTGGTCCATTTTACATCATCATCATCATCAAAAATGATATAACTCTTCCCTGTCTTTAACTCTCTTTTCAGGCGTGTCGATTGGCTTCAATTTTGTGATCAGGAAATTTTTTCTGTATTTGGTTCATTTGAACCCCTAAATATTTTGCGATCATCTCCAAAAGCAAGAGGCGCCTCTGTATCTCTATCGATGTCCTAATCTCTAACTTCATGCGAGATTTCGTGTCATTTGGTTTCTATTTGTGGCCTTTATAACGGCTGCAAAATCAGGAACTTCTTTAGTTGTTGGTCGATTGGCCTAAATATATTGCGGACATCTTTGAAAACAATAGGCCTAGCCCTTCTGAGCCTAACCCTACCCTTGTGAACATTTTCGTGAGGATCGACGATAATTGCAGACTGTATATAATAACCCCATACCTGTGTTGTAAGGTGAAAAAATATTACAAAATGTATATCTCAATATTATAAGTCAAATTAAAAAAATCGCATGCGATAAAAAATATGAAAAAATAAAAAAAATGTCACAAAATACTACAAAATCTATGTTAACGTCATTATTGGCATCTTTTTGTGCGGTTTTTTTAGATTTTGTTCTTTTATGCCAATAGGGCATTCTGGATTGACAAAATTTAACAAAATCGGTCCAGCCATTCTAAAGTTATAAGCATTCTAGCTAACATCCCTTTCCTTTGTATATAAACATTGTATATATTTCGCTATATATATCCGATATATTTACTATCGGAATATACGTAACGGTCAGGATTGACCTGTTCGTCTGTTTATAATTTCGCCGGGATCGAAAATATTCGCGGTTTAATGTAAAATTTGACTTTTATTTAACACAAGAGCTATGGTCTATTTCATCCACTAAATATTATCCGATGACCATCAAAATTGGAAGGCTTCTGTCCAGCACTAAGAGCAACTGTAAAATCATGAAATTTTTCAGTTTTTGGTCCATTTCGACCCCTAAATACTATGCAATCATCTAAAAAAAAATAGGGTTCTATTCTGTCTCTAGCCCCACCAATATTCTGAATTTCGTGAAGATCGGGCCATAATTGCGACCTGTAGAGTGATTATAAATTAACATGGACAGACGGATCGACTCAGCTCGGCGAGATAGGAAGATCCATATATACTTTCCTAACCAATATTTCGAGGTGTTGCATAATTTTTGGCCCAATCAAACTTATAATACCCCCAAACACATGGTGTTGTAGGATATAAATATTAGAACTTATAAAATTATGACACAATTCAATTCACAATGTTAATAAGTTTTTGAGCAAGCAAAATGCTTTTCAACAAAGCCTTACACAAAGTGGGAACTTGAGGTCATCGGTCAAAATTTAGGTATAGCTCCCATATATATCTTCGGCCGATTTGCCTTTTATTTAATAACAGAAGTCCTTATACAAAAAAAATGGTACATGTAACAAAAATGAGCCTAGAAACAATTGTGTCAAATTTGGTGGAAATCGGTTCAGATATACCTACAGCTCACATATATATTCTTTATCCGATTTATTAAGTTTCTCCTTCACAGCCGTAATATGCACGCCGTAACAACAATATTCGGAGAAATGTATGAAATACATCATAGAAATACTTTAGCCAAATTTTATCGAGATCGGTTCGGTTTTGGTTGTTTTCAAGTATTTGATGCACCGACTTCTGTACTTTAATAAAATATATCAAAAAATTAGAATACTGTGCTTCTCAGTGGTTATGTGATCGCGCATTACTTGCTGCCAAAAACATTGATGCTAACTCTATTAATAGTATCATTCTAAATAGAATTATAGATATATAGACCATTTCGTATCTGACCTAAGACTGCTATAAGTATAACAAGGTACCAGATTTGGCCTGTATCGACTACTTCCTGTTCTTTATATGAGGTATGTGAAAATTTTTGGAAAAGGTTCAATTGTACGCGATGGACCAGATATAGCGGACCGAAGTATTCCACTTCATTTAATACTGATAAATATAGTGGGATGTGACAAATTTAAATAAAATTGAACATTTCTTTAAAATTCTATAGGAATAATTGTTAGCTAAAAATTTGATCAGAAGAAAAGGACCGAAGTATCTATTAGATCTACGGTCAACAAAAATATTCAGATACACGAAATAAAAATTCCTGACTTGTTTCGCATGTTTCAAGGGTTATTATTAATCAAAATTTTGACTCTTTGTGGAGAACGTTCCAGAAGGGGTGAGCCAATATCTATTTTAAATGCTCATATCGCTTTTTTTTTTTTTTGCTTAATGGCTATTAAAAATGTTGACCCGACGTGGGTTAGATAGAAGAAGGATTGAACCGATATATTCCATCTTCACAATACATTTTGTGTTTATATATAGATATTGAGATATGTGAAGACAACTGGAGTGCTTATTTGGTATTTGGCCGTATCCAATGAAATATACTATATGAAGCCATATAGTAGAGGGTACATTTATTGTATATTCTAAAGCATTACAATAAAGAAGTTTTTATACAGTTCACCAGATAGTGGTAAAGTTTTTATGTTTTTGTGCAACATGGAGAACGAAGCGAGATAGACCCATAGTTACTTTTGTGGATCTTCAGAGAATCACTTTCTGAGCCAATTTATGCATGTCAGTCTGTCTGTATATCCATGTATTCTTGTGAACAAAATTCAGGTCGCAATTATTATCCGATTGAAATGAAATTTTCTAAACAATATTTCTTTGGCCCCCAGGGCGAAGCCTATTAAAATTGGTGAGAAACGGTTCAAATTGCGATATAGCTCCCATGAATATCTTCAACCGATTTCGGGTAAATTGAGCACCTAATGGCTAATATCAGTCCAAATTACCTGCATTAAATTTGGAGAAAATTGATTGAGATATAACTATAGCTCTCATAAATATATGTTATCCGATGTGGGTTTTAAAGTCCCACAGAAGCGTAATATGCATTCCACAACAATTATCTCTTGTACAAGATATCAGTTATAGCTGTGAAATAAGAGTTTAACATTTTTTTCGGTTGAGATTTGGATATAGCTCCCACATATATTTTCAACCGATTTCGGGTTAATTGTATATCAAATGGCCAATATGAATACACATGACCTGACCGAATCCAGTTTAGAAGCAAGTGCAACTAATTTGGTGAAAACCGGTTCATATATAGCTATAGCTCCCACAAATATGTTCTATCAAATTTGGTTTTAAGGTCCCTCACATGAGCATTATGCACTCCACAACAATAATCTGTAGTACCAGTACAGCTCAGAAATAATTGTTTAAAATGTTGTCGAAATCGGTTCAGATTTGGATTTAGCTCCCATATATATTTACCCGATTTTAGGTTTTTTTTTGGCACTTCCGACTGAATTCACCCTAAAAGCAAACCCCTCAGATCTTGGTGAAAATCGATTAGCTATATTTAATCGATTTTCACCAATAGCTTCCATATATATGTTTCATCCGATTTGGTGTTAAAGTTCCTCACATGCGTAATATGCTCCTCAACTATGATATTTGATAGCGCCCATCTCCATACTGCTCGAAAATACCTCCAAATTTTATGGAGATCGGATCAGATTTTTTTATAGCTTCGATATAAATCTTCATCTGATATTACGCTTTATATATAATGTCAGGCCAAATTGAATCGATTTTTTCATGTTTAACCAAATTTTACCATTCCGGCATATCTGTTGCTCCAATAAATATTTTTAATATAATCCTCATTCATCAGTCATATCATGCACTATACAGCAGTGTTATTTGGATCATAGTTGGTATGGTCTACTTCACTAAAATTCCCAATATAAACGTTTTTGTTGCGAGAGCTCTATTAAATACGCATCCTATATTCGGCCCCGCCCGACTTTTGACTTTTCCTTGCTGGTTAGCTTTTAATTTATTATTTTGCTAATTTGACAATAAAAAAAAAAAACAAAAATTTACTCCGAATCTGTTCTCCTTCCAATTTTACCAAACAGCGCATATAATCAATATCTGAGATTGTCTAATAATTTCCATAAAATTCCCACACAGCCACAAAAGATATTTGATTAAAGGACTCCATCACCTTCATGCTTTCCAGCTAATAGTCAAAACATATGTTATTTCACCTCAAAACTTATGTGACAAAAATTCCAAGTGTTTACACGCCATGCCATGACATATTTGTTTAGCTTGGAAATTTGGCCCAATTCCTTTTTGTGCAAAACTTCCATTAACTTAATTGTGATAATTCGTTGCAATGTTTGATAATCCGTTCCGGGGTTTTAGTTGGGTATGTAGTTCTTGGTTACTTTTGTAGAACGTAACCAGTTTTTGGAACACCCATAACTTTCAAGTTACTTTCAAATTGTGCTATGTTATATACATTTTAAATCACATAAAGAAAACAAGTAAAAAAGCTATATGTTTGAATACCCTCCACCATTTGGAACGAATTTGGCAATTCTCAAAAACAATAGAGTTCGTTAAATATTCTGTTAAAATCTAGCAGTATATTAGGGTCTATATGACGACGTGGACCTGCATAGGTAACTTCTGTCACAAGCTATTACAATATTCAAATGCGAAACTTGAAAAAATCTGTTTATATTGTAGCTAAAATTATCAAAACACCGAATATAGGGAGGTACCACGGGGGTTATGAAGGAACCTGCCCAGACATTTTTCTGTCATAGGCTGTAGTATCCATTACGAACTTCAAATACAAAATTTGAAATAATTCCGGAATTTCCGAATATTGAGGGTTCCGTTATATGGGGCTATACGAAGACGTGGACCTGCACAGACAATTTTATGTCACAGGCTGTAGTATCCATTACGAACTTCAAATGCGAAATTTTTAACAATTCCGATGAATAATGTCGCTAAAATCATCGAAATACCGAATATGCGGGAGTACCGTTATATGGAGGCAATACGAAGACGTGGACCTGCACAGAAAATTTTCTGTCATAGGCTGTAGTATTCATTATGAAATTCAAATACCAAATTTGAAATAGTTCCGGTAAATAATGTCGCTAAAATCATCAAAATACCAAATATCGGGGTGGGGGGAGGGGTGGTGTGGTACCGTTATATGGGGCTATACAAGGACGTTGACCTACACGGCCCATTTTCTGTTTTATGCTGTAGTATCTATTACGAACTTCAAATACCAAATTTGAAATAATTCGGGTAAATAACGTGGCTAAATTCATCAAAATACCGAATATCGGGAGGTACCGTTATATTGGGGCTATACGAAGACGTGGACCTACATGGCCCATTTTCAATACCAATAGTCCTGCAGACATAATACACATTTGAGTAAAATTTTATCAACCTACTTCATTTCGTTCCGAAGCTTGAGTGATTTCCACAAACGGGCATACAGATAGACGGACAGACGGACTGACATTGATAAATCTACATAGAATGTTATGCTGATCAAGAATATATATACTTTATGGGGTGTAAAATGTAAATTTCGAGGTGTTACAAACGGACAAAATTTATATACCCTCCATACTATGGTGGAGGGTATAAAAACGGACTAAAAGTGATATTTATGATAGCTTAAGTCTGGAGTATTCCCCAGTTGGCTTAACTCCATATTACCCTCTATTAAGGAGAGCAATGTTTTTCAAAACGAAATTGACAGCTTTGTAATATTTGTTTATCACTCATCCCATCGAAGGGAATGGTCACTTGGCTTTTTCAGCTTTTTGATATGAAGATTTTTGGTGCACAATAAATCTGATATTGGGTAAAGATATAATCTGATCCGATCTCGATAAAATTTGGTAGAGGTATTTTGGATATCAATAAGTTATCTTGTACCAAATACCATTTTTGTGGAGTGCATAGTAGGTGTATGACCAAACCTATATATGGGAGCTATAGCTATATCTGAAACGATTTTCACCGAATTCAGACTAGACTGAATTCGGTCAAATGTGCCAGAATGCAGGTAATTTGGACTAATATTGGCCATTTCGGTTGGGAGCTATATCTTAATTTCAACAAATATTGTTTATAAAATCTCATCTCAATCGGATAATAAATGCGACCTGTATTTTGTTCACAAAAATACATGGACAGACAGGCAGATGGACATGCATAAATCGACTAAGATATTGATTCTATGGATCTAGCTAAGGATCTATATCGCTTCCTTGCCATGTTACAAACAAATGCACAAAGACATAATACCCTTACCACTTATGTGGTGTAGGGTTGATTGGCAGATTTTGTTTTCTATATTTAAGAAAAATCCTTGCCAAGAACTATTCATATGTATAGATCTAAGATTAGGTATAGTACCTATCTAACTGTACCACCCGCCTCCTCCCCACCCCACACACACTATTTACAAAAAAACAATTCTACAATTCTTTTCATGCGATTGCTTTTGCAAAAAATTGCGATATAAAACTTAGGGAGTTATTCGCAATTTTTACCAATAATAGAACGTGGTGGCACATTTGCAGATCTTAGCGGATAATACTAAAAGATGTATGTGTTGACGTATTTTTATAGATAGTGTTAAAATATTAAAAAAGATTTTAAATAACATTCCACAAAAGAGCATTTCTTTAATTTTGAATTATTTTAATAACCTTGGCTAATAAAACATACATTTTAGGATCATTATGGCGCTTATCGATATATTAGTAATGCTATTAAGTACATTTTGAGAGTAGCAGGATCTGTTTTTTTTTTTATTAAAATTTTGAATTATTTGACATTGGAACTGTTTAACTAAGGGGAGTGGTAGTATGGTTTCGAGAGTGGCAATGACAACAGTTACCCCCAAAGTTGTGAGATATGAGGTGAGGGTGGGTCTATGCGAAGACGTTGACCTGCATGGCAACTTTTGTCATAAACCATTACAACATTCATATACGAAGCTTGAAGAAAATGAAACACCGAATATAAATATATAAAATACCGAATATAGGGAACTGCATAGACAATTTTCTGTCACAGGATTTAGTACCTATTTGGAATTTCAAATAAAAAATTTCAAACAAGTTCGGCCATTCTTGAGATATACGCATTCTAGCTAACATCCCCTTTCTTTGTATATATCCGCTGTATATATTTCGCTATATATATCCGATATATTTACTATCGGCATCTACGTAACGGTCAGAATTGGCCTTTTCGTCTTTTTGTGATTTCGCCGGGATTAAAAATATTCGCGGTTTGATGGAAAATTTGACTTTTATTTAACACAAATGTTATGGTCTATTTCACCAACTAAATATTACCCGATGACCATCAAAATTGGAAGGCTTCTGCCTAGCCTTAAGCCCTCTAGCCCCATGCTAACTTCCGCTTCGATTGGTCTATAATTGCGACCTGTAGAGCAAATACAGGTTTTGGTCCATTTCAACCCCTTAATGTTATGCGATCATCTCCAAAAACAATAGACTTCTATTCTGACCATAACCCCACCTCGAATATAAATTTCGTGAAGATCTGGCCAGAAGTGCGACCTGTAGAGTGATTACAAATTAACATGGACAGACGGACGGACGGACATAAATAGCTAGATCGGGAAAACAACATTTCGAGGTGTTACATAATTTTTGGCCCAATCAAACTTATAATACCCCCACACACACATAGTGTTGTAGGGTATAGATATAGCTTAAATCAGCAAAGTACCGAATATAGGGAGGTACCGTTATATGAGGGATATGCGATATCGTGGACCTTTACAGACAATATTCTTAAAGGGATAAAGTACTCGGAATAAACTCCTTTTGTGGATTTTCAGACAATTTCATTGAAAAATTTATCGGGGGTTGTTATATGGCGGGTGTACGATACCGCGTACCGATATAGCCCATCTTCGAACAGACAAAAGACTATTCTGTGCAAAATTTTAGCTTTCTATCTTTATTTGCCTTGGAATTTTAGGCTTAATATACCCTCCATACTGAGTATGGTGGAGGGTATAAAATAAGTGTGGAGGGTATAAAATATCAATTCCATGCTTTTATTGTTGTTGTTTCTTTTTGTATTCAACAAATTAATTTATGTAATTTGGTGGCAATAGAGACCTATGTGCTTTCGCTTTCGTTACTAGAAGACAAGGGAGCGCAGAGGTTCCATGATCGCAGATAATCCTTTTTTCTCCTTTTATTACAACTACTTCCATTAAAAGCAAACCAACGCCAACCGGCGCCCGTTGGCATCTGATCAACCGGTCTCCGCCGAGGGAACTTGCTGAGTTGCTTAATCAGTATCCGTGATTGACTAGGCTCGGGAGTTTGTGCTGGAACGTATCAAACTTAGACAGGAACGACCACCACCAAGATTGCCTATATATACATGATTCCCTATACAAACAATGTATTGAATCGGCTTTTGACCCCAAACTTCGAAGTTCGATCAAAAAGGCGATGAGCGTGATACGTCCCTTTAATTTTACTCTGTATTTTCAACTACCACTCTCAAAATCTACTTTATTTTCGGTAACTTGGTAACCATTATGGTTAATAAATTGGTTTTTTTTTTCATTTCTTCCTTCAGTACTTTAAAACAACTACATGTTAGGTCATTGTGGTTTTGCAATGACAATAAATAATCAAGCCGCATCTATAATTCACACCAAAATATACTTATCAAAATCAGCAACAATTTGCCCACATTGTAGCCAACTATGTTAAGTTCTCTTGAGCAGGCAACTCAACAACAACACCAGCAAACAAACGAGAAAACTTAAAAAATGAACCACATTCCCACCAACCCACAGTGGTCGAGGTCGTATGGGAACAGCGGCCAAAAATACTTTCAGTGCAGATATCAATATGAATCTTTGGTTATGGTACTTTGATGGGATAAATATAAAAAATGTGACAAAATGGATATGGTCGATGCATGTTTTGTCATGGTCCCCATATAACGTAACTCCCGAATAAGGGTTATTTGCCCAATTCTTGTCACTTTTCTACACCAGATTGTAATGTTATTTGACATTTTACGTTCTAAGGAGCTAAAAAATAATCTTACTGAAAATTATTTTAAAAACAGCCCGCCATCAGGTAGAGTCCCTTCAAGGGTCCCTTCAAAAATAGAAGCATTTTTTATACAAATCAAGTCCAAATTTGATTTTTTTGTAAACAAAATAAAATAAAAATTTAATGTAAAATTAAATCAAAGATAAATTTTGCACAAATAATTAGTTTGAAATTGTATATAACCGGTCAAAATTTAGGTATAGCTCCCATATATATTCATCCAATTTGCCTTATATTGTGCACCAAACTTGTAATATCAAATAGTATGGAATATACGTACGACCAGATGGGACCTGAAAATAAGTATGCCAAATTTGATCGAAATCGGTTCAGATATATATGTAGCTCCCATATATATTGTTCATCCGATTTATTATTTTTGTCCTCCGCAGCCGTAATATGCACTCTGTGACAACGATATTTGGGGAAATATATAAAATATAACTCAGAAATACCCTTTCTAAATTTTATCGAGATCTGTTAATATTTGGACATGGCTCAAATATATATCTTCGTCCGATTTGCCTTTTATTGTGCACCAAACGTGTAATATTAGCCCAAATCATATATATCTATCCGATTTCAAGTTAATTGTGCACCAAATGGATAATACAAGCCCGAATTGAAAAGGCGCAAATGCCTCGACAAATTGAATAGAAATCGATTCAGAGGAGGATATTCCTCCCATATATTAGTTCCTTTGGACTTTTAATTATTACTATAATCATTGTTGGTATGATTTAATTCTCACAAATTCCCCATTAAAACCTTTATTTGTTATGTGACGCTCTACTAAATATGCAAAGTGGTGAAGGGTATCATGAAGTCGGCCCCGCTCGACTTTAAGACTTTCTTTACTGGTTATTGTTTGGTAAGGTTCGCTGTCCCATTATTAAAGGGGTCAGAGCTCAGAAGAAGACGGTTAATAAGATCGGTGTTTGTTGAAACACGAGCATTTTTTCTGGCATGATTTTGTCGAAACTTGGAAGATAGTGCCATGGATATAAATTTGTTAACTCTTTAGCAGTTTCCAGTGCAAAGGCCTTAAATTAAATCGACATAAATATTATACCCAGAGGACAATGCTTGCAACATTATTGAACACCCCTTAATTACATCCTTATCAATCCCTAACAACAAAAACATATTCTATGTCACTAGCACCATAGAACTGACAAAATTGCAGCGAAGTCACTTCAGTATATTGGGCATAACGTACACATCTGACAAAATCTGAAAGTTAAATTAGCACTTTTAGAATCTTAGGACCATTACTAATGGCGTGAAAAAAATGACATTGGAGGATTCAGGGGGGAAAACAATTAAAACTTTAACTGAAATCCAATTTTATTTTCAAAATTAATCTTAAAGGCAACTTAGAACACTCACATCTTCTATATTATACACATATACTAAACACACAAATTACTGCTCTAAAAATAAGTTAATACCTTGCTTTTCAATAATAATGCCAAGATTTGTAATTTTAAAATGTATTTAATTTTGTAATACAGTTCTATTTTTACTCCACTTTTTCTCTGATCCCACTGAAAAAAACAACTAACTACATTTTCTCTTTTTTGATGCTATTTTCGAAGGGTCCCGTTAGAATGAAGCCAAGATTATTATGTTTTCTAAAAAGCTTAACCCCTTAAGAGTTCATTTGTACACATTTGACAATAAATATCTTATTTTCATTTTTTGAATTTTGGCCAATGGCAGCGACCACTGTGCAACCGTAAGTTAAGGTCTGTTCAAAAATTTGCCTGTGGCATCTTTTGTCTTTCCACGAACTAATATTTTATTTTAAATACATAGATATTGTTGAAGTTCTTTGGTAGTGGTAAGTTAGTGAAAATTATTGGCGTTGGTCCAATATAAATTAAAATAAAATGGATTTTTTCCCAGCCATTTTCAAGTGATTTCTCTATGGTTTATGTTGGCCCTATTGTCTCCCTCTTCAATCCGCTTGTCACTGAAGGGACGTAATATACATATTTTGGCATTGCAAAAGGATTTTGCCACAATTCTGCCTCTTGCCATTTAGGTGCTGCAATATTGTTTGTCTCCACTAAAAGCTAACTATTCAACATCCACATTAAGAGGAATTACCGAGCCAGAGAATGTGCCACGAAAATATGTTAAGTCGACAATGACTAAATTTTGTGTAAATGAACATAAATAAATCCAAAAGTAGCACATTTTCGATGCCAAAACACAAAATTTTGGTCATATTTATTACACTTTTTTGCATTGCAGAAGGTAGAAGGTTTTTAATTGTAGTATTAAATTTTACATTGCAATATAAAATGAAATTATACAGCGGGAGATAATTTTTAAAGAAAACACTTTTATTACAAAAAAAAAAAAAATTGAGTGGTCCAGATTTTCAAGAATTATATTGTAAAGACACTTGAAAAAACGAATAGAATTGAAAAATTGAATTAAATTTTGACTCATTTTATAGAAAAGGCATCTTTTAAGAAAAAATCAGCACTGCAGTACATATTAAACAAGAGATAAAAAAATTCAACAAAATCAAATGCTATAATTTTTAAATCTTATTGAATAAAAGCAAAAAATGTCGGAAATAGCATCACATTTTAGAATAAGTTTAGATTTCTTCGAATTGGTCACCTTTGGCACGAATTATGGCCTTCAAACGGCCAATAAAACCGTCACACGCTGCCCGAAAGTTGGTCTGCGGTATTTTTGTCCATTCTTCGACATTCGATACTTTGGTATTTTTTACTGCCAACATTGCTTTCCAAAATACTCCAGACACAATAGTCCAACGGATTGGTATCCGGAGATTTTGGTGGCCATTGCGCGATGGAAATGAAGCGAGGAACCTCATTTTGTAACCATTCTTGCGTGGCGTGTGCTAATTGCGATGGTGCTGAGTCCTCATTCTTTAATATTTGCCGAATGGAATATTGCGATATGTTCAGCTCACGACCCATTTTTCGGCCACTGCGACGCGTGTTTCGATCAAGTCGCTCCTTTACTTTTCGAACCTTTTCTGCTGATATTGCTGTTTTTCCCGTCCACTTCCTTGGTGTCGAGCTACGCTACCAGTATCCGGTATCGAGCGATGGTACGAGACACAAAGATTTATTCACATTTAAATGCTGGAGTGCTCTAACGATAGCCGCTTGTGTTTTTCCAGCCAAATATAAATAACACACACTATCACACTTGAATTCCATCAGGAATAATTTTTTTCTGGAAAGTTTGCACTAAAATACTTTTTTACGCTTGTAAACAATATAATGAGCTGTTACTGGAAGCATTTTAACAGCTATCAGACGAGTGGCTTAGAAGTGACAGCAGTCTGAAGTTGGTTGAAGTTTTTTCATCCCACCCTGTAAGAGTTCATAGTTGAAATGTATTATTTATATATTTTTAGTTCATAACACACCTTCCATAAAATCCGCAGCATTCTTTGAAGAAATATTCTTTTGTTTTTGAAAATAAAAGTTAATCTATGATTGGATTTCAGATTATATCTTAACCAGTTTCGTTCTAAAGTTCAAATTTTCATTAGATTTCATTTCGGGCTCATAAATCATTTGCCATCTTCAACCAAAATGATTTTTTGACATTGTGAATGAGATATGGACATTCACATATGGACACACACATATATATGAATGTAATGTGTAGGGTTGCCAAGATAATCAAAAGAAATACTTCGCTATCCAAAGTTCGTATTTAAGAAGGTTCCAAAGAAAATTTCTTAAGATGAGGGAGAAGTAGTTGCTGTAGCTA
The DNA here is from genome assembly GCF_030504385.1 of Musca domestica. Taxonomy (NCBI): domain Eukaryota; kingdom Metazoa; phylum Arthropoda; class Insecta; order Diptera; family Muscidae; genus Musca; species Musca domestica. The sequence continues at coordinate 13,845,987 of NW_026712363.1, read as the reverse complement.
GACTCTCTATTCGAGCTAAAGAGCTTTTAATAAACGAGTTTACCTCTATAGACGAGCTGTATAGATTAAGTGAAGGCCTACTCCACAGAAGTGTTTCCATTAGTCGAAGTCGAGCATTTCCTTCCATACAAATATATCTTTATGTAGGACCGAAGGTTGGTGTTGAGCATCAATTTGGACTTCAACTCGTCTATAAAGACTCCCTGGCCTTCAGCTCGTCTATAAAGACTCCCTGGCCTTCAGCTCGTCTATAAAGACTCCCTGGCCTTCAGCTCGTCTATAAAGACTCCCTGGCCTTGAGCTCGTCTATAAAGACTCTCTGGCCTTCAGCTCGTCTATAAAGACTCTCTGGCCTTCAGCTTGTCTATAAAAACTGCCTGGCCTTCAGCTTGTCTATAAAAACTGCCTGGCCTTCAGCTTGTCTATAAAAACTGCCTGGCCTTCAGCTCGTCTATAAAGACTCCCTCGCCTTCAGCTCGTCTATAAAGATTCCCTGGCCTTCAGCTCGTCTATAAAGACTCCCTGGCCTTCAGCTCGTCTATAAAGACTCCCTGGCCTTCAGCTCGTCTATAAAGACTCCCTGGCCTTCAGCTCGTCTATAAAGACTCCCTGGCCTTCAGCTCGTCTATAAAGACTCCCTGGCCTTCAGCTCGTCTATAAAGACTCCCTGGCCTTCAGATCGTCTATAAAGACTCCTTGGCCTTCAGCTCGTCTATAAAGACTCCCTGGCCTTCAGCTCGTCTATAAAGACTCCCTGGCCTTCAGCTTGTCTATTAAAGCTCCCTGCCCTTCAGCTTGTCTATAAAGACTCACTGACCTTCAGCTTGTCTATAAAGACTCACTGGCTTTCATCCGTCTATAAATTTCAAACACGGCAACCCTTATATTTTTGTCATTTTCATTTTAACCCAAATAGAAAGGTTTAGTAATTGACTTGAGCATCAATCTGAAAAAGTTTTCCATTTGCCATAATGACAAAACACTGCAAACGAAAGATTTCATTCCAGTCAGATTGAGATCTCAATCTCACTCATCGTAGCAACACCTGAAAATGATTGAGTTTTGTTTATGACCAACGAAGCGTGCTGCTGTGTATGTGTGTGTCTGTCTGTCGCTCTTTATGCGACGATAGACAGTCGGTAAGATGTGGAGATAGACAATATGAATAAATGAGTGTTTATGTTCATAAAACAATAGCTGGCATATGAAAGAAACGAAAGAAAAACAACAACAAGACACAAGAAATTGAAATACATATTTGATGTACGAATGATGATTTGGAAATCGAATTCGACTGTTTTTAGAACTGTTTGAAGAACTTTTGTAATTAAAGTTGCACATACACATGCACACACAAATCTTTTATATGTGTAGAAAAGTTGAAATGACATTCGATTGTTTTGGCTGTCATGAACACAGAGATTTTTCCGCAGAAGCCAGGGATTATAGGATTATTAAATTTATACTTTTTAATTTACGAATACAATTTTGGAAACAATCTTTTACGGAGGTTAATTTATCCCCATATATCCCGATGAATTAAATCAATGAAATATTACTGGTTATTTTGAGAAGTTACAAAGAGAATAGCGACATTTAAATTTTTATACCCTCCATCTTGGAAAGGAGGGCATATTAATTTTGTCATTCTGTTTGTAACATCCCAAAATATTCGTCGTAGACCCCATAAAGTATATATATTCATAATCAGCATAAAATTCTAAGTCGATGTAACGATGTCCTTCTGTTTGTCTGTTGAAATCACGATACAGGCCACATTATTTGACGTAGAGCACCAAAATTTAGAAGAACAATTTGTATTGTATTTGTCTAGGATGGTTGGTATTGAAAATAAGATATATCGGTCCACGTTTTTCACGGATTTGTTAAAAATTGGTATTTGTAGACCACAATAGGTCCTAGTTCGTGTGCTGAAATATTTTATGTATGGGTTCACGCTTTGGTATAGCCCCCATGTAGCGGTACCTCCCAATATTCGATATCTTGATGATTTTTGCCACATTTTCCCACGAATAGTGTAAAAATTGGTATTTGTGGGTCATAATGGGTTCTAATGTTTCCTTTACCCTAAGGTGGAGAGTATTAAGAGTTCGGTCCGGCCGAACTTAATGTTGTTTACTTATTTTGAGAGGAGTTTATAAAGAATTTATTTTTTTAATATTTTTATTCATTTTCAGATTTTTATTTTTTATATTTAATCAGAGATGACTTTGAGAGGTCCCGCACTCCCGAGCCCCCACCCTGTTTACGTCTCTGGTTTTAATATCAGAACAAACGTATACATTTTTTCTCGCATACGACTTAGCTGGCTGGTCATTTGCTGACAAATACGATAAATGAAATGAAACAAAACAAATTACCTGTGATTACTCAAAAACTCATATGATATCTTAGAATCAAAAAATCTAGCAAAACATTCAACATCTGGCGGTGTGGACAAAATATTCTTTGATGCATATGTGAGCTCAGGAGACTGAATATGGCTTTATAGGCAAAACCTTCCTACAGAGCTTATGATATTCATGGGCAACAAAGATAAAATGACTACGAATAAATGGAGGATACAGATGATAGACAGCAATACTACTAGTATTTTTTGTTGTCTACGCTGGCTGCCATTAAGCCTTCTATATTAACTTTGAACAACAAACTGCAGCAAAACAATGGAAAATGTTTTGTCATTTTATTTCAAGGAAATTTCTTTTCCCTTTTATATGAATGTTAACTTTCCACACATGACGGACGGACGAGCGAACGAACGAACGAAACAAATTACTATCAATGTGAACTGCCTTGCATCCATCCATCAGCACCTGTTCAGCAAATCTGGTGGGGAGAGTTGGAAAGATGACGACTACAGTAATGGCTGAAACAAAACTTAGTTTCAAAAACAAAAACTCAACAAATGACAGATTATTTAGAAAAATGCATCCAGTCTGCCATCCTAATGGCATACATGAGGAAATTTCTCTTATTCTTTGACAAGAGAGTAATTTTCAGAGAAAACAAAATGTAAAGGAAACAAACAAGACGAACCAAGGTAAATGATTTTACATGGTAACGACTAACTGAGGATGTTACTGAATATTGGATAAAGTTAATATTTTGTAAAAAAACTAAATAAGTTTAGAGAATTTAAATTGGATAAATTTAAAAAGTGAATGTTTCTATAGACAAGCTTACGAGATGGGAATATATCAGGTAAGCTGCTAGGAATTTAAAATGGACTAGCGCAAGGGGTAGGGAATATCTATAAATAAGCCCAATGGTTTGGAGTAAGCATATACGAGATGAATGTGAAAGTAGTCTCTATATACAAGCTGAAATTGGTAGGAGTGTCTTCAGATGCCACAATGATGAACGGAAGTGTCCTAAGGTGGCCGGAATGGCCTTCAGCTCGTCTATAAAGACTCCCTGTAGACATGCTGCCGGGGCATGGGATCTCTATAGGGGAGTTTCAATAGACGTGTTGGTGGTGTAGGAGAATGTTTCTAAGGAAAAGGGGAAAGTTAAAATTTGAAGCAAGTAGTATTAAAGGAAGATGACCAATTATAGACCAGCTGATAAAGTAGCAGTCGTTTTAGGCGATCAGAGGCCGGAGAGATTTTATAGGCGATCTGATGACCAGGGCCTCTTTACAGACGATCTAAATGCAGGAACTTTTTATAGACGAGCTGAAGGCCAGGGGGTCTTTATAGACGAGCTGGAGGCCAGGGAGTCTTTATAGACGAGCTGAAGGCCGGGAGTCTTTATAGACGAGCTGGAGGCCAAGGAATCTTTAAAGACGAGCTGGAGGCCAGGGAGTCTTTATAGACGACCTGGAGGCCAAGGAATCTTTATAGACGAGCTGAAGGCTCAGGGAGTCTTTATAGACGAACTGGAGGCCAGGGAGTCTTTATAGACGAACTGGAGGCCAGGGAGTCTTTATAGACGAACTGGAGGCCAGGGAGTCTTTATAGACGAACTTAGTGCCAGGAAGTCTTCATAGACGAGCTGAAGGCCAGAGAGTCTTCATAGACGAGCTGAAGGCCAGGGAGTCTTCATAGACAAGCTGAAGGCCAGGTAGTCTTCAAAGACGAGCTGAAGGCCAGGGAGTCTTTATAGACGAGCTGAAGGCCAGGGAGCCTTTATAGACGAGCTGAAGACCAGGGAGTCTTTATAGACGAGCTGGAGGCCAGGGAGTCTTTATAGACGAGCTGAAGGCCAGGGAGTTTTTATAGACGAGCTGAAGGCCAGGTAGTCTTTATAGACGAGCTGAAGGCCAGGGAGTCTTTATAGACGAGCTGAAGGCCAGGGAGTTTTTATAGACGAGCTGAAGGCCAGGGAGTTTTTATAGACGAGCTGAAGGCCAGGTAGTCTTTATAGACGAGCTGAAGGCCAGGTAGTCTTTATAGACGAGCTGAAGGCCAGGGAGTCTTTATAGACGAGCTGAAGGCCAGGGAGTCTTTATAGACGAGCTGAAGGCCAGGTAGTCTTTATAGACGAGCTGAAGGCCAGGTAGTCTTTATAGACGAGCTGAAGGCCAGGGAGTCTTTATAGACGAGCTGAAGGCCAGGGAGTCTTTATAGACGAGCTGAAGGCCAGGGAGTCTTTATAGACAAGTTGATGGCCACGGAGTCTTTATAGACGTGCTGAAAGCTAGTGTATCGTAATAGACGGGCTAATGGCCAAGGAGTCGTTATAGACGTAGTTAAGGCATGGGAGGTCAGACTAGACTTTTAATAGATTATCATTGCTCTTAGATAGACTTTAAGTCTCAGTCTGTATGGACAGCTGAAATAAAGAAAGAATTGAGGGTTTACTGAAAAGTTTCGTGAGAATTGTGCTGTCTAAGGGTATAAAAACCATGAGTATTATTGCAGACGAAATAAAGGGGTCCCTCATAGACCAGGGAATATTGATAGCTACACTAATGTTGTAGGGGACTTTGAGTACACGTCTTTAAATGACCTATGAGTCAGAGAGACATTGTAGTCCAGGGAATGTTCATAGGCGACCTGACATACCGTTCTATATGAGCTAAAATGCAGAATCTTTGTGGAAAAATATGGGCCTTAAAGGACATATTTTTATTTTAATAAATGATCTATGGGTTTTAAAGGTAGAAACAAAACACTGCTCAAATATCATTCCATAATGGCTTCGTTGTGAAAAAGTGAATATCGATTAGGCGTTTCCAATGCAAAATGTTACTCATGCAGTTAACTAACAAATCATGCAGTAAAATTCCCTTTGTTTGGAAATGCATATGGATTGGTTGTCAAAAAAGTAAAGAATAGAAAAATAAAAAAAAATATATATTTTGGACAAAAAAAGATGCTCCTATCTAAATCCTATTCTGTGAAATAGAACAAAGCAAACACCTGACTCGAAAAACGAGACAAAATCCTTTCATTTCATATTGGGTATTAACACACCCTCCCACCTAAAAACATATGTATGTATGTTGGCGCCCTACAAATGTACAAACAAACCTAAGCAATGACATAGCCAGAAAATGCGACAAAATACCTCCGCTTAGAGACACTTGCAGTGTGACAATACACACCCACATACACACACGTTGAAACAAACAATTGTTGTGTGTTCCTTGGCTGCCAGTTAGTCAGTCGTCATTCGGTTGGATGCAATATGGAGATGATTGTTAGTTAGCTGGGACTTTTGTTAAGCCGTTTGTTTTGTTTGGATATTTGGTTGTTGTTTTAGTTTTGTTTCATATTTTTCTAAGTCGCTACTGTTGTTGTTGCCATTGGACATCTATGTGCTTTAGTTTGTTATAGGCTTAGAGATTAGTGTTTGTACAAAATTTTAACTTCCCATCCTAATTCGTTTTGACTCTAGCGCGATTACAACAGACGGACGGACGGACATACGGATAGGACAAATTCGTCGAAGAATTTTGCGCTGATCAAAAATATACAGGCTGAGATGAAAAAACTGCATTTCTAAGCCACTCGTCCAACAGCTGTTAAAATTATTCCAGTGAAAGCTCATTATGTTGTTTACAAGCGTACAAAAGCATTTTTGTGCGAATTTTCCATAAAAAAGGTTATTCGTGATGGAATTCAAGCGTGACAGTGTGAATCCTTTTTATTTGGCTGGAAAACCACAAGTGGCTATCGTTAAAGCATTCTAGCATTTAAATGTGAATAAATCTTTTGTTTTGTTCTCGTACCATCGCTCGTTACCGTGATACTGGTAGCGTAGCCCGGAAGTGGACGGAAGAAAACAGCAACATCAGCAGAAATAGTTCTAAAAGTAAAGAAGCGACTTGAGCTGAACATATCGCAATACTCCTTCGGCAAATATTGAGAAATGAGCTTGGGGTAAAGCCATTGAAATTTCAAAAAGTGGAAGAACTGACACCACAACAGAAGGAAAATAGACTCAAAAAAGCTAAGGAGTTACTTCACTTGGGCGAAAGTGGTGAACTGCCAAATTTGGTTTTCTCCGATGAGAAAACATTCGTTGTCCAGCAGTTTGTAAACAAACAAAATGATCGTGTTTACTTGCCTAAAAGGTCAGCTGAAAATGTGGACCTTCGGTTAGCCACCAGAACTCAAGCGCCGGCCATGGTGATGGTGTGGGCCGCCAGAACAGCCGATTGTCGCTCTTCGCTCGTATTAATCGACCGTGGCATCAGAATAAATGGCGAATATTATAGCGAAAATATTCTGGAGGGTGTATTTAAGCCTTGGGCACGCAAACTTTTTGGCCTCAGACCTCCGACATTCCAACAGGACTCAGCACCATCGCAATCAGCACGCGCCACCCACGAATGGTTACAAAATGAGGTTCCGTGCTTCATTTCCAGCGCACAATGGCCACCAAAATCTCACGATACCAATCCGTTGGACTATTGTGTCTAGAGTATTTTGGAAAGCAAGGTTGGCACTTAAAAATACCAAAGTGTCGATCACCTCAAGCAAGCGCTTCGCCGGGAATGGGCTAAAATACCAAAGAGCAACATACATTGGGCGTTTGAAGGCCATAACTCGTGACAATTCGAACAAATCTAAACTTCTTCTAAAATTTGATGCTATTTCCGATATTTTTTGTTTTCATTCAATAAATTAAAAAAAAAAGTTTTAAAATTATGGCGTTTGAATTTGTTGCAATTTGTTTATATCAACCTGTACAGGGTGACATATAGGCTGGATATTGACAGCATGTCATCCAAGCTTGATACTAAATGTACAGACAGTTTTAAAGTTTTTTGAGTGTTTTAATAATAATTTTGTATTTGGTGTTTATAATGGGAACTACATTCGATGACAGAAAACTGATCAAACAGATGCATGTCTTCGTATAGGTTCCAATAACGATACCTCATTATATTTCTGCTGGTACCTCACCGACCAAGGTTATTATTTTAATCAAAAATTATTCACAAAAAAAATTGAAAATAAATAATCGATTGTTATTATTATTCTTTAAGTTTATTTTTAGTAAGAATAAAAATATTGACATATGCTATAATATTTTTATCATTATTATACATATAGCATATCTGTTATTAAGTGAGAGTAGCCTTCAAAATTCATATCTGGTATGTTATAATATTTATATCAGATTTAAATCAGATACGTTCTTCTGGAACTTCCCCCTAATGGTTCAATAGTTTGCCGTATAATAATGCAATTCAAAATGTTTTTAAATAAACGAATATAAGCTGTGTTGGCAAAACCGACAGAGAATTTAAAACTTGTTTTATACTGTCAGTCATATGATACGGCCAAAACGTGCCTCATCGAAATAACGGTTTTAAACCCTAGGTCTCTTTGGACATTTGGAGTCGAACTAGCGGTGTGCGTCCCTCTGTCTAGCTGGCTGGATGGTGCGCAAGGGAGTATCCGATTTAATCCGAACTTGCTACACCGTAATATTATTGTCAAACTTAGATCGAGTTCGGAGATGGGCAATATCGATAAACTCCTTCTGGTGCCTTCCGGGAAGTGGGATAAGCATCTAACTCTCTTTAAATTTAACAATTCAAATATTTTTGCTAATATCTGTTGTGAAGATGATATATATCAAGAACCCCTTCTGGCACCTCACCCACAAAGGGTCACAATTCACAATTCTTTACAACAATCTGATATGAATATGGAAATTATTATTTAGTATAAAATTGAATATAAATGTTCGATTTGCTTCAAATTTTGTACATAAAATATTTTATCTGTATTAGATGAAGTAGAACAAGTAAAAAAGCAGTAAGTTCGGCCTGGCCGAACGTTGAATACCCTCCACCATTTGGAACGAATTAGAAAATTTTCAAAAAAATAAAATTAATTGAAAATTCTGTTAAAATCTTTAAAATACCTAATATCGGAAGGTGCTAATATATGGGGGGATATACGATATTTTGGACCTATATAGACAAATACCTTTCAGGGATTAAAGTGCTCACAAAGAACTCCTTTTGTGGATTTTCAGACAATACCATTGGAAAATGTAGCTAAAATCATCAAAATACCGAATATCGGGGATACCGTTATATGGGGGCTATACGATATCGGGGACCGATGTAGCCCATCTTCGAACTTGACCTGCCTGCAGACAAAAGAGAGATCTGTGCAAAATTTTAGCCTCCTATCTTAATTCGTTTAGGCTGTATCGTGATTACAACAGACGAACGGACAGGGCTAAGTCGTCTTAGAATTTTACGGTGATCAAGAATATATATACTTTGTTGGGTCTAAAATGATTATTTCGATGAGTTACTAACGGAATGACGAACTTAATATACCCTCCATACTATGTATGGTGGAAGGTATAAAAATGGAATATTCCGGTCCACTGAGGGTATACACCTGACGGCAATACCGACTGCTACTTTTTACCTAGTTTTATTTAAAATTTTATCCGCACCTCTATAGTAAATTCCCAATGGAGGGAGGGCCATTTAAGACATCATACAGTTTATAATTTTCAACAACGTGAAAATTTAACATAACTGTCTTCAGACAAAGAGCTGATATTCGCTACATTATTTCGTATAATTCTTATAATTTCCTTTAGATATATGGTCTCCTTTCCAAATATTGGATAACATTAAAAATTCGGCCCTATTTCTAAATTTCTATTCATAATTTCAATGGTTTAGTCGTATGACTAATAAACAATTCATAAAATATTATTTTGGTGAAATAATATGAAATAATGACTCTATACTTTGCAACATACAACCGCTCCGTATATTACAAACAATATTTGTCAAACTACAATATGCATTGATAAATCACAATTTGAATTTGAATAATAATTTCCAAAAGTTTATGACATAATTCCAATTCAACATCCCAACATCAATTTCCGTCTTCAATATGCCACTTCAAATTTAAACGAAATTCCACCGTAACTATTCAAATTCATATTAAATATTTGCAATCGATCATTTTGTTTGCAAAAGCAGGGGAAATAATATTTCTTTGGCAAATTGTGATATACGCATTGGCATTATAATATCATTCAATGAAATGCTTCCGCTGTTACTATTACATCGAAAATAAGAATTGAAAAAAACGACACCCTATTTGGCCACAGGACTAAAATTGCATGTAATGGCAAAAATCTGCTAGTGCTGGTAACAGCAATACATCAATGTCATCAGCAACAAGACCTCCATCATGAGGGTATTGCCTCTCGCTGTTGGTGCACCGCTAACGCCAACGCCACCAGTAACAGAATTGCTAAGAGTTGCATGCATGCAAGTGAACGAGAACGATGATGACGACGGCAACAACAACAACAATAACAACCCATTACCAATCAGATACATTCATGTTAAAAACATTACTAATCTTTTGCTGACACCATGTTTCTTTCTTCGTGTTTTTCATTACACTTTCATTTCAGATTGCTTTGTTTTCCCCCAGTTTTTCAATTTTTTCATAGTTTTTCTGTGGCGGGTGTAGTGGAGGATAGAAGTGAAAGGGGTTCTTTGAAGGAGTGTTGTAACTGTAAAAAGAAAACATAGTATGGGTGATTTCATACGGAATGTGAGGGAGAAAGCGAAAGGTAACATTCTGTGTACTCTTCCATATGGTTCCAAGTAAAACTTTGGCATCCGCAAGTCCAAGTAACCTTTTACGACTTGAAACGAAGAAAGTTCTTTTTGCATTAGCACTTGGTTGAAACCTATTTTTATACCCTCAGCCATATGGCTAGATAGGGTTTATATCATTTCATCCGGCCAAACCGAGCCTAATCAAAATAACGGTTATAGACCCTAGGTCTCTTTGGACCAAATCCGTTTCAAGACATTTTTGGTCAATCTAGCGATGTTTGTCCTTCTGGCTGGTGCACACGATAACTTTCGAAGGCAGTACCCGATTTGGTCCAAACTGGATACATCATGATATTATTGTCAAGCTTAGATCGAGTTCGGAGACGGACAAAATCGGTACACTCCTTCTGTTATTTGTCCCAAAAAAAGCCAACACTTTCAGAAAAAAAAAAAAATTATTACACAGAAAGATAAAGGATAATTCGATTTTGCTCCAACTTTGCACATCCTAATATTTGCATCAGTGCTTGGTTAGGTGTGAAAATGGATAATATCGGTGCACTTCATCAAGTACCTCAAAGGGTCAAAATTTTGAATAATTATAACTTTTATAAAATGTTACGTAAGTGTCCGACGGTCTTCAAATTGGACACACCACAATACTTTTTTAACCCAAGGTCTGGTGTTGAGATGGAATATATCTGTCTACTCCTTCTCGTGCCCCCCGCACGGAGTGTCAACATTTTGAATATTCATAAAGCTCATAAAACCTTAAATTAACATCCGATTCCATTCAGACTTGGCACATCCCAATATTTATATCAGCACAAGATCTATAATGAAGAGGGTGGAGATTGGACCATTCCTTCTGGTACCTCCCCACAAAGGATCAATGTTTTGAAAAACAAATACAATCATAAAACACAAAATAAACATCTGTCTCTCTTCAAATTAAACGCACAAGGTCTGGTGTGAAGATGGAATATATCGATCCGCCCCTTTTCCTACCTCCCCCACAAAGGGTACAAATTTTGAATATTCATGAAACTCATAAACACGAAATTAACATCTGATTCCATTTAGACTTGGTACATCTCTATATTCCTATCAACACAAGATTTTTTATAAAGATGGTAGTGATCGATACTTCCCCTACATAGGGTTCAAGATTTCGAAAAACAAAACCCTCAAAGAAAGCGAAATAAGCATCCAACTCTCTTCAAATTTCACACATCCAATTTTTTGCTAACGCTGGATCTGTGAAGATGATATATATCTGGTACCTAGCCCACATAGAGTCACAATTTTTAATACTTTTATCTGTCATAACTTGCGAAACAAATCGGCGCTTCTTTACAACTTGCTATATTTAAATATTTCTCTTACCCAAAAAAAACCGATATGAATATGTGATTTACCGAAATTTATGATATCGCACAGAATTAGATATAAATGTTCGATTTTCCTCAAATTTTGCACATACAAATATTTTAATCTGTATTAGATGAAGTTTGAATAAATAAGAATTTCTGCTACCTCACGCATATTTCCACATTTTCAAAAAATTTCACATATCTTATTTAAAGTATAGTATCTGGCACTTTGTAATATTTATATCAGTCTTAGGTCAGATACGAATTGGTCAATATTGGCCAACTGCTTCGGAACCTTCCCCATAAAGGGTCAACAGTTTGCATTATCGTAACCCAAGGCGGGGTTATACATCTGTCTGTAATGTAAATAAAAATGTGGGCGTCCTTAACAAAGTGTGTAGTTAGTTTTAATACAAATAAAAAGATTCCAATTTAATACTACTAGCTGCCAATAATGTTTATGAAAATCCAATATTTAAATTTTACTGGGATCATGTAAGCGAGTATGCATCCTTATCGCACAAAACATGATCTATTGACTGCGGTGCCAAATAAGGGTGTAATCGTCTGTAACGTGCGATTCAATCATAAAAATTTCTTTAATGTTCCTGATTTTAACAAATCTAAAATATTCTCATTTTACATGCATCGTTCTTTGCCGTGTAAACACCCATATTTAAATTTCGCATTGATTCTTCAAAATTATAATTGTGCAGTTATCCTGCATGCAATGACAATTATGTTGGGGTAAAACTGCCGAAACCAGGAAAACACGCAAATAGAAATCATGCTATAAATTAGAATGTAAATTAATGTTGAAGTGTGAAGAAATTATTGAATTACAAAACGCAGACCACTAAGTATTTTACAGGGACCGAAACTCTTTCAATTAATTTTAATTGGAATATATAAAACGAAAAAAAATACCCTCCACCATTTTAAAAGAACTTGAAACAATTAAAAAATATATATAAACAATCCAAAGAAAAATACCTCTCAAATGAAACCCATTTATATGGGGGCAATACGAAGACGTGTTCCTTCATAAATAATTTTGATACCCTACAACACAATGTGTTGAGGGTATTGTAAGTTTGATTGGGCCCAAAATTATGTAACACCTCGAAATATTGGTTTCCCAAGTAGGAGAGTACATATGGATGTTCCTATCTCGCCGAGCTGAGTCGATCTAGCTATGTAAAGGGTGAGATAATAAAAACTGCAACAAAGTCAAACGCCATCATTTTTACACTTCTTTTAAATTTTATTGAATGAAAGCAAAACCTGTCGGAAATAGAATCAAATTGTAAAAGATGTTTAGATTTGTTAGAATTGGTCACTTTTGGCACAAATTATGGCCTTCAAACGGCCAATGAAACCGTCACATGCTGCCCAAATGTTGCTCAGCGGTTTTTTTGTCCATTCCCGGCGAAGCGCTTCCTTGAGGTGATCGATACTTTGTTATTTTTTAGTGCCAACCGCGCTTTCCAAAATACTCCAGACACAATAGTTCAACGGATTGGTATCCGGAGATTTTGGTGACCATTGTGCGCTGGAAATGAAGCGAGGAACCTTATTTGGCGCGTGCTGACACCTGTTGGAATATCCAAGGTCTGCGGCCAAAACGCTTGCGTGCCCAAGGTTTTAATACACCCTCCAGAATATGTTCGCGATAATATTCGGCATTTATGACGGCTGTTATGGCGGACCACACCATCACCATGGCCGGCGCTTGAGTTATGTTGACCAACCGATGGTGCACATTTTCAGCTGACCTCTTTGTAAGTAAAAACGATAATTTTGTTTTTTTTTTTTACAAACTGCTGGAACTCATTGGAGAAAACCAAGTTCGGCAGGAGAAAACCACTTTCGGCCAAGCGAAGCAACTCTTTAGCTCTTTTGTGTCCATTTTCTTTCTGTTGCGGAATAAATTCTTGCACTTTTTGGAATTTCAATGGATTTACCCCGAGCTCATTTTTCAATATTTGCCGAATGGAACATGGCGATATGTTCAGCTCACGAGCCATTTTTCGGCATTTCCACTGAGACGCGGGTTTTCGATTAAATCGCTTTCTGCTAATGTTGGTGTTTTCTTCCAGTGTCACGGTAACGAGCGAAGGTACGAGAACCAAAAGATTTATTCACATTTAAATGCTGAAGTGCTCTAACGATAGCCACTTGTGGTTTTCCAGTCAAATATAAAGAAATCACACTATCACGCTTAAATTCCATCACGAATAACTTTTTTTTGGAAAATTCTCACCAAAATGCTTTTTAACGATTTTGAAGAATATAATGAGCTGTCACTGGAATAATTTAAACATCTGTGGGACGAGTGGATTAGAAATGACAGTAGTTTGCAGTTTTTTCATCTCACTCTGTATACCATCCATAGCTTTAAGACTTAATATGGGCTTGATTTCCATCCATAGGCGGGCCGAAACAAACCTTGTGACTAGATGATCTTTGACAAATATTTGGCCATAATGCAATCGAATGATAGGCTTGTTTTAGGCTTATTTTTTGGAGGGTAAAAATGTAATATTGAGTACACTTGTTCCTCAGTTATATACGTAGAGAGAATTCTTTAAGGTGGCGTAATATACCTGGGTTAATCTCAACCTCTCTATAAATCCAGAACCTTCATGCTGTAAAAAATTGTCATGTATGTAGGGGATTGTATGCTTTAAATGCACTTGTTTTCGTTAAAAATTATGAATAATTCTGAAAAATAATTACATCAAAATCTTAAGAATCACTGTGAGATAGCGTGTTCTAGTCTAAGCAAACCGCAACTCTCTACGATAAATTGAATGAGATTCTCAAGTTGCTGTCTTTGGGCACAAGGACGAAAAAAGCTTTTAGATTTTCTAGTGGTATTCTGACTTTTCAGAAGACTGCGCAAAACTTGTAATCAAACATCAAATCTTAATCAAAGACTGCGAAAAGGATGAGTTACTCGCTACAAAGCTATAAGAGATAAACTAATTGTCTATGTCGAATTATTCCATGGTCCCGGAATTATATGATGTTATTCACATAATTTCGGAACATTAAAATTACCTTAAATATGTAAATGTTATACCTCCCTACAAATTAACATTTTTGAGCGAAATAACAACACATTTGTTTTTAAATCAAAAACAACCGTTTAAACATACAATTAATTAGTACGAGTAGTTGCCACGTTGTTTAGTGTCCATTTCACTGTCGTCGCTGTTCTCACCGCCATCGATGTTGTTGGTTTTGGTTTTGTTTCGTTGGTTCGCTTTGGTTTATTGTTATTTCAAATGGGTCTCTTTGATTGTCTATTGGCCACGTTGGTCTATGGTAATTGTTATTGTCAATGTATTGTATAATTACTTGAAATATGTTTGTATTGTAAATTTGCATGATGGTGTGTAAACGTGTGTGTGAGTGTGTGTTTACTTGTGCCAGCAACACAAACTAACTAAAACCATGTGTTTTCAATAAATGTGTGTTCGTTAGAATGTGTATATTGTATTGCGTTGGTAAATAAATGCATTGTTTAAAATAAAAGGATGGAACGTCAATTTTTTATATACAAGATAAGTTTGGCTTCTAGTAGAGAATGCTGAAGATCAGTCTACCGCTAATGAAAACAAACTTTTTCTATATAAGATTAGTTAGCCGGTTTTATTTCTATAGGTTTTCGCAATCATCATAGACAACACTCTGCTAATATCCGAGTGGTTTTTTAAGCATGTGATCATCTCATAGAAGGCGTAGTGTTTTGTCGCCAAAAAAATCTATTAGTCTCCGCATAGAAAGTCTATTACTATCCCTTCATTGAAGACTTTTTAATTTTCTCCTAGAGACAAGTAGTACTTCTCATAAAAGACCAAGTCGTCATTGTAAGCCTGTTAATCTTCTTATAGAAACCAGTTAATCTTCTCATAATGATTCAGTGAACCAATTGTTCATCCCTATGTTTTCTCGGAGACCTGTGGAACCTGTGTGCTGAACATATCGAAATATTACATTCGGCAAATATTGAAAAATGAGGTCGGGGTAAAGCCATTGAAATTCCAAAAAATGCAAGAACTTACACCGCAACGGAAAGCAAATAGACTCAAAAGAGCAAAAGAGTTGCATCGCTTGGCCGATAGTGGTTTTCTCCTGCCGAACTTGGTTTTCTCCGATGAGAAAACACTCAATGTCCAGCAGTTTGTAAACAAACAAAATGATCGTGTTTACTTGCCAAAGAGGTCAGCTGGAAATGTGATGCTGTGGACAGCCATAACAGCCGATGGTCGCCCTTCGTTCGTATTAATCGACCGTGGCATCAGAATAAATGCCGACTATTATTGCGAAAATATTCTGGAGGGTGTATTAAAACCTTTTGCACGCAAACATTTTGGCCGCAGACCTTGGACATTCCAACAGGATTCATCACTATCGCACTCAGCACCCGCCACCCAAAAATGGTTACAATATAAGGTTCCTCGCTTCACTTCCGGCGCACATTGGCTACCAAAATCTCCGGTTACCAACCCGTTGGACTGTTGTGTCTGGAGTATTTTGGAAAGCCACGTTGGCACTAAAAAATACCAAAGTATCCAACCCCTCAAACATGCGCTTCGCCGGGAAAGGGCCAAAATACCGCAGAGCAACATTCGGGCAGCGTGTGACGGTTTCATTGGCCGTTTGAAGGCCATAATTCGTGCAAAAGGTGACCAATTCGAACAATCTAAACTTATTCTAAAGTTTGACACTACTTCCGAAATTTTTTGCTTTCTTTCAATAACATTAAAATAAAATTAAGAATTATGGCGTTTAACTTTGTTGCAGTTTTTAATCTGACCCTATATATTTTTTATCCGATATGGTGTCCCTCACATTCGGAATATGCACCGCACAGAATGTTATTTTGTACCAGATATCAGATACAGCCCAGAAACACCTCTGCCAAATTGTATCAAAATCAGTTCAGATTTGGATATAGCTCCCATTTATATCTTCAACTGAGTTCGGGTTAATTGTGCACCAAATCAGTCCAAATGACCTGAATTTAAGCACATCCGACCGAATTCAGTCTAGAAGCTAGTACGCACAAGCTAAATCGGTTCAGATATATCTATAGCTCCCATATAGATGTTTCATCCGATTTGGTCTTTAAGTCTCCTACGTAATATGCATTCGACAACAATGATATTTGGTGCGAAATATCTTATAGAGCTTGGAAATACCTTTGCCAAATTTTATCGAGATCGGTTTAGATTTGGATATCGCACCCATATATATATTCTTAATCCGATTTCAAGTTTATTGTGGAAATAATGGCTAATAGCAGTCAAAATGGAGTGAATTTCGGGACTACGTTTCCATTTGGTGGAAAAGATAAAAGATAAAAATGTCTCCGTCAAATTTAGTGAAAATCGATTCAGATTTGGATACCCTACACCACTATGCATATTTAGGAATATGTCGAAGGCTTCCATATATTACTTTCCTCTGAAACCAAATTATTACTGCTGAAAGCCAAATGTTGATAGGTGGTATGATCTACTTCAAGTGAATTATTTATTTTACGGGAGTTCTACTAAATATATTCTCCTAAATATATATATTGGTGTAGGATATCATATAAGTGGCCGAAATGACCATTGCATAGGAGACCAGTTGTTCTTCTGATACAAAGCAAGTTGTTTCGCTTATAGGAGACTTGCTCTTCTCAAATAAAACGATTTGGTGCTCTCGTAAGAGACTAGTTGTTTTCTCATAGAAGATCAATTGGCTTTCTCATATCAGAAAATTTGTGGAAAAATTTGTGTTCTTATAGATACTTCATTTTTTCATCGAAGGCCAGTTGATCCTTTAAGTGAATACAAATAGTTCTTATCATCGACGGTCTCTTGTTCTTCGAATCTAAGATCGGTAGTTCTTGTCGCCACCGTTCGGTTTTTCATCTCATTAAAAACTAGTTGATTCCATGTGGGATTTTCAAATGAAACACTCATATCGAACTCATTCCACCCTAATGTCCCGGCACAAAATGTAAACTCTTTCATTATTTTTATTGTTATTGTAGATAACAAATTTGCCGGGACTTAAAGCGCCTATATTAGCAATGTGTACCAATGTGTACATATGTAGAACATTTAATGGATTTTTACATAATTACTAAACGTAATTGAGGGGATATTTTTAGTATTTCAACTCTGGCTCCATTGCTCTCTTTCTCTGCGCCACCCCATTGGCATTATTATTTGGAGTACAAAATACAAATTAATATGGAAATTAGTAAGACGAGGCTGACAAATTGTGTATGTGTGTGTGTGTGCATGCAATACGACAGCCAACCAGCCGCTTAACCTCAAAAGGCTAGGCAACAACAACAAGAATAATAACAATAATGGTCCTGACATCAACCATATCAACAACAAATAGAATTAATGACTCGCAAAGTATTTATGGCTTAATTTAAAATCAATATAAGTTGGTCAAATAAAAGTTTATTTTGGATAATGCATTTAATAGTATGTGAGGTTGTGCCTACTAACGTATGTGTGAGTGCATTTGAATGTGTATTTTTAATCTAAGTGCTTAGTATAGACTAATGGTTTTAATTTGTATTTGCGATCATTTAGCAAATGAGAGGATTTATTTATTAGTCTTCTATAATGGATTCTTAACAATATTACATTTGTAGCCATGGCCAGGCCATGGAAGGTATTGTCGAAGCAAATGAGCATAATTAAAAGCGCAAATTATAAAGCTGAATTTAGTTTCACTATTCCAATGGTGTTCGAAATATTGCAAAAGAGAAACATTCATTGATGTATTACTATAAAACATACGAAACTCATGCACAATATATGTAAATGGATAGCCATATCTGATATTGGGAAGGACTGCCCAGTACTGCTATATGGGGGGCTATACGAAGACGTACGAGCACTTTTCTCGCATAGGATGTTGAACCCATCAAAATAACGAATATCTGGAGGTACAGTTGTATGGGGACTATACCAAAACTTAGACCTATATTGAGAGTTCTATGCGAGGATGTTTCTTATGTAATGGGAACACATTCTGCCAATTTACAGTAAATTAGTGTTAAAATTGTTTTCAATGCGCAAAAGTCCTGCATACCTAACGCACATAAAATGTTATCATTTCGTCCGGAAGCTAGAGTGATTTCCAAAGACAGACGTTGAAACATTTTTTATTATTCGTTATAGAGATTCATTGCGGATTAGCTAATACCTTTCTTTAAAAATTTGAACTTATGCTAAATTGTAATAAATTATTGTTGTTGTAGCAGTAGCGTTGGACCTTTCTCTCTAGATCGCGTATGTCCTACCTGACACGCCTGGGTGGGTGTGTTGTATCCACCATATGATGGTTGGGATGTCACTCACGGTAATACCCAAGCAGGTACTCCAGCGAAAGCATCTAACTATGCTGACGCAAGGGAAGGACTTTCGCCTCCTAGATGGTCTACTGGTGTCATAATAAGGCTCCATGCCGTTGTTCTCAGGGCAGCATTCTGGCAGGTGTGGATGTGCTTCCACTGCGTAGCACTAGTATTTGCAGACCACACTGGAGCCCATTGGTGACGATCTATTGCGTTATAAGAGGTCAAAAAGGTTTCCTCTCCGCACCCCAAGTGCTGCCGGCTAGCGCTTTGAGGACCTTGTTTCTACTTTTCATCTTGTCGCAGATAGCTGTGGCTTGCGCAAACTACTTTAACTTGCTATCGAATGTGACCCCTACAGTCTTGACCTGCACATTCGCTGTGTTCTCATCTCCGCTGACTATGTGATAAAAAGTGTGTCTGTTGATTTCGTGGCGGATATTTTCATATTCCTCGAGTAGAAGTATGCGGCAAGCTCCCGACGCCATGATCGTTAATCAAACGCATACGTTACGGTCTCTATGCAGTCTGGAGAGCGAGGAATTCCGGAAAGGTAGAGGTCAAACAGTTTCGGAGATATCGCCCCACCTTGGGCAACTCCCTGCTTCACTCTACGGGCTTTGGACTTTTTGTTTCGGTCTTATCTCGGGTATACGACCAGTAAGTAAATAACGAGCGGCCGCAGTTTTAATGATATTTCGGATAATCCTTTCTGCTACCCGAATATCAGAAGGGTTGGGCAGTTCTCTGAAGCGACGGTTGGTGAATTCTCTGAACTCGGGCCAAAGAGGTCTCACATGGTTAAGGAAATTGCGGGGTTCAGAGGTTACGAAATCACTTCTTTACAGAGGCTGCGAATCGTTATGCAACTGTGAATGGTGAGGGCTAACGTAAGATGATATCCCACGTTTATTGCTCAAGAGCGAGAGCTTGACTTACATTCCTCATTCCTCATTCCCCCATTCCCCCATTCCCCCCTTCCCTATTAGCGACACAGCACGAGTAACAATCGACCTGTTGAAAAGCGAGTTCGGTTAAGATTTTATTCTACGTTCGGGACCGGTGAACTGGCTGCCTAGATAATTTAACGCTTTTAGCCTATTTTTTGGGGGCTATGTCAAAACTTATGTCTATACAGACGACTCCGCTTCAATTGATGCGTTGGAAGACAACATTGACAACATTTGTTCATAGATACCGGTCTAAATGTATGAAATAATTTTTTTGTGCGCTTTTTATGAAAAACCTTTTATAGCTCCTAAAAAATCAAACTATATATACAAATTCTTGATCAGCATAAAATTCTATATTGGTTGCCATCAGATATCCTAAAGCAATGTGGAACAACGGTAATGAATATTGCGTTTGATTCTTATACCCTTCTCCATAAAAATAGTTGCCATTTCACTTATATTTTTTTCTAAGCGATTTAACGTCAGTTTGTCGAATGAAATCAATTATTCGAAGTGGAGCATACAAATCTGACTTCCAGATATTTGAAGTTCACGATGTTTCTCGAAGCGAGTGTCCAATTTGATCCAAACTTTGCAAACCTAATGTTTCTAATAAACTTAGCTCAGTTCGTACCACTCCCTAAAAACACTTCCACTCAAAAAATGGGAGTTTTCGAACTAGTCCATCTTTCTCACACCGTAGTATTGCATAATCTTTGGGCCAAGAGAGAAAATGAACAATGTCGACGTCATATTTCGGGTATTTCTACAAGTACCGGAGTTACCGCACTCACTTTTGTTTTTATCAAAAGGTGATAAACTCATTGATATCTCGAAAACTCTTGTATTGAGCGATAAATTTTTGATAATTACTTTTCGTGGTATCACATTTTCAATGCGGCATGCTTTTTCCAATCAAAATTTGCAAGTTTTATTCTAAAAAAATCGTTTTTTTATACCCTCCACCATAGTATGGAGGGTTTATTAAGTTTATCATTATGTTTGTAACACCTCGAAATATACATTTTATATATATTCTTGATCAACATAAAATTCTATGTCGATTTAGCGATGTCCGTCCGTCTGTCTATCCGTCTGTCTATCCGTCTGTGGAAATCACTCTAGCTTCCGAACGAAATTAAGTTGGTTGATAAAATTTTACTCAAAAAAAAATGGGTGATGTAGCTCCAAGTTTTGGTATAGCCCCCTTTTTCGGTATTTTAGTGATTTAAGCGACATTATTCACCGCAAATGTTTCAAATTTGGTATTTGAAGTTCGCAATGGGTACTACTTCTTATAGCCCCAATATAACGGTACCTCCTTATATTCGGAATTTTTATGATTTTAGCTACATTATTCACCGATTTTTTTATTCAAGTTTTGCATTTGATTATTGTAATGGTTTATGACAAAAGTAGCCTATGCCGGTCCACGTCGTCGTATAGACTCTAATATAACGGCTACATTTTTAAGATTTTAACAGAATTTTTAACGTAATTTATTTTATTGAAAATTTTCCCTCTGTAGCCAAAGGACTGAGGGTATAACCATAAGCCCTTTAGCTATACACCTCCTCTTTATGTAACAATCTCATACAACACATACGCATATTTCAATATCGAGCCTTTTATTAAATAAAAGTATACAATAACGTCTAGTAGTGATATATCTAAGAGTGGTGGTATGTACCGGTTGCATGTATTACGACCACATTAGTATCAACAGTTTAAATCGCAACCGCGTTGTCCATATTGTCATATCCATTTCAAAATGCCCATTACCATTGCAGCTCCTAAACTGGGGACTGACGACGATTACAATGATGGTGCAACAAAGGAGCCAACACTTCCGCTAGCAAGTCAGACAGAACAGGACAGACAATCTGACAGACAGACGGACACAAACATTGAAACAAGTTTTGTATGCATTTCATTGGCAGTATTATTTGCCTGAAAATGGTGCTTTGTTTGGCTTGTCGGTAGGTCGCTTGGTTGGTTGGCTGGACTGCGGGTGCATTTACAGTAAATATAAGCGTTTGCATTTAAAGTTTTGCCTGCATACATATATACATGGTTTTCCATGTGTTTGTGTGTATGTGAATATACGTGTTTGTGTGTGTGCTTTGCTCATTTGGACCTTGTTGAATGTTGCGTTGAAATGCTTTGGGGAAATATTGCTCTTGTATTTGCCATCACAGGATAATTTGATTCAATTAAGCATGCGTTACTATATAATTATAATAAAATATACACACACAATTACACATGTTCTGGCATGGTCGTACATACGCATAGAAGCGTGTACGCAAATATTGGTATTGATATAGCAACAGATTCATATAAATTTGCTAGGAGATACAACAACAAAAAACTGAATGTTGTATATTTAGTAATCATAATATGGTCGCGGTGGTTTTTTTGGGGAGGATCGAAAGATATGGAAATCGGTGTTACTTTTCTATCACGTTTTCTGAAGGATGTTTTTGTCGTACAAGTCAGATCTGTGCGATACGTAGGAATAGAATGGTCGCTGTTATACAAAAGGCAAAGCTATGGACAACAATAGTTTCAATCGTTGAACAAATTACAGTGCGTTCTCCAATACGGTAATTTAATTCAGCGAACGAACATAAACTATTGCAAATATTTGCCATTGTTTCGTGTTGTATTTTTTCGAAGTACGAAACGAAACAACCGATATTAAGATATTAAACGTTAAAATTATATCTGTTTATACCCTACAACACTATGTGTTGGGGGTATTATAAGTTTGATTGGGCGAAAAAATATGTAACACCACGAAATATTGGTTTCCACATAGGAAAGTATATATGTATCTTCCTATCTCGCCGAGCTGAGTCGATCTAGCTATGTATGTCCGTCCGTCCGTCTGTACCCTGTAACCCTATTTCTTTTGGAGATGATCGCACAATATTTAGGTGTTGAAATGGACCAAAAACTTAAAAAATTCCTGATTTTGCAGTTGTTCTACAGGTCGCAATTATAGACCAATCAAAGCAGAGGTTAGCATGGGGCTAGAGCTTAGGGCTGGGCAGAAGCCTTCCAATTTTAATGGTCATCGGGTAATATTTAGTGGGTGAAATAGGCCACACCATTTGTGTTAAATAAAAGTCAAATTTTCCATTAAACCGCGAATATTTTTAATCCCGTCGAAATCACAAATAGACGAACAGGTAAATTCTGACCGTTACGTAGATGCCGATAGTAAATATTTCGGTAATATATAGTGAAATATATGCAATGTGTATATACAAAGGAAGGGGATGTTAGTTAGAATTCTTATATCTCAAGAATGGCTGGACCGATTTTGAAAAATTTTGTCAATTCAGAATGCCCTCTTGACATAAAAGTATAAAATCTAAAAAAATCGCTGAAAAATATGCCAATAATGATACTAATATATATTTTGTAGTATTTTGTGACATTTTTTTTTTTATTTTTCATGTTTTTTATCTCATGCGATTTTGTCGATTTGACTTATAATATTTTGTAATATTTTTTTACGCAAATATTCACAAGGGTAGGGTTGGGCTCAGAAGGGCTGGGCCTATTGTTTGCAAAGATGTCCGCAATATATTAGGGGGTTGAAATGGACCAACAACTAAAAATTTTCCTGATTTTGCTGCCGTTATAAAGGTCACAAATAAAAACCAAAGAACACGAAATCTCGCATAATGTTAGAGTTAGGACAGCGGCTACAATGGCCATATCTGTTTGAAAAATACCAGTATTACTTACAGGAGATGTCCGAAATACATAAAAGGCCAGCTTCTGGCTTTTTTATGCTGATTTCGTTGACGAATATAGCCAAATATCGCAGACAAGCAAATCATATAGATGAGTCTAAATTTGGAGATACAGAGGGGCTTCTTGCTTTTGTAGATGATTGCAAAATATTTAGGGGTTTAAATTAACCAAAAACAGAAATGTTTTTCCGATCACACAATTGAAGCCAATCGACACGCCTGTGAAGAGAGTTAAGGACAGGGTCTTCCATCTTCTAGCATTTTGGATGACCATTGGATTATATTTATCTGTAAAATAGACTACAATAATTAACAGCCCGACGGATTGCATAAATGTTGGGCAAATGTCCCTAGTCAAAATCCTAATTTCAAAAGCGAAATCTTCCAAATCCATATGGACATAAGGGGTCTTCTAACATATTGTAGTGTAGGGTATAAAATAGTCGGCCCCGCACGACTATAGCCTTTTCTTACTTGTTATTCATTTATTTGACCATCAGACAATGCAAAAAAAAAATACCAAAAACAATACTAAGAATAACAACTCTTAATGGACCAGTCATCATTTCGCACAACAAACGTTTGCAAATGTTGCCCAGTTATTAGTTCGCCAACTCACAGCCGAAGAACGAAGTTGAAATATTTGTGGTTTCGTTTGGAGTACAAATTAAAGTTTGTGTCTTCGGGATATATGTACGTTACTCGTTTCGTTTGTTTTCGTTCGGTTCAAATTATGTTTGTTTTCCTTTAATTATTAAAACCTTAGGGAAAGGACTTAGTACAGTTTAAATTGACACAAGCTCTATACAGCAATATATTTTTTTCTAAACGGCCACATTTTCAGAAGAAATTGCTGGAATACCTTATTCCGAAATTTTAATAAGTAAAACAGGCGTTACGAAATAATTCCCCAAAATTGTACACACAAAACAACAACAACTAAAATTTCAGTTTTTGGCGATTTATTTCATATACAAATTTGGGGACTTATTTCACCGTCGACAAATCTAATTGGTCACCTTATTCTAAAATTTGATGCTATTTCCGACATTTTTTGCTTTCATTCAATAAAATTTAAAAAAATGGAACAAGTAAAAAAGCCGGGCCGAACTTTTAATACCCTCCACCATTTGGTACAAATTTGGCAATTTCCAAAAAAAAAAAAAACGTTAAAAATTCTGTTAATATCTTAAAAATACCGAATGCATATACGACGACGTGGGCCTGCATAGGCAACTTTTGTCATAAATTATTACAATATTTAAATGCGAAACTTGAAGAAAAATCTGTTTATAATGTAGCTAAAATCGTCAAAATACCGAATATGGGGGGTACCGTTATATGGGGGCTATACGAAGACGTGGACCTGCACAGACAATTTTCTAGCATGGGCTGAAGTATCCATTACGAACTTCACATGCGAAATTTGAAACAATCCCTGTAAATAATGTCGCTAAAATCATTAAAATACCGAATATCGGGGGTTACCGTTATATGGGGGCTATATGAAGACGTGGACCTACATGTCTCATTTTTTGACTTTGGATGAAGTATCCATAACGAACTTCAAATACTAAATTTGAAACGATTCCGGTAAACAATGTCGCTAAAATCATCAAAATACCGAATATCGGGGGGTACCGTTATATGGGGGCTATATGAAGACGTGGACCTGCACAGATAATTTTCTGTCTTACGCTGTAGTATCCATTACGAACTTCAAATACCAAAATTGAAATAATTCCGGTGAATAATGTCGCTAAAATCATCAAACTACCGAATATCGGGAGGTACCGTTATATGGGGGCTATATAATAACTTGGACCTACATGGCCCATTTACGAACTTAACCTGCCTACTGGGAAAATATACATGTGTGCAAAATTTTAGCCTTCTATCTCAATTTGTTCGAAAGATAGCGTGATTACAACAGACAGACGGACAGACAGACAGACAGACAGACACACAGACAGACACACGGACATGGCTAAATCGTCTTAGAATTTTACGCTGATCAAGAATATATATACTTTGTTGGGTCTGACATGAATATTTCGAGGAGTTACAAACGGAATGACAAAATTAATATACCCTCCATAGTATGGTTATACAGAGTTGGTATGTGCTGAAAGTTTCAAGTACCATACATGGTTATAAAAAAAAACAGCAACAAAGTCAAATGCCATAATTTTTATATTATGGCATTTGACTTTGTTGCCGTTTTTTTTTCTAACCATGTATGATACTTGAAACTTGCAGCAAATACCAACTCTGTATTTTTCTAAACAAAATGCAGGTCGCATTTGTTATTGAGATTAAGATGAAATTTTCTAGATAAAATTTGTTTTGTTCAAGGACGACCCTATTGAAAGTGGTGAAAATCGGTCCAAATTTAGATATAGCTCCCATACATATCTTCATCCGATTTTAGGTTTCTTGTGCACCAAATGGCTAATATCAGTCCAAATGGTGTGAATTTTTCTACATCCGACGAATTCAGCCTACAAGCATGTGCTTCAAATTTGGTGAAAATCGGTTCAGATATAGCTATAGCTCCCATATATATGTTTCATCCGATTTTGGTGTTTAAGTCCCTTGCGTTCGTTATATGCATAAGACTGATATTTAGCACCAGATATCAGATACAGCCTAGCAATTCATAGATCAAATTTGATCAAGTTCGGTTCCGATTTGGATATAGCTGCCATATATATCTTCATCCGATTTTAGGTTTCTTGTGCAAATATAGCTAATATCAGTCCAATTGGTGTGAATTTTGGCACTATAGAAATAAGTACTTCAAATTTGGTTCACGATACAGGAATAATATATGGTACTAGATATCAGATGCAGCCAAGAAATAGCTGTTTTCAATTTTATGAAGATCGGCTCAGATTTGGATAAAGCCTCCATATATATCATTATTCGATTTCAGGTTTATTGTGCACCAAATAGCTAATATTAACCCAAATGTAGTGAATTTTCGAACTTCAACCGAGTTTAGCATAGAAGGAAGAATTTCAAATTTGCTCCCACATATATGTTTCATCCGATTTGGTTTTTAAATCTTCAACTTTCGGAATATGCTCTCTGCCATAATGATATTTTGTACCAGATATGTCATAGAGCGTTCGTTTGCGAGAGTTCTACTAAATATGCATAATTGTGCAGGGTATCATATAGTCGGCCCGCACGACTTTTGAGCCCTTCTTACTGTTTTTATACCCTCCACCTTGGAAAGGAGGGTATATTAACTGTGTCAATCCGCTTGTAACATCCTTAAATATTCGTCTTAGACCCCATAAAGTATATATATTCATAATCAGCATAAAATTCTAAGTCGATTTAACGATGTCCGTCTGTCTGTCCGCCTGTCTGTCTGTTGAAATCACGATACAGCCCACATTATTTGACGTAGAGCGCCTAAATTTAGCAGAGCTATTTGCATTGTGTCTAGGATGGTTGGTATTGATCTGGTATAGTCCCCATATAACGGTACTTCCCGATATTCGGTATTGTGATGTTTTTGCCACATTTTTCCACTGATTTGTCTAAAAATTGGTATTTCTAGGTCATAATGGGTCCTAGTTCGTGTGGCGAAACATTGTAATTTTAGTCCACGTTTTGGTGTAGCCCCCATATAATGGTACCTCCCCATAATCGGCATTTTAATGGTTTTGCCACATTTCTTCTAATGTTTCTTTTACCCTAAGGTGGAGGGTATTAAAAGTTTGGCCCGGCCGAACCTAATGTTTATACCCTACACCACATAGTGGTAAGGGTATTATGTCTTTGTGCATTTGTTTGTAACATGGAGAAGGAAACGAGTTAGACCCATAGTTACTTTTGAGAACCTTCATAGAATCACTTTCTGAGTCGATTTATGCATGTCCGTCCGTCTGTCCGTCCGTCCGTCCGTCCGTCCGTCAGTCCATGTATTCTTGTGAACAAAATGCAGGTCGCATTTATTATCCGATTGAGATGAAATTTTCCAAACAATATTTTTTTGGCCCAAGGACGAACCCTATTGAAATTGGTGAGAATCGGATAAAATTTAGATATAGCTCCCATATATATCTTCATCCGATTTCGGGTTAAATGTGCACCAAATGTCCACTATCACTCCAAATTACCTGAATTTTGGCACACCCAACCGAGTTCGGTCTAGAAGCAAGTATATCAAATTTGGAGAAAATCGGTTCAGATATAGCTATAGCTCCCATATATATCTTTCATCCGATTTGATCTTTAAGTCCCTAACATTTCTACTATGCACTCCACAACCGTGATATTTGGTACCAGGTATTAGATGGAGCACAGAAATAGCTGTTTTAAATTTTATCGAAATCGGTTCAGATTTGGATATAGCTCCCATATACATCTTCATCCGATTTCGGGTTAATTGACCACCAAATGGCCAATATCAGCCCAAATGGCCCGAATTTTGGCACATGTGACCGAGATTAGCCTTAAAGCAAATACAACAAATTTGGAGAAAATCGGTTCAGGAACAGCTATAGCTCCCATATATATGTTTTATCCGATTTGGTGTTTAATATGCACTCCACAAGAATGATATTTGGTACCAGATATAAGATACAGCCCAGAAATAGCTGTTTGTAATTTTATCGAAATCGGTTCAGATTTGGATATAGCTCCCATATATATCTTCATCCGATTTCGGGTTAATTGGGCACCAAATGGCCGATATAAGTCCAAATGGACTGAATTTTAGTACATCGGACCAAATTCAGCCTAAAAGCAAGTATATCAAAATTAGTGAAAATCGGTTCAGATATAGATATAGCAACCATATATATGTTTCATCCGATTTAGTGTTTTAGTCCCATACATTCGTAATTTCACTCCACAACCGTGATATTTGGTACCAGGTATTAGATGGAGCACAGGAATAGCTGTTTTAAATTTTATCGAAATCGGTTCAGATTTGAATATAGCTCCCATATATATCTTCATCCGATTTAGGGTTAAATGTGCACTAAATGGTCAATATCAGCCCAAATCATCTGAATTTTCGTACATAAGACCGAATTCAGTCTAGAAGCTAATACGTAAAATTTGGAGAACCCCGGTTCAGAGATAGCTATAGAATTAGATAGAATTAGATAGATTTTGATTTTGTACCAAATATCTCATAGAGCTCTGAAATGCACTGTATAAACCTTTTTACGAGAGCTCTACTAAATATGCATAGTGGTGTAGGGTATCATATAGTCGGCCCCGCCCGACTGTTGAGCTTTCCTTACTGGTTTTTTTTTTTTGACATGATTACTTCAAAGAGTTACAAATGGAATGACGAAGTTAATATTTCTTCAATACCACAAAACTTTGGCCCGGCTGAGCGGGTTTTTGTTGTATTTGATTGTCCTACACCCTAGTATACAATTGTTCCCAGTATAGCTTCAGTTTATACCAAACCTATAGGGATTTCCATCTATTTCAACAAAGTACACTCGCACACAACAAAAAAAAAAAAAGAAACACAAATTTAGAATAATAACAGCATATATTACAAACAACAAAATAATTATGTGAATGCATTTGTTCAAATACATATGCACATATATTTGATTGTGTGTAGCAACATCAACAAATACCCACTAGTTATTATAAAGATAAAAGCATCTGCACAAAAAACTACAAACAATAGCCACCCTACAACAAATAGTATATAGGGGATGGGTGAATGTAGGGGAAGAGAGCAATGAGCCGCGAATTTAACAAACATCAATGTACAAAACCCTAATGACAAAACTCATATTAAACAAATTTGTTTTAAAGTGGTCAATGTTTGTGTGGTAATGATTTCAATACGCTCCAACTCGTAATGTAGTGTCTGCGGGTGTGTGTGTGCGTGCATGCATGTGTGTTGTTTTAAATAACTATTTAAATAGTGTGTTACCAGAAATGCTATCTGAGGTTGAGGTTTAAGTGTTGCGGCTGAAATCGAAATTTTTATCAATTACTGCATAACGATGGGTAGTTAAAAGTGAATGGTGTTGCGAAATAAATAACTCGTGCAATACTAATGGAATAAAATGAATGAAAAACTATAACTTCGAAGGGGAAAACGGACATTTAAAACAGTCTTGTCTAAAATCTACTGAAAATCAATAGAAGCTAAAACAGACATTCCAGAATTTATATTGAGGGTTTGGAAGATGCAGTCAGTGCGACCAAATACATGGACGCATAGTGATTGAGATTATGTTTTTCCTGATCGTGAATCGATAACATATGATTTCATTTTTGATGTCGAAAGGTAACACCTTTAGTTTTTATGTCCATTTCAGGGCACCAAAATGAATACAAATTACAGGAGTGCAGAGCAATTGCACAACTCTTATGACGTTTCTCAATATTTTAATTTCGAAGAAAGCAATTCGAGTCTCTAGAGAAATTTTAAGTTTTTGTGAGGTACCACATATAGCCGACCAAAGTATTCCATTTTTACATTTCAAACATAGATAAAACAAGTAAGCAAAGGCTATAGTCGTGCGAGGCCGACCGAGGAAGTTGGCCTCTTGTGTATTTCGGATATCGCCTGTAAATAATGTTGGTATTTTTTCACACAAAATTAGTGGTCCATTGTAGCCGCTGTCCTAAACTCTAACTTTATGCGAGATTTCGTGTCCTTTGGTTTCTATTTGCGACCTAATATATTGCGGACATTTTTGAAAATAATAGGCCTAGCCCTCTGAGCCCAACCCTACCCTTGTTAAAATTTTCGTGAGGAACGGACGATATTTGCAATACTTATATAATATTCCCAACCTGTGTTGTAAGGCGAAAAAATATTGCAAAATATTATAAGTCAAATTGAAAAAATCGCATGCGATAAAAAATATGAAAATACAAAAAATGTCACAAAATACTACAAAATTTAAATTGACATCATTATTGGCATATTTTCTGTTTTTTTTTTTTTTTTAGATTTTATACTATTTTGTCAAGAGGGCAATGTGAATTGACAAAATTTGTCAAAACTAACACCCCTTCCTTTGTATATACACATTGTATATATTTCGCTATATATAACCGATATATTTACTATCGGCATCTATGTAACGGTCAGAATTGACCTGTTCGTCTATCTGTGATTTCGCCGGGATTAAAAATATTCCACTAAATATTACCCGATGACCATCAAAATTGGAAGGCTTCTGCCCAGCCCTAAGCTCTATCCCCATGCTAACTTCCGCTCTGATTGGTTTATAATTGCGACCTGTAGAGCAACTGCAAAATCAGGAATTTTTTCAGTTTTTGGTCAATTTCATACATAGCTAGATCGACTCAGCTCGGCGAGCTAGGAAGATCCATATATACTTTCCTATGTGGGAAACCAATATTTCGTGGTGTTACATAATTTTTGGCCCAATCAAACTTATAATACCCCCAACACATAGTGTTGTAGGCTATAAATATTGTTATGGGAACAATTACAGGAAAATCGAACATTTATACCCACTTTTATGCGAAATCATAAATTCCATTTTCTTCTCAGGTTTGTGGTTGAGAGAAAATTTTCGATATAGCAAGTTATAAAATCGCTAAATTGCTTCGCAAGCTATGACAGATAAAAGTATTGAAAATTGTGACCCTTTGTGGTTGAGGTACCAGAAGGGGTTCGCAGGTATACATCATCTTCACAACAGATCTTGTGTTAGAAAAAATGTATGTATGTGAGATATTTAAAGAGAGTTTGATGGTTTTTTCCCACTTTTAAGCGCTTTTGTTATTCAAATTTTGATTCTTTGTGGGGGAGTTACCAGAAGAAATGGTCCGATCTCTACCAACTTTTTACATTTCTATTGAGATTTACCAAGTTCTCATTTAATTGAGTGTTAATTTCGCGTTTTATGAGCTTCATGGATACTCACATTTTTTACCTCTGTAGGGGTGGTACCAGAAGGAGTGGACCGATATATCCCATCTTCACAGCAGATCTTGTGTTGGTAGAAATAGTGGGATGTGTAAAATATGAAGATAACCGGATTCTTATTCGAATTTTTGTTATTCGAAACTATTACCCTTTGTGGGGGAAGGTACCAGAAGGAATTGTCCGTTCTCGACCATCTTTATAACAGGTAGAAATATTGAGATGTACCAAGTCTGAATGTAATCGGATGTTAATTTCGCGTCTTATGAATTTCATAGATATTCAAATTTTTGACCCTTTGTGGGGGAGGTAAAAAAAGTGAACCGATATTGCCCTAGAACTGATGCAAATGTTATGATTTGCAAAGTTGGAGTAAAATCGGATTATCCTTTCCCTCTGGCTGTGCAGTAAAATATTTTCTTTGAAAATTTCGACCTTTTGTGGGCGGAGGTACCAGAAGGAGTAGACCGATATTGCCCATTTCGGAACTCGATCTAAGTTTGATAATAATATTACGATATACCAAGTTTGGACCCAATCGGACACTACCTTCGAGGATTATCGTGCACCCCAGCCAGATAGGCAGACAGACATCGCTAGATAGACTCCAAATTTGGTCCAAGAGACCTAGGGTCTAAAACAGTTTTTTCGATAAGACACGTTTTGGTCGTATCAAATGATCTATTCCCGCTCTGGCCATATGGCTGATGGTATAAAAATCCTTCAATTGTAAACTCCATTTTATTTTTTTTACATAAATTTCATAGACAAGATAATTTCCATCCGACTGAAAAGTGACAAATTCGTTTCTCGTTTCTAACATTTTTAATTTCCGAAAGAAAAAACACTAGAAACCTCAAACAATGTTTTCTTCAATTTGTGGGACAAGCAAACAGGCAACAAATCTTTACTTCACTTAAGACGATGTCAAGTTCAACCCATTGCTCTTTTTGAAGAACATAAATTTATCAATGTTTCTTCCCGAACAATGAATGGTACGCACGACAATGGCAAAGCACAAAAGACATCATAGTTGGTTTCCTAAATTCTTTCGAGGTTTTTTCTTCTTCATTATTTTTGCGGAGAAGACTAAGACGGCAATGAAAAAGGACAAAAAAATTGAAACGGAATTTCCTTTTTATAGTTACAGTGGATCATGGTAAAGGAATAAAGGAACAATTGGACATTATAATTGGAGAAAAATTTCTTGTGAATGCAATGGGAGTCATTCGTTCTTAAATCTCCTGATAATTTAAATATGATTTTTTTTAATTTGAGAATTGAATTTGATTATCAGTATCAAACTCATCCATATTGCTACAGATGGTATATGTCATTTGATTTGGGCAAAAGGTGTCACATCAAAATAAGGGTTTTAGACCTTAGATCTATTTAGACCAAATCCATTTTAGGACATTTGGAGTCAATATAGGGGCATCCAACCGTCTGTCTGTCTGACTGGTGCGCACGATAACTTTTGAAGGGAGTATTGGACTTGGTACTTGGAACTTAATGTATAGTAATGTTATTATCAAACATAGGTGGAAAATGAGCAATATTGGTCCAGTCCTTCTGACAGAAAATAATTTAGCTCGTACAACAAAGAAGGATCATCCAATTTCGCTTAAACTCTGCAGATCTTAATTATTTCCATCATTGCTAGGTCATGTGCGAAAATGGACAATATTGGCTCACTCCAAGTACCTTCCCCAAAAAGGTTGATCGTTTTGATTAAACTGAAAGTCATAAAATGCGGAATAAAACACGAAATCCTCCGATTCCCCTCAGACTCGGCACATCTCAATACTTCTATCAACATAAGATCTGGTGTGAAGATGGAATTTATCAGAACACTCCTTCTGGTACCTCCCTCACAACGGGTCAATATTTGAATAATTATGACTCTGATAAAATGCGACATGAACATCTGATTCTCCTCAAATTTTCCAAATTTTGCACATCCCAAATTTTTTTCAGACACAATCTGGTGTAGAGATGAGATATATCCTATATCCGAATCCATCACTTGCATTTTTAAAACTTGGTAATTATAACTAATTCTCTCATCCAGAGATGGAGATTATAAATAAAAATTAATTTTAGCAATTTTTTGCATAAATTTGGAAACAAAATGTTCAATTTTCTTTAAATTTTGCACATCCCAATATCAAAACTCAAGTAAAAATTTATTTAAATTAACCGACATTGGCTGAGGATGTACATCTGTCGGAAAAACGGACAGATAACTTGTTATACCCTACACCACATAGTGCTAAGGGTGTTATGTCTTTGTGCATTTGTTTGTAACAAGGATCTTCATCGAATTACTTTGTAAGTCGATTTATGCATGTTAGTCCGTCTGTCCAACGCAGGTCGCATTTATTATCCGATGGAGTTTGTATTTTTTAAACAATATTTGTTGGGCCCAAGGACGGAACCCAATTGAAATTGGTGAGAATCGGTTCAAATTTATCTTCAACCGATTTCGGGTTAATTGTGCACCAAAAGGTCAATATAATGCCAAATGACCCGAATTTTTGGACAACCAACAGAATTCCAACCGAAGCAAGTAAATCAAATTTGGTGAAAATTGGTTCAGATATAGCTCCCACATATATGTTTTTCCGATTTGGTTAGAGTCCCTTACAAGCGTATTATGCACTTCAAAATAACGCCAGAAATAAGTGATTACAATTTTGTCAAGATCGGTTCAGATCTGTATATCTCTACTATATATTTTTAAACGATTTCATTTTTTGTGCACCAAATGGATAAGTGTAGTCCAAATGACTTGAATTTTGGCACCTTCGAGCGAATTTAAAAATCGGTTCAGATATAGCTATAGCTGCCATAAATATGTTGCATCCAATTTGGTGTCTTAAGTCCCTCGCATGCGTAATATGTGTAATATTTGACACCAGATAACTTATGGAGCTCTGAAGTACCTGTGTCAAATTTTATCGAGATCTGCTAAGATAAGGATATAGCTCTCATATATATCTTTATCCGATATTAGTTTTTATACCATCCACCATACTATGGAGGGTATATTAATTTTGTCATTCCGTTTGTAACTCCTCGAAATACTCATGCCAGACCCAACAAAGTACATATATTCTTGATCAGCGTAAAATTCTAAGTCGATTTAGCCATGTCCGTCTGTCTTTCTGTTTGTCTGTATGTCTGTCCGTCCGTCTGTCTGTCTGTTGTAATCACGCTATCTTTCGAACAAATTGAGATAGAAGGCTAAAATTTTGCACACGTGTATACTTTGTCAGTAGGCAGGTTAAGTTAGTAAAAGGGCCATGTAGGTCCATTTTATCATATAGCCCCCATATAACGGTACCTCCCGATATTCGGTATTTTGATGATTTTAGCGACATTATTCACCAGAATTGTATCAAATTTGGCATTTGAAGTTCGAAATGGATACTACAGTGTGAGACAGAAATTTGTGTGTGAAGGTCCACGTCTTTGTATTGCCTCCATATAACAGTACCCCCCGATATTCGGTATTTTTATGATTTTAGCGGCATTATTTACCGGAATTGTTTCAAAATTGATAATTAAAGTTCATAATAGATACTTCATCTTAAGTCAAAAAATGAGCCATGTAGGTCCATGTCTTCATATAGCCCCCATATAACGGTACCCCCCGATATTCGGTATTTTGATGAGTTTAGCGACATTATTTACCGGGATTGTTTCAAATTTCGCATGTGAAGTTCGTAATGGATACTTCAGCTCATGCCAGAAAATTGTCTGTGCAGGTCCACGTCTGCGTATAGCCCCCATATAACGGTACCCCCTATATTCGGTATTTTGCTAATTTTAGCTACATAATAAACAGAGTTTTCTTCAAGTTTCGCATTTAAATATTGTAATAACTTATGACAAAAGTTGTCTATGCAGGTAAACGTCGTCGTATAGGCATTCGGTATTTTTAAAATTTTAACAGAACTTTTAACGGATTTTTTTTTTGGAATTTGCCAAATTTGTACCAAATGGTGGAGGGTATTAAAAGTTCGGCCCGGCCGAACTTACAGCTTTTTTACTTGTTATTAGCTCAAATGGAGTGAATTTTGCAATTCGACTGAATTGGTTCGAGAAGCAAGAACATAAAAATTTGGAGAAAATTGTTTCAGGTATAGCTATAGCTCCCATATATATGTTTCATCCGATTTGTTGTTAAAGTCCCTCACATACTTAATATATATATCATCCGAGTTTACGGTTATTGTCCACCATATTACATATATCAGCCCAAATGGAATACATTTTTTTCAGATTCAACCGAATTGTACCATTTGGTGAAACTTGGTCCGGTATATTAATTGCTCCAATAAATATTTTATAATATTATTCTTATTGAAGTCATATCATGTACTATACAGCAATGTTATTTGGTTCACGTAAATTCCCAGTACAAACTTTTTTGTTACGAGAGTTCCAGATACGCATAGTGGTATAGGTATCAAATAGCCGGTCTAACCCTTTCCTTACTGGCTTTGTGTTGAAAAATTCAATTAATTTGAAAAAATCCTTACGCACTTATAAAGTGCATGGAGTCCACAATGTTGTCCACATTTCGTACGTAATTTGCATTAAATTTTGGTTAGATTGACAATGTCGACCCTCATTATTGTACCTTAATTCCATGCCTTCGGGGACCTAAACTAGAGCTGGTCGACATTCGAAATACTTATCATATCTTTTCAAGAGATATTTTTTAACTCGTTATATTTTTTGGAAACCAATACATCTCTTATACAATTCGTTGGTAGAGACTTGGTAGAGTCTCAAATAGACCTTTATTAAAGAAATTTACTTTAGCCATTTGCCACTGTACTTAAATGGGAAAAAAGAAAAAAAAAAAACAAACTACAAATTTATGGCAAATGATTGGGAAGAGTATTCTAGTCTTGTTGCAATGCATTTAAGATTCCAAGTTAAAATATAGCATACAACCTTTGCTGGGGGGAGTGGGTGAGTAAAACTCACTCTATAACAAAAGGTGGGCGGTGGGATTTTAAATAAAAATTTCAAAAACCTGCATGCACAAAAAAGCCGAGGCAAAATGATTTTTATTGCCTCTGAACACTCAGAGGGAAAATAACAATGAAAATTTTGTGTTTTGTTGAAATTGATTGATTTATTGCGTTCACAGGAAGCCGTCCCCAGAACTAAAAAAACAGCACACACTGAAATACTCTCAAAAAAGAATATAGATCTCTGCAATGCCATGTACAATCTTGCCATTCCCAAAGCCGAATTTTATGTTGTTACAGAGAGTAGTTTGTGTATGTTAGCTGTGTAAGGTATGAGTTTATGAAGAGTTTGTACGTTTTGTTTTTTGTCGAACCTAACTCAAGTGGGAATAAAATATTTACTAACCTATTGAAAAAGAATGGCCAAACACACATACATACTGACTGGCTGACTGACTGTATTTTGTTATCAACAGAAACGCTTTGAGATGTCTAAAATGTTTGTTATTGTTACTTTGTTTTGTTTTTTTTTTTTTCAGTTTTTTATTGTGGCTAACTGATCTCAACTCAGGAGGGAAATGTATTTGACCCTTTTGTAATCTATCAATTTTTTAAATCAACTTCCATGATATGGATAAAAAATATTTGACGTTTTAAATAGAAGTACAAAAAACATTAAAAAGCTAAGAGTTTTTCAAATTGTTTTATTTGGATGGAGAATTTATATTTCTATGGAATAATTTCCGATATTCTTGTATTTTTATAGACATAAGATACAAAAAATGGAATTAACTTCCTCAAAAAGAAATCAGAAAAGTCGGTTTTGCCGATAGATGTATAACCTTAGCCATAGTACCATCCACTATAATATGGAGGGTATATTAAGTTTGGCATTCCCTTTGTTACACAAGGAAATATACATTTAAGACCCCACAAAAGTATATATACTCTTCTATATCGATTTAGCGATGTCCGTACGTCTGCACCCATATAACGGTTCCTCCCCACATTCGGTCTTTTGATGACTTTAGCGACATTATTCACCGAAATTGTTTTGCATTTCGTATTTGTAACGGGTACTACAGCCTGTGACAGGAAATTGCCTATGTAGGTCCAGCTGTTCGTATAGCTCCCATATAACGGCACCTCCCTATATTCGGTATTCTGATGATTAAAGGTAACTACCTATATTCGCTTTTTTTAGGATATTAACCAGAATTGGATATTTCGATATCTTTGACTGTTATGTCACCCATAATTTTAAGATTCCATTTTCAGTCATTTCATCTGAACATTGTGAATGAATCAGCAAATCACTCTTTTATTTATTTTAGAAATTATTTGTAAATAAGACTACGTTATGTACTTAGAGATATTTCAATATCTGTGTTTTTAGTAATAACCCTATTGTGTTTTCTTTCTCCATTATAAAAATTGTTTTTTTTTTGTCTTTCATAATTGATATAAAATAAAGCTTTGCCAATTATAATAAATATTTCCATTGTATTTTAAGCAAAACAGATGAAAAATTCCAAATATCAGTTATTACAGTAATAAGGAACCATACCTGAACGCGGACCTTTACAGCCAATCATCTACCAGGCACTAAACACCAAGTTCAGGATAATTCTGTAGAAACATATAACTAAAATCATGAAAGTACCGAAGACGTGAATTCGTTGAAGCAATTTTCTGTGATGGGAGGCCGCTGTGAACTCTAAATTCAGAATTTGAAATAATTGTGGTGGAAAGTGTGGCAACAATCCTCGAAGTACCGATTTTAGGGAGGTGCATGAAGATGTGGAGAGAGGTTGGTGCCTATTACAAACTCCAAATTCTGAATTTGAAACATTTCTGGTGAAAAGTGTGGCTAAAATCGACAAAATACAAAATATAATATACGATATCGCGGACCCACATAGACAATTCTCCTTCAGGGGGTAAAGTACTCACAAACAACTCCTTATGTAGAATTTCAGACAATTCCAATGCAAAATGAAGCTAAAATCATTAAAATATCCAATATCGGGGGTACCGTTATATGTGAGCTATACGATATCATGGACCGATATAGTCCATCTTCGAACTTGACTTGCCTGTAGAAAAAAGACAGACCTGTGCAAAATTATAGCTTCCTATCTTAATTCGTTTTGACTGCAGCGTGATTACAATAGACGGACGGACGGACAGGGCTAAATCGACTTCGAATTTTACTCTGATTCAGAATATAAATACTTTGTACGACCTGAGTATTTCGAGAAGTAACAAACGGAATGACAAAATTAATATACCCCCTTTAGAATGATGGAGGGTTAAAAACGCCGAAATTTCCATGCCCTTTACTGGGAGGTAAAGGTTTTATAGATAAAACTATCGGTATCATTAAAATACCGAATACCGAAATATAGAGTTTAAAGTAAAGCGGGAACCTATATAGACAATTTACTGCCATAACATGAATCGAATACCGTTATATAGGGGCTATTGGAAAACGTAGACCTTTATAGACGACATTCTGACAGTAGGTAGATCCAATTACAAACATTCTTTGTGAAGTCATCGTGAAATATTTGGAGATGTTACAAATTAAATAGCATATTTAATATTACCTTCTTTCCATGGCCGAGAGTATAAAAATCAACCTATATTTTTGCTCATGAACACTTGCTTGTAATTTAAGAATAATATATCACACAATTACAACAATGATTGACTCAAAGATTATTGCTTAACAAAACTACAACAATTTGGTGATAAATTTTCATTTGTTTTCTTGTTTTCGGTAATTTCAAAACAATGTTTTGTAACACACACACACACACAAATGACAACAAAAAAAATCCAATAAACAAAATTCAATATAATCCCATAGTTTTTACATTAAACTAACATCTTAAAGAATGACTTAAATATTTTGATTTATTCCTCCTGGCAATCCCTTCCTCCGGGCTTCTAGGACCCCTCTTAGCATTCTCTTTATCTTTCACACACTTTATGGTCTAGTATTATGTTTGTGTGCGGTTGTTTCTGGTCGTTGGCCACTCTCGTTCTCTTGTGAAATTGTGTATTTTGTGGCATTCTTGGTTTTCTTCCGTCTAAAGACTTTTTGATTTGTTGTCTAAGTTTATTTATTGTCACTCAAACAAAACTGCTCTCAAAAAGAATGTCACAGAGTAAGAAAAGGAAAACAGAAACAACAACAGCAAACAACCAGTCCAAAGAAGACCAACCAAAACGATATGAAATAAATGCAAAGAGATATAACCCCAAACAAGATTTCAAGTTTTTTGATGACTTTTCTCACTCTTCGGCTGCAAAGGATTCAAACTAACAATTGTTTACTTTGCCTTCTGCATTGGTATTGGCTGTCATCTGGGAGATGAGAAAAGACAGGGTACGAACCAGAAGAATGATGCCACCGCACAAAATGTAGTGAACGACGATGAAGAAGAAGTGGAATGAAGAAAAAATGTTTAAGATATTCTGATGGTTGTTAAATGGAGAATAAAAAAGAAATCGTACACAGGATATTACAATCTTAAATTACAAAACATCATTGAAGACGATGAATGAGAGTAGGATTCTTTTCTGAAATTTTAAATTGTGGATTTGAAGAAATGACTTTGCTTAAGTTTAAAGGGAAAGAAATATATGCTTCCGTCCCATGCTCATAGCAAACTTAATATTTAATTTCACAACACCAACATGATGGCTTTATGTGGTGGAAAAGTTAATCTAGATATTTTAACTTCCTCGCATGAGGTTCTTGGATATTCATCAAATGTCAAGTAAAAAAGCTGTAAGTTAGGCTGGGCCGAACTTTGAACACCCTCCACCATTTGACAATTCTCAAAAAACAATGAAATCCGTTAGAAATTCTGTTATAATCTTAAAAATACCAAATGTAGCTGTTATATAAGGATCTATACGACGACATGGACCTGCAAAGATAACTTTTTTCATAAGCTACTACAATATTCAAATGCGAAACTTAAAAAAAAAAACAGTAAAGAAAGCCCTAAAGTCGAGCGGGGCCGATTTTATGATACCCTACACTACTTTGCTAATTTAGTTGAGCTCCACATAACAATTAAACGTTTTTATGGGAGAATTCAAACATACACGCCATGATTATTATTATAATTTAAAATTCAAAGTTAATTTGAAATCAGATGAAGATATATATGGGAGCTATATCCAAATCTGAACTGATCTCGATAAAATTTGGCAAAGATATTTCTGAGCTGTATTTGATATATTCCCTTTAATATCGTTGTTACGGAGTGCATATTACGGCTGTGGGTAACAAATACAAAAAATTGAATGAAAAATATATATGGAAGCTATAGCTATACCTGAACCGATCTTCACCAAATTTAGCATACTACCTTCTAGACTCAATTCGGTCATATGTGCCAAATTCCATCCCATTTGGGCAAATATTAGACGTTTGGTGCACAATAAAAGGTAAATCGGACGAAGATATATATGGGAGCTATATCTAAATTTTGACCGATTATCTCCAATTTCAATAGGGTTCGTCCTTGGGCCAAACAAATGTTGTTTGGAAAAATTCATCTCAATCGGATAATAAATGCGACCTGCATTTTTTTCACAAGAATACATGGACAGACGGACGGACATGCATAAATCAACTCAGAAAGTGATTCTATGCAGATTATCAAAAGGAACTATGGGTCTATCTCGTTTCCTTTTGCCTGTTACAAATAAATGCGCAAAGACATAATACCCTGACCACCTTGTGGTGTAGGGTATGAAAAATCGGTGAATAATGTCTCTAAACTCATCAAAATACCGAATATTGAGAGGTACCATTATATGGGGGCTATACTAAGACGGGGACCTGCACAGATAATTTTCTGTTTTAGACTGTAGTATCCATTACGAACTTCAAATACCAAATTTCAAAGAATTCCGATGAATATTGTTGCTGAAATCATGAAAATATCGAATATCGAAAGGCCCATTTCAATACCAAAAGTCCTGCAGACATAGTATACATTTGAGAAAAATTTTATCAATGTACTTAAATTCATTCGGTAGCTAGAGTGATTTCCACAGACGGATAGACGGACAGACAGACGGACAGTGCTATATCGATATATATAGGGCATATCTTATTCGGACAAGTAGGTGTGAGACAGATGCTTATTCGAAGGTATCTCTAGGCTTTATGTGATCTTTCGTAGCAAATATCAATTATTATAGGCTGACCGATCCAAAGATTTGATCTAAAATTTATCTTAATTGGATAGACGAAGCATAGTTTGTACATAATATAAATCTGAATTTGAAAAATTAGGTAGGAATTTAATAGGCATCCTGTGGAGCATATTTCTAAATCTGAACTCACAGGAGTAAAATTTCCGCAACATTTGGAGATGTCATTTGATACAAAAGTACGGAATATTATTGTTACCAAGTGTTGTTTTACGGTGTTGAAAAGTCTTAAATGTCCAAACAAACAAAATATAAATATGACAGCTATAGCTACCTTTGATTTGTTATAAAAATTATGAGTCTTACCCAATGTGTTGAAATCCAATTTTTTTCGGAGAGATTCCAGCAAAAATAACCCATTGGTAGGAACCTTCTGCATTGCCAAAATTATGAATGATTTCTACCAATTACAAAACCAAATAATTTACGTTTTTCATCACCAAGTTATGAATTCCCTCACATTCGTAATATGCACTCCAAAATTAGATATAGATATCTTATAGAGCTCGGAAATACCTTAGCCAAATTTTATCGAGATCGGCTAAGATTTGGATATAGCTCCCATATATATCTTTAATCCGATTTCAGGTTTATTGTGCATATAATGGCTAATAGCAGCACAAACGGAGTAAATTTCGGGACGTATGTTTTTATTTGGCGAGAATCGGCTCCGAAATATATTTGTTAATACAATATTTTTCGCAGAGATGTCATGCACACTATAGTAATGTTATTTGGTATAAAACATAAAATCATCCCTACCTTCCGTCTGAAACCAAATTAAAACTGCTCTAAAGCCAAATGTTGATAGGTGGTACGATCTACTTCGAATAATAATTTTTTCGGAAGCTCTATTAAATATGCATATTGGTGTAAAGGACTTTTTTAAATTTTTTGGTCCATTACATTTTGTTGGTCCTGTATATCTCTAAAAATAATAAGCTTCAGTTCTGACCCTAACCCTACACCCATGCAAAATTCCCTGAGGATCGGGCGATAATTTCGACCTAAATATAATACCCTCAATACAGTGTTGTAAGGTGGAAAAAATATTACAAAACGTACAAATTAAAATTTCTAAGACTAACATGAAAAAATCGCATGGTATAAAACAATTAAAAAAAATAAAAATATTCACTTTCTTTTTATACCCTCCACCATACTATGGAGGGTATATTA
Organism: Musca domestica; assembly: GCF_030504385.1. NCBI lineage: Eukaryota > Metazoa > Arthropoda > Insecta > Diptera > Muscidae > Musca > Musca domestica. The sequence continues at coordinate 13,803,172 of NW_026712363.1, read as the reverse complement.
ACTTTGTCATTCCGTTTGTAACTCCTCGAAATACTCATGTCAGACCCAACAGCATAAAATTCTAAGTCGATTTAGCGATGTCCGTCTGTCTCTCTGTCTATTGTAGTCACGCTATCTTTCGAACGAATTGAGATACAAGGCTAAAATTTTGCACACATTTTTTTTACAGTAGGCAGGTTAAGTTCGTAAATGGACCATGTAGGTCCACGTTTTCATATAGCCCCCATATAACTGTACCACCCGATATTTGGTATTTTGATGATTTTAGCGACATTATTAATCGGAATTGTTCAAAATTTGGTATTTGAAGTTCGCAATGGATACTACAGCCGAAGACAGAAAATTGTCTGTGCAGGTCCACGACTTCGTATAGCCCCCATATAACGGTACCTCCCTATATTCGGTATTTTGGTGATTTTAGCGTCTTTATTCACCAGAATTTTTTCAAATTACGCATTTAGAGTTCGTAATGGAAACTCCAGTCTGTGACAGAAAATGGTCTATTCAGGTCCAGGACTTCGTATAGGCCCCATATACCAGTACCTCCTTATATTCGGAGTTTAGGTACAATACTCACCGAAGTTGTTTGAAATGTCGTATTTGAAGTTCGTAATGGATGCTAGAGAATATGACAAAAAATTGTCTTCGCAGGTTCAGGTCTTCGCACAGCTCCGATATAACGGTACCTCCCTATATTCTATATTTTGATGATTTTAGCTACATTACCGTTTATTTCAAGTTCCAAATTTGAATTTGGTAATGACTTATGACAAATAATGCCTGTGTGGGTCCACGTCGTATAGGCACCAATATAACGGCAATATGCGGTATTTTTAAAATTTTACCAAAGTTTTTTTCAGGATTTTATTTCCAAATTCGTTCCAAATGGTAGAGGGTATTCAAAGTTCAGCCCGGCCGAACTTTCTGCTTTTTAACTTGTTTTATTTCGATCGTTCCCATCGCCACACTTTCCCGCCTCTGCGGACCGAGGGGGCCACCTCCCCATAACGAAGGGAGCGCGTACAACCACAGTCCGAAATATAGGGGGTTAGTAGGCCAGGGGAAACCGGCTACAGTAATTATCAGCCGGCCAAACAATAAAGTATATTAATGTACTCACAGATATACAGACTAAAACAAAACTTAAATCCAATTAATTAATTATTTCTGGCAACTATTTCTACATTTTGAGAACTCAAGATAGATTTATTTATAACATGCAAGGGTTCAGATAAAGACATTATATTGTATAATTTGTTATATTCATCACATAAAGACCGCAGAGGATTACATAGTTCGTAATTAGATTTTGCTGTCGTTAATTTAAAAGGTATGTAATTTAGCGTACAACGCGAAGGGACATTAAAGTTTATTTCGCTTAATAGTAATTCAAAATTTTTCGAAATTCGAAATTTTTATCAGCATATTTTTGAGCGATTTTCTTATATTTAATACTTTTTTTGCAGGAGTCCATTCCAAATTAGTGAGAATTGTCAAAATCAGACCAGCGGTTCTTCACGTCAACGCATTTGAGCACTAGTAGATTATAAACTGGTATTTAAGTCAATTAAAACATCACCCTGGAAAGGGAGAAATCTACTCTTTTTATCTGGGATCCTGAGTTTTAGAAAAGTTATTTAAAGTATCTAAGTTGAGTGTGTTTGTAGAAGTTTTGCTACTACACAATTATTTTTTGATTTTTGTTCCAGACAGGGAGCACTAAGTTCTATATCACCTAAGCGAGCATGTGAAAACTTTCCAATATTTGCCATTCGGGTAAATTCTGGTCCATCGACATGTCCGAACTCTGCGTGGTAAAGATAAAATGTAATTATTTTTCCTCATATGTAATAATCGTAATCAAATATCACACCTCCGTGTTTTTTGTGACATTTGATAGAGATATGAATATGCAACATCCATACCACAATAAAAATATTATTACACAAATATTAATATTAACATTCAATTCGATGCGATGCGATTATTTAAAAATATTTTCATTTTAATAATGAAATTCCAATAACGCAATACTCACTTTATTGAGCCACTTATGTTGTTTCTTTTTTTATCTCACCCAAGTAATTGCCATAAAATATTCAATGTAATTAGCCAGCAATGCAATTAATATGAACAAACACTCACCTGCAATGAAAGAAATGCAATGGAATTACGATTATTATTTTCATAAGGCAATAATAACAAAATATGTACATATTTTTTATGAAACAAAAAAAACATCGACGACAAATATGATAATACACAATGTGTTAATTAATAAATAGCATAAAATATTAACCAATTATTTCAATTATTAAGGTAATAATATTAAAAAAGCAATACAAGTGCCATATGAATGGCAAATGAAACCAAAAGTAATTTTAAGCTTTAATATTAAAACGCAGCCAGTTCGCTATGTAAACACATATACACACATTTATAAATGTACGAAGAGATACAGTTTATAAATTTCATTTTTATTAACAACAATTGACAACAGCAATTTCATATTGTTGTCGTCCACAAACAAGAGACAATCAAATGTAGAGTCACTCTACGCTGAAGAGAAACTGCAAAAGAAAACAGCCAACTGCAAGGATAAACGAAAAAATCTCAGAATTTTATAACAAAAAAAAATCGTCCTGTGTCGCTTTATATGTTCCCTTTAGACGACAGTATACAAAAGTTGTATCGCATCTCTTTTATAATAGAATTGGCTGTAGGCCAAAGGGAATCTGAAAACATCAACTATCCAAATCAAGAGACGGACAGATAGACAGACAGACAAACGTACAACCAAAACCAGCTTCTGAATTAAGGCTTAAGTGGATAGAAGTGTACCCTCACACAAACAAAAAATCCTCGAAAAAAAACGATTCACACAGAAGTCGAAACCCATTCCTATCCATCCATCCGACAATAACGAAACCAGAAAGAGAGACAGTAAAACACTTTACACTGAAGCAAGTGGCATCAAATGTATTTCTTTTTTTTTTGCAGGGGAACAATGAAGCCTGTGTACGGAGACACTTGCAACAATGCTGTTGTCATGAGAAAAAAACCAGGCCCAAATAATTCAAAAAAAAAAAAAAAAATGAAAAATAATAATACCAGGAAATAAAAGAGAAGGTGGATGAGTGTGAAGAAGAATGTTGTACGACTTTAACGAATTAAATGTTAGCTATTAAATTGGCTATAACAAAAATACAAGTCACTCGGTTTGCCGATGGGCATAAGCCCTCAGCATTAAACCATCTAAGTGATTCTAATATCGTATCCCCAAACGATAGTTCTCCTTCGTACGTGGAATTCATAAACATGAAGTCGAACATACGTAGAGTGAAACAGGGAATTCCCCAAGGTGCGGTTATATCTCCGGAACTGTTTTACCTCTAACTTTCTGACATTCTACGCCCTCCAGACAACATTATAAAAATAAAGTACGCATATGATTGTACACTAGTGGCGTTCGGGCCCATCATTGATGACATTAGAAATAGATTAAACGCTTACCTAGTTGATCTAACCGTCATTTTCCCTGCGAGGAATATGAATGTACAGGTCGATGGTGTTGTAATTCCGACCACCAACTACCCCAAATACTTAGGGGTCACATTTGATAGCCTTTTTAAGTAGTCCGCGCATACCACAGCAATCTGCGACAAGATCAGAAATAGGTACAAGGTTCTCAAGTTTCTGGTCGGCAGCACGTAGGGAGCTGATAAGGAACCCTTGTTGACCTCTTACCACACCATAGGCCTGTCTGTGGTAAACTATGCGACTCCGGTGTGGTCTGCCAACGTTAGTGTTACGCAGTGGAAAATATTCAGTCCTGCTAGAATGGCGACCTTATAATCGTAAATGACACTTGTCGACCGTCTACATGAGGAGACTACTATTATAATAAAATGCTATCAATGCAAAACCTGCTTGGGAGTTACAGACAGAGCCATCCGAATCACCACCCACTTCTAGTGGATAGCAACCTCTATGCGGGCACGTAAGGAAAGACCTTCATGATCTAGATATGTACAGGGTTATAAGAAAGAGCCTCTAGATCAACAGGCCTATCACGCAGGATGGAGTTGTATTCACTGTGACCCGCTCTTAGAAGTCATGGAAGGAGATTGAATGAATGTTGTACTAGGAAATCACCCTCCCATCGCAGCTGAAGAGTTAGAGCTGCCCCGACAAAAACCGAGTAGTTTTGCACAGTTAAGATCTGGATGGTACAGCCGCTACAATTCGCACTGAGCCCGAATTAGCACCGAACACCTACCCAGCTTGTGGTACAGGCCCATATGACACGCTGCACCTATTTCGCTGCCCAGCCATAGGCTTACATGATGTGTTACTTTTGAGAGGAGTCAGAATAAACACAGCAGTATGAGTTGCTACAACAACAAATCTTACAATTTCATTTTTTTTAATTTTCGTTTCAAAGTGGAAATCTTCGCTCTATTCAGGGTGAGATGAAAAAACTGCAACCAACTTCAGACTGCTGTCATTTCTAAGCCACTCGTCCGACAGCTGTTAAAATTATTCCATGGACAGCTTATTATATTGTTTACAAGCGTACAAAAGCATTTTGGTGGGAATTTTCCAAAAAAAAGTTATCCGCGACGGAATGTGATTTCTTTATATTTGGGTGGAAAACCTATCGATAGAGCACTCCAGCATTTAAATGTTAATCAATCTTTTGTGTCTCGTACCATCGCTCGTTACCTTGATACTGGTAGCGTAGCCCGACATCAAGGAAGTGGACGGAAGAAAACAACAACATCAGCAGATTTGGTTCGAAAAGTAAAGAAGCGACTTGATCGAAACCCGTGTCGCAGTGGCCGAAAAATGGCTCGTGAGCTGAACATATCGCAATATTCCATTCGGCAAATATTGAAAAATGAGCTCGGGGTAAAGCCATTAAAATTCCAAAAATTGCAAAACCTTCACCACAACGGAGAGAAAATAGACTCAAAGGAGCTAAAGAGTTGCTTCGCTTGGCCGAAAGTGGTGAATTTGGTTTTCTCCGATGAGAAAACATTCGTTGTCCAGCAGTTTGGAAATAAACAATAGTATCGTGTTTACCTGCCAAAAAGGTCATCAGAAAATGTACACCATCGGTTGGCCACCAGAACTCAAGCGCCGGACATGGTGAAAGTGGGCCGCTTAAGAGCCAATTGGTCGCTCTCCGCTCGTATTAATCGACTGTGGTATCAGAATAAATGCCGAATATTATCGCGAAAATATTCTGGAGGGTGTATTAAAGCCTTGGGCACGCAAATATTTTGGCCGCAGACCTTGGACATTCCAACAGGACGCAGCACCATCGCAGTCAGCACGCGCTACCCATGAATCGTTACAAAATGAGGTTATCGCTTGATTTCCAGCGCACAATGGCTACCAAAATCTCCGGATACCAATCCATTTGACTATTGTGTTTGGAGCATTTTGGAAAGCAAGGTTGGCACTAATAAATACCAAAGTGTCGGTCACCTCAAGCAAGCGCTTTGACGGGAATAGGCCAAAATACGGTTTCATTGGCCGTTTATAAGCCATAAATCTGAATTTGATTTCCGAAATTTTTTGCTTTCACTCAATAAAATTACAAAAAAAAATATGACGTTTGACTCTGTTGCTGTTTTTTTATCTCACCCTGTATGCATGATCAACGTATAATTCTACTACGATTTATCTGTCCGTCCATCTGTTGTAATCACGCTAGAGTCGAAAGGAATTAATATAGAAAGTTAACATTTTGCACAGATCAGTCTTTTGTTTCCAGGCAGGTCAAATTCGAAGAGGCCCACGATATCGTATATTCCCCATATAACAGTTCCTCCCTATATTCGTTATTTTCATGATTTTAACCACATTTTGTCTGAATTTCTACACAATGAGTTCTTGTTGAGTACTCCACCCCCTGGAAGGGAGTTATATAAATAGGTTCACGATATTGTATATCCCCCATATAACGGTACCTCCCTATGTTCGGTATTTTGATGATTTTAGAGACATTATTCACCGGAATTGTTTGGAGTTTCGTATTTAGAGTTCGTAGTGGGTACTACATCCTGTTACAGAACATTTTTGATGCAGGTTCAGGTCCTCGTTTAGTCTCCATATAACGGTACCTCTTGATATTCGGTATTTTGATGAGTTCCTAATGGGTACTAACTACAGCCTGTGACGGAAAATTGTGTATGCAGCTTCAGGTCTGCGAATATCCCCCAAATTCGTATACCTCCATATATTCGGTATTTTAATGGTTTTAACTAGTTTCGTATTTGAATATTGTAAGGACCTACGAAAAAAATTGCGTATATATGGCCCCGTCTTTGTATGTACCCCAATATAACTGCGATTTCTTATAGTCGGATTTTATTTTTTTCCAAATGGTGGAGGGTATTTAAAGTTCTAGAAACCAACAGAGATCTCAATATCAAATTGTAGAATTTCAGTTCTATCCCTTCACTCAATACCAAAGTTAGTAACATTTAGTACTTTTCCTATAGTTATGGCCTGAGGCTTATGACTATAGAAGGTATATAGACCCTAGGTCTCTTTGGGCCAAATCAATTTTAGGATATTTAGGGTCAATTTAATGATGTCCGTCCGTCCGTCTTGCTGGTGGGGATTATAATTCTCGAAGGGAGTATTCTATTTGATCCAAACTTCGACATAGTAATATTTTTGTCAAACTTAGATCTAGATTTGGAATATCGGGTGTACAGATTATAGCGGACCACTTCTTCTGGTACCTCCCTTAAAAAGGGTCAACATTTTCGATAGCCAAAACGCTTATAAAATGCGAAATAAGCATCCAATTATTTCCAAAATTTGCACATTCCAAAATTTCTACCAATACAACATCTGATGTGAAGATGGGATATATCGGACCACTCCTTTGAATACCTTCCCCACGCAAAACCGAATGATACTTTTTTAACTTGTTTTGGTACACATTTCCAAAACCACATCCATATCTCAATTCCAGATGCCAACAGAGACCTCAATATTAAATTTGAGGATTAGGACTCTTCATCCATACCCAGTTTAGTACCACTTAGTACTTTTCAAACAATTGTAGTGCACATTTTCAAGAACAACTCCATCTTCTTAACCACTGACACCAACAGAGACCTTAATATAAAATTTTAAGATTCCTGTTCTATCCCTTCACCCAAAACCAAATTTTTACCACTTTAGTACCAAACATAGTAATAACTTTGATAATTATATTTATGAAAAACATAATTTTTATGCCTAAAAAAGTTTCCTCGTAAGGTTTGTAACGAACGAGTTAACCAATTATAACTACTGCATCTAAGTTTTGACATTCCCATGAAAACGATTGAATTCATACAGCAGCAGTTCCAAAGAATTATATTGAAAATCAGACAGTTGCTAAGTATTTTCATCTGAATGTGTTATTGTTGGTTGTTCTTCTTGCGAGTTGCTCCAATTGTTTATAGGCACCGAAGCATAACGAGTGCATAACAATGTTTATTTCATACACTTTTGCTTCATTGTCCTTTCGTCCAGGCGTCCAAGAGAAAAAGTGCTTCGATACGCCACTAGTTATGTGTCCAGTTTTTGTTTTGTTGCATTGCCCCTTTCTTTTTTATGTGGGGGTGTGTGGGTTATCGTTAACATTTTTCTTCTCTTTTTCGTCCATCTTGGCTTGAAATTTTTGTCCTTGCTATAAATAGTATCCATTTTTGTCTTTACAATAAAGTTTTCGATGAGCTGGGGGGTTATTAAATACTTCTTTTTTGGATGGCATAACGTCCTTTCAGCAATCAACAGTAGTTGAAGGTTTCTTGTTCGTTCTGAGGAAAAACTTTGTCCAAGTGATAATGTTTGTTTGGTTTCTGTTGTCATGTGGTATATCAAAATAATACTTATTGTTACCGAACGAGCCAAGAATAAGAAATCGAGTACGAGCATGGAACATGGACAGTAGGCTACAATTAAATTACACATTGAAAATTGCGAACTGATATTCTTGGAACTATTTCAGATGTATCTTCATAGAATTTATTAATAATTGTGCGTACAGTACAATAAAGCAAATGTTGACTGGGACTTCATTATAGCCATGTTTGACTGTAAAGTAAAAGACATACTAAATTCTTACAAAACAAATTAAATTTTTAAATGGCCAGATGGCTTTGGCATGGAATAAAACTTCATTATAAACTATTTGCAATTAAAATTAATAATTATTGGATTAAAAAAAAAACAAATCGGCAAGCCATGAACTTGTTCGGATTGGTTGAAATGTGAATGTATTGAGGCACAGACCAATATTCTATGTTCGACAGAGAACTACGAATCAAAAACTAAGAGAATAACTCCACTCTGGACCACCCTTAAGACCCTAGTATAATTTAGGGTAGATTTAATTATTATTATTTTCTTCCAATTAATATTAGTTTTTATTGTTTAACAAGTAAAAAAGATGTAAGTTCGGCCGAACTTTGAATACCCTCCACCATTTGGGACGAATTTGGCAATTCTCAAAAACAATAAAATCAGTTAAAAATTCTGTTATACTCTTAAAAACCCGAATGTAGCTTTTTTATTAAGGTTTATACGACAACATGGACCTGCATAGGTAAGTTTTGTCATAATCCCTTACAATATTTAAATGCAAAACTTAAAAAAAATCGGTGAATAATGTAGCTGAAATCATCAAAATACCGAATATCGGGAGGTACCGTTATATGGGGGCTATACGAATACGTGGACCTGTCTTAGGCTGTGGTATTCATTACGAACTTCAAATACCAAATTTGAAACAATTCCGGTGAATAATGTCGCTAAAATCATCAAAATACCGAATATCGGGAGGTACCGTTATATGGGGGCTATACGAAGGCGTGGACCTACATGACCCATTTTCAATACCAAAAGTCCTGCAGACATAATATACATTTACGTAAAATGTTATCCATCTACTTCTAAAAGGTGTACTTCGAGGTGTTTCAAACGGAATGACAAACTTAATATACCCTCCATACTATGGTGGAGGGTATAAAAATAGCTAAGTTCTTTTAAAAATATGCAGTTCCTTTCAGATGCTCCAATAATTTTAATACCCTCCACGACGGAAATTTGTCATTCCGTTTGTAACACCTCTAAATATTCGTCGTGGACCCCTTAAAGTATATATATTCATAGCCAGCATAAAATTCCTAGTCGATTTAACCGACCCAGTCTATATCACCGTCTTTCTGTTGAAATCACGAAATTTGGCACAATAGTTTGTATTATGTCTAAGATAGTTGGTATTGGAAATGAAATATATGGGTCAACGTTTTCGTATAGACCCTTATACCGGTAAATTTGCAAATTCGGTATTTTGACGACTAAATTTGGTATTTCTAGTTCATAATGGGTCCAAGCTCCGCTGGAAGACCATTATACAGGGTAAGATAAAAATCTGCAACAAAGTCAAACGCCATAATTTTCACATTTTTTTTAAATTTTAAAAAAAAAATGTGAAATAGCACCAACTTTTAGAATCAGTTTAGATTTTTTCGAATTGGTCACCTTCGGCACGAATTATAGCCTTCAAACTACCAATGAAACCATCACACGTTGTCCGAATATTGCTCTGCGTTATTTTGGTCCATTCCCGACGAAGCGCTTGCTTGAGGCACTGTGGTATTTGAGGCACTGTGGTATTTTTTAGTGCCAATCTTGCTTTCCAAAATACTCCAGACACAATAGTCCAACGGATAGGTATCCGGAGATTTTGGTGGCATTGTGCGATGGAAATGAAGCGAGGAATCTCATTTTGTAACCATTCTTGGGTGGCCCGTGCTGAGTGCGATGGTGCTGAGTCCTGTTGGAATGTTCAAGGACTGCGGTCAAAATTGTTGTTTGTCCATGGCTCAAGAATATTTTCGCGATAATATTCGGCATATATTCTGGTGCCACGGTCGATTAATACGAACGGAGAGCGACAATCGGCTATTATGGCGGCCCATACCATCACCATGGCCGGTGCTTGAGTTCTGGTGGCCAATCGAAGGTGCACATTTTCAGCTGACCCCTTTGGCAAGTAAACACGATCATTTTGTTTGTTTTCAAACTGCTGGACAACGAATGTTTTCTCATCGAAGAAAACCAAATTTGACAGTTCGCCACATTCGGCCAAGTGAAGCAACTCTTTAGCTCTTTGGAGTCTATTTTGTTTTTTTTTTGCGGTATAAGTTCTGGCACTTTTTGGAATTTCATTGGCTTTACCCCGAGCTCATTTTTCAATATTTGCCGAATGGAATATTCTAAGACGATTTAGCCATGTCCGTCTGTCCGCCTGTCCGTCTGTTGTAATCACGCTACATTTCGAACGAATTGAGATAGAAGGCTAAAATTTTGCACACATGTTCATTTTTCATTAGGTTAAGTTCGTAAATGGGCCATGTAGATCCACGTCTTCGTATAGCCCCATATAACGGTAGCGACATTATTCACCGGTATTGTTTCAAATTTGGTATTTGAAGTTCGAAATGGATACTACAGCTTATGTTACAAAATTTTCTGTGCAGGTCCACGTCTTCGTATTTTTTGATTTTTTGCGTCATTATTCGCCGAAGTAGTTTCGAATTACGTATTTAGAGTTTGTAATGTGAACTGCAGTCTGTGACAGAAAATTGTCTATGCAGGTAGGTCTTCGTATAGGTCCCATATATCAGTACCTCCCTATATTCGGTATTTTTCGAGTTTAGGTACAATACCCACAGAAATTGTTTGAGATGTTGTATTTGAAGTTCGTAATTGATGCTACAGCCTGTGACAGAAAATTCTCTATGCAGGTCCAGGTCTTCGCACAGTTCCGATATAACGATACCTCCCTATATACGATATTTTAATGATTTTAGCTACATTATTCACCGTTTATTTAAAGTTTCGAATTTGAATATGGTAATGGCTTATGATAAACAATGCCTATGTCCTAGCTACATTATTCACCGTTTATTTCAAGTTTCGAATTTGAATATGGTAATGGCTTATGACAAACAATGCCTATGTCCACGTCGTTTAGAAAATGGAAAATTTCCAACTGGTGGATGGTATTCAAAGTTCGGCCCGGCCGAACTTACTGCTTTTTAACTCGTTACTTTTCAAACCATTTCGGCTGATGTTGCTGTTTTCTTCCGTCTACTTCCTTGACGTCGGGCTACACTACCAGTATCACGGTAACGAGCGATGGTACGACATACAAAAGATTCATTCACATTTAAATGCTAGAGTGCTCTAAACAATATAACAACAATATATAACAATAAAATTGTAAACAATATAATGAACTGTCACTCGGATAATTTCAACAGCTGTCGGACGAGTGGCTAAGAAATGACAGCAGTCCGAAGCTGATTTTAGAGAAAATAAAAACCAAATTTTTTGAAATTTGCTATTTAAAGCTTGTAATAGGTACTACAGCCTATGACAAAAAAAATACATGTGCAGGCCTTCGTCTTCGTATAGGCCCCATTTCTGCTGATGTTGCTGTTGTCTCGAGCGATGGTACGAGACACAAAAGATTTATTCACATTAAAATGCTGCAGTGCTCTAACGATAATCCACTTGCGGTTTTCCAGCCGAATATAAAGAAATCACACGAATGACTTTTTTTCTGGAAAATACGCTTTTAAACATTATAATGAGCTGTCACCGGAATAATGTTAACAGTTGTCGGACGAGTGGCTTAGAAATGACAGCAATCTGAAGTTGGTCGCAGTTTTTTTCATCTCACCCTGTATTTCCATATTCAATATTTAAATGACTCGGTCACATTTTTCCATGGAATTGGTATTTAAGACTCGAAATAAAAACAATCCTCATAGTAGAAAATTGTCTATTTATGTGAAAATTTTAACTGCATTCATATAAGAATCAAAGGTGGTATGATCTACTTCACATAAATTCCCAATATAAACTTTTTTGTTACGGGAGATACTTAATACTCATAGTGGTGTGGGGTATCATGTAGTCGGCCGCCCGACTTTTGACCTTTCCTTACTGGTTTTTAATAACACAGCATTATGGTGGGCTACAAAACCTTTCCAATTATTTGAATTATTCACGTGGTTCTAGTATTCGCCTGCATTTATTTCAACATATCCACGTCATTCTTAAGTTATTATTTAAAAAACAATACCTTCCGGATTGTAACTACCGCTTTTCCTATGTACACCTATTTTTCTATTGATGGTATTCAAGAATTATTTTCGATTGCAAACAGTCGGTGTTGGGCCCGTATCGAAATGTTTTCTATCCCATAACTTAAAGATTTCATATCATTCACTTATGGCAGACTTTTAAATTTATCTCCTACATTACTAATTGATTTTCTAATGTAACATGGCTGAAGATTCAGTGAAGACAGACATTAATGACAAGCCATAACATCCTGTTTACATTCCTTTGTCTACAGCAATCAATCTGACACCTGCAATGACAAAGTCAAGGCATAACTCGGCAATGAATCGGTTGGGCACATTATTGTTGCGAGTAATGCAGAAATGATTGACAGCAGGTTATTGCAGTAGACATAACACCGCACACCTACACGCCCACGCCCTGTATCCCTTTAAGGTAATCGACCTGTAACTGTTAAGGTCAATCAACTTACCCCAAGAAAAGTTTTCACACATTGTCCGGCAGAGTGAACCCAACCCTCCACATTGACGCCACCTTTGATTTCCTGCCCCGCATGGACTTGTTTAAGTTCTGTAAATAAATTGTCCGTTACTACTGCTTCTACTCTATGGCCGGGTTATATCATCCTAACCATCGTTGCTGGTTAAAGTTACCGTTAAAGTTTTGCGATGGCTTGTCAGGATAAAAGGATGAAGGAAATTCCATGTGGCATTAGTAGTGTTAAAGTTGCCGTTAACCCCGACCCGCAGTTCGCTGGAAAAGTGCGTGTTAATCTGTATTAAAAAGACATCGCTGTTCATCGTGCAATCAAGCAATCGCGTCAACGTTTAGTATGCATGGAATGAAGCGTGGTAAATCTAAATCGATTATAGTTCAGCTGGTAAAACATGCGGGTGTTAATAGTAAGTTTAACAAGTTTTTTTTTTTTTTTTTTTTCTTCCAGCTTTTTATCTACAGCGAAAAATTTGTTGTTAAAATGTTATTTAAAGTTGAGAGTGGTGCCGGAAATACTGCGGCGGGAATTAACGATAATTCAACATGCAAATAATGGCTTAATAGCGAAATAAATAAGTGGAAAATGTTTAAAATGGAATTTTATAGTTTTCAATGGAGAATATATGAGTGTGTGTTTATATAGTCACTGCCAGCAAAAGGTAAGTCTTCTTCCCCCTATTCCACTCTTAGAAAAACTGAAGGCCTCCTTCTTCTTTCTCTGATAGTCTTTATTAATCAGAGAAAAAACTGAAAATCTAATTAAAATTTAAGAGGAACTTATGGTATTCGACCTCCTGGAAGAGCCTAATATCTCTTCCATTTTGATCTCTTTGAAGATCTGAAGATCTTCCGCTACTGTTGGAAGGGTGTAATGTCTTCTTTTTCTTCTCTTAGAAGTGCTGATGGCCTCTTCTTCCCTAAGAAGAGCTGAATGTCCTATTCTTCTCTTATAAAACCAGTTGGTCTTCTTCTCTTAAAAGAGCTGAATGTTCTATTTTTGTCTTAGAAATGCTGTTGGTCTTTTTCTCTTAGAAAAGCTGAAGGACCTCTTCTTTTTCTTTTCTCCTTCGCTTAAAAGAGCTGATGGTCCTCTTCTTCTCATCGAAGAGCTGAGGGTCCTATTTTTTATTAGAAAAGCGGTTTGCCTTGTTCTTTTAGAAAAGCGAAAGGTCTTCATCTTCTTTTAGAAGAGCTGAAGGTCCTCTTCTGTTCTTAGGAGAGTTGAAGATCCCCTTCTGCTCTTAGGAGAGTTGAAGGCCCTCTTCAGTTTTTAGAAGAGCTGAAGGTCATCTTCCTTTTTCCAGATTTCGATTTAAATGGCTAATTTCAGCCCAAATGGAAACATGTACTTCAAATTTGGAGAAAATCAGTTCAGATATAGCTATAACTCCCATATGTACATATTTCATCCGATTTGGTGTTTAAGTCCCTCACATTCGTAACATGCACTACACAAGATTGATATTTGGTACAAGATATCTTATAGAGCCCCTCATCTTCATTTAGATGAGCTGAAGGTCCTATTCTTTTCTTAGAAAACTGAAAGTCCTCTTCTGCTCATAGGAGAGTTGAAGGTCCTCTTCTGCTCTTAGGAAAGTTGAAGGCCCTCTTATAACGGTACCTTTCGATATTCGCTATGTTGTTGATTTTTGCCACATTTTCCACGGATTTGTGTAAAAATTGTTATTTGTAGGTCATAATGGGTTCTACCGTGTGTTGTGTAGCCCCATATGAAGGTACCTCCCGATATTCGGTATTTTCATGATTTTTCCCACATTTTCCCACAAATTTGTCTAAAAATCGGTATTTGTGGGTCATAATGGGTTCTAGCTCGTATGGCGAAACATTGTATGTATAGGTCCACATTTCGGCATACCCTCCATATAACGATACCTCTCGATATTCGGTGTTTTGATGATTTTTGCACATTTCATAACGGATTTCTCCAGATATATGTATTTGTGGTTCGTAATGGGTTGTAGCTCCTGTTGCGAAACATTGTATGTGTAGGTCCACGTTTTGGTATAACCCCAAAAAACGGTACCTGCCGATATTCGATATTTTGATAAAAGTTGATATTTTTAGTTCATAATGGGTTTTAGCCCGGTGACAGAACACTGAATATTTATTTCCACGTTTTAATATCATCATAAAAGCGCTTATTTACTTCTTATTTCCTCGTAAGAACATTTGAGGACCTTTTTACTCTGTTAAAGCTTCAGTAGGTCTTTTTTCTTGAGGTTCTTTCACCTAACGAAGAGCTGGAATTATTTTCTTTTTTTCTACTGCAGCTTTTGGTCTTAATGTAAAGCTTAATCCTTTATTCTTATTGAAAAGCTAAAGGACTTATGTCACCATGTGAATATGCCTCCATCATTGTAATCACATTCAACCTTTGGCCTTTGGTTATACAAACGTTTTAAAAAAAATTACTCACCCTCCACTTGACAACAAAATGTCACTGATATATTGGTGAATATTTAAAAGGTTGTCCTACCCACCACGTCAAATGCAATTTATGAAAATTTAAGTTCTCACATATGCTCGGGTTCACAAAATGACCAAACACAAAAGACTGAACTAAAATAGCCTATAATTAACGTGTGCTTTATGGCACAATAAACATTTTCATTAGAAATTTATTAAATTTCAAAAGGGACATTCGTTTACATGAGAACAACAGAAACGTCCTTTTGCTTGTGCCGTTAGGCCTACGACAAGAGTAACATTTAATTATTGCAAAATATTTTAACATTTTTAGTCATTACCAAATGATGTTGAAACATGCAACGTGCAATTGCATGCAACAATAACGACAACACATCGGATGCCTATGGGCCCATTTTCAACGCAACACCATTTAACCTAAGAGTGATGGTCGGTTGTTGTGTCCTGTTAATTGTTAATAAATTGTTAAAGCATGCTTTTAGGCTAC
Organism: Musca domestica; assembly: GCF_030504385.1. NCBI lineage: Eukaryota > Metazoa > Arthropoda > Insecta > Diptera > Muscidae > Musca > Musca domestica. The sequence continues at coordinate 13,787,571 of NW_026712363.1, read as the reverse complement.
ACAGACACACATACTGCTATAAGAGCAATGCAAAATTGTACGTCACACGTTTTGTTAAATAATTATTAACATCAATTTTTGGTCTTAGGGGGTGGTTTGGTATTGCAGGTTCGCCTCTATATATAGCAAGATGAATAGACGGTCATAATAGTGATAAAATATATCAAATTTAATTTTAATATTATCAAATATTAATTAATATATATGTAACAAATTCTGCATTTAGAGGAAATTTAAGGTGTACATATTTTTTTGGCTCTTGGTGGTAATTAGCTAAGTACTTACTACTTACTTACACGCAAATGCTAAAATATGGGGATATAATTTATTTCCATGGTAATGACATTATTTGAAGTTTAGAATTTTGTATATATCTCATTCTAATTTTGAAGGTTTAAGTACAGATCATAATCGAGAAATCCTAAGAAGGTTAAAGTACATATGGGCTACCATTTGAGGTAGTGAATATTGGTCCAATTGAGTACAGATCCCATCCCAGTTTAAGGTTTATACAGGATGAGATAAAAAAAATGCAACCAACTTCAGACTGCTGTCATTTCTATGCCACTCGTCCGACAGCTGTTAAAATTATTCCAGTGACAGCTCATTACATTGTTTACAAGCGTACAAAAGCATTTTGGTAAGAATTTCTAAAAAAAAAAATTATTCGTGATCGAACTCAAGCGTGATAGTGTGATTTCTTTATATGTGGTTCGAGAACAACAAGTGGCTATCGTTAGAGAACTCCAGCATTTAAATGTGAATAAATCTTTTGTGTCTCGTACCATCGCTCGTTACCATGATACTCGAAGCGTAGCCCGACGTCAAGGAAGTGGACGAAAGAAGACAGCAACATCAGCAGAAATGGTTTAAAAAGTAAAGAAGCGACTTGATCGAAACCCGCGTCGCAGTGGCCGAAAATGAGCTGAACGTATCCCAATATTCCATTCGGCAAATCTTGAAAAATGAGCTCGGTAAAGCCATTGAAATTCCAAAAATTACAAGAACTTACACCGCAACAGAAAGAAAATAGACTCAAAAGAGCTAAAGAGTTGCTTCACTTGGCCGAAAGTGGTGAACTGCCGAATTCGGTTCTCTCCGATGAGAAAACAATCATTGTCCAGCAGTTTGTAAATAAACAAAATGATCGTGTTTACTTGCCAAATAGGTCAGCTGAAAATGTGCACCTTCGGTTGGCCACCAGAACTCATGGTGTGGGTCGCCATAACAGTCGATGGTCGCTCTCCGATCCTATTAATCGACCGTGGCATCAGAAAAAATGCCGTATATTATTGCGAAAATATTCTGGAGGGTGTATTTAAGCCTAGGGCACGCAAACATTTTGGTCGCAGACCTTGGACATTCCAACAGGACTCAGCTCCATCGCACTCAGCACGCGCCACCCAAGAATAATTACAAATGAGTTTCGCTTCATTTCCAGCGAACTATGGCCACCAAAAATCTCCTTATACCAATCGGTTGGACTATTGTGTCTGAAATATTTTGGAAAGCAAGGTTGGCACTAAAAATGCTAAAGTGTCGATCACCTCAGAGAAACATTCGGGCAGCGTGTGACGGTTTCATTGGACGTTTGAAGGCAATAATTCATGCCAAAGGTGACCAATTCGAACAAATCTAAACTCATTCTAAAATTTGATGCTATTTCCGAAATTTTTTCCTTTCATTAAATAACATTAAAAAATTTAAAAATTATGGCGTTTGACTTTGTTGCAATTTTTTCACGTTTTCGTAAATGGCCCATATGCATAAGGTACCTCCTGATATTCGATAACTTACTGATTTTGGCGACATTATTCTCTGGAGTTGTTTTAAATTTCTTATTTGAGGTTCATAACGGGTACTATAGCCTATGACTAAAAAATTTCGTGAGCAAGTCCACGTCTTCGTATAGTTTCAATATTTTGGAATTTTTTTGAAAATTTTCAAGTCCTTCCAAATGGTGGAGGGTATTAAAATTTCTTAAAATAAAACTGTTTTTACTTGTTGTTTATTATACCCTCCACAATTTTAGACCCCATAAAGTATATTTATTCTTGTTCAGCATAAAATTGTTTGTTGATTTAGCGATGTCACTCTGGCTTCCCAACGAATTGAAGTAGGTTGATCAAATTTAACTCAAATGTATTCTATGTTTGCAGAGATTTTGGTATTGAAAATGTCCCATGTAAGTCCACGATTTGGTATAACCCCCATATAACTCTATTACCAGATTTCAGCTGCTTTCGATGTGTTAACAACAATTTTAACCCGAATTTGCGGTAAATTAAATAACAGAATTATCTCAAACTTAATATTTGGAGTTCGTATAAGCGAAGACTCCTCTGGCACATAATTGGCTACAGAGGTGAATATTTTCCATTGCGTTCATATGGCAGTACCTACAGATATTCGGTATTTTGATGATTTGTGTAAAACAAATCAAATTTAGTATTTGCAGTTTGTAATGGACACTACCTCCTACGACAGTAATTTTGATCAAACAAGTCCACATCTACGTATAGCCTCTATGTATTGGTAAACCCACTATTTTGTATTTCAAGGATTTAACCTACATTTGTTATCGGAGTTATTTCAAACTTGGTCTTTGGAGTTCATAATAGTCGCAGCGTTCACTGGCAAATATTTGTCTGTATAGGTCTACGTTTTCGAATAGCCCCATATAACTGTAACACCTAATACTTGGAATTTTTATACCCTCCATCACACATAGTATTATGGGTATATTAAAATCGTAATTCCGTTTGTAACTCATCGAAATAATTTTAGGGCTAACAAAGTATATATATTCTTGATCATCGTAAATTAGCCCTGTCCGACCGTCCGTCTGTTGTAATCACGTTATAGTCAAAACAAATAAAGATAGGAAGCTAAAATTTTGCACAAATCAGTCTTTTGTCTGCAGGCAGGTCAAGCTCGAAGATTGGCTATATCGGTCCACCATATCGTATAGCCCCCGTATAACGGTATGTCCCTATATTCGGTATTTTTGATGTTTGTTTGTAGCCAAATTGTTCAATGAAATTGCCTGAAAATCCATACAAAAAGTTCCTTCTAGCCCACATACAATGGTACTCCCCCCATATTAGGTATTTTAACGATTTCAAGGACATTATTCACCTGTTTCATATTTCACGTCCACGTCTTCGTATAGACGCCAATATCCCGCCCATATTCTGTATTTCTAAGATTTTAACAGAATTTTTAACGGATTTTATTTACTTTTTTTAATTTCGGGCCGACCGAACTTACTGATTTCTTACTTGTTAAAATTATAGCGTATTTTTATATAGCAAGGCCCTTTCGAAGCTGTTTTTATTTACTTGGTTAACATTATAAAGTTCTAGGCCATATTTGCCAGACGTAGTTAGAGTAGAAGATATAGCGCAAAAATTGCCTCTATAAAACGCTAAACGATATTTTAAAGGTAAAGGCATGAACTACTAGTTTATAGTTCCAAGCATATAGAAATTGATCATATAGGGTTAGTATGGGTCCTATTCAAGAAATAACATATTCATATTCAAATAAGAGATATTTATACCCTACTCCACAAGGACAATAGAAGGACAATAGATAGACCGTTATTTCCTTTTGATAATTTCTGGATCGAACATCTAAGTATTTTTGAAAGCAAAGTTCAAGTTGCCTTTTTGGTTCGATTTTAAAAGTTGCTTTATTTTTCGTCTGACCTCACTGTTATTGTGCACCGAATCTTAGCCTAATTAAAATGTATTTTTGAAATTGGAATGGAATTTAACCTGGAACCAAGAAACATATATGAGTAAATGTACTCCGGAAGGCGTAAAATGTACTGTACCAGATATCACATAAATCTAGGAAACACATTTACCAAAATCTGTCAAGGGCTTTTCAGATTTGTGCATTGGTCATACGATTTAAACTTAATTGTGTACCAATTGTGTCCAACGGCACGGACTTTGAATCATTCGCCTAAAAGCAAATGCATCACATTTGCTTAAATTGTTTTAGATGTAGCTTAAGCTCCGATTTACCTTTCACCTGATTTTATTTAACCTTTCTAAAGGATGTCCTATAGTTTTCTTTTTACTGGATTTTTGCATAAGTTTAGAGATTAAGATTAGTATATTGCTGTCCATTTAGAATGCCTTACGACATTTACGAATGAAAAGATGTTCTGCTCAAACAGTCTAAAATTTATTTTTAAAAGGAATACAGGTAAAAGAGCTCCCAAACTCAATATATTTCTTACTCTCTCTTAAAATTTTCCAGTAGTATACATTTTCAGTTTTTTATGAAATAAATCAAAAAAGTCAAATTTATTTGGTCTTCCTAAACACTACACACAGGCAATTATTATTATTATTATTTTATTTATTTTTTTTTTTTTTGTGAGAAAACCTAATGGTAAGGCAGTTAAAGATTCAACATTTTAATATGGCATGCAGCACCATTCATTTTGAACCAAATTGCACCCAAAAATGCGTTTTCCCTGCCTCTATTTTTTTACAGTATAAATAAAAATGTAAGTCCCCAAAATAATACAAAATTAAAATAAAACCGTCTTAAACCCATGGGCGAAACTTTAAATGCCTGAACTTAATTCGTGTAATTTTTTAAACATTATGGTTGTTTTTTAAGACTATGGTTTGGGTTTGGTGTTTCTTGGTATACCACGGCGTCAGCATGTGTGGTATCCTATCTATTGGTGGTAAATTTTTTCCAGAATACAAAACATAAGGTTGCCACTCTCGCACACACATGACACGCATACATGTACACTCACACACACAACTATTCCTTCGTTCAACAAATTGCAACAATTTTAAGTCCATTTAGATGGCGTGCCCAGATTAATACGAAACGGCGCGACCTCAACTAAACTGTGGTAAATAAGCCTTAGAAGGAACAGCCAAATCTAGCCAGTTGAACGACATAAGAGAAATTCGAAAAAAAAAAAAAACCACAAACAAACAACACAGTGGAATAAAAAGAAATAATTAAGAAACAGTTTTTGGATGATAGAACAGTGTTGACATTTTTTGTTCGGGATATAGTTCGTATCCACGATTATAGGCCTTGTAGTTCTGATGAGATCCATGATTTCAGCCCATATGGTCCATTAAGTGTGCACGATTATGTTTTCTAAAATTTTTCGGATAAGGATAGGAATTGATTGATTTTAGATATATTGTGTATATATAGACGAGGATAATTAAGGGGTTTTTTTGCTCCTTTTTTTGAAAATACGGGTGAGATGAAAAAACTGCAACCAACTTGAGACTGCTGTCACTTCTAAGTCACTCGTCCGAGAGCTGTTAAAATTATTCCAGTGACAGCTCATTATATTGTTTACAAGCGTACAAAAGCATATTGGTGAGCATTTTCCAGAAAAAAAGTTAGTCGTGATGGAATTCACACGTGATTTCTTTATATTTTTCTGGAAAACTACAAGTGGCTATGGTTAGAACACTCAAATATTTAAATGTGAATAAATCTTTTGTATCTCCACCGTGATACTGGTAGCGCAGTTCGACGTCCAGGAAATGGAGGGAAGAAAACAGAAACATCAGTAGAAATGGTTCGAAAAGTAAAGAAGCGACTTGATCGCTGTGGCCGAAAAATGACTCGTGAACTGAACATATCGCAATATTCGATTCGACAAATATTGAAAAATGAGCCATTGAAATTCCAAAAAGTGCAAGAACCTACACCGCAATAGAAAGAAAATAGACTCAAAAGAGCTAAAGAGTTGCTTCGCTTGGCCGAAAGTGGTGAACTGCCGAATTTGGCTTTCTCCGATGAGAAAACATTCGTTGTCCAGCAGTTTATAAACAAGCAAAATGATCGTGTTTACTTGTCAAAGAGGTCAGCTGAAAATGTGCACCTTCTGTTGGCCACAAGAACTGAAGTGCCCGCCGTGGTGATGGTGTGGGCCGCCATAACAAGCGATGGTTACTCTCCGCAAGTATTAATCGACCGTGGCATCAGAATAATTGCCGAATATTATGGCGAAAATATTCTGGAGGGTGTATTAAAGCCTTGGGCACGCAAACAGTTTGGCCGCAGTCCTTGGACATTCCGACAGGACTCAGCACCGTCGCCACCAAAGAATGGTTACAAAATGAGGTTCCTCGCTTCATTTCCAGCGCACAATGTCCACCAAAATCTCCGGATACCAATCCGTTGGACTTTTGGGTCTGGAGTGTTTTGGAAAGGAAGATTGGCACTAAAAAATACCAAAGTGTCGATCACTTCAAGCAAGCGCTTCGCCGGGAATGGACCGAAATACCGCAGAGTAACATTCGGGCAGCATGTGACGGTTTCGTTGGCCGTTTGAAGGCCATAATTCGTGCCAAAGGTGACCAATTCGAACAAATCTTAATTTATTCTAAAATGTGATGCTATTTCCGACATTTTTGCTTTCATTCAATAAAATTAAAAAAAATGTAAAAGTTATGGCATTTGACTTTGTTGCAGTTTCTTAGCTCACCCTGTACATATGGTTAAAAACTCCCTTTAAACTCTTCGTCCTAAACAATCACGTTTTTTTTTCTCCGATAGTTCTTTATCGATCCAGTAGACCTTAAACAGTAAAAGAGAGATGAAAGAACTAATTCTCCTTAGAAGAAGAAGTTATATAAGTTATATAAGAAGAAAAACCACCTCCATATCTATATAACCTTAACATAAAAGTGCAGAACTCCGTATCTATCAGTTCACACAAATCCAAATTGTACCAAAGTTAGTACACATAAGTACGAATTTCCAAAACTTCTCACATACCCCAATCCTATACTCTAAATTTCCACAACTACTTTCGTATCTCATTCATACAATCCCATAGAAATCTCATTACCCATTTTCAGGAGTATAGCCCTACCGGTTCACCCAAATCCAGATTGTTCTAAATTTAAAGGGTGTTTGTTATTGGGGTATAGAAGTTTAAGTTGGCATCACTTTTTTAACTGGCGGCCATTTTGTCAGCTGTCAAGTGATTAATACTTAGTTTGGTTTGCCATTTCATAATGAACAGGTTGATAAAAGAACAACGCTTGCAAATAGTGCAAATTTATTTCGAAAGTAATGGTTCAGTTTGTGAAGTTCAACGCAAACTCCGTCCATTTTATGGTCGACATAATCGTCCATCAGAGCAATTAATTCGGTTAACCATGGATCGTTTTCGCACTACGTTTACTCTATGTGATAATACGCATCCGCAGAGACGTTGAACAATGCGCACCGACGAAACAATTGCCGCTGTAGAGCAAAGTGTTGAAGAGGAAACGAATGAATCGTGCACAGCAATTGCAGCGTTGTCCATCAACTTTACGGAAGATTTTGCGCAAAGATCTTGGCTTGCGGCCTTACAAGATCTAGCTTGTGCAAGAATTAAAGCCGCGAGACGATGAAATGCGTCGTGATTTTGGTGTATGGGCCGAATATGAGATTCATCTCGATGCCGATTTTCATCACAAAATTTTGTTCGGTGATGAGGCTCATTCTTTGGTTGAATGGCTACGTCGACAAGCAAAATTGCCACATTTGGAGTGAGAGAACCCACATGAGACCCTTGAGACGCCATTACGTCCACAAAAACTGACTGTTTGGTTTGCTCTATGGGCTGGTGGAGTCATTGGGCCATACTTCTTCCGAAATAATGCTGGAGAGTCAGTTACCGTTAATTGTCATGATAATTGACTATTTTGTTTCCGAATTGGATGGCATGAATGTGGATGAGTTGTGGTTCCAACAAGACGGTGCTACATGCCACACAGCGCACGTCACAATCGAATTATTGAAGGACTTGGAAGGAAACAAGCAAGGACTTGGAACATTCGTGGCCTTATTGCTATGCTCATAAAGTGGTTGCTTAGTCCTAGAATGCAATAGCAATCTAATTTCTAAATTTAGGAATTCCAGCTTATCGGTTAACCAAAATCGAAATTGTACAAAATTTAGTACCATTTAGTACTTTTTGTGCACATAAGTACACATTTTGAAAACTGCCTCCATATTCCAATCCTAAATTTCAAGATTCCAGCACTATCGGTTCACCTTAATCCAAATTGTACCAAATTTTAGTAAATTTTACCACATATTCCAATTCTACACTCCGATAGAACTGGTTCATCCAAATCAAAATTGTACCAATTTTAGTACCATTTATTACACTTAAGGACACATTTTCATAACTATCTATATCAGTCAACAGTCCAATAGGAAACTTTTTTTTTAAATTTCATAATTCAAGCACTATCAGTTCACCCAAATCGAAATTGTATCAAATTTAGTACTTTTTGTGCACATAAGTACACATTTTGAAAACTACCTCCATATCCCAATCCTATACTCCGCCAATAATGGTATGTTTAAATTTCAGGATTTCTACTTCATCCGTTCCTCCAAAACTACCTCCTTAAATCAACTTTACTCCTCGACATGGAAGTTCACATGATACGAAATGGTACCAAATATAGTACAGTTTAGTACTTTTCCTACACTTATAGTCCGAATTTTCAAAACCCCTTGGATACATCTATCATACACTCATGATCAGTGATCCTCATTCCAAATTTAGTTCTCCTAACTCTTCTGCTTCTTCAAATACAAAGGGTACCCTAGTAGTACCTTTTAATACTTTTCGCACCGTTCTACAACGAATTTCCAAAAATCCAGTCGGACCAAGAGTGACCCTCACCCAAAATTTCAAGATTCTAGCTTTAGCCGTTTCGTATGGGCGTTGGTGAATCGTTAAGTCAGTCAGTCAGACAAGCAGTCAGTCAGCCAATTACTTTACTCTTGAATTGATATAAAGTCCTTAAACATTCAAATTTTATATAGAAAGTCCTCAGATTTTTTCATCAGAAACACATGGTTTTCGCACCGACAGCCCTTAAAAAAGTAAATTCCAAACTACTGTTCCTTTTTTAAGAATTTCGCTGGTGACAACACTTTTAGTCCCACGCTGGCAAACCAAATGTTACCCCTATGCTTCTTTTGCTTGTGGAAAACAACAAATACAAAAAAACATTGGTGTTGGTAGTTTATAAATAACCCAGAACCAGTAGCAGAGTATTCAACGACATTTTAAACTACGTAAAGTTCCAATGCAACTAACACCACCATTCTTTTCGCCGTCTTCTCCACCATTCAACCAGCGAACCATCACGCTTTACATGCACTTCATTTACTTTTAATCTCCTCCATGTTCAGCGTTTGGTGTTTATGTGCGCTTTTAGTTGCCTCCGCCACCCAAGGATACCGAGTGGAAGCACGAGCATTTGACAGAATTTATCACATAGTTTTTCCTTTTGTTTTGTTTGGTTTTGGTCGGCTAAGACAATAACACATTAAGATTAATACAAGAAAATCGAGATTAAAGTTGAAATCGGTTTGAAAATTAAAGTAAAGAAAATGTAAATGGGAATTTAAAAAATAATAGAAGAGATTGTGGGTCTTTAAACAAAATTAAGGGTACATACCCGGATGTAAGATACAGATCAAGACAAGAGCAAAAACACAGCAATGTTTTATGCATGGATTGGGGCAAAAATCGGAACATAAATTGTCAAAAATCTAAATATAAATTTCAAGAATGCTCCATATGGGGTTGAAAAAAAAAAAAAAACAAAGATATGTTGAAGCGACTTATTGGAAATAAATTTTAAAAAGGAATTAATTATTAAAGAGATCCTCCCCTAAAAAAAAACAATGGATTAAGATATAAGCTGCCACTTAACTAAAGAGTCAATTTCGGTTATCATGTTTAAAGCGAAGAAAGTTCATATACAGGGTGAGATAAAAAATGCAACCAAGTCAAACGACATAATTTATACAATTTTTTAAATTTTATTGAATAAATGCAAAAAATGTCGGAAAAAGCATCAAATTTTAGAATAAGTTTAGATTTGATCGAATTGGTCACCTTTGGCACGAATTATGGCCTTCAAATCACCAATGAAACCGTCACACTCAGCCCGAATATGGCTCTGCGGTGTTTTGGTCCAATTCCGGCGAAGCGCTTGCTTTAGGTGATCGACACTTTGGTATTTTTTAGTACCAACCTTGCTTTCCAAAATACTCCAGACACAAAAGTCCAACGGATTGGTATCCGGATATTTTTGGTGGTCATTGTGCGCTGGAATTGAATCGAGGAACCTCATTTTGTAACCATTCTTGGGTGGCGCGTGCTGAGTGCTGTGGGAATGTCCAAGGTCTGCGGCTAAAATGTTTGCGTTCCCAAGACTTTAATACACCCTTCGGAATATTTTCGCGATAATATTCGGCACTTATTCTGGCTGTTATGGCGGCCCACACCATCACCATGGTCGGCGCTTGAGTTCTGGTGGCCAACCGAAGGTGCACATTTTCAGCTGACCTCTTTGGTAAGTAAACATGGTCATTTTGTTTGTTTACAAACTGCTGGACAACGAATGTTTTGTCATCGGAGAGAAGCAAATTCGGCAGTTCATCATTTTCGGACAAGCAAAGCAACTCTTTAGCTCTTTTGAGTGTATTTTCTTTCTGTAGCGGTGTAAGTTCTTGCACCTTGCACCTTTTGGAATTTCAATGGCTTTAACCTGGGCTCATTTTCAATATTTGCCGAATAGAATATTACGATATGTTCAGCTCACGAGCCATTTTTCGGCCACAGCGACGCGGTTTCGATCAAGTCGCTTCTTTATTTTCGAACCATTTCTGCTGATGTTGCTGTTTTCTTCCGTCCACTTCCTTGACATCCGGCTACGCTACCAGTATCACGGTAACGAGCGATGGTACGAGACACAAAAAATTTATTCACATTTAAATGCTGGAGTGCTCTAACGATAGCCACTTGTTGTCTTCCAGCCAAATATAAAGAATCATACTATCCCGCTTAAATACCATCGCGAACATTTTTTTTTTTTTTTTTTTTGCTGAAAAATTCTCACCAAAATGTTTTGTACGCTTGTAAACAATATAATGAGCTGTCACTGGAATGATTTTAACAGCTGTCGGACGAGTGGCTTAGAAATGACAGCAATCTGAAATTGGTTGCAGTTTTTTCATCTCACCATGTACATACACAATGGTCTGTCGCCGGATCTAAAACCTATTACGAAATAAAAATGACAATTTTTAGACAAATTCGTGGAAAATAAAGCAATCAAAATACCGAATATTGGGAGTTACCGTTGTAACTCTTCTTCAATTGTCGACTCTATTCTTTATTCGGATTCTGCTCGGAGGATCAATGTTTAAATGAGAAAAGAAAGCTAACCGAATGGTTTGGCTGTTGTTTCAATTCTCGATCCGGCTTGAAGGATCAATGTAATGGCGAGAAAAGAAACACGACCGAATGGTTTGGCTGTTGATTCAATTCTGATTTTTACTTATCTTAATGGCAGCCCCACAATTATTCATATCTATTCTAATATTGAATGGAGAACATTGGAGGGCTGCTTGTCATTTCATTCAAGTGGTCTTGTACATCTACTGAGCGCATCGATATCTGTAATAACCTTTAATATCTCACACATTATCGTATGCGTAAGATCTCCGAATTGGTATTTTATGGCGGTTGGGAAATATGTAATATTAGAATATTTATTGTTTATTACTAGATTTTCCCAGCGCTTCAACCGCATTCAAAAGTATGTACAAAGTATTTTGTACAAGCGTTATACGGAGGCTTAAGTAAGACGTGTTCTGCCACCAGATGTAGAATCCGTTAAAGACTCTTAATATATATTTTGGAACAATTCCAATGAAAATCTAGTTAAAATCATCAAATGTAAAAACCTAGGTCATAAAAATGAAATTATGCAACATTCCACTCATATGTTTACCCTCTTACGACCGTATCCCGTTCTACCTTTCCATTCCACTTTCGCCAATTAAAATATTTCGCAAATATTGTCTATTAAATAATTTTGTGCAATTGGTGCCATTGGAAAATAAAAACCTGTCCGATTGTACTTCAACAGTACTGCCTAACATTGCGGATAGCCAGCACAAATAAACAGCTTGTGTATTTTTCATTAATAATTACGACAAAAGAAAACACAAACAATTTCAGAATTAATTGTTTATTATTGATATGCTGCTGAGTCCTTTTTAAATTAATGATATGATATTGAATAAATATTTATCGAAAAAGGTATTGTTATTGTTTCTTTGGAAGTGTATGTTATGCTTGTCGTTCTTCTGAAATATATTAAAATATCATGAGTCTATAAAATTGCTCGAAAATTGGGAGTTTTATGCTGAGTATTCTCTTCAGTCTCTTATTTTGTGTGGGTTTTGTTTATATACATAGAAATACAACAAAAGTCAAAGTCTAAAACGAGCAAATCGTACTCGTCCTTCTTCGAACAAAGTCAAAAATAAAAAGATTGTTTGTAACATAAAAAAGGAAGCGAGATAGACCCATAGTTCCTTCTGAGGATCTTCATAGAATCACTTTCTGATACATGTTAGTATGTCCGTCTGTCCGTCCATTCATCTAACCATGCATATTTCTGAACAAAATGCAGGTCGCATTTATTATCCGATTGAGGTGAAATTTTCCACAAATCATTTGCTTGACCCAAGGACAAACCCTGTTGAAATTGGTGAGAATTGGTTAAAATTTAGAAATAGCTCCCAAATATATCTTCAACCAATTTCAGGTTAATTGTGCACCAAACGACAAATATATGTCGAAATGACATGAATTTTGGCACAACCAACCGAATTCAATCTGGAAGCAATTACATCAAAATTGGAAAAAATCGGTTCAAAAAACTGCAACAAAGTCAAACGCCATAATTTTTACATTTTTTTAAAAATTTTTTTGAATGAAAGCAAAAAAGTTCGGAAATAGTATCACATTTTAGAATAAATTTAGATTTGTTCGAATTGGTCACCTTTGGCGCGAACTATGGCCTTCAAACGGCCAACGAAACCGTTACACGCTGCCCGAATGTTACTCTGCGGTATTTCGGTCCATTCCCGGCAAAGCGCTTGCTTGAAGTGATCGACACTTTTGTATTTTTTAGTGCCAATCTTCCTTTCCAAAACACTCCAGACCCAAAAGTCCAACGGATTGGTATCCGGAGATTTTGGTGGCCATTGTGCGCTGGAAATGAAGCGAGGAACCTCATTTTGTAACCATTTTTTGGTGGCGCGTGCTGAGTGCGACGGTGCTGAGTCCTGTCGGAATGTCCAAGGACTGCGGCCAAAATGTTTGCGTGCCCAAGGCTTTAAAACACCCTCCAGAATATTTTCGCCATAATATTCGGCAATTATTCTGATGCCACGGTCGATTAATACGAGCGGAGAGTAACCATCGCTTGTTATGGCGGCCCACACCATCACCACGGCGGGCACTTCAGTTCTTGTGGCCAACAGAAGGTGCACATTTTCAGCTGACCTCTTTGACAAGTAAACACGATCATTTTGCTTGTTTATAAGCTGCTGGACAACGAATGTTTTCTTATCGGAGAAAGCCAAATTCGGCAGTTCACCACTTTCGGCCAAGCGAAGCAACTCTTTAGCTCTTTTGAGTCTATTTTCTTTCTGTTGCGGTGTAGGTTATTGCACTTTTTGGAATTTCAATTGCTCATTTTTCAATGTTTGTCGAATTGAATATTGCGATATGTTCAGCTCACGAGCCATTTTTCGGCCATTGCGACGCGGATTTAAATTAAGTCGCTTCTTTACTTTTCTAACCATTTCTTCTGATGTTGCTGTTTTTTTCGGTCCACTTCCTTGACGTCGGACTACGCTACCATTATCACGATAACGTGCGATGGTACGAGACACAAAATATTTATTCACATTTAAATACTGGAGTGCTATTACGATAGCCACCTTTGGCTTTCAAGCCAAATATAAAGAAATCACACTTGAATCTCGAATAACTTTTTTTCAGGAAAATTCTCACTAATATGCTTTGTACGCTTGTAAGCAAGATAATGAGCTGTCACTGGAATAATTTTAACAGCTGCCGGACGAGTGGCTTACAAAATAACAGAAGTCTGAATTTGGTTGCAGTTTTTTCATCTCACCCTGTATATTTTTAACCGAAATCAGGTTAATTGTGCACCAAACGGCTAATACTAGTTCAAATAACCTGGATTTTGGCAACCGAATTCAATTTAGAAACAATTACATTCAATTGGTTGAAAATCGGTTTAGATATAGCTATAGCTCCCATATATATGTTTCTCCAGATTTGGGGTTTTTAGTCCCTCACATGCGTAACATGCACTCCACAACAATGATCTTTGGAACTAGATATCAGATATAACTTAGAACTAAGTGGCTAAAACGTTGTCAAGATCGGTTCCGATTTGTGTATAGCACATGCATATCTTTATCCGATTTCAGCTTTATTGTGCACCAAATGGCTAACGTCAACCCAAATGAACTGAATTTTGGCACCTCCGAAGGAATTCAGCCTATATAGCTCCTATATATACCTATAGCTCCTATATATGTATTTCATCCACACATGCGTAATAGGCACTCTACAACAATGATATTTGATACCGGACATCAGATACAGTTCGAAAATACGTCTGCTAAATTGTATCGAGATCGGTTCAGATTTTTATGAACCTTCGATATAAATCTTCATCCGATTTTACGGTTATTGTCCACCATACATGTTGTATACATGTATTCAACCATATTTTTCATTTGCTGATACTCGGTCCGGTATATCTATTGCATAGTAAATATTTTTTAGCATATTTTTTTATCAAAGTTATATCCTTCACTATACAGCAACGTTATTTATTTGGTACTAGAGAAAGAAAACCTCCATCAAAGTTGTCGATTCAGAGTTTGATATACGTCCCAAATTGTGACGACTTTAAAGCCATGATACGCATTCAAATAAGTTTCAAAGTTTGTATGATCTTCTTTACATAAATTCCCAACATAAACTTGTTTTTGTTACGGGACCTTTACTAAATACGCATATTTGTGTGGGGTGTCATATAGTCGGCCCCGCCCGATCCTTACATGTATAAACTTATTTTATAAGTTGTTACCGGTGCAAAAAATTTACGTAATACTTCTATTATTTGGTAATCTTCGTCTTTTGATAGGGTATTTCTATCCTTCTTTTAAATTACGCATTTCATGATTCATAAGAAATCATATTTTATAGCGATCTCATCTACCGACCATTACCCATTACAATTGAAGTTTTAATTGTTTTCACCTTTAAAGTGCCAATGGCATGACAAATAAATAAACTCAAACCCAAAGGTTTTAAGTTGCAAATACATATCTCTTGTGCTGTTTCGGCGTCATATGAAACCGAATGGTTTGCATCAGACAAGAAGCAATGGTTGATATTTGTAAAAGAAAAAAACACACACACAATAAGAGGACGGGAAGAAGCATTTGTTTTTAATTGTCCTGCTACTGATGATGACGATGACTACGACTACGACGCCGATAATGGCAAGCGATAATAACAATGATGGTGTCCTGTCAGCGAGTTTAAATTATTGTTTTGTTGCTGCTGCCGCTGCTGCTGTTAATGATTTTTCTTTTGCTTCCTGCACTGCTGCCATTGACAATTAATGTGACAATATTTGAACGCAATTTTTTCTCCTCAGCTCATCAATAATGACACCATCATCAGCATCGTCATCATCGTCGCCATGGTCGTTGGCGGCATCATCAGAAGCAGTATCGAATTTATTCCCTTTTATTTGCCAACATGCTTGTCCCCCGGCATCGTCACCCTCATCCTTATCATCGTCAATTGATTGCAATTGACAATATTTACCAATTATGATTGTGGTTTAATGAATAAATAATTTGCGAATGAACGTTTAATGATGATATCATTGATATTGTCAATATATTATTTTGTTACTCGATATTCATATTCATGTTGTTTTATTAATATTTTCAAAGGGTAGCTACAAGTGCCGCAGCCGTTGTCTCAACAAGGCTATCGAAAACAATTACAATATACAAAGGTTAGCTGTTTCAATAATAATAATAATGATTTAATTAAAAATTTTTCTTTGCGAGTTGATAATGAATTATTTGGAATGTTATGTTGAATCTTCAGGTTTTATTTCAAAGGGTTTGGGTTACACAAAATACAAAATGTGTTTGGTAGTACGAAGCTGTGAACCCACAGAAAGGGATTAGAATTTTTGAAAATACAAAAAAGCCAAACAACATTGTCGTACAGTGAGGGAGTGGCATGTTCGGGGTGAGATAAAAAAACTGCAATGAAAGTCAAACGCCATAATTTATATATTTTTTTTAAATATTGTTGAATTAAAGAAAAAATGTCGGAATTTCAGAATAAGTTTAGTTTTGTTCTTTTGTGTTTCCTGCCAAATATAAAGAAATCACACTTTCATGCTTGAATTCCATCACGAATAACGTTTTTTATGGAAAATTCTCAACAAAATGCTTTTGTACGCTTGTAAACAATATAATGAGCTGTCACTGGAAAAATTTTAACAGCTGTCGGACGAGTCGCTTGGAAATGACGGCAGTCTGAATTTGGTTGCAGTTTTTTCATCGCACCCTGAATATCTGAGTTTGTATTATGACAATCGGCTACACAAAAATTAAAAATTTCGTTGAAGTTTACTAAATATTTTTATAATTTCAAGCTATACAATTATATATAGCCTTTTAGACTACATGTATAATCATTTGTATAAAATATGGGTCATATCGGTCCACATTTTGGTCCGGTTTTCAAGCATATTTTTTTTTTCACATTTTTCATATCAAATTCAGCAAATTTGGTAATTTGAGTTGTTTGTAAAAAGAAACCATTCCTTCAAAACCCTCATGTATCCCTTGAATTCAGTTTTTTCCGAGGTCTGGGCCATATTTTCCAATAGATTTGGCCTTTATTTGGTATCTTAGTTTCTAAGGAGCTAGAAAACCTTTTCACAGAAAATTTTCCATGTAGGCCAAAGTTTAGGAGTAGCCCTCATATAAAGGTACGCACGGACGGGATCGTAATATGTGTACCTGTGAATTATTGTACCCTACACCTTTGCGAATTTGTTTGTAACATGGAAAAGGAAGCGAAATAGACCTATAGCTATTTTTAAGCATAGTCATAGAATCACTTTCTGAGCACGGACGGGATCGTAATATGTGTACCTGTGAATTATTGTACCCTACACCTTTGCGAATTTGTTTGTAACATGGAAAAGGAAGCGAAATAGACCTATAGCTATTTTTAAGCATAGTCATAGAATCACTTTCTGAGTCGATTTATGCATGTCAGCCTGCCCATGCATTTTTGTGCATAAAATACAGGTCGCGCTTATTATCCGATTGAGATGAAAGTTTTCAAACAGTATTTGTTCGGCACGAGGACGAACCCTATTGAAATTGGTGAGAATCGGTTCAAATTTAGATATAGCTACCATAAACATATATCTTCAACCGATTTCGGGTTAATTATGCAACAAATTACCAATATCAGATCAAATGGACTGAATTTTAAAAATTCCGACTGAATTCATCCTAGAAATAAGTACTCTAAATTTGGTTAAAATCTGTTCAGATATAGCTATAGCTCCCATATATTTTTCATCGGATTTGGGGTTTTAAATTCCTCACATGTGTAATATGCACTCCACAATAATAATCGTTTGTAACAGGCACTAGAAACTGCTCAAATATTGTAAGTGTTGACAATTTTTGTCAAGATAGGCTCAGATTTGGATATAGCTCCCATATATATTTTTATAAGATTTCAGGGTTTTTTGTGCATGAAATGGCTAATATCAGCCCAAATGGACTGGATTGGATTTTTAGAACTTTCGACGAAATTCATTCTAGAAGCAAGTGCTTCAAATTTTTTGAAAATCGGATAAGATATAGCTATAGCTCCCATATATATGTTTCATCCGATCAGATACTGCTTGAGAATAAATCTGACAATTTTTAGATTTTTAAATAACTTTGATGTCTGTCTTCATCCGATTTTACGGTTATTGCTCACCATAAATCAGCCCAAATAGAATGGATATTTTCATATTCAACCGAATTTTATCATTTGGCTAAAGTTGGCCCGGTATATATATTGCTCCGATAAAAATTTGTTAATATAATTCAACAATGTTATTTGGATCACTGTTGGTTTGATTTTCTTCACATAAATTCCCCATATAACCTTTTTTTAACGGGAGCTCTATTAAATATACATAGTGGTGTAAGGTATCATATAGTCGACCCGCCCGACTTTTTATCTTTCCTTACTAGTGTTATCTATATATTTTTGTAATCAAAATGACCTCCTTTTGTTACATTTTATTAAATATAAATAAAAATAAAAAATAATAATAATAATAATAATCTCGATATCGTACATCCCTCATATGTAGCATGAAAATACAGTCTCAAGAAATCCATCAAAGTACCAATATACGACGGACACATGTTTTTTTTTTTTTTAATCAAGGAAAAAATAAAAGTTTGGCGGTTGGCAATGTCAATCATTTAATTTGTTTCAAGTAGATTTGTTTACATCAATTTTTGAATATGATATCTCTCAAATGGCCGCCTCTGGCGTTGATGACACATTTTGGAAGAAAAACGGCCCAATGAACGTTTTCGCACTAACGCCGCACCAAACTGTGACTTTTCGTCATGAAGAGGCACTTCTTGAATCTACTGAGGATTTTCAGTGGCGTAAAAACGGCAATTTTGCTTATTTACGGTCCCATTCAATGTGAAATGGGCTTCATCGGACATGATAATTTTGTTTCAAAACTGCTCGTCATCTTCGGCCATTTCGATGAGTCTTTGGGCCCATTCCAATCGACGAGGCTTGTCCGCAGGCAACATTCTTTGCGTCAATGGAATTTTGTACGGGAACAAATGCAAATCAATCGGATTAGAAAGAGCCTTATCAGTTGAAATTTTTTCGTATAAACGCTTAATGGTGTTCTTAGAAGGCGCACTTCTCACATTTTTTAATGTTTTAAAAGCACGTTGAGTTTTCACAATTGACTTCTTCTGTTGTATGTAAATTTCAACTATTTCAGAGCGCTCACGTGGCGTGTATTGGTTCATGGTAAAAATCTGAATATGGGCTGGGGGAAGATAATTCAGACAGACATTAATACATTTTGAACTTTATAAATTGGATTCCAGATAAATCCAATGAGAAGTGTGGTTAAAACCACCAAAATGCCAAATATCGAGGATACTGTCAATGGAGGGCTATACGAAAACGTAAACTTATATAAAACGAGGGAGAAGTTGTCACCAATTACCAAAATTTAACACAAACGGATGGATAAATAATTACAAATATTTTAAATATCTACATTTTACAAACAAAAAGTTTTATAGCCAGTCAATGACCAGTCAATTCTCTCTATTTCATCGTTTCCCAAATTTCCTAAAACCAAACATTAAAGACAAAGTTTTGGCCTCTGTCATTTTTCATTTAGAAATTCACCTTTTCCTTTTTTGAAAAAACAGACGAGAATCATCCAGAAGATACAAGTTTCGGCAATTATTTGCTCACGTTTTTACTATTTAACACTAATTAAGCTCATTAACGATCGTAAAAGAAAAGTTGCAACTTGCATCTAATACAATTCGCATTTTCACACAGACCATTTCAGCGGGACTGAGAATGGAATATCCTCCCAGACACACGATGCAATGCCAAAGATACGGATATGTTTCAAAAGTTACTTTTTTACCTCTGTCCCACAGAAATACGAACAAAAAAATCAAACAACGTTGGTGGCTTTTTACCAAATGCTGCCAAAAAATATGGGCAATCTTTCTTTTGTTTACTAATGAATCCTTTTAACCACCTTTTTTGGTGTGCATCGCAGACAAATGTATTTGAAGCTGGGATTCTCTTGTTTTTTGTTTTTTCTTCTCTCCGCAGCCCAAAAAGTAGCCAATTTTTTAGCCTGAATTACATTTGGTGATTTGGACAGAGATAGTGAAGCTAGTGGCACCAAAGTTGGCTAGCTGGTGGCGAAATTGTTGCTGCTGCTGTTGGCCCTTTCTGGCAACGCATTTGGAATACTCAATTAATTTTAATTTCAAAGTCAACACCTTTTGGCAAAATTCTCATACATCTATCCGAGGGTAGGGGGTTCGGGGAGTTACCCCCAGTACAACAGCGTGTAATTATAACTTGACTTTAGCAAGGACATGAGTTGCTTAGCAAGTCACAAGTGCACACATACACACAAACATTCATTTATGTTCGCAGAGCAGATAATTGCATAAGTATGCCTGACAAAATGTAGCTGCTGTGTGTGTGTGCGCTTGTGCAGTATAAGGTGACTTAAAAGGATTCACACACACTCTGCTGCAGCATACTCTGGAGCATTGCCCCTCTTTGACCACAATTAAAAGTTAATAGCCACTGGAAGTCAAATGGACGGACACCCTGAGATCTGTGCACGCCAGGAGTAACATTTGTCGTAAAACCTTAATGGAGAGACACGTTTTTCAAATGTTCAAACGTGACTTTATGGTGAGAAATTAAGACAAATTCTCAAACAAGCAAGTAACGGTTATAAATACTGCACATGAATTACGTTCCCTTGCTGGTTGCAGGGCGTAATGGTCAAGACTTAATATTAGAAAAATATTGCTGGTAGGAAAACTAATTAACAAAAACCTGGGGCAATTTTGCAATTTGAGAATGTTTCTATTTTAAATATTTTGTTAATTGAAGGTACATTTCGCGATTTAATATTTCTTGAAGTTTGATTATAAAGCCAATAGCTCTGAAACGTTTAAATTTGGCATGTATAATGGCATGTATAATAGATCCAAAACTCGTTTTGTAAGTAATAGATGGTTTCCCAACAAGAGCCTCCATATAACGGTACCTCCCGATATTCAGTATTTGAATGATTTTAGCAGCGTTATTCACCGGAATATTTCCAATTTCGTATTTGAAGTTCGTAATCGGTGCTACAGCCAATGACAAAAAATGTCTCATGCAGGTCCATATAACGGTTTTAATATAAATGGTAGTTTTAGGAGTTTTTTTTTTTTGCAAAATTTTCAAGTTCCTTTCAAATGGTGAAGGGTTTTAAAAGTTCGGCAGGCCGAACTTAGCTGTTTTTTACTTGTTTTAAGTTATCCGGCATTTCCGTAGATGTAACTTTTGACTTTGACCGACATTTGAAAAGTAGAAACCGAGCCATTACTAACAAGTGTGGAAAGGGCTAAGAGGGTCTGTGACGTAATTTATTAATCTATATCTACAGGGTTACCCATATTCGACGGACCCATCTGGCAACGCCATAACTTTTGACAGAGATGTCACATCGCTTAATGACATACCGCGTTTGAAGCGTCAGTCCAAGCTGATTTTTACCATGAACCAATACACGCCACGCGAGCACTCTGAAATAGTTGAAATTTACATTCAACAGAAGAAGTCAATTGTGAAAACTCAACGTGCTTTTAAAACATTAAAAAAAATGTGAGAAGTGCGCCTTCTCAGAACACCTTTAAACGTTTATACGAAAAATTTTCGACTGGTAAGGTTCTTTCTAATCCGAAGAGGCCATATAAAAGTCGACCAAGGCGATCGGCCGAGAATATCGCTGCCGTACGAGCCAGTGTTGAGATGTCCCCAAGAACATCCCAAAAACGCAGTTCTCAGCAGTTGGGCATGCCTCGGTCCACTTTACAACGGATTATTCGCATTGATTTGCGTTTGTTCCCATACAAAATTCAATTGACGCAATGAATGTTGCCTGCGGACAAGCCTCGTCGATTGGAATAGGCCCAAAGAGTTATCGATGACGACTAATTTTGGAACAAAATTATCATGTCCGATGAAGCCCATTTCACATTGAATGGGACCGTAAATAAGCAAAATTGCCGTTTTCACGCCACTGAAAATCCTCAGGAGATTCAAGAAGTGCCTCTTCATGACGAAAAAGTCACAGTTTGGTGCGGCGTTGGTGCGAAAACGGTCATTGGGCCGTTTTTCTTCCAAAATGAAAATGGCCATGCTGTTACCATCAATCAGGAGCGTTATCGCGACATGATGACCAATTTTGTGATGCCAATTATTCGTCGAAAGCGTATGATGCAGTTCTGGTTTCAACAAGACGGCGCTCCACCGCAAACAAGTCGCATAACAATCGATTTTCTGAAGAAATTGTTTCCGGGCCGTTTGATGTTGAAAAGTGGTGATTTATACTGGCCACCGGGTTCGCCCGATTTGACGCCGCCTGACTTCTTCCTGTGGGGATATTTGAAGTCAAAGGTTTACGTTAACAAGCCAAGGACCGTAGAAGAGCTCAAGGACAACATTCGTGAAGAAATAGCCGCTGTTCCGGCCGAAATGTTGGCAAAAACGATGGAAATGCAGCAAAAAGGGTACAATACGTCATCAACGCCAGAGGCGGCCATTTGAGAGATATCATATTCAAAAATTGATGTAAACAAATCTACTTGGAACAAATTAAATGATTAACATTGCCAACCGCCAAATTTTTATTTTTTCTTTGATTTAAAAAAAAGCTTGGGTCCGTCGAATATGGGTAACCCTGTATGAAAGAGAAAGATGTTTGTATGTTTGTTGTAAGTAATTGGTGGACTCGAAACCCGCTGCACAGATTTTTCTGAAATTTTCCAAGTATACTACAAAACCGCCTAAAAGTAACATAGGCTATATACATTTTTGAAATTCCACTTAGAACTGGAGATATAGGATCAGACTCGGAGGTACCTCCCAAAAATTTAGATTTTTTATACACATATCTATTGATTTATTACATATACATTCTCGAAATATGGAATGCGTAACGAAATTGGAAACAAAAATAAATTTGAGAAATTATATTGAAATCCGTTCCGATTTGGATATAGCTCCCATATATATTTTCGGCCGATTTAATGCATTTGATGCACAAATCACGATACGTATGTCCGATTCCAAAGAAATTTGGCAAGAGTAACTAAATTAAACTGGAACAAAATTAAATTTGTGAAATTATATTGAAATCGGTTAGGTATAGCTCCCATATATATATTTCTACCGATTTCATGTATGCTAGCACCAAACACGATATATATATCCGATTCCAATGAAATTCAGAATGTGTGGCGGAATTTGGTTACAATAATAAATTTGACAAATTAATTAGAAATTCGTTAAGATTTCGATATAGCTCCCATAAATATTCTCCGCCGATTTTACATATTTGATGCACCAAACACGGTATGTACCTCCAGTTTCAATGAAATATGGAACGTGTGACGGAATTTGGTGTAAATATAAATTTTGTCAAATTATATTGAAATGGGTTCAGATTGGGATATGATTTTATTAAGAAACATAATCATAAACATAATCATATTTTTATACCCTACAACACTATGTGTTGGGGGTATTATAAGTTTGATTGGGCCAAAAATTATGTAACACCACGAAATATTGGTTTCCCACATAGGAAAGTATATATGGATCATCCTAGCTCGCCGAGCTGAGTCGATCTAGCTATGTATGTCCGTCCGTCCGTCTGTCCGTCTGTCAGTCTGTCCATGTTAATTTGTAATCACTCTACAGGTCGCAATTATGGCCCGATCTTCACGAAATTTGGAATGGAGGTCGGGGTTGGGCCAGAATAGAACCCTATTTCTTTTTGAGATGATCGCCAAATGTTTAGGGGTTGAAATGGACCAAATACTGAAAAAATGTCGGATTTTGCAGAAGCTATAAAGGTCGCAATTATAGACCAATCGACGCGGAATTTCGTATGTAGCTAGAGTTTAGGACGGGGAAGAAGCCTACCAATTTGGGTCATCGGATAATATTTAGCGGGTAAAATAGACCATATATTTTGTGTTGAAAAAATTCAAAATTTTTCATTAAACCGCGAATATCGAAATCACAAAGCCATGACAAGGTTACTTCTGACCTTTACATTGATGTTAACATCCAACAAATCGGATACGTAGCAAAATATGTGCGATATATATGTTTATCAAAGAAGATATGCTTGAAAGATCTGTTATATGTCGAGAACGGCTGAACTGATTTCGACAGTTCTCATTAATTCAGAATGGCCTCCTGGCAGGAAAGAAAAAACGTCTAAAAAAATCGCATAAAAATATCTCTCTAAAGATGAAAATATTGATTTTGTAAAATTTTCTCATATTTTTTTCAATTTTGTCATATTTTTGGCATATTTTCATTTTGAATTAAACATTTGGTAATATTTCTACAGCTAACAAAACGAAGTAGTTATGACATCAGAATATCATATACAGATCGCATTTATGGCCCGATCCTTACGAAATTTTGCATGGGGATAAGATGAGGGTCAGAATAGAAGCCTACTCTTTTTGGAGATGATCGCCATATATTTAGGGGTTGAAATGGACCAAAAAACTGCAAAATTGTCGGCAGGTCGTAATTATCGCCCGATCCTCACGCACATTTGAAAGGGAGTTACCGGACATTGCAAAAGCTAAGCAGTTTTGGATGGCATCCAAAAATATTCAATGTGTGAAATAGTTTGCCAACTTTTGTAGACAAAATACGAAAATGTCCATTCCAGAGTCTTTTTCGAGTATTCACAAATACAGGAAAGACGCACTTCTGACTATTTCGTCAAAAACCAATAATAAATGTTAATCTTTTGCCACTTCTGAGAGATTATAAGTCTTTGGGAAATATTGGTTCCAGATCTAGGAAGACCATGTAAGTGTAACATCTACAAATAAATTGGAAATGAGCAAATTAGTATAAGTTGCTATTATTCGAAAATTAGAGAACGAAACCTGATGGTTTTCTTTTATAATTTGTCACAATATCTTGTGGAATTCTTTCGAGTATCTCGCCTATATAAACTGTATCGTTTATTATAGTGTTGTAGGGTATTCAACGGTCGGCCCCGCTCGACTGTAGCCTTTGCTTACTTGTTTTTTTTAAATTTTTGATTTTTTTTTGCTTTAAAAAAAAAAACCAAAAAATATTCGATTATAAAATTTTGAATGCATATAAAATCAAAATGGGTAGCTAAGCTCACAGGGTTCAGCTATTGTATGATAAATCCAATACTCGTTTTTAGGAAGGATTTTCTAACATAAGGTGTTATTTTCAATTATCCGTCACAGTGTAATCAAATAAAATAGCAAATAAGAAGGCAGCTAAGTTCGGTCGGGTTGAACTTTTAATTTCCTCCATTAATTGGAAGGAACTAGCATGTATTGTAAAAAAATTCCGTTAAAAAATATCTCTAAAATTGTCAAAATACTGAATATCGAGTGGTACAGTTATGCAGGGGATATACGAAGATATGAACCTCCATAGGTAATTTTTCTAAAATGTCATTATGTGGAGGCTATAGGAAGCGGTGTCCCTGCTTTTTTTGTAATTTAATGAATGATGCGGATACAAATTTGAAAAGTTGTACAAAGGCCTCACGTGGAACGCTTCTTTTTCAACTTTGACTGACAAAACCGTGAAATATGTAGTTAGGCTATAAATAGAGAGAAAATAAAAACCCGTTATTATTCTTTTTTTTTACAGCTTCAATGCATTGGTCCGCATGTTCTAAATATTAAATTTTCATATAATACAATTACAATTCAAATTTTATAAAGTGGTGACCTTTTGCTTCATTTATAGGCGTCCTTTAAGCATGAAATGAAAGCATTATAACCGGCAATCATACAGAAACCCATCAAAAAATTATCAAGCAATTCTAACAAACTAATAATGTCCATACAAAAGCTTCATTGCATTCTATTTTAAAATACACATACAACAACAGCAGAACAAGATAATAACAACAAAACCACATACAAATTTCTAAGCCCCGTAATTATACCCTCAGCCATATGGCTACAGAGGGTATATATCATTTGATACGGCCAAAACGTGCCTAGTCGAAATAACGGTTTTAGACCCTAGGTCTCTTTGGACCAAATCCGTTTCAGAACATGTGGAGTCGATCTAGCGATGTCCGTCCGTCCGTCCGTCTGTCTGTCTGGCTGGCACGATAACTCTCGAAGGGAGTATCCCATTTGGTCAAAATTGGCTACAACGTAATATTTTTGTCAAACTTAGATCGAGTTCGGAGATGGGAAATATCGGTCCACTCCTTCTGGTACCTCCCCCACAAAAGGTCGAAATTTTCAAAAATATATTTTTTGCACAGGAAGAAAAAGGATTATCCGAATTTGCTCCAACTTTGCAAATCCTAATATTTGCGTCAGTGCTAGTTCAGGTGTGAAAATGGGCAATATCGGTCCACCCCATCAAGTACCTCCCCCTCAAATGGTCAAAATTTTGAATAATTACAACTCTTATAAAATGTTATGTAAGAGTCCGATTGTCTTAAAATTTCACACATCCCAATATTTATATTAACCCAAGGTCTGGTGTTAAGATGAACAATATCGGTCCACTCCTTCTGGTACCTCCCCCACAAAAGGTCGAAATGTTCAAAAAATATATTTTTTGCACAGGAAGAAAAAGGATAATCCGAATTTGCTCCAACTTTGCAAATCCTAATATTTGCGTCAGTGCTAGTTCAGGTGTGAAAATGGGCAATATCGGTCCACCCCATCAAGTACCTCCCCCTCAAATGGTCAAAATTTTGAATAATTACAACTCTTATAAAATGTTATGTAAGAGTCCGATTGTCTTAAAATTTCACACATCCCAATATTTATATTAACCCAAGGTCTGGTGTTAAGATGAACAATATCGGTCCACTCCTTCTGGTACCTCCCCCACAAAAGGTCGAAATGTTCAAAAAATATATTCTTTGCACAGAAAGAGAAAGGATAACCCGAATTTGCTCCAACTTTGCAAATCCTAATATTTGCGTCAGTGCTAGGGCAGGTGTGGAAATGGACGATATCGGTCCACTCCATCAAGTACCTCCCCCACAATTGGTCAAAATTTTGAATAATTACAACTCTCATAAAATGTTATGTAAGAGTCCGACTGTCTTCAAATTTCACACATCCCAATATTTATATTAACCCAAACTCTCGTGTTAAGATGAACAATATCGGCCCACTCCTTCTGGTACCTCCCCCACAAAAGGTCGAAATATTTAGATAATCGAACATAGGCTGAGGGTATATCACTGGCGGCAATACCGACTGATACTTTTTAACTTGTTTTCCTATACCTTTATTGATGGCCATAATTATGATTGCAATGTTTTTCTTTGGCATAAATATTTCATCAATATTTATTATGCAAATTGCATATTCTATTTTCAGGTTTATTTCAGCGTTACGTGTATTACGTTATCTACGTTAGGGTGGGGAGGGGAGGGGCTGTGGCACAACTCACCCACCCATACATATGCATATATGGTTATGATTGAAACCTCGCTAAGCTCCATGTCTATACACTATGGGCCATCACGATTGCATATTGCCATAATTTGCCTCAAAAATATCGGTATAGATGCCGCAAACAAACATGTTTTATGCATTCGGGGTCGTTTATTAGCTAGCAAAGCCTATTTCGGTCTATACGCACGTTTGCCCAATGCAATTTTCCTACGAAATTGAGTTTATCTATTTTTCTGTTGTTGTTGCTGTATAATACATATGAATGTGTATTTGGTTTAAGCGATTTTATACAAAACTACCAAGTTGGTGCGATAGAAAATATTCAGATATAGGTATGTGTGTGCATGTAAATAGCACAAAACTTCCACAACCCACCAACCATTGACAGCTAGACTAAGAAGTGGAAGAAAACTCGTATTGCGACGTGCAATTTTAGTTTGGCAGTAAGGTAAATGCGGTGACAGTGGTTCGAATAACTCTTTTTTCAGAATGTGCAAAAATCTGCTACTGTTGCCGTTTTTCCAACTTTAAATTAAAAAAAAAAAATACGATCACGAAGATCGATTTTTTCCGACATATAATTGGAAAGTTTTAATATTGTTCCTTGTGCATGGATAGAAAAAGGAAGACCATATGTACCCAAAATTTATTTTGATGATATTCATGGATACACTTTCTGAGTTAATTTCTACATATTACTTTGTTCGTTCATACATATGTTTTTGTGAGCAAAAACTCAAGTTACATTCATTGTTTAATAGAGATAAGGGTTAGAGGCATTGAGAAATATTGCACCGCACAAATCGAGCACGATTCCGGAGTACACCCCAAGCTGCACTAGACACCCTTCTTAACTCAAATCCCTTAAGCGTATTTGTAGAGAAGCAGGCAGCTAGGCCTCAGAGAACTCAACAAAATGGAACAATCAGTCCTTTGGACATTCGAGGTCATAACCATATCACCACGACTGAACTTCAAATTACTTGGCATTCATATACCTAAGCTTTTTTAATCTAGGAATACAGTGAAACGGTA
The DNA here is from genome assembly GCF_030504385.1 of Musca domestica. Lineage (NCBI taxonomy): Eukaryota > Metazoa > Arthropoda > Insecta > Diptera > Muscidae > Musca > Musca domestica. The sequence continues at coordinate 13,759,233 of NW_026712363.1, read as the reverse complement.
GAGGTCTGGCTTTTACTCATAGCCATACTTAACAAACATCGAGCACAACTCAGCACAACCATTATTTTTTGAAAACTCCAATTCTGTATACTATTGATAATATTGTTTTTTTTTTTTTTCAAAATGGTCAGAGATATCGAAATTCGAAAATAGCAATTACCTTAGATTAAAAAAACGAATACACCTGCCATTTTTCGAATATCTAAAAAAATCTGCACAAACCACACAATTCAGCAAAACTTTCCTTTTTCGAAAATTGAAATTCCATGAGACACCTGACAGAAATATGAGGTCCAAATCTGAATAGACTAATTTAGTGCGTATTTAATTAAATGTGTCCTCTATAGCTACTCCGAAACATTAACCTATATTGACAATTTTCTGCGAAGAGGTTTTCTACCTCCTAAGAAACCATGATGACAAATAAGGGTCAAATCAATTAAAGAATGTGGCCAAGACCTCGAGTATACCTTAATCAGGTGTCCCTTCATATGAGGGCAATGTCAAATGAGAACACAAATTACCAAAATTTACCGAAATTAGTACGACTAAAAATTTATAAATACGTGTAATCAAACGTGAAAAATTATGAGCCTTATTTTGTATAATTGATTCTCCATGTAACTCAAACACCCGAATTATATTTTAAAATTCTATCTTAAATTTCGCGAAGTTTAAAGCAAAAAAATGAGCCTTAGAAAGTTTGGTCTGGAAACACAAAAATCCTTTTGGAATTTTGATCTACTAAATAAGCGTAGCAGAGTATTAGAATTAACGTTTTATTGCTGCTAATGTACCTCGTTTCCATTTTATGCCAAAATCTTCCTTCCTTTTATTTGGGAAAGTGTCAAAGGGCAAAGTATTTAAGATGAAATTTTATTGTGAGTCTCGATTCAATTTCGGTATGAATAAAAAACATTTTTTTTCGACGAATGCAGCACTTTCTTTGAATAACCTTCTAAAAATGGTTATCTAGTAAAAAAAACATTGAGTTCGCCCGGGCCGAACTTTTAATCCACTCCACCATTGGGTAAGGAAAACTATTTTTTTATATAAGTATCTGAATTCAAACGTGTTCTAATTTAATATACAATACCGTTTGGATAATGCTGTTAAAATTAGAAAAAACAAGTAAAAAAACATTAAGTTCGGCCGGGCCAAACTTTTAATACCCTCCACCCTAGGGTAAAAGAACATTAGAAGAAATGTGGCAAAAAACATTAAAATGCCGAATATCGGGAGGTACCGTTATATAGGGGCTACACCAACACGTGCACCTATAATTACAATGTTTCGCCACACGAACTAGGACCCATTATGACCCACAAATACCAACTTTTACACAAATCAGTGAAAAAATGTGGCATAAATCATCAAAATACCGAATATTGGGAGGTACCGTTATATGGGGACTATACCAGAACGTGGACCTATACATGCAATGTTTTGCCACACGCTCAGGGACCTGTTGTGACCTACAAATACCAATTTTCAGACAAATCCGTGAAAAATGTGGCATAAATCATCAAAATACCGAATATCGGTAGGTACCGTTATATGGGGGCTATACCAAAACGTGGACCTATACATGCAATGTTTTGCCACAGGCTCAGGGACCCGTCATGACCTACAAATACCAATTTTCGGATGAATCCGTGAAAAAATGTGGCATAAATCATCAAAATACCGAATATCGGGAGGTACCGTTATATGGGGACTATACCAGAACGTGGACCGATATATCTCATTTTCAATACCAACCATCCTAGATACAATACACACACTTGTGCCAAATTTCAAAGGTCTACGTCAAATAATGTGGGCTCTATCGTGATTTCAACAGACAGACGGACAGACAGACAGACAGACAGACAGACAGACAGACGGACAGACGGACAGACAGACAGACGGACATCGCTAAATCGTCTTAGAATTTTATGCTGATTATGAATATATATACTTTATGGGGTCTACGACGAATATTTAGAGGTGTTGCAAACGGAATGACAAAGTTAATATACCCTCCTGCCCATGGTGGAGGGTATAAAAAAACCATAAGGTGGATGAGTCCGTTATACGGGGGCCATACTAAAACGGGAGCCTATATAGGAAATTTTATACATCTACCAAATCTCTTAAAATACCACATTTGAAAGAATTTCGTGGATAAAATTGACTAGGATTATCAAAATGGTGGGTATCGTAATATGTGCGGCATAGGAAAACGTGGATGTAAATTTCCAATGTTCTGCCACCGGAGCAAGAACACATTATGACCTGCAAATAACAAATTTTAGACAAATTCGTGAAAAAAATGTGGCGAAAATCATCAAGATACCAAAAATCATAAAAATACCGTGTAAGGCGAGAAAAGATAGGTTTGGGTGTTATTTCAATTCTTGGTCCGGCTCGAAGGACCAAATGTTTTCGCGAAAAAAGACAACCAACCGAATGGTTTGACTGTTGATTCAATTCTGAATTTTATTTAAAGATACTTTTCTTAAGTTTTACAAAAACTATTCTAACTTAACCTAAACGCAGCCACACAATTATTCTTATCTATAGTTAGATTTAATAGGGAACATTACATAGCTCCCTGTCGCTTCATTCAAGTGGTCTTGTCTACCAACTGGCGCATCGATACTGTGTGTGTGTCATGACCTTTATTATTTATTATCACTAAATTTTACACATGTGATATTTTATCGCGGCTGGGAGACTGATTATTTTCAAATATTTATATTTAGTTGTTCGATTTTCCCAGCGTATTTTGTACATACCGAATATCGGGAGGTACCGTTGCACGGGAGCTATACAAAAACGTGGACCTACGCATACAATGTTTCGCCACTGAAGCTAGAACCCTCTATGACCTACAACTACCAATTTATAGAAAAATGCTTGGGAAAATGTGACAAAAATCATCAAAATACTGAATATCGGGAGGTACCGTCATATGGTGGTTATAACAAAAGTGGGCCGATGTATACCAACCATCCTAGACACAATACAAATTGTTCTGCCAAATTTTGAAGCACTGCTTCAAATTATGTGTGCTGCATAGTGATTTCAAAAGACAGGCGGACAGACAGACAGACGACCATCGTTTAGAATTCGAGTTAGAATTTTATGACGATTATGAAAATATATACTTTGCGGGGTCTACGACGAATATTTAAGGATGTTACAAACGGAATGACAAAGTTAATATACCCTTCTTTCCAAGGTGGAGGGTACAAAAATGGGTCATGTCGCTCCACTTTTTTATATCATTGCGATCCTAGATATCATTTTAGTTTTTTATTCATATTTACCACTTAATTTCACTATAGTTTCGATTTGGTTGTTTAAACAATCCCAATTCACCATTTAGCAAAAAAAAATTAACCAAAACATTTTCAATATTTCCAGAAATATTTCCACTGATACTAAATGCGTTAAAGAATGGTCCCCAGGGAATCTTAATCCGCAATTAAAAAAACACGGATGTAAACTTTCTAAACATCGATTCAAGTCTCTTCTATTTTAGCTCTATTTTTATAACCTGCAGGGGCTTTCCTGTTTTTAATTCTTTGCTGATCAATGTTATTAACTATTTCTGTTATTTCTCCACCGACTCGCACTCTGCAATATTCTGAATTCACTGTTCATTACTTTTTGTAGATTTGTTTTTTGCTTTTGGCAAAATTTGAAAAGGTAATATTTGAATAATTTCCGCTTCATAAGCTAACAAAATTTGAATTGACGTTTTCCCGCAAAAGTATGTGTTTATCGAAATTGCATGTGTCGTACATAACAACAGCCTGTTTGCTTTCTAGCCTGGCTGGCAGGTAGGAAGGCAGCAGTCAATGCCAACTGGGATAAAACAACTATTTCATATGTCCTACCTTTGGCAGAAGTGCGGAGGTCTCTAATATCAATCAATTCTTCAATTTTTGTAACACACGTGGAATGGGTTTCCTGTCATGCATATACACACCGCTATATATGTGAATTGAAGAAATTGGCAGCAATAGAAAGATGAAACATGTTCTTAACTTTTGCTTGACGGCAAGAGGAGATACAGAAAAGCGAAACGAAATTTTAATTTCACTCACAAAAAAGTACTTCCAAACAATCATAGCCACATTACCATTTGAATGCCAAAAAGAAAAATGCTAAACAAATATCCTCTGCTAAGGCAACCATAAAGCCACGCAGACATGCTTGCCATATAAGTTTGGGGGAAATGATAGAATTTTCCCTTTGCCTTAACACCTGATTTAACTCACACAGGCAAATGGCATGAAGATAGTTTTCGTTTTCCCCAATCAGATTCTAAGGACAAATGTACAGGTGTGGATATGAGTGCGTATTGTATGCGAGTGTTCATATGTGTGTGTGGGAAAATCACATATAAATGCATGTAATAAAATATACATTTGGTGAATTATGTGAAAATCACGTAAATACTAACAACATTTCTATAACCAAATTATACCTACCGCAATCTCACACATGTTGGTACATAAGTACGAGCGGCGAAGTTATAAACATTGAATTATAGCCCAATAAATGGGTAATGGAAAAGTGTGGTGTTGTTTGGCATGATGAAAGAAGCATAAAGATATAGGTAATGAAACAAATCTTTAGAGGTTTTTGGAGGATTGCAGAATTTGCTAACTTAAGTCGAGCCTGGACAAACCCTCTAGCCTCTGCATTATGTATGTCATTTTAACGTTTTTTGACAAATCCTATCCCTGGCAGATAGTGACTGGCAGCCAGGTGCCAAGATTTCGCAGGCCTCCCTTGGAGATTCCCATATTAATTGGAAGAATCAAATATGAGGACGGCTAGAGATGAATAGTGGAGAATTACTCAATATTTGATTGAACTAAATTGAATAATTGTATAGTAAATGTATCTACCAACCACTATAACATATTAAATGTATAACTCCGTTTGCAACACCCCTTAAAATTCGTCGGAGAACATAGAAATTATGAATGAGCCTCAATATTTATAAATTAACTTAAAGATGGCAGTCTGTCCGTCTGTTTTTCTCTCTCTTTCCGCCTGTACGTATTTGCCTCTCTGTCTGTGTAGCTATACTGAAAATGGAAAATAGTGTCTAGAATGATTGGTATTGAAAATAAGATATGTCGGTCCACATGAAGACATTAATCCCATTCAACTGTTCTTTCCGATTTTCGGTATTTGGAAGTTTTCGTTCTGGGTTCTACCTTCCACGAGGTTCAGTGTTTACTATTGTCCCCAAACAATAATGTCTTAAAATGTTGATATTTTAAAATTTTCTTCCAGAATTTCCAAGCATACGAGCTAAAACTTGATATTTCAGATTCTCATTGGGCTTAATATAAGCTTGCAAAAAAACTATCTATACAGATCCACAAGAAGTCCACTGTTATATATGGCTCCCATATAGCAGTGCTATATAAGTTTAAGTATTTTGAAAAATTCTGCCTCGATAGTGACACTGGATGTTCAAGGTAATTTTACATTCCAGGCCACATAGACATGTAGGCAATTGCGAACAATCTTTAATGGGTCCTACACTGAAACCTAACCAAAAAATCTACGCGTCAGGTTACGGTGGATTCAGTTGAAAAATGTTCATGGAATACTAATTACTAGGAATCGTAAGCTATTCTTATGTAGGGCTATATTATAGAAAATAGATTGACTTCAACCTTCTAAATAGCTAAAATCGGGACGTATTTGTTAAATAATATTTAAAAGGCTCTCAATTAAAAACTAGCAAAGAAAGGCCAAAATCGGGCTGGGCGGACTTTATGCATATATATAGGGTGAAATGAAAAACTGCAACCAGACTGCTGTCATTTCTAAGCCACACGTCCGACAGCTGGTAAAAATTTTCCAATGACAGCGCATTACATTGTTTACAAGCGTACGAAAGCTTTTTGGTGAGAATTTTTCAGAAATAAAGTTATTCGTGATGGAATTCAAGCATAATAGTGTGATTTCTTTATATTTGGCTGGAAAACCGAAAGTGGCTATCGTTAGAGCACTCGAGCATTTAAATGTGAATTAATCTTTTGTGTCTCGTACCATCCTCGTTACCGTGATACTGGTAGCGTAGCCCGACGTCAAAGAAGTGGACGAAAGAAAACAGTAACATCAGCAGAAATGGTGCGAAAAGTAAAGAAGCGATTTGATCGAAACCAGCGTCGCAGTGGCCAAAAAATGGCTCATGAGCTGAAAATATTGAAAATATGGCGGGGTAAAGCCATTGAAATTCCAAAAAGTGCAAGAACTTATACCGCAACCGAAAGAAGATGAACTCAAAAGAGCTGCTTCGCTTGGCCGAAAGTGGTGAACTGCCGAATTTGGGTTTCTCCGAAGAGACAACATTCGTTGTCCAGCAGTTATACTGGTGATACTGGTGGCGTAGCCCGACCTCAAGCAAGTGGAAGTGGAAGAAAACAGCAACATCAACAGAAATGGTAAAGAAGCGATTTGATCGAAATCCGCGCAGCAGTGGCCATTGCTCGTGAGCTGAACATATCGCAATATTCCATTCGGCAAATATAAAAAATGAGCTCTGGGTAAAGCCATTGAAATTCCAAAAAGTGCAAGAACATACACCGCAACAGAAAAAAATGGACTCAAAAAGCTAAAATGTTGCTTCGTTTGGGCGAAAGTGATGAACTGCCGAATTTGGTTTTCTCCGCTGAGACAACATTCGTTGTCCAGCAGTTATACTGGTGATACTGGTAGCGTAGCCCGACCTTAAGGAAGTAGACGGAAGAAAATAGTAACATCAACAGAAATGGTTCGAAAAGTAAAGAAGCGACTTGATCGAAACCCGCGTCGCAGTGGCCGAAAAATGGCTCGTGAACTGAACATATCGCAATATTCCATTTGGCAAATATAAAAAAATGAACTCTGGGTAAAGCCACTGAAATTCCAAACAGTGCAAGAATTTACACCGCTACAGAAAGAAAATAGACTCAAAAGAGCTAAAGAGTTGTTTCGCATGGTAGAAAGTGATGAACTGCCGAATTTGGTTTTCTCCGATGAGAAAACATTCGTTATCCAGAAGTTTGTTAACAAACAAAATGATCGTATTTACTTGCAAAGAGTTCAGCTGAAAATGTGCACCTTCTGTTGGCCACCAGAACTCAAGCGCCGGCCATGGTAGGCTGTCATAACAGCCGATGGTCGCTCTCCGCTCGTATTAAGCGACCGTGGCATCAGAATAAATGCCGAATATTATCGCGAAAATATTCTGGAGGGTGCATTAAAGCCTTGGGCACGCAAACATTTTGGCCGCAGACCGCGGATATTCCAACAGGACTCAGCACCATCGCACTCAGCACACGCCATCAAAGAATGGTTACAATATGAGGTTTCTCGCCTCATTTCCAGTGCACAATGGCCACCAAAATATCCGGATACCAATCCGTTGGACTATTGTGTCGGGAGTATTTTGGGAAGCAAGGTTGGCACTAAAAAATAACAAAGTGTCGATCACCTCAAGCAACCGCTTCGCCGGGAATGGGCCAAAATAACGCAGAGCAACATTCAGTAACGGTTTCATTAGTAGATTGAAGGCCATAATTCGTGCCAATAGTCTAAAATTATTCTAAAATTTGATGCTATTTCCGACATTTTTTGCTTTCATTCAATAAAATTTAAAAAAAAAAACAAGTTAAAAAGCAGCAAGTTCGGCCGGGCCGAACTTTTAATACCCTCCATCATTTGCAACGAATTTGGAAATTTTCAAAAAATAAAATCCTTAAAAAATTCTGTTAAAATTTTAAAAATACCGAATATAGCCGTAATTTTGGGGTCTATACGACGTGGACATACATAGACACTGTTTGTCATAAGCCATTACCATATTCAAATTCGAAACTTGAAATAAACGCTGAATAATGTAGCTAAAATCATCAAAATACCGAATATCGGGAGGTACCGTTATATGGGGGCTGTATGAAAACGTGGACCTACATGGCCCATTTACGAACTTAACGTGCCTACTGGAAAAATAAACATGTGTGCAAAATTTTAGCCATCTATCCCAATTCATTCGAAAGATAGCGTGATTACAACAGACAGACGGACAGACAGACAGACGAACAGACAGACAGGCGCACATCGCTAAATCGACTTAGAATTTTACGCTGATCAAGAATATATATACTTTGTTGGGTCTGACATGAGTATTTCGAGGAGTTACAAACGGAATGACAAAGTTAATATACCCTCCATAGTATGGTGGAGGGTATAAAAATATGTAAAATTTTTGGCGTTTGACTTTGATACAGTTTATTCATCTCACCCCGTATTTTTAAAGGTATAAAATGTTTACAAAATTATTTACAAATGGCCAACATTGCCAGTAGTTTGAACGATCATGAGACAATATAACGATCGAAATTGTAATACCCGTAGCTCAGGAAAGTTAAAATATTCGCTACACCTTTTGAACAACCCTCGTTCAGAATAGTAACTTTCATCAGCACAGTACACCATTATTTTAATGTCAATACATCAATTAACTTTACTCATATTTCCTGGCTCTTGTCAAAATTCAATATCAAATTTTCTTGTTAAAATTCACAACAATTTGAAGTATTCGTTTCGACGATCGTTACATTCAGTTCCGTTAAACTTCAACATTTCCTTCCTTGGATTTTAGTTTGATACGATTTTATTGATTTCGCAACACCTCCTCCCACCTCCCACCTTCCAATTTCTAGATTTCATTTATTTTTATTCAGTTTAGTTTTTGTTCTGTTTCATTTGTATTTTCTTTTCAGATTTCATATTTCGTCGACGTTGTAGTCGTCGCGTAGTTGTTGTTTTTATTAAATTTCTCTTAACATTTTCATGTTAACGCGTCAGCCTGCCAAACTGTCAAGATCGTGCCTTGTTGGCCATGTTTGTTTTGTGGGCCGAGATGTGTCATTGCTTAGTTTTGCGAAAAAAGAATTTCCACGATTTCATTTCATTCGCTGTGGATGTGGGGGTCGAACTGTGAAAACTGTACAAATGACTACGTGTGTCCCGGTTTGTAAAGTGACATGTTTGTTAGTCAGTAGTGTCGCAGAAGCAGAAGCCCTTCGGGTATGGGGGGAGAGGCTTCTGGTGAGTGTAGCAAGAAATCATTGCAATAAATCGCAAACATTGAGGGTGTAGCAAAACAAATCCTAATAGAAATGTTACGGATTCGTTCAAAAAACACTGATAAGAAACGTGTTAAATGAAATTGAATTAGTCGGATTAAAGTGAACAGCCCGTTGGCAATGGTGGGATTTTCTATGACATAACAAGTTTTTGTAGAAAATTGAAGTTATGCCAAAATGTTTTGAATTTATTTCATATTTTTGTGTTCTAAAAAATAGACATAAGAAAATCATGCGGTTTCCTTTTTTTGTAGAGAGAGGAAAAGTCTATAGTTATGTTTAAAAGCTCTAGAAGGATATCACGAATATAATTGGGACTATTAATCAAAATAACAGTACAATTCTTTTTGGTTTAAGTTGATTTCGATAGAGCAGGTCAATGTCAGAAAAAATTCACTTAAATTATGGGTTTAAGCTAGGGTTTTAAGAAATTAGCCTTCGTCTTTCAATGCTACTGCTATTTAATATTTTAGTCTCGGCTAAAGTCGCACATGATCAGTTATTTAGTTCAGGTAACGTTTTTGACTTTCGGAATTTTTATACCCTACAACACTATGTGTTGGGGGTATTATAAGTTTGATTGGGCCAGAATTTATGTAACACCTCGAAATATTGTTTTCCCATATAGGAAAGTATATATGGATCTTCCTAGCTTGCCGAGCTGAGTCGATCTAGCTATGTATGTCCGTCCGTCCGTCTGTCCATGTTAATTTGTAATCACGCTACAGGTCGCAATTATGGCCCGATCCTTACGAAATTTTGCACGAAGGTGGCGTTTGGGTCAGAATAGAAGCCTATTTCTTTTGGAGATGATAATCCCATAATATTTAGGGGTTGAAATGGACCAAAAACTGAAAAAATTTCTGATTTTGCAGTTGCTCTACAGGTCGCAATTATAGACCAATCGACGCGGAATTGTAGCTGTCGCTTGTAGCTAGAGTTTAGGGCAGGAACAAAGCCTACCAATTTGGGTGGTCATCGGATAATATTTAGCGGGTAAAATAGACCATATCTTTTGTGTTGAAAAAAATCAAAATTTTTCATTAAACCGCGAATATTTTAAATCCCGGCGAAATCACAAAGATTTGACAAGGTTACTTCTGATCTTTACATTGATGTTAACATCCAACAAATCGGATATATAGCAAAATATGTGCGATATATATGTCTATCGAAGAAGATATGCTTGAAAGATCTCTTATATGTCGAGAACGGCTGAACTGATTTCGACAGTTCTCATTAATCCAGAACGGTCTCTTGGCAGGAAAGAAAAAACGTCTAAAAAATCGCATAAAAATATCTCTCTAAAGATGAAAATATTGATTTTGTAACATTTTCTCATATTTTTTCAATTTTGTCATATTTTTGGCATTTTTTCATTTTGAATCAAACAATTGGTAATATTTCTACAGCTAACAAAACTAAGTAGTTGAGATATCAGGATATCATATACAGATCGCATTTATGGCCCGATCCTTACGAAATTTTGCATGGGTATAAGATGAGGGTCAGAATAGAAGCCTACTCTGATCGCCATATATTTAGGGGTTGAAATGGACCAAAAAAACTGCAAAATTATCAGCAGGTCGTAATTATCGCCCGATTCTCACGCACATTTGAATGGGGGTTATTGGACATTGCAAAATCCAAGCAGTTTTGGATGGCCATCCAATAATATTCAATGTGTGAAATAGTTTGCCAACTTTTGTAGACAAAATAAGAAAATGTCCATTCCAGTGACTTTTTGGAGAATTCACAAATACAGGAAAGACGCACTTCTGACTATTTGGTTAACGCTGATTTCGTTGAAGAATATAGTCAAATGTCTGTATCTCATAAAGATGCGATTCAGTCAAAAACCAATAATAAATGTTTATCTTTTGCCACTTCTGAGAGATTATAGGTCTTTGGGAGATATTGGTTCCAGATCTAGGAAGACCATTTAAGTGCAACATCTACAAATAAATTGGAAATGAGCAAATTAGTTGAGGTTGCTATTATTCGAAAATTAGAGAACGAAACCTGATGGTTTTCTTTTATTATTTGTCACAATATCTTGTGGAATTCTTTCGAGTATCTCGCCTATATAAACTGTATCGTTTATTATAGTGTTGTAGGGTATTCAACGGTCGGCCCCGCTCGACTGTAGCCTTTGCTTACTTGTTTTTAAATGGAATTGTCTGAAATTCTGCAGAATTGTCTATACAGGTCCACGATATCGTATAATGGTACCTCCCGATAATCGGTATTTTCATGATTTTTGCCTCATTTTTTCGAAGGAAATGTCTGAAAATCCACACAAGAAGTTTATTCGTAGAACCATGTCCCCAGGAAGATAATTGTCTATATAGGTCTACGATATCGTAACGGTATCTCCCGATATTTCGTATTTTGATGATTCTAGCCAAGTTTTTCAATTGAATTGTCTCCAAATCCATACAAGGAGTTCCTTCTGAGTACTTGGCCCCCTGAAGTAGAATTGTCTTTATAGGTCCACGATATCATATAGCCTCCATATAACGATACCTCCCGATATTCGACTGAAAATTATCTACTTTTTTAAGTCGTACAGTACACATATATATTTGGAAACCTTAAAAATAACATGAAAATAATACGTATAATTATATATAATATAGATATAGCTCCCATATACATCTTCAACCGATTTCTGGTTAATTGTGCACCAAATGGCTAACATCTGCCCAAATGAACTGAATTTTGGCAATTCCGACAAAATTCATAATAGAAGTATGTACTTCAAGTTTGGTGGAAAACGGTTCAGATATAGCTTCTATATATATATATATATATATATATATATATATATATATATATATATAAAACTTCTATATATGGGTTTCATCCGATTTTTGTTTTGCGTTCAAATTGGGATATAGCTCTCAAATATATACAAATATCCGATTTCAGGTTTATTGTGTAAAAAATGGCTAATATTAGCCCAAATGGACTGAATTTTGGCAATTTCGACGGAATTCAGTCAAGAAGCAAGTACTTCAAATTAAGTAGAAAATCAGTTCACATACAGCTATAGCTCCCATACATATGTTTCATCCAATTTCATGTTAAAGTCCCTTACATGCGTAATATGCACCCCGCAACAAGGATACGAGTATTTGATAGCGGACTTACAGCTCAAAAATATTTCTGCCAAATTTGATTAAGATCGGTTCCAATTTTTATATACCTTTGATACACATCTTCATCCGATTTTACGGTCATTGTCACTATATATGTAATATCAGCCCAAATTGGATAGATTTTTTCATATTCAACAGAGTTTTTCTATTTGGTAAAACTCGGTCCGTTATCTGTTGCTTCAAAAAAAAATTAATACACTACACCACATAGTGGTAAGGGTATGATGTCTTTGCATTTGTTTGTAACAGGCAAAAGGAAACGAGATAGACCCATAGTTACTTTTGAGGATCTCCATAGAATCACTTAATGAGTTGATTTATGCTTGTCAGTCCGTCTGTCCGTCCGTCCGTCAGTCCGTCGGTCTGTCCATGTGGCCCAAGGACGAACCTTATTGAAATTGGAGATAATCGGTAAAAAAAATACATATTGCTCCCATATATATCTTCGTCCGATTTGCCTTTTATTGTGCACCAAACGTGTAATATCAGCCCGAATAGAATGTAATTTTGCACATACAACCAAATTAGGCCTGAAAATAAGTATGCCAAATTGAATCGAAATCGGTTCATATATAGCTATAGCTCCCATATACATATTGTGCATCCGATTTTTTTATTTTTGTCCTCCGCAGCCGTAATATGCACTCTGTAACAACAATATTTTGGGAAATATATCAAATGCAGCTCAGAAATACCTTTGCTAAATTTTATCGAGATCGGTTCAGATTTGGATATAGCTCCCATATATAACTTCGTCCGATTTACCTTTTATTGTGCCTCAAACGTCGAATATTTGCCCAAATGGGATGGAATTTGGCCCATGCGACCTAATTGAGTCTGGAAGCTAGTATACCAAGTTTGGTGAAGGTCGGTTCAGATATAGCTATAGCTCCCATATATATTTTTCATCCGATTCGTTGTATTTGTTACCCACAGCCATAATATGCACTCCGTAGCAACGATATTCAGGGAAATATATCAAATACAGCTCAGAAATATCTTTGCCAAATTTTATCGAGATCGGTTCAGATTTGGGTATAGCTCCCATATATATCTTTATATGATTTCAAATTAATTTTGCACCAAATGGGCAATACAAGTCCGGATTTGAAAGAAACAAATGCTTCGGCATATTTAGTCCTTTGAACTTTAAATTATAATTATAATCATAGCGTGTATGATTGATTTCTTCCATAAAAAGTGCAAAGTGGTGTATGGTATCATAAAGTCGGCCCCTCCCGACTTTAGGACTTTTTTTTACTGGTTTTTAATATAATTCTTATCGAAGTAATTTCAGCCTATAATTTTATTCTGTTCAGGAATATATATAATTGTTGGGGTTCCCGGCTGATTTCGAGGTGTTGCAATTGGTGTGACAAATTTAATATACCCTCCATTGTATGGTAGGGAATATAAAAATAAAACGTGTAAGTCCCTTTTTATATAAGTGGCAATATATGTTGGCACTTTTTTGCTGCATTTTCTTATCGATTTTTTGGTGTTTGCTGTTTTAAAAGGAACTCGCTTAAATATTGAATCCCGGTGCTACTATTTCTAAAGATTTTCTCGTTCAGCATTGTGGAGGGTATCAAGAGATCGCTCCGGTCGAATCGAATGCCTTTTTAGATGTTACATTATAAATATTTGTGGTTTCGTTAAGACCCATCAGTTATCAAACAATTCCAGAATGAATATCCTCCCAAAAACAAAACTAACTAATCAGATGAGGGGTTATGACTCTTTTCGAGACACGGTCTACTTCGCCTTTATCTTGCCAATACCACTTTCTCCAATAAATTAATGACGATGTATGACGATCAAGAATCATGCAGCTGAGCGAATTGCAATTACTTAGCTCCAATTGGTTAAATAAATTAAGCAGCAACGAATTTTGATATTTATATCAACACTCGATTTGCATTTTATGAAAATGCTATTTCTGGTACACACAGGGCATAACGTGTACGCTGTAGTGCTTTTTTGTTTTATGTTTATTTCTCTTTTTTTTACTTTTGTAAGTTTCCCGGGAGCAAGGAATTTTTAAATTGATCTATATCTATAAAAAGGTAAATGTTTGTACGTTTGTTTGTATGTTTGCTTGTTTGTTTGTTTGTAATTTATGTACTCGGAAACCGCTGAACAGATTTTCCTGAAAATTTCCAAGTATACGAAAACATCGCCTGAAAGTAACAAAGGCTATATATATATATTGATCGATTAGAGATGCAATAAATGACGGGATTTGATGAAAAATATATATCTGTTAAAATTTGGATATAGTTCCCATATATATTCTCGGCCGATTTCACATATTTTATGCACTAAACACGGTATGTACCTCCAATTTCAATGAAATATAGAAGGTGTGACGGAATTTGGTGTAAATTTAAATTTTGTCAAATTATATTGAAATCTTTTCAGATTGGAATATGATTTCATTAAGAAGCTTTGACCCACAACACTTTTGCAATGATATAAGGCTAACAGTAAAAAAGTAAAAAAGCTTGAATGCCCTCCACTATTTGGAACGAATTTGGCAATTTTCAAAAAAATAAAATCTGTTAAAAATCATAGGCTGTGGCATACATTACGAACTTCAAATACGACATTTCAAACAATTTCGGTGAGTATTGTACCTAAACTCGTCAAAATACCGAATATAGGGAGGTACTTGTATATGGGGCCTATACGAAGACCTGGACCTGCATAGACAATTTTCCGTCACAGACAGGATTTTCCATTACGAACTCTAAATGCGTAATTTGAAAAAAAATTGGTGAATAAAGACGCTAAAATCACCAAAACACCGAATATAGGGAGGTACCGTCATATGGGGGCTATACGAATACGTGGACATGCACAGACAATTTTCTGTCATAGGCTGTAGTATCCATTTCGAACTTCAAATACTAAATTTGAAACTATTCGGGTGAATAGTGTCACTAAAATCACCGAAATACCGAATATCGGGAGGTACCGTTATATGGGGGCTATACGAAGACGTGGACCTGCACAGACAATTTTCTGTCTTGGACTGTAGTATCCGTTTCGAACTTCAAATACCAAATTTGAAATAGTTTCGTTGAATAGTGTCGCTAAAATCATCAAAATACCGAATATCGGGAGGTACCGTTATATGGGGACTATATGAAAACGTGGAAATACATGGCCCATTTACGAACATAACCTGCCTACTGTAAAAATAAATATGTACAAAATTTTAGCCTTGTATCTCAATTCGTTCCAAACATAGCGTGATTACAACAGGCAGACGGACATACAGATAGACAGACGGACAGACAGACAATTCGTTCCAAACATAGCGTGATTACAACAGACAGACGGACAGACAGACAGACGGAAATCGCTAAATCGACTTAGAATTTTACGCTGATCAAGAATATATATACTTTGTTGGTATACATGAGTATTTCGAGGAGTTACAAACGGAATGACAAAGTTAATATACCCTCCATAGTATGGTGGAGGGTATAAAAATACCGAATGTATACGAAGACGTCAACCTGCACAGACAATCTTTTATCGTAGGCTGTAGTATGCATTACGAACTTCAAATAACAATTTGAAACAATTCTGGCGAATAATGTCTCTAAAATCATCAACGTATCGAATATCGGGAAGTGCCTTTATATGGGGGCTGTACCAAAACGTGAACCTACATTGTCCATTTTCAATACCAAAAGTCCTGCTTCGTTCGGAAGCTAGAGTGATTGCCACAGACTGGCAGACGGATAGACGGACGGACATCGCTAAATCAACATAGAATTTTATGCTGATCAAGAATACATATTCTTTGCTGGGTCTCAAATGTATATTTCGAGGTGTTACAAACGGTATCATTATTTGTTATATAATATAAATCATTATTTTTTCCAACTCTTCTCAAGCTCGGTGCTGTATACCTATTTTGCAAATTATTGTTGCCCTCTCCATTTATAACGTTTTTGAAAAGAGGCTTAATAACCTAACCTAACGTAACTTTGACAATAAATTAATGCAATTTTAATATATTAGAGAACTCAATAGCAATGAAATGTCATCTCGCGATGCTAGCTTTTTTATATTATTTCTTCAATATCTATTTTAGAGTAGTCCAAAATATCGACACACATGTTTAATTTATAAAGCATACATTTTATATAAAGTAAAGTATAAATATAATTTAAGTATTATTAAATATGAAACGAAAATTAAAACAAAAACACTTGATATCTACCTACCATTTTTTGAGAATCCTGTACGGGATTTCTTGCCATTGCCGAAAATGTACACTTCGTGCAATGACCCGGATGCTATAATTTGGTTAAATTGAATTTAATTTGAACAAAATCATTACTACATTGATGTTGTTTAGAAGCAGTTACTGGCACTGCTGGCAACGGTGATGATGGGGATGATGAGGACATGGATGATATTGATGTTGTTGTTGTTGCTGTTGCTGTTGCTGTCGATGACGCTGTTGTTGTTGATGACGACGACGATGATGTTCTATTTAAAATAAATTGATGTTGTTCATCTTGATAATGTTGTTTCGAAGAATCTAAAATTAACGAAGGCATTGCCGGCTTAGAGTTGTTCAAATAATCCTTGAAAATACGACAGGGATTTGAATGTTGTAGATGATAATGCTGTTGTTGTTGCTGCTGGTATTGTGGTACAAGAGTTTCCTGTAGCAGAGGCATAAAAGTCGGCGGCTGATGAGTTTTAAATATATCACCGCCTTCTCTTATAAATTCGTAAGGATGCAGTCTTCTGGCAAAATTTGTAAATTGTTTGGGTCTCATTAAAATCTGCAAAGAAAACGAAATGTTGGGGAATAAAACAAAATGAGGCAAACAAATGTGTTAGGGTAAAAAAAAAAAGAAAAACGACAAGAAGAAGAATAAGAAGAAACACAAAGCACTGAAAACGTAAGGCGAAAATCATAGAAAAAGGATTCTGAGAAAGTGTTGCAACTTTCCTTTTGTCTTAGATAGAACTGCAATTTGTTATGAATTTTACATTTCTTTATTTGAATTTTTCAATTTTTTTCGGTTTTTAATCAGAATTTTTCCGTTTTTTGTTTCAATACACATTTTTTGTTGGTCCTTATCAAATAATATACACATTTAAAGAAAACAATATAATAAAGAGTTTTATACAGTCAAACATGGATAACAATCAATCACAATGGGTGATACAAGGTAATGTAAACATTTTTATAAAAACTCCATATTTTTATATTTATTTGACTTGATTTGCTTCATCGTAGCCTTGTTTGACTGTATATTCCAAATAGATTCAATAGATTTTTTTAAAAATACATACATTTAGGAAAAAATACACACACATACAACATTGAAAACAACATCAAGAGAACAACATCAATATTTATTAGGGTTTTCATTGGTTTTTGTTTTTTTCTTATAACAAAAATTGTTTTGTTTTTGGAATTTTGATTTTTCTTCACACATTTTCTTAATGAAAATCTTGTAAAATTACATTTAATCCTTTTTTTATTTGGCCAATTTATTTATTCGATTATTCGATTTTCATTGTTTATTGAATACAATTTGCTTTGATATTCCCACACAAACAGACAACAACATCGATATTTATAATAAAAGTAATCTTGTATTTGTTATGTAATAATAATAATAGTTTGTAATATGTAATATGGTTAGTAAAATATGCCAACAACAACAACATCAATATATCAAATACACTTAGAAAATATCCATGGCTCGCTGGCAAAAAATCTTTTTTTTTTTTTTTTCTTTTACTTCAAATTGAAAAAAAATAAATAAATACATAAAGGAAATATTATTAATAATTGACACACATCAATGTTTAGTACTTACCTTGGCTTTGGCAAATTTATTATTGAATTACATTTATATATTATATATTTTCAAAGCAATACAATTACAAATATATATTAATAATCGTGCAAGAAATATATACAATTTAAGACATGGTGGTACTACATCTAAAGAGTTGCAACCATATAATTTATAAATATATAAATGTGTAATTTATAAAATAAAATTTAAATTTATAAGAGATTGGATGAACCTGACGCTCTTTGCAACATGAACTAAGATTGGCTTCTGCGGAGACAATTTCACCTCCTGTGCCTAACCGACGGTGATTACTCTTACATAATTTCCTGCAATGATTTATATAAAGATATAAAGGACATATTAAGAAGATGCACAACCACTTCTGAGGTTCCCAATTATTATTTGCTAGTCTACATAATATCTAAAATGGGGTTGTAAAATTTGTAAAGAGTATGAAAATTAATCTTTTAATTCCAAATTTTCTCGTTGTATAAAAATGTATATATTTTTAATTTCGATCACTTGAGGAGTGGTATCCGATGGTTTCCAATTTACCTATATTGGTGTACATATCAATATTAGACAAGTTAAAAAACAGTAAGTTCGGCCGGGCCTAACTTTGAATACCCTCCACCATTTGGATTAAATTTGGAAATTTTCAAAAAATAAAAGTTTTAAAAATATTCTGTTTAAATTTTAAAAATACCGAATATAGCCGTTTTATTGGGGTCTATACGACGTGGACCTACAAAGGCATTGTTTGCCATAAGCCATTACCATATTTAAATTCGATAACTTGAAATATACGGTGAATAATGTAGCTAAAATCATCAAAATAACGTATATAGGGAGGTACCGTCATATCGAAGCTGTGTGAGGCTGTAGCATCCATTACGAAATTTAAATACGAAATCTCAAACAATATCGGTGGGTATTGTACCTAAACTCTTTAAAATACCGAATATAGGGATGTACTGATATATGGGGCCTATACGAAGACGTTGACCTGCACAGTAATTTTTCTGTCTTAGGCTGTACTATCCCTTTGGAACTTCAAATATCAAATTTGAAACAGTTCCGGTGAATAATGTCGCTAGAATCATCAAAATAGCGAATATAGGGAGATACAGTTATATGGGGAATATGGGGAGGTACAGTTGGGGAATATAGGGAGGTACAGTTATACGAAGTCGTGGACCTGCATAGACAATTTTCTCTCTTAGGCTGTAGTATCCATTACGAACTTCAAATACCAAATTTGTAACAATTCCGGTGAATAATGTCGATAAAATCATAAAAATACCGAATATATTATTATATATATAATATAATATATTATTTGGGGGCTATATGAAAACATGGACCTACATGGCCCATTTACGAACTTAACCTGCCTACTCAAAAAATAAACACGTGTGCAAAATTTTAGCCTTTTATCTCAATTCGTTCGAAAGATAGCGTGTTTAAAACAGACAGACGGACATCGCTAAATCGACTTAGAATTTTTTTTTAACGGAATGACAAAGTTAATAGAGGGTATAAAAAGTGAAGAATCTTGGCAACTAAAATCACAAACACGTTTTTCGTTAAAGAATGTCAGAAATAATAGAAACAAGTAAAAAGGCAGCTTTAAGAGCCTCCACACACCAGACCTTGGGTTAATAAAAATATTGTGATATGTGTAATCTGAAGATAATCAGACAAAATTTGGACCAAATCGCATGCTGTTTTCGAGAATTATCGTGCGCACCAGCCATACGGTTGGAACGACGAACATCGTTAGATCGACTTCAAATGTCCTGAATCGGATTGTGTCCAAAGAGACCTAGCGTCTAAAACCGTTATTTTTTGGCCGTATCAAAGGATGTATACCCTCTCTTGCCATGTGGCTTTATTTAATTTTTGATTTTTTGCAACAAGATCGAAAGCTTACTTATTTGAAATGTTTAATAATTTTTCAGTATTATGCATTAAAAACGGGACTCTTTGGACATATATCTAATACAATAAATAATAAATCACAGTTAAACGAAAGCTAATCTTATCACAGAACTATTTCTACATAATCGCAATTGAATATTTTCGTTTCGTTCTTTATTGACCCTCATGCAAAACGTTTTAACGTTCTAGCTTTTATGAATCATTCAATAGCACTATTTAACCTTTTAATACTATTCGTACCCTTAAATACGATTTTAAATGTTTCCGCAGAATTCATTATTTGAAAGTTATAAAAGTTATATTAACGTTCGTTGAATAATAACACCTTTTAATTTTTTACTTTCTAGAACCGATTGTTCAATAACACCACCTTATATTTGTATCAGTTAATCTTCATTTTTAACCAAAAATCTACTCAACTAGTGATCCGATGCATTTCTTCCGCGTTTTTGATCGATTCGGTAGAACAAAAATCCGCACAAATCCGGATTACCAAAGAGCTTCTAGAAGTTTTGAGTTTGATTTTTCCTTTATTTTATTTTAATACATTTTATAACATTGAGAAGAAAACAATATAGATAAATAGTCCTTTATGAAATTTGAGATAATCGGTCCAAATTTACATATAGCTTCTATATATATCCGCCCAATTTGTTTTTTACTGTGTCCAAAAAATGCAATGCTAGCCCGACTAGGGTGAAGCTTAGAACATGCTTCCAAACTATACCTAAAAAATTATATCATATTTTGTGAAAATCGTTTCAGATATTGTTACAGCTTCCATATTTATTTTTTTTCCGATTCGTTATAGTCCACCACAGCCGTAATATTCACTCCATTACAACGATATTCGATATACAGGGTGAGATAAAGAAAACTGCAACAATGTGGTTCTGAAGTATTTGGCGCGTGCTGAGCCCTATTGGACGGCGCTTGAGTTCTGGTGTCCAACCGAAGGTGCATATTTTCAGCTGACCTCTTTGGCAAGTAAACACGATCATTTTGTTTGTTTACAAAATGCTGGACAACGAATATTTTCTTATCGGAGATAACCAAATTCGGCAGTTCACCACTTTCGGCCAAGCGAAGCAACTCTTCAGCTCTTTTTAGTTTATTTTCTTTCCGTTGCAGTTCTTGCACTTATTGAAATTTCAATGGTTCATTTTTCAATATTTGCCGATTGTAACATTGCTATATGTTCAGCTCACGAGCCATTCGGCCACTGCGACGCGGGTTTCGATCAAGTCGCTTCTTTACTTTTCGAATCATTTCTGCTGATGTTACTGTTTTCTTCCGTCCACTTCCTTGGCGTTGAGCTACGCTGCCAGTATCACGGTAACGAACGATGGTACGAGACACAAACTATTTATTCACATTTAAAACCTGCAGTGCTCTAACGACAGCCACTTGTGCTTTTTCAGCCAAATACAAAGAAATTGCACTATCACGCTTGAATTCCACCACGAATAGCTTTTTTTCTGGAAAATTTTCACCAAAATGCTTTTGTACGCTTGTAAACTGCTGTCGGACGAGTGGCTTAGAAATGACAGCAGTCTGAAGTTGCAGTTTTTTCATCTCACCCTGTATCTCACTCTCAATGCCAACTATCCTAGATACAATACAAATTGTTTTACCAAATTTTGAAGCTTTACGTCAAATAATGTGGCCTGTATCGTGATTTCAACAAACAAACAGACTGATATTATTACGAGGGAGTAAAAATTCGTTCCAAATCCCAACATTTTTTATTTATATCACATTTCATAAAAGAATTTTGTAAAAATCGGCACTTTGAGTTTGAAATGTGTGCTAGCTGTAGAACCCATATAAAGGTACTTCCTGATAATCGGTATTTTGACGATTTAGATCACATTTTCTAACAGATTTACTTCTCGATATTCGATACTCTTTTCCACCCTTTTCAGGGGAATCGTTTAAAATGCGGTATGTTGAGTTTGTAATTAAGTCTGTCTTCTATATCAGAAGACTGCCGGAATATATTCATTATTTTTTTTTTATCGCTCACGAGGTACATCCATATCTTTGGTCTTTAGATGATTGTAGCCACATTTTTTACAGGTTTTCTTTTTAATTTGAAACTGGCAGTAGATAACTATAAGCTTTTACCAACTAATTTCAATGGCAAACTTCCATTTTTCCTAATATTCAAACCCGATTCTCTTCATTTTAAAACTTTTCTTTACCTAAGATATTAAAAGTTGAAGTCGGCCGAACTTAACGCGATTTTACTTGTTCAAATTTTAAATTTTTCTGCGAGAGGTATTCATTTTTAGAGTCATTGTACGTACCAGTCCGTCAGACAGACCCTAAGAGACTTGGAGTCTAACACATTTATTGGCGGGACAAATTTTGGCCACATTATAATCCATATCGGGTATGGCTGTAGCCATGAGACTTAGGCGTATAATTAATAAACATCCATCTTAAGGGCGAGAAAAAAATTTTCGACGTAAAAAACAGTATCCGGTTTTAGTTTTGTTATATGTTCAATACGTGTATATGAATTTAGCTACTTTTTACAGTCTAACACCTTTAAAGTTGTAAAACTGTTACTCGTCTATGTCTATGAAATTTTTAAGTTTCCCCAACAGGATGGACAACAAATCCAGCAAATCTATTATATTAAACGTCTTTTGCCTTCTTGCATTTACACGTAAAATGTTGTCATAATTAGAAAACATTGTTGCCGTAAACAGCAAGCTTATGGCCTGATTAGAGTTCTCTTCATAAGATAACAATTAATGACATTTTAATATCCGCAACAAACTAAACACCAACATTAAAACATTTTTACATAATAAACTTAAGTTGCAATCGCTGTTAGTTAGTTAGTCATAATTTACAATGTTTCTAAGTAGCATGAATACATCATTAAAACTGAAAAGAACTATGGACTATAAACTAGGGGATTGTAAGGGTTTTTATGTCTTGCACGGAAAAATGTTGATTGGATAATGGAAAGTTAACAAGACTTGCAATAAAATTTAATTTGTAAAGGTAGGAGGTGGCGTATAATGAATATTCTTCATACTTATTCATACCAGAGGGCTGCAACGAGTATGCAAAAATTCAAGCATACTCGGTTTCTTACATGATTTTTGTTGATGCAGTCGTTTAGTTTGATCTGAATGAAATGACCGTTTTCGCTTCTGATCGAATCGAACGCTCAGTTTGAATCACTTCACTCTCAATCAAACATGAGCGTTCGAGACGGTTTGATGTGTTCAGCAGCATGAGTTGATCGAACACATGAATGTAAATGAGCAATCATAACCGTGATTGTCTTCTTTGAATCGAGTTCGCTCAGCGTCATTGTTCATTCAACCATTTAATCAAGTTGGGACAGTTTATTTTGACTTTTTTTTTTGATATTTGAAATGGAAGAATATTGTGATAGTGCGACCGAAATTGTTGCAAGTAGAAACTACACAGGTGTAGGTAAACGAAAAGGTCGAAGTTTGTGAAAAATCTTGACCAATATTGTAAAATTAAAAAAAATATTTAAACATTTTTAGTTTTCTAAATACCAATGATGTGTTTCTTTATTAAAAAATTTAATTTTGTTTTTTTTCTAAATAAGTTACTGAAGTCTAGCATACCAAAAACCCAAATAAAATGAAAAATTGTATGCTTATTAAATATAATTTGTACCAATTTCTTTAAAGGGGACATCTTTTAGTTATGAAATCCTTAGTAAAATTACAATCATGATTTCGCTCAAATTCGAACATTTGTGTTTTAATCAAATCAAATCACTCACTTAACTAAGATAAATAAAACCGATCAGACTCATTATAGATGATCGACCCGTTATGAACAATTCATCATAAGTTCGTAAACAAATAACTCATGTGAGCTGTTTGATTGCGATCACAAAACTTCGATCAATACATGTTTGATCACAATTTTTTCGTTTGACTTGAGTGACTCGAGTGAACATGTTGCATCTGACCGACTGATTGAGCTTGATTGTATTTCCACTGTGTGTGATCAATCATACTCATTGCAGCCCTCTGATTCATACATGTAAACGAATATTCTTTATGCTTAACTAGTAACGAAAGACAAACGTCAGGCGGTGCCGATTTTGCGATGCCCAACACCACTACGTACAGGGTTGCCCATATTCAACGGACCCATGTTTTGTTATGCGACTTGTGTGCGGTGGAGCGCCGTCTTGTTGAAACCAGAACTGCCTCATACGCTTTCGACGAATAATTGGCATCACGAAATTGGTCATCATGTCGCGATAACGCTCCTGATTGATGGTAACAGCATGGCCATTTTCATTTTGGAAGAAAAACGGCCCAATGACCGTTTTCGCACTAACGTCGCACCAAACTGTGACTTTTCGTCCTGAAGAGGCACTTCTTGAATCTCCTGAGGATTTTCAGTGGCGTAAAAACGGCAATTTTGCTTATTTACGGTCCCTTAGAAGGCGCACTTCTCACATTTTTTAATGTTTTAAAAGCACGTTGAGTTTTCACAATTGACTTCTTCTGTTGAATGTAAATTTCAACTATTTCAGAGCGCTCGCGTTGCGTGTATTGGTTCATGGTAAAAATCTGCTTGGATTGACGCTTCAAACGCGGTATGTCATTAAGCGATGTGACATCTCTGCCAAAAGTTATGGCGTTGACAGATGGGTCCGTCGAATATGGGCAACTCTGTATATATACTGGAGTCATGTGTACCAAATAAGAGTTCCTATAGAGCGGTTTAAGTTTGAAAAAAGTTAAAACTAACTTCTAATAGTTATATATGGTAATAAATTTACAATAAACTTGACTGAGGTAAATTTATATTTTATAAGAATTCTTGAAGCAAATATCGTTGCTATGTATGCTATGACTTCCATAATACTTAAATATAAAATCGAATGGAACTACAATATTTTAGTCAATTGTGGTGTCTTTATTGCATTATTCGCATCAAATTAGAGGGAAATTATGGAAGATGTATCCAAATCAGAACCTATGTAGACAAAACTTGAAAAATATATTTATAAAATGTGTACAGGAAATTTAGTTAGAGTTTATAATACGGATTCGGTAGACTCTGCAAAAATTCTTACCATTTGGGCTAATATTAGAAATTTGGCCAAAGTACAGGGTGAGATGAAAAAACTGTAACAAACTTCAGACTGTTGTCATTTCTAAGCCACTCGTCCAACAGCTGTTCCAGTGACAGCTCATTATATTGTTTACAAGCGTACAAAAGCATTTTGATGAGAATTTTCCAGAAAAAAGTTATTCGTTATAGAATTTAAGCAGGATAGTGTGATTTCTTTATATTTGGCTGGAAAACTGCATAGCCACTTGTGGTTGTGGTCGTTAGAGCACTCCAGCATTTAAATGTGAATAAATCTTTTGTGTCTCGTACCATCGCTCGGTACCGTGATACTGGTAGCCTAGCCCGATGCCAAGGAAGTGGACGGAAGAAAACAACAACATCAGCAGAAATGGTTCGAAAAGTAAAGAAGCGACTTGATTGAAACCCGCGTCGCAGTGGCCGAAAAATGGCTCGTGCGCTGAACATATCGCAATATTCCATTGGGCAAATATTGAAAAATGAGCTCGGGGTAAAGTCATTGAAATTCCAAAAGGTGCAAGAACTTACACCGCATCGGACAGAAAATAGACTCAAAAGAGCTAAAGAGTTGCTTCACTTGGCCGAAAGTGGTGAACTGCCGAATTTGGCATTTGTTGTCGAGCAGTTTGTAAACAAACAAAATGATCGTATGCACTTGCCGAAGAGGCCAGCTAAAAATGTGCACCTTCGGTTGGCCACCAGAACTCAAGCGCCGGTCATGATGATGGTGTGGGCCGCCATAACAGCCGATGGTAGCCCTCCACTCGTATTAATCGACCGTGGCAAAAATTTTGACCTTGGACATTCCAATAGGACTCAGCACCATCTCACTCAGCACGCACCCCCCAGAATGGTTACAAAATGAGGTTCCTCGCTTCATTGCCAGCACACAATGGCCACCCAAATCTTCGGATACCGGATACCAATCCGTTGGACTATTGTATCTGAAGTATTTTGGAAAGCAAGGTTGGCACTAAAAAAATACCAAAGTGTCGATCACATTAAGCATGAGCTTCGCCGGGAATGGGCCAAAATACCGCAGAGCAACATTCGGGCAGCGTGTGACGGTTTCGTTGGCAGTTTGAATCCCATAATTCGTGCCAAAGGTGACCAAATCGAACAAATCTAAACTTATTGTAAAATTTGATGCTATTTCCGACATTTTTGCTTCCATTCAATAATACGTAAAAAAGTAAAAATTATGGCGTTTGACTTTGTTGCAGTTTTTTCACCTGTAAACTTGAAATATATCTTATATCCAAATCTCAACCGATATCGAAAAAATTGAAAAAATTATCGTTGTCATGTAGTGTACATTACGGTCAAGATTTAATATACTTCCCTCTAGGCTGAATCTTGTCTCATGTGCCAAATTCCATTCTATTTGGACCAATGTAACATATTTGGTGGATATTTAAATAAAAATCGGTTGAAAATATATATGAGAGTTAAATCTAAACTTTGACCGATTATTACCAATTTCCATAGGGTACATACCTATGCCAAAAAAATTATTTATACAGAACTTCATCTTGATCAGACAATTAGTGCGACCTTTTCATTGTTTACAAACATACATGGACCGACAGACGGCTGTGCATAAATCGACTCAGAATTTGGTTCTATGATAATCAAAAAGAACTCGTTTACTTTTGTCCGTTACCAAACAATTGCACAAAGTATTACATTGACCACCTTGTGGTGTAGGATATAAAAAGCTGCTATATTCGGCCCGGTGTGGAAAAAAAGTAAACAAGTTAAAAAGCAGTAAGTTCGACCGGGCCGAACTTTAAATGCCCTCCACCATTTGGAACGAATATGGACATTTTCAAAAAATAAAATCCTTTAAAAATTCTATTAAAATATTAAAAATACTGTATTCGGTTATATTGGGGTCTATAAGACGTGGACCTTTATAGGCTTAGTTAGCCATAAGCCATTACCATATTCAAATTCGAAACTTGAAATAAACTGTGAATAATGTAGCTAAAATCATCAAAACACCGTATATAGGGAGGTATCGTTATATCTTAGCTATACGGAGACCTGGACCTGCATCCATTACGAACTTCAAATACGACATCTCAAACAATTTCGGTGAGAATTGTACCTAAAATCGTCAAAATACCGAATATAAGGAGGTACTGATATATGGGGCCTATACGAAGACCTGGACCTGCATAGGCTATTTTCTTGCACTGACTGCAGTTCCCATTGCGATCTCTAAATAAGTAATTTGAAACTGAGTAATGTCGCTAAAATCATCAAAATACCGAATATCGGGAGGTTCCGTTAAATGGGGGTCATACGAAGACGTCTAAGGCTGTAGTATCCCTTTGAACTTCAGATACCAAATTTGAAACCATTCCGGTGAATAATGTCGCTAAAATCATCAAAATATCGAATGTCGGGAGGTACCGTTATATGGGGGCTATACGAAGACGTCTAAGGCTGTAGTATCCCTTTGATCTTCAGATACCAAATTTGAAACCATTCCGGTGAATAATGTCGCTAGAAGCACCAAAATACCGAATATGGGGAGGTATCGTTATGTGGGGGCTACATGAAAACGTTGCCCATTTACAAACGTAACCTGCCTACTGGCAAAATAAACATGTCAATTTGTTCGAAAGATAGCGTGCTTACAACAGACAGACGGACATCCCGACTTAGAATTTTATGCTGATCAGGAATATATATATATATATATATATATATATATATATATATATATATATATATATATATATATATATATATATATATATATATATATATATATATTTTGTTGGGTCTGACATGAGTATTTCGAGGGGTCACAAACGGAATGACAAACTTAATATGCCCTCCATAGTATGGTGGAGTGTAAAAAAATTCTCTATCATTATAAAATTTGCGAATATCAGGTGTTGCAGTTATATAGGACTATACAAAAACGTGGACCTCTACATAAAATTATCAGCCTGAAAAGGTGGAGCCTATGACAAACTCTAAGCACGAAGTTTAAGATAATTCTGTTAAGAAAAAAATATTTTCCAAAGATCATACATCGCGTAGAAAGTGAAAAGAGTAATCAATATTGCCTGAAAATCTGCTCCATAAATATTATTTATTTTCAATTTAATGTTGCATAGAAATATAAAATATTTGTTTTTTTTTTATTTTCGACTACTTTAGAGGCTAGCCATACACAAAAGGACTACATATGCTACCAAGGATGTTTTTACCATACCAAAAAGAAAGAACAATGTTTTTAGGTTTTTGTGGGTAAAAAATCTGCCAATTTTAGCCCATGAATTTATGCAACAAAAAATATGTTCATCTGAAGCAATGAAACAATATACATATACATATAAAACAACTAAAATATATTGCATTAAACAAAAACACAAAATGGACCACTAAAACAATAGAAACAAACGAGCAATTTGATTTAAATACAAGCCGTATTCGCTGGCGTGTGCAAGCAAAAGTGTAAAGAGTGCAAGCAAAGCAAATATTTCTTTTTTAATATTATTTGTTATTTTTTGTGTGTTGTGTGTTTTTAAAAAGACCATCTACATATATGTGTGTGTTTGTATATATGGGGATGACCATTTTTCGGTATGTGTTTTGTTTTTCGCAAATATATATTCATTGATAAATATTTTATAAAACAATATTGCATTTTGAGTTTGTTGTTATATGTTACCACATTTGTTTAAATGCATGGAGGCCATGCAAACAAAAACCAATACCAATGAAAATTGTTTTGTATTTTATGGACAATGAAAAACAATCAAGCGGAGGAGAGACTTTTTCTCTATATATTTACAATCAAATATCCAGCTACCATAATTTTTAGATTGTATCAAAACGTTCTTAAAAATCGGGGGGCTTACAAAATTCAACAAGACTCCTTGGTCCTCATGAATGAAAACACATTTGTTGTGAGACAAATTACTGTGTGCGACAAAATTGCAATTTTTTAATAATTACAGGAGTTACGATTATATAAGCTAAAAACAGAAACAGAACACACTACTACATTTGCATCTCAAAGTAACCAAAAAGGTGGTGGTTACTATTTTTTTTTTTGAATTTTATGATAAGGATTCCTGATAAAAACATAAGAGGCTTGTTTTTGCTAATAAAAACAAATAGCCATCAAGCGAGTCAATATAGGGATTTTAGTTCTTTTCCAAAACACTGTGTCTATGCAAGTGGAATCGTAGCTAAGTTCAAATATTATGCAAAATTATTTGTCATAAAATCAAGACTGTACGTCTGTATAGACATTACCTGAATGCCAGGAAGGCCTAAACATTCTTTACAAATTTCCCTATAAGTCATCAAAAAAGGAAATCTTTATATCCATTATATATCATGAAAAGGGAGGTACCGTTATATGGGGCTATACGAAGACGTGGACCTGCACAGATTATTTTCTGTCTTAGGCTGTAGTATCTATTTCGAACTTCAAATACTAAATCTGAAACAATTCTGGTGAATAATGTCGATAAAGTCATCAAAATACCAAATATCGGGAGGTACCGTTATATGGGGGCTATATGAAAACGTAGACCTAAATGGCCCATTTACGAACTTAACCTGCCTACTGGAAAAATAAACAAACAGACAGACGGACAGATAGAAAGACGGACATCGCTAAATCGACTTTTAGATTTGTTCGAATTGGTCACCTTTGGCACAAATTATGGCCTTCAAATGGCCAATGAAACCGTCACACTCTGCCCGAATGTAGCTCTGCGTTATTTTGGCCAATTCCGGGCGAAGCGCTTGCTTGAGGTGATCGACACTTTGGTATTTTTAGTGCCAACATTTTTTTTCAAAATACTCTGGACACAATAGCCCAGCGGATTTTGGTGGTTATTGTGCGCTGGAAATGAAGCGATGAACTTCATTTTGTAACCATTCTTGGGTGGCGTGTGCTGAGTGCGATGGTGCTGAGTCCTGTTGGAATGCACATTTTTAGCTGACCTCTTTGGCAAGTAAACAATCATTTTGTTTGTTTACAAACTGCTGGACAACGAATGTCTTCTCATCGGAGAAAACCAAATTCGGTAGTTCAACACATTCGGCCAAGCGAAGCAACTCTTTAGCTCTTTTGAGTCTATTTTCTTTCTGTTACGGTGTAAGTTCTTGCACTTTTTGGAATTTCATTTTGCTTATTTTTCAATATTTGCCGAATGAAATATTGCGATATGTTCACCTCAGCAGCCGTTTTTCGGCCACTGCAACGCGGGTTTCGATCAAGTCGCTTCTTTACTTGTCGAACCATTTCTGCTAATGTTGCGGTTTCCTTCCGTCCACTTCATTGATGCCGGGCTACGCTACCAATATCATGGTAACGAGCGATGGTACGAGACACAAAAGATTTATTCACATTTAAATGCTGTAGTGCTCTAACGATAACTACTTGTGCCAATTATCAAGAAATCACGCTTGAATTCCTTCACGATAAGCTTTTTATCTGGAAAATTCTCACCAAAATGTTTTTGTACGCTTGTAAACAATAAAATAAGCTGTCACTGGAACAATTTTAACAGCTGTCGTACAAGTGGCTAAGAAATGACAGCAGTCTGAAGTTGGTTGCAGTTTTTCCATCTCGCCCTGTATATCAGTCAACGTTTTTTATTATCCCCATATAACGGTACCTCCCGATATTCGGAATTTTGATGATTTTTGTCATTTTTTCTACGGATTCGTGTAAAAATTGGTATTTGTAGGGCACAATGGACTCTAGATTAGGAGGCTAAGCAATGAATATTTAGGTCCACGTTTTCTCACACAACGGTGCTGGAGAGTATATTAATTTTGTCATTCCGTTTTAACACAACGAAATATACATTTTAGATCCTACAAAGTATATATATTCTTGATCAGCGTAAAATTCTAAGACGATTTAGCCCTGTCCGTCCGTTCGTCTGTCCGTCTGTTATAATTACTCAAGATCTGTCTTTTGTCTGCAGGCAGGTCAAGTTCAAAGATGGGCTATATCGGTCCACGATATCGTATAGCTCCCATATAACGGTACCCCCCATATTCGGTATTTTGATGATTTTAGCCACATTTGTCAATGGAATTGTCTGAAATTCCACACAAGGAGTTCTTTGTGAGTACTTTCCCCTAAAAATTGAATTGTCTATATGGGTCCACAATGTCGTATAACCCCTATTTATCGACACCTTCCGATATTCGGTATTGTTAAGATTTCAACAGAATTTTTAATAGATTTTATTTTTTTGAGAATTTCTAATTTTTTTTTTAAATGGTAGAGGGCTTTAAAATTCGTCCCGGCCGAACTTACTGCTTTCTTACTTGTTCTTTTTGCACCGGAATTGTTTCAAATTTCGTATTCACAAGTTTCGTATTATTATTATTATTATTATTGGTAATTACCAATATTGGGTATTTTTACGATTTTAGCTACCTTTTTCAATGGAGTTATCTCAAAATTGGTATTTGAATTTTGCAATAGACACTGTCTTATATAGCTGTTAACAGTTTCGTGTTTTCATACAGCCCCATAAAACTATACCACCCGATATTTTACAATTTTATCATTTTAGCTGGATTTTACATTTCGTTCTAATTTTAAAAATTCGGATTTATTTTTAATTTGAAAATTCGTACTAAATGTTGAAGAGTATCAAGTGATAAGTCCGGCCGAGCTTGACTGTTTTTTCACTTGTTATTATTTAAAAGTATTATATTCTTCATAACGGAATCTTACGAAACCGAAGTTGATGCCAAGATCTTTGCTCAGATAAAATTGTTTCTGTTTGCGGAAGTATATTTGACAATCTCTGTTTTCAGTTGAGCTATAAATGGTCCGAAGTCCCCATCAACCAACCAGTATGTCGGCGCGTTTATCTCCTGATAAGTTTAAAATTGCAAGCAATCATCAACAAGTTTGAAAATAACACCTCTGCAGTGGTAAGAACTCACTTATTTTTCCCAAAAATATTTCATTTTATTTAACTTTTATTTGGCAACAATTTCATTTTGAATATTTAAATGGCCTTTTTAACAGCAATGCAGTTAAAATTCCCGTATCAGTAAAAAAAACAACAAAAAGTTTTATTAAATGTTAAATAGAATTTTTTTCCGCCAAGTTTGTTTCGAACAATAATTCGAATTATATTCGTTTGTTGAATTTTACGCCTACTACAACGGATTTTTTATTGGACTTGGTGTTGCAGTTGCTTGCCGTTTATTTTTTGGCAATATTTGCTGCTAGAACTGGCGGGTTTTTATACCCTACACCACATAGTGGTAAGGGTATTATGTCTTTGTGCATTTGTTTGTAACATGGAGAAGGAAACGAGATAGACCCATAGTTACTTTTGAGAACCTTCATAGAATCACTTTCTGAGTCGATTTATGCATGTCCGTCTGTCCGTCCGTCCGTCCGTCCGTCCGTCCGTCTGTCCATGTATTCTTGTGAACAAAATGCAGGTCGCATTTATTATCCGATTGAGATGAAATTTTCCAAACAATATTTTTTTGGCCCAAGGACGAACCCTATTGAATTTGGTGAGAATCGGATCAAATTTAGATATAGCTCCCATATATATCTTCATCCGATTTCGGGTTAAATGTGCACCAAATATCCACTATCAGTCCAAATTACCTGAATTTTGGCACACCCAACCGAGTTCGGCCTAGAAGCAAGTATATCAAATTTGGAGAAAATCGGTTCAGATATAGCTATAGCTCCCATATATATCTTTCATCCGATTTGATCTTTAAGTTCCTCACATTCCTACTATGCACTCCACAACCGTGATATTTGGTACCAGGTATTAGATGGAGCACAGAAATAGCTGTTTTAAATTTTATTGAAATCGGTTCAGATTTGGATATAGCTCCCATATATATCTTCATCCGATTTCGGGTTAATTGACCACCAAATGACCAATATCAGCCCAAATGGCCCGAATTTTGGCACATGTGACCGAGATTAGCCTTAAAGCAAATACAACAAATTTGGAGAAAATCGGTTCAGAAACAGCTATAGCTCCCATATATATCTTCATCCGATTTCGGGTTAAATGTGCACCAAATGTCCACTATCAGTCCAAATTACCTGAATTTTGGCACACCCAACCGAGTTCGGCCTAGAAGCAAGTATATCAAATTTGGAGAAAATCGGTTCAGATATAGCTATAGCTCCCATATACATCTTTCATCCGATTTGGTGTTTAAGCCTCGCACATTCGTAATATGCACTCCACAAGAATGATATTTGGTACCAGATATAAGATGCAGCCCAGAAATAGATGTTTGTAATTTTATCGAAATCGGTTCAGATTTGGATATAGCTCCCATATATATCTTCATCCGATTTCGGGTTAATTGTGCACCAAATGGCCGATATAAGTCCAAATGGACTGAATTTTAGTACATCGGACCAAATTCAGCCTAGAAGCAAGTATATCAAATTTAGTGAAAATCGGTTCAGATATAAATAGAGCAACCATATATATGTTTCATCCGATTTAGAATTTTAGTCCCATACATTCGTAATATTCACTCCACAACCGTGATATTTGGTACCAGGTATTAGATGGAGCACAGGAATAGCTGTTTTAAATTTTATCGAAATCGGTTCAGATTTGGATATAGCTCTCATATATCTTTATCCGATTTCGGGTTAAATGTGCACAAAATGGTCAATATCAGCCCAAATCACCAGTCTAGAAGAAGAAGAAGAATACGTAAAATTTGGAGAAACCCGGTTCAGAGATAGCTATAGTTCGTAAAATGCACGATAGAATTAGATAGATTTTGATTTTGTACCAAATATCTCATAGAGCTCTGAAATGCCCTGTATAAACCTTTTTACGAGAGCTCTACTAAATATGCATAGTGGTGTGGGGTATCAGATAGTCGGCCCCGCCCGACTTTTGAGCTTTCCTTACTGGTTTATGTTATGGCTGAGTAAGTGTGAATTTGTTTAAAATGCTTGTTTTTAATATTTGGCGCCTTTTGTGAAATGTGTTGCTTGCACACAAACTCACACACGGAGATTTTTGAACAGGAAGTAAAATGTTTGCCAAAAAACGGAAGTTGTAATGTCTGATAGTTTTGGTTGGATGAAGGCGGAGGTTTGCCTTTGTTATGGTTGGGATAGTAAAGAACTATCTTTAATTGTAAGTTTTAATGGTAGGAAGGTCAGGAAATCCGTTGGACATGGTCTTACAGTGAACTGTTTTGTATTATCTATCGTATAAAGCAGAGAATTACAATTTTATGCCCTTTAGCATAGCAAATCTGCATTATGTACAAAGGATACGTAATAATAGTAGCTCCCGATCCTATATGTAAGCCTCCTTAAAGTCATAAGGTCCCAGAATTGAATACATATATTTATACGAATGTTAGCGAAATACATCGAATTAACAATTTTTCAAAGTTAAATAATTTAAACATTTACAGAATTAATATTTCATTTCTGTCTGAGAAAGTGCGAACTCTAAATTTTGAGATAATTTCGAAAAATGTGGATAAATACCGAATAACAGGAGGAAACTTAATTTGGGGGATATACAAAGATGTGGACCATTTATAGGAAGTGATACACATAACGAACTTCAAATACCAAATTTGAAAAAAAAAAATCCATCAAAAAGTTATATGGGGACTATACGAAAATGTGGGTCTATATAGGCCATTTTCATTTTTCATTCCATTTTCTACCAGAGAATTATTTGTTGAACAAACAAAATTAAAATTATTATGTTGAATAATATTTCTAAAATTGCGTCGAATATCAGGAGGTATAGTTATTTGGGGGTTAAACGAAAGCGTGAAACTCCATAAGCAATTTCCTAGTAGACTAATATCCGTGAGTGCCCAGGAGATACGGACTCTTCCACGGTTATAACTAAAACACCGAGAACCCAAACGATACGTGCTTTTTATACCTCTACCATAAAAATATTAAATTTGTCCTTCCGTTTGCAAATATGGGCGCGTATCATTTAATTTAAAGAAAATCGGGCAAAATTTTAAATATAATTGGTCACTTATTTACAATTCTATTGGAATAATTGTTGGTCATATTTTTAACCCGAAAAAGTGGATAGAAATATCTATTAGATATATTGTTAAAAGTAATATTGAGATACACAGAGTTTGATGAAAATCGCTGACTTGTTTCGCATGCTGTTAAGGTTATAATTATTAAAAATATTGGGCCTTTGTGAGGAAAGTATTAGAAAGAGTGGGCAGATAAATTCCATATTCAAATCACATATTTGGTTGATAGTAACATTTAGATTTGCATGTTATAATTATTCAAAATTTGGACCCTTTGTGGGGAAGGTGAGAGTACCGATGTATTCGATCTTCACACCAGATCTGCTGTTAGTGGAAATATTGGACTGTTTGATGCTTAGAATCAATCGTATGTTTATTTAGCATTTAATGGAGTTAAGGTTATTTCAAAGTTGGTCCCGTTTTGAGGAGGCACCAGAGGGAGTGGATTGATATCTACCATCTTCACAACAGTTTATGAGTTGATAGAAGTATTGAGTTATGCCGAGTTTGAAAGGAATCGAATGCTCATTTCGCATCATGACTATTCAAAATTTTACCCGTGGGGGGGAGGGGTACCTGAAGGATTGCCTTAGCAAAACTATTGGGATGTGTGAAAATAGGAGACAATTGAACTCTTATTTCAGATTTTATAAAAGTTAAAAATATGTCAAAATTTTACCCTTTGTGGGGGAGTTATATGATGAGGTGGGCCGATATCGTCCATTTGCGCATCTAAGCTAGCACTGACAAAAATATTGGGATTTGAAAAATTTGCACAAAATCGAATGATCCTTTCACTTTCTATTAAGCAAATTAATTTTTTATTAAAATGGCGAGGTATCAGAAGGAGTGAACTGATGTTGCCCATTTCTGAACTCGATCTAAGTTTAACAATAATATTGCGATGTACCAAGATTGGATCGAATTGAATACTCCCTTCGAAAGTTATCGTGGGCACCAGACAGACAGACAAGCGGACGGACGGACGGCCCTATATCGACTCCAAATATCCTAAAACTGATTACAATACTTACATAGTGTGCCCAACTTCTGTCACTTTTGCTTTGGATTTAATTTTATTGGGCCCTCACTAGGAATATTAACTAGTTTTTGCCATGGGATTTAAGTATTGAACAGTTTGGATCATGTTTTTGGAAAAAAATCCAATGTTCCATCAGAGAACACAATTTACAG
This sequence comes from Musca domestica, assembly GCF_030504385.1. Classification (NCBI taxonomy): domain Eukaryota; kingdom Metazoa; phylum Arthropoda; class Insecta; order Diptera; family Muscidae; genus Musca; species Musca domestica. Next base: position 13,722,783 of record NW_026712363.1, on the reverse strand, counting down.
CCAATTCATTTAAAACAAGCGAACAAGCTGTTAAGTTCGGCCGGCCCGAAAATTAAATACGTTCCACTATTTGAAATGAATTTAAAAATTTTCGAAATTTATAACAATTCTAAAGAACAAGGTCGCTAAAATCATGAAAATACCAAATATATGTAGGTATCGTTATATAGAGGCTATACGAAGACCTATCCCCATTACGAACTTACAATACGAAATTTGAAACAATTCCGGTGAATAACGTCGCTAAAATCACCAAAACACTGGAGGGATAGTTATATGGGGACTATACCACAACTTAGAGCTATATTGGCAATTCTATGCCAGAATATTTCTAAAATACTCGTAATGGGAACACATGTTGTCAATTTATATCAAATTCGGATTAAAATTTTAAAATACCTTAAATTTATCGCTATAATTATATGGGGACTGTACCAAAACGAGGACCAATATATCCCATTTTCAAAAATCCTGACCTAACACACATCTGAGTAAAATTTAATCAACCTACTTCATTTCGTTTGAAAGCTAGTGTGACCACAGATGGACAGACAGACGAACGGACTTCAAACTTAATATACCCTCCATACTATTTTTAGGGCTTCAAAATAAAGGGGGCCATGCGAAAACGTGGACCTATATAGTCAATTTTCAATACCAGAACTTCTAAGGACCTGAAACGTTTGCCATGTAATTTAAATATTGAGATGTTTGGATTAGGTTTTGAAATAAAATCCAGAGTTCCATTCAGGGACAACAATTTACAGCCTATTCAGTTAAAATAAGTAAAACGCAGTTCAGTTCAGCCGGGCCGAACTTTTTATAACCTCCACAATTTGAAAAGTACCTCATGTGGAAGCATCTATAAAGATCGAAATTCCAGTATTCGGGGGTATGAGTCACTTCTGTTATTTGGAACAACCAATCCAAATTTCAAAAATTGTGTTAAAAAAGTGGTTACAATCATCAAAATACCGAAAATCGGGAAGAAAAACTTTGACTTATATGGAAATTGTTCGATATATACAGATGAACCCATTACGAAATAAAAATGCTGAATTTTTAGTAGTTCCTTTAGGAAATGTGGCTAAAATCGTCAATGTAGCGAATATTTGGAAGTCCCACGGGAAACCATGGATCTATAAAGGAAAAGTTCTGCCACTAGATGTAGAACATAGTTTGAACTCTGAATAACGAATTTTAAAAATCGCCACAATGCCGAATATGGCGAGGTACAATTATATGAGGACTATACATAATCGTTGTCCGATATGGCTCAGTTTCAAACTTGACCTGACTTCAGCCAAAAGACAACTCTATGCAAAAGTTTACAAACAGACGGACGAACGAACATGGTTAAATCGACTTAGAATTTTACTCTGATTAAGAATATACAGGGTTGCCCATATTCGACGGACCTTTGGGCCCTTTGGGCCCATTCCAATCAACGAGGCTTGTCCGCAGGCAACATTCTTTGCGTCAATTGAATTTTGTACGGGAACAAATGCAAATCAATGCGAATAATCCGTTGTAAAGTGGACCGAGGCATGCCCAACTGCTGAGAACGGCGTTTTTGGGATGTTCTTGGGGAAATCTCAACACTGGCTCATACGGCAGCGATATTCTCGGCCGATCGCCTTGGTCGACTTTTATATGGCCTTTTCGGATTAGAAAGAGCCTTACCAGTCGAAAATTTTTCGTATAAACGCTTAATGGTGTTCTTAGAAGGCGCACTTCTCACATTTTTTTAAATGTTTTAAAAGCACGATGAGTTTTCACAATTGACTTCTTCTGTTGAATGTAAATTTCAACTATTTCAGAGCGCTCGTGTGGCGTGTATTGGTTCATGGTAAAAATCTGCTTGGACTGACGCTTCAAACGCGGTATGTCATTAAGCGATGTGACATCTCTGTCAAAAGTTATGGCGTTGCCAGATGGGTCCGTCGAATATGGGCAACCCTGTACATTCTTTGTTGGGCCTTAAATGATTATTTCGATGAGTATTCTTTGTATGTGGAGGGTATAAAATATGGGGGCAATATCCAAACATTAACCTTTGTGGCTCATTTTCAATACCAAAGATTTTAAGGACCTGATATGCATCTCAGCAAATTTTATCAACCCGATTCTTTTTGTTCGGAAGCTAGAGTGATGGACAGACAGTTTTATTAACATAAAAACTTATGTTAATTAAGAATATATAAGAGTCAACACTTTTGAAAAATCGTTACACAAATGCTGAGCGGAATCCCCGCTTCAGACCAAAGTTTGTACATTGCAATATAAACGGACCAATTTTTTATTTGCTGATTTCTCTCCTTGGTTCTTACTTACATCATCCTACTTTTGAAATATGATTCATATAATTAATAAACAAAATCATTTTAACACCTAAATCCCATTACAGAATGTCTTCAATATCCGGCCGTCACTTAAAAAATGAAATTGATTTTCATTCCATTAAACATTACTTTGCGACAGTCGCAATGCATTCCCAGAGGTTAAGGCAAAATAACAGGCGAGCACACTTATTTTCAAACGTAAGATATGTGTTATTGTATATTATTTTTTTCCCCAGCTCTCATATATACCCACACACTTGATTTAGCTGAAAAAACAAGTCCCTTTGGGGGAAGAGCAAGTAAATGTGAAAAAGACAAATTATTATTTTTTGTTTCATTCTTTCTTTATTAACGGGAAAAGCAATCAATAATTGTGCACAGAGGAATGAAGAACAGATACCAAAAAGGCATCGGCAGGCTATATCATCATGTGTAGACATATTCGTAGACTGACAAAGCCCATCATCAACTGGCGTTAGCAACAAATCACTTTCATGTGGAAAACTGTTCATTTCCGTGCAACTTAGAGAGAGGCACACAAACAAACATACATGTATCCCTGAACCCCTCTGCCACCTAAGTAGGAAACCTCCTTTCATGGAGATATACCAATCTGCCATTAATGGCATTTGAAAATATGACAAATCTCATCTGAATACCAAAACATGCTACGGCATTGAGAGGATTAAACTGAATTGTTGATGTGTGTGTATGTGTGAGTGAGTTCGCAAGGAAACTAATACCTGGCATTTTATAATTCATTGCCGAATGGAAATTGCAATGAATTCCGCTTGTTTCCCCTACATAAAAAAGTTTGCAATGGCGTTTTAAACGATTTCACATGTAAACGTCAATTTTAATTCATTACATTGTCACATCTCAACCCGCATGATACCCCATTTGAACAATTTTTAAGTGCATAGGGGGTAAAATTCCATACCGTGGAATTTCTTTAAGTGTAAATAATGAATAACCGAATATCTGTGTCACCACTTCATGTTCGACGTTGACGGCACGCGATGGTAGTATTGGTAAAACTCTGCTATTGAATTAAAATTCCAATATTCGGTCAGCAAAAGTGCAGTGGCGTTAATTGGGCAACGACTGCAATTAGCATGTCAATCTCATCAATTTTCATCAGTTGATTTCACTGTTGTCACTTTTTTTGCTGGTGTTGTTATATAATTTATGTATGTGTTTTTTTTCACACTACCAAAATGTTTTAGCTCGGTGACAAGGTTAATAATTCCCGTAATTAAAGCTATTTGAATATTTGATTAATGCACGCGAATTTTTAAATCAATGTTATTGAGTTGAAAATATTTTCATTTAAACTTTCGACGTGTGTAAGTGTCGTTTGAAAAATTAGGATATTTGTTTGACAAAAAAGCTAATAGTTGATGTTGCATATTGAATTTTGCTTAAAAGAACAAGTAAACGATTTGGGGGCTTTATGAACGGAATAACAATTAAAATTTAATGTAAACATACTACCTTGTACATTACCAGTGTATTGAAAATAATGTATTATTTCTAAAACAATATACATTTATATTTCGCCTTACCAAGTAATATTAATGTTTTCACAGGTACTGGGCTTCCGAATACAAAACAAAAGGTTTGAGACTCGGCATCGACAATCGAAGAACAACTAAGAAAACACGATGATATATTGATATACAGGGTGAAATGACAAAAACTGCAACCAACTTCAGACTGCTGTCATTTCTACCACTAGTTGGACAGCTGTTAAGATTATTCCAGTGACAGTTCATTACATTGTTTACAAGCGTACAAAAGCATTTTGGTGAGAATTTTCCAGATGGAATTCAAGCGTGATAGTACGATTTCTTTATATTTGGCTGAAAAACCACAAGTGGTTATCGTTAGAGCACTCAAGACGTCAAGAAAGTGGTCGGAAGAAAACAGCAACATCAGCAGAAATAGTTTAAAAAGTAAAAAAGCGATTTGATCGAAACCGGCGTCGCAGTGGCCGCAAATGGCTCGTGAGCTAAACATATCGCAATATTCCATTCAGCAAATATTGAAAAATGAGCCATTGAAATTCCAAAAAGTGCAAGAATTTACACCGCAATAGAAAGAAAATAGACTCAAAAAGGCTAAAAAGTTGCTTCGCTTGCCGAAAGGGGTGAACTGCCGAATTTGGTTTTCTGCGATGAGAAACATTCGTTGTCCAGCAGTTTGCACCTTCGGTTGGCCACCAGAACCCAAACGCCGGCCATGGTGATGGTGTGAGCCGCCATAATAGCCGATGGTCGCTCTGGTATTAATCGACCGTGGCATCAGAATAAATGCTGAATATTATAGTGAACATATTCTGGAGGGTGTATTAAAGCCTTGGGCACGCACACATTTTGGCCGCAGACCTTAGACATTCCAACAGGACTCAGCACCGTCGCACTCAGAACGCACCACCCAAGAATGGTTACAAAACGATGTTTCTCGCTTCATGTCCAGCGCACAATGACCACCAAAATCTCCGGATACCAATCCGTTGGACTATTGTGTATGGAGTATTTTGGAAAGCAAGGTTGGCACTAAAAAATAACAAAGTGAATTGAGGTATTTTTAGCTCTATAAATTATCTAGTACCTAATATGTGGAGTGCATATTACGCATGTGAGGGACATAAAAACCCAAATCGAATGAAACATATATATGGGATCTATAGCTATATCTGAACCAATTTTCTCCAAATTTAATGTACTTGCTTCTAGACTGAATTCGGTCAGATGTGCCAAAACTCAGGACATTTGGACTGATATTGGCCATTTGATACGCACTTAACACGGAAGTGCTTGAAAATATAAATGGGAGCTTTATTAGAATTTGAACCGATTATCTCCAATTTTAATAGGGTTCGTCCTTGGGCCAAACAAATATTGTTAACAAAAATACATGGACGGACGCAAGTCATGCATAAATCGACTCAGAAGGTGATTCAATGCAAATTCTCAAAGGAAACTAAGGGTCTATCTCACTTCCTTCTCCATATTACAAACAAATGCACAAAGACATAAACCCTTACCACTATGTGGTGTAGGGTATAAAAGTAAAATAATAATAATAATAATAATAATAATAATAATAATAATAATAATAATAATAATAATAATAATAATAATAATAATAATAATAATAATAATAATAATAATAATAATAATAATAATAATAATAATAATAATAATAATAATAATAATATAATAATAATAATAATAATAATAATAATAATAATAATAATAATAATAATATAATAATAAGTAATAATAATAATAATAATAATAATAATAATAATAATAATAATAATAATAATAATAATAATAATAATAATAAGAATAATAATAATAATAATAATAATAGTAATAATAATAATAATAATAATAATAATAATAATAATAATAATAATAATAATAATAATAATAATAATAATAATATAATAATAATAATAATAATAATAATAATAATAATAATAATAATAATAATAATAATAATAATAATAATAATAATAATAATAATAATAATAATAATAATAATAATAATAATAATAATCATACGCAGGAGTTGTCATAGAAACGACAGGAGTCCCGGTAACTCGAAAACCCAAAGAGTTATTGTTGACCAGCCTCTCAATTTTCAACATGTGACTGTTTGATGCGATTTGTGGATCCATATAACATAATTGTTATTTTTTTTTAAATAACAATTATGTTATATGGATTGAAATTTTCAGTGCCGTTTGGCATAAATGTTGCGGTATGTCAATAATACAGCATCCTATTTTCTCCTTTATGGTTAATTCGAGTAAACCATCGACTTAAAAAACCCAAAGAAGTATTATAAAGGTGTTAAATCAGATGAAAAATTAAATCTCCGAAACGCGAAATAACACTAACAACCTCCGGTTGTATGTCATGTGGCTCCGTCTTGTTGAAACCACATGCCTTCCACATTAATTTCTTCAATTCCAGGCAAGAAAAATGTCATAATGGGTATCATTTCACGATACCGATTTCCGATTTCACGAGTGCGTTCTTGTTGGGATACACATTATATGTAGCTATGTAAATTTCTTCATTTTTAAAACAATAATGTATCGCAGTGATTTTTTGCCGAAATACACACTTTTATGCCTTTTCGTCTTTTATAAACTCAATTTTGTATAATTTTGTACTCTTCATGCATGATATTGAACGCATTTGCATCACACTGATTGTAATACCAAAATTTATATTTTCCGCTCTATTCCTACACTATCTATCGAATTAAGTATTTTTCGTAGTAGTCATTTCCAAAATAAATGTACACAGTTATTTTAAATTTAGTACCATGTAGTACTTCTTGTACATATACTGTGCACATTTCCAGATCGATGTCATTCTACACTAAATTCCATCAATTCACCTTTATACATTTATCCAAAAGCAAATTGTTTCAAAATTACTTAGCACACATATCCAAAACAACCACTTTGTATCAACTCAACTTCCCAAATTTTATTCTCATGCCAAATTTCAAGATCATTCCTCTAACCGTTCACATAATTTTACCTATTTATATCCCAATGTCCAAACATTACCTCTAGTTCTTGGAAACAAACGTTGAACATGACGAATGGTGATATAATTGCCAATAACATTAAACCACTAATGGAAGATGTAATGGATCATTGCAGAATTTGTGAAATGTTTGTGTTCGATGAAGTACAATAAAAACAAATAAAAAAGCTTCAAAGTTCGAAGGGCCGAATTTTTTTTTATCATCCACCAATTGGAAGTAACTTGAAAATAAAAAAAAAAACAAGTTAAAAAGCAGTAAGTTCTACCGGGCTGAACTTTGACTACCCTCCACCATTTGGAACGAATTTGGAAATTTCCAAAAAATAAAATCCGTTAAAAGTTCTTTTAAAATCTTAAAAATACAGAATAAGCCGTTATAACGGGGTTTATACGACGTGGTCCTACTTAAGCATTATTTGTCATAAGTCATTATCATATTCAAATTCGAAGCGTGAAATCAACGGTGAATTATGTAGCTAAAATCATCAAAATACCCTATATAGGAGGTACCGTTATATCGGAGCTATACGAAGACCTGGACTTAGGCTGTAGCATCCATTTGTAACTTCAAATACCAAATTTAAAACAATGTCGATAAATAATGTCGCTAAAATCATCAAAATACCGAATACCGGCAGGTACCATTGTACGGAGGCTATATGAAAACGTGGACCTACATGGCCCATTTACGAACTGCCTACAGCAAAATAAACATGTCTGCGAAATTGTAGTCGTCTATCTCAATTCGTTCGAAAGATAGCGTGATTACAACAGATAGGCGGAATGACAGACGGACATCGCTAAATCAAGTTAGAATCTTACGCTGATCAAAAACATTTATTTTTTGTTTGGTCTGACTTGAGATTTCGAGAAGTTACAAACGGAATGACAAAGCTAATATATCCTCCATAGTATGGTGGATGGTATACAAATGCGTCTAAACATACCTCTCAAATAAAAACGGTTAAATGGTTGCAATACGAAGATCCTGATCCTGCTTAAGTAATTTTTGTCATAGACTGTAGTAACATTTCCGAGCTTTAAGTACGAAATTTGAAAAAATCCGGATAATAATATTATAAAAATCATCGAATTACCGAATATCGAGAGGTATCGTTATGTGGGGGCTATACGAAGACGTCAATTTGCATATACAATTTTCCGTTATAGGTTGAGGTACGCATTACAAACTTTAGATACGAAATTTGAAACAATTTCGGGGAATAATTTCCCTGAAATCATCAAAATACCAGATATCGGGCGTACCATTATATGGGGGCTATACGATATCGTGGGCCTATATATACAATTCTCTTCCAGGGGATAATGTACAGACAAGGAAATCCTTTTCTTGATTTCTACGATTTGTTCGTTCTGCGATTCATTCGCTTCATTAATTGATTCGATCACTTCTTTTCTTTGGCTAATCTCGTCCTTCTGTTCTTATATTAAGTCCTTTAGATTTCACATTTAACACTGTCAAATGGAAGAAACAATTGCAGCATTTAACAAATTTACACAATTGTTAATTTTGTTTCAATATCTGTAATCAAAAACTATCCCCCCTGTGTTCAACAATTTGTGGCAATCGACAACGAATAATAAAATTTAGCCGGAAAGAGACCACCAAAAAAAGTAAAATACCACCAACTTAAAAGTCATTGAAGGAGAAACAGAGAAAACAAAATATAAATTGCAAGCAGAAGTACGTGTGTAATTAAAATCTTTATGTAAATTTATGGTTATGAATGGTTCGGGTATGGTAGTTGTGTTGTGCCGCTCTCTGATTGCCACCACCGCAAACACTTAGGAATGAATGCAAAAAACCAAAAGTACCTACGTGAAGTACCAAGAAAACGCATGAAACTTTTGGAGCGAAGGAAGAAGGCGGAAAACGACGATAACAATTTTGCTTTTTTATTTGATTTTGGTATTTTTTCTCATTCCATTTTTTTGTTGGTTTGGAAAAATTAAGGCTCTATAATTTCGCAGGAAAATGGTTAAGCCCTTAATACAAAAAAAAAAAAAAAAAAAAGAATAAAAACCTCGAACTATGCAATCCTTGTAAGAATTCATGTAGTACATTTTTATACCCTACAACACTATGTGTTGGGGGTATTATAAGTTTGATTGGGCCAAAAATTATGTAACACCTCGAAATATTGGTTTCCCACATAGGAAAGTATATATGGATCTTCCTAGCTCGCCGAGCTGAGTCGATCTAGCTATGTATGTCCGTCCGTCCGTCTGTCCGTCTGTCCGTCTGTCCATGTTAATTTGTAATCACTCTACAGGTCGCAATTATGGCCCGATCTTCACGAAATTTAGAATGGAGGTGGGTCTGGGGTCAGAATAGAACCCTATTTCTTTTGGAGATGATCGCCAAATGTTTAGGGGTTGAAATGGACCAAATACTGAAAAAATGTCGGATTTTGCAGTAGCTATACAGGTCGCAATTATAGACCAATCGACGCGGAATCTCGCATGTTGCTAGAGTTTAGGGCAGGGAAGAAGCCTACCAATTTGGGTGGTCATCGGATAATATTTAGCGGGTAAAATAGAGCATATCTTTTGTGTTGAAAAAATTCAACATTTTTCATTAAACCGCGAATATTTTAAATCCGGCGAAATCAAGAAGCCATGACAAGGTTACTTCTGACCTTTACATTGATGTTAACATCCAACAAATCGGATATATAGCAAAATATGTGCGATATATATCTATCAAAGAAGGTATGCTTGAAATATCTCTTATATGTCGAGAACGGCTGAACTGATTTCGACAGTTCTCATTAATTCAGAATGGCCTCTTGGCAGGAAACATAAAACCTCTACAAAAATCGCATAAAATATCTCTCTAAAGATGAAAATATTGAATTTGTAAAATTTTCTCATATTTTTTCAATTTTGTCATATTTTTGGCATATTTTCATTTTGAATTAAACATTTGGTAATATTTCTACAGCTAACAAAACTAAGTAGTTAGGATATCAGGATATCATATACAGATCGCATTTATGGCCCGATCCTTATGAAATTTTGCATGGGGATAAGATGAGGGTCAGAATAGAAGCCTACTCTTTTTGGAGATAATCGTCATATATTTAGGGGTTGAAATGGACAAAAAAAAAAACTGCAAAATTGTCAGCAAGTCATAATTATCGCCCAACCCTCACGCACATTTGAATGGGGGTTACCGGAAATTGCAAAAGCCAAGCAGTTTTGGATCGCCATCCAAAAATATTCAATGTGCGAAATAGTTTGCCAACTTTTGTAGACAAAATACGAAAATGTCCGTTCCAGTGACTTTTTGGAGAATTCACAAATACAGGAAAGACGCACTTCTGACTATTTCGTTAACGCTGATTTCGTTGAAGAATATAGTCAAATGTTTGTATCTCATATAGATGCGTTTCAGTCAAAAACCAATAATAAATGTTAATCTTTTGCCACTTCTGAAAGATTATAGGTCTTCGGGAAATATTGGTTCCAGATCTAGGAAGACCATTTAAGTGCAACATCTACCAATAAATTGGAAATGAGCAAATTAGTTTAAGTTGCTATTATTCGAAAATTAGAGAACGGAACCTGATGGTTTCCTTTATTATTTGCCACAATATCTTGTGGAATTCTTTCGAGTATCTCGCCTATATAAACTGTATCGTTATTATAGTGTTGTAGGGTATTCAACGGTCGGTCCCGCTCGACTGTAGCCTTTGCTTACTTGTTGGTTATTATAAAAGTGTTTATATGTGTACGTAGTTCGAAGAGTTAAATGCACATGGAGTCATGGACAGCCGTTTTTTCGTTTACTTTTTCCCAGCCGGCCGTTATTTTAACGTTTAATGAAAATGTACAAAGTGGTGTTTGCAATTAAGCATATAAAAATCCAACACTTACCAGACCATACAATCTGCCCACAAACCCATTTACAAAAAATATTTCTTCTCCTGCAAAATGTGAATATGGAGTGCACAGTAACACTGTCTAACGAAAAAGGATACATTTTTAACATATTGGGATATGATATGAAATTGAAGGTTTCAGACCCTATTTAGCTTTGTAAGAAGAAAGTGACTTAATAACACTACGCGACAAAAGTCACTTTTTTCCAATTATTACGAGGAAAAATCCATTTGATTATTAAAATAGAACTATAAAAAGAATATACGTGTATCTGCGTTGTTACACCCTCCACCATATTATGGACGATATATTAAGTATGTCATTCCGCCTGTTACACCTCGAAATATACATTTAAGACCACACAAAGTATATACATATTTCTGATCAGCATAAAATTCTATGTCGATTTATCTATGTCCGTCTGTCTGTGGAAATCACTCTAGCTTGCGAACGAAATGAAGTAGATTAATAATAGGATTTTTGGTATTTAAAATGGGCCATGTAGGTCCAAGTTTTGGAACAGCCCGCCATTACGGCACCTCCCGATATTAGGTATTTTGATAATTATTCTAAGATTTTTTTCAAGTTTCGCATTAGAATATTGTAATTGATTATGACTAAAGTTGCTTATGCATGTCCACGTCGTCGTATAGACCCTAATATAATGGCTACAAGCAGGATTTTTAAGATTTTAAAAGAATTTTAACGGATTTTATTTTTTAGAAAATGGCTAATTTCGTTGTAAATAGTGGACGGTATTCAAAGTTCGGCCCAACCGAACTTAGAGCTTTTTTACTTGTTAAAGTTTACATCGAAAAGTAAAAAAAAATAGTTCCCACCTATTTCACACTTTTGGAATTTTCGAATTAGGATTCCATGCAATCCATGCCACTCGTCCGACAGCTGCTAAAATTTTTCCAGTGACAGCTCATAATATTGTTCAAAAGAATTTTTGTGAAAATTTTCCTGAAAAAAGTTATTCGTGATTGAATTCAAGCGTGATTTCTTTATATTTGGCTGGATAACCACAAGTGGCTATGGTTAGAGCACTGCAGCATTTAAATGGGAATAAATGGTGGTATAGCCCCCATATAACGGTACATCCCGATATTCGGTATTTTGAAGATTCTCGCTACTTTTTTCACGGATTTGTCTAAAAATTGGTATTTATAGTTATTATGGGTTCTAGCTCCTGTGGCGGAACACAGTATGTATAGGTCCACGATTTCGTATATATTCAAAGTTCGGCCCCGCCAAACTTTCTGTTTTATACTTGTATGGTATACAGTGGAAATCAAGATTTCTTTTCTTTGGCGGCTTAAAGTAACATTTAATGAAGAATATTGTTGGAGATTTGTGTACATATTCACAAAAAGGATAGCCGTACTTTTACATAAATTTCATAGAGAAAAGAGCAGAGTTCCAGAAATTCTGCCTTATGCCTTCTCAACAAGTGACCTCATTAAAATTGTTAATGTTCTACTTATTACAGACCTTTCAGTAATACCTTCGCACCTGTTAGTTCTTGTCGTACCCTTTCCAATAATTTCGCCATATACGAGTCTTCAGTTGCATTGGTACCTTTTTAGTACCAAAAAACTTTAAGTGCGTATCTAACTCACTACTATAAAATTTTATTATTGTTATTATTATTATTACTATTATTATTATCATTATTATTATTATATTATCATTATCATTATCATTATTATTATTATTATTATTATTATTATTATTATTATTATTATTATTATTATTATTATTATTATTATTATTATTATTATTATTATTATTATTATTATTATTATTATTATTATTATTATTATTATTATTATTATTATTATTATTATTATTATTATTATTATTATTATTATTATTATTATTATTATTATTATTATTATTATTATTATTATTATTATTATTATTATTATTATTATTATTATTATTATTATTATTATTATTATTATTATTATTATTATTATTATTATTATTATTGTTATTATTATTATTATTATTATTATTATTATTATTATTATTATTATTATTATTATTATTATTATTATTATTATTATTATTATTATTATTATTATTATTATTATTATTATTATTATTATTATTATTATTATTATTATTATTATTATTATTATTATTATTATTATTATTATTATTATTATTATTATCATTATTATTATTATTATTATCAGAACCAGAACCACTGTGCCTTAACTTTGTAACCAAAAACCTTGTTCCTCGATGCGACTCTATACGGGATCTACGAAAAAAGTATTAAGAGAAAAAAAAGCAAAGATAACAAGTCAAAGCGCGTGGTAATATACACACAGTTGAGCATTCGCTACCACCACCACTGGGTGCCTTTTCACCAAAATCGCCTCTCTGCCCCGCACCAGCAGTGGAGTATCTGCTACGGTATATTTTACAAAAGGATTTTGATAGCAATTGCTTGGTTTAAAGTATGGCTTTAAGTGGCCACCACCATGTGTTTTTTGGGTTACTCTATGTAATTTTTTTTGGAGCAATCCAACAGCTAAACATAAATCCTTTTAAATTTACAATGAGCTCCTCTTAACTGTACAGTAATGATTCGGACTATGGTAAGAAGTTGAGTGGGACTTTTTTTGTGTATTTCGTTTGCATTACATGAAGTAAGTGCTTTTGGTAGTCATTTTCGTTCATTTGTTCTCGGCCACCAGTTGATTATTAATGAAATGCAATTGAAAAATTATTTAAGAACAAAATTTTTTAGTGCAAAGCTAAAAAAACACAATCGCATAATATAGAGCAGAATAGCGTTAATTACTAATTTAGTATACTCCGTGTGCTATAACTATCAACAAAGACAATAAGCGGTTTACCTTACAGTACATATGCCTCAGATCCTTCATGCAACCCGAAACATGTCTCACCAGTATAATAAAGCTTCCAAGGACACCAAAAGCAAAGAATTTATATTACCGACATATTGAATAAATAAATTAAGAGACGTGCCCCGAGGAGTTTTAATTTCATCAGGCTAAAATGCCACAAACTTGTCCGTAGTTTGCTTGTTTACGATTGTCATTGTCAAATAACATTAAAAAGGATATTTAAACAGTTTTATTATTGTTAAAACAAATGCATCGTTTTCTTAACATCGTCGCTAAAATATTGGTGGCGGAGAACAAATGGTGATATTTGCTGAAAAGGAAATAGACGAGGCGAAATTTTGGTAAAAACGATTTAGCAAGTGTTCATATTCCATGAACTTGGATATTTTAAGGGAGTTTGAGGAGATTATTATCAAAAGCATCTTTAAATTGACAACTTACTGGATACTAAAACTCCTTTCAAATTTAACCATTTAGGACAAACCTACACAGTTTTGTGAACCATAATTTAAGCTTTTTAGATCTGTCAAATTTAAAGTCAATTTTGTATGAAATTTCTGGTTTACTGTTTTTTTTAGGCTTAGGTACTACAAATATAACGTTATTGCTTTCTGATGCCTTCATGTTATAATTTTCAAATTCCTAAGAATTCTTTTAATTGTTCACCAGGTTTCGACTTCCAAATCATTTTAATTAAAACAAGAAACAAGCTGTAGGTTCGGCCGGGCCGAACTTTGAATACCCTCCACGATTTGAAAAGAATTTGACCGTTTTCAAAAACCGTTAAAAATTATGTTAAAATCTTAAAAATACCGAATGTAGCCGTTATATTAGTGTCCATAAGACGACGTGGAACTGCATAGGCAACTTTTGTCATAAGCCATTATAATATTCAAATTCGAAACTTGAATAAAAAATCGGTGTATAATGTAGCTAAAATCATCAAAGTACGGAATATCGGGAGGTACCGTTATATGGGGGCTATACGAAGACGTGGACCTGCACAGACAATCTCCTGTCATAGGCTGTAGCACCCATTTCGAACTTCAAATTCCAAATTTGAAACAATTCCGATTAATAATGTAGCTAAAATCTAACAATACCGAATATCGGGAGGTACAGTTATATGTGGGCTATACAAAAAAAACGGGGGCCTACATGGCCCATTTTCAATACCAAAAGTCCAGCAGACATAAAATACTCCGGTGTTCAAACCTAACACTTTAGTTCAGTTAATCATTCTGGACGATAAAGAGTTACTATCAGTCAACATCAATGACATACAAGTATTGCTATCTACAGAAAGCAAATTTTTTGTGACTACAGAAGTAAAATAGCAATTCTCCAAGATGCAAGAGATGTCTCTTGAGGACTTGTAAAGTTTTACCTGACAAAAACTGTGATGAAACCAGTAATTAAAAGTGAAAATTCGGGCGGGCCGACTACAAGATACACTACACCACTATGTGTATTAAGAAGAGGTGTAGTAACAAAAAAGTTTATATTGGGATTTATTTTTTTTTGATTTGGGATCATACTAACTATGAACCTGCCCAAATTTCAGTCCATTTAGGCTGATATTATCTATTTGGTGCACAATAAACCTGAAATCGAATAAAGATATATATGGGAGATATATCAAGTCTGAAACGATCTTGACAAAATTAAAAAAAAACACTTATTTCTGAGCTCTATCCGATATCTGGTATCAAATATCGTTCTTATTGTATTTTTATACACCTATATATGGGAGAAATATCTGAACCGATTTTCACAAAATTTGTAGTACTTGTTTCCAGTATGAATTCAGTAAACACCTAATATATAACAAATATATATATGGAAGCTATATCCAAATCTGATCCGATCTCCATAAAATTTGACAGAGGTATTTCTGAGCTCCATAAACTATGTGGCACAAAATATTGTTCTTGTGTAGTGCATATTACGAATGTGAAGGACTTAAACTCCATATCGAATAATATAGCGATATATGGGAGATATAGCTATATCCGAACTGATTTTCACTTAATTTTATGTTATTGCTTCTACACTGTGTTAGGTCGGATTTGCCAAAATTCAGGTTATTTGCACTGATATTAGCCATTTGGTGCACTATTAAACCGAAATCGGTCGAAGATATATATGGGAGCTATATCCAGATCTGAATTGTTTCATTATTGTTGTTATTTGTTGGTATAACATTTTTGTATGACACCTTATTCAACATCCCCTTTTAGTGATCATTACATGTTATGACGATGGGTTTGAATATGACCGACAACGAGCATTTGGTTGGATGTCACGTACTGTTATGCGTTTGATCAAACAGGGCATAACATGACGAGCGTTTTCTCTCCATGGCATAAATAGAGAAATATGTTGCATGTGCAGCCCTTTAGTATGGATATATTGCTTAAGCTTAATAAAGTTGTTGCACCTAGCCGAATTTTTGATATTTGAGGACAACCTATTTCGTAGTTTGTAATTAATGTTTAACCATGGGAAATGCTATGTATATTTTGCAAACGAAATGCAAGTCGCATTTTTGTATTGAGATGAAATTTTTCATATATCATTTGCTTGAAATTTGAGAAAATTGGTCCAGGTTTAGATATAACTGAATTGAGCCTGGAAACAAATACTTTAAATTTGGTGAAAATCGGTTCATATGTTTGTAGTTTAAGTATTTCACATTCGTAATATGTACTCCATAACAATGTGTCGTACCAGATACCCTATAGAGCTCAGAATACCTCTGCCAAAACTTATCATTGGAACCGTTAGGAGTCGGGACCGCAGACTATAGGCCGGTTTTGTGCTAAATATTTTTTTTGATGTTTCATGGCATACAATTCAATATTTGGTATTAGTAAAAGGTTGAATAGTGCCGGAAATACTTTTCTGCATTTCATGAATTTTCGAATATCACTAACATTTTGGAGATTTTTACAAATTTTTCTTTTGGTAAAAAAAAAACACTTTTGCCAAAATCCACCTCAATGATGGAATCAATCTAACTGGCATCGTTTTGCTAATTTTCGTTTCTGTTGTTGTTTTGTAAATGAACTCATCATCTTTTGTTGCGGACGAATAGTTTTGAAAAGAGTCAACAAACCGTGCTGACAAGATAAAACAAAAAACTTTTTTTTTTTCGGAAATCCACACCAATCCAATTCTTTGTTTATGCGGTTAATTTCTATTCTTTTTGGATTCGTGTGTTGCTAGATTTTGGTGTGGAGAGAAAAACTTTGAAGCCGCCAGGGTATTCTGGATGAAAAACTGAAAACAAAAATAAACAAATCTGATCAGGCGATGTGTATACAAACAAGTAAAAAAGCTGTAAGTTCGGCCGAGCCGATCTTTGAATACCCTCCAACATTTGGAACGATTTTGGCAATTTAAAAAAAAAAATAAAATCCGTTAAAAATTCTGTTAAAATGTTAAAAATGCCGAATGTAGCCGTTATATTAGTGTCTATACGGCGAAGTGGTCCTGCATAGCCAACTTTTGTCATAAACCATTACAATATTCAAATGCAAAGCTTGAGTAAAAAAATTGAATATAGGGAGATACCGTTATATTGAGGCTATATGAAGATGTGGACCTGCACAAACAATGTTTTGTCTTAGACTGTAGTATTCTAATTTGAATCATCATCATCATCAATCATCATAAAAGTACCGAATATCGGGAGGTACCGTTATATGGGGGCTATATGAAGATGAGGACTGGCACAGACAATTTTCTGTCAAAGGCTGTCGTACCCATTACGAACTTCAAATACCAAATTTGAAACATTTCCGGTGAATAATGTCGCTAAAATCATCAAAATATTGAATATTGGGAGATACCATTATATGCGGGCTATACCGAAACGTGGACCTACATGACCCATTTTCAATACCAAATGTCCTGCACACATAATACACATTTAAGTAGAATTTTATCAACCTACTTCATTTTGTTCGGAAGCTAGAATGATTTCCACAGACGGACAGACGGACGGGCATCGCTAAATCGACATAGAATTATACGCTGATCAAGAATATATATACTTGGTGGGTCTAAAATGTATATTTCGAGGTGTTGCAAACGGAATAACAGACTTAATACAGGGTTGCCCATATTCGACGGACCCATCTGGCAACGCCATAACTTTTGACAGGGATGTCACATCGCTTAATGACATACCGCGTTTGAAGCGTCAGTCCAAGCACAATTTTTACCATGAACCAATACACGCCACGCGAGCGCTCTGAAATAGTTGAAATTTACATTCAATAGAAGAAGTCAATTGTGAAAACTCAATGTGCTTTTAAACCATTAAAAATGTGAGAAGTGCGCCTTTTAAGAACACCATTAAGCGTTTATACGAAAAATTTTCGACTGGTATGGCTCTTTCTAATCCGAAGAGGCCATATAAAAGTCGACCAATGCGATCGGCCGAGAATATCGCTGCCGTACGAGCCAGTGTTGAGAGGTCCCCAAGAACATCCCAAAAACGCCGTTCTCAGCAGTTGGACATGGCTCGGTCCACTTTACAACGGATTATTCGCATTGATTTGTTCCCGTACAAAATTGAATTGACGCAAAGAATGTTGCCTGCGGACAAGCCTCGTCGATTGGACGCCGCCTGACTTCTTCTTGTGGGGATATTTGAAGTCAAAGGTTAACGTTAACAAACCAAGGAACATAGAAGAGCTCAAGGACAACATTCGTGAAGAAATAGCCGCTATTCCGGCCGAAATGTTGGCAAAAACGATGGAAAATGCTACAAAAAGGGCACAATACGTCATCAACGCCAGAGGCGGCCATTTGAGAGATATCATATTCAAAAATTGATGTAAACAAATCTACTTGGAACAAATTAAATGATTAGCATTGCCAACCGCCAAATTTTTATTTTTTTCTTTGATTAAAAAAAAAAACATGGGTCGGTCGAATATGGGCAACCCATGTATACCCTCCATACTATGGTGTAGAGTATAAGAAATCTTAGAAAAGCAAGTATTAAAAGATGGATTGCTGACGGAAAAGGGAGCAAAATGAAAATGCCGTAAATGACTAAATTAATTCAAAACAAAATATGACTTAGACAGCTTTGGCAATCAAAGCTCGATGGCCAAAATATCCAAACTTAAAAAAGGGGAAGGCCGATGGTTTGATTTTAAATTTTCATTGATAAGCAACTTTTTTGCAGATTATTCATACCCTTAGAAGATTCGATAACCATCTTCTTCTTTGTTCTAATTTTTTTAAAGGTATTGTGTCTCATAACTCTTTTCAATTCCATATTATCCCAATATGAGGCACTTTGGTTCTTTTTGGTTTTCAAAATAAATTGTTTGGTTACTATTTTGGCGCTATTTCTCTCACCCCATCGTTTTGGGTGCCTAATCTTCTACTTTGCTCATTCATTTATCGTTACTTGCAGCGTAACAGTAGCAGACAGTGCAGAAAAAATAATCGTCGCGGAAAAGAGGGTGTCATGTGGTTTTTGGGCTTGATTAATTGCATGCTGTGGTTAAATTCTGCTGATTTTAAAAAGGATTTTTTTTACTTTCCGTGCTTTCGTTGTTGTTTGACCGCTTCGCTTGGACTTTTACAATCACGGTTGGCTCCTGTCTTCTCTGCATGAGGTTTTTCTTGGCTATTTGCGTTCGGTTTTTGGGTAAAGGTTCTCCTTTTATTTGTTCGTGTATCAGCCAGCAAGGATAGTCAACGTAAGCAAAAATATCTGTTTCCCCACAAATTCTCCACTCATTCCACACTCACAACAATGATGATTCGTTCGTTGATTCATTTAAAGAAAATTGAATGCTTACCCAGCGTTCAGTTAAAATCCAGAGCCAGTCTTTGGTGGTGGTGATTTGTTTCGGTTCCGTGTTATTGTCGGTGGTTACTGTTTTTTTTTTCTTTGTTATTGTCGTCATTGTCCGCCTTTTCATCAGAAGGAGGAAGACGTGGTAGTTGGCGTGTATGGTATTCAAATTTCTTTGTTCGTTTGTTGTCCGGTTCCGATTCATTGTTTGTTTGTTTGTATTTTTATTTATTTTACTTTCCGGCCACAATCCTTTGGTCAGTTGCATATGTTATTTTCGTAATAAAAAATAAAGAAAACGAATAGGTGTATGGTGAGACTTTCAAAATAGCTTGGGTAGTGGGTGAGTGAAGAGAATGCCAGATAAAAGATAAATGCTTATGTTACCCCAACTAATTACGAAGAATATTTTTCAAGAGGTAATTATTTAAGGGATAAAAAACTTTATAGGATTAGTTTAAAAAAAAACGCCTTGAAGATATTTCCTTAGAAACAAGTTTTTGGAGTTCTTATTTAGATAAAAATTTTAGAAAATCGATTACATTAAAAGGTTCCATAAGCTTGGGTTGCTATATGTTTATTAATGACTCAACATTAATTCCATGATGTTTCCCCTTTAACTATTTATATATATTTAATTGACTTTCAGCTGTCTAGTATGGATAGAAGGATGTATACGTGCTCGTTTTTGTGTAGCCTCATGACTTTCGAAGTTTCTAACTGACTCCACTCTTATTTGACATTTCTCTATTTCGTATAGCCCCCATGTCACATTACATACCAACTGGGCGACAAAATCACATTATGAAAATAGAGCTAAAATAGATGACATGTGTATCGGCGTTTTTAAAGTTTACATATCAAAGTAAGCTAGAGTTCCAATCTCTTCCGAATTCTGAATATATGCAAATCAAAATTCTTCGGTTTCTTTGAAATTCCTTGAAGTGGTTTCGGCCATATTGCCAATAACAATACAAGGATTTTAACTCGCAAGCGGGTCGCAAAATCTTTGTTGTTGATCTTTTGTTGTTGAAATGTAGCAAGCCACAATATTCTAAAAAAATAATTATTTTAAAATGTTACTATGGTTCCCAGAATACGTCAAGTGCCTAAACCGTACCCCAACGCCATGAATTCATCAAAAATCATCAAAAAATCAAAAATTCATCAAATCCGTATTTCATGTGAAGCTATGCAATATTCTCCTACTAAACGCCGAAGACAAAAGCATTCTTCATTATATTTCCCAAAAAGTCACCAAAACAAAGGAATTTTAATTTTCATTATATATCAAATCGAGTAAAAAAAAACTTTAAGCAATGCCTTCCATCATGAGTTAAAGAAAATATTTATAAACCAGTAAAGAAAGGTCAAAAGTCAGACGAGGCTGACTTTATAATGCTCTACACTACTATGCAGGGGGTTTTTTAAAGTAGATCATACATCATGATAAATTGAAGCAGAACGGAACTAATATAAATCCCACTCTCAACTGAATGGTTGCTTTCGACTTTGAGTACCCTTCCATTGCAACATACATATAGGTGCTATTGCTATATCTGAACCGACTTTCCCCAAAATGAATTCCATTTGAGCTGATATTACACTTTTGATCCACAATAAATATAAAATCGGATGGAGATATATATGGGAGCTATACCCAAATCTGAACCGATTTCAATAAAATTTGGCTGAGGTATTTCTGATCTGTATTTGTTATCTGGTAGCAAATATCATTTTTGTAGAGGCCATATTACGAAAGTGAGGGACTTTAAACTCAAATAAAATGGAACTTATGTATGGAAGCTAAATTTAACACACTTTCTTCCAGGCTGAATTCGGTAGTATATGCCAAAATATTTGGGCTGGATGAAGATATATATGAGAGTTGTATCTTGAAAGTTGGCAAAGATATTTGTGGGCTCTATTTGATATATGCATATTTATTTTTTTATCATAACGTTTTTTACTTCCAATTTATCTTGCTTTCATTCAAAGCCCAAATCTCGCATACTACTAAAATTGACTAAATACAAATGCAACAAGTTATTTTGTTTACTTGGCACATTTTTAAAATATTTGATTTTAAGAAAAAAAATCGAATTTTCCACAGTATCAAGTTTCTAATATGTTTTTTTTTTTCATCCAAATCCCTAATGTCCTTAAAATCTGTAAATTTGAGCTTTAATTTCAAGGGAATTTTAACATTTCCAAAACTCTATGAGTATTTTTCAGAACAATGGATATAGTGCAACCTGTATACAAATACAAAATCTTTGTATGTGTTTTTGCACATCCAGGATACAATAAGAAAATTTGGTATTCAGGTGATTCCTATGCCCCACGGTAAAAATTATTGTACTATGACTGCGCATTCCTGAACAAAATGAATTGTTTTCAAAACTTCCTGTACGTAATGCTCCTAATCTCATTTGTACTATTTTCGATAATGAAAAAGTGCAGCAGAAACGATTTTTGTTTTTAATTTGCAACGTGTAATTTTATTGGTATCAGTTGTACTTTCTTATTTAAAAACACATAACCGGGACTATTTTTGTTTCATTTGTACTTTTTGTTACCAAAACATGCAGATTTGTATCACCGATTAATCTGCATAATATCTTACTCTTAATTATATAACACAATAGACATTCATTTACTATTAGGGTATACCTAACGAAGAACAGTTTGTAATTGTATGTAGACCGTTAGATAACTTCTTCCATCATTATACCCTCATCCATATGGCTACAGAGGGTATATATCATTCGATACGTCCAAAACGAGCCTCACCAAACCAAATTAGTTTCAGGGCATTTGAAGTCAATACAAGTAAAAAGCTATAAGTTCGGCCGTGCCGATCTTTGAATACCCTCCACCATTTGGAAAGAATTTGGCAATTTAAAAAAAAAATATATAAAAAAATAAAATCCATTAAAAATTCCATTTAATTCTTGTCATAAGCCATTACAACTGAGCCATTACGAAACTTGAAAAAAAAAATCGGTGAATAATGTATGTATATCGATATGTATACCGTTATATTGGGGCTATACGATGACGTGAACCTGCACAGACAATTTTCTGTCTTGGGCTGCAGTATGCATTACGAACATCAAATACCACATTTGAAACAATTCTGGTGAATAATGTCGCTAAAATTATCAAAATACCGAATATGGAAGGTACCATTATATGGGGGCCATACGAAGACGTTGACCTGCACAGACAATTTTCTGTCATAGGCTGTAATATCCATTACGAACTTTAAATAAAAATTTTCAAAAATTTCCAGTGAGTAATGTCGCTAAAATCATAAATGTGCCGAAAAAAGGAGGTACCATTATATGGGGACTATACCAAAACGTGGGCCTAATGACCATTTTCAATACCAAAAGTCCTGCAGACATAATACACATTTGAGTAAAATTTTATCAACCCATTTCAGTTCGTTCGGAAGCTAGAGTGATTTCCACAGACGGACGGACATCGCTAACTCGACATAAAATTTTATGCTGATCAAGAATATATATACTTTGTGGGGTCGAAAACATATATTTCAAGGTGTTACAAACGGAATGACAAATTGAATATACCCTCCATACAATGGTGAAGGGTATAATAAGGGTTTTCGGGCTTTATGGTCCGCAAGATAACTCTCGAAGGTCTCCCAAAATGCCACTTTTCTGTCCTGTCCTAAGCCCTAACTTCACGTAAAGTCTGTGTCTATTAATTTTCAGTTTTCATTTTTAAAGCGACTGCAAAATCTGGAAAGATTTTATTTCTTGGTCGATTTTAACCGCTTAATGATCATCTTCAAAAACAATAGGCTTGAATTCAGACCTTAACCCTACTCAAATGCAAAATTCCGTGAAAATCGGACGATAATTGCAACCTGTATACAATAGCCTTATATTGAACAAATTGCATGCGATAAAAAATGTGGCAAGAAATAAAAAAGTAACAAAAAATATTTTTTTTTGGCGTATTTTTAAGTGATTTTCTTAGATTTTATCCTTGTCTGGCAAGAAGTAATTCCATCATGGTGTGATTATTTAAAATAAAATATTATATTCGTATTTTTTTAAATAAAAGTTATGGTCTAGTTTCATTGTAAATATTGCCGAAGTTCAATCAAAATGCCAGGCTCCTGCGACTTGTAAACAGCTGCAAAATCAGGAAATTTGTCTGTTTTTGGTCCATTTCAACATCATCATCATCTTCAACTACAATAGACATTAATTATGTCCCCAATCCCACCTCTATGCTAAATTTCGTGAGAATCGCGCAATAAATGCGACCTGTAGCATGATTCCAAATTAACATGGCAGACGGACGGACGGTCAGAGACCTAGATCAACTCAGTTCGGCGAAACAAGAAAATACATATGTAACATGCTATGCACATAGCAATAGTTCCAATAGTTCGAGGTGTAATATAATTTTTGGCCCAATCAACTCATAGAGTTGTAGTTTATATGTAGTCAATTTTGTTTTGGTATTTAATTCCAATATTCTTTATCTTGATACTTTCCAAATAACGGCACCTGTAAGTCATCATCCACACACCAAATATGCCTGATGAGTCTTTTAACCCACGGCGAAACGGAATGCATTGTGGTGAGTGTGCGATACAATCTCTCTGACTTTCTTTTCACAGCAAATTTCAGATTGGAAAGAGAGACAAACAAATACATCATATCCATATGGCCTTCGCCTCAACAAAATTTTTATTTAGGGTCCCCTTATATAGGCTTTACAATACACAAATTTACCACAATATTTTGAACTATTTTTCAGAATATTTAACACAGAGTTTTTAAAATTTATCGGAAGTTCTCGGCTATTCCAAGAATCTGTGCTTAAAATGTCCAGTTTGGTTTATAATTGGTATATAATTCGTCATTTGAGGGTCCAAGTTTTGATTTGGTAGATCCTTTTTACAAAATTCTCGTGATTTATTTTATTATCATTTGTAATAATAATATAATGATGGTTAATATAATTTATGCAAAATACCAATCAGGCGGGCTTTTAGGAACTTGTCTAATCAAGGCTAATATATTTTAGGCAATTAGAAAAAAGTCCATTATTTTAATTTTTCACCTTTCATACACATCCACAAAACAGTCTGTCATATTGGCACAACGTACTGGTCATTCGTTTTGTTAACGTTAACCTCAAAAACCAATAGCACAAACAGCGGCAACAGCAATAGCAACAACTACAGAATTGACAAAAACCACGGAGACCAAATAGACAATGTGCAGGGAGAAAAAAGTTTATCGATAAAATTGAAATATGGCTAAATACGTCGACCATATAAATTGCTTGACAGGATTGTTAACCTTAGTCTGCAGTTTTTCGATTTTTTTATTGTATCACTACCTTTGTACCACTCACTCACCCACGACCTATCGCAGTTCAATGGTCTCAGCACATAGTAGGTAAAAGTCAATTTCTCCACTGCAATAACAAATTTCGTTTTGAAAAAAAAAAAGAAACAAATATTGGCAATTTCACCTTCATTTCAAAAGGCTAAGTCGGCCTTATCCGAAAATGTGAAGAACCTGGCATATAATGTATTCCATTTAGCCAACAAATATCCGTAGACGAAGAGCATGAAGCAAATAAAAGAAAAAATGCCCAAAATACCAATCAGAATAAGAAACAGTTATAGAGTTAGCAAAAAGGCAGCGTACTATCCACATTCCCTGTTTGTTGGCTGGAATGCAAAAGGCCATAGAAATTCTTCACTTCTACTTCCTCTGTTTTGTACTTCATCAGTTGAACGAAGAAGAAAGGTATTAGCCTGCCAAAATGGAAACTCAAAGAAAATAGCAAAAAACCACAATGTAAAACGAAGGTAATAAAAATGCAACACTGATTAATGCCTGCTTTTTGTGTGGCCATGGATACATGGTCTAGTAGCAGATATCTGAAGAGGTTTGTAATTTATCCCATCCGACTATTTTAAATGCCACAAAGTGGTAATTGTAATAATGCTCAATGAGTGTATTGGGGCTTATTTTTAGAGGGCTTGGAAACGAGACCACAAACTATTTTTAAGGGAAGTCAAAAAGGTGAGGATTAAATAGATACGACAATTTGAATTCCACCTTTTTCTAATTACTTCGCGATATTATTGTTAGAAATTCAAAAAAAAAAAAAATAAATAAAATAAAATAAATAAATAAATAAATGCGTATCATGCATAATTTGGAAATTTGGGAACGATTTCCAACAAATTTGACGGAGGCTTTTGTACCCCTAGAAAAACATAACATAACTGTATAGTGCATGATTTGACTTCGTTAAGAATTATATTAAAAAGCTGAAGATATACCGGACCGAGTTTCACTAAATGGAAAAATTTGGTTGAAGATGATAAAATTTAGCCAATTTGGGCGCATATTACATATTACATATATGGTGGAATCGGTTGAAGATATATATCGAAGGTATATAAAAATCTGAACCGATGTCGATAAATATCGGCAGAGGTATTTTCGAGTTGTATCTGACTTCTGGTATCAAATATTATTGTTGTGGAGTGCATATTAGGCATTTGAGCGACTTAAAAACCAAATCGGAGGAAACATATATAAAACTATAGCTATATCTGTTTCGATTTTCACCAAAATTTAAAGTAATTGGTTCTGGGCTAAATTCTATCGGAAGTGCCAAAATTCAGTCCATTTGGCTATTTGGTGCAGAATAAACCTGAAATCGGATAAAGATATACATGGGAACTACATCAAAATTTAAATCGATCTTGAAAAATTAGGCACGTATTTCTGAGCGGTATTTGATATCTGGTAGATAAAATTTGATAGAGGTATTTCTAGGCTGTATTTGATATCTGGTACCAAATATCATTGCTGTGGAGTGTGTATTACGAATGAGAGGGACTTAAACACAAAATCGGGTGAAACATATATATGTCATGCATAAATGGACTCAGTGATTCTATGAAGATCCTAAAAAATAACTTTGGGCCTACCTCGCTTCTTTCTCCATGTTACAGACAAATACACAAAGACATAATACCATTATCAGGTTAAGAGGTAAATTGTAAATATCGACAGTCTCTGTCGAATACCTCTCAGAAAAAGGCTGAAAATTGCATAACTATACTTCAAAACTTGGCACAACGTAATATTTAGTTAATCCATAGGTGAGAGTCGAATATGGACCATATTGGTCAATTCGTACCTCCCCGCAAACGTGCTCTTCAAACTTTGTCCATCCATCTGTCGACAAAAAAGGACTGATACGTTCGAATTTGTTTTCTAACATTTTTGGCACATTTTATATGAAACTAGTGTTCTACAGCCCAGAAAGTATCCTTCCAATAGAAAATCTTATCTTGCTTTTTATTGATTAATAGAATTCATTATATAAATGGATAGTGTTTTTTATACCTTCAGTCATATGCCTAGTCGAAATTACGGTTGTAGACCCTAGGACTCTTTATGACCAAATCCGTTCCAAGACATTTGGAGTCAATCTAGCGATGTCCGTCTGTCTGGCTTATTGCTGGTACGCACGATAAATGTCGAAGGGAGTATCTGATATGGTTCAAACTTGGTACATCGTAATATTTTTGTCAAACTTAGATCGAATTCGGAAAATGGGCAATATTGGCCCACTCATTCTGGTACCAATCCAATTAAGATCTTAGCTAGTAAAATGAAAATATGCCAATGCAAAATGAAGACGTGGGCACAAAATCTTCTGCCAGAGGAGTTGGTACTAATTACGAAGTTCAAACAACCAATTTCTAAGAAATTTAAAATCTCTCTAAAATCATCAAAACATCCAACATTTGGAGCTGCCTACATATGACTTCTGCAGAGTACATGGTTAGAACATACAGATCGACAGACAGACTGGCGGACGGAAGTGGCTACATCGTCATAAAAGTTTTCGCTGTATTTATGGTTTTTAAAATACAATTTATATTACATACAATTTATGGTGTCTTAAATTCATAATACGAGGTTGAAGGTATAAAATACACACATTTGAAAGTTTTTAAAATTAAGTCATTTATTTCAATTCATACTCGACAGTAAACACTGTTGATTCTTATCCCCAGACTAAACAACATGTCGATAAGAAAAGAATTAAATAATTTGTCACTAAAATCTCTTCGCAAACCCAAAATGTAATTACGAAGTTTTTTTTTTAACTTTTCAAATCTTTTCTAATCTTCCAAAAATCTCTTAAATCATGGTTTAAGTAAATGACAAGAACACCAGCCAAAGAAAACCAAAAATCTCAAAAATATTCATATGTTTTATTCAATAAATAAAAATCATAGCAGTGCATTTCAAACCATGCTGCACGCACACACACACATACTCACATACATGAATGTCTGTGCATACATGGCAAATGTATGTTCTCAAAAATCATATAAATATGAACATAACAATACAAAATATTGCCTTCTGTCAATTCTAATAAAAAATAAATATTTTTTGTTTTGTTTGGATATTTTTTTGCCTGCTTCGAAGCAGTGGCTTTTGCAATCGTAACCACAGAAATAATTTATAAACAAAACCACTCACTTCTAGGCAACATATGTGTGGTACAGACATATGTACACACAGACAAACATGCACACATTTATGGACATGTTGTAGATCAAATCAAGAGAATTGACTGGTCTGGTTTGGTTAGAATGCATGCAAACATGGCTGCATATATGCATTCATAACTTTTATTCAGACTCTTCCCCACCACTAACAAAAATTTTCTGTGTTTTTTTCGGTTGCACTCCATATCAGTCTTTGGGAATTGGTTGGTTGGTTGTTTCGTTCGTTTTGTTTTTTGCCTTACAAAACTAAACAAAATTTATCGATAAAATGCAATAAAGAATATATAGAAAACGAACATAACTACAAAGTGCAATGACTCAGAGTATGTAGTTTTTTGTTGCCTAATTTTTTCTTCACAAAAGAATGCAAAAATCTTTTATATGCAACACATGCAACATGGAGGAAAAAATGTCGGCATGTTGCACAGTACAAAGTGTCTTTGTAGTAGAAATGGAGGTAGTTTCAAAGAATTTAGGGTAAGTGCGCTTAAGTTCGGCATGTCCCAGTAGTCGGCAGTTTTGAAATTTAAACTTAAATAACTAAGAATAGAATTGACCAAATAATAAAAAAAAGCAAAAACGTCTACAGTGTTCTCTGCTCTCTTTCTGTAAAAAAAAAAACAATTAGCTCCGATCATTTATTACAAGAGAATAACGGTTTTCGTCAGTGAGTGTCTTCCAACGCGTGCGATAGTGCTTGTTTGTAAAGAAGAAATTAGTCGTGGCGTCAACTTAAAAATCGATTTAAGTAAATTAAATATAATACTTTTGGAATAAGAAATATTTTGAGTCGGCAGTTGCTTTTATTTGTGCTTTTTGGTCAACTTTTCTTAATTAAGTAGGTTTTTTAAATCACCTATTTGACGTTTTAGACAGCGGTGGCATTTTTGAAAAAAAATGTTGGCTATCTAAAGGAAAAAGATCAATTGGCAAATTTCAAATATAAGAAAGGTACTTTTTTGCTTTGTTATTTAATCTCATTTTTATTTTAATTGAAAATCCATACGTTACTGAAGGTAGCCATACTATTCTTGATTTTCTACCTATATTTGGTTTAGATAAAACACTATTTAAAAACGAAATTAATTTCAAATTCTGGATTAAAATGTGATTTAGTAATAAAACATTGTTTTATACTATTTGAAATAAAAAAATATACAGAGTAATATTTTTTTACTGAAATTCCATATGCCGACTACTGGCAAATAGACATGCCGAGCATTGGAAAATGGTGTCGACTACTGGCAAAAAACTACTATTTTAGTAAAATTGCAAATTTTGCCAATTTAATAAAAACAAATTCAATTTTTGTTTATTATTTCGAAAATAAAACAAAATTTAGAGTCTGAATAACTTTATTTATCTGCAATTGAAAGATTTCACTCAGAATGTTGGAAGATTGAAAAATCGAAAATCCTAAAAGTGCCGACTTCTGGTACACTTACCCTATATGCAAAATATTCTTAAATGTGTAACTCTGAATTGAGTTGAATTCTTGAATGCTTTCAGAAAGTTGTCACAATAAATTGGAGAGTATAATCAATATAGTCATTCCTAAGTTATATGGGAACTATAGCTATTTTTCAACCGATTTTCATCGAATTTGAAGTACTTGTTTCTACGATGAATTCATTTGGAATTGCAAAAATTCAGTCCATTTGGGATGATATTAGCCATTTTGTGCATAATAAACCTTATATCGGACACAGATATATATGGGTGCTATATCCTAATCTGATCCGATTACGATAAAATTTGACAGTGATATTTTCGGGATCCATAAGTTATCTAATACCAAATATTATTCTTGTGGAGTGCATATTAGGCAAGTGAGGGACTTTAAATCCGAAATCAGATGAAACATATATGGAAACTATAGCTATATTTGAACCGATTTTCACCAAATTTAATGTATTTGCTTCTAGCCTGATGATATGCCAAAATTCAGTCCATTCGGGCTCATATTAGGCATTTGGTGCACAATAAGCCTGATATCGGATATAGATATATATGGGAGCTATATGCTAATCTGATAAAATTTGACACACGTATTTTCGAGCAGAATCTGGTACCAAGTAACATTATTTTGGAGAATATACTACGCGTGTGAGGCACTTCAAACCCCAAAACGATTGAAACTTATATATGGAAACTATGGTTATATCTGAACCCATTTTCTCCAAATTTAATTTATTTGCTTCTAAATGAATTCGGTCGGATGTGCCAAAATGCAGGTCAGTTGGACTGAAAATTTCCAACATATTTGTGTTAGACACTACACAGTTCTGAAACAGTGTAAAATTCGATGTCCGTCCGTCTGTCTGTGTTTTGTAATCGCTTATCTTTCGATCGAATTATGATAGAGGAATAAAATTTGCATATGTATGTATATGGGTAAAGTTCGTAAATGGGCCACGCCAATTCATGTCTTCGTATAGATACCTCCAGATATTCGGTATTTTTAACGACATTATTCAAACTTTGTTTGCAGATCCAGGTCCTCGCATTGCCCACATATAACGGTACCTCCGTTTTTGGGTATTTTGTTGATATTAGCGACATTATTCATCGGAATTGATTCAAATTTCGTATGTGAAGTTCGGAATCGATACTTCAGTCTGCGGCAGGGGCACTTTTTTTGTATAGCTTCCATATAACGGTTTCATTTAAGAGGTACATTTGACGAATTTTTTGAATGTTTTCAAGTTCCTTCCAAATGGTGTAGGGTATTTAAATTTCGGCCGAACTTAGCTGCTTTTTTACTTTTTTATCTTTGGAATATTTTTTAGAGTTTTGAGTTTGACTTTGCTAGGCATATTTACTGATCAAGGCGTTTTAAAAATTATTTTTGAAATCTAATTAAAGTGACCCCTGTGACTTCTTACAATATTTTTGAAGAACTATTCGATTTACAATCGTAGACTTTTAGCTCGCTTTTCTGAAAACCCATTAGATCCATAGATGTGTATTGTTCACGATATTTTTAAGATGGATCATAAGCGCATTTACAGAGCATTTTTACACTCTCAGGATAATGCCTATGGAGAGAATATATCATCCATACTCCTTTGGAATACTCAAATACAAAATCGGATGAAACAAGTTAGTTGGATAAATGTAGCTTTATTGAAGTATTATATACATAAAATGAGAGGGAATTTGTATATGTTTGAGTTATACCCAAATCTGAAACGATCTCGATAAAAATGTATGCCTTTCGCTCTATATTCATGGAATTACTTCCTGCGTCGTGTTGATGTATTTTTGTGAACAAAATACAGGTTGCTTTTATTATCCGATTGAGATCAAATTTTCCAAACAATATTTGGTTGGCCCAAGGACTAGCCCTATTGAAATTGGTAAGAATCGGTTCAAATTTAAATGTAGCTGCCATAGCTGCTGGAGTTAATTTTGGCACTTCCGGCCGAGTTCATTGTAGAAGCAATTACTTTGGTAATAATAGTTTCAGATATAGCTATAGCTCCCATATATATGTTTTGTCCAATTTTGTCTTTAAATCCCTCACATTCGTAATATACAATTAACAAGAATATATTTGGCATATTATCTCATAGAGCTCAGAAATACCTTTGCCAAATTTTATCTACATCGGTTCAGATTTCGATGTAACTCCCATATATACCTTTATCCGATTGCAGGCTTATTGTGTATCAAATGGCTAATATCGGCCCAAATGGAGTGAATTTTGACGCTTCTGACCGAATTCAGACTAGAAGCAAGTACATTAAATTAGGTGAAAATCGGTTCAGATATAGCAATAGCTCCCATATATATGCTTCAGTTGATTTTATGTTTAAATCCCTCACTTTCGTAATATGCACTCTACAAAAATCGCATTTGGTACCAGGTAAGTATGGAGCTCAAAAATACCTCTGGCAAATTTTATCGAGGTCTTCGTTCGTTCTTCGTCCGATTGTTAATATCAACACAAATGGACTGAATTTTGGCACTTCCACCGGAATTCAGCCTAAAAGCAAGTACTTTAAATTTTTGTAAAAATCGGTTCAGATATAACTATAGCTCCCATATATATATATTTCGACCGATATGGAGCTCAAAAATACCTCTGGCAAATTTTAT
The DNA here is from genome assembly GCF_030504385.1 of Musca domestica. NCBI lineage: Eukaryota > Metazoa > Arthropoda > Insecta > Diptera > Muscidae > Musca > Musca domestica. Next base: position 13,690,543 of record NW_026712363.1, on the reverse strand, counting down.
CGAGACCCATTTCGATTTGGATGCAGCTCCTATATATATCTTCGTCCGATTGCTAATATCAGCACAAATGGACTGAATTTTGGCACTTCCGACGGAACTCAGCCTAAAAGCGAGTACTTCAAATTTTGGTAAAAATTGGTTCAGATATAACTATAGTTCCCATATTTGATTTGATATTTGATACCGGGCATCGGATACAGCTCGAGAATGTCTCTGCCAAGCTTTATTGAGATCGGTCAGATTTTTTATAGCTTCGATATACATCTTCATCCCATTTTACGGTTATTGTTCACAATTTAAGCAATATCAGCCCAAATTTAACAGATTTTCATATTCAACCGATTTTTTCATTTGTTGAAACTCGGTCCGGTATATCTATTGCTCAAATGAATAATTTTTAATATAATCCAAAATTGTGCCTTCTCTAAAACCATGATACCCATTCAAAAAATGTTCATAGTTGCTATAACCTAATTCACATAACTTTTGTTGATACGGGGCTTAACTAGATACGCATAGTGGTGTAGGGTACATCATATGGTCGGTTCCGCCTGAATTTATACTCTTGTAAATTGTGAGATTAGTGCCATATATTTCAAGCTTCACACCCAACATTTCTGCGAATATTTTAAGTGGTGTGAAGATACGCCATATCGGTCCACTTTTTCAACGAGGAAAACAATTCCTAATATTCAAATTCGCATACATTAGATATATCCTGCACCTTCTCCACAAATCATCCGATTATCCTTTATACATCCAACTACCAGCGTTCTGAGTCACAGTTCTTATATATCACACCACATAGTGGTAAGGGTATTATGTTTTTGTGCATGGAGAAGGAAGCGAGATAGACCCATAGTTTCATATCAGTCCGTCTGTCCATGTATTCTTGTGAACAAAATGCAGGTCGCATTTATTATCCGATTGAGATGAAATTTTGCACAAATCATTTGTTTGGCCCAAGGACGAACCTTATTGAAATTGGAGATAATCGGTAAAAATGTAGATATAGCTCCCATATATATCTTCGTCCGATTTGCTTTTTATTGTGCACCAAACGTGTAATCTCAGCCCGAATAGTATGGAATTTTGCACATACAACCAAATTAGGCCTGAAAATAAGTATGCCAAATTCGATCGAAATCGGTTCAGATATAGCTATAGCTCCCATATATATTTTTCATCCGATTTGTTATTTTTTACTCCGCATATGCACTCTGTAACAACAATATTTGGGGAAATATATCAAATGCAGCACAGAAATACCTTTGCTAAATTTTATTGAGATCGGTTCAGATTTGGATATAGCTCCCATATATAACTTCGTCCGATTTACCTTTTATTGTACACCAAACGTCTAATATTTGCTCAAATGGGATGGAATTTGGAACATTCGACCGAATTGAGTCTAGAAGCTAGTATCACAAATTTGGTGAAGATCGGTTTAGATATAGTTATAGCTCCCATATATATTGTTCATCCGATTTGTTCTATTTGTTACCCACAGCCGTAATATGCACTCCGTAACAATGATATTCAGGGAAATTTATCAAATACAGCTCAGAAATATCTTTGCCAAATTTTATCGAGATCGGTTCAGATTTGGATATAGCTCCCATATATATATTTATCTTATTTCAAATTAATTTTGCACCAAATGGGCAATACAATCCAAATTTAAAAGATACAAATGCTTCGGCATATTTAGTCTTTTGAATTTTAAAAAATAATTGCAATAATAGCGTGTATGATTCCCCCATAAAAAACTTTTAAATGTTATGTGGAACTCTACTATATTAACAAGGTGGTGTAGAGTATCATAAAGTCAGCCCGCCCGACTTTAGGACTTTCTTTACTGGTTATTCTTCGAAAATGTTAAATGGAAATTTTAATGAATGAAACTTTAAAGCAAATAGGTATTATTTAAAAATTGTCACAGAACAAGAATCCTGCCCTGGCGCGTTTCCGAAAAGTGACATATAGAAATGACCCTATTTTGTGGATAAATATCTGTCGCAAATCCACCAATGCCTTCCATTTAATTATATTTTCTGTTTTTGTTTTTCATTATTTTTCCTTTAAATTTCCCATAATTTCAAAGCACACATCGTACGTTTTCTTAAATGAAATTCAAAGAACAAATTAAATTAGTATATTCTCTTTTTGTTTTATTTTTTTTTTATTTTAGAAAATATGCAAAATAAATCTAAAGAAAAACTACTGTTTGTAAGAAACAAATAATGAAACTAAACCAATGCATAAAAATGACTTTTGGAAATTCTTTTAAATATTCAATTGTGGCAAAGAAACATGGCTTTTCTTAAAATGCTAATGCATAAATCCTTGTGTTGAATAGATTAAATAATTTTAAAACACAAATATTAGAAATTAGAGCAAGTTGTTCAAATAAAGGTTGGTTTAGATATTTATTTTGTGTGTGTGTGTGTGGCATATTTCCATGAAACAGATTTTGAAAACTAAAACATTGCAATATATATTTTTAAATGGTTCTCAGATGAAATAAAATTCGGTATAATTCCTACCAAGACAAAAGCGTTTGCTTCAAATTTGAATTCAACTTTGTGCTACCAACACTTGAAGTTTGTTTGTTAATTAATGTAAATTCCCCCTGTTAACATAAACAAAATATTCCTAACTGCTGGTTAGCGTTTCGTTTTCAATAATTGTATAATTTTGCCAAATCATTTAACAGTTGACTGACTACCATCATAACTGGAAATAATAATAATAAGGACGAATAAAAAGTACTTCACGTAAAGCTCTTACAAGCATGCAATATTTATGTAGTCTCAATTTTCCACTTAAAATTTCAACACTTTTCCCCAAAAGGCAACGGTTGTACCTATAAACATTAAAATTCCTTTGCTAAATTGCAATTATTAAGAGGATCCTTGGGATTCCATGGCTGGAAATTGAAGAGGCCAACTATGGCGAGGAGTGAACACACACACACACACACACACACAAAGAAACGCTATTTTAAATGCCTAAAAGTATGCAATCATCAACAGCGGCAACAAAATATTATTGCATACTTAAGAGCTTCCTTAGTGGTTAAAAAGTTTTGCGGTAAGACTTCCTTCTGTTATTTTTTTTTGGTTTTTTGTCTTGACGCTCATGCCATTCACCCAAGTAATAATATTCTTGCCATTCTAAGCTATGCTGTAATACAAGGGGTGGAGGAGGAAAAATTAGAGAGAGGTAGGAAGTTCTCATGAGAAGAAAGAGAGGGAAAATAGCAGGAATATTTTTACAATTATCATTGTCTAAACTGTGATGTGCCATAAGTGACTATGAGCAAAAGAAGTCATGAACTAGAGGTCTTCAACAAACTTACAAATGTTCACATAAAGAATCGAAGCGAAAATATCAAGAAAAGGAGAGAGAGCACAACTGAACGGTTATTCATTTTTTTCCTCGTCTCTTCCTTTTTCGTTCACTTCTTCCTTCAGCAGCGATAAAAACACGGAAAACTATTACAATTCATAGAAAAGTTTTTTGGCATATAAACTTCTCATTTCCTTTTCACTCAGTTCAGCTCAAAAATTTAGAGAAGTTGCAAAACATACTTGCACACAAATGCATATATGTACATATGTATAGGTCACCGTGGTTAAATTATTGAAAGAATTTACCATGAATTAAAAAATAAATAAATAAATAAATAGAACTTCAGACTAATTGGCAGGCATTATCCATATATCATATAGAGAAAGGTGAACACAAAATTAGAATAAATATAGACCGATACCGACAATTCATGCAAGCACATATTTAGAGTAGAGTTTTCGCCCTTTCACTGTGAACAAAGGTACAAAATTACTACTGCATTAATAGTTCAAATCTAAGGCACTGATATTTATACCCTACACCACAAGTTGGATAGGGTATTATGTCTTTGTCCATTTGTTTGTAACAGACCAAAGGAATCGAGATAGACCCATAGTTCCTTTTGATAATCCGCATACAACCACATTCTGTCCTTCCGTCCGCCTGTCCATGTATTTTTGTAAACAAAGTACGTGTCGCATTTATTGCCCGATCTAGATAAAATTTTGCAAAAGTCATTTATTTGAACCAAGGAAGATCCCTATTGAAATTGGAGACAATCGATCAACATTATGATATAGCGCCCATATATATCGTCGTCCGATTTGTTTTTGTTTTGTATGGAATTTGGCACTTACGACCAAAATCAGCCCAGAAACAAGTATGTCAAAAAAATCTTAATTATATCCCAGTAAATCGAGATAGTATTAATGAATTAACACAAAATTCTAAATCGTACCCGTTAATTGAAAAGGCCTGTAAATTACCAATAGATGATAAAATTCTGAAATTTGATATTGAGGTTTCTTATGATACCTGGAGGTTTCACTTTTCATGCGTCCAATATAAGTACGAAAAGTACTAAATAGAACTATATTTAGTATTGCGTGAAGGGATAGGGCTGGAACCCTCAAATTTGATATAGATGCTACTCTTGGTGTCCGTGACTGAGAAAAGGAGGAGAAAATCCGTCCTATATTTGTACGGAAAGTGATAAATGATACCAAATTTGGGAAAATTACCTATGCAGGTCAACGCCTTCATATATCCCCATATAACGATTTTCATTGAAGTGGTATTTTTTGACGGATTTTTTCTAAACTAATAAATACTCTAAAGGGTGTTAAAAGAAAATGCCCGGTCGAACATAGGTGTTTTTTACTTCTTATATACCACATGGTGGTTCAGGGTATTATGTCTCTGTACATTTGTTTGTAACAGGCAAAATGAAATAAAATAGAGCCACATTTTGAATCAATTTATGCCTGTCCGTCTATCTGTCTGTCGGTTCATGTATTTGTGTGAACAAAATACAGGTTGTGTGTATTATTCGACTGTGATGAAATTAACGAAGACGAACCCTATTAAAATTAGTATTAACCGGTCTAGATTCAGTTATAGCTCCCATATATATTTTCCCGGTTTCAGATTTATTGTGTACCGAAATCGTAATATAATCAATTTTATCACATACGACCAAATTTAGCCTATAAGTAATTATGTTGAGTTTGATGAAAATAGGTTGAGATATAGCAAAAACTCTCATATATATGTTTCATCCGATTAGGTGTCTCCGACATTTGTAATATGCACTCCATAACAATGATATTTGGCACCAGTTACAGATATAGATCAGAATACCACTACCAAATGTCATTAAGATCGGTTCAGATTTGAATAGAGCTCCCATATATACGTTTCGTCCAATTTTTGTTTGAGTCCCCCACATTTGCAATATCGACTCCACAACAATGATATTTGGTATCAAATCGGGATGCAGATCGGAAATGACTTTGCCGATTTCATAATATTAGTCCAAATGGGACGAATTTTGGCAGAGGCTATCAAACTTAGCCTAGAATCAAGTGTGTTAAATTTCGATTCCTATATAAATATAGCCCCCATATATAAGTTTCATCCGATTTTATACTTAAGTCACCCACATACACTTCATAACATGGTTTCCTGTAAAATTTTTTTGAAATCGGTTGATATTTGGATATATTTCCAATGTATATATTTCCCCCTAATTCGATGTAAATAATACATCAAGAACGCAACATTTGAGCAAATAATTTGGTTTAATTCGTTTTTATACCCTCCACCATACATAGTATGGAGGGTATATTAAGTTCGTCACGATAACGATACCCCCGGTATTTTTATGATTCTAGCCAAATCTTTCAATGGAATTTCCTGAAAATCCACACAAGATGTTCTTTCTATGTAGTTTACTCCCTGGAGGAGAATTGTCTATATAGGCCCAGGTATATTCCCCATACAACGTTAACCTGGTATTCGGTATTATGATGATTTTAGGGACATTATCGGCAGGAATTGTTTAAAATTTCGTATTTAAAGTTCCTAGTACGTCTTTGTATAGCACCCATATAACTGTACCTCCCTATATATCATATTTTGATGATTTTAAATTTCGTATTTTAAGTTCGTAATGGGCATTACAGCCTGTAACAGAAAATTATCCATGCAGACCCTTGTATTCATATAGCTCCGATATTACGGTACCTCCCTATATTCGGTATTTTGATGATGTTAGCTATATTATTCACCGGATTGTAATGGCCTATGACAAAAGTTGTTATGCTAGTCAACGTCTTCGTATAGACGCCAATACAGTGGCGACTATTTCGCTACTACTATTCGCTATTTTTATGATTTCAGCAGAATTTTTAACGTTTTTTTTTTTTTTTTTTTTTTTGAAATTCCAAATTGTGGGGGTTATTCAAAGTTCGGCCCGGCCGCTGTAAAGCCTTAATACGCAATTAATACCTAAATTGCCAATACGAACGTTTATTTCTACACATAACTCTAGTAAATGGTCGTAGTGCTACTGGGAATCATGAGGTCGACACTTTTGTCTCTCCTTACTGGTTTTGAACTTACATCATCAAATGGAATGTGTATTAAAATCGTTATTCGGTCAGAAAAAAACTTGAGATATTCGTCGGAGACCCCATTAAATACATTCATCTGGATAAAACTTCGTGTTTATTTAGCTCTGTCTGTCTGTCCTTGTACTCAAATCGGGATAGAGCTGGCACTGTTAAGGCGATAGATTTTCAATTTTCAAAAATATTAAAAATGACAAATGTTGAAAATGACAATGACTAAATTTAAGGATTTTGAGTTTGCACATCGTCGTTTTTTTCATTGTTAATTGCTATTTAGCCGTTGGTATTCTCACTTTGACATGTCCACAATTAAATATTTTCAAATAATATATTCATTTAATTTATTAACCCACTGTCCTCCTGCTAACTAAAACAGCCGGGCAACTGATGTTGAGAAGCAGAAGAGAGAATTTTTAATCTTTAAATAAATCTTAGAAAACAGCCCACATTTTGTGCGGTAACTTCCGCCGTAACATGCAAATGCTGAGACTTCCGTTGTTTTCGGTGTTGTTGTTCATGAAGATGAAAGATGTGAAAAACTTTGAAGTAAAAAAGAAGGCGGGTGTGGTAACATTTCTATAAATTTGAAAATTTCCGTTATGATTTTGAGATTTTTCTATTGTTTTTTTTTTTTGCTTTTTCCATATGACCATTTACAAATTTTACTTTATAAACGGCCACTTGATTTCTATCGTTACATCCTGAATTGCAGGCAAAGAGATGGAACAAAAAAAAACTAAAAAAGGCAGGCCACTATTTTTCAAATATCGTTGGCTACGCCCAGATTTTTTTCATTTTCGTAGATTTTTTCACATCATGCAAACCTCAAAATTTGCCTTCATACTAAACAAAACCATAGGATCTGAGACATGACCCAACTGAAAAATAAAAAAGAAGAATATTTATAGAAATCCCAATATGACCTTTTTGCAGTTTCGTTGAGGAAGACCAGAAAAAAAAAACAATTCCATTAAAAAGCAAAATAGCATAACTTAGATCAAAGATATCACATCACAAAACTACAGTTATTCCAAGTAAGCAAACAGCTGGCAGTTTTGCTATGTTCAGTGGACTGACTTGACTGCAAGTAGCCTTATTTGCTTGTCCATTTTCGGAGGGTTTTAGGACAGTCCTCTTTTCTTCCTTCTTGGTCATGGCTGAATACGTCTCCGGTGGGAAGCAGTTAGGAAATTCAAAGTTTTTCTATGGCCATTTCTTGCTTTCATAACTTCCTCAGAGATTTGAAGGAAGTTTTTATGGTAATATCAATGCTGTTTAAAATGTCGGCGTTTCTTCCTCTCTTCGAGGGGGGGAGGGCGCGCATGGGGGCCTGTTTGCCTTTTGCATGTTTGTGTGGCCGATTTAAAAGTTTTCCGGTGCAGTTTTCTTTTTCGTTTTCATAGTTTTTCTTAGAAGACATTCAAAAATCATTGTGGTCAATTGAACAGTGAATGAAGTAACAAAAGTTTGTTTGCAGAACGAATATTTCATCCGTAAATATCTTGGACAGTAAGAATGACATTTTATGTCACACATGTTGTCATATATGACTGATGTTGGTTATAAATAACATTGTAGTTTGGGACAAGACAATGTATATAAGATAAGACATTTATTACGGTATTTGAAATTTTTACAGAAGTCGTTGATCTTTATTTGCAAAAATGGAGAAGAAAAACAATTCTAAAAAGGAGTTCAAATTTTTGTGAAAAAAATGTCAAAATTGGTAAGAACACATTATATGATGTCGCTGCATCTAAGTATGAACAGATTTAAATTTGTATTCCAGAACCAACTGAAATGAAGGTCAAAACTTTACCTGAACTTGTTTTTACCACATTTTACAGAGCTATTTATTTGCTACGAGTATATGTAAATCAGTTCACTTTTGAACATAGCGGCTATATACATTTTCGCCCGCCTTCGCATTTATATTGCACCAAACACATACCGTCAGCCCAAAGAGAATAAAATATATCACATAAGACAGAATGCAGCTCTCTCTCTGTCCATATGTTTTTGTGGAATTTGACACATGGGACCAAATGTAAAATTTTGGTTTGGATATAGTTATAGCTCCCATATATATTGTTCATCCCATCTATTATCTTTGTTCTCCACAGCCATAATATGCACATCATAATAACGATATTCGGGATAATGTATCAAATACAGCTCAGAAATACCTTTGCCAATATTTGATCGAAATCGGTTCAGATACGGATATAGCTTCCATATACATCTTTATCGGATTTGAAGTTTGTTGTGCACCAAATGTTTAATATAAGCCCTAATTGAATATGCAACCGAATTTAACCGGGAGAAATTGGGCCTATTTGGATGAAAATCGGTTCAAATTTACCCACAGTCGTAATATTCACGCCATAACGATATTCGGGAGAATAATTCAATTACAGCTAAGAAATACTTTTACCAAATTGTATAGAGATCGGTTCAGATTCGGATATATCTAACATATCTGATTTGAAGTTTATTGAAGTTTATTTTAAGCGCTAATAGAACATGCAACGAATTCTGCCTGGAAGAAATTGTGCCATATTTGATAAAAATTGTTTCATATATATCTATAGGTCCTATATATATGTTTCCCCCGATTTTGTATTTAAGTCCCTCAGGCCCGTAAATGTACTCCACAATTCTAAATGGGGGTGATGAGTATTCGGTTATTAGTTCAAAATCCCAAAAGAGTTTGGGTTCCCAGGCAGATTATACATGGCATTAACCATACTCTTAACGGGCCTTAAATATACTTCGGAGATGGAGCTTTACAATTTGATACCGTTCTTTGGGTTACACCTAGAACTATTTGCACAAAATATGTGTCATATCTGTCCACTTTTTGGTATAAGAGTATACCCCGATTTCAAGTATTTTATATTTTTTGGGCATATATTTTATACAAGTTTCCGCAAATTTTGCGGAAAATGCAAACAATTATTAATTTAGGCCCTTGTTTTTGGTATAACCCTCATATGAAGGTATTTACATATTTCAGCTAGTTCCGGGGTCTTGGTTATACTTTTCAATTATTTTTATCATCATTTGTAGTTTGGGTTTTAAGGTTAAAGGTACATCTTGATATTACATTAAATATTAAAATATTACATTTTCATCCCAGACCTAGTTCTGTTGTTATTTCTCCAATTTTTAGCTTATGTGGGAGGCATAAGATGCTGTGGACCAGGGAGCAGCAAAGAGTATGATTGAGTTGGCTTGATCACACTTGTAGAAATCCAATGAAACTCAATCAGGCAGTCAGATGTAACATGTTGATTTGAGTGAGTTGCTCTAACGAAACATAAAACACGAATCGATTGTAGTTCTAAGTTCGCAATCAAACAGCTCACATGAGTGCTTTGTTTACAAAATAATGTTGAATTGTTCATAACGGGACGATCTTGAGGAATGGTTGAATAAACACTTCAATTCAGGTATTCGATTAACTCATGTTGCTCAACGAAACAAATACTCATTTTTGATTAGGATTTTTCATACTCCTTCAGCCATCCACTGTGGACGAATACTTTCCATGATCGCTCATGATTAGAGTTGTACCAATCTAGTTCGATCGATGAAAACTCTGCGTATGAGTGATATGAAGTTTATGAAATCTCTCAAACGTTTAGGAACTGGTGCAATGAACTTTGAACTAGATTGACACAACTCTAACCATGGCCTACGTTTGATTTTAATATTACTATGGTCCAAATTTAGTCTATATTCGTTACTCTATTGGTTTTGCATGAGATATGTGTACCCTTTTTTCAAAAGTTGGTGGGAAGGCACCAAATAAAGTGTACCGATATAAACCATTTTTACACCAGTTCTAACATAAGCAAGTAAAATAGTAACAGTCGGTCATGCCGACTGATGCATACCCCAGCCTTGAGCTATGATTATACAAACAGTTGAGCCTTTATGGAGGAGGTTCCGAAGCAGTTGGCCAATATTGAAAAATTGGACCATATCGAATACTTCTCATACTTTATATGAGATATATGCAAATTTTGGAAATGTAGAAATATGCGTGACGCCACAGATATAGCGGACCGAAGTTTTCCACTTTATCTAATACAGATAAAAATATTGCTATCTTCAAAATTTGAAGGGAATCGAACATTTACATCCTATGTGGGGGAGAAATGGTTCGATCTCTACCATCCTTATAACAGATCTTGTGTTGATGGAAATATTGAGTCTGAATGGAATCGGATGTTAATTTCGTTTTTTATGAGCTTCATGAATATTCAAAATTTTGACCCTTTGTGGATTAGGTACCGGAAGGAGTGGAACGATATATTCCATCTTCACACCAGAACTTGGGTTAATAAAATTATTGCGATGTGTGTAATTTAAGATATTGGGATTTGGGACCGAATTTGCCCATCACCGAACTCGATTCTAACTTAGATCGACTTCAAATGTACTGAAACGGATTTGGTCAATAGAGACCTAGGGTCTAAAACCGCTATTTCTGTGAGGCATGTTTGGCCGTATCAAATGATATATACTCTTTGTAGCCATATTTTGTTAATAAAAAACTTTATTTATTTCTGAAAAATTTAGCACTTTTCCCGAACTCGCTGCCAATTTTCTTATAATTTTACTATACAAATATTCAGTTTAGATCAAGATGTGGCTAATACCAAGTGGACTTGAAATAAATCGTTTTAAGATCAACGCCCCAAAGGAGTTGTGAGTTATGTGGCCAAATGTTGTTAACGCCATATATATTTGACCATATACAAAGAGATCTCATTAGTTTGAGGTATATTCCGCAATATGTAGGATAGGATTTAAAAATTTGATCAATGGTGTCATATCGGTACATTTTTTGAAATAGTCCCCTTGAAAGGATAACTCCGATTTGAAGTATTTCTTATGTTTTGAAAATGTTTTTCATTTAATTTTGCTGAATTTTAGCATATTAAGTTTTTTATTTTATGTAAAACGCTTCTTTCAAAGATATAACTTATTGAGTCTATTCCATAATTCTCCATCGATTTGCTTTATTTTGCTTTTCTGACTCATTTTTAACAACACCACTTAAACCAAATCGCTTGAAGGGTTTAACATTCGGTTTTCAGTAAAACAACACGCTTGTGTGGTGAAATTATTAATTTTAGAAAACCATTAAAAGGGCAGCTGACAACAACAGACTTCATTTGGAGTGTAAGAATCTTGAAGGCTTCGTGGTAGACATCGAAATTGTCTTATCAATCAACATTAAATTTTGCAAAGCCTTGGAACTCAAACACAGCATCCCATGCAATTTCCGTGGAAAATGTGACTAAAATAAATATAACAAATATTTTAAAATACTATAAAAACTATCCACCAATTAATTTCCTTAAATTTTCGCAATTTTGATAAATTATCACCTGGCTTTTTAAATCCATTTAATTTGTTTTATATTTATTTTGTGTTTCTAATTTATAACATAAACACTATTTGCAGTTGTTTTTCAAACGTTGCTGGCAATTTGTTGTCGCTGTTATTATTATTGCTGTTGTTATACAAAATATGAATTGGCGAGCAGACCACCAGACAGACGGTCTAAAGCAATTTATTTTTGGAGGTCATAAATAAAAACATTTAAACATTTTTGTTAACACTTTAAAAATAATGCCACGCGGATTAAAGTATATTGTGGCAATGTTTTATTTTAACAAATAGGGGGTAGGATGGCCGGTATTTTTTTGGGAGAGATATGGCCGAGAATGCGGTATAAGAGTTATCATTTGGAGTTTTTGTATTATCAGCTACATTGTTATTGGGAATATTTAATTTATGTTGTTATTCAATTTAATTTATAAATGCGGTTAATGCAGTAAATTGTGCTACCAGAGCTGTTTGGATTTGATAAATGAATGAATGTTAAGCTATTTGCTATTATTTACACAGCTATTTGCTGTACAAATTGTATTATTATTTAAATATTTTAGCATAGCTTTCTAGTCGATAATAAATTCGATTTAATAACAATAATACTTGTAGTACAATGGATTTTGATTGCAAATACATTCAATTAATTTATTTGTTAGGTTAACAAAGAGTTAGTGAGGAAGTGTTTCTTTTTTTTTGGCCGAACTGGAATGAGGAATTCAAAATATATTTCTACCGCCAATGGACTAGTTTTGCCAACAATGGGATGTTCCAAACCTGATATACGTAAATTGTTTTTGTGTTTGTTTGGTTAGGATAAGTGGAAAATTGTGTGAATTTATAAATCTAAATTGTCACAATTATATATTGCTTGTCAAGCTTTATCCTATATGACTTATCGCATAAGGAATTCATATATGGTACGCAACAACATTAGAAATTACACTGTGCAACTCAACATATAATTTCAGGGAAAATCCAGCAGATTATGAATGTTGAGCTAAAATCCACATTTTTTTTGGAAATTTCGGACTAAGATTCATCGGCAATATTCCAGATAAAAACACGAGGATTCTTTTGGTTTAAAATTTGAAACCTCGCTTCACCAATGGGGAATTAATGGTTTCTTTTTCAAAATATATTTTTAAACGATCCCTTTTTAACGCGATCGTAGCAAGTCAAAATATTCTACAAAATTATATGTCAAAAAATTCTACTATAGGTCCTAGACCTATAACATCAAATGGCGTTCCCACATAATAAGTACTCAAACAGCAAACATTTTGTGAAATTAAATATGTCCAAAACAGGAAATATTCCCAGCAGCGAAGAAAACTCATCGAGATATTTTATACATGGACTATACAAGAAAGTGGAGAGATATGATCCATTTTGTTCATTGCTGTTTCTAGATGTAATCCAAAGATCTCTGCCAAAGTTTAAAGCTCTACCCTAAATGTTTCAAAATTATATCATAATATGGGTATCCTTTGTATATAGTCAAAACTATATAAAGGTTTAAACAAAGTTTGGCCTTAGAACCCGAGGCGCCTTTGGTGTTTTAATCTACAAACGAGTATTGCCAAATCCATTTGGAATTTTCCACAACCCAGAATGGCTATTGGACAATGAAATTATAAATATATATAAAAATACCTAATTTCTCAAAAATAAACAGGCTTTTATACCCTACAACACTATGTGTTGGAGGTATTATAGTTTGATTGGGTAAAACATTATGTAACACCTCGAAATATTGGTTTCCCACATAGGAAACAATACAGGGATGCTCATATTCGACGGACCCGGAAACAAATTCTTCAGAAAATCTATTTTTAAGCGACTTGTGTGCGGTTGAGCGCCGTCTTGTTGAAATCAGAACTGCCTCATACGCTTTCGACGAATAATTGGCATCACAAAATTGGTCATCATGTCGCGATAACGCTCCTGATTGATGGTAACAGCATGGCTATTTTCATTTTGGAAGAAAAACGGCCCAATAACCGTTTTCGCACTAACGCCGCACCAAACTGTGACTTTTTCGTCATGAAGAGGCACTTCTTGAATCTCCTGAGGATTTTGGGCTTCGTCGGACATGATCATTTTGTTCCAAAATTGCTCGTCATCTTCGGCCATTTCGATGACTCTTTGGACCCATTCCAATCGACGAGGCTTGTCCGCAGGCAACATTCTTTGCGTCAATTGAATTTTGTGCTGGAACAAATGCCAATCAATGCGAATAATCCGTTGTAAAGTGGACCGAGCCATGCCCAACTGCTGAGAACGGCGTTTTTGGGATGTTCTTGGGGACCTCTCAACACTGGCTCGTACGGCAGCGATATTCTCGGCCGATCGCCTTGGTCGACTTTTATAGTCGAAAATTTTTCGTATGAACGCTTAATGGTGTTCTTAGAAGGCGCACTTCTCACATTTTTTAATGATTTAAAAGCACGTTGAGTTTTCACAATTGACTTCTTCTGTTGAATGTAAATTTCAACTATTTCAGAGCGCTCGCGTGGCGTGTATTGGTTCATGGTAAAAATCTGCTTGGACTGACGCTTCAAACGCGGTATGTTATTAGCCATGTGACATCTCTGTCAAAAGTTATGGCGTTGCCAGATGGGTCCGTCGAATATGGGCAACCCTGTATATGGATCTTCCTATCTCGCCGAGCTTAGCCGATTTAGCTATGTATGTCCGTCCGTCTGTCTGTCCATGTTAATTTGTAATCACGCTACAGGTCGCAATTATGGCCCGATCCTCACGAAATTGAAAAAGATCGCATAATATTTAGGGGTTGAAATGAACCAAAAACTAAAAAATATCCTGATTTTGCAGTTGCTCGACGCGAAATTTAGAATGGGGCTAGAGCTTAGGGCTGGGCAGTACCCTTCCAATTTAGATGGTCATGTCCTTGATCAAAAATCTAAGGGTAATATCTGGACAGTGCTCTACCAATCGACGCAGAATTTAGAATGGGGCTGGACCTTAGGGCTGGGTAGGACCCTTTCAATTTAGATGGCCATGCCCCTGATCAAAAAGCTAAGGGAAATACCTGGACATAAGCGAAATCTTCCAAAATGGGGCTTCTAAAACATTGTAGTGTTGTAGGGTATCACATGGTCGGCCCCGCACATCTATAGCCTTTGCTTACTTGTTTATTAAAGAAATTGATGATATGTTTTCGTAGCATATATTGAATATGTCAACTTCTTTAGTTCGCAGACTTTCAATTAAATTCAATTTTTAATTTAGAAAATTAAGTATAAAGGGAGATTTCGATTTGAATTAAACATGTGTTACATAAACATAAAACCACTATGCGTATTTTGTAGAGCTCCCTTAACAAAAACGTTTATATTGGGAATTTATGTGAAGTAGATCATACCAAATATTCGCCAAAAAACATTGTTGCATAGTGCATGATATGACAAAGATAAGAATTATATTAATTTTATTGGAGCAATAGGTATACCGGACCGAGTTTCACTAAGTGGTAAAATTCGGTTGAATGTGAAAAATGTATTCAATATGGGCTGATATTACATATATGGTGAGCAATAACAGTAAAATAGGATGCAATGTATATCGAAGCTATATAATAATCTGAAACGATTTCGATGACATTTGGTAGAGGCATTTTCGAGCAGTATCCGATGACCGGTATCAAATATCATTGTTGTGAAGTGCATATTACGCATCGGATGAAGCATATATATATGGGCGCTGTAGCTATATCTGAACCAATTGACTAAAATCTGAAGCACTTGCTTTTAGCTGCATCTGGTATCTGGTACCAAAGATTATTGTTGTGGAGTTAATATTCCGCATGTGAGGGACTTAAACAGCAAATCTGACAAAAAGTATATATGGGAGCCATAGCTATATCTGAAAATTGAGATAATTAGGACTCATATTGGCCATTTGGAGCACAATTAACCCGAAATCGGTTGAAGATATATATGGGAGTTAAATCTAAATTAGAACCGATTTTTATCAATTTTAATAGGGTTCGTCTCTAGGCCAAACAAATATTGTTTGGAAAATTTCATCTCAATCCGATAATAAATGTGACCAGCATTTTGTTCAAAAAAAAATATACGGACAGACGGGCGGACAGATTAAATGACTGACATGCGTAAATCGACACAGAAAGTGATTCTTTGAGAATCTTCAAAAGTAAATATGGCTCTATCTCGTTTCCTTTTCCATGTTGCAAACAAATGCACAAAGACATAATAATCTTACCACTATGTGGTGTAGGGTATAAAAAATGCAATTTACATGAAATGTTTGTATTTCCTTTCGCTTTCGTTGTGCTCCCCATGCACAAATTTATACTGTTGTTATAAGTTCAAACTTATATGATTAGGAGTCTTATTTCGAAAGTAAATTCTATCACATTTTTATATCCTTCACCACAGGAAAGAAATATATATTTTAGATCCCACAAAATATTTATATTCTTGATCAGCATAAAATTCTGTGCCCCTCCGTCTGTGGAAATGACTCTAGCTTTCGAACAAAATTAAGTAGGTTGATAAAATTTTAATAAAAACGTTTATTATATCTACATGACTTGGTATTGAAAATGGTTTTTTATACCCTCCACCATACATAGTATGGAGGGTATATTAAGTTCGTCATTCCGTTTGTAACTCATCGAAATAATCATTTTAGACCCAACAAAGTATATATATTCTTGATCAGCGTAAAATTCTAAGTTGATTTAGCCCTGTCCGTCCGTCTGTTGTAATAACGCTACAGTCTAAACGAAACTTTTGTCTGCAGGCAGGTCAAGTTCAAAGATGTGCTATATCCACGATATCGTACATCCCCCATATAACGGTACCCCCCGATATTCGGTATTTTGATGATTTTACCCAAGGAGTTCCTTGTGGGTACTTTATACCTCGGCAGAGAATTATCCACGATATCGTATAGCCCCCATATAACGGTACCCCCGATATTCGGCATTTTGATGTTTTTTAGCCACATTTTTCAACGGAATGGTCACAGAGGTTCTTTGTACACATGGGTTCTTTGTGGGCATTTTACCCCCCGACAGAGAATTCTCTATATAGGTTAACGATATCGTATAGCTCCCATATAACGATACCCCGCGATATTCGGTATTTTGATGATTTTAGCCAAATTTTCCAATATTATTATCTGAAATCCACACACGGATTTCTTTGTGAGCACTTTTCCCCCTGAAACGGAATTGTCTATATAGGTCAACAATATCGTATATCTCCCCTATAACGCTACTTCCCTATATTCGGTATTTTGATTATCTTAGCCACTTTTTCCAATAAAATTATATGAAAATCCACACAAGGAGTTCCTTGTGAGTACTTTACACCCAGACATAGATTTGTCTTTATAGGTTCACAATATCTTTTATCCCCACATATATCGGCACCTTCCTATATTAGATATTTTAAAGATTTTAAAAGAATTTTTAATGGATTTTATTTTTTTTTTTTTTTTAATTTTTTAATTCGTTCCAAATGGTGGAGGGTATTCAAAGTTCGGCCCGGCCGAACTTACTGCTTTTTTACTTGTTTTCCTTCAAGTTTCGCATTATAATATTATAGTGGCCTTCAGACAAAAGTTGCCTATGCAGGTCCATGTCATCGGATAGACCCTACATTCGGTATTTTTAAGATTTAAACGGATTTTATTTATTTTTTTTTTTTACTTGTTAAGTATTACTTTGTATGTTGCGTATATAAATCAGCAAGTGGAAAAGATCTAAAAAAAAGTATAAGGTTCAACAGTACTTCTTTGCAATAATGTGGAAATAATTTCGAATGAAATCCTTTTAAAATCAATCTTTTGAGAATTTTGCTGGATAAAGCTAATCATTTTCAAAAATCGCACAAAAGTTATAGAAACTCAAGATTTTACAATTTTAACCAAAAATTCCATCTCAAAGAATGTATGTGTTATGTTAACATTGGATAATGTATACAGCAAAATCGAAGTATTTAACAAAAATGAAGTATACCGTTGTACAAATCCTATTTCGATTGCTGGAATGAGTTTCAATGCTCGACTCCAATTTTTGCATTAAAACTGATACAATTAGTATCATTATATGTCTTCAAAATTATATAAAAATAATAATGTATATAAATATGTCTTCAATATTAGATATCGATTATTTTGAATGAGAATAAAATAACAATTAATGTTCAGCAGTGAAAACTCTAGTTTTATCATCAAAAAAGTAGCATGCATCAAATGAAACACAAATAAAAGATAGTCAGCAGAAAAAAAGTTTTAAAAATTATTAAACAAAACAATCGAAAAACTACTGCTATAGCTTATTGAAATAATTTTCTTTGCTATTTTTAAACTTCCTCTACTCTAATTACTAGATTCTGGGGAAATTTGTGAAAATTCGTATATCTAAGACGAAAAGAAAGAAGTATTAAATGTGTCTTAAGGATAAAGTGGTGTGTTGTGTTGAGTTTTTCTTAAAAAGAGGGGGGGTGGGGAGAAAGCTGTTCAGGATATTAATAACATCCTCGCAAAAACAAAAACACAAAAGCGTTTGGCGAACTATTTTTTGCTGTTGTCTTTGTTCTACTTACCCCTGTTAAAGCTTGTTTATCATTTAGAATGGTTGCAGCTGCTGCTGTTGTTAAGGCAGTTGGTGAGGTAGACGCCGTGGTGCTATCTGGAGTAAAATATGTTAAGAAAGCACAACCTGTAATGAAAGGAGAAGAACAAAAATAATGAAATAAGAAAGATGATTGTTTGGGATTAACGAAGTATAAGAACAAGGAAATTATTATAGTTTTGAAGGACAATGAAAGTGATAATGGAGGATAAAATTGTTTTTTTTTTTTGGTCCAATGGGGGTTGAAAATATAAACTGGAAAAGCAATTTAATTGAAAAATAATAGGTCGTCCATTTTTAATTTTTTTAGTGAAAATTGGGAGCCCAAAAATCAGCTAAGGTTGCTTAGGAGTGAGGGACAATATACATGACGTCAATTTATCTTAAAGCAATTTCAAAAAATTTGGCCAATAAAAATTTAATTCCAGTACAGGGCGAGATGAAAAACCTGCAACCAACTTCAGACTGTTGTGATTTCTATTCCAGGGACAGCCCATTATATTGCTTATAAGCGTACAAAAGCATTTTAGTGAGATTTTTCCGGAAATAAAGTTATTCGTGGTGGAATTCAAGCGGGATATTGTGATTTCTTTATATTTGGCAGGAACACCACAAGTGGCTATCTCTAGAATAGAAATATCATTTAAATGTGAATAAATATTTTGAGTCTCGTACCAGCAACAGAAAAAAATAGACTCAAACGAGCTAATGAGATGCTTCGTTTGGCCGAAAGTGGTGAACTGCAAAATTTGTTTTTTCGATGAGAAAACATTCGTTATCCAGCAGTTTGATCGCATTTACTTGCCAAAGCGGTCAGCTGAAAATGTGCACCTTCGGTTGGACACCAGAACTCAAGCGCCGGCCATTTTAATGGTGTGGACCGCCATAACAGCCGATGGTCGCTCTCCGCTCGTATTGTGGCATCAAAATAATATCGCGAAAATATTCTGGAGGGTGTATTAAAGCCTTGGGCATGCAAACATTTTGGCCGCAGACCTTGGACATTCCAATAGGACTCAGCACCATCGCACTCAGCACGCGTCACCCAAGAATTGTTAAAAAGGATGTTCCTAGCTTCATTTCCAGCGCTCAAATCCAAAATCTAGAGTCCGTTAGGCAATTGTGTCTGGAGAATTTTGGAAAGCAAGGTTGGCACTAAAAAAATACCAAAGTGTCGGTCACCTCAAGCAAGCGCCTCGCCAGGAATTGGCCGAAACACCGCAGAGCAACTTTCGGGCAGCGTGTGATGGTTTCATTAGCCGTTTGAAGGCCATAAATCGTGCCAAACGTGACCAATTCGAACAAATCTAAACATATTCTAAAATTTGATGCTATTCCCGAGTTTTTTTGCTTTCATTCAATAAAATTTAAAAAAAAAAAAAATCTAAAAATTATGGTGTTGGACTTCGTTGCAGTTTTTTTTTATCTCACCCTGTAGTTATACGGAATCATAAATTTCATGATAGGTTTATGAAATTTATGATGAAACCCCATTCAAAAACAAATTTCGACAAATTGATATGTGTTTCTCAGCTTTTTCAATGATTAAAACCAAAACTTCACTAAGCCTTCCCCCCAAATTCTTATAAAGTCACAACTCCTACCCAAGCCAATATCGAAAGGAATAAAAAACAATATTACATACTAAGCACTTGAACTGCCAAATGCAATTGTTTTTAATGCCTTTTTGCCCAACACATAAGTTATTGTTTTTGGCCGAATACCAAAATATAGTCAAAAGCAGCCACAACCTTCTTTCAATTTATACAAAAAATGAAAAAAAAAAAAAAAACAAACAATGTGCAAAGGCAAATCATCACGGACTCCTACCACCAGCATAATCCTTGTGTGGGCGGAGGGAGGGTTTATAATTGAATCCTTCATAGACTTTTGCATATTGTTGTGGAATAACGGGAAAAGGAAAAAACTCAAATATTCTGACTGCTAAGCCAAAAGAGGCAGTAACTTTTGGTGGAAACCACCTGCCCAATGTTTTTGGTTTTGTTTTCTTTTTTTTTCGAACATATCTTGCAAAGAAGAAGGATTTGAAACCTTTTTAAATATTCAACAAAGGAAACCACATTCTGTAGGGCTTGTTCTAGCCTTCAAATGGAGTGCTGTTTTTTTTTTGTTCGAGCAATTGCATGCTGTCATGAACACCATATCCTGATGGTCTGGTTTTTGAAAAGGGCGTAACTTTCTATTTGTATTCATGTTGTTGGATTTTACAAAAAACTGGATATTTATTTTTAAAATTAAGATATTTTAAATTTAAATATGGAAATTTTGTAGGGTCATAAACTTGAGGGTGGGAAATTTAAAAGATAGTATTAGTCCAGTAGTACAACACGCCATTTGCTTCCACATTCCATATTGAAAAATGTATTGTGGAATTTTTAATATAGATTAATGAAATTTGATAGACAATGGAATTACTCAGTTGGGGTAAGCTCATTCGCAGCCAGGGTCTCTACAAGGACCCACTAAACCTTATGAAATCAAAACAGTAGATTTCTTCCTTTCCTTGCCTGTATTTGAATAACCTCCACCTTTTGGAAGGAATTTGCAAATTAAAAAAAAAATTGTTGAAGAATACTTCCAAAATCAACAAAATACCGAATATAGAGAAGTACCGTTTTATGGGGACTATACGATGATCTAGTGTTGAATATACAATTTTCTGTCATAGACTGTATCAATCATTGGGAACTTCAAATACGAAAATTGAAACAATTGCGGTGAATAATTTCTCTAAACTCATCGAAATACCGACTATCGAAGTGGTATTATATACGGGGGTTATACGAAAACATGGACTTGCATAGACAATTTTTGTCACAGGACGGTAGTACCTATTAGAAACTTTAAATACTAAATTTGATACAATTCCGGTGAATAATACGCTAAAATCATCAAAATAACGAATATAGGGGAGGTACCACAATATGGGACCCATACGAAGACGTGGACTTCTACGAGCAATTTTTTTTGACAATTTGTTACATGAACCCATTAAGAGTTTAAAATTCCAAATTTGAAACATTTCCGGTGAAAAGTGTGACACAAATTATCACAATATCAAATATCAGGAGGTAAAGTTATATAGGGACTATAGCAAAACTTAGACATATATTGACAGTTATATTCTTTTGATATAATGGGAACACGCGCCGAAAATTCTAAAAATTGTGGGTGAAACACCCATAAAACTTTAAATCTATCGGTAAAGTTTATGGACATATATACCAAATGTGAACCTGTATAGCCCATTTTCAATACCAAAAGTCCTGCAGACCTAACATGCATATGAGTAAAACTTTATCAATCTACTTCATTTTGCTCGAAAGCTCGATTGATTTCCACAGACGGACGGGCATCGTTATGTCGACATTAAATTTTAAATTTAAAACAAAAACAAAATAGCATCACATTTTAGAATAAGTTTAGATTTGTTCGCATTGGTCAACTTTGGCACGAATTATGACCTTCATACGGCCAATGAAACCATCACACGCCGCCCGAATGTTGCTCTGCTGTATTTTGGCCCATTCCCGCGATGAGCTTGAGGTGATCGACACTTTTTACTACCAACCTTGCTTTTCAAAATTACCCCGACACAATATTCCAATAGATTGGTATTCAGAGATTTTGGTGAACATTGTGCGCTGGAAATGAAGCGATGAACCTCATTTTGAGGCTCATCGTGCGTGCTGAGTCCGATGGAGCTGAGTCCTGTTTGAATGTCCAAGGCCTGCGACCAAAATGCTTGCATACCCAAGGCTTTAATACACCCTCCAGAATAGTTTCACGATAATATTCGGAATTTATTTTTATGCCACGGTTGATTAATACGAGCGGAGAGCGACCATCGGCTTTTATGGCGGCCCACACCATCACCATGGCCGGCGCTTGAGTTCTGGTGGCCAACCGAAGTTACACATTTTCAGCTGACCTCTTTGGAAAAGGTCTGCGACCAAAATGCTTGCGTGCCCAAGGCTTTAATACACTCTCCAGAATATTTTCACAATAATATTCGGAATTTATTCTGATGCCACGGTTGATTAATACGAGCGGATATCGTCCATCGGCTGTTATGGCGACCCACACAATCACCATGGCCGGCGCTTGAGTTCTGGTGGCCAACCGAAGTTGCACATTTTCAGCTGATTTCTTTGGAAAATAAACACCATCATTTTGTTAGTTTACAAACTGCTGGACAATAAATGAAGGAGAAACCCAAATTAGGCAGTTCACCACTTTCGGCCAAGCGAAGCAACTCTTTAGCTCTTTTGAGTCTATTTCCTTTCTGTTGCGGTGTACTTGCACTTTTTGGAATTTCAATTGCTTTGCCCCAAGCTCATTTTTCAATATTTTTTAATATTTATTCAATATTTATTTATTTATACCAGTAAGATATTTGCAGTTTAAAGTAGAACACGTTTGAATATAAATACTTTTATATAAAAATGTTTTCTTTACCCGGCCTAATTTAATGTTTTTATACCCTCCACCATACATAGTATGGAGGGTATATTAAGTTCGTTATTCCGTTTGTAACTCATCGAAATAATAATTTTAGTCCCAACAATATACATATTCTTGATCAGCGTAAAATTCTACGACGATTTAGCCCTGCATACTTAAAGTTCTTTCTAAGCATTTTACCCCATGGAATAGATCCACGATATCGTATAGCCCATATATAACGGTACCCCCCGAAATTCGGTATTTTGATGATTTTAGGGACATTATTTACCGTAGTTGTTTCAAATTATGTATTTGGAGTTTGTAATGGGAACTACAGTTTGTGACAGAAAATTGTCTATGCACGTCCAGGCCTTCGTATAGCCCCCATATATTAGTACCTCCCTATATTCGGCATTGTGACGATTTTAGGTACAATATTCACCGAAATCATTTGAGATGTCGTATTTGCAAAATTGTCTATGCAGGCCCAAGTCTTCGGATAACTCCGATGTAATGTAAATCATCAAAATATAGTATATAGGGAGGTAATATAATGTATTTTGATGATTTTAGCTACATTTTTCACCGTTTTTTTTCAACTTTCGTATTTGAATATGGCAATGGCTCCTGACACACAATGTCTATAATAAGATTTTAACAGATTTTTTTAATTTTTTTTTTTTTCATTTTATATTTGGTGGAGGATATAAAAAGTTCCACCAGGCCGAACTTAATGTTTACACCCTACACCACATGGTGGTCAGGGTATTATGTCTTTGTGCATTTGTTTGTAACAGGCAAAAGGAAACGAGATATACCCATAGTTCCTTTTGATGATCTGCATAGAATCACATTCTGAGTCGATTTATGCATGTCCGTCCGTCTGCCCATGTATTTTTGTAAACAAAGTACAGGTCGCATTTATTGCCCGATCCAGATGCAATTTTGCACAGATCAGATCATTTGTTTGACCCTATTGAAATTGGAGATGATCGGTCAAAATTTAGATATAGCTCCCATGTATATCTTCGTCCGATTTGCCTTTTATTGTGCACCAAACGTGTAATATCAGCCCGAATTGTATGGTATTTTGCATATACACCCAAATCAGGCCTGAAAATATGTATGCCAAATTTCATCAAAATCGGCTAAGATATAGCTATAGCTCCCATATATATTGTTCATCCGATTTGTTATATTTGTTACCCACAACCGTAATATGCACTCCGTAACAACGATATTCAGCGAAATATATCAAATATAGCTCAGAAACATCTTTGCCAAATTTTATCGAAATCGGTTCAGATTTGGATATAGCTCCCATATATATCTTTATCCGATTTCAAATTACCTGTGCACCAAATGGGCAATACAATTCCGAATTTAAAAAATACAAATGCTTCGGCATATTTTATCCTTTGAACTTTGAATTATAATTATAATCATAGCGTGTATGATTGAATTCTCCCATAAAAACTTTTAATTGTTATATGGAGCTCTACTATATTAGCAAAGTGGTGTGGGGTATCATAAAGTCGGCCCCGCCTGACTTTAAGACTTTCTTTACTGGTTTTTACTTGTTTTATATTAGCATGCCTCTGTCATGAAGTGTTATTCTACATAGTACATGCACAGACCATTTGCTCAGAATGCATTTTGTCTAGTCTATACCATTTTAGGTCTTTGTCTCCCTGCAAAGTAGAGTTGTGTCAATCTAGTTAATAGTTCAGTACACCAGTTCCTTATCGTATGAGTGATATCAGAAATTCCATACACATCATATAGCTCATACGCAGGGTCTCTAAAGGAAGAAGCAGACCACCGTAGAAAAGGAAGATCCTTTTTCAATGCTATTTTCTAGTACAAAACAACAACACAGATTTCTAAAATATTGAACTAAGGTAGCCCAAAAACTAGTTCTAAATATTTAAATACAATGGGGAATTGTGCGGGCAACCTTCAAAGTATCTTAAAATTAAGCAGTACCGCTAAATTGAATATTTTCTGCCACCCAATGAGCTTACGAAATGTAAAATTAAGGCCGATTTAGATACAGTTATATGGGGAACTGTATCCATACATTAATATACACCGATATGACATATTTTCAATGTCGTCTTAGGAATGCCACAAACATGTATGGCAAATTCCCATTTCTCCGATGAATAATTCGAAGTATTGAAGATTAAATGACAAATTTAATACATCCTGTATTGTAAAGAAAATAAAATATCTTTTAAAATATCATGGTAGGTAATGGAAGAACAAAATCTTAACAATCATTCCGGAAGCCGTCATTCAATATAGTAGTTGAGGCTGTAATTGAATTAATATCATAAAACTACCAACCAATGCAAACATTTTTTTTGCAAGCTTGAAGCATGTGTACGCAATACAATTTCAGACACAGCCGAGTCGCAGCGCTACCATTGCGAAACACACACATTCTATGTCATAAAGCTCATAAACTATAATATAAAATGCTCTGTAGATCGAACCAAAGTGATCTCAAATAAATAGTTGACGTTCTACGTTTGTCAACTCATTAGTTAAGATTATTCCAAAACACAAACTTATCGACATCTCTTCTCTTCAAACACACGTGCGTAAAACATCATGAATGAAAACTATTCCGAACTATAACAATTTATGTAAATTACCCACACCATGGTTTAATCTTCTTTCCATGATATACCTCTAACTATAACAGCAGTGGTCTACGTACGTGCGTATGTGCAACAACGATTGCAGTTTGTTCGAACAGCCAATACATTGATGTCCAGGTGTGCATAAATGCGAATAATGTGTGCGTGCAAGGACATATTGGTTCATACATATGTCCGTATGTATGTGACTTTCGATTTTTTGTGGGGAGGAAAGTTTGAGGGGCAGCGAGGGATTTTATGGCTTAGTTGCGGTAAACTAGAATATTATTGATTGGATGTTTTTCGGAAATGACATGTAATAAGGATCAATTAATATTAGAAATGATTATGTATGAAATTAACATTGTTATTTGAGGATTTAGCAGAGGAAATATGTGCAATTACCCGGAAAGTCTTGTCGTTATTAGTTATGCGTCATATAACAAAGGAGATGTTGTGGCATGGAGAATGTAGACGAAGAGTTGATAGAGAGCTTACTGGTGTGTTAATGTTGTGACATTATTCGTATAATGTGGTGAAGAGGTTATTTAGAACGATGGACGGTTAGGAGAAAGACCTTACTCTTCAGTACCATGGTCGGAAATGATTGACAATTTGGAGGGGGACTTTATTATCGTATTAGCTGCATGCGTCCGTATTAGAGTATTATCTGTGCATACAGTAGGGTTAGAAAAGTAAGATAGGAAAATAATACTAGACTTGTTAAAAAGTCGAGTATAGTACACACAATTCGTACCAAATGTCACGAAACTGATTTCGTCTCAAGCGACATGGTTATAGCCCATGTCACACATTTTGGCCGTATCAAATGATACACCCTTCGTAGCCCGAAGGACGAGGGTATAAAGACGAATCTCATACAAAGTGAAGAAAGAGTTCGTCCTGATCACACATTGATCATCATCTATATTAATAAAAGAGTAATGTAGTTGACTCACTGACTTAACGACTCATCAATGCCCAGATGAAACGGCTGAAGCTAGAATCTTGAAGTTTTAGATGAGTGTCGTTCTTGGTCCAAAGGTGTCAAATAAGGCTGGGGTTTTGGAAATTCGTAATATTACGGTAAGAAAAGTACTAAAACGTACGAAATACAGACAAAAACAAGTAGAGCTAGAACTCTTAGATTTGGAATGAGGGTCACTAATGGATGTACCAAAGTGTTTTTGGATGTTCGCACTATAAGTGCATGAAATATACTCCAAGGCGATTTTGAATGTGAATCTAGGTTGAGAATTTGGGTCGATGTAAGGAGGTAGTTGTGGGAGTGTGCTTATGTATACGAAATATACTAAACGGTCCTGAATTTGGTACAACTAGAATTTAGAGGAACGGATGAAACTGTAATCCTAAGATTGTAGTGTAGAATTGGGTTATGGAGATGGTTTTCCAAATTTTTACCTATTTGCACAAAAAGTACTAAATGGTACTAAATTTGGTACAATTTCGATTTGGGTAAACTGATAAAGCTGCAATGCTGAAATATGGAAATAAGATTACTACTGTATTGCAGGACTGAGGTATGTAAGTAGTCTATGAAATTCGTACTTATGTGTACTAAATGGAACTAATTTTCGTACAATTTAAATGTTAAGAGAACCGCTAAAGGTTTTTGGAATTGTTTTGTAGAATTGGATTTTGTAAGAAATTTTGGAAATTCGTACTAAATGCGGTACAATTTAAATTTTGGGAGAACCGGTAGAAATGGTATACATTTGGAAATAAATTTCTAACTAAATGGTACTAAATTTGGTACAATTGAACCAATGCAGCTCGTATCCTGAAATTCGGAAACTAATTGCTGTTGGAGCTTAGGGTTGGTATATGGAGGTAGTTTTGAAAATTGGCACTTCTATGTACTGAAAAGTACTATATTTGGTACAATTTGGATTTGGGTGAACGGATAGAGCTGGAATCCTAAAATTTGAAGGGTATGCAAAAAATTGTGTACTTATGTGTGCTACGTGGTACTAAATTTGGTACAATTTTTTTTGGAATCCTGAAATTTGCAATTGGGATTGCCGTGAAAGTTTTGGATTGGGGTATATAGGCAGCTTTGGAAATTCGTACTTATGTGCATTAAATGGTACTATATTTACTACTATTTTGTATTGGGTGTAGAGATGGTGCTTTAAATATGAAATTTGGTATTGGGTTCACTGTTTAAGTGAAGCCTGGACATATGGAGATGGTTTCGGAAATGTGTACCATAATTGTTCGAAAAGTACTGAATGGTATAATATTTGCTATTGGGTGATGAGATAAAGAAAAAAATTCTGAAATTTGATATTTAGTTAAGTGATGGTATCTGTGTTTGATATTTGGCGGTGGTTTGGAATTGTATCCTATATTCTTACAAAAGTACTAGACGGTACTACATTTGGTATTAGGCTAAGGGATAAGGCTGAAAGTGTGTAATTTGATATTGAGGTCACTGTAGTTTTCTAGGGTTTACGCATGGAGACGTTTAAATAGCTTTGGATAGAAAAATCGGATAATCTTCAACATTAAAAATGTTGAAATGTTGAAAAAAAGGAAAAACTTGAAAACCTTGAAAGTCAAAAGTTTGTGATAAAAAATAATTTGTCAAACTGAAGAAATTGTGCATTTTGAGTACACAAAAGTCCTAACACGTACTCTTAAAAAAATGTTTTAGGGTGGACTTTTCGCAGAACAACTAGCGGGCACTTGCTACTTGATTCTATGTCTATGATTCGTCGTCCCCCTTCCTTAGCCATTACAAAATTGTGTGAAATCTTTCCTAGATCTAATCAATAAAAACAAGAAAAAATTTTAAGTTCGGTTGGGCCAAATTTTTGAAGTATTTGGATTTAATATTTAAACGAGTTCCAGTTTTAACTGCAAATTCCAATGAATTCGTTCGGAGTATGCGGGTAAATTCTTCTAAATGTTATATGGCCACAATACCAAAATTTGAACATGTACTGTTTTCTGCTATATGGGTTCTTATATATTGCGAGTTTCAAATTCCAAGCAATTCCGTTGAAAAAGTGGCTTAAATCATCAATGTACCGAATATCGTTACCAGATTTTGTATATGGAGGCTATAGGAAAACTTGGTTCCATATTGTCAATGTTCTGGGACTGGAGCTAGAAACCACAATGAACTACAAATATCGAATGTCGGAAGGTACCATGATATGGGGGGTATTGTACAACGCTGACTTTATTCTTCTGAATGCAGTTGAGACGATTACAAACTCTAAGTACTCTAAGTAAGGAAATGTCAAAAGTCGGGCGGGCCCGACCATATGATACCCTACACCACTAGGCCTATTTAGTAGAGCTCCCGTAACAAAAGAGTTTATGAAGGAAATTTATGTGAAGTAGGCCATACCAACTATGAACCTTATTTGAATGCGTATCATTGTTTGACAATAGTCATAATTTGGTAACTATATCCAACTCTGAATCGATTTTCAACAAATTTGACGGAGGGTTTTGTACCCCTAGTAGCAACTAACATTGTTGTATAATGCATGATATGACTTCGATAAGAATACTGCACCGAGTTTCCCCCAAGTGGAAAAATTACATTGAATATGGAAAACTCCAATATGGACTGATATTATAAATATGGAAGGTATCGATGGTGGATAAAAATCTGGACCGGTCTCGATAAAATTTGGCAAAGACATTTTCAAGCTGTATCTGATGTCCGGTATCAAATATCCTAGTTGTGGAGTGCATATTACGCACGTGAGGGACTTTAACACCAAATCGGATGAAACATATATATGGTTTCCAATTTTCACCAATTCAATTAGAAGTACTTGCTTCTGGGATGAATTCCGTCAGAAGTACCAAAATTGCAGTCCATTTGAGTTGATATTAGCCATTTGGTGCACAATATGTGGAAGCTATATCCAAATCTGCACCGATCTTGAAAAAAATTTAGGCACTTATTTCTGAGCTGTATCTGATATCTGGTACCAAAAATCATTGTTGTGGAGTGCATATTACGCATGTGGGGGACTTTAAAATCCAAATTAGATGAAACATATATATGGGAGCTATACCTATATTTATGAACCGATTTTCAACAAATTTGAAGCACTTCTTTCTGGACTGAATTCCGTTGGAAGTGCCAAAATTCAGTCCATTTGGGCTGATATTACAAACAAATGCACAAAGACATAAGACCCTTAGCACTATGAAGTGTAGGATATAAAAATATATATGCAAACGGAATGGCAAAGTTTATACACCCTCCACATTTCATAGATTCGCAAAGAAGATTTGTTAATTCAATACACACATTGTCATTAGCTAAGGCTATGAACCTGTACTGACACTTTTGCCTTTTTAAAATTGTTATGGAAACAAAAACCAGATGATCATAATGGACTGGCGGTCTGTCCGTCTGTTGAAGTTCGACATACAGCTTTAAAATTTGTCACAGTAGTTAGTATTGTGTCTAGGATGGTTGGTATTGAAAATGAGATATATCGGTCCACGTTTTGGAATAGCCCACATATAACGGTAGCTCCCGATATTCGGTATTTTTATGGTTTTAGCCACAATTTTCCACCGATTTGTCTAAAAATTGGTATTTGTAGTTCGTTATGGGTTCTACCTCGAGTGGCAGAACATTTTATAATAGGTCCACGTTTTTGTATAGCCCCTATATTCGGCATTTTGATGAGATTTGCCACATTTTTGCATGGAGTTGGCCACATTTTTCCACGGATTTGTCTAAAACTTGGTATTAGTAGTAGTTATGGGATCTAGCCCCTGTTAATACCACCTCCCGATATTTGATGACTGTAGCCATTTGTCTAAGAATTGGTATTTGTAGTTCGTAATGGGTTCTAGCTCCTATGGAGTCGGCTAGAACTTGGTAGTTGTACTTCGTTTTGGGTTCTAGATGTGATGGAGGAACATCGCACATATAGGTCCACGTTTTCATATAACCCCCATATAACGGTACCTCCGGATATTCGGTATTTTGATAGTTGTAGCCACATTTTTCCGCGGATTTGTCTAAAATTCTGTACTTGTAACTAGTCATGGGTTCTAGCTCCTGTTAATATTGATGACTGTAGCCATTTGTCTTCGAATTGGTATTTGTAGTTCGTAATGGTTCGAATATCAAGGCCCACGTTTTCCTATAGCGCATATAACGGTTCCTATGGATAACCGATATTTTGACGATTTAATCCACATTTTCTAATAGATTTGTGTGAAATATGGTATATGTACTTTTTAATGGGTTATACAACCGGTCTCAAAACATTGTCCATATTGGTCAACAGTTTCCATACAATGATTCGGTATTTGATATTTAGGCCCATATTTGGTATTTTGATTATACTAGTCACATGTGGTATTTAATGTTGGTAGTATACAATTGTCTGCATTGGCTCCCTTTTTGGTATGGCTCCCGTTAAACAGCTCCAACCACTATATTATTTTCTGAAAACAAACTACATTCTCTTGCCTATACTACTGGAGTTTGTAGTTTAAAGTGAAACATGTTAGAATCCAGATACTTTTGTATAAAAACGTTTTCTTTGCCTAATGGTGGAGGGTATTAGAAGTTGAGCCCGGCCGAACTTAACGTCTTTTTACTTGTTTACAAATAATATAGCCTATATTTCAAAATGATCACTTGCAAAAAAATACATTTTTTGAATAAATATCTCAATTTAGTTAGATGCTAAGAGGGCATATCCATATAGAGGTCTCAACAATACATCGACCTATAAAATGTTTTTTGTTTAGATTTTTTACTTTGTTATCGGCAGTTCCGAAAATTGATTGGATGACACAAAATTACAGTCTCCGACGGTTTACGTGTAACCTTGTTCGATTTACATTGTGCTAACATGCCAAATAGAAACGGTTGCATTTTAAACAACATTTTTTTTTGGTAAACCGAACAATCAGCATAAGCAAGAGTTCACGCATTTTACACCGACATCCTAAATAAATGTGCATTCAAATACATATGTATGCATGGGCATGGTTATGCATATACATATATATGTATGTGAGTAAGGTAAATGCGTATGAAATGTAGCACCCAAATTACTTGATTACACGGTATGATAGTCTGCATGAATGTGTGCTTTAATGACGAAATGTTTCTAAAAGTAATTGTTCTTTACCCATAATCGTCTAGCCTTTTGCTGGTGCGGTTTGAAATTGTTGCTGTATATGTGTGTGCGTAACAAAAACATATGTAGTTGTGACATACATACGTACGTCTGACTTTGCTTGGCAAACTTTCGTTACACATGCATATATTTTGAAATTTAAAGAGAACTTTATGCAGTTTGAGTTTGTTTGCCAAACTATTCTAGATTTTGGTTTTGCCTTAAATAGTGTTTTGGTGTAAATGCTGGTGATAATCTACAACCTAATATGTTAATGACTTAAATGAGGATTTATGTGGCCAAAATGGATAGCCTAAGACATTACTCTCAGAATATTTGAGTTTGTTTAAATTACAATTTGCATGGGAAATTAATTATATTTGGTTTAAGGTTAAGAGCATTTGAAATTAATTAATGGTAAGGAAAGAAGTAGGAAGAAGGCTCAGATATTGTGTAGTTTTGCCAACTTGTGCCAAGATCGATTTTTGTCTTTTAGATGGTACAGGATACTGTAAATTTGTTAAATTTGCATACTTTATGACACGAATTTAATAACAAAATCTGCCAAACTTCTTTGATCTCAAAATTGAAAAAGGATTATGAGAAGTCGTTTTAGCAAGCTAAATTTTCGATCAACCAAAAGTTTGCTCTATTATATGAAAAATTACTAGTCTAACTATAAAAACCTGAACAGATATTTATATGAAGCAGAATATAACCTCTTGATGAATAGGTTAATAAGGTTAATACATAAATAAACGAATGTAATTCTCAATTTTAGATTTTTAAATATTTGTATTTATTTTATATGAAATTTAAATTTCTATTAATATGTATCATTTAGGAGAGGCGAATATATATATTCCATCATCGAATGAAAGAATATATATAGTAGCATATATATTTTGAAATATGAAAAATATATTATTTAAACCAGTAAAGAAAGTCCTTAAGTCGGGCGGGGGCGACTTTATGATACCCTACACCACTTTGCTAATTTAGTAGAGCTCCACATAACAATTATAAGTTTTTATGGGAGAGTTCAAGCATACACGCTATGATTATAATTATAATTTAAAGTTCAAAGGACTAAATATGCCAAAGCATTTGTATCTTTTAAATTCGGACTTGTATTGCCTATTTGGTGCAAAATTAATTTGAAATCAGATAAAGATATATATGGGAGCTATATCCAAATCTGAACCGATCTCGATAAAATTTAGCAAAGGTATTTCTGAGCTGCATTTGATATATTTCCCCAAATATTATTGTTACAGAGTGCATATTACGGCTGCGGAAGCAAAAATAACAAATCGGATGAACAATATATATGGAAGCTATAGCTATATCTGAACCGATTTCGATCAAATTTGGCATACTTATTTTCAGGTCTAATTTGGTTGTGTGGTCAATAGGGTTCTTCCTTGGGCCAAACAAATGTTGTTTGGAAAATTTCATCTCAATCGGATAATAAATGCGACCTGTATTTTGTTTACAAAAATACATGGACAGACGGACGGACATGCATAAATCGACTAAGAATGTGATTCTATGCAGATCATCAAAAGGTACACTGGGTCTATCACGTTTCCTTTTGCCTGCTACAAACAAATGCACAAAGACATAATACCATGACCACCTTGTGGTGTAGGGTATAAAAATCACTTTAAATGGGAATCAGGAATTATAGATGTGTTAATCTACATATGAGATTATCGTATAGACATATTGTGGTGAGCATAGCCTGGAAAATTCTGAAACTATTTTTATATTAATATATTTGTATATTTGTCATTCCGTTTGTAACTTCTCGGAATATGTTAGACCCAATTCTTGATCGGCAAAAAATTCTAAGTCGATTTAACAATGTCCATCTGTCTGTTGTGATTTTTGGAAAGAATTGAGATATAAGGGTATCATTTTACATTCATGTGCATTTTGCACATGTAATGGGCACTTCAGTCTATGACAAAAATTCACGCTTTCGCAAAGCCCCCACATGACTATACCTACAGAAATTCAGTATTTTGAAATTCAGATTTACCGGATTTTTTGTCAATTTCGTATTTGCATTTCATAATAGGTACTATGACGGACATTTTTTATGCAGGTCCCGCGTCTTCTTCTTTTATATTCGTTTTTTTTTTTTTACATTATTCACCTGAATCGTTTCGAATTTGAAGCTCGGAGTCGGTACTACAGGATATGACAACCCCACATAACGGTTTTAATTTTGCTGCCTTTTTATTTGTGTTTTTACCGTTTCTATGGATTCAAATTAAGACGGCCGTCAAGTTTGGTTCGGCAGGCTTGAACTTTTAATACTCTCCACAATTTAGAAAGTAACACTTTTGAAAATGTATAGACAAAAAGATGTGATGTGGTATTTTTAACCCTCAGCCATATGGCTATTTATATCCTCAGCCATATGGCTAGATACGGTCAAAACGTGCCTAGCCGAAATAACGGTTTTAGACCCTAGGTCTCTTTGGACCAAATCTGTTTCAGGACATTTGGAGTCGATCTATCGATGTCCGTCCGTCTGTCTATCTGGTTGGTGCGCACGATAAATCTCGAAGGGAGTATCCGATTTGGTCCATACTTGGCACATCGTAATATTTTTGTCTAACTAAGATCGAATTCAGAGATGGGCAATATCGGTCAACTCCTTACCTACAAAACGTTGACAAAAACGTTGAAATTTTCAACAAAATATTTTCTGCACAGAAAGAGAAACAATAATCCGATTTTGCTCCAACTTTGCATATCTAACTACCTCCCCACAAAGGGTCAACATTTTGAATAATTATAACTCTTATAAAATATTATGTAAGGGTCCAATTATCTTCAAATTTTACACATAACAATATTTTTACTAACCCATGTTTTGATGTTAAGATGGAATATATCGGTCCACTTCTCTTCTATATTTTCTGTACAGAAAGAGAAATGATAATCCGATTTTCCTCCCACTTTTCAAATCAAAATATTTGCGTCAGTGCTAGGTCAGGTGCGAAGATGGACAATCATCAAGTACCTCCCCAACAAAGGGTCAATATTGTTAATAATTACAAATCTTATAAAATGTGATATAAGAGTCTGATTGTCTACAAATTTCACACAACCTAAGGCCTGTTGTTAAAATGGAATATTTCGGTTCACTCCTTCTGGTACCTCCACCACAAAAGGTGGGAATTTTGAATATTCATTAAATTCATAAAACGGGAAATTAACATCCGATTCCTTTTAGACTTGATACATCTGAATATTTTTATCAAAACAGCATCTGTTATAAAGGCTGAAGAAATCGGGCCATTCCTTCTGGTACCTCCCCCACAAGGGGTTAAAATTTTGAATAACCAAAACGTTTATAAAATCCGAAATAAGCATCAGGTTCTCTTTATATTTCACACATTCCATTATTTTTACTAACACATGATCTGTTGTGATGATGGCATATATCGGTCTACTCCTTCTGGTAACATATACATATGGTAATATATACATATCTACGAAACTCTTTTTGTATCTCACCCACAAAAGGTCACAATTTCCAATACTTTTATCTGTCATAACTTGCGAAACAAGTCAGCGATTCTTAACAATTTACTATATCTAAATATTTCTCTCAACCAGAAACTTCGGATGAATAATCATACCTGCAGCCAAAAATATATTAATATAATCTAACATTGGCTGATGGTATATGTCTGTCGGTAGAACCGAAATTTTGGTTTATACCCTATGTAAAAATAGCTCCAAGTCCACGTTCCGGGCTAATATTGTCTGAGGTGACAATTTTTTAGGCCGGTAAAACAAACTCCAAGAGGATTATGAGTTCCCATTCTAAGCTTGAGTAATTACTTTCTAAAAAGAAATTTGAATCCATGAGCACTATTCTAAAAAGTACTGCTTTATGTTATTACGAGAACTACCATATCTTCCTGTATACTATGATGTGGGTCATGTCATAATAAGAAAATTGTCTTCGAAATGTTCTATAAATAATTAAAAAGTACAAAAAATAGCCACCAACAACAGCATGTCGTACAGCAACATCTTTTTGCCAGATTTATATATTTTTAAGTTGCAGTCAACACATTAAATTTTCCTTCATACGGAAATCTGGCTTCGACACTTTCTTCCTCATAACATTAAAGCCCATGTGTTGGTGTGGCTGAAAGCCTGCATGTGTGCTTGAAAGAAATCCAACTTCAACGTTTGTCATCAAGTGTAAAGCTGCTAATGACTTTTCGAAGTATATATATTTACGTATATACTATGTTGGGTTGTTGGTATTGAAGGCATTTTATGAGCACAATTCCTTTTTTCCTAGTTCTTCTGCCAGACGCCTGGTGTTCATTCATTTAGATTTTATTTCTTCCTTCTGCTGTGGAAAATACTCAACAGTTTAACACATTGCATCCTGTCGGTTTGAGTTGGTGTGTACAGTAGTTCTTTGCTGTGGAAGAGTTCGAAACAGGGAGAAAAAAATCTGAAAACGGGACATAATTCATAGAGTGACACTTAACATTACTAACTTGCATGTACAGATGTACTTGTACCAAGAATTGCATACCCATACTCACTAAATGTGTATGTGTGGCTAAGAAGAAGGTAAATAAACTTGCAATTAAACTTGCCACCATAATGATGGGCAAAGCGACAAAGTAATAACCCACTAATACGGAAATCATTATCGTACAATTACGAAAGCGTTGTAGACTTTGAAACGGAGTGTTCACAAAGAAAAAAGTCGACATTTTAAAGGGGTTTTTATATCACATACACAAGGCGAATGGGTGTTTAGGTTTCTTCCAACAAAATTTTAAGTTTCATAAAATAATAATAATAATAATAATAATAATAATAATAATAATAATAATAATAATAATAATAATAATAATAATAATAATAATAATAATAATAATAATAATAATAATAAAAATAAAAAAATAATAATAATACGAATAGTAATAATTATTATTATTATAATAATAATATATTATTATTATTTTTATTATTATTATTACTATTATTAAAATTTGGATGTTGCGTTACATGGAGTTCATTCATATTATGAATACTTCCTACAAAGAACCCCACATTTCAAGGACTAATTTACTACAAAATAGGAGCAAACGTTTTCAAATTTAACATACCCTCCATTTGTTTGATAAAATAAATCAAATATATAAATGATCAATACCACTCCCCACAAGGTGTGTCTCAATATGAAAAGGTAGATTTGGCAAAGTTTTTTAAACATTCGTTAGCGGAATTAACATTTTTAAGGTTTCTACCGATTCCCAAAATGCAGATTCCTTATTCAAGGATTAAGGTTTTATTTATTGAGGCTTTTTTCCAGAAAAATAATAATTGAAGAGAGTAACAATAATAGGAAGTAACACTTCAGACTAATTCCTAATTCAACCCATTTGTATTTAGACCTATTTTGATATTTAGCACATCATCATTATCACAATACAGATTGGGAAAATATAATGGCCAAAACAGTAGCATTAACTAGTATTTCCAATGAAATTTGAAATGTGTGACGGAATTTGATCAGAAAATAAATTTGTCAAATTATATTAAAATCGGTTCAGATCCGGATATAGTTCCCATATATGTATATATATATATATATATATATATTCTCGGCAATTTCACATATTTTATGCACCAAAAGCGATATGTATGTTCGATTGCAATGAAAATCGGACAAAGATACGAAATTTGTTACTAAAAAAATTTGCCAAATTATATTAAAATCGATTGAGGTTTGGGTATAGTTCCCAATATACATTCTCAACGATTTCACACATTTGATGCACCAAATTTCGATAAAATATGAAAGGTTTGACGGAGTTCGGTGTATAAGTAAATTTTGTCGAATTATATTGAAATCGGTTCAGATTGGGATATGATTTTATTAAGAAGCATTGACCCACAACTCCTTTGCAATGGTATTAGGCAAACAGTAAAAAACTACACAACGATTTAAATGAGGATTACGGGGAAGTATGTTGCTACCCCAAAATCTTTAATCAGAACAGAGATGTCGCTCAAATTCCAAAGATTGCAGTTTCCTGCACTCTTGGCATCTGCTTTGAGTTCGTGCATGCGAACTAAATTCGACATGCTCCTGCTTTTCTCTTGGTCAGCTTTTCCTGGCATGTTTACGTGTTGGTAGACCGAACTATTTGTTTGTATATGCATTAAAGTATTACAATAACTACCTCTTCTTATGTTTTTTTTTTTTTTAACCAACAATTTTTTGTATATAAAATTTTGAATTCATATAAAATCGAAGGGGGTTGCGAAGCGCACCGAATTCAGCTAGTTATATCTCAATCTGGACCGATATTCACCAAAATTACCAGACATACTTCTGGACTGAACCTGGTCGTGTGAGCTAAAATTCATTTAGTTCGGAGTGATATTATTATAGATTTGTCGTACAATATTATGACGAAGAAGGCCAAACAAATGATTTGTAAATTATTTCATCTCAATCCGACAAAAAATGCGCATAAAAAATACATGAACAGACCGACGGACCTACATAAATCGACCCAGAGTGTGATGTGAATCATCAACAGGAACTATCAATCTCAGTTTCCAATGCACAAAGACATAATACCCTTTACCACAGCGTTGTGTAGAGTAAAAAAAAAAAAAAAAAAAAAAAAAAATATATATATATATATATATATATATATATATATATATATATATATATATATATATATATATATATATATATATATATATATTTCTGTATCCTTAAAAATTTTCATCAGTTATTGATTGCTCTATTAATTTGTACCATTTTATACAATATAGTAAATTTTGATTCTATTAAAATAAGAAACCCAAAATCATATCGAAGAGCGATCCTCATGCTAAATTTCAACATCTTGACTCTTACTTAATGACAATATTACACCATTTCTCCTGTCATATCCTGATGAAGGAATTTAAAATAAAAAACTAAGATCTAATCTCACCCCTTCTTACAAAGCTTAATAATATTTTTGTATTTTTTGCATCTTGAATTACGGATTTTTAAAAATTGCGCCTCATCCAAACTTCCTACATTAAGTGTGATCTTCATACAAATTCAAAGTCCAAGCTTTTACATGTACCCCCCGATATTCGGTATTTTGTTGATTTTTGTCACGTTTTTCAACGGAATTGTATCAAATTTGCTATTTAGAGTTCGTAATGGATACTACCTCCACTTATAGAAAACTTGTTATATAGATCACAGCTTCCTATAGGCCCCGCATAACAATACCCTCCATTATACGGTATTTATGATTTTATATAATTTTTCCAATAGAATTCTCTTAAATTTAGTATATGGCTGTGAAGATAATTGGTTGTGAGGGTCCACTTTTATACCCTCCACCATACATAGTAAGGAGGGTATATTAAGTTCGTAATTCCGTCTCATCGAAATTATAATTTTAGACCCAATAAAAAATACATATTCTTGATCAGCGTAAAATTCTAAGACGATTTAGTCCTGTGCGCCATTCTGCCTGTTGTAATCACGCTAAAGTCAAAACAAATTAAGATAGGAATCTAAAATTCTGTTGTCTGCAGGCAGGTCAAGTTCGAAGATGGGATATATCGGTCCACGATATCGAATGGTCACCATATAACGGTACCCCCCGATATTCGGTATTTTGTTGATTTTGGGCACATTCTTCAATAAATTTGTCTGAAATTCTACACCAGGAGTTATTTGCGGGTACTTTACTCCGTGAAAGTGAATTGTCTACATAGGTCTCATAGGCTCCCATACAATGGTGCACCGCAATTGGGTATTTTGATGATTGTAGCCACATTTTTCAATGGAATAGTCTGAAAATCCACACAAGGAGTTTTTTCTGAGAGATTATGGGTCTTTGGGAAATATTGGTTCCAGATCGAGGAAGACCATTTAAGTGCAACATCTACCTACAAATTGGAAATGAGCAAATTAGTTCAAGTTTCTATTATTCGAAAAATAGAGAACGAAACCTGATGGTTTTCTTTTATTATTTGTCACAATATCTTGTGGAATTCTTTCGAGTATCTCGCCTATATAAACTGTATCATTTATTATAGTGTTGTAGGATATTCAACGGTCGGCCCCGCTCGACTGTAGCCTTTGCTTACTTGTTTTACTTTAAACTTGTTATCGTATTAATATGTTTCTATAGTTTTAAAAGATTAACAACGTTTCGTATACATAAACATTTTATAAATACAGATATGGCAATATTTTTGAAAATGGTCTGCAACGTCAAATCTTCTGTCCCCCAACCCAGTATCTAGTGGTAGCGTTATATGGGTGCTATACTAAAACCTAGACCTATATAGGCAATTCTCTTCTCCAAAACTATTTGGCTTTTGCAATGTCCGGTAACCTCCATTCAAATGCGCGTGAGGATCGGGCGATAATTACGACTTGCTGACAATTTTGCAGTTTTTTTGTCCATTTCAACCCCTAAATATATGGCGATTATCTCCAAAGAGAGTAGGCTTCTATTCTGACCCTCATCTTATCCCCATGCAAAATTTCATAAGGATCGGGCCATAAATGCGATCTGTATATGATATCCTGATATCTTAACTACTTAGTTTTGTTAGCTGTAGAAATATTACCAAATGTTTAATTCAAAATGAAAATGTGCCAAAAATATGACAAAATTGAAAAAAATATGAGAAAATATTACAAAATCAATTATTTATCTTTAGAGAGATATTTTTATGCAATTTTTTAGACGTTTTTTCTTCCCTGCCAAGAGGCCATTTTGAATTAATGAGAACTGTCGAAATTAGTATAGCCGTTCTCGACATATAAGAGATCTTTCAAGCATATCTTCTTTGATAGACATATATATCGCACATATTTTGCTATATATCCGATTTGATGGATGTTAACATCAATGTAAAGATCAGAAGTAACCTTGTCATGGCTTTGTGATTTCGCCGGGATTTAAAATATTCGCGGTCTAATGAAAAATTTTGAATTTTTTCAACACAAAAGATATGCGAAATTTTGAGTCGATTGGTCTTTAATTGCGACCTGTAGAGCAACTGCAAAATCAGCAAATTTTTCAGTTTTTGGTCCATTTCAACCCCTAAATATTATGCAATCCTCTCCAAAAGAAATAGGGTTCTATTCTGACCTTAACCCCACCTACATTCTAAATTTCGTGAAGATCGGACCATAATTGCGACCTGTAGCGTGATTACAAATTAACATGGACAGACGGACAGACGGACGGACGGACATACATAGCTAGCGAAGATCCATATATACTTTCCTATATGGGAAACCAATATATCGAGGTGTTACATAAATTCTGGCCCAATCAAACTTATAATAATTATAGGGTATAATTATTGAATTAAAATAACTGAGATGTATATGTATACACAATTTACAATAACGCCCCACTCCTACACAGACTCTATTCAAAACAGTGAACGTTGACTAAGTAATTCTTAAAACATACTAACCTCATTACTAATTTTGCTATCACAAACGAGAGTTCCTCGGCAGGAGACCAGTTAAGTAAATACAAGGAAAATTCTATAGCAGTCGAGTGAATACAAAACTTCCACATATTCTTGGCGGATACACTCGAGCTGCACTGAGCCACTAGATATGAATATATGTATCTCTATGCGCGAGTATGTGTGTTGGTTGTGTTAACCTTTCTTAATGGCTTCTAATGAATAAATTATAAAAACATGGATATAAACAGGAAATACTGGCATATTTATATAAATATAACAATATTAGGTGGGAGAGTTGCAAATTTGGAGGTTTTCAAAAATTTGAATTTATTACAGGTAGCATTGTAAAGGACTGATCTCAAATTTGTTGTGCTTATACATATTATATTGTCATCCAATTATAGGGAAATTTATAACAAAGCCAGTACCGAAAGATCGAAAGGCAGGCGGGGCCGACTATATTAGTAGAGCTTCCATAACAAAAAAGTTTATATTGGAAATTTAATTGAAGTAGATCATACCAACTATGAACCAAATAAAATTGTTGTATAGTGCATAATTTGACCTCGATAAGGATAAATATATTAAAAAATATTTATTGGAGAAATATATATACCGGACCAAGTTTAAATGGTGAAATTCGGTTGAATATGAAAAAATCTATTCAATTTGGGTTGATATTACATATATGGTGATAAATAATAAAATCGGATGACGATGTATACTGCAGCTATATAAAGATCTGAACTGATCTCTATAACATTTGGTATAGGTATTTTTGAGCAGTATCTGATGCCCGGTATCAAATATCATAAATTTGAAGTACTTGTTTGTACGATGAATTCAGTCGGATCTTCCAAATTCAGTCTTTTTCCGCTGATATTAGTCATTTGGTGCACAATAAACCTGATATCGGATAAGGCAATGCATGGAAGCTACATACTAATTTGATCCAGTCTCGATAAAATTTGACAGACGTATTTTTGAGCTACATAAGTTACTTGGTACAAAATATCATCATCATTCTTGTGGTGTGCATATTAGGCATATGAGGGACCCCCATAACGGATGAAACATATATAAGGGAGCTATATCTGAACCGATTTTCTCAAAATTTCTCCAGACAGAATTTGGTCGGATGTGCCAAAATTCATTTACGATTAGGACTGATATTGGCGATTGGTGCACAATTAACTCGAAATCGGTTGAAGATATACAGGGTGAGATAAAAACACTGCAACCATCTTCAGACTGCTGCCAAATAAACAAATATAAGCCACTCGTCCGACAAAAAAAATAATTACAAGCGTACAAAAGCATTTTGGTAAGAAATTTCCAGGAAAAAAGTTATACGTGATGGAATTCAAGCGTGATAGTGTGATTTCTTTATATTTGGCTGGAAAACCAAAAGTGGCTATGGTTAGAGCACTCCAGCATTTAAATGTGAATAAATCTTTAGTGTCCCGTACCATCCTCGTAACCGTGATACTGGTAACGTAGCCCGACGTCAAGGAAGTGGACGAAAGAAAACAGCAACATCAGCAGAAATGGTTCGAAAAGTCGCAGTGGCTGAAAAATGGCTTGTGAGCTGAACATATCGCAATATTACATTCGCCAAATATTGAAAAAAATGAGCTCGGGGTAAAGCCATTGAAATTCCAAAAAGTGCAAGAACTTACACGGCAGCAAAAAGAAAATAGACTCAAAAGAGCTAAAGAGTTGCTTCGCTTGACCGAAAGTGGTGAACTGCCGAACTCGGTTTTCTCCGATGAGAAAATGAGGTTCCTTGCTTTATTTCCAGCGCA
Source organism: Musca domestica (assembly GCF_030504385.1). Lineage (NCBI taxonomy): Eukaryota > Metazoa > Arthropoda > Insecta > Diptera > Muscidae > Musca > Musca domestica. Next base: position 13,647,442 of record NW_026712363.1, on the reverse strand, counting down.
CAATTGCCAACGAAATCTCCGGATACCAATCCGTTGGACTATTGTGTCTGGAGCATTTTGGAAAGCAAGGTTGGCACTAAAAAATACCAAGGTGTCGATCACCTCAAGCAAGCGCTTCGCCGGGAATGGGGCAAAATATCCAGAGCAACATTCGGGCAGCGTGTGACAGCCGGTTGAAGGCCATAATACGTGCCAAAGGTGACCAATTCGAACATTTTTTACTTTCATTCAATAAAAATAAAAAAAAAAATATGGCGTTTGACTTTGTTGCAGTTTTTTTATCTCACCCTGTATATGTGAGCTACATTTAAATTCGAACTGATTCTCACCAATTCCAATAGGGTTCGTCGTTTGACCAAATAGATATTATTTGGAAAATGTCATCTCAATCGGATAATAAATGCGAACTGCATTTTGTTGACAAAAATACATGGACAGACGGACGGACGGATAGACGGACGACTCAGAAAGTGATTCTATGAAGATCCTCAGAAGTAGCAATGGGTCTACCTCACTCCCTATTCCATGTTACAAACAAATGCACAAAGACATAATACCCCTACGGTTATTTGGTGTAGGGTATTAAAACATAAGTAATCGGTCTAAGACAACCAATCAGTAACATGGATATTATCTGCTTTTGAGAACACACCCTAATAATAAAAAGTTACTGACAAACCAGTTGTATTTTTCAGCTAACCCTACTTTTATCTATGAAACTGAACCAACACACAAACCCATTGCATTGACGTAAACAAATAGCTGCTATGGAGAGATCAGACAACACGCACTCGGCAAAACAGTAAACCTAAGAATACATTCAAGACAAAAGCCAAAAAGCAAAGTTTTTCTCCCCAAACAAAAGCCCAGCTGCAAGCAAAGTAACAAAGAATTTTAAGTATTCATTTATGAAAAATGCCTAAGGGTTCAAGAGGTTCCGAGGAACCAAAGACCTCGCCAGACGTTACTTATTACTAATGTTGCTAAAGAGCTTTAAGACTGTTGCAGGAGCAGAACTTTGTACGTTTGGCCCAACCCAACAGAATGGACCAAATAATGGATGAGCATGTGTTGGGCAAAAAGGTTATTGTTGTTTCTCCTTATTTTTAGCTCGGCTCCATTGTGGCTTTTTACTAGCATAAATGATTCATTAAAAACGAATACAACTGCTTAAACAATTATAAAGCTGATAATAGTTTGCCTTTCCTTAGTAGTTTTGGCTGTCAGCTCTTATGGGAGGCTTACGCAAGATAATGTATTAAAGAGTACCCATGGAAATGCTTATTTACCTAAATTATCTGTAACGAAGCAAGAAATAAAGAATTATTTTGATATTTACTCGTATCGAAAAATGCGGGAAGATACGTTTTCTTTTCAAACTAAGTATTTCGAAATTAATTTGAAACACTCGAAGAAATGGAGGGAAAATATTAAATGTTGTCAAATGAGGATAATTGGTGAAAAGTGACTGACTGATTCTCAGTACCCAGATAAAATATAATGCTCAAAACAATTTTTTACATGATTTTATTCTCCATCCTTAAATGGACAATATTTTAACTTTGTTATTTCCCTGAGCAACACTTTGAGATAGTCGTTATGATCTATAGGTCGCACTATGTTAGGTAAGTGAATGAAAATTGGCATAGTCGTTTGTTGAACAATTAATATTTTTGGTATGGAAAATAGACTATATCTGTCCACATCTGGGTATAGCCTCCGAAAATCTCGGCATTTTTAAGATGCAATTTCCATCTAATTATCGAAATAACGGTTAAAGAACACATGTCCGGAGGAAATATCCGATTTCGTTCAAATTTTGTACATCCATCAAACTTTGATTGAGTTCGGATATTTCCGAAGAAAATTTAAAGACAGACCTTGCACGCAAAAGCCATAGTATGCAATAAAAGAAGGTTCAAATTTGTACCGATCCATATCACACTAATTCCCAATAAAAACGCTTATTTGTAATGGGTAACTCAACTAAATATACATGGTGTTGTATGGTACCATAAAGTCGCCCTTAAGTCTGTCTTCACTTTCTATTACCCGTCTCATTATTTTTTTCTATATTAGAACAAGTTTGAAATTAAATATATCGCCCACTTCTTCTGGTACCTTCTCTCATTAAAGTTCAATATTTTCTGTAAATATCATACATAAATCTGTACAGATAAAAGGTTGTGAAATAAGAGGCTGACTGACCTGTTGTCTAGAATTTTGAAAATTTGAGATGTGGTGGTGGTGGGAATTGCATCCTATGTTTGTACGAAAAGTACTAACTGACACTAAATTAAAACAAGTAAAAAAGCTGTAAGTTCGGCCTGGCCGAACTTTGAATACCATCCACCAGTTAAAAATTCTGTTAAAATCTTTAAAATACCGAATGTAGCTGTTACATGAGAAAAAAAAAAACTTAAAAACCAATCGGTGAATAATGTAGCTATACGAAGACGTGGACCTGCACAGACAATTTTCTGTCCTAGGCTGTAGTATTCACTACGAACATCAAATACCAAATTTGAAAGAATTCCGGTGAATAATGTCGCTAAAATTAACAAAGAACAATATGGGGGTTATACGAAGACGTGGACCTGCAGAGACAATTTTCTGTCTTAGGCTGTAGCATCCATTTCGAACTTCAAATACTAAATTTAAACAATTTCGATGAATATTGTCGCGACAGTCATCGAAATACCGAATATCAGAAGGTACCGTTATATGGGGGTTATGCGAAGACGTGGACCTGCAGAGACAATTTTCTGTCTTAGGCTGTAGCTTCCATTTCGAACTTCAAACTAAATTTAAACAATTCCGATGAATATTGTCGCAAAAATCATCAAAATACCGAATATCGGGAGGTACCGTTATATGGGGGCTATGCGAAGACGTGGACCTACATGGCCCATTTTCAATACCAAAAATCCTGCAGATATAGTATACATTTGAGTAAAATTTTATCAATCTACTTCAATTTGTTCGGAACCTAGAGTGATTTCCACAGACGGATAGACGGACGGACATCGCTAAATCGATATAGAATTTTATGCTGATCAAAAATATGTATACTTTGTATATTTCGAGGTCTTACCATGGTGGAGGGTATAAAAAAGAAAAAAAAAACTGTACAAATTGTACATTTTGAGTACTAAAAGGGTTGCTCGGACAAAATCCTCACGGATATACTCCCATTTGCAATTATAGTGATTATGTCGGGCTTTTTTTTTTGGTCATATGTCCGAAAATTTTCAGATATAATAATGGGAGAAATACTCTATTACCCCATTATTCTGGGTATTAAGATCTACAAACTACATTGTAGCCTACACTTTGTAGCCTTTCCAAAATAGTGTGTTGACATCCCGTGCAGTTCGAAAGCAATTGACTTGGAAATCAAAGGCCGGCTGCTTATAAAAGTTATAAAGTTTAGAAAAGTTATGTATCGCGTAGTTAATGCTTGACATACCCCAGAGGAGAAAATCTCAATCCCAGGCCTACACCCGGCTACTTATAAATGTTACTGAATTAGAAAAACTATGAATCGCGTACCCTGTGTAGGGCACACCCCAGAGATGGACATCTCAAACCCCGGATGTAGGAGTCTCTTTAATTTCATGATTTGTTTTCACTTATACCTCCGGAACTACAAGAGACATCAACACATTTGGCAGCATTTTGGAATACCGGGTATTACCCCACGAAAAAATTGCTTTGCTGTAATCAGGCTAAAAATGCCTACCCCACAATGGGGTTTATAACCGCAACCTTTTTAAACACAATCACTATTATTGTGTGAATTATATCCACAATTCATTATAAGGGTTATGACTAAAAAAATAAGGCCATAAACCCCATGATTGTAATGGGGACTATGTCCGTGATGATTAGGAAACGGCATCCTAAAAAGGTCTAACACGAATTTAAGGAGGAATTTTTGTTTACGAAGCAGCGAGCACTTGCTAGTCTCACAAAAAATAAAAAGTGCGGGCACAATCTAATATCTATATCAGACTTAGGCCAGAAGCGAGCATGAAAGATATCATTCCACTGTTTCTCATACTTCAATACCTCCCCATATTCGGTATTTTGATGATTTTAGCCTCGGATATTCGGTATCTTGACCATTATGTATGTATGTTATAAAGGAATTAGTTAATATTCAGTATTTCGATATTCGGTATTGTAATGATTTAAGCTACATGTTCGTAATGACAGATGTGACGTAAATCCCCCGAACACTAGAATTTCAGCACTCACAGACATATGTTTATATAAGTTACTTTCAAAATGGTGGAGGGTATTAAAAAATCGGTCCATCCGAGCTTAAATACTGTTTTGACTTTTTATACCCTCTACTATACATAGTAACGTAGTGGAACAAAGTATATATATATATTCTTGATCAGCGCAAAATTCTAAGACGATGTAGACCTGTCCGTCTGTTGTAATCACGCTACAATCAAAACTAATTAAGATAGGAAGCTAAAACTTTGCACAGATCTCTCTTTTGTCTGCAGGCAGGTCAAGTTCGAAGATTGACTATATCGGTCCACGATATCGTATATCCACCATATAACGGTATCCCCAATATTCAGTATTTTGATGATTTTACCCACATTTTTAAATGGTATTGTCTGAAAATCCACACTTGGAGTTCCTTGTGAGTACTTTATCTCCTGGTAGATAATTATCTATATAGATCGACGATATCGTATAGCCCCAGTAAAATGGTACCGGTATTTTGGTGATTTTAGACGCATTTATAAACGGAATTGTCTGAAATTCTGAAATTCAAGGAGTTACTTGTGAGTACTTTATCCCCTGAAAGGGATCTGTCTATATAGGTCCACAGTCTCGTATATCCCCCTATATATCGGTACCTTCCGATATTAGGTAGTTTAAAGATTTTAACAGAATTTCGTATGGATTTTATTTTTTGAAAATTTTCTAATTCGTTCCAAATGGTGGAGGGTATTCAAATTTCGACCCGCCGAACTTACTTTTTTTTACTTGTTCTTAATAGTTTCTGACTTAAAGACTTATATACAATATAATAGGTTCCTTCTGGTATTTTCTACAATAATTATGCCCACACAATTAAAGTTTAAGTACTTGAAGTTGTTCTTATAGTTATAAATTTTAAGGGATATATTGGACGTCTGGAATACTCTTTCTTTATGAGGTTGAATCGATTTACCAAACATATTATGTCCATCAGGCTTTTGTGTATATAGGAGTTATACGGTTATAATCGTAATTTATCAAAATTAAATATGTATACGCCACCTCTTTTTGAATGAAACCTTTTTTTACAATGTCATACAGCCCGTCGGTCTATTCAAATTGTTTGTTAGTACCACTTAGAAGCGGTGCCAAATTCAGACCTTACTCGAATGTATTGAAATTTGTCGAACTTTATATCTGCTAAATTTTTCTATCATATTGGAGCCTCAAAAAATTGGTGTCTACGAGTTGTGAAGGAGTTTTATCAGAAACAATCATAATGTCATAAAAGTAGTTCGTAACGTAGGCATGGAAGGCTTCCAAGAAGAAATTACACTACGCAAAATTATAGCGGGGAGTGTATATGATTAGGGCAGGGTAAGATGTTTAAATTTTGAAGCGTATTAATTATTTTTACCGATAGGTAATATCTTAAGATGAAATTATAAAAACATGAAATATAAGCCACATATTTAATACCTTGTATCAATAAATATTTTTAAATAATTTGTGGAATCGCAAAAAACAAATATTACTAATAAGACACAAAAACTTCCTCATGATATTCGTGAACTCATTCTCATGTGTTAGTTGTTGCTATTTCGTGTAAATGAACCTCTGTTGCTTTCATTTGAATTGTACCTTTTTGTTCCCTTTTTTTCTTCTTTACATGACATTCTGTTTATCCTACCTCACAAATGCCACAAAGACAACATTAGGTTTATGTTAATGTTTCTGTTCAGTTTCCGACCCTCCACCTTTGGTTACACACACACACATTGATGTGGAAAGTGACAGAGAGTGTTGCTAATTAAAAACCATAATGACTTGACTAATGAATGAATAAATGTCCTCTTTTTTGCCTTTCTAACACCTGGCATCAAAGATTACCATTAGCTATACAAATAGCTTTGAAATTGTTGCTCGTGTTTTTTTTTATTTTTGAGAAAAGCTACCTTAACTGAAAATTAAGTACTAAAAATAGTCTCACAATTCAAAAAGCTACAAAAGAACAAACATGATGCTGTCCTATTTAGTTTTCTGAATAGCAAAAAGAAGTTCTTTGATCTGCAGGTAACAAATGATAGGTGTTTTCAGGAAGTGTGATGTCTCTTTAATATTAAAAAGGGCAATAATTAAGAGAAAAATGTCTTTTGAAAGGAAAATTAAAAACAAATTAAATGGTTCGCAAGAAATTAAAGAAATAAAAAGAATTCAGTAGATACAATTTAGAAAGCTTCGGGGTTTTAAACGATCGGATACTTACTCAAAGCTAATTTAATCTAGATGGTAGACTCCGCTCAGTATATACAGGGTGATATGAAAAAACTGCAACTAAATTAAGACTGCTGTCATTTCTAAGCCACTCGACCAAAAGTTGTTAAAATTATTCTAGTGGCAGCTCATTACATTGTTTACAAGCGTACAAAGGCATTTTGGTGAGTTTTCCAGAAAAAACTTATTCTTGATGGAATTTAAGCGTGATAGTGCGATTTTTTTATAATTGGCTGGAAAACCACCAGTGATTATCGTTAGAGCACTCCAGAATTTAAGTGTGAATAAATCTTTTGTGTCTCGTACCATCGCTCGTTACCGTGATAGTGGTAGTGTAGCCCGACGTCAAGGAAGTGGACGGAAGAAAAAAGCAACATCAGAAGAAATGATTCGAAAAGTAAATAAGCGATTTGATCGAAACCCGCGTCACAGTGGCCGAAAAATGGCTCGTGAGCTGAACATATCGTAATATTCCATTCAGCAAATATTGAAAAATGAGCCCGGCTGAAGCCATTGAAGATCCAAAAAGTGCAAGAACTTACACCGCAACAGAAAGAAAATAGATTCAAAAGAGCTACATAGTTGCTTGGCCGAAAGTGGTGAACTGCCGAATCTGATTTTTTTCAATGAGAAAATATTCGTTGTCCAGCAGTTTGTAAACAAACAAAATTATCACATTTACTTGCCAAAGAGGTCAGCTGAAAATGTTGGCCACCAGAACTCAAGCGCCGGCATTGGTGATGGTATGGGTCGCCATAACAGCCAATGGTCGCTCTCCGCTTGTATTAATCGACTTTGGCATCAGAATAAATGCCGAATAGTATCACGAAAATATTCTGGAGTGTTTATTAAAGCCTTGGGCATGCAAACATTTTGTCCATTCGGACATTCCAACAGGACTCAGCACAAAATGAGGTTCCTCCCTTCATTTCCACCGCACAATGGCCAACAAAATCTTCGAATACCAATCCATTGGACTATTGCGTCTAGAGTATTTTGGAAAGCAAGTTTGACACTAAAAAATACTAAAGTGTCGATCACCTCAAGCAAGCGCTTCGCCGGGAATGGGCCAAAATCCCGCAGAGCAACATTCGTGCAGCATGTGACGGTTTCATTAGCCGTTTACAAAAAAATGTAAAAATGATGGCGTTTGACTTTGTTGCAGTTTTTATACACTCCACCGTACATAGTATTGAGTATATATTACTCCCTAAAAGAGAATTGTCTATATTGGTCCAGGATATCATGATTTTAATGATTTTAGGCACATTTTCCAATGAAATGGTCTGAAAATCCACACAAGTAGTTCCTTGTGAGTACTTTATCCCTTGGAAGATAAATACCTATATAGGTCCACGATATGGACCCATATAACGGTACCACCGATATTCGGTTTTTTAATGATTTTAGCCACATTTTCCGATGGAATTGTCTGAAATTCTTCACAAGGTGTTCTGTGTGAGCACTTTACCCCCAGACATAGTTTTGCCATATATCAGCACCTTCAGATATTAGGTATTTTAAAGTTTTTAACAGAATTTTTAATGGATTTTATGTTTATGTTTTTATTTATTATTATTATTTATTTATTTATTTATTTATTTATTTTTTTTTTTTTTGATATTGAAAGTTCGGCCCGGCCGACTATTTTATCTGTTTTATCTCACCCTGTATGTCTACCCCACCGCACAAAAAGGGTCCTAATATGAACTTTTAATTTTCCAATCAAATTGTACAAAAACAAAAAGTGCGGGCACAATCTAATATCTATATCAGACTTAGGCCAGAAGCGAGCATGAAAGATATCATTCCACTGTTTCTCATACTTCAATACCTCCCCATATTCGGTATTTTGATGATTTTAGCCTCGGATATTCGGTATCTTGACCATTATGTATGTATGTTATAAAGGAATTAGTTAATATTCAGTATTTCGATATTCGGTATTGTAATGATTTAAGCTACATGTTCGTAATGACAGATGTGACGTAAATCCCCCGAACACTAGAATTTCAGCACTCACAGACATATGTTTATATAAGTTACTTTCAAAATGGTGGAGGGTATTAAAAATCGGTCCATCCGAGCTTAAATACTGTTTTGACTTTTTATACCCTCTACTATACATAGTAACGTAGTGGAACAAAGTATATATATATATTCTTGATCAGCGCAAAATTCTAAGACGATGTAGACCTGTCCGTCTGTTGTAATCACGCTACAATCAAAACTAATTAAGATAGGAAGCTAAAACTTTGCACAGATCTCTCTTTTGTCTGCAGGCAGGTCAAGTTCGAAGATTGACTATATCGGTCCACGATATCGTATATCCACCATATAACGGTATCCCCAATATTCAGTATTTTGATGATTTTACCCACATTTTTAAATGGTATTGTCTGAAAATCCACACTTGGAGTTCCTTGTGAGTACTTTATCTCCTGGTAGATAATTATCTATATAGATCGACGATATCGTATAGCCCCAGTAAAATGGTACCGGTATTTTGGTGATTTTAGACGCATTTATAAACGGAATTGTCTGAAATTCTGAAATTCAAGGAGTTACTTGTGAGTACTTTATCCCCTGAAAGGGATCTGTCTATATAGGTCCACAGTCTCGTATATCCCCCTATATATCGGTACCTTCCGATATTAGGTAGTTTAAAGATTTTAACAGAATTTCGTATGGATTTTATTTTTTGAAAATTTTCTAATTCGTTCCAAATGGTGGAGGGTATTCAAATTTCGACCCGCCGAACTTACTTTTTTTTACTTGTTCTTAATAGTTTCTGACTTAAAGACTTATATACAATATAATAGGTTCCTTCTGGTATTTTCTACAATAATTATGCCCACACAATTAAAGTTTAAGTACTTGAAGTTGTTCTTATAGTTATAAATTTTAAGGGATATATTGGACGTCTGGAATACTCTTTCTTTATGAGGTTGAATCGATTTACCAAACATATTATGTCCATCAGGCTTTTGTGTATATAGGAGTTATACGGTTATAATCGTAATTTATCAAAATTAAATATGTATACGCCACCTCTTTTTGAATGAAACCTTTTTTTACAATGTCATACAGCCCGTCGGTCTATTCAAATTGTTTGTTAGTACCACTTAGAAGCGGTGCCAAATTCAGACCTTACTCGAATGTATTGAAATTTGTCGAACTTTATATCTGCTAAATTTTTCTATCATATTGGAGCCTCAAAAAATTGGTGTCTACGAGTTGTGAAGGAGTTTTATCAGAAAACAATCATAATGTCATAAAAGTAGTTCGTAACGTAGGCATGGAAGGCTTCCAAGAAGAAATTACACTACGCAAAATTATAGCGGGGAGTGTATATGATTAGGGCAGGGTAAGATGTTTAAATTTTGAAGCGTATTAATTATTTTTACCGATAGGTAATATCTTAAGATGAAATTATAAAAACATGAAATATAAGCCACATATTTAATACCTTGTATCAATAAATATTTTTAAATAATTTGTGGAATCGCAAAAAACAAATATTACTAATAAGACACAAAAACTTCCTCATGATATTCGTGAACTCATTCTCATGTGTTAGTTGTTGCTATTTCGTGTAAATGAACCTCTGTTGCTTTCATTTGAATTGTACCTTTTTGTTCCCTTTTTTTCTTCTTTACATGACATTCTGTTTATCCTACCTCACAAATGCCACAAAGACAACATTAGGTTTATGTTAATGTTTCTGTTCAGTTTCCGACCCTCCACCTTTGGTTACACACACACACATTGATGTGGAAAGTGACAGAGAGTGTTGCTAATTAAAAACCATAATGACTTGACTAATGAATGAATAAATGTCCTCTTTTTTGCCTTTCTAACACCTGGCATCAAAGATTACCATTAGCTATACAAATAGCTTTGAAATTGTTGCTCGTGTTTTTTTTTATTTTTGAGAAAAGCTACCTTAACTGAAAATTAAGTACTAAAAATAGTCTCACAATTCAAAAAGCTACAAAAGAACAAACATGATGCTGTCCTATTTAGTTTTCTGAATAGCAAAAAGAAGTTCTTTGATCTGCAGGTAACAAATGATAGGTGTTTTCAGGAAGTGTGATGTCTCTTTAATATTAAAAAGGGCAATAATTAAGAGAAAAATGTCTTTTGAAAGGAAAATTAAAAACAAATTAAATGGTTCGCAAGAAATTAAAGAAATAAAAAGAATTCAGTAGATACAATTTAGAAAGCTTCGGGGTTTTAAACGATCGGATACTTACTCAAAGCTAATTTAATCTAGATGGTAGACTCCGCTCAGTATATACAGGGTGATATGAAAAAACTGCAACTAAATTAAGACTGCTGTCATTTCTAAGCCACTCGACCAAAAGTTGTTAAAATTATTCTAGTGGCAGCTCATTACATTGTTTACAAGCGTACAAAGGCATTTTGGTGAGTTTTCCAGAAAAAACTTATTCTTGATGGAATTTAAGCGTGATAGTGCGATTTTTTTATAATTGGCTGGAAAACCACCAGTGATTATCGTTAGAGCACTCCAGAATTTAAGTGTGAATAAATCTTTTGTGTCTCGTACCATCGCTCGTTACCGTGATAGTGGTAGTGTAGCCCGACGTCAAGGAAGTGGACGGAAGAAAAAAGCAACATCAGAAGAAATGATTCGAAAAGTAAATAAGCGATTTGATCGAAACCCGCGTCACAGTGGCCGAAAAATGGCTCGTGAGCTGAACATATCGTAATATTCCATTCAGCAAATATTGAAAAATGAGCCCGGCTGAAGCCATTGAAGATCCAAAAAGTGCAAGAACTTACACCGCAACAGAAAGAAAATAGATTCAAAAGAGCTACATAGTTGCTTGGCCGAAAGTGGTGAACTGCCGAATCTGATTTTTTTCAATGAGAAAATATTCGTTGTCCAGCAGTTTGTAAACAAACAAAATTATCACATTTACTTGCCAAAGAGGTCAGCTGAAAATGTTGGCCACCAGAACTCAAGCGCCGGCATTGGTGATGGTATGGGTCGCCATAACAGCCAATGGTCGCTCTCCGCTTGTATTAATCGACTTTGGCATCAGAATAAATGCCGAATAGTATCACGAAAATATTCTGGAGTGTTTATTAAAGCCTTGGGCATGCAAACATTTTGTCCATTCGGACATTCCAACAGGACTCAGCACAAAATGAGGTTCCTCCCTTCATTTCCACCGCACAATGGCCAACAAAATCTTCGAATACCAATCCATTGGACTATTGCGTCTAGAGTATTTTGGAAAGCAAGTTTGACACTAAAAAATACTAAAGTGTCGATCACCTCAAGCAAGCGCTTCGCCGGGAATGGGCCAAAATCCCGCAGAGCAACATTCGTGCAGCATGTGACGGTTTCATTAGCCGTTTACAAAAAAATGTAAAAATGATGGCGTTTGACTTTGTTGCAGTTTTTATACACTCCACCGTACATAGTATTGAGTATATATTACTCCCTAAAAGAGAATTGTCTATATTGGTCCAGGATATCATGATTTTAATGATTTTAGGCACATTTTCCAATGAAATGGTCTGAAAATCCACACAAGTAGTTCCTTGTGAGTACTTTATCCCTTGGAAGATAAATACCTATATAGGTCCACGATATGGACCCATATAACGGTACCACCGATATTCGGTTTTTTAATGATTTTAGCCACATTTTCCGATGGAATTGTCTGAAATTCTTCACAAGGTGTTCTGTGTGAGCACTTTACCCCCAGACATAGTTTTGCCATATATCAGCACCTTCAGATATTAGGTATTTTAAAGTTTTTAACAGAATTTTTAATGGATTTTATGTTTATGTTTTTATTTATTATTATTATTTATTTATTTATTTATTTATTTATTTTTTTTTTTTTTGATATTGAAAGTTCGGCCCGGCCGACTATTTTATCTGTTTTATCTCACCCTGTATGTCTACCCCACCGCACAAAAAGGGTCCTAATATGAACTTTTAATTTTCCAATCAAATTGTACAAAACAAGTAGTACCATTTAGTACACTTCTTACACTTAATACCCATTGCCAAAACCACCTCCTTACATCAACCATACTTCTTCAACTTAATTCTTATACCAAATATTAAGATTTTAGCTCTATCCGTTTAAATAATACCAAGTGGCATCAAATGTAATGCTTTCATTTAAGGTTCGAATTTCCAAACAACTTTTGTAGCGACCCTCTTTCTAAAATCATATTCTATCCGTTGGCCCAATAGAGTGTTCTCAATACTGGGTACCTCTTAGTACCCTTCTAGTACTAATTTCGAAAAACCCAACTTTATCTCACCCCTACACAACAACATTGATCGGAATGTTGGTCTCCTCCTGTTTCTAGTTTCAATCGTTTAGCCTGGGCGATGATTAATCAGTCAGTCACTCATCACTCTATACCAATATATTTTTTAGTCGGAACTAAATCACATAATCCAAATTTCATCTTAATTGGGAGCTATAATTGTATATGTGCCTAATTCGAGTAATCTTGGGAGGTACTTCTAGGCTGTGCATAGTATCTTTTACAAAAAATTATTGTTAACAAAGGTCATAGTACGCCTCAGGAAGTTTGTAAATATGAAAGCGGACGAACGATATATTTGGGTGTTATAGATATATATATTTTTTTTTTATTTTCTACCAAAAATTTTTAAAGGTTCTTATGTGAATTTTGAAACTTTAATCTAAATATCCAATAATGTCACTAGTATTTGTTTAAAAAATACTTGGACAAATAGACCGATAAACGGTAACATATGCATGGACCGACATGGAAAGTGCCACAAATTTTTATGTAACAGCAAAAGCATGAAGACAAAAAGCGGTGTGTCTGGGAGTGAGTAGGGGTATTTAAATTAAAAAGGATTTTTTATGTTTATATTTTTACTTTTAAATGATTTTCCTCTTATGTTCATCCATTTTTTAACAACTATGATTGGGTAATAAAAACAAACAGCAAAATGAGAAGAAAATGATGAAAGCGAACAGGAGGAATACATAGTAATATTGTTAAAAGCGTCTGGCAAATGCATAAAAATAATGCTCGTTATATACACTTGGGGTACGGCAATTACACTTAAAAGCCTTCAGTTAACAACCGCCAACGAAAACAAACGCAAGTGGCCCAACTATGGCCGTTAGTATAACCCAACTAGCAGCAACAACAACACCAACTACTGTTAAATGGAGGTAGAAGACTCACAGCAGGAACACCAATTGTTGTAGTAGTTATAGTTGTTGTCTCACCACCAACCGTAGCAACATTTGTGGCCATTAACCAGCAAGGGGTATCTCGTCTGGACTGCTGCTACTCGTCGAGGGTTAGGAATTTCATTTTTCCTTTAGATCCCTCTGTCTCTGTCCTCTCAACACAATGAATATCCTGTAAACTTCATGTGTAATAGTTGAGTAAATTCCGTGAGTAAATTTACTAAGCCAAGAATTAAATTATTTGAGAGAAGCTAAAAATAAAGCTGTTTGTTGGCTTGGCAATAAATTGGGGAACGAAAAAAAGAAATTGGATATTAAAAGAACATTGGTGTTAAAATTGCAAAACGAAGAAGAAATTTAAGTTCTTTTCTTTGGCTATTTCGTAGTTTATGAGGCGTACAACATTTGTTAACCATTATCTTAAATTGTTATTTTTTTCTAGAATGGTAATAAAAATACGAAGTCTCTCGAAAAATGATTATTTCAGCTTGGGCTAAGATTATGTGAATTGAATTGGATGGTTGGTTTCGAAATTAATAAAAAAAACTCCTTGGAAATTATTGGTATGAATAAATGGAAAGCTTTTTCTAATTCACTCGAAAATGAATACGATAGGAAGATAATCACTCGACTTCGATTTTTCGAATCAGAATCTTTGGCTGCTTTAATGAATAAATATTATTAAAATAACAAAATTACAAAATGAGTACGAATTTTGTGTCACTCTGTTTTGTGAGATTTAGAATAAAACATATGTTGAAATTGAGTAAATTCTTTTTTGTGTGTAGAATTCAGGCAAAATCGTATCCACTTTCCATTTTTTCGAGTTCTTCCTTCTTGTCATCTTTCATTTAAATAATAATTTCAAAATTATAAAAACGACTATGAAATCTTCCTAATTACTCATGCATCCTTAAGATATTCAGTTTAAGATTTCAAGACATTTTTTATATTATTCTTTTATTTTTACATGATTGTGATTTTACAAAATTGTTTCAGTTACAGAAAATCAAGGGAGAAAAATTTCCTTTGCTTAGAATGAAAATTGTGTTTTTTTTTTTTTTTGATTTGTGATAGGGTAAGTGTACCAGTAGTCGGCACTTTTAGAATTTTCAATGTTTCAATCTTTCAACATTCTGAGTGAATTGTCAATCAATTGCAGAAAAATAAAGTTGTTCAGATTCCAAATTTTGTTTAGTTTTCGAAATAATAAACAGCAATTGAATTTGTTTTTATTAAATTGGCAAAATTTGCAATTTTACTAAAATAGTAGTTTTTTTTTGCCAGTCGGCACCATTTTCCAATGCTCGGCATGTCTATTTGCCAGTAGTCGGCATATAGTATTTCAGTAAAAAAAAAGTATTATTTTGTATTTTTTGTATTTCTAATAGTATAAAACAATGCTATATTACTAATTCACAGTTCAATTAATTAATTTCTAAACTAAATATAGGTAGAGAATCAAGAATAGTATGGTTACCTTCAGTAACGTATGGATTTTCAATTAAAATAAAAATGAGATTAAATAAAAAAGAAAAAAATACCTTTCTTATATTTGGAATTTGTGAATTGATCTCTTTCCTTTCTTCAAAAATGCCACCGCTATCTAAAACGTCAAATCGCTGATTTAAAAAACCTACTTAATTAAGAAAAGTTGGTCAAAAAGCACAAATAAAAACAACTGCAGACACAAAAATATTTTTTTATTTATGTAGTTTTTGGATAAATGTTTAATAGTTTTCTCAAGGTTTGGTGAAATTGTTCAAAAATTATATTTTTCTAGTAATCGGCAACCCCTGCCGACTACTGGCAAATCTCTTTTTTTCTGTTCCTAATATAGAAGAAAAATGCTTGATTTGTAAATATTTTAAATTATAAAATGATCTTTAGACTGTTATTTACTTTAATAAAATATTTCTGATTCCAAAAGTATTACATTTAATTTACTTAAATCGACCACTAATTTTTTCTTTAGAAACAAGCACTATCGCATGCGTTGGAAGACACTCACTGACGAAAACCGTTATTCTCTCGTAATAAATGATCGGAGCTATTTTTTTTTTTAAAGAAAGAGAGCAGAGAACACTGTTGACGTTTTTTGCAATTATTTCATTATTTGGTCAATTCTATTCTTACTTATTTAAATTTAAATTTCAAAACTGCCGACTACTGGGACATGCCGACCTTAGGCGCACTTGCCCTACATTGAATAAGTAGAAGTTAAACTATCAACTAAGAATTCAAAATGGTACATTAGTTCGGTAGGAAATCTCGGCCGAAACCCTCAAAAAATCGTAAATCAGGACATACATATAAATAGGTCCTATACGAAAACCTGAACTTGCATTGAATATTTTTTTCGATGAATCAATTTGGCTGGAAATTGAGTCTGAGTTGAGACTTCCACAATACACAAAATCAAGATGACGGTCACACTTCATGCGAGATGAATTACCTTTAAAAATGACCTACATTGGTACTAAATTTTGTAACATTGGTATTTTTATATCTTACAACACTGTGTGTTGGGGTTATTATAAGTTTGATAGGGCCAAAAATTATGTAACAACTCGAAATATTGGTTTCCAACATAGGGAAGTGTACAGGGTGAGATGAAAAAAACTGCAACCAACTTCAGACTGCTGTCATTTCTAAGCCACTCATCCAAAACCTGTTAAAATTATTCCAGTTACAGCTTATTGTACAAAAGCATTTTAGTAAGAATTTTCCAGAAAAAAAAATTATTCGTGATAGTGTGATTTCTTTATATTTGGCTGGAAAACCATAAGTGGTTATCGATACAGCACTCCAGCATTTATATGTGAATAAATCTTTGGTGTCTCGTACCATCGCTCCATTCGGCAAATATTGAAAAATGAGCTCGGGGTAATTTCATTGCAATTCCAAAAAGTGCAAGAACTTACACCGCAACAAAAAGAAAAAAGACTCATAAGAGCTAAAGAGTTGCTTCGCTTGCCCGAAAGTGGTGAACTGCCGAATTTGGTATTCTCCGAAGAGAAAACATTCGTTGTTCAGCAGTTTGTAAACAAACAAAATGGTCGTGTTTATTTGCCAAAGAAGTCAGCTGAAAATGTGCACCTTCGGTTGGCCACCAAAACTCAAGCGCCGGCCATGGTGATGGTGTGGGCCGCCATAATAGCCGATGGTCGCTATCCGCTCGTATTAATCCACCGTGGCATCAGAATAAATGCCGATTGTTATCGCGAAAATATTTTGGAGGGTGTATTAATGCCTTGGGCACGCAAACGTTTTGGACGCAGACTTTGGACATTCCAACAGGACTTAGCACGCGCCACCCAAGAATTGTTAAAAAATTAGGTTCTTCGCTTTATTTGGCCACCAAAACCTGCGCACAATGGCCACCAAAACCTGCGGATACCAATCCGTGCGACTATTGTGTCTGGAGTAATTTGGAAAGCAAGGTTGGCACTAAATAATACCAAAGTGTCGATCACCTCAAGCAAGCGCTTCGCCAGAAATGGGCCAAAATACCGCAGAGTAACATTCGTTCAGCGTGTGACATTGGCCGTTTGAAGGCCATAATTCGTGCCAGAGTTGACCAATTCGAATAAATCTAAACTTATTCTAAAATTTGATATTATTTCCGACATTTTTCGCTTGCATTCAATAAAACTAAAAAAAAAATGAAAATTATGCCGTTTGACTTTGTTGCAGTTTTTTTTTATCTCATCCTGTATATGGGAGCTATATCAAAATCTTAGCCGATTTCAATGTTATTTATCAAAATTATTTTTGTGCCAAATTCCGTTACACTGTCCAAACGTGAAGCCTTTATCTGTAATCGATCAAAAGATATGTGGATACAAAATTTTTTGGATGCACCTCAGGTTTTGATGTTATATTCCCAGTTCCAAGTGAAATTTCAAAAATGTATATAACTTATATTGCTTTCAGCCAATTCTGTAGTATATTTAAAAGTTTGCAGACAAATGTGTTTAGTGGTTGTTGAATCTATAATTTATTGTAAGAATCGCTATATAGTTGTCCGATTTCGCTCAAATATTGCGCATTTCAATATTTGGAGAATAGGTCAGATGAGCAAAGGGAAGAAAAGGTCATATATCCGATGTGATCCGATGTGAAAATATGGTTTATCGGCCCATTTCTTTCTGGTTCTTCCCTCAAAAGAGGTACATTTTTTCAATAAATATAAGATTGATTAAATACAAAATTATTAACCCATGTTCTCAAACGAAGACCAAATTTGGTCCGTGGCATTATTTTTATTAGACTTATGTCAAGAGCGAACTATTTGTCTTACCTCTCCTTAAAATTCAAAACTGTCCACATGAAAATATGTTGGTTTCAGATATATTGATAATAATTATTAGATTATTCCACCGTATTCCAAACTCTCAAAAAATAGATATATAAATATATGGTGAAATGCGGAGGACAATTAAAATAGGGGGCATGGCATTAAAATACTTGTACATACTTAAAGATGTCATTTACAATCACTATCTTGAATAACTTTATAATAGAGAGAATACGCCAATATTTTATGGAAACTACTTCGTGTAAAAAGGACCAAAATCAAATCAACGATACTCTAGAAACATAGAAAAAGTTTAATACTTACTGGCTATATGTTCATTATGAAAGGCCAACATTGTTGTTTTTGCGTAGTAAATTTGTTGTAGTTTGCTTGTGGTAACACTATTTGTAGTTGGTGTTGATATATTAATATTTTTATAACTTTTTTTAGAAATTAATTATTTTTTTATTGCACAGATAAGGATAAACCGAACACACGCTTTCACACAATAGAGAGACTCACACACACACACACAAAGACACAGATAGAGAACGCAAAATACGCAGATGTTGTTAAAGATTTATGATAATTTTTGGACATTTACATTCGTTTACACAAAACCGAACCGAACAGCAACACCTGCAAAGAAATGGAGAGAGAGAAGAAAGGATAAAAATGTGAAACAGATTTGTAGGCAAAAAAAACTTTCAAAATTGTTTTCTTTTTTCTATGGAAAGCAAATAAGGTAGATGTTGTTCGAATGAAACAAAATGTTTTTGCTATTTTTTTTTTCGTTTTGTTTAATACTTTTGGCTGACTTCTAGTTGAACTATTTTTTGGCTGTTTTTGTTTATGCTTTTTTGTAGCCTGTTTATACATTTTGAATAATGCGTCTGGATATGCTTTATGTCAACACTGCAACAACTGCTGCCAGTGACGACGTTGTCCTTGTCGCAGCACAACAACGGCTTGTGTTGCTAGACAAATGAACGTTATAAAATATGTTGTATTCTGCCGGCTGGCACAAGTTTGCCAAGTGTAATATATTATGCAAAATTTGTATACTCTTATGTGAAACAGTAATGACTATATGTTTCAAAATGTTTGTGCTTTTGTTGTTGTTTCTTACTATAGTGAAGGTGGTAGTACATAAATCCGCAGTTAAAGTTCGTCACATAGTTTTTAAAGTTTTATGAAGGGGATTTTTATCTTATGTCAAATGTTAGATTTAACAAGTATAAAAATAATGTCAGATACGGATTCACTGACCCCTCAGCACAACTGGATATAGGCTCACTGAGCCCATAGTTCAAAAACTGTCTCAGATGGAATATATATTAAATCATCTTATTATGGACTCTCCCAGTTCGTTTACTAACAACAGACTAACTGGCTTATAAAACTGATCAATGGAAAAACCAGTAAAGAAAGTAAAGTTTTTATGGCAGAATTCAATCTTTTTTTAAATCTTTTTTATTCATTTTAAATTTCAATACAATTATACACCCTATGATTATAATTGTAATTTAAAATTCAAAGGACTAAATATGCCGAAGCATTTGTATCTTTTAAGTTCGGACTTGTATTGCCTATTTGATGCAAGATTAATTTAAAATCAGATAAAAATATATATGGGAGCTATATGCAAATCTGAACCGATCTCGATAAAATTTGGCAAAGATTTTTCTGAGCTGTATTTGACATATTTCCCTGAATATTGTTGTTACGGAGTGCATATTACGGCTGTGGGTATCCCATACAACAAATCGGATGAACAATATATATGGGAGCTATAGGCATATCTGAACCGATTTCGATCAAATTTGGCATACTACCTTCTAGACTCAATTCGGTCGTATGTGCCAAATTCCATCCGATTTGTTTGGTGTACAATAAAAAGTAAATCGGACGATGTTATGTGTGGGAGCTATATCCAAATCTGAACCGATCTCGATAAAATTTAGCAAAGGTATTTCTGAGCTGCATTTGATATATTTCCCCAAATATTGTTGTTACAGAGTGCATATTACAGCTACGGAGGACAAAAATAACAATTCGGATGAACAATATATATGGCAGCTATAGCTATATCTGAACCGATTTCGATCAAATTTGGCATACTTATTTTCAGGCCTGTATGTGCAAAATTCCATACAATTGGGCTGATACATTCCATATGTTTGGTGCACAATAAAGGGCAAATCGGACGATGATATATATGGGAGCTATATCTAAATTTTTACCGATTATCTCCAATTTAAAAAGGGTTCGTCCTTGGGTTATGGTTCGTTGTTTGGAAAGTTTCATCTCAATCGGATAATAAATGCGACCTGCATTTTGTTCACAAGAATACATGGATAGACGGACGGACGGACTGGCATGCATAAATCAACTCAGAAAGTGATTCTACACGCAGAGAAGGATTATGGTTGCAGCAACTATATTCGAAGAGCATAATGTTATGGTAGGGATATGGCTGCAGCAAACATAGTACCTGGTTGAAGCAACCATAGTACATACATAACATTTTTGGCATAAAATTTAAAATTTTAACAATATAATGGTCACCGTAAAAATAATTATTGTTCTCTTTCAAAAACACTGTGGTTCCCAACTAACCATGTAATGGTTGTTCCCAACCATTTATTGTTCTTCAACTAATCATACCATGGTCATGGGAAACCATACTGTGGTTTCAGTATAAACATAATATTTTTCAAAATAATCATAGTATGGTCCTAGTTTATAATATTATGGTAGATAAACAATCGTACTATGGCTACAAAGTAACCATGTTATAGTTCAATGTAACCATACTGTCTAACCATGTTATAATACAGGTAAACGTAATATGGTTACATGCATTAAAGTACCTGTGAATAAAATGCATTATTTATTTAAAATATATTTTATTTTATTATATAAAATACATACATTGTACGTCAAATCAATTCAATAACTTATTTTCTTTAGATACAGAAACATACATACTGTCTGTTTGTGGTTTTATTTATAATAAATTCCATTGAAGTCTTTGCAATTTTAATGCGGTCCTTATTTTCCAACGTTTTAACATTTAAGAATTGGTTAACATCATGGATTGCGCTAATTTCCTAAAGAAATATATTGTTGAAATATAGGAACTCACTATTTCTACTATATTTAATAAGAATATGTACTAAAGTACTTAAAATGAAAATCATATTTAAAGAAAAGACTTACCTGCTTTGATGGAAGACTTTGCAAATTGTCCACACTGGTGAAAACAATTATGTCTTGGGAGGAATTTAAAAATGTTTCTTCTCCAATGCAGGATATTGCTTGATGAGCAGCTGCGAAATGTTCTGCTGATGGCGAATCTATAGATTCACTTTCAAATGCAGAGTCCGTATTGGATACACAAACGTCAATACCTGAGAAAATTAGAAGTAAGAAAATATAAAATTCTACAATTAAAAATAAATTTGTTTCTTTTAATTAATACTTACTTGACAGCTTAATGTCTAGAATAAAATCAGTAGATCCAATAAACTGTTTAACAAAATCCGAAAATGGCTTGGTTTTATCTTGAAACCTTTACATTAACATATCCTAAACTGTAGCTTTTTCGAACTGCAATAAAAACAAACAAACATAATTACATAAATAAACATCAAAATTGTTTGCACACTTTGTGTTTGTTTTATCAAATTTCTTATATTTACCTTCATCTAGGAACAATTGGTAATTGTTATCTCCGTCAAATGTTACACAAATTATTTCTTTTTGTCATCAAAAAAAATTTTATAAATTTTAAACCTTTCATTTTTTGATTTTGTTAGACGCACAACTTTCTCGCACAAACAGAACAGAACAATTGACGTAAATTCAGTTCTTTTTTGGCAAGCAAAAAAAAAAAAAAAAAATATTTAACGGGACTCTCACCAAGAAATGCGTATGTATGCATGTATGTTTGAAAATGCAGAATTATTTGTTGACAACAAACATAACATGGTTGCCATAAAAATATCGTTATTAATTTCAAAAATGATATTATTGCATTCCAATGCATACACAAAATATGCATGAAAATACAACAACATAGTGTATTGTAGGAAACATGTTATGATTGCATAAAAAATCTTATTGTTGTCACCGAATTACATTGTCGGGATATTTAATAGAAAATCAGACATTTTGTAAGAAATGCAAACATTTTCTGAATTTCTATAATTTAGATTTTCTTAAACTAATATATGTATATATTACATTAAAGTGTAGGATGACACATATAAAAGTTAAACTAAAAACTATGAAAAACACTTTTATTTCACAATACCCGTTTATTTATAAACTAGTACGAACGACTTCGAATGTTGCCGAATATGAACTGAAGAAAGCATCGTGGGAGCTTTACAGCAACATACGAAATGACAATGTTATTATTCCATCTAATCATGTCATGTTTAATGTTAGTAAGATTCTGATAATTACATTATGGATAAAAAAATCGACCATAGTATTATTGCTTACAACTATGTAAATGGTATGTAACCATAAAATATTTTATTAATGTAAACAATTATTGTATCAGCAACTATTAAATAGTTCCTCTGATAATTGTATGATTGTTCAAAGCAACCATACTGCAGATTTTTTAATGAAAAACATTTTTGCTACAAAATATTGATCAGGTTTTTATTGTGAAAATAATGATGTGGTTGAAACCAATAAAAACATGTTTGAGGGAACAATTGTATGATTGTAGCAAATATTTAGTGATTGCAGTGAAAATGTTCAACTATATTTTTTCTCTGCGTGTATGCAGATCATCAAAGGGAACTATGGGTCTATCTCGTTTCCTTTTGCCTGTTAAAAACAAATGCACAAATACATAATACCCTGTGGTGTAGGGTATAGAAATATATATCCTCAGGCATATAACTATCATTTAAAGGGCCAAAATATGTCACATTTCTTTGGACGAAATCCATTTCAGGATTTTTAAAGGTAGTTGAGCCACTTGCGTCTCCTCGTTCGGCTGTTGACCACTACCTTCTACAAAAATATCAACATTTGGCTCCACCCGAAAGAGAAACATTATAAAATATCCATTAACAAATGACCTTTGCTTAAATACGTTAAAAATTTCATAAAACAAGTAAGAAAAGGTCGGGACGTTAAGACTATATAACACCCTACAACACTATGCATATTTAGTAGAGCTCCTGTAACAAAAGAGTTTATTTGATGTAGTTCATACCACCTATCAACATTTGGCTTTAGAGAAGTCATAATTTGGTTTTAGAGGGGACTAATATATGGGAGGCATATCCAATTCTGAATCGATTTTCTCTACATTTGACTAAGAAATTTTAATCTTTTATACCAAATAACATTGCTATAGAGCGCATGATATAACTTCGAGAAGGATTATATTAAAATGAGTTAAAAAGTATCAATCGGTTCTGCCGACAGTCATTGTACTATTATTTGAATATATATTGTCTTCTGTTATGATTATTCAAACTGTGTGGGTTCTAAGGGAATGGAGCGGGTTCTGAGGGAATGGGCCAATATTGCCTATTTCGTATTTGACCTAAAAATTACGACATAAATATTCACTTCACTTTACATAACAGATCTGATAATTTTTAGAAAATGTTAATATGTGTGTAAGGTAACAGGTATAGTCGACGGAAATATTTCATTTGCATGCTTCATCAAATCCACACAAAATTTATAAGAAATCATAATTTACATATTCATATCAGGGTTCTTGTTGAGAGAAACATTTAGATATAGCAAGTTTGTTAAAAATCGCTGACTTGTTTCGCAAGTTATGACAGGTAGAAATATTGAAAATTGTAACCCTTTGTGGGCGAGATACAAGTATGTGTGAATTTTGAGGCGAGGTGGATGCTTATTTCGCTTTCTTTGAACGTTTTGTTTTAAAAAATCTTGAACCCTATGTTGGCAGGTATCAAAAGAAATGGTCTGATCTCTACCATCATTATAACAGATCTTGTGTTGATGGAAATATTGAGATGTACCAAGTCTGGAATGGAATCGGATGTTAATTTCGTTTTTATGAGCTTCATTGATATTCACAATTTTGAACCTTTGTGGGAGAGGTCCCAGAAGGAGTGGATCGAAATACCCCATCATTACAACAGATCTTGTGTTAGTGGAAATAATGGGATGTGTGGAATATAAAAAGAACCTAATGCTTATATCGCGTTTTATGACCTTCATGGATAATCAAAATGTTGACCCTTTGTAGGGGAGGTACCCGAAGGAATGGTCTGATCTCTACCGTTTTTATAACAGATCCTGTGTTGATGGAAATATTCAGATGTGTCCATCTAAATAGAATCGGATGTAAATTTTGCGTTTTATGAGCTTTAAGGATATTCAAAATTTCGACCTTTTGTGGGGGAAGTACCAGAAGGAGTGGACCGATATATTCCATCTTAACACCAGATCTTGATTTTATAAAAATATTGGGATGTGTGCAATTTTAAAGGCATTTGGATTCTAACATCACATTTTATAAGAGTTATAATTATTCAAAATTTTGACCTATTGTGGAAGAGGCACTTGATGGAGTAAACTGATATTATCCCTTGCTGCACCTGACTGAGAACTGAGGCAAATGTCAGGATTTGCAAAGTTGGAGCAAAATCGGATCATAGCTTCTCTTTCTGTGCAGAAAAAGATTTTTTTTTGAACATTTTGACCTTTTGGGGAGACGTACCTTAAGGAGTAGACCGATATATTCCATCTTAACATCAGACCTTGGGTTAATATAGATATTGGGATGTGTGAAATTTGAAGACAATCGGACTCTTACAGCACATTTTATAAGAGTTATTATAATAATTTAAAATTTTACCCTTTGTGGGGGAGGTACTTGATAGAGTGGACCGATATTATCCATTTTTGAATTTTACCTAGAACTGACGCAAGTATTAGCAAAGTTGGAGCAAAATCGCATTATCGGTTATCTTTCTGTGCAGAAAATATATATTTTGAAAATTTCGATCTTTTGTGGGGGAGGTACCAGAAAGAGTGGACCAATATTGAGCATCTCCGAACTCGATCTAAGTTTTACAAAAATATTACGATGGTTGACAGACAGACGGACGGACGGACATCGCGGGATCGACTACAAATGTCCTGAAACGGATTTGGTCCAAAGAGACCTAGGGTCTAAAACTGTTTTTTTTCGACAAGGTACGTTTTGACCCTATCAAATGATATATACCCTCTCTAGCCCTATGGCTGAAGGTATAACAATATATATCGGAGCCGAGTTCCACAAAATGGAAACGTTCGTGCCGAAATTTACTCCATTTGCAATGATATTAGCCATTTGTTGCACAATAAACCTGAAATCGGATTAAGGATATATATGGGAGCTATATTCAAATCTTAGCCGTTCTTGATAAAATTCGCAAGGTTATTCCCGAGCTCTATATATTATCTGTTACCAAATATCATTGTTGTGGAATATATGTTACGAATATGAGGGACTTGAACACCAAATCGGATGAAACATTTATATGCTTTATCTGAACCGATTTTCTCCGAATTCAATATTCTTGCTTTTATACTGAATTCGGTCGGATGTACCAAAATTTGGAAGGATATTGACCATTTGGTGCACATTTTACACGAAAGCTTATCTAAATCTGACGGAAGGACGGACTGGCATGCATAAATCGACTCAGAAAGTGATTCTATGAAGATCCTCAAAAGTAACTATGGATCTATCTTGCTTCCTTCTCCCTGTTAAAAACAAATGCACACAGACATAATACCCTTACCACTATGTGGTGTAGGGTATAAAAACTAGTGTCGTGTTATTTTTCTTAGAACCAGACTAATTTGTTCAGCTTCGTCGTAGGAGTCCTGATGTTTACAGAGTGTGTGCAAAAATGCCACCTCTGGCCTAAAATATTTTCAATCAATAGAATAGATGAAGTAATAAATGTGAGAGTATAATTGTTAATATAAATTATTCATTTACGCAATATAACATCAAAATATTAATATACTGAATATTATAAAATTCACAAGACTACCACGATGTAGCATAAAAATTTTATTATAATAATTAAATACCTTTTACACTTTTATAACTTACGACTCTAAAGCTAAAAGTTATATATATACATTTGGGTATAGTGAAGAGAGGAAAAAAACTTCATTGGCATAATTAATTGAGTTCTTGTGCAAATAAATTTTAATAAACATGAAATATCCATTAGCCTTAAAACCCCTTTTTATGGTAAACCTTTTGTGAATTCAACCATAAAATGGTGCTGGAAATGAACGTAACAAAATTTTATAGTCCCTTACCTCTGTTCATTATCTAGCCATGTGAGGGGGTGAAGATAATTCTACTTCTATTTTAAAATCCAAATCCCAAAATTTAGTGTTTGCTACTTCCTTCTACTTCACTTTTAATTTAAACATTTAAAATGTCATCATTAGAGAGCTCAACATCATTTGTGTTCAAATATTTTCAGTTGAAATTCGTTTGCTTTGCTCGAATTCTGGTCTGGCACTCAAGAGCCCTGAACATTCCAAAAGTTGGTACCATTTCAAATGACCACCACCGTCACTTTGTGGAAAAAGGTAAAAGGCCTACATTTAGTCGGTTGAGAAAATAAAACACTCAGCCAGTTCTGTTTTGTTTTTTTTTTTCTGAGGCCATAAACAAGAACAAGTGGAACAACGGCAGCAACAACAGTAACATTTTACTCTCTTATCCGAAATACAAGTAGTCTTGGTTTGCTTTTGTTGTTTCTAAGCATAAGCATTTGCCCTCCAAATTGTTGGGTTAGAACTGCTACTGCTGCTGGCCGCTTATCGTTGAAGTGTGGGCTTTCAGCAGATCCTCTGTCCTCTTTGTAAAATTTATGTGGGTGTGTTAGTGTGCAGACCTTTGGGAAGCCCAAAAGAGCCGTACAAATGATAATTGTACGTGTTTATGTTTCAGGCCTTGGAAAATCCTTAAAACTGTTGGTTGATGTCTGAATACGGTTAAAGTATTTGTGTGTGTTTGTGTGTGTGTACCTTCGGTGTATTTGTTGAGGTTTACTTAAGGTAAACTTTTTCTCTGTTGAACTTTTGTTTTTTTTCATTTATTTTACTTCGGCAAGAGGGTGTAAACAAAAGTCTGTGTATTGAGTATTACAAATGCACTGCAGCTTTACCATTCTGTCCAGTCCGAGAAATTCAACCGAAAAAACAATAGAATTTGCAATTAGGCTTGACTGGTTAGTAGAATTTTTATTTATTTGGTTTTTGCTTTTATTTTAGCTTTTGTGAAAAATCGATAAACATTCTCAGTTGAGATGTTGTTTTGTTTTTCCCATGGAAGGTTATATGATTATTCATTCAGTCCAAGCATTGGAATAAAAGTGATTCTTTATAGGGATACAAAACACAAAAAAATAGTTAGGAAGTCTCATCTATAAACTTATTACTAATTACTAAACTTATTACTAATATTTGAAATAAAATTCTGACGTTTTGGATAGAACAAGTCATTATGGGGATGCCAATATCAAAGAGTCGAGGCTGGCTAGGGTTCTGATATGTACTAGATAAATGGGGGTTTGGCGAAATATAAAGCGATATAATCCACTATACGTACGAGTCTTAGATTACTTCATTAGTTAAAAAAGAGCCATGACGGTCCACTTTTAGGAATAGTTCCTTTATAAAGCAAACACCGATTTCAAATATTTTTTACATTTTAGTTATATTTTTCATTTAATTAGTCGAATTTTGATATTTTGAGCTCCTATTATTTACTAGCCATATGACTACATCGGGTTTATATTATTTGATACGGCCAAAACGTGCCTCATTGAAATAACGGATTTTGACCTCTCTGGACCGAATCCGTTTCAGACACTTAGGGTCGATCTAGGGGTGCTCGTATGTCCGTCTATCTGACTAGTGCATACAATAACTCTCGAAGAGAGTGTCTTAGATTGAGTTTGGTCCACTCATTCTGATACTTCTCCCCAAGATATCAAAATTTTCAGAAAAGAATTTCTCTCACAAAATAAGATCAATTTTGCGCAAACTTTGCAAATCCTAATATTTTTATCAGTTCTAGGTCAAGTGTGAAAATGGACAATAACGGCCCACTCAATCAAGAACCTCCCCTATAAAAGGTCAAAACTGTGAATAACTATAACTCTTACAAAATGTGAAATGAGAGTTCGTTTTTCTTTAAATTTCGCACATCCCAATATTTCTGTCAATACCCTACAACCCCTACAACACTTTTTGTGGGGAGTATTATGAGTTTGATTGGGCCAAAAAATATGTAACACCTTGAAATATTGGTTTCCCACATAGGAAAGTATATATGGATCTTCCTATCTCGACAAGCTGAGTCGATCTAGCTATGGAAATATGTCCGTCTGTCCACGTTAATTTGTAATCACTCTACAGGTCGCAATTACGCACCGATCTTCACGAAATTTAGAATGGAGGTGGGGCTAGGGCCAGAATAGAAGCCTATTTTTTGGAGATGATCGCATAATATTTAAAGGTTGAAATGGTCCAAAAACTTAAAAATTTCCTGATTTTGTAGTTGCTTTACAAGTCGGAATTATAGACCAATCGACGCGGAAGTTAGCATGGGGCTAGAGCTTAGGGCTGGGCAGGAGCCTTCCAATTTTGATGGTCATCGGGTAATATTTAGTGTGTGAAATAGACCATAATATTGGTGTTAAATAAAAGTCAAATTTCCATTAAAACGCAATTATTTTTAATCCTGGCCAAATCACAAATAGACGAACAGGTCAATTCTGACCGTTATGTAAATGCCGATTGTAAATATATCGGATATATCGCGTAATATATACAATATGTATGTACAAATGAAGGAGATTTTGCTAGAATGCATATATCTCAAGAATGGCTGTATCGATTTTGACAAATTTTGTCAATTTAGAATGCCCTCTTGGTATAAAAGAATTATTCGAATAATTCGCGTAAAAAAACGCCAGTAATGATGTTAATATATACGTTGGAGTATTATGTGAATTTACTTATTTGTTTCTCATATTTTTTTTTAATTTTTTCACCTTACAACACAGGTTGGGGTTATTATATACAAATTGCAATCATCGCCCGATCCTCACGAAAAGTTTCACAAGGGTAGGGTTAGGCTCAGAAGTGCTAAGCCTATTTTTTTCAAAGACGTTCGTAATATATTTAGAGGTTGAAATGGACCAACAACTAAAAATGTTCCTGATTTTGCAGCCGTTCTAAAGGTTACAAATGGAAAGCAAAGGACACGAAATTTCGCATGAAGTAAGAGTTTAGGACAGCGAGTAGAATGGAAAAAATACCAACATTTCCATTCAATCCAAAACGCTGAAAATAACTCTCAGGCGATATCCAAAATACACAAAAAGGCGAACTTCTAGCTTTTTATGCTGATTTCGTTGACGAATATAGCCAAATATCGTAAACAAGCAAATCATATAGATGAGTGTAAATTTGGAGATACAGAGGGGCCTCTCGCTTTTGGATATGATCGCAAAGCCAAAAGCAGAAGAAATTCCTGATCACACAATTGAAACAAATCGACACGGATGTTTGCATGAGAAGAGAGTTAAGGACCGGGAAGAAGTCCTGCATTTTGGATGTCCATTGAATTATATTTACCTGTAAAATGGACGGAGTGCGTAGATATAGGACAAATGTCCCTGGTCAAAATGCTAAGGATAATATCTGGGCAACGCTCTATGACATAATTTCAAAATCGAAACGTTCCAAAATTGATTTAGACATAAGGGAGCTTCTAACATATTGTAGAGTTGTAGGGTATCACATGGTCGGCCCGCACGACTATAGCCTTTGCTTACTTATTGCGAATATGGTAGATAGAATAATCAAAACGATCATAAAACACGAAATAAGCAGTGGATTCTCTTCAAATTATACATACCAATGTCTTTATTAATATAATATATCCAGGTCCAGAAAATGCAGGTCACATTTATGATCCGATTGAGATGAAATTTTCCAAACAATATTTGTTTGGCCCACGGACGATTTGGATATAGCTCCCATATATTCCCAATTTGGTGAAAATTGGTTCATATATAGCTTTAGCTCCCATATATATGTTGGTGTTTAAGTCCCTCACATTCGTAATATGCATTCGACAACAATATTTGGTACCAGATATCCGACACAGCCTAAAAATACGTCTGCAAAATTTCATCGGTTAAGATTTGGATATATCTCCCATATTTTGGGTTATTTGTGCAACAAATATCCAATACCTGTCCAAAAGTCCAGCATTTTTGTACATCCGACCGTATTTAGTCTAGAAGCAAGAGAGAAAATAGGTTCAGATATAACTATAGAATTCATCCGATTTCGGAATAATGGTATACTGAATGCCCAATATCAGTCCATATGAGCTGAATTTTGGCACATCCAACCGAATTCAGTCTAGAAGCAAGTACATCGGTTAAAATGGGTTCAGATATAGCCATAGCTTCCGTTTATATATTTCATCCGATGTGGGGTTTTAAGTCCTTTACATTCGTAATATGCCCCACAAGAAAATCATTTCAGATATAGCTACAGCTCCCATATATCTTTTTCCTCCAATTTGGTGTTTAAGTCCCTCGCATTCGTAATATGCATCCGACTGCAATGATATTTGGTACCAGATGTCTTATTGGGCTTGGAAATACCTTCGCCAAATTTATCGATATTGCTCCCTTACGTATCCTTTACCCGATTTCAGGTTTATTGTGCAAATAATGGCTAATATCGACCCAAATGGAATGAATTTCTGGACGTGCGTTTCCATTTTATGGAACTCGGCTCCGATATATTTGTTAATAAAATCCTTCTCGAAGTGATATCATGCATGCATAAAATGTCCCCGTCAAATTTAGTGAAAATCGATTCAGAATTGCATATGCCTCTTATATATTAGTTCCCTCTGAAACCAAACTATAACTGCTCTAAAGCCACGTTTTGATAGGTGGTATGATCTACTTGAAATTAATTATTTTGTTACGTGAGCTCTACTAAATAGGCATATTTGTGTAGGTTATCGTATTGTCCGCCTGATTTTTGACTTTTCCTTACTTGTATTTTATTCGATTAGGCCGACAGAAAATGTTTAATATAAGTATAATATAAAGATCCCCAATATGATATTGCCGAAGAAGTTATGTTCCTAAAATTCAAGGCTTCTAAAGTCTTAATCCAGAAATTAAAAAAAAAAATGTCTAAGAGGTGGAACTTGTCTTCTATATTTAGGTTATTTCTCAGTGTAAACTTTAAAAACGCTCTACGTTAATAAAATAAGATATGATTTTGCATTTTTCTAGCCAGGAAGGTCAAGTTATAAGATGGACAAAAGTCAGTTTACTACATCGCATAAAGGTACCCAAAATCAACAGCTACTTAAATGATGTTATCCACAATGGTGTGATGTTGTTTTATACAGTAAAATATTAGTTCAATGACATGTAGGAAATTGTCAATTTTTACAACTTTGCTAAGTCCCAAAGGGATAGATGTACGTAAAATTTCATATATGCATGAATGTATGTGTAAGTCTTCCATAATTTAAAATGTGTTCAATTGTCCAAATCCGATCCAATTATGGTCTTAACGAATAAACATATATTTGCACCATTAAAGACAAGTTCTCTTTCTTGATATTCTTGAATCAATGCAAAATTGGAAAATACACAAACACATTTCCTAGAAAATAAAAAAAACACATTTGTATGTGTGTTGATATTAGCACATGTTGTAAAAATTTCCTACTAAAACGATATTGTAAACACAACATAAACTTTATTGTTGTTAGCCATGAAAAAACAAAAACAAATGGGGAAAAAGGATCCAAAAAATATACCTCTTACTTTATCACAGATAGAGGTAGAGAGAGAAAAACATGTACAAAAACCCATGACGTACAAAGATACCGACATAGACTGTATCGCAGACAGATAGTCAGCAACGTTCCAACAGACTGTTACAAAGCAAGCAGCTACACACATACTTGTGTAGGCATATAGCCCCTAGTTTTTTTTGAACACCACTTTCAGGCAGGCAAATGTCCTAGCAAATCAGTCGACAATAACACACACACACACAAGTCGACGAACGGCACATGTGCTCTAAATTGCTTCAACACCATTCGTCTAAGCAACGAAAAAACAACAAACACACACACACTAAAATTGATAACAAAAGAAAACGTGGAACCCATCCAGCCGGGGCCAGACCACCATTGGCAACCATAACCGGCCTTAGGCCTGTTTCATGTGGACGGAGAGCACAAAAAAAACGAAAATAAAACATCCAACATAAATGCTATGGAGAAACGTGTACTGCTGCTGCTGATGAGCCTTTAAATGTCAGCTGGTTGGTTAGTTGCCTCACCTGAGCGAACGAACATTCAATGCACATTCACACATGCCTCAGCTTCAATTGCAGCCGTGTTTAGTTGTAGGTAATATTTGTTTGTTGTTCTTATTATTGTACTATATGTATTCCGACATGATATAAATGATGATGAAGACATTTTTATAGAGAGAATATAAAAACGAAATGATTCCAGCCGTTGGCAAGGTATGGCATAGGTGTCGTTTATATCTATCTAAAACCGCTGCAAGGCTTAATATGAGAGTGACAAAAATTGTCAGCTCATAAATGATTTAGAATTGATTCTGGCATACAAAGTTTGTGTTCGAATTAGATTCAGGGGAATTGAGTTCTTAGCAGAGGACATGGATCACGCCTGGGAAATAAAACTGAAGAAATTGTAGTTAATATAAACCTATAAAAGCATTTGAAAGAGAAAATTGTACCACATATACAGGGTGAGATGAAAAAACTGCAACAAACTTTAGACTGCTGTCGTTTCTAAGCCACTCCGACAGCTGTTAAATTTTTTTCAGTGAGAGCTGATTATATTACTTACCAATGTACAAAAGCATTTTGATGAGAAATTTCCAGAAAAAAAGTTATTGGTGATGGAATTCAAGCGTGATAGTTCGATTTCTTTATATTTAGCTGGAAAACCACAAGTGGCTATCGTTAGAGCACTCCAGCACTTAAATGTGAATGTGTATCTCGTACCATCGCTCGTTACCGCGATACTGGTAGCGTAGCCCGACATCAAGGAAGTGGACGGAAGAAAAAAGCAAAATCAGCAGAAATGGTTCGAAAAGTAAAGAAGCGACTCGATCGAAACCCTCGTCGCAGTGGCCAAAAAATGGCTCGTGAGCTGAACATATCACAATATTCCATTCGGCAAATATTGAAAAATGAGCTCATGGTAATACCCATTGAAATTTCAGAAAGTGCAAGAACTTACACCGCAACAGAAAGAAAATAGACTTAAAAGAGCTAAAGAGTTGATTCGTTTGGCCGAAAGTGATAAACTGCCGAATTTGGTTTGCTTCGATGAGAAACCATTCGTTGTCCAGCAGTTTGTAAACAAACAAAACGATCGCGATTACATGCCAAAGAGGTCAGCTGAAAATGTGCACCTTCGGTTGGCAAGCAGAACTCAAGCGTCGGCTATGGTGATAGTGTGGGCCGCAATAACAGCCGATGGTCGCTCTCCGCTCGTTGTAATCGACCGTAGCATCAGAATAAATGCCGAATATTATAGCGAAAATATTCTGGAGGGTGTATTAAAGCCTTGGGCATGCAAACATTTTATCAGCAGACCTTGGACATTCCAACAGGACACAGCACCATCGCACTCAAAACGCGCCACCCAAGAATTGTTACAAAATGAGGTTCTTCGCTTTATTTCCAGCGCACAATCCGTTGGACTATTGTGTCTGGAGTATTTTGGAGAGCAAAGTTTTCACTAAAAACTATCAAAGTGTCGATCACCTCAAGCTAGCGCTTCGCCGGGAATGAGCCAAAATACCGCAGAGCAACATTCGAGCAGCGTGCGACGGTTTCATTGTCTGTTTGAAGGCCATGATTCGTGCCATAGGTGCCAAATATAAACTTATTCTAAAATCTGATTATATTTTCTACACTTTTTGCTTTCATTCAAAAAAAAAAAAAATAAAAAATAAAATAAAAACTATGGCGTTTGACTTTGTTGCAGTTTTTTTATCTTACCCTGTATGTCGGAGATAAAGTTATACTAGAACTCATTTTTTCCACATTTGAGAATATGACACTGTAGTATGTGAAGAAATTCAGGTCATTTGGACTGATATTGGCCCTTTGGTGTACATTTAATCTGAAATCGGTTGAACATATATATGGGAGCTATATTTAAATTTGAACCAAAAGGGTTCGTCAAATGAAATTTGTTTGGAAAATTTAATTTAAATCGGATTATAAATGCGAACTGCATTTTATTCATAAAAATACATGGACAGATGGACGATGGACGAATGACGTGCATAATTCGACTCAGAAAGTGATTCTATGAAGATCCTCACGAGTTACTATGGGTCTATCTCGCTTCCTTCTCCATGTTACAAACAAATGCACAAGACATAATACCCTCACCACTATGTGGTAAATAAAATTATTTTTAGATTTTTAATTGTTTTGACACTGCATTAGGATCCAAAAGAATTGGCTACAGTTGGGTGTTTGGTGTCAATATTATCCAATTTTCAATATTCCTTCTGATTTTATATATTTTTAATCGCATTTTCTTTTTCATCTGTGCTATCATAACACAAAGTACGGAATATCACTTCAGATCGATGTTCCGGGCAACCAGATATTCGGGTTTGCAAGACACATTATAACGGTGATAAAATGATCAATTTGACTAAGTAATGTCCTATATAAATATGTATCTTTAGGGTATTTCACCTTTAAAAAAATGTATCACTTCAATGTAAACACCTTTCCATACATGACCAATGAAATCTGTTAAAAGGCTGCTGCTGTTGGCTATAAAAATGAGATAAAAGGAAATTTGAAAAAAAAGAACAACTTTTCACTCTTTTTCATCTGTCCTATCCGACATTAGAATAAAGAGGAAATTATGACATTTGCAAATGCACGTTTACAATAGCTGTTAATACACACACAGACAGAGACACACTCACATATTGCCAGCACACATTCCACTTACTTTCCACAAACATAGGCAATTTTAGACAAATGTTACAGAGAGAGGAGCAAGGCATCAAGAGGGCTTTATAGACACATCATTACCTCTCACGACAATGACTTCCTCAACATGTACCCTCTCCCACTTTTTTTTTTTGAAGTAACAAAATATTTAGCAGCACAAAAAAGGACTCCTCTAACAATGCCAACATTTTCAGTCAGACAGACATCCGGGAAGCAAATACGTACCAGACAAAAACAACAACGCCAAACCTTGACTATCAATCATGACTTTATAAAGCAAATTCTTTGGTTAAATAATGGCGCTAAAACATTTAGCCGTGTAGCAATAACAAAAAAAGAATGAATGTCTAACTCAATGAAATGTTGATGACGATGATGGGATGATGGGTTGGTGTCGGCATTGTCGGTGGTGCCTGAAGCAACTAAATGAGAGGAGATGGACAAAAAAAAAAAGACGAAAAGAATGCTTTCAAGGATAAATGCCGACTGGTTGGCTGGCGGTGATGAATGATGATAGGAAATCGATTTTTTATGTTAAACAAGATAATAAAGAGGAGGAAATGTACAGATTTTTTGAATTTTGGCCAAGTATGAAATCGTTGTTCTTCAAGTGGGAGTGATATCAGTAGTAAGATAAAAAAAAAACTTTGCCGGATAGTTGATAAGGAGGAATGGAGGAAATTGAGATTAATGATATTGTGCATTAAAGGAAAGGTTTAAAGGTGGCTTTCATTTCATTTTCAAACTAGTTCTATTCTAGGGCGACTCTTTAAATAACTGTCAAGGTTCCATAGCTTTGAACAACATTATTATACTTACGTTATCCTACATCATTCAGTATTGACTATTGACTTATTGGAGCTGCATTCCATATCCATTTAATACATATAGTGCAGTTCAGTTAAAAAAGCGGAATTCATTTATTTATAATCTGCACCAAAAGGTGCAGGGTATATTAAATTTGTCATACCTTATGCAACACCTCGAAATGTTCATCGGAGGATGTTCAAATCAAGATCTATATTAATAAAACGAGCTGAGTGGCTGCCTGATTCACCAACGCCCACAAGAAAAAGGGAAGCTAGAATGGAGTAAGAATCAAGGGTGTGAGTTAAGGCTGGATGTTGGGAAATTAGTTATAGAAAGGTACGAAAAGTTCTAAAAGGTGTAAAGTATGGTACCATTTGTATTGGGAAAACAAACTAATCAGGATTCTGACATTTGGAATGAGAGGTCACTGATGTACTGTAGCATAGATGTACCATCGATGTTTTTTAGACAATTCGAACATAAAAGTAAAGTAAAGAAACGACTTGATCGAAACTCGCGTTGCATTGGCCGAAAAATGGCTCGTGAGCTGAACATATCGCAATATTCCATTCGACAAATATTGAAAAATGAGCTCGGGGTAAAGACATTGAAATTCCAAAAAGTGCAAGAACTTACACCGCAACAGAAAGAAAATAGACTCAAAAGAGCTAAAGAGTTGCTTCGCTTGGCCGAAAGTGGTGAACTGCCAAATTTGGTTTTCTTCGATGAGAAAACATTCGTTGTTCAGCGGTTTGTAAATAAACAAAATGAACGTGTTTACTTGCCAAAGAGGTCAGCTGAAAATGTGCACCTTCGGTTGGCCACCGGAACTCAAGCACCGGCCATGGTGATGATGTGGGCCGCCATAACAGCTGATGATCGCTTTCCGCTCGTATTAATAGATCGTGGCATCAGAATAAATGCCGAATATTTTCGCGAAAACATTCTGGAGGGAGTATTAAAGCCTTGGGCACGCAAACATTTTGGCCGCAGACCTTGGACATTCCAACTGGACTCAGCACCATCGCTCTCAGCACGCTCTACCCATGAATGGTTACAAAATGAGGTTCCTAGCTTCATTTCCACCAAAATCTCCGGATACCAATCCGTTGGACTACTGTGTCTGGACTATTTTGGAAAGCAAGGTTGGCACTAAAAAATAACAAATTGTCGATCACCTCAAGCAAGCGCTTCGCCGGGAATGGGCCAAAATACCGCAGAGCAACATTCGGGCAGCGTGCGACGGTTTTATTGACCTTTCAAGGCCATATTCCTGCCAAAGCTGACCAATTCAAACAAATCTAAACTTATTCTAAAATTTGATGCTATTTCCGACATTTTTTGCTTTCATTAAGTAAACTTTAAAAAAATGTAAAAATTATGGCGTTTGACTTTGTTGCAGTTTTTTTTCTCACCCTGTAAGTCCTCGTTTAAGAATAGGCTCCATATAATTGTAGCAACATTGTTCAACGGAATTTTTTAAAATTTCGCAATGAAAGTTCGAAACTGGTACTTCAGCCTGCGACAGACAATTGGTCTTCGTATAGCCCTCATATATCGGCACCTTCCTAAATTCGGCATTTTTATAATTTTAGGGACATTAGTCATCGGAATTATTTCAAATTTGGTGTTAGAAGTTCGTAATGGGTGCTACAGCCTGTAACAGGAAGTTGTCTGTGCAGGTCCACATTCTGTTGTAGCCCCCATATAATGGTACCTACCTACATTTGGTATTTTGATGATTTTAGCGACATCATTCACTGATTTTTTTTTTCAAATTTTGCATTTGAATATTGTAACACAGGCTTATAAGAAAAGTTGCCTATGCAGGTCCACGTCGTCGTATAGACCCTAGTACAATGTCTGCATTCAATCATGTATCAAACTTAGAATATTGAATCCCAAATCAAGAAATAAATTTAAAACTACAACTTTTTTTCGGAATATATATTCTTTCTACTTTGTGTCTGCTACTTAAAATGTATTTATTTTTTATTTAATAATGTAATTTATTTTATACTTATCACACGCTTTCGGATTAAGTTAAATTATTTTGTACATTACTGGTTGCTCGATTACCCTCGATTACCCTCCCAAAAAAATTGTTTCGCACAGCCACATTAAGGACGGTTTATCAGAAATGTTATGTGATGATTACATAATAACAAACGCTTGCACTTTCATTTTATGCTTCTTTCGAAGCAATTTACTAATGAGTTTTCAGAGGTTTCATCATTTCGTAGAATACATGAAATTGAAATAAAATCAAATTTACTAGTTAATACACATCGAAGAGAAAAAAATGCTTACAATATCGAGGGCAGCAATATTACTTTCGTTGGCAGTGTTGCCATTGGATGCAATTTTGATTAAAAAAAAAAACGAAAATCGACCAAATTTAAAGAAATACCATATAAAATTATATAGATTTAATTTTAAAATATTTGACCTAAATATTGAAAATTTTGCCTTCCACATTGTTCACTTCAGTCTTGCTAAAGTTATTTCATTGTGACGTTGCAAATAAAAAATAAACTTTGGAATCCTGACCAATTTTGCTCTAAAAATGTCCAAAATGCCAAACTCTCTCTCTTAAAATATAATCACATACTGAGTAAACGTTTTGTATAGTAACCATTATCGAAAATATCTACAACAACGCAAAAAAAAAAAGCTTTGCCATTTTAAAAACCCCATCATCTTGAGAACATTTTCCACATTGTGGCTGGTCCATCATAAACATCATCACACAACCATCAACACCACTATCACCACTGCACAACAACATCACCGTCATCAGCACCATCGCTACCAACACTAACGCATTTTCGCATTCTAGTTTTCTAAATGAGTTTTTGATTAAAATTTGTTTTTGTTATAATCCCCCAATGTATAAAACAGCATCGCATGACCCTAACACCATTACCGACATCACCATTCTCATCATCAGCATCCACAAGGGATGAAGCCCCAAAAACTAAATTAAATCAAACTAAATGTGTTTGGGTCCAAATGAAATGAGAGCAAAAAACTTAAGAGGAAAAACCGCACGTGTTTTTTTTAGATTTCTCTTTAATATTTTATTTTAAACTTTTAACGGAAAAAATTAAAAAGGGGTATTCATCTCTATCTCAATTTGTTGTTAAGGGGAAGAAAGCCTTTAAAGGGGCTGGGTCAATATGTGGTTTTATATTTAAATATCGGATTTCGTTTTAATTTGATTCACCTTTATGTTAAACTTAGACCAAGTTCGAAAAAGGCCAATACTAGATAGCTTCCAGAGGGGTTGGACCGATTTCTTTTATTTTCACCCAATATAATACGTACAGAGATCTTAAGTCGCGAGAATTGAAAGGAAATTGCGTATTAAATGCACATTTTTTGAGTGTCTGTTCGTCTGTGGAAATAACTCTAGCTTCTGAACGAAATGAATCAGGTTCATAAAATTGTAATCAAATGTGTGTTAGATCAGTAGGACTTCTGGAATTGAAAATTGGCTATATAGGCCCACGTTTTCGTATAGCCCCCATATGACAGTTCCTCCCTATATTCAAATTTCGTATTTAAAGTTCCAAATAGGTACTACCGTTCGTGACAAAAAATTGCATGTACCGGTTTAGAGGCAGGATTCTTGTTCTATGAAAATGTAGAATGGGAAACATTTTCTTTACAACATTTTCTTCGTTATATACTCATTCATTTCCTTTTATAAATGTTTTCATTTCACATTATCATAGAACAAGAACTGAGGGCCAGATCTTCATAAAGCCCTCATATATGGGTACCACCATATTTCCGGCATTAGCCTGTAACAAAAATTGCATATGCAGGTCCACGTCTTCGTGAAGGCCACAACACAACGGTAACTCCCTACATTTAGTATTTTTATGATTTTATGGTTTTAAATGGTGAAGGGTACTCAAAGTTCGCACCGACACCACTTTTTTAATAATATCCTACACCACATAGTGGTATGGTTTTATGCATTTCTTTGTAACATGATGAAGGAAGCGCGATAGACAAATATATACTTTTGAGTATCTTCATAGAATCACTTTCTGAATCGATTTATGCATGCCAGTCCGTCTGTCCGTCCGTCCTTGTGAACAAAATGCAGGTCTCATTTATTATCCGATTGAGATGAAATTTTGCAAACAATATTTGTTTGCCAAAAGGACGGACCCTTAAAATTTGTGATAATCGGATCAGATTTAGATAAAGCTCCCATATATCTTCAACCGATTTCGGGTTAATTATGCACCAGATGGCTAATATAAGTCCAACTGATCTGAATTTTGGTACATCCCACCGAAGTCAGTCTAGAAGAAAGTAAATCAAATTCGGTGAAAATCGGTTCAAATATAGCTATAGCTTCCATATATATGTTTCATCTGATTTGGTGTTTAAGTCTCTCAAGTTCGTAATATGCATTCGACAACAATGACATGTGGCACCAGTTATCAGATACAGCCCCACACATATGCAAATTTTATCAAGATCGGTGCATATATATCGTCAAACGATTTCGTGTTATTTATGCACCAAATGACCAATATAAGCTCAAAAGTCCTGAAATTTGGTACATCCGACCGAATTCAGTCTAGAAGCAGGTACATCAAATTTGGAAAAATCGGTTCAGATATTGTTGTAGCTCCCATATATATGTTTCACCCCATATGGTGTTCAAGTCCCTCAAATTTGTAATATCCATTCGAAAACAATGATATTTGGAAATACTTATGCCAAATTTTATCGAGATCGACTAGATTGCAGATATAGCTCATAAATATCCTTTATCCGATTTCGGGTTTATTGTGCCTTCCATATATAAGTCTCCTCTGAAACCAAACTATGACTGCTCTAAAGTCAAATGTTGATAGGTGGTATGATCTACTAGAAATAAATTATATAATAAATCATATAGACGGCCGCGCCCGACTTTTGACTTTCCCTTACTGGGTTTTCATTTTATAATAGCTATGATTATGAGAGGTGTAAAAAAATGTACCTCAGCTGTCGATTTTCATACATGATATGTCTTAAAAAATTTAACGATGTGCAAATTTTCGATCAATAGGATACATCCTACTACTTCGATTTTTTGAAAAATTTGATAAGAAGGAGGGACTCGATATATACCATCTCTGTCCTAGATTTATGCTAATGAAATACGCAATTATCCGAAGAAAAGTGCATTTAATATCGAGGATTATTAAAATTCGAAAGCTGAATCATCATCCAACGCAATCAATGACACTGACGCTAAGAAAGTTAGAAATGCAAAATTCTAAAAGAATGTCATCTTGTATCTCCGCTTATCGAGAAGGACCTCTCAGATATCAAGACCGAGCTTAGGTTCGTAAGGTAGTTCAAAAGAACTTACCCTTACATAGCCAAACACGATCTCTTGGTGGAAAGGATTCTACTCCCGGAAAATAGGGGTTCAGCACAAACTCAGAGGGTAAAACAAGAGCAGAGAAAGGAACTCGTCCGAGTAAACTTGCTACGTATACCTCTAAGTGGTCTATATAGCGAAATATTAGGAACGCTGTATCTAATTCAGCACCAAATAGGAGACCGAAGAGTAAGCAACCGGTAGCAGAACAGGCAGCAATTCTCGACTTTGCCTAGCTGGCAAAACGGCGTAACCGGTTGAAAATTCATCGTCTTCGAGATCTCGCTCTTTACAGACAGGAGAGAGAGCTCCACGGAGGAAAACCCGTCTCTCCATCTGTGCCAGTGCCGAACATACCCAGAGGAGTATATCTCACACACCCGTTTATATCCGCATTCGTTTTTGGACCTACCCATTATAACGATCCTAGTGATGTTAGCACCGGTATAATAATTTTTAAATTTCCAAGTATTGCAAATTCTAATGCAAATAATATTCATTCTTGGATTAATTGATGTCCATAAGATAGCAGCAGAAACCATCGCATCTGGACATGGAAATTAATTTTTAAAATATTGTTGGGCAAACTTAAGCCTTTTCATTTCACTATAATTGTGTCTGCAGTATTTATACAAATGATTATATCTACAGTAAAAGAATTACCAGCCTATATCCATTTTAAAGTCAACATATGATAGCATTTTTGACAATGTTTCAAATTGAACAAGTTGAATATTTCCCAACAATTTAATTTTTCATTTAAAGTTTTTTATTACAAACAATATTCCATATTTCCTTTATCACCTACGAACGTGTATGTCAGTTAGTATAGTTTGACAAAAATTCAAAAACTGAAAACAAAAGCTCCAAAGAAAGCCAAACGAATTGTTAACAACTCATCATTATCAAAACAAACAGATGTTGTGCAGTCTAGCTTTTTGTTGCAATTATTTTTATCAGCATCATCTTTTTTTTTTTCTTGTTCTCAATTTCTTGTTCTGTGCAACAGACACTTGTATCATTGGTATTCATTTCTTTTGGCTTCAATCTGTGTTCGAAGAATTACCAAAAGTACAAAAAAAAAAAAAAAAAAAAAAAAAAAAAAAAAGAGAGAGAGAATGAACGAAATGTTCTGTTGTTAACACTTTATTGTTTCTGTTTCAATATTTTTTAACATGTCTGGCAAACGAACAAGAAGCTGAATGTGAATTTTTTTTTCAAATTCAAATACAATTACCCATGTTGGCATATTGTCAGAGTTATTAGCAGAATTTTTATTTGGAATATTACGATGGCAAAAAAAAATTTAATTTAACATTTGCTTATAACAATTGACTGGAAAGAAAGTTTTAAATTTTTTGGCAGACAAGGATATGTGAACAAGTTGAAGTTAATTTGAAAATAAGGAGTAATATCGTATTCTAAGTGTTAAGAGGAGTTTTAAATATTTTATAGTCATTTTTTTAATTTATAACAAAAAGACCTATTATTTTTAAAGATTCGGAAATGGAACACATAAAAAAGTAGTAAGTTCGGCCGGTCCGAACTTTAAATACCCTCCACCATTTAGAACGAATTTGAAAATTTTCGAAAAATATAACATTTGCCAAAAATTCTGTTAACATTTTAAAACCACTAAAGAAAGTCCTAAAGTCGGGCGGGGCCGATTTTATGATACCCTACACCACTTTGCTAATTTAGTTGAGCTCCACTTAATAATAAAAAGTTTTTATGGGAGAATTCAATCATACACGCTATGATTATAATTATAATTTAAAATTCAAAGAACTAAATATGCCGAAGCATTTACATCTTTTAAATTCGGACTTGTATTGCCCATTTGGTGCGAAATTAATTTGAAATCGGATAAAAATATATATGGGAACTATACCCAAATGTAAACCGATCTCGATAAAATTTGGCAAAGATATTTCTGAGCTGTATTTGATATATTTCCCTGAATATCGTTGTTACGGAGTGCATATTACGGCTGTGGGTATCCCATACAATAAATCGGATAAACAATATATATGGGAGCTATAACTATATCTGAACCGATCTTCACCAAATTTGGCATACTACCTTCTAAACTAAAATAAACCGAATTCCATCACATTTGGACAAA
This sequence comes from Musca domestica, assembly GCF_030504385.1. Lineage (NCBI taxonomy): Eukaryota > Metazoa > Arthropoda > Insecta > Diptera > Muscidae > Musca > Musca domestica. The sequence goes on along the minus strand of NW_026712363.1, from coordinate 13,603,958 downwards.
TATTAAATATAAATATGGTGCACAATAAATGGTAAATCGGACGAAGTTATACATGGGAGCTATATCCAAATCTGAACCGATCCCGATAAAATTTAGCAAATGTATTTCTGAGCTGCATTTGATATATTTCCCCAAATATTGTTGTTACAGAGTGCATATTACGGCTGCGGAGGACAAAAATAACAAATCGGATGAACAATATATATGGGAGCTATAGCTATATCTGAACCGATTTCGATAAAATTTGGCATACTTATTTTCAGGCCAAATTTGGTTGTATGTGCACAGTTCCATGATATTACACGTTTGGTGCACAATAAAAGGCAAATCGGACGAAGACATATATGGGAGCTATATCTAAATATTTACCGATTATCTCCAATTTCAATAGGGTTCGTCCTTGGGCCAAACAAATGTTGTTTGCAAAATCTCATCTCAATCGGATAAAAAATGCGACCTGCATTTTGTTCACAAGAATACATGGACAGACGGACGGACAGACGGACTGACATGCATAAATCAACTCAGAAAGTGATTCCGGTGAGTATTGTACCTAAAATCGTCAAAATACCGAATATAAGAAGGTACTGATATATGGGGCTCATACGAAGACCTGGACCTGCATAGGCAAATTTCTGTCACGGGCTATAATTCCCATTACGAACTCTAAGTACGTAATTTGAAACTACTACGGCGAATAATGCCGCTAAATTCATCAGGCTGTTGTATACATTTCGAACTTCAAATGCCAAATATGAAACAATTTTGGTGAATAATATCGCTAAAACCATCAAAATACCGAATATCGGGAGGTACGGTTATATGGGGGCTATATGAAAACGTGGACCTACATGGCCCATTTACTAGACATGTGTGCAAAATTTTAGCCTTTTATCTCAATTCGTTCGAAAGATAGCGTGATTACAACAGACAAACGGACATGGCTAAATCGTCTTAAAATTTTACGCTGATCAAGAATATATATACTTTGTTGGGTCTAAGATCATTATTTCGATGAGTTACAAACGGAATGACAAAATGAATATACCCTCCATAGTATCCACCATACTATAAAAAAAAATATATATATAAAAATATCTTCTCAACAACTAAGAGATGTAACCTAAAAACTCGGAAGCTACATGAGTCGAATAACCCATTAACAGGTAATGTAAAAAAACGCATTCCACTATGTTTAAAAACTCAAAGTGAGTTATCCTTAAAAAGTACAGAGTCAATTGACATTTTTTTCTCATTACTAAGTAATGATTAACGTAAGCGTTCGAAAACAAAATTTATGTGAGTTTAGAACTCGATGATTTTTTCATATCCCACAGACTTGAAATCGTAAATATCCTTAAGATATAAGTATCAACTAATAGAGTTGAAATCGTTAATCTCAAGAAGACTAACTTTGAAGATTTTTATAACCCCCACAATACTATGGAGGATATATTAAGTTCGTTATTCCGTTTGTAACACCTTGAAATATATATGTTACACCCCACAAAGTATATATATTCTTGATTAACATAAATTCAATGTCGATTTATCAATGCCCGTCCGTCTGTCCTTCTGTGGAAATCCCTAAGGAATTAGGTTACTAAAATTTTACTCAGATGTGCTTTAGGTCTGCAGGGTGTGGGTCTTGAAACTGTGCTATATCCACTTTTTAATATAGCCCTCATTTAAATGGACCAGCATATTTAACATCATTTTGTTGAGAATTTGCTGTTTATTTGTAGTTGGTGTTCTCAGTTCCTCGCATGGAACTGACTATATAGGTCCAAGTTTTGGTATAGTCCCTATATTACTGTACCAGATGTTCAGTATTTTGATGATTTGAGTCACAATTTTCACCAACTTTGTTATTTGGGGATCTAAATTTGTACAAGCTCAGAATTCTTTATAGAGAAATGCTTTATCAGGTCCACGTTTTCGTAAAGGACCCATATAACTGCACCTCACGATGTCCGACATTTTTACCATTTTAGTTACATTGTTCACAGTAATTGTAACTAATTTGTTACTTGGAGATCGTGATGGGTGCTCCTTTCTATCACAAACCAGTAAGGAAAAGCCTAAAGTTGGGCGGGGCCCACTATATGATACCCTACACCACTATGCATACCTATCAACATTGGTTTAAGAGGGAACTATTATATGGCAGGCATTTCAAATTCTTAATCGATTTTCATTAACATTGCTATAGAGTACATGATAACAACTCCAGAAGTATCAAATTAAAAAAATATATATCGCAGCCGAGTTCCACAAAATGGAGACGTACGCCCCAAAATTCACTCCATTTGGCTGAAGCCATTATTGGCACAATAGACCTGAATTCGGATCAAGGATATATATGGGATCTATATCCAAATCTTAGCCGATCTCGATAAAATTTGGCAAAGGTATTTCCAAGCTCTTTAAGATATGTGGTACAAATATCATTGTTGTCGAATGCATATTACGAATGTGAGGAACTTAAACACCAAATCGGATGAAACCAATATATGAACCAATTTTCTCCAAATTTGACGTACTTGCTTCTAGACTAAATGCGGACGGATGTGCCAAATTTAATTCATTTGGACTGATATTGGCCATTTGGTGCACAATTATCCCGAAATCGATTGAGGGATGGGAACTATATCCAAATCTAAACCGATATTAATACAATTTGATAGAGGGATTTCTGGAATCGGATATCATTCTTGTGGGTGATTCGAATGTGAGGGACTAAAAACACCAAATCGTATGAAACATATATATGAGAGCTATAGCTATATCTGAACCGATTTTCACCAAATTTGATGTTCTTGCATCTAGACTGAATTCGGTCGGATGTGCCAAAATTAAGGCCATTTTGACTGATATTGGCTATCTGGTGCACAATTAACTCAATATCGCCTGAAGATATATGTGGGAGCTATATCCAAATCTGAACCGATCTTGACAATATTTTAAACGTTTTTTTATACCCTACATCACAAGGTGGTCAGGGTATTGTGTCTTTGCATTTGCATTTGTTTGTAACAGGCAAAAGGAAACGAGATAGACCCATAGTTCCTTTCGATGATCTGCATAGAATCACATTCTGAGCTCAGCTCAGAAATACCTTTGCTAATTTTTATCGAGATCGGTTCAGATTTGGATATAGCTCCTATATATAACTTCGTCCGATTTACCTTTTATTGTGCACCAAACGTCTAATATTTGCCCAAATGCGATGGAATTTGGCACATACGACCGAATTGAGTTTAGAAGGTAGTATGCCAAATTTGGTGAAGATCGGTTCAGATATAGCTATAGCTCCCATATATATTGTTCATCTGATTTGTTGTATTTGTTACCCACAGCCGTAATATGCACTCCGTAGCAACGATATTCAGGGAAATAAATCAAATACAGCTCAGAAATATTTTTACTAAATTTTATCGAGATCGGTTCAGATTTGGATATATCTCCCATATATATCTTTATCTGATTTCAAATTAATTTTGCACCAAATGGGCAATACAAGTCCGAATTTAAAAGATACAAATGCTTCGGCATATTTATTACTTTGAATTTTAAATTATAATTATAATCATAGCGTGTATGATTGAATTCTCCCATAAAAAGCTTTTAATTGTTATGCGCAGCTCTACTAAATTAGTAAAGTGGTGTAGGGTATCATAAAATCGGCCCCGCCCTACTTTCTTTACTGGTTTTTTGCTGTATCTGATTTTTGGTGCCAAAGATTATTGTTGTGGAGTGTATATTATGCATATTACGCATGTAAGGGACTTTAAACCCCAAATCGGATGAAACATACATATGGAAGCTATAGCCATATCTGGACTGATTTTCACCAAATTCAATGTACTTGATTCTGGACTGAATTCGGTCGGATGTGCCGAAGTTAAGATTATTTGGACTGATGTTGGCCATTTCGTGCACAATTAACTTGAAATACGTTTTAAGATATATGGAAGCTATATCTAAATTCGAACCAATGCTCATCAATTTCAATGGTGTTCGTCCTAGGGCCAAACAAATATTTTTTGGAAAATCTCATCTCACTCGGATAAGAAATGCGGCCTGTATTTTGTTCACAAGAATACGTGGACAGCCGGACGGACAGACAGACGGACTGACATGCATAAATCGACTCAGAAGGTGAAGGTGAAATTTACCACCACCACTTCCTACGACAGGAAATTATTTATGATATGTCCCGATATAACTGTACCATCAGTATTCATATTCAGTTTTTTTTATAATTTAAGAGGCATTTTTCAGAACATTTTTTAACTTCTTCCAAGTTTGTTCTTATTTTTGGATGGTACGAAGATCTCGGTCCGGCTGAACATAGCCTTGTTATTATTTGTTTTTTATAGAAGTTAGACAAATTTACTTGGGAGTTCGTAGTACATAGAACAACAACTTTTTAAAGAACCAGCAGAGGCATGACTCTAATTTTTTAAAGATTTTTTCAAGGACCTACTAATGTGGTGTGTCCAAAGAGGTTATTTTTCCCTGAATTATTTTAACAAATTTTCAAGAACGCAGTGAGGAATGAAACAACAAATACAGAGTAATAAATCACTTGACCAGGTGTTGGAATTTGCTTCATCTCATAAAAGTTACCAGATATTTTCAGAGAACAGACAGTCTTTGATACCAAATAGTTTTTCGTTATCAAAGAATGTATAATTGTCCTACAACAAAGGCTCTCTAGACTTCAAAGACCATTTAGTTTTCACTCAACGAATATACGTTCCTCTTTTGTAGAAGATCGATTATTGGCACGCCTTATCAAAGAGCAGATGGGAGCCACAATTTCGACATTTTTCATTAGATTGGAGAAGGGTAATAATAAAATGTTTCGACCTATGGTGCGGATACTCATCATCTTAAGATATGTGTCCCACAGTCCCCACAATAATAGTTATCTTATTGGTGATTGCTTAAAAAAATAAAAAGATTTAAACGTTCAATCGCCAAAATGGTTGGGGCACCATATCAACTCATTAAATGTCATTTATCTTCCCCAAAAAGATATCCCACTTAAAAAACAGACCCAAGATATCAATCAATTTAATGTTGAAGAGAAATGACAAACAATTCGTCGTTGAACAAGCGAAGGGAGGGAGGTAGAAGCAATTGTTTTTGTCATTGCCCTTTTGCTGGACTTTGTGTAAATGTCCTTTTTTGACAGTTTGCCATCATTTCTTATTTCCGGTTGGTCGTTTTCATTTTATGTTGGCTATTGGGGGAATAAATGATAAAGTATTAACATTATTTCCCAGTATCTTTTTTCACAAGATTTTAGCTTTTTATTTTGGAAAAAAGAAGTGGAAAAGTAAATATGTCTTTGCATTGTCCCGAGGAAACTGTAATATCTTCAGTCTTAGAAAAGAAAAGAATATTGATCAGTTTGTTCGCCTTTTTTGGGGTTTCTTACTTGTCACCGAATATTTCATGCATCCGGGCTTCACACAGTGAAAAGAGGAAAACCATGTTCATCATCATCATCGTCGTAGTCATCTACTTTGATGCTCTTTGTATATTTTCATATAGATATGGGACAAGGACATTTTATGATGACTAAGCAAGCAGCCAGCTTTTTCGAAAAATAATACTAAAACACTAGAACCGAAAAAAGCTGAACAAAGAAATATATTGAGCAATGACTGTCTCACAAGAAATGAAGTCCTGTGGCCAAAGATGCCACAACGGCAGATGACACCCGAAAAATTCATCATTTATGTTGGAAGATATCCAACACTTTATTTCCTTTTCACTAAGTATGCGCAAGAAAAAGTCCATAAGATAAAGCACCCTTTTCCTCAGAGTTCTCGTTTTCTGTCATTCAAGGAAAAAATAGCACATAAAAAATAAATGCCTTGATATGAAATTGCCTAGATTTTAAATGTATTATATTCTACATTAATTTTTTTTATATAAGAAATATATATAGAAGCTATAGCTATATCTGAAACGAAATTTCACCAAATTTAATTTACTTGCTTCTAGACTGAATTCGGTCGGATGTGCCAAAATATGGTGTACAATTATATATGGGTGCTATATCAAAATATGAACCGATCTTTGTGAGTGATTGTAAACCCCAAATCGAATGGAACATATATATGGGAACTGTAGCTATATCTGAACCGATTTTCACCAAGATTTGAAGCGATTGCTTTTAGGCTGAATTCCGTAGGAAGTGCCAAAATTCAGTCCATTTGGGCTGATATTAGCCAGTTGGTGCACAAAAAACATGTAATCGGCTAAAGATATATATGGGAGCTATATTCAAATCTACAACGATTTCGACAAAATTTTATACAATTATTTCCGAGCTGCAGCTAAAATCTGGTACTAAATATTACTGCTGTGGAGTGCATATCTCGCATGTGAGGGACTTTAACAGCAATTCGTATAAAACATATATATGGGAGCTATAGATATTTCTGAACCGATTTTCACCATATACAAAGTACTGGTTTCTAGGATGAATTCAGTCGTAATTGTCAAAATTTTCAATTTTGGGCTTATATTAGCCAATTTGTGCACATTACACATGATATAAGGATATATATGGGAGCTATTTCCTAATCTGAACCAATCTCGGTAACATTTGGCATACGTATTTTCGAGCAGTATCTGATGCCCGGTACCATATTCATTATATAATATCATTCTTGTGGAGTGCATATTACGAATTTGATAGAATGAAAACCTCAAACCGGATGAATCATATATATAGGAGCTGTAGCTATAACTGAACCTATTTCCTCCAAATTTGATACACTTGCTCCTAGACTGAATTCGGTCGGAAGTGCCAAAATGAAGGCCATTTGGACAGATATTGGTCATTTGGTGCACAATTAACTCGTAATCGGTTTAAGATATATATGAGGGCTATATCTAAATTTGAACCGATTCGCACCATTTCAAATGGTTCGTTGTTGGAGCGAACAAATATTCTTAAGAAAATTTCTTCTCAATCGAAAAAATCGACCTGCATTTTGTTCACAAAAATACATGGGCAGACCGACTGACATGCATAAATCGAATCAGAAAGTGATTCCGTGAAGATCATCAAAAGTAACTATGGGACTATCTCGCTTCCTTCTCTATTTTACAAACAAATGCACAAGGGTACAATACACTTACCACTATGTGGTGTAGTGTATAAATATCTCATATGATATAAAAAATTTCAAAAATTATCACAAAATGTTACAAAATGTTCAAATTTTTACTAAACTATTTTTGCAGTTTTTAGATATTAACCTTTTCTGTCGGAAGACAAATCTGAATTGTTGAGAATTGTCCAAAAAGCTCTAGCCGATATAGACTTATAAGCTTTGTAACTTTTAAACTTATCGATTGTACATATTTTGCCATATATCTGATATATTGGCTGTCGACATTAATGTAATAGGCAAAAGTGATTTTAAAGTGTATTTTGTATTTCGCCGGTATTAAAAATATTCGCGATTGAATGGAAATGTTGATATTTTTGTACACAAAAGTTAGGGTCCATTTCATTCTCTAAATAGTATCCGATGACCATACAAATTGGTAGACTTCTATTCATCCACAAACTCTAACCCTAAAATCGGTCAAGGTATAGCTATAGGTCCCATATATATGTTTCATCCGACTTTTGTATTTAAATCCCACATACCAGTAGAATCCTCCCACAACAAGGATATTTGAGCCCAGCAATCAGATACAACAATCGGCTCCTCGACTTTGGGTCTTTCTTTGTTGGTTTTTGCATTAATGTTTGGCAACATAAAAGTATTTCCGTCGACTATGGTAGAAATTAGATATAGCTCCCACATTCACGTACAAAAAGTGCTGTAATACCGTAGTTGCTTTATGGGTTAAAATATTTGTTTAAAGCCTCCCCTTACAAAATCATTATTTTTTAATGGAAAAACCTGCGGCACATGTTGCGGCAGACAAAATCTGAAATCTGATGTTACACTGGCAAAAAAAAAAGATAATTTTTTGTGTTTGATTTCTCTTTCGAGACGAGCTTAATGATCTGAAATTTGCAGTGAAAAGGAAAGCCAGATAGACACTATCACACACTCACCACTATGCGACGCGTTTCGCCGTTGGTTAAGCGGCTCATCAGGCATATTTGGTGTGGATGATGGCTTACAAGGGCCGTTCTCTGGAAAGTAGTATATATTTCGAACTTATTGCAAATTAGCATATGCGAATTGTACACTAGAAACTCTCCAGGTTCGACTCAAGTTCTATTGGCAGATCTTTTTCACAGCAAACTTGTTGTTTTTGTAGTGATGGATTTTTTTTTTGTCCACAACAACTACATTGCTTCCAATGCATACACTTGTTTTAGTGCTGCTTTAGGAAGACGGGTTAATGGCTCTGAACGTAGAGACGGCAACTTCTAGTTGGCTGCACACCGAGGTCCGCGGTTCAAATCCCACCTAGAAATGCCAACAAAATCAATAGGAAGATGCAGTTAAAATCTGATTAGGTGGGATATGCCAAAACGTAATTTGGAATATGTTCTGCCAATCACTACAATTACTGAATATCGAATTTTATAAAATTACTAAAATTTCAGCATTTGTATTTCGTAATGGATTTTTATACCCTCCACCTTGGAAAGGAGGTTATATAAACTTTGTAATTCCGTTTGTAACATCCCTTTTCATATTCATAATCAGTATAAAAATCTAAGTCGATTTAATGATGTCCGTCTGTCTGTTGAAATCACGATACAGGCCACATTATTTATTACCGTCAAGATTTAGCAGAATAAATTGTATTGTGTCTAGGATGGTTGGTATTGAAAATGAGATGTATCGGTCCACGTTCTGGTATAGTCCCCATATAAAGGTACCTCCCAATATTCAGTATTTTGATGATTTTTGCCACACTTTTTTACGGATTTATCTGAAAATTGTTATTTGTAGGTCATAATGGGTCCTATGGGTCCGTATGGCGAAACATTGTTCATGTAGGTTCACGCTTTGATATAGCCCCCATATAACGGTACCTCCCGATATTCGGTATTTTGATGATTTTTGCCACATTTTTTACGATTTTGTCTGAGAATTGATATTTGTAGGTCATAATGGGGCCTAGTTCGTGTGGCGAATCATTGTATGTATAGGTCCACGCTTTGGTATAGCCCGCATACAATTGTATACAATTTTTTGGTTGGTCATAACAGATTCTAGCTCCGTTGGTGAAACATTGTTTGTATAGGTCCAGGTTTTCGTATAGCCATATAGAGCGGTACCTCCCGATATTCGGTATTTGGATGATTTTTGCCACATTTTCCCACGAATATGTCTAAAAATTAGTGTTTGTGGGTCATAATTGGTTCTAATGTTTACATTGCCCTAATGTGGTGGCTATTTAAAGTTCGGCCTGGCCGAACTTAATGTTTTTTTACTTGTTCTTTTTCTGATATTCAGTATTTTTATGATTGTAGCCAACATTTTATAGAATTATTTGATATGTGTGACTGGTTTGAGCATTTGTAAAAAGGCATAATACCCTGTAAGTGTGGTGTAGATTATAAAAATTCTGGATGGCCAAAAACCTATTCTGAATAACTGGTCTTAAGATAATTGAGCCTTGAGCCGAAGCAAAGGCTCCTAAGACTGGTCCTTGGCCTTAATCCTCAATTGTACATAAAACAGATCTTTATAACAAAATTTAGACCGTGGGGTACTGGTAACCAGTACTTCGATTGACTTTAAGGTGAAACATATATTCTAATTGGTATTTAAATGCCAACAACAAATACAAGTATTTTGATCTTTTGCGCTTATTTATTTTTAAAATAAATAATTACTCGTCGTGGTCGTTTCAGTTGAAACCAACATCCCATTGTAAATTTAAATAGCTGTTCCTCAATCCCGACACCAACTAAATTTATTTCAGAAAAATTAAAGAAAAATATTTATTTTTACAAGGGTTTCGTAAATTTTTGCTTCTCTTAACTACTACTCTTGTTTACCTACAACAGACAACAACAGCAATGCCATCACTACCGCAAATAGTCTCTACAATTTAATGTCATCTTGAGAGCCATTAACTAAACCAACATCAATGAAGAGGAAACTCCTCCTATGAAAAGAAAAAAAAATGAAATGAATTTATAAAGAAAAAGCAAAAAGCGGGGGAAGAAAGAACGGAACACAACGTTCCGTTTTATCAAATAGTGCTAACAATTTGCCCGTTTGTCAAGACGTTGCGAGCAAAAATGTCTTCTATGAGTCATTCTTAGATTCCGGTATAATCAATGATGTGCAATGAACAGAGAATCGACAAAAAATATCGAAGATGGAAAGCGAATTGAAACTGCAATAGAATCCATAATCACTTTCTTTTCTTTAAGAGTTCATGGAGGAGAAGCGAAATACGGGAAACATTCGAAATTTGTAATTTAAAAACTTTAAAAATATAATCTTAGGTATACTTTCGCTCGGTAGAAATACATATAGCATCCCGAAAATATCGAAACAAATTTATCGGCATTTCCCTCCCAAATGTACATGCCTAGATCCTGTTTTTTTTAGCATTTTCCATAGCTAGTTCCCTCTATGTCCCCTACTAAAAATAAATTTGATAAATTATTTAATAAATATTCAACAATTTCGCCCTTTTTCACACCATCGCGGCATATGTTTAAAAGTTAAAACTTTTGCAAATGTCCGCACAGGGAACACTGAAGTGAGCAATGTCCTAGATATACTTTCGACCATGTTGTATGGTTGCTGTCAAATGTTAGAACCTTTAGGACCATTTGCATTTTAATAGAGAATGAAAAACAAAAAACAAAAGAAAAAAATCGCATTTGCCCTCATGCCATTTTAATCATAAAGTTTTTTGTTGTGTTTGCTTGCCTGCTAGGTTTTACTCGGAGTTTTTGGCCCTCTGTGGCCAGCTGTTAGAAATCCCCTAAAACTATGCACCACACTTTTGATAAAAAATAAACGTAAAGCCGTGAGACAAAGCGAGTATGACACAACTGCAGGTTAAAGTGCAAATGTATGGGTATCAGTGGCGTTGTTTTAACGTTAAGTTATGACAATTTCATGAAATTTTGAACTTTTGGTCACAATCACGCCCGCCAGCCCGCCATAGCTTTTTTGGACACCTGTTCACCCGAAACTTTTGCCCCAAACTGAAAGTCCATTTTTTCAATGAATATTAATAGATAGTTTTGCAATGAAAGGAATCAAGGAAATGCAAAAATATCAAATATGCTATTAATGAATTTGACAAGTTTGAACGGAAATGAAATGTGATGGAAGGGAGTTTTTGATGAAATTAAAAAAAAAAATAAAACTCAATATTAATGTGCATTCAAATTTCATTTGAAAACTAATAAGTTATCCATTGTTAGAGGGTACCAATATTACCATTACCAAGGAAAAAAATAGGGAGTATCATTTGTGAGTCTTTGAATACCTAATAATTTAAATAAAAGTTTTTCATATGACAAAGATGGCAAATTTTCACGTTGGTGTCTTAAAACTCAGTACATTAAAGTATTCAGTCTAAATCATCAACTTTGAGAGACGATTCAGATATATATAACTCATTTATATATGTTTCATCCGATTTGGTGTTTAAGTCCTTACATTCGTAATATTCATTCGATAACAATGATATTTAGTACCAGATATCAGATACAGCCTAGAAATATCTATGTCAAATGTTATCAAGATCGGTTCAGTTTTGGATATAACTCCCATATATATCTTCAGCCGATTTCGGGTTAATTGTGCACCAAATGGCCAATATAAGTCCAAATGACCTTAATTTGTGCACATTCGACCGAATTCTGTCTAGAAGCATGTAAATCAAATTTGAAGAAAAAAGTTATAAATATAGCTATATCTCCAATACATATGTTTCATCCGATTTGGCGCAATATGCTCTCCACAAGAATGATATTTGGTACCAGATACCTTATGGAGTTCAAAAATACCTATGTCAAATTTTATCCAGATCGGACCAGCTTAGGATATAGCCCCCATATATATATATTTATCCGATATCAGGTTTATTGCGCACCAAATGACAAATATCAGCCCAAAATGACCTGAATTTTGCCAATTCCGAAAGAGTTGAGTCTAAAAGCAAGTGCTTAAAATTCAGATATATCTATAGCTTCCATACATATGTTTCATCCGATTTCGTGTTTAAGTCCCTCACATTCGCAATATGAATTCGAAAACAATGATATTTAGTAGCAGATATAATCAGAGCAGATTAAATTATTAGTTGGAGGTGTAAAAACTAATTTTTTATTTCTTACACATACATTTAGAATTTAATGTTCTAATGTTGGGGATTAATGTCAAACCGAATTATTATACCCTCAACCATACGGCTACAGAGGGTATATATCATTTTATGCGGCCAAAACGTGTCTCATCGAACTAACTGTTTGAGACCCTTGGATTTGGTCTCTCTGGACCAAATCAGTTCCATTTGGACTCGATCTAGCGATGTCCGTCCATCTGTCTGGCTTGTGAGCACTATAACTCTCGAAGGGAGTATCCGATTTGGTTCAAGTTTGGTAGATCATAATATCATTATACTTAGATCGAGTTCGGAGATGCGCAATGTCGGTCCACTCTTTTTGGAAACTCCCACAAAAAATGTCGAAATTTAAAAAAAAAGTATTTACTGCACAGAAAAAGAAAGGATGATCTAGTTTTGCTCAAACTTTGAAAATACTAATATTTGCATCAGTGCTAGTCGAGGTATGAAAAAGGGCAATATCGGTTCACTTCATCATATGCCTACCCTACAAAGGGGCAAAATATGAAATAATTAATTAATAATTGATGTAAGAGTGCGATTATCTGCAAATTACACACATCACAATATTTTTTAACCCGAGGCCTGGTGCGAAAATTGGATATGTCGGTCCACTTCTTTTGGTACCTCCTCCACAAAGGGTCGACATTTTAAATATTCATGAAGCTCATACAACGCTATTTTAATATCCAATTCCATTCAGAATTGGCACATCTAAATATTTCCATCAACACATAATCTGTTATAAAGATAGTAGAGATGGGACCATTCCTTCTGTTACCTCCCCCAGTAAGGGTCAAATTTTTTAATAACCAAAACGATCAAAAATCCGAAATAAGCATCTAGTTCTCTTCATGTTTCACACATCCCATTATTTCTACTAACACAAGATTAAGTGTGAAAATAGAATGTATCGGTCCACTCCTTCTGGTATACTTCGGTACCTCACTCATATTGGAATAGAGTTGGGTTTTAACTCCCGCGCCAAAACCATTAAAGCCAAAAACCCTCTACCTCATCCTCACGCATCCTGCGCATTTGGATCGGATTTTGAAGTTGCCTGTTGGTATTCCTATTGTAAACTTGCACCGTGGTTAGTTGTAACAACACACTTTGTCTTTCTCCCTGAGGAGAAGATCAAATGCTCTGTTAAAACGACGAATATGGGTTTAAAATGTTGACGAATTTATGGTATGTTGACTGCGAATATCTCCTTGCCAAATCATCGGATTTCTCATTTCCTTCAATCAAAACACTTCACTTTTCATCCAACTTGTAGCCTTCTTCCTTAGATAATCACTCTATATAACCTCTATATACCGGCACTTTCGGATATTCGATATATTAACGATGTAAGCCACATTTTTTTTAGGAGAAGTGTTTTAAATTCGATATTTTAAATCAGTTACGGGTTCTACATACCTTGTAAGAACATTGTCTACCTGGTCCCAATTGTATCAATTTTTTAGCGGAATGCCATGGTATAAATCTCATCTTATTTTCCTGTATTCCCCACGTAGCGATAATCCCGGATATTTGATAGTTTGGCCCCATTTTTTAATAAAAATGGTTCAAATTTAGTATTTGAATCTAACAATGGATAACAAATTCTAGTTCTAGTAGTTTCTCGTTTTGCTGAAGCACCCAAATTAATTGTAACCTTCAACCGATTTCATTTGCAAAAATGAAATTAGGAAGAATACAAAATTCCATACTTTTATAGGTTCAAATGGACCAACAACAGTTAATTTACACGACTTTGGAGCCAAGCCTACAAACCTGCAGTTTGTAACATTTAGAGGGTAAAATGCGAAAATGTGAAAAATACCAAAACTTCCGTTCAACCGCGAATATTTCTTATAATGAATTGTCAGATATACCCGTAACAAAAAAAAAAAAAAACGTTTATATGGAGATTTTATGTGAAGCAGATCACACAAACTATGATCGTTTTTGGATGCGTACTATGGCTTTAGAGTGCTTATAATTTGAAAGAGAATGGAACAAATATATGGGAGGTATATTCTACTCTGAATCGATTACCACTAAATTTGAGGTAGGCATTTATGTTTGGACCAATTTTCACTGAAATCCATCATATTTGAGTTTATATTACACTTTTGGTGCACCCTAACATGGAATCCGATTAAGATATATGTGAGAGTTATGTCTAAATCTAAATATCGTTATTGTGGGGTGCATTTTACAGGTGTGAGTGTTCGTCCTTGCGCAAATGATTTGTGCAAAATTGCATCTCGATCAGCCAAAAATATGCGACCTGTACTTTGACAACAAAAAGGCAGACTGGCATGCATAACCCGATTCAGAATGCGATTCCATGAAGATCATCAAAAGGAACTATGGGTCTATCTCTTTTCCTTCATCGTGTTACAAACAAATGCACAAAGCTATAATACTTAACCACAGTATGGTGTATGATATAAATAGACGCCCCCTCCCAAGAAGGGGTATTTAAAAGATTTTAGCAAAGTTTTACTTCTTAATTTTAATTTTCAGTAGCACTAAAACACTTTGACGAAGATACAAATATAATTAAAATTTAATCTCTAAAACTTATTTAGATTGATAACAATTTTGATCACCTTTTAAATGTATTTTTAACTTAATAATTTTTTACTTAAAATTTTATTTTCATAACTACTCAAACCCAATGTATTCTGCTCGTCCACTCTACCCGGGCACCATAACTCATTTTCGCTATTAAACTTTGGCAAAATATGAAGTTTTTCACTCTGGCGGCGGCTAAATACCTTTCTCACAAGGGGAGAGAGCGAACATGTTTAGGCCATTATTGATTTATCTATCTGTGGAACATTTAATCATCATTAGATACCAGAACGCATAAATACGCTGGCAAAGAAGAGCAAGAAGAATTTAAATATTTTGCAAAACTCCCTAGGAGCCATAAATGATAAAGTGCAACAACGCTGGCCAAACATTCATAATAAACCAAAACAATTCACATGGTGAAAGCATGTTATACACGCGACGTACTAACACTTGTACGTTCACACACACACCCATGCGATACCATACATAATAGCAGAGCAATAGGCCTAAGCGAAAGGGTTATTAAAAATATTGATGGAAAATATTGTATAAAGATTTTTTAGATTGAATTTTTTTTCCATTTTTTTTTTAATTATGTGTACGTACATATAAAGGGCAGTGGACACAGCCTCAGCTTGGAGGACAATTTCTATTCAATATGACTATGGGGACACACTATGGGAAAGTGAGTATTACAAATATTTAAATAAAATTATCTATGCGAATTCGATCCATTACAATCACAGCATCCTTTTAAAAGAAATTGTCGCGAGTTTCTAATAACTCTCCCTATATATACCGCCATCGATTTCCAGTCGATTTCTCCCAATACATATATGTCTGTGTGTATGTGTAAATGTACATGCATGCAAATGAACAATGCCTAGAAAATTATAACCCACCCAAAAATACACAAAAATTTCGTTGTGGTCATTCAATAGAATTGAAAGGTTCGCTCATCCATACCCCCTACATATGAACATTCATCGCTGAATGCATCTGTACATATTTCGGCTATACAATACTGGCTTTGCAAATCAATGAGTGTTGGTAATGCGTCTAGTTTCGCCTTGTTAGTCTGAGGCGAGTTAATGGACAAAGAGTTTTAGTGCGCGACAGTGGGAGAAAGAGAGAGCGCGCGCGGGAAGTGGGTGGTTGTGGGAGAAAATAGTTATGCCATTCAATGACGGTCGTGTGCAGATGAATAGCAACGGCACCTTAACAACAATAGTGTTGGAAGCATTGACGGCGTCAACGGTCCATCTACGGCAGCCTATAAACGGAAATATGAAATAAAGCTTATACATGAGATAAATTACCAAAGATAGTTATGATTGTGTATGTGCGTATTCAAGTATGTATGTATGACGAATAGACCAGGTACATTTATGTAAAGCGAAGAGTAAAATTGGTAATAGAGCATTTTAATGGGAAAGGGGTGTACCAATTTCAGTTCAGAGCTGTATGCAAGAAATGTATTAGTCAAGATATTATGTTTAAAGCGATTCAAAAAGTTCTCCAAAAATTAAATTTGGCTTTCTCCAATATCTTCTGATGGATTTTTTAAAACATTTTTGCAAAGAGCCTTTAAGCATTGAGGATTTACAAAATACTTTTTGAATGTCACTTCTGAGTGTTGTATTAACAATGATATCCAAGATATCACGTATATAGCAAAATATATACAAACTTATATATCAGAGAATTAAAATCTAATATATTACCAATTCAGAATGACATTCGAGCAGGAAGAATTAAATCTGAAAAAATCACATAAAAATATGTGAATACTTTCCTGTAATAGTTTGTGATTTTTTGTTATTTTTATAACCTACAACACTAGGTGTTGGGGGTTTATAAATTTGATAGGGCCAAAAATTATGTAACACCTCGAAATATTGCCTTCCCACATAGGAAAGTATATATGGATCTTCCTATCTCGACGAGCTGAGTCAATCCATATCCGTCTGTCCATGTTAATTTGTAATCACTATACAGGTCGCAATTATGGCCCGATCTTTACGAAATTTAGAATGGAGGTGAGGTTGGAGCAAAAATAGAAGCCTATTGCTTTTGGAGATGATCGCCTAATACTTAGGGGTTTAAATGGACCAAAAACTGAAAATTTTTCTGATTTTGCAGTTGTTCTACAGGTCGCAAATGTAGACTAATCGAGTTAGCATGGGACTAGAGAATAGAGCTGGGCAGAAGCCTTCTAATTTTGATGGTCATCCGGTAATATTTAGTGGGTGAAATAGGCCATAGCATTTGTGGTAAGTAAAAGTCGAATTTTCCATTAAAAAGCGAATATATGTCCACGTTTTCATATAGCCCCCATATAACGGTACCTAGCGATATTCGGTATTTTGATGATTAGAGCGACATTTTTCACAGGAATTGTTTCAAATTTGGTATTTGAAGTTCGTAATGGATACTACAGCCTAAAACAGGAAATTGTCTATGCAGGTTCGTATAGCGCCATATAACGGTACCTCCCTATATTCGGTATTTTGACGAGTTTAGGTACAGTACCCACCGAAATTATTTGAGATATCGTATTTTAATGGATGCTACAGCCTATGACAGGTGCGCAGACATTTAAATAAACAAAAATGACCGAAAAAGACTAATGGGGCTTATTTCAAAGCGTGGCCCTACTTCTTTCATGTGACCATAATCCGTCCAATGAGAGCTCAAAATGCAAAAATTTTTGGGAGTACAATCAGTAAAATACCAAATATAAAGGGTGCAAAATAGTAGAGCGAATAGGACTTTTAGTAAGAACAGGATTTCTATCCTTCCAAAAATTCTGCCTGAACATTTAAGATACCTTAAATCGCTTTTGCAGGTCATGATATCGATCATAAATAATCATCGTATGATTTAAGCCATTTTTGGAGTCTTGGCCATTTTCTTCTATTTTTGGCCCTTATTTGGCATCTTTGTTTCTAAGGGGGTAGAGAACCTCTTCGCATAAAATTTTCGGAGTAGGGCCCATATTGGTCTTGACCACTAAAAAATTTTATTTATGCTACCCTGGTAAGGAACCATCGTACAGATAATTGCCACATATAAATTTATTCATGTAAAGTCCCCACATTGGAGTATCCCCAAGTCCACTTTCACATCTAATGTGTGGTCAGAAAAGAAAATTTTGTATTCTATTGAATTTGTAACCCCCAAAAGAATATTTGTTGGGAACGTAGATTAGGGATATACATCTATATGAAATAAATTGTGAAAACATGAACAAATTACAAATATAAGAAAGTAGCACGGGACCGAATATTTGTTGAATCGTCATTGAATTATACTATTATGAAAAATATGGACTCCAACATACAATTTAAATGGCAAATAAAATTAATTCCCATCTTACGGTAATGGATGTAAAATAGCTATATTTTTGATTTGGCCTCTCTTTGTCATCTTGTATTATAAGGGGTGAAGAAAGTTTTCAATGTAGGTCGATGTTTCGCATTTTACCATATTTCAAAGGATTTGGCTAAAAATGAGTATTTGGGGATGAAAATCTTACACAAAAATTTCAACATATCTACAAATTTTAGGATTTTCTCCATGTAATAGTATCCCCTCCACCTTTTCCACCTTTTGGCGGACAAACAGACCGACATGGTTAGGGGGAATTATGAGGACTCTAATGCACAATCTGAGGTTCTAATGGGTTTAAAAAAGTAATTAACTTTGCCTATTCTTAAATCAATTAGCCCTCAATTATGAGTTGTACAAAGTACAGTAAATTCAAATTACTGCTCATTTGACTAAAAATTAAAAACTAATCGACCAGTACGTGAACATTTATAACATTCATATCTTTGAATAATCACGCTTTGACAAATATGCACAATAGACAAAAACTATGGGCCGGCAACGCGGACCGGGCCAGCTAGTTATCATATAGATGTATATCCCAAATCTACGTTTCCAACCAATATTTTCTTGAGAGTTACAAATTCAATAGAATACAAAATTTTCTTTTCTGACCCCACATTATATGTGAAAGTGGACTTGGGGATACTCCAATGTGGGAACTTTACTTAAATAAATTCCTATGTGGCAATTATCTGTATGATGGTTCCCTAACCCCATAGAGACAAAGATGCCAAATAAGGGCCAAGCAATGAAAAAAGTGGCCAAGACCCCAAAAATAGCTTAAATCATATGATGATTATATAAATATGAAATTGGGATGTACCCTTATCGTGAGTTATGATCGATATCATGACCTGCAAAAGTGATTTAAGGTATCTTGAATGTTTGTGAAGAATTTCTGGAAGGATAGAAATCCTTTTCTTACTAAGAGTCTCATTCGCTCTACTATTTTCCGTCCTTTATATTTGGTATTTTACTGATTGTACTCCCAAAGAATTTTGCATTTTGAGCTCTCATTGGACGGATTATTGTCACATGAAAGAACCACGATGTCGGCCATATAGTTGAAAGGGATCAGATCTGTGATTTATTATGCTTTAAAGACTAAAAGTGCGGGCCGGCAACGCGGACCGGTTGTTTGTTGGTAACGGAATCAGTTGAAAACGGCTGGACCGATTTGCATAATTTTTTGTACAAACGTTTGTCATACCCCGAGTTAGGTTTTTAAAGAAAAAAATATTGACCACGCCTCCTTTTACGCCCACTATTTCGATTTATCTAAAATCCTTATATTTCCCAAATAAAAAAAATATTGGTTTAAAAATTATTACACGAGATACTGTTGACCTTCCCTCCAACCTTAAGTATTTGTTTGGTAGCTTAGGAACTGATCACGCATACTTTTTAATCTATCTATACATCTATATATAAATGAAAGTTGTGTTAGTTAATATGCTTATAACTTAAGAACCGCTGAACTGATTTTAATGATTCATACAAATTCGGAATTGTCTCCTATCCGAAAAGGATAATATACAAAATAATCACGTAAAAATGTGATATATTAACATTTTCATTTTGACTTTTGAAATGTACAATAGTAATGTTTTATTTTGCATGATTTTTTCCATTTTGACTTACTTTTTTCTAATGTACATTTGTAGTGTTTTTTATATTTATTTTTGAATTCGAATATTAATACCAATTTATTTAATTGACTTGATTTCTTGAGAACTGAAATTGATGACGGGTTACATGGAAGTGTAGTACCGAATTATGTGGTGGCGAAACGGAATAGATGATATCGAAATAATTTAACGCGGTCACACCAAAGTTAGAAGATAATAACCTTTTCAAAATCGCTAAAAAAATTACGAAAAAAGAGATCTCATTACAAAAATTCTCAAAACGGGAAAATATCGAAAAAAATTTCCAATGGAATTGAATTTTAAAATAAAAGTACATTCTATTGACAAATTTTGAAAAGATCTTTAAACAGATCCAAATATAAAGGGTGCAAAATAGTAGAGCGAATGGGACTTTTAGTAAGAAAAGGATTTCTATCCTTCCAAAAATTCTTCCCGAACATTTAAGATACCTTAAATCGCTTTTGCATGACCTGCAATATGATATCGATCATAAATAACCATTGTATGATTTAAGCTATTTTTGGAGTCTTCGTCATTTTCTTCTATTTTTGGCCCTTATTTGGCATCGTTGTTTCGAAGGGAGTAGACAATTCTCGGAGTAGGGCCCATGTTGGAAAATTTTGTATTCTATTGCATTTGTAACCCCCAAGAGAATATTGGTTGGGAACGTAGATTTGGGATGTACATTTATATCAAATAAATTGTGAAAACATGAACAAATTACAAATATAAGAAAGTAGCACGGGACCGAATCGTACACAAAAATTTCAACATATCTACAAATTTTAGAATTTTCTCCATGTAATAGTACCCCCTCAAGTCCACCTTTTGGTGGACTTATGAGGACTCTAATGCACAATCTGAGGTGTTAATGGGTTTAAAAAAGTAATTAACTTTTTTTTTTATTCTTAAATCATTCAGCCCTCAATTATGAGGTGTACAAAATACAGTAAATTCCAAATTACTGCTCATTTGACTAAAAATTAAAAATTAATCAACCAGTACATGAACACTTATAACAGTTATATCTTTGAATAATTATGCTTTGACAAATATGCATAATAGACTAAAACTACGGGCCGGCAACGCAGATCTGACTTATATATATATATATATATATATATATATATATATATATATATATATTATATATATATATTCCTTACTGCTACTTGAAGCATTCCTTTGGTTCAAACAAGAAACACCCCAAAGGAGTCATCCTGCACTTCACTGTGTTCTACGTGTACACAGGTTATTTGCTGCTTCCTTTCTCCCTTCGCAATAATGAAGTTTCTCACATAGCAGCAATGCAAACAGATTTCACAGCAATTTCGGTTTCAATAACCAAATCCTAACTAAGGGCATTTCATACTTCACATACTGCGAATCCAACAACAACATTGTTTCGTTTCTTCATTTTTAGGCCGCCACCCTTCGGGATCTTTTGTTCAGAATCCATTTTGCTTTGAATTGTTGCCAACAAATGTGATTTTTCTAATCATGCTCTTACACTTGCAGCCAGAAGCAACAACAAAGAGACGAACCAAATACGATTGGTCAAATTCCACCAAAAAATTTGGAGCGAATGATTTAGCTTTATATTCAATACGATAGGCTTGTACGTTTACTGCTACAATTGAGGCGACAGCAGCCTGTATAGATGTGTATAAGCTTGCATCCGAGAGCAGCTTCTAGTTTTGAAGGCTATTACAATTTGTTGAAAGATATAAGCCCAAGCAGGCATTTAAGAGGAACGTCTAGAGAAGAGGCAACTAGATTTGGAGGGATTAGCAGAAATAAATTTTCAGATTTTATGAATGTATTTTTATGGGAAATTTTGTAATATTTTTGAAGCACATTCATTATGAAGGCAATAAATAATTTAGAGGTCTAAAGGGCAAAGTTTTTTTGAAATACCATTTTTTGAAATGCCGTCAAGGCTATGGATTTTAAGATTTTTCTAAGATATACCAATTTTGAATAATTTTAAGTTATACTACCTGCAAGCAAACCGAAATAAAACAGCTGTGTTGGTTGGAAATTTTGACCAATACCTTTAAAGCAAAACAAATTTAAAAGGCATTTGGCCTTGAACTTTCAAAAGTGTTAACATAAGGCTTTCTTTTCAAATATTTTGAAAATTTTCCCGGAAATAATCATTTTTTGAAGGTATTTTGAGCTACGTTTTATAACACTTTTCAAATACTGCCTCTAAATTTCGAATATATTTAAGATACTTATGGATACTTAAAATATTTAACAGTCTTCTTTGGAAGATTATTTTTAGAAAGATTGTTTCTTCATTTTTGATAGTCTCCATCATAGTATGGAAGGTATATTAAGATTATCATTCCGTTTGTAAAAATTGCGAAATTTGTTCCAAATGATGGAGGGTATTAAAAATCGGCCCGGCCAAATTTACAGCTCTTTTAGTTTTTTTTTTGTTTTTTTTTTTTTTTTTTTTTTGAAAATTCATGCATTATTCACTCTCCTAGACTTTTAAATACTTTTAAAGGTATTTGGAATTTTTAAATATTCTTCAATAGCTCTTGAAAAACTGGTGAAATATGCTCAAGCATATTTTTTGAGTTGTTCTTGATTTTTTTTAAATCATTTTAAAAGGCATGTGTATTTCACGAATTTGTTTTCGAAGGCTCCTATATTTTCTTTTTTAAAAGAGACCCCACAAAGTATAGACCCCACAAGGTATATATATTCTTGATCAGAATAAAATTCTATGTCGATTTATCTATGTCAGTCTATCCGCCTTAATTTAAATGTATATTATGTCTGCAGGACTTTGGTATTGAATAAATAAATTGAAATTGGCCATGTAAGTCCACGGTTTGGTATAGCTCCCATATAACGGTACCTACCGATATTCGGTATTTTTATGATTTTAGCTACATTATTCACCAGAATTGTTAGTAGAAAAGTTAGTAATGGATACTGCAGCCTAAGACAGAAAAGTGTCTGTCCAGATTCACGTCTTCCCATAGCCCCCATATAACGCTACCTCCCGATTTTTGGTATTTTGATGTTTTTACCTTCATTATTCACTGAATTTTTTAAGTTTCGCATTTGAATATTGCTTATGACAAAGGTAACCTATGCAGGTCCATGTCGTCGTATAGACCCTAATACAACAGCTACATTCAGCATTTTAATAGAATTTTTAACGGATTTTATTGTTTTGGAGAATTGCCAAATTCGTTCCAAATGGTGGAGGGTATTCAAAGTTCGACCCGGCAGAACATACAGATTTTTATTTTTTATTTTAAAAGAATTTTAAACAGATTTTATTTTTTGGAAATTACAGAATTTATGGAATTTACAGCTCTTTTAGTTGTTTTTTTTTTTATATTTAACTTTTAAATATTTTTAAAGGTATTTGGAATTTGTTGTTGCAAAATCGTCAGGCAAAATCCCATTATTGTTGTTTTTATAAAAACAACGTTTGTTTATGAGTGGAGAACGATGGTAATGTTTACCAGGGGGTAAGGCAGGGAATACCTAGGTTTCGGAAACAGCCACCAATCCTCATCAGTTTCCTTGTTTCTTGTCTGGGATATTCTCCCCAGAAGTTATTTAAAAAATAACTTCTATGACAAAAAACATTTTTTACCCAAGTGACGAGATCGTAAGCTCAATAGAAGAGGAACAAAAGAATTACATAAAACTAAAATTCTTTTGGAAAATCTTCTAAATCTTACAACCGCACTTATAAACATTTATATCTTTCTCCACTTGTTATGCTTTCGTTCAACCTGAACGTTCTCCACTCATAAACAAACGTTGTTTTTATAAAAACAACAATAATGGGATTTTGCCTGACGATTTTGCAACAACAAAATACTATGGTATCCCAAACAAGCAAGCCAAACACTGTTGTATTTGGAATTTTTAAATATTCTTCAATAGCTCTTGAAAAGCAGGTGAAATATGCTCAGGCATATTTTTTGAGTTGTTCTTGATTTTTATAAATAATTTTTAAAAGACATGTGTATTTGTTTTCGAAGACTCCTATAATTTGTTTTTGAAGACTCCTATAATTTGTTTTCGAAGGCTCCTATATTTTCATTTTTAAAAGAGAACCCTATATCACAATCTTACCTATCTATCTTACCTATCTAAATGTTAATTCAATCAAGCGTTGTTTGCACAAACTTTTAAGTATAAATAACTTTTATATAAAATTCATTGTTTTGAAAATCATGAATTACTTATGTTTAAGTGGATTTGTGACGAAATAATGAAGGATGAAGCGAGGAAGGATATGACGCCCAAAAGGTATATAAAGTTTTGGAGGTGCTTCTCTTTCAGATTTTCAAACCCCCAAATGAAATTATCTCCTAATCCAACTTATGAGTCAATAATTTACATATTTGTTTCCTTTGAAAGCATTTGGCTATTTTAAAAATATTTGGACCCGTTGCGGAGCAATTTGTCGACTCTTTCATTTAAAATGAATTAATCGTTAAATAAAAGAATTGATTCTTCGACTTACCACTTGACATGAATCTTTTCATAAAAATAAGTCTTGTTTTAATTAAATTTGATTGGTTACCTGGAAATAAAAGAAAAATATTATGAGAATATATGGTGAGAAGAGCAGTTTAGAATTGATAAATTTCAATGGGATAAATACCAGTGCTTTGAATGGATCAGAGCAACATGCAAATTCAAAGAGATCTTCCTGGCACAACTTTAAAGACTTTCATGAAAAATGGTGAATTCAGGGAATTCAAAATTTAACACCAATGCAGCAACCAAGGTTCACTGATATACGATAATTATGTTTCAATTAGCGCTTCTTAATTGGTGGCGATTAAAGATTAATTCAAATTTACAACAATTAAAAAAAATATATGTTTGTGACAGAAAAAAGAAATATTCCAAATAACAATTGAAATATAAAAGAAAAATACGTGTATGCTCGAAAATAAATTTTCATAATGTCTGAAACTAAGTTTGGCAAAGTGAATTCATTATATCCTACAGAACTACAAAAACGTAATGATATATAAAAAATTGCAAAACTAGTAGATTTTTGGCAGGTTCTGGAAAACACCATATGTGTTTGATTGGGTCAAAAATTATGTAACAACTCGAAATATTAGTCCCCGACATAGGAAGCTATAGATGGATTTCCCTATCTCGACGAGCTGAGTCGATCTAGGTATGTATGTCCGTCCGTCCGTCTGCCTATGTTAAATAGGAATTTTTCGTGGAGTTAAATTTTAGGGCTGGGCAGAAGAACACCAATGTTAGGGTAATCGGACAATATTTTGCGGGTAATATAAACCACAATTTTATATAAAGAAAACAGTAAAGAAAGTCTTGAAGTCGGACGAGCCGACATTATGATACCCTACACCACTTTGCTAATTTAGTAGAGCTCCACATAACAATTAAAAGTTTTTATGGGAGAATTCAATCATACAAGCTAATGATTATAATTATAATTTAAAGTTCAAAGGACTAAATATGCCGAAGCATTTGTATCTTTTAAATTCGGACATGTGTTGCCCATTTGGTGCACAAATAATTTAAAATCGGATAATAATATATATGGGAGCTATATCCAAATCTGAACCGATCTCGATATAATAATAATAATAATAATAATAATAATAATAATAATAATAATAATAATAATAATAATAATAATAATAATAATAATAATAATAATAATAATAATAATAATAATAATAATAATAATAATAATAATAATAATAATAATAATAATAATAATAATAATAATAATAATAATAATAATAATAATAATAATAATAATAATAATAATAATAATAATAATAATAATATAATAAAATAATAATTTCTGAGCTGTATTTGATATATTTGATTTGAATATTGTTGTTACAGAGTGCATATTATGGTTGTGGGTAACAAAAATAACAAATCGGATGAACAAATTTTATACACTAGCTTCTAGACTCAATTCGGTCATAAGTGCCAAATTCCATCCCATTTAGACAAATATTAGACGTTTGCTGCATAATAAAAGGTAAATCGGACGAAGTTATATATGGGAGCTATATCCAAATCTGAACCGATCTCGATAAAATTTGGCAAAGATATTTCTGAGCTTCATTTGATATATTTCCCCAAATATGGTTGTTAAAGAGTGCATATTACGTCTGCGGAGGACAAAAATAACAAATCGGATGAACAATAATATGAGAGCTATAGCTATATCTGAACCGACTTCGATCAAATTTGGCATATTTATTTTTAGGCCTAATTTGGATCTATAAGCAAAATTCCATACTATTCGGGCTGATATTACATGTTTGGTACACAATAAAAGGCAAATCGGAAGAAGGTATATATGGGAGCTATATATAAATTTTGACCGATTATTTCCAATTTCAATAGTGTTCTTCCTTGGGCCAAGCAAATGATCTGTGCAAATTTTCATTTGCATCGGGCAAAAAAAGCGACCTGTATTTTGTTTACAAAAATACATGGACAGACGGACAGACGGACGGACGGACATGTATAAATCGACTCAGAATGTGATTCTATACAGATCGGCCTCTTGCCCTTGCCACAAAGTATAAAATCTAAGAAAATCGCTGAAAAATATGACAATAAGAAAGTGAATATTTTTACTTTTTTCAATTTTTGTCATAATTTTTATCGCTAGCGATTTTTTTAAGTTTTAAAATAAACATTGAAAACTGTCAAGAACGTGGTATAAAATACTATATTATCGCACATTTTACATCACGGCTCGGCTGGAACCGCTGTTTGGAGGCTATGAATGAACTTCTTTCTGGTGCTTAGGTGCAGATTATAAATTTGATCAACTTGGGTGACACCATTATATGGACGCTATACAAAGGTGGAATTATTTGTAAGCCCATTCAGAATAACAAAAGCCAAATCGCAGTTTATTGCATTGGAAAATTCTGTCCTCCACCTCACTTCAGACCATTTTGCTTTTACGTTAAATAATCTCGCACACATTATTACTTATTATTTGATTGGATCAAAATGTCTGAAACACCTCGAAATATTGATTCTAATGTGCATTGATTGGTGTACCGATCATCATAATTCTCTAAGATTAGTTACCGTAGCTGCCTATATTCGCAACTATAATGCGATCTTCATTGAATTCAAATATTTAGAAAATGAAGTAGACAAAAACAGATATTTCTTGATACTGCAGTGGCTTTACAGATCTACAATTAGTAGAACATGTTAACTTCGAATATCAAATCGTTTTTATCAGAATTTAAAAATAACCCAAATAGCAAAACCATTAGTATCACCTGATTTGGTTGGAAAATGTGGCAGAAACTTTCAAAATATCGAAAATCAGGAGGTACCGTTGTATGGGGCCATACCAATTAGTGGGCCTGAATAGAACATTTTTTTGCAAGGAGAGAACTGACCTACCGAGAAAAAAGTTTCAGCTAATTAAGAAAGCTGTGGTAGAAACCTTCAAAATACCAAAAATCCGGGGGGCTATGCTTAAACGTGGACCCATATAGCCCATTTTCAATACCAATAATTTTGCATATAATATATATTTTGTGCCAGATTTTAAAGCTCTATATTAAATAATGTGGACTCTATCGTGATTCCAACAGACAGACGGAGATCGCTAATTCGGCTAAGGATTTTTCGATGATCAAGAATACATATACTTTTTAGGGTATGCGACGAATATTTCGAGTTGTTGCAAAGGGAATGATAAATTTAATACAGTCTCCATTGTATGAAGGAGGGTAAAAAAGTGCTAAAATTTCTATTCAACAGCTAATACTTTTGAAGCTGCAAGGCACTTCCCTGCTGATTTCCTCAGTGGTGTTGTTTTTGTTGATGTCCATAGCCAGGTATTGCAGAAATAGCAACATATAAATAAGAATCTAAATTTTCAAATATTGTTTTAAATTCTTTTTAAAACCACAGAAGAAAAAATTATATGCAGGTCTGTATGACGTCATTGATGATTTTGATTTTGGTGGCCATTATGCGCTGGAAATGAAACGAGAAACCTCATTTTGTAACCATTCTTGGGTGGCGCGTGCTGAGTGCGATGGTGCTGAGTCCTGTTGGAACGTCCAAGGCCTGCGGCTAAAATGTTTCCGTGTCCAAGGCTTTAATATGCCCTCCAGAATATTTTCGCGATAATATTCGGCATTTATTCTGATGTCTAAATACGAGCGGAGAGCGACCATCGCCTGTTATGGCGGCCAACACCATCAACATGGCTGGCGCTTGAGTTCTGGGGGCCAACCGAAGGTGCCCATTTTCAGCTGACCTCTTTGGCAAGTTAATACGATCATTTTGTTTGTTTACAAACTGTTGGACAACGAATGTTTTCGTATTGGACAAAACCAAAGTCCGGCAGTTCACCACTTTCGGCCAAGTGAAGCAACTCTTTAGCTCTTTTGAGTCTAATTGCTTTATGTGGCGGTGTAAGTTTTTTGCACTTTTTGAAATTTCAATGGCTTTACTCCGAGCTCATTTTTCAATTTTTGCCGAATGGAATATTGCGATATGTTCAGCTCACGAGCCATTTTTCGGCCACTACGACGCGGCCCCTTTTTTACTTTTCGAACCGAACCAGAAATCACACTCTCACGATTGAATTCCATCACCCATTTCAATATAATTTGGGCAAATTTATCTTTGTACCACCGTTTAGTCACTAATGCCGAATTTCATTGGAATCGGACATAGTTTCGTGTTTGGTGCATCAAATATGCGAAATCGGACAAGATGTATGTGGGAGCTATATACAAATCTTAACCGATTTAAAAAAATTGTTGCACTTTTTGTACCGAATTACCTTATACATGCCAAATTTCATTGAAATCGGAGATACATAGCGTGTTTGGTGCATTTGGAGCTATATCCAAATCTAAACCGATTTCAATATAGTTCGACAAATTTATTTTCTGATCAAATCCCGTCACACATTCCAAATTTCATTGGAATCGAACATACTTACCGTATTTGATGCATCAAATAAACGAAGGTCATATATTTTTGACCTATATCCAAATCTGAACTGGATATTGACAAATTTATTTTTATTCCAAATTTCGTTACACATTCCAAATTTGGAGACTGTATCTGTAATCGATCAATAGATATGTGTATATAAAATCTATATTTTTGGGAAGTACATTATATGCGGCTACACCAATGGACCTGAATCGAACATTTTTTACAAGGATGGCATTTACTACCTCCACTACTGGATTTAGACCTATGAGGAACTGATGAACAAAATAATGATATAATGATGAAGTTTGAAGTATGGATCACTTAGTTATAACGCCGGCGATATGTCACATATTAACAACATGATAACAAATCGTCACTCAGTTGTTTGTCACACTTTCTTAAACCAAAGTTCATACAAAGAGATTTTTGGGGTATTAAAGAAATTATCACTATCTATAGAAGTCTGGAGCACAAAAGGAATGCCCACCCATAACTCTTCAAAAATCATACTCAAATTTTCATTTTTCTTTTTTTTAGAAAATTGCATTTCCCTAACTAATTAATTAGAAATTCACAGCATAAAAATACATTTAGCGGAAATGTTCTTTGCCTTCAAATGACTGCCAAAAATATAGGCTTCTCTTTCCCTTATCGGCATTCGTTTTCTAACTTTTTTTTTGGGTTTTTATTCAGTCCATGACCTGGGGCAATGTTATGTGTATAAATGTTGTGAACGATTGAAATGCACCACAAGCTTTATGTTAACCACAAGTCAAGGAGAATATTTGGCGGTTTGGGGTGTTCTATAGCAGCAGTAGCAACACCACTACCACCAACAAGGAAACTTTTTGGAGATTTTTAAATGACTTTCAAACCAACGCCACCACTGACAACGACAACACCAAATATTTGTGTGAAACTCTCTATGATGAGCAGTAGTAGTAGAAGAACGGCAACAGCAAGTCGAAGTTCGTTGTTCAGTTCTGTTCAATTTGCAGACACGATTTTTCCTGGCGCTCGGTTTTATTCTATTTTCCTGTGGTCTGAGAGCGGGGGGCAGCAATGAAAAAAGAATTGCCCAATTGCTCTTAACTTTTGCCATTGCTCTACATTTCCATTTTGTGTTTTGCCACAAATTGTTTGAATTTAATTTAGGTTTGCTGCTGCTGCTTTTTTATTTTTGGTGGCCAAAAAAGAAGCAACAAAAAAAAGCGGAATAACAAACCCAACTGAAAAAGAACTGTGCTGAACATGAATTTTTATTCTATGAAAAAATTTTTTCGTGGGGCTCAATTTCTGGTCGTCTTTGGCCTGAGTTTTGTGTATACTTTTTGTTAGACTTGTTTCCTTCTTTGTTCCCCTTGCTTTTTTTACGAATGTTCTTTCCAGTTTTGGTTTTTGTGCAATGTCCGTTCATATTACATTTGGCTACGTTTTCTTTTCGGGGGGGGGGGGGGGGGGGGGGGGGGTGGCTTTGATTTTTATCGAAAAACACTTTCATTAAAATTACTTTAATTTCCAACAGCAATGTCGAGTCGAGGCGACGACATCGATGGGCTCGATTGTGCAAAACTTTGCCAAAGCAAAGTGAGCTACTTCTCAGTGTTTTTTTTTCCTTTTTCGATTTTGGGGGAAAATTATAAGCCAGCAACTTGTTGTAATAGTCCTTGGTCCTTAGTCCTTGTTGCTGCCAATCGTTAGTTTACTGTTTCCAGATCGTTTGAGGGCATTTGTTGATGACTATTTGGTAACTGGCGAACAAGTCAATGTTTGAAGTAGTTTTCATTTTATCTAATTTAAGCATCTCTATGCCAGAGTTCCTTTATTTTGTTGGGCTTGTCCATATCGTTTTTTTTTTTTTTGTTTCTTCCATTTTTTTCTTTCTGCCACTCGTTAAGTTCAATTGATAGTTATTGGTTATAGTTTGGCTCTCTAGACAATGGGAAATAAAATTTGGCTCTGCTACATTTGAGTGTAATGAAATCAACACATTATTTATGTTGGCAACGTTTAAAACAATTTTACCACTAAGGGATCAGTTTTTTGATTGAATTTGAAAAGACATATTATTCTGAGTAATTTTTCTACATAGTGGTAAGGGTAATATGTTTTTCCGTATTTTTTCTTTTTTTTTCTTTTTTTTTTTTGTAACATGGAAAAGGAAGCGAGATAAACCAATAATTATTTTTGAGGATCTTCATAGAATCACTCTCTGAGTCGATTTATGCATGTCAGTCCGTCTGTTGGTCCAAAAACTAATCGGTTCAAATTTAGATACACCTCCCATATGCAGTGTGAGATAACAAAACATGCAAGAAAGTCAAACGCCATAATTTTTACATATATTGTTATTCCTTTTAATTCTATCGAGTGAAAGCAAAAATGTCGGAAATGGCATCAAATTTTAGAAAAAGTTTAGATTTGTTAGAATTGGTTATCTTTGACAGAAATATGGCCATCAAACGGCCAATGAAACCGTCCCACGCTGCCCGAATGTTGTTCTGCGGTATTTTGGCCCATTCCCGGCTAAACGCTTGTTTGAGGTGATCGACATTTTGGTATTTTTTAGCGCCAACATTGCTTTCCAAAATACTTCAGACACAATAGTCCAACGTATTGGTATCCGGAGATTTTGGTGACCATTGTGCGCTGGAAATGAAGCAAGGAACCTCGTTTTGTAAATATTCTTGGGTGGCGCGTGCTGAGTGCGATGGCGTTGAGTCCTGTTGGAATGTCCAAAGTCTAAAGCCAAAATGTTTGCGTGCCCAAGGCTTTAATACATCCTCTAGAATATTTTCGCGATAATATTCGGCATTTATTCTGATGTCACGGTCGAATAATACGAGCGGAGAACGACCATCTGCTGTTATGGCGGCCCACACCATCACCATGGCCGGCGCTTGAGTTCTGGTGGCCAACCGAAGATATTTGAAAAGACCTGGCGGTCATGAAATTGTAAATGAGAATCCGATAGCATTTGTATACCCTACACCACAAGGTGGTCAGGGTATTATGTCTTTGTGCATTTGTTTGTAACAGGCAGAAGGAAACGAGATAGACTCATAGTTCCTTTTGATGATCTGCATAGAATCACATTCTGAGTCGATTTATACATGTCCGTCCGTCTGTCCGTCTGTCCATGTATTTTTGTAAACAAAGTACAGGTCGCATTTATTGCCCGATCCAGATGAAATTTTGCAAAGATCTTTTGTTTGGCCATAGGACGAACCCTATTGAATTTGGAGATAATCGGTCAAAATTTAGTTATAGCTCCCATATATATCTTAGTCCGATTTACTTTTATTGTGCACCAAACGTGTATTATCAGCCCTGTAACAACAATATTTGGGGAAATATATCAAATACAGCTCAGAAATACCTTTGCTAAATTTTATCGAAATCGGTTCAGATTTGGATATAGCTCCCAGATATAACTTCGTCCGATTTACTTTTTATTGTGCACCAAACGTCTAATATTTGTCCAAATGGGATGGAATTTGGCACTTACGACCGAATTGAGTCTTGAAGCTAGTATGTCAAATTTGGTGAAGATCGGTTCAGATATAACTATAGCTTCCATATATATTATTCATACGATTTGTTATATTTGTTACCCACAACCGTAATATGCACTCCGTAACAACGATATTCAGGGAAATATATCAAATACAGCTCAGAAATATCTTTGCCAAATTTTATCGAGATCGGTTCAGATTTGGATGTAGCTCCCATATATATATTTATCCGATTTCAAATTAATTGTGCACCAAATGTTCAATACAACTTTAAATTATAATTATAATCATAGCGTGTATGATTGAGTTCTCCCATAAAAAACTTTAAATTGTTATGTGGAGTTCTACTTGATTAGCAAAGTGGTGTAGGGTATCATAAAGTCGGCGCCGCCCGACTTTTAGACTTTCTTTACTGGTTGTCTTTTAACTTCGAACAATGCTATACCTTCACCAAAAATTAGATCTAGTGCGAATATGATATATTGCAATGAATCGCACAAGGATATAATAAAGAGTGTCCTTAATAGAATGCAATGGTGAAATCGGTATCGTGAAATGATAACCAGTTTTTTCTTGCACAGAATTGAAGAAATGAATGTGGAGGGCATGTGATTTCAACAATACAGCGCCACATGTCACACAGCCAGAGAAACAATTGGTGCCTCCATCATTTGCCGGTAGTTTTTTTTCGCGTTTTGGATACCAGAACTGGCCGCCTAGATCATCTGTTTTGATACCGTTAGATCTTTTCTATGGGGTTTTTTGAAGCCGAAAAAAAGCCGATGGCGACTAATGCCTTTAAAATGCAAATTGGGGGTTACATTGAAATGAAATTCCGCAGCTTTAAGCAAAATGGTCATTGGAAATTCATTAAAAAATCGCGTGTGCGCCACCAAAGTCGCAGCGGCCATCTGCATGATATCTTTTTTAAGTTTCACTATTTGTCTATACCCTACACCACATAGCGGTAAGGGTATTACGTCTGTGTGCATTTATTTGTAACATGGAGAAGGAAGCGAGGTAGACCCAAAGTTACTTTTGAGGATCTTCATAGAATTACTTTATAAATCGATTTATGCAGGTCAGTCCTTCCGTCTGTCCATGTATTTTTGTGAAAAAATGCAGGGGACATTTAATATCCGATTGAAATGAAATTAAAAAAAAAAAAAAAACATAGTTGTTTGACCCAAGGGCGAACCCTATCGAAATTGGTGAGAATCGGTTCAAATTTAGATATACAGGGTTGCCCATATTCGACGGACCCGGAAACAAATTATTCAGAAAATCGATTGTTATGCGACTTGTGTGCGGTGGAGCGCCGTCTTGTTGAAACCAGAACTGCCTCATACGCTTTCGACGAATAATTGGCATCACAAAATTGGTCATCATGTCGCGATAACGCTCCTGATTGATGGTAACAGCATGGCCATTTTCATTTTGGAAGAAAAACGGCCCAATGACCGTTTTCGCACTAACGCCGCACCAAACTGAGACTTTTTCGTCATGAAGAGGCTCTTCTTGAATCTCCTGAGGATTTTCAGTGGGGTAAAAACGGCAATTTTGCTTATTTACGGTCCCATTCAATGTGAAATGGGCTTCACCGGACATGATAATTTTGTTCCAAAATTGCTCGTCATCTTCGGCCATTTCGATGACGCTCGCGTGACGTGTGCTGGATCAGGGTAAAAATCAGCTTGGACTGACGCTTCAAACGCGGTATGTCATTAAGCGATGTGACATCTCTGTTAAAAGTTATGCCGTTGCCAGATGGGTCCGTCAAAAATGGCAACCTTGTAGCCACAATATATATCTTTAACCAATTTCGGGTTAAACGGCCAATATCAGTCCGAATGGCCGATTTTGGCACACTCGACCGAATTCAATCTAGAAGCAAGTTCATCAAAGCCGTTAAGATATAGCTATAGCTCCCATATATATGTTTCATCATATTTGGGATTTTAAGATGCGTAATATGCACTTTACAAGAATGATTTTTGATACTGCTCGAAAATACCTCTGGCAAATTTTATTGAGATCGATTCAGATTTTTATGTAGCTTCGCTATACTTCTTCATTCGATTTTACCATATATGCAATATCAAGATTTTCTTAGTTCCCACAGTTCAATATCTTTAAACTTTGCATATGGCCACCAAATTGTACATTTTAATTTTTCAGTATAAAACGCTTTCAAAAAAATCTACAGCCCCCATCCAATCATCATACAATTATGTACAGATTTCGTACGACTTTAACAAGTGGTTCATAAATTTTGTTCCTAAAAACGAGGAACATCATTTGCATTGAAATTATTTTGCCAAGATATGTTTGTGGAAATAAATGGCTCTTTTATATGCCAACGTTCCTGGTTTGGTTAGTTGTATGGTCGGTCGGTCTTCATTGCATTCCAATGCATTTTCCTTGTAGTTTTCTCTTTTTTTTTGTCAGGGAGTCCACATTTATGCACTGCTCAAATGTTCATGACATTTTAATGTGAAACGAAATAGCCATTAAAATATCTCGGCAAGCTTTGGAGAAGGGGAAGGGTGGGGACGTAGAATGTTAGAGAGTCATCATCATCGTCGTCGCTGTGTGTATGTAAATGTCTTGTTAAGTTGAAAGTAATTGAGAATCTATTGGCTTTTAATGTGACCAAGAAAAAGACTCAACAAAAATAGTTTCAGAGGGGTTCTAGTAAATGGTTTTGCTGTGGCAAATGCTTTCATATTTGGTGATGATATGGCATACATTTGAATTTTAAAGCATATTTTTAGGGAAATGTGCTTTAAGTTGAAAATGGATGTGGAAGGGATTGTTTAATATTAAAAAGTAAAAAAAAAACTATAAGTTCGGCCGGGCCAATCTTTGAATACCTCTACAATTTGGAATGATTTTTGTAATTTTCAAAAAAAAAAAAAAAATAAATAAATAAATAAATAAATAAAATCTGTTAGAATTTCTGTAAAAACCTTTAAATACCGAATCAAGCCGTTATATTAGAGTCTATACGACGATGTGGACTTGCATAGGCAACTTTTGTCATAACCCATTACAATATTCAAATGCGAGACTATTAAAAAAAATCGGTGAATAATGCAGTTAAAATCATAAAAATACCGAATATAAGGAGGTAGCGTTATATTGGTGGACCTGCACAGACAATTTTCTGTCATAGACTGTAGTATCCACTACGAACTTCACATACCAAATTTGTAACAATTCTGGTGAATAATGTCGCTAAAATAAATCAAAATACCGAATATCGGGAGGTACCGTCATATGGGGGTTATACAAAGACGTGGACCTGCATAGACAATTTTCTGTCATAAGCTGTAGTACCCATTACGAACTTCAAACAACAAATTTGAAACAATTCCGGTGAATAATGTCGCTAAAATCATCAAAATACCGAATATCGGGAGATACCGTTATATGGGGGCTATACGATGACGTGGACCACCACAGACAATTTTCTGTCATAGGCTGTAGTACCCATTACGAACTTTTAATACCAAATTTGAAACAATTGCGGTGAATAATGTCGTTAAAATCATCAAAATACGGAATATCGGGAGCTACTGTTATATGGGGCCTGTACGAAGACGTGGACCTACATGTCCCATTTGTTTCAATACCAAAAGTTCTGCATACTTAATACACATTTTAGTAAAATTATTTCAACCTACTTCATTTCGTTCGGAAGCTAGAGTGATTTCCACAGACGGATAAACGGAGAGACGGACAGACATCGCTAAATCACCATGCTGATCAGTAATATATTGCGATATATTGCGAGGTGTTACAAACGAAATGACAAATTTCATATACCGTCCATACAATGGTGGAGGGTATAAAAAGGACAAATATAATATCCTATATTTTAAAAGATTGCATGGATTTTGGGGCAAAGGGGCCAACATTTTTCGCAACAAATTATGGATTTCAATGCTAATAATATATTATCAGTATTCAATTCGAATAATATTAATGCATGATTTTATACCTCACATATGATTTTTCCATGATTTCTTATTCTATATTAGTATAAACTTATGTGTAGAACTTAAAAGAAAAATCCTATAAAATTTTTCAAAACATATTCTACAATTTGTGGTACACATTTGCAAAACATCCTGCCCTTTAATCTTCTATTTGTGATTGAGAAGTTGGCATGTTTTCGAGAAAAAAAAAAATCAACAACCGCCACCGAACAAATGTGTGATTAGTGGCGATGTTCACAACAAAGGCCACATGAGACTCACTAACAACAAAATGTTTTTAGTGGAAAACATTTAAAAAAGTCAACATAAAAAAACGTCACCAACAACAACAAATCCATTGTATTCATTGCATTCATTTAAAATGAATAGTTCTTTTTTTCCCGTGCTGCGCATTTTTTTCACTTGATTCCGTTTCAGTTTTTGACATATAACACATACACAATTTACCATCGCTTTTTTGCTGTGCAGCAAAAATCATTAATCAAATGTATGGAATTTTTTTGTTTTACTATTTTGCAAAAAAGTGTATATCATGTAAAATACTAACTGAATACTTTGACATTGCACCCTACATGGTGAATATTTGTACCCTACAACACTATGTGTTGGGGGTATTATAAGTTTGATTGGGCCAAAAATTATGTAACACCTCGAAACATTGGTTTCCCACATAGGAAAGTATATGTGGATCTTCCTATCTCGCCGAGCTGAGTCGATCTAGCTATGTATGTCCGTCCGTCCGTCCGTCTGTCCATGTTAATTTGTAATCACTCTACAGGTCGCAATTATGGCTCAATACTCACGAAATTGAAAATGGAGGTTGGGTTAGGGCCAAAATAGAACCCTATTGTTTTTGGAGATGATGACATAATATTTATTGGTTGAAATGGACCAAAAACTGAAAAATTTCCTGATTTTGCAGTGCTCTACAGGTCGCAATTATAGACCAATCGAAGCGGGAGTTAGCACGGCGCTAAGGCTTGGGGCTGGGTAGAAGCCTTCTAATTTTGATGGTCATTGGGTAATATTGTGTTAAATTAAAGTAAAATTTTCGATTAAACCGGGAATATTTTTAATCCCGACGAAATAACAAATAGACGAACAGGTCAATTCTGACCGTTACGTAGATGCGATAGTAAATATGTCGGATGTATATAGCGAAATATATACAATGTGTATACACAAGGGAAGGGGATATTAGCTAGAATGCTTATATCTCAAGAATGGCTGGACCGATTTTGACAAATGTTGTCAATTCAGAATGCCCTCTTGGCATAAAAGTATAAAATCTAAAAAAAGACGTCTATGATGATGTGAATATTGATTTTGTAGTATATTGTGACATTTTTTTATTTTTTCATATTTTTTATCGCATGCGTTTTTTTTCAATTTGACTTTTAATATTTAAGTGTATATTATGTAATATTTTTCACCTTACAACACAGGTTGGGGATATTATATGCAGATTGCAATTATCGTCCGATCCTCACGAAAAGGGTAGGGTTAGGCTCAGAAGGGCTAGGCCTATTGTTTTCCAAGGCCTATTAAAAGTTCTGTCCGACCGAACTTTTTTACTTGTTTTCATATAACATTGCAAAGGTATAAAATAATTTGTAATAAATATTTTGATTTATTTGTTGTATGGCTGTGACTGACCTTTATACTCAATTTTTTTATACCCTGCACCATTCTATGTTAACTTTGTCTTCCGTTTTTAATTCCTTGAATTATTCATGGTAGACCCTACAAAGTGTATATACTCTGGATCAGCGTAAAATTCTATGTCGATTTAGTGATGCCTCTCTCTTCGTTTTAATCATCATATTTTCCGAACGAATTGAGATGGAAGGCTTAAATGTTGCACACATGTGTATTTTGCAAAAAGACAAGTTCGTAAATGGACCACGTCGGTCCATGTTTTCATGTAGCCCCCATATAATGGTAGGTCCTTTAATTCGGTATTTTGATTATATTAGCATTATTCACCGGAATTGTTTAAATGTTCGTATATAACATTCGGAGTCGGTACTACAGCCTATGACAAAAAACAAAATGTCCTTTCCATTTTTGTCCTAAGGCCCACTAAGCAGCTCCAGTCATGTTCCTGGTGTAAGAATCCAAATCACCTTTGTCCAGGGGCCTGGAAATAAAATGAGTTGATAAAACTTAAATCTAAACCTTCTTTCCAATTTCAGTAAAGGAGACTCATCACAGTAAGGCTGGATGAAGGTAGTAGTAGTCGTAAACCACCATTGATATTCTATGATGTCCTGGACTTACTTAATTACTCCAGTCATTTTTACTGGGGAAGCCATGACACGAATGTAAGAGGTGAGTCAGTAATCAATTTTATTTATATGTAGTAAAGGTAACACTCCGATATTTCAGAATAGTGTAAGAGGGAAAATCATTGACATCTCTCCAGTATGGATGGCTCTGCTATAAGCGATTGGAAGATATCCAAAAAGTGTTTTTCTCAGGTGTCAAACATCCAAGAAAAACAGAAAACTCAAATCTATTACGTCAGAGTTGAAACATCATCCTTGAAGTAGATACGATTGAACACTATCATGCAGATGTTGCACGTTATCCAAAATGAGACATTGGATATTTGGTAGGTGGAAGACATAAACTCCAAAGTTCATTATTTCTCTCCCATCATTTAACCAAACTAACCAAACCAGGTAATCAAAAAAAAAAAAAAAAAAAAATAGGTCCAGGTTTTGAAATATCCTTTATGTAACGTTGTTTCAATTATGAAAATTCTGGTCACAATGTTAATTGAGTGGGTAGGAATTTAAATGTTTCGGTTTGGTGGAAAAGTCGTGCACAATAATTAATGAGAAATTGCGGAAAAATTAAATTACCGAAAAGGTTGCTTCACTCTGTGCCGGAGGTTTTGGTTTTGTTTATTTTACGTTTTTAACCAAAATTCTTATATTGGGGAAGAAATCACAAAACAAGAATGGAATGTTGGGGTTATTCCACAAAATTTAATCTAAGGCAGCGGGTCAAAACAATATTTATCTCAAAACTATACAATTTGTTCTTATTAACGTTAAAATATGCATTTATTTTGCAACTGAATTTTAAATAATTTAAAATGATTTTAACAACCTCCACCATAGTATTTAGGGTATATTAAGTTTGTCATTCCGTTTGTTGCACCTCAAAATATACACCCCACAAAGTATAAATATTCTTGATCAGCATAAAATTCTATGTCGATTTAGAGATGTCCGTCCGCCTGTGGAAATCACTCTAGATTCCGAACGAAATAAAGTAGGTTGATAAAATTTTACTCAAATGTATATTAGTCTTTAGGACTTTTGGTATTGTCATGTAGGTCCAGGTTGTGGTATAGCCCCCCCCCCATAATGGTACCTCCCTTTTTCACTATTTTGGTGATTTAAGCAACATTATTCACCGGAAATGTTTCAATTTTTTTATTTAAAGTTCGTAAGGGATACTACACCCTATGATAGAAAATTGTCCGTGCCTTCGTATAGTCCCCATATAACGGTACCTCCCGATATTCGGTATTTTTATAATATTAGCGACATTATTGACCGGAATTGTTTCAAGTTTGGTATTTAAAGTTCGTAATAGAACCAAAAGAAAAAAATGTATTTAGGAGGTAGCTTTGTACCATGTTTCCTAATCAAAACCCTTCATTTGGTTGGAAATTGGGACCGAAACCTTAAAATACCGAAGATAAGGAAGAAATAGAAAATATACCTTAATGTTGTGTCTTATAGTCCATCTTCAATTCAAAAATTCTTAGGAGTACTCCATATATCTATCCGAAATTCCATTTATTTATCTTGTTTCAGCAGACAGTTAGACGGAGATCGTTAAATCAACTTAAAATTTATATGAACATTATGGGGTCTCCGACGAAAATTTCGGGGGGTTTCACATGAAATGATATTGCTAGATATAATCTTCATCTTAAAGTAAGGTTATAACAGGATATTTGGCTTCTCCGTTCATTTATGTACTGTGTATGAAATAAGATTAACTGAATTTCTTGAAAATTTTACGGATCAATTGCATATAAAGGTTTAAAAAATTGGTGCTTTAAATATTGTTATTGATGTTATTCCTTTGGAAATTTTTTGCTGCCACTACCATTTTTCTAAGCATAAGTCTGTGAGCTCTAGGCCCTATGACTGCAATCGTATAAATGATGTGATGAATTCAGGCTTCGCCTGACTATCAAAATGAAGAGTCACAGTTTAAGTAATCTCAACATCCGGTAATCTCAATTCTGATGCTTTCATTATTGCAAAGATATCTGCTAGGAACAAAACGCAGCTTATAAAGATTAAACTTCTTTTATAAACTTTTGATTTGAACATTTTCAAAAATGACTCATGAAAATATTTGTCAATTTATATTTATAATATGAATTCAGTCCGAGTCAAGTTTTTTCGAAGAAGTTAATGTATATGAGCGACCAGAGACCGAACGAGTCCCAATTGATCTTGCTGAGATTTTAAACATGTTTACAATTTTATGCCACTTAAGGTTGAAGCAGATGCCAACTTGCAGTTCAGCCAAGATGCTACCATGACCACTTCTTCAGTAAATGATATTGAATGATATTTTACCCTCAATTCAATGGCTTCACATGGAGTAAAGTAGACAAAGTGCCAGAAATACATGTCTCTAAAATAAAAATTGACATCGAAGTCGACTCGACCCATCCGTTCTCTGTTAGCCAATTTTTTCATCAAATTACATGAAATCAAGAGTGAAATTGTTATGAAAAACAACATAAGGCAACTGCAAAAAAAAAAAAAAAAACAAAACAAAAAAATTCATTTAAATATGAGTTGGTTGCAAATCCCTTTTTTATGCACATCGCCACACAGAGAGACTCGGCTATTGAACTGAAAGCTTGTGTGAAATGTTGTTACGAGTCTGTTTTTTAACTGATTTAAACAATGAGCACTGAAGTAGGACACATGACAAATAGAGCTCATCCTCGTACCGACGAAAAATGTAGATTAATTTCGAAAAATGGTAAATGACACTGGCTTCTTGTTTTTGTGTTGCCATCGTTGTCTTGTTGCTGTTGTTGTTTATTTAGTTATTGGATGTATTTGTGTTTTTCTAGAGTTTAATATTCATAGATGTGAATGGAAAATAAACAATTAAAAAACAGGTCACAGTGGCATTTGCTATTGCGGTGAAGTATTGGTTGTTTTCATTGTTGTGAAAATATCATTGATGCAATGGATAGAATGATATAAATACATACATGTAGGGATATGTGGCGTATGGTATTTTGAATGGTGAAAATATTATTAAGAAAGGGGGTTTCTTGTAGGACAACGGGGAGGTTTAAATATACAATAATATTACATAATCTTATATCTTCCACAATCTGAATAGTTAATAAATCGGCTAGCCTCAAAATCGCTAAAGGAGGAAGATATGTTATAAATTATGTACTGAAGAGCCGAAATATCAAGTAAGAAAGCCGAAGAAATATTCAAAAAAAAAAAAAAAAAAACAGTAAAGAAAGTCTTAAATTCGGACGGGACCGACTTTATGATACCCTACACCACTTTGCTAATTTAGTAGAGCTGCGCATAACAATTAAAAGTTTTTATGGGAGAATTTAATCATACAAGCTATGATTATTTAAATTTAATGTTCAAAGGACTAAATATGCTCAAACATTTGTATCTTTTAAATACGGACTTGTATTGCCCATTTGGTGCACAATTAATTTGAAGTCGGATAAAAATATATATGGGAGCCGTATCCAAATCTGAACCGATCTCGATAAAATTTGGCAAAGATATTTCTGAGCTGTATTTCATATATTTCCCTGAATATCGTTGTTGCGGAGTGCATATTACGGCTGTGTGTAACAAAAACAACAAATCGGATGAACAATATATATGGGAGCTATAGCTTCATCTGAACCGATCTTCACCAAATTTGACATACTAGCTTCTACACTCAATTCGGTCGTATGTGCCAAATTCCATCCCATTTGGGCAAATATTAGACGTTTGGTGCACAATAAAAGGTAAATCGGACGAAGTTATATATGGGAGCTATATCCAAATCTGAACCGATCTCGATAGAATTTAGCAAAGGTTTTTCTCCATTTGATATATTTCCCAAATATTGTTGTTACAGAGTGCATATTACGGCTGCGGAAGACAAAAAAAAAAAACAAGTCGGATGAACAATATATACAGACAAAAATTACAAATCGGATGAACAATATATATGGGAGCTATAGCTATATCTGAACCGATTTCGATCAAATTTGGCATACTTATTTTCAGGCCTATTTTGTATGTGCAAAATTCCATACTATTCGGGCTGATATTACTCGTCTGGTGCACAATAAAAGGCAAACCGGACTTTTTACCGATTATCTCCAATTTTAATAGGGTTCGTCCTTGGGCCAAACAAATGTTGTTTGGAAAATTTCATCTCAATCGGATAATAAATGCGACCTGCATTTTGTTCACAAGAATACATGGACAGACGGACTGACATGCATAAATCAACTCAGAAAGTGATTGTATGCAGATCATCAAAAGGATCTATGGGTCTCTCTCGTTTCCTTTTGCCTGTTACAAAAAAATGCACAAAGACATAATACCCTGACCACCTTGTGGTGTAGGGTATAAAAAATTTATTATAAACTTCAGAACAAACCACAAATCCCGTTGGACTATTATGTATGGAGTATTTTGGAAAGCAAGGTTGGCACTAAAAATACAAAAGTGTCCATCACCTTAAGCAAGCTTGTGGTGGTTTCATTGGCTTTTTGAAGACCACAATTCGTGCCAAAAGTGACCAATTCCAACAAATATAAACTTATTCTAAAATTTGATGCTATTTCCGACATTTATTGCTTTCATTCAAAAATATTAGAAAAATGTCAAAATTTGTTGCAGTTATTTTTATCTCACCCTGAGAGATTAATAATGGAGTCTTTGTGGACCCAAAAGGCGCTACTTTTTAAATCGTATTCCGCAAACTATATTACATCAGTACATTTTAGTACTAAATTGTAAAAACCTCATCTTTTCTTGTGTTTTCCATACCCAAATAGACCTCAATATTTTGAGCTAAACTTAGCCAAAGGTTTTTTTTGGCCACATCAATTTTAATACCGTCCACCTTTTAAAAGAGGGTATATTAAATATGTCATTCTAAATATTCGTTGGAGACCTCATATATATATATGTTCATAATCAGTATACAATTCTTAGTCGATGCCCGTCTGCTGAAATCACGATACAGCCCACATTATTTGACGTAGTGCCTAAACATTTGGCCCAATAGTTTGGATTTTGTCTGGGATGGTTGGTATTTAAAATGTTATGAGTTTTAGGTTTTGGTATATTACCACATCACGGTAACTTCCGATATTCAGTATTTTAATGATTTTTGCACATTTTTCGCGGAATTGTTTCGAATTTGATATAAAGAGGTGGTAACTGGTTTTACATTGGTTGTACAGAATCTTGGTTGTATAGGTCCACGTTTTACAATAGCCATTTTATATCGTAATTCCCGATACTCGGTATTTTGATATTTTTAGCTACATTTTTCCACGGATTTATCTAAAAAGTGGTATTTGCGGTTGGTAATGGGTTCTAGCTCCGGCGAAAGAATGTTGCATACGTAGGCCCACGTTTCCCTATGGCGCACTTATAACGGTACCTTCGGAGGGTATGTAAAGTTCGTCCTTGTCGAACTTATTCTAGTTACTTGTTTATCTTAAGACCCTATATTAAACACATATTTTTGAAACCTCATATATAAACAGAAGACGAGAAATTTCTTAATACGATTTTCGGAATATTCTTATTTAAGTTTATGTTATTTTTAACTAGTAAAAACGTATCAGTCGGTCTTGCTATTATGATCATTTTTTGTTATTAAAAACTTTGACCCTTTGTGGGGAGTTACCAGAAGGATAACATGTCTTGTGTTGTTAAAAATATTGGGATGTACCAAGTCTGAATGGAATCGGATGTTAATTTCGTGTTTTATTAGCTTCATGAATATTCAAAATTTTAACCCTCTGTACAAGAAGAAATGGACCGGTATATTCCATATTCACAACAAACCATGACAAAATAAAAATATTGTGACGTGTGTAAGTTGAAGACATTCGGACACTTACATCACATTTTATGAGAGTAATAATTATTTATAATG
Source organism: Musca domestica (assembly GCF_030504385.1). NCBI lineage: Eukaryota > Metazoa > Arthropoda > Insecta > Diptera > Muscidae > Musca > Musca domestica. The sequence goes on along the minus strand of NW_026712363.1, from coordinate 13,559,309 downwards.
TTGACCGTTTGTGGGGAAGGAACTGGATAGAGCGATCTAGCAGTGATGCACACGATTTTGTGGCAAAATAGGATTATCCATTCTCTTTCTGTGCAGAAAATGATTTTATTTGGAAATATTGGCTTTTGTGAGGAGAGGACCGATATTGTTTGACAATAATATTATGCTTTATCTAGTTTGGACCAAATCAGATACTCCCTTCGAGAGTTATCTTGCGCTGAAGCCAGATAGACGTACGGACATCGCTAGATCGACTCCAAATGTCTTGAAACCGATTTGGTCCTAGGGTCTATTTCGATTAGGCACGTTTTGGCCATATCAAATGATATGTAACTTCTCTAGCCGTATGGCTGAGGGTACAAAAATAATAATATGCCAAACATAACTGCGACCAGTGAAGACTCATTACAAATCTATTTGTTGACTTGTTGTACCGTCAACCATAGTATGGGGGGTATATAATGTTTATGTATGTCTTTTTATCAGCATAAAATTCTTTTTCGATTTAACGATGACCGTCCGTCTGCTTGTTGGTCTGTGGAAATCATTCTAACTTCCGAAGGAATTTAAGTTGGTTGATAAAATTGTACACAAATGTGTGTTTCGTCTGCAGATCTTCTGCTATTGAAAATGGGCTATGTAGGTCCACATTTAGTTAGCCCCCATATATATGTACCTCCCTGTATTCGGCATTTTGATGATTTTAGCGACATTCTTTATCGGAATCGTTTCCAATTTCGTAATAATTGTTCGTAATTAATCGTAATCTGCGACGGAAAATTTGCTATACAGGTCCAGATCTTTGTATAGCCCCCATATATCGGTACCTGCTCTTATTCGGTATTTTGATGATTTCACGCACATATTTCATTGTTTAAAATTTCCTATTTCAAGTTCGTAATGAGTGCTACAGTCTATGACAAACAATTTTACATGGAAGTTCAAGTCATCGTGTTGCCTCATTATAACGGTACCTCCATTCGGCATTTTTATGATTTTAGCGAAATTAATCACCAAATCTATTTCAAATTTTGTATTTGAAGTTCGTATTTGAAACAAGAGCTTATGACTGTCAATTTCATATGCAGGTCCAGGTCTTTGTATAGCCCCCATATAACAGTAACTCCTTATATTCGTTATTTTAAGGATTTAGCGATATTATCCACCAGAATTCTTTCAAATTTCATATGTATTTGGTCGGAATTTTTAGAAAATGTTCAAATTTCTTCCAAACGGTGGAGGGTATTTAAGGTTCCCGGCCGAACTTAGCTGTTTTTTTTTTTCTTGTTTTATTATAGAGTTCTCATCAAGTTTTCGATTAATTCACTTTGTCGGCTATCATATCTCAAAAAGTTGTTCTTTCACAATGGATATCCTTCAAGGGATATTTTACAGCAAATATTGTATTCGTAGCATTCCATGGATGGTTTCTTATTATTTTTCAAAGTTCGCTCAAATTTTAGTCTCAGATGTTGTAGTTTTATTGTTATGCCCTACACTACATAGTGGTCAGGGTATTTTTTTTTTGCACACTTGTTTGTAACATGGAGAAGGAATGGAGATAGACCCAAATTTCCTTTAAATAATCCTCATAAAATCACTTTCTTAGTCGATTTATGCATGTCTGTCCGTCGGTCCGTCTGTTCATGTATTTTTGTGAACAAAATGCAAGTCGCATTTATTATCCGTTTGAGATGAAATTTTTCAAACAACATTTGTTTGGCTCAAGGATATTACCGCGAATAGGTCATATAGCTCTTATATAGCTTCTATATATAAGTGTTTCACCCGATTTGGTTTTTAAGTCCCCCACATTCGTAATGTGCAATCTACAACAATGATATTTGGTATCAGGTATCTCATAGAGCTCAGAAATAACTTTGCCAAATTTTATCGAGACCGGCTCCGATTTGGATATAGCTTCAATATATATCTCCATCCGACTTCAAGACAGATATCCATCCGATAGGATGATTTTTTGTGAAAATGGGTTCAGTCACTAATCCTCCGTTTAATTTAGCAGAAGCCGATTCAAAGTAGGATATACGTACCACTTTATACTGCTCTTAAGTCATAAAATGCATTCAAAACGATGACAGTTGGTATGAGATACTCCCCATAAATTGCCTATATAAACGCTATTTTATACAGCGGATAGTTCTACTTACTAAGCATATTGGTGTAGGGTATCATAAAGAAAGCCCTGCACGTCTTTTGACCTTTCTTTAATAGCTTTTTATTTTAACTGCCAACTTAGTAATTTTAATAAATACCTGTTTAAACTGCTTGCATAAATTTCGAGAATATTGTTTCTATGCCTTAATTGGATCCATTGGCCTGGATAAACCCTCTACATCAAATATCTACATTCTCATGTACATAAAATTTAAATTGGTCATAAAACAAGAGTGTAACATATTTTTATGATTGAATTAAAAAAAAAACATCCGAGTACTTTATTTTGAATGTCCAAAATAAATGCCATTATAAAGCAGCTCATCAAATTTGAAAATAAACCAAAAAAAAAATCTAAAAACAAAAATCGACTCAACACAACCTCAAACATGAAACTATACAAAAAGGACATTATCAACATCTGTCGTTTGTTTATGTTGTTGACGATGATGACAACAACAATTTGCAGTGACATAGGGAGAATACATAGAGCAATCAATTGCAGTGGCACTTGCAGGAATAAAGGGTATGATAACTACAACATCAAGACCCCTTCTCAGTCTCAAATGGACGAGACGACAAGATACGTTAACATCATCATCAACAACAACAACAAAGACAAGAACAACTGTCACATCCTTTGACATTAAAACTCTATGTCATAACGTATGAATGAACAAACATTAGATGTGAAACATTTGGATTGACATCATAACATTTATTCTAGTTCGTGTTCAAATTTAGAAGGGAAGGGTTGGGTTTCTTCTAAAATCAATTCGAAAACCACAAGAAAAAATAGTTAATTTGTGTGGCAGGCAAATTACTTGAATTGGTGTACTAAGGGTCCATAGATTCTTTGAACCACTATGATGGTAATTTTGGTTCATCATTTGATCCAACATTTACTTTAGAAGGAAAAACTGCAACAAATTTGAGACTGCTGTCATTTCTAAGCCACTCGTCTGACAGCTGTCAAAATTGTTCCAGTGACAGCTCATTTTATTGTTTACAAGCGTACAAAAGCATTTTGTTGTGAATTTTTCAGAATAAAAGTCAAGCGTGATAGTGTAATTTCTTTATATTTGGCTTGAAAACCACAAGTGGCTATCGGTAGAGCACTCCAACATTTAAATGCATTTTTCGTGTCTCGTACCATCACTGGTTACCGTGATACTGGTAGCGAAGCCCGACGTCAAGGAAGTGGACGGAAGAAAACAGCAACATCAGCAGAAATTGTTCGAAAAGTTAAGAAGCGACTTGATCGAAACCCGCGTCGCAGTGGCCGAAAAATGGCTCGTGAGCTGAACATATCGCAATATTTCATTCGGCAAATATTGAACAAGTAAAGAAAGTCCTAAAGTCGGGCGGGGCCGATTTTATGATACCCTACACCACTTTACTAATTTAGTAGAGCTGCGCATAACAATTAAAAGTTTTTATGGGAGAATTCAATCATACACGCTATGATTATAATTATAATTTAAAATTCAAAGTAATAAATATGTCGAAGCATTTGTATCTTTTAAATTCGGACTTGTATTGCCCATTTGGTGCAAAATTAATTTGAAATCAGATAAAGATATATATGGGAGATATATCCAAATCTGAACCGATCTCGATAAAATTTAGTAAAGATATTTCTGAGCTGTATTTGATTTATTTCCCTGAATATCGTTGTTACGGAGTGCATATTACGGCTGTGGGTAACAAATACAAAAAATCGGATGAACAATATATATGGGAGCTATAGGTATATCTGAACCGATCTTCACCAAATTTGGCATACTACCTTCTAGACTCAATTCGGTCGTATGTGCCAAATTCCATCGCATTTGGGCAGACATTAGACGTTTGGTGCACAATAAAAGTAAATCGGACGAAGTTGTATATATGAGCTATATCCAAATCTGTACGGATTTCGTAAAATTTAGCAAAGGTATTTCTGAGCTGCATTTGATATATTTCCCCAAATATTGTTGTTACAGAGTGCATATTACGGCTGCGGAGGACAAAAATAACAAATCGGATGAACAATGTATATTCGAGCTATAGTTATATCTGAACCGATTTCGATAAAATTTTGCATACTTTTTCTCAGGCCTAATTTGGTTGTATGTGTAAAATTCCATACTATTCGGACTGATATTAGACGTTTGGTGCACAATAAAAGGAAAATAGGACGAAGATATATATGGGAGCTACATTTAAATTTTTACCGATTATCTTAAATTTCAATAGGGTTCGTCCTTGGGCCAAGCAAATGTTGTTTGGAAAATTTCATCTCAATCGGATAATAAATGCGACCTGCATTTTCTTCACAAGAATACATGGACAGACGGACGGACGGACAGACGGACTGACATGCATAAATCAACTCAGAAAGTGATTCTATGCAGATCATCAAAAGGAACTATAGGTCTATCTCGTTTCCTTTTTCCTGTTACAAACAAATGCACAAATACATAATACCCTGATCACCTTGTGGTGTAGGGTATAAAAATGAGCTCGGAGTAAAGCATTGAAATTCCAAAAAATACAAGAACCGCAACAGAAAGAAATAGACTCAAAAGAGCTAAGGAGTTACTTCGCTTGGCCGAAAGTGGTGAACTACCGAATTTGGTTTTCTCCGATTAGAAGACATTCGTTGTCCAGTAGTTTGTAAACAAACAAAATGATCGTGTTTACTTGCCAAAAAGGTCAGCTGAAAATGTGCACCTTCGGTTGGCCACCAGAACTCAAAAGTCGGCCATTGTGATGGTGTGGGCCGCCATAACTGCCGATGGTCGCTCTCCGCACGTATTAATCGACCGTGACATCACAATAAATGTCGAATATTATCGCGAAAATAATCTGGAGGGTAGTACACCCTTGGGAACACAAAATTTTTACTGCAGACCTTGGACATTTCAACAGAGCTCAGCTTCATCGCACTCACGCTGAGTCCTGTTGGAATGGTTAAATATGAGGTTCCTCACTTCATTTTCAGCGCACAATGGCCACCAAAATCTCCGGATACCGATCCGTTAGATTATTATGTCTGGAGTATTTTGGAAAGCAAGGTTGGCACTAAAAAATACCAAAGTATCGATCTCCTCAAGGAAGCGCTTCGCTTCGGGTCAAAATACCGCAGAGCAACATTCGGGCAGAGTGCGACGTTTCATTGGCCGTTTGAAGGCCATAATTTGTGCCAAAGTTGACCAATTCGAACAAATCTAAACTTAATCTAAATTTTAATGCTATTTCCGATATTTTTGCTTTCATTCAATAAAATTAAAAAAAAATGTAAAATTTATGGCTTTTGACTATGTTGTAGTTTGTTTTATCTCTCCCTGTATATTATTGCCTTATTCTTTATATTAAATATTTAAAGGACATTTCTTTAAATTACTTCATATTTTATTTTCGTATCAACATTATTATCACCCTCTCATATAAAGTGTATTCATTATTACTATAATATCTGCTACTTAAAGTATCTTCCAAGAAACTGATTTCAATTATTCCTTTGAATAGTAAAATTAAACGAGGTCCCACAGATAAACTCTACATGATTAAGTGAAAAAGCCATAAAAAATTGTGTCCTTCTTCTTTGAAATATTCAAGTGCAAGTAACGGTATTGTGGGGAGATAGAACAACTTCATTATTGTCTTGCAAGAAATTCTGATGAACCATCAATAGCTCTGACATTCAGGATAAATTTAACCACATTGTTGTGGATGATAAAAAGAAAGACTTGAAGACCACCATCTATCTATTCGATGTGTAGAGGAGAAAATGAAATACCTTCCAAGAACTCAGTCATTGTAAGTCGGACTTTTCTGTTTATTCGTTGGATTCAATTGTAATTTGTGCCACAAAAAGATGTATACTCAATGTTGGTAAAGTTGGTTCATTCAAATAGGATAGCAGGTCCTTTGGCCAGTTGATAGAAAATGTTTCAAAGAGATTTGCTTGACAATGAACAAAAAATTGAAATTTAATTACATTCTTCTAATTTTCATAGCAATCATTAAAATTTACAAATACAATACAATATAAACGCTATAGTATTGGCAATAATATATATAAGAAATACAACAAATAAATATTACATTACACATCATTGGAATAAATTACTCAACTTTTTATTATTCTAAAAAAATGTTTGTAAATGTATAAAAATAGGATATTCTTTTGACATAGCTTCCTATTCTCCAAAGTTCGTTGGAAACTTCTTGGCACAAAGGACTAAATTACAGCCAGAATAATTTTTTTTTATGTTTCCTTATAAAAATATGTGAAAATTTAACATTTAAAAAACATCTTTCAACCCTTCAAAATCAAACATATTAGACAATACAGTATAGGGAAGTTCTGATACATGGGGCCAATACGAAGACCTGGACATGCATAGATAATTTTCTGTCATAGACTGTAATTTCCATTACGAACTCTGAACAACTCCGGGGAATAATGTCGCTAAAATCATAATAATACCGAATATTATGTGTTGTCGTTATAGGCTGTAGTAACGTTACGAATTCTACAAATTTGAAACAACTCCGGCGAATAATGTCCTTAAAATCGTCAAAATATAGAATATCGGGGGTTACCGTGGTATGTGGGCTATACGACATCGTGGACCTATATAGACATTTGCTTACAAATAACTTCTAATATGGATATTTAGACATAACCATTGAAAAATGTATCTAAAACCATCAAAATACCGAATATATGGAGTTACCGTTATATGGGGGATATACGATATAGTGGGGTTATATAGACAATTCTCTTCCAAGGTACTCAGAAAGAACTCCTTTTTTTGGATTTTCACACAATATCAATAATAATCCCGAATATCGTTGGGTACCGTTATATCTGGTCTATACGAACTTCTTGCAGACAAGACATAGCTTCCTACCTTCATTCGTTTTGATTCTAGCGTAATTACAAATGACCTACAGACGGACAGGCTAAATCGTCTTAGAATTTTACGCTTATCAAGAATATATACATTTGTAGGGTCTAAAGTTATTTTTTCGATGAGCTAGGAATTACGAACTTAATAAACCCTCTATACTATGTATGGTGAAGGGTATAAAAAGTTTGGCTGGACCGAAAGGAATTGCGAACTTAATATACCCTCCATACTATGTATGGTGGAGGGTATAAAAAACTTTAAGTTTTGGCGGCCGAACTTTTAACCATTAGGAAACAAAAACATATTCCACTTTAATATGCAAATACCGATGAGGACCAGTCCAGGACAATCACAATACCAAATATCTGTGGTTACAGTTATATGAAAACCTTGAGCGAATATGGACAATGTTTTGATACCTGACGTAGAACCCATTGTAAACTACAAATACCAAATTTATGGCTTGAAATACTGAATGTTTGAAGGTGCCGTTATATGGGTGCTATAGTAAAACGTGGTCCTATAAAGACAATGCTCAGTCACAGGAAATAGAACACGTTACAAACTCAACGTAAAATAATGTGCACTGTAATTCAAAAGCCAGACAAACGGATATCGCTAAATCGAGTTACTAACGGAATGACAAATTAAATATACTCTCTATAGCATGGTGGAGGCTATAAATAAATGTTGTGCATTACTATTAATATATTCCGGTATTTTACCATTAAGACTCATCTTATAATCAACAATCTATTTTATCATACATTTTATTTTTTATTAAATTTCTATTAAACTTCAAGCAACGGAAACGTGTTATCTCAACATATATAGATACTAGTACAGCTTCAAGTATCCTGTTATTAATTTTTCCTCTACCACTGCATGTTGTCGTATGTGAAAATAAATAAATTCCAAAGCAAATAGAAAAGGTGACGCAAAATGATGAAATGTATGTATCTGGATTGCAGCTCAGCTATTTATTTAACACTTGATGAGGAAATATGACAAAAAATCTCTGTATTTACGTCAGCATTAACAAACGTCATCTTTATTAGATTTTGCCGCAATAGAATCCTCGTCAGATTTGTGCAATTTTGAATTGTTTAACAAATAAACACATTTAATTCCACTATATGACAAATTGCTCAAGATTTTTATTTTTGCTGATGATGACAAACATAGAACTGAGTCGAAAAAATAGGTGAATAGGAATAGAACATGTGTAACATCAATTCGAGCTTTTAAACAAATAAATATTAGACTGTCCTAATAACTGTAATTGGTACTTAAGAATTTATTGATACCAAATACAAATAAGAAAATTATTAGTATTCTGGTACAATTACCAATTGAATTGAAAAACACACAATAAAATAGTTAACAAAGCGAGACGAAACGTCTGAAAACTCTTTTATCAAAAACTCACACACAAAAATATATATAAACCAGTAAAGAAAAGCTCAAAAGTCGGTCGGGGCCGACTATATAATACCCTACACCACTATGCATATTTAGTAGAACTCTCGTAAAAGAAAGGTTTATAATGCAAATTCTGAGCTCTATGACATATCTGGTACCAAATATCATTATGGTAGAGTGCATATTCCGAAAGTTAGAGATTCAAAAACCAAATCGGATGAAACATATACATGAAACATATTCCTTCTATGCTAAACTCGGTTGAATTTCGAAAATTCACTCCATTTGGGCTAATATTAGATTTTTGGTGCACAATAAACCTGAAATCAAATAATGATATATATGGAGGCTATATCCAAATCTGAGTCGATCTTCATAAAATTGAAAACAGCTATTTCTTGGAAGTACTTTACTTTGGAAGTACTTTTTTACTTTGAAGTACTTATTTCTATACTAAATTCGGTCTGAAGTGACAAAATTCACAACATTTTGACTGATATGAGCCATTTGGTGCACAAGAAACCTTAAATCGGATGAAACATATATATGGGAGCTATATCCAAATCGGAACATATCTTGATAAAATTTGAATCATGAATTGCTAGGCTGTATCTGATATCTGGTGCAAAATATCAGTCTTGTGGCGTGCAACTTACGAATTTGAGGGACTTAAACACCAAATCGGATGAAACATATATATGGAAGCTTTAGCAATATCTGAACCGATTTTTCACAACATTTTGACTGATATTAGTCATTTGGTGCACAAGAAACCTTAAATCGGATGAAACATATATATGGGAGCTATAGTTATATCTGAACCGATTTTCACCAAATTTGAAGCACATGTTTGTAGGCGGAATTCGGTCGGATGTAGTAAAATTCACACCATTTGGACTGATATTAGCCATTTGGTGCACAAGAAACCTAAAATCGGATGAAGATATATATGGGGGCTATATCTAAATTTGGACCGATTTTCACCAAATTCAATAGGGTTGGTCCATGAGCCAAACAAAGGTTATTTAGAAAATTTCGAAGAATAAATGCGACCTGCAGGGACATGCATAAATCGACTCAAAATGTGATTTTATTCTGATCTCCAAAATAAGCTATGGGTTTATCTCGTTTCCTTCTCCATGTTACAAACAAATGCACAAAGTCATAATACCCTTACCACTATGTGGTGTAAAGTATAATAAAATATATTTGGGAGGAATCATTATAATTTGGTAAATTTATGTTTGTTTCGAATTCCGTTGCACATTCTAAATGTCATTAAAATTAGAGATACATTTGTTGTTTGGTGCATCAAATACATGAAATCGACCAGAAATGTATACGGGAGCTACAATCTGAATCGATTTCAAAATAATTTGGAAATTAACCTTTTAAACAGGAGATATATCCAAACCTGAACCGATTTCAATATAATCTGGCATATTTATTTTTCTTCCAAATTCCGTTACACATTCCAAATTCGGAGACTGTATCTGTAATCGTGCATATAAAATCTAAATTTTTTGGAGGTACCTCCGATTTTGATGCAATATCTCCAGTTCCCAGTGGAATTTCCAAAATTTATATAGCATATGTTACTTTCAGGCGATGTTTTAGTATTTTAACTGAATTATTGCAATGATCTTACTGTTATTTGTGGTTTAAAGTGGAAACTTTAGAATCTACAAATCTGAAAATTTCAGATTTGTAGATTCTAAAGTTTCCACTTTAAACCACAAATAACAGTAAGATCATTGCAATAATTCAGTTAAAATATAAAAAAAACGTGGACATAGATATTGGATGTTCCGCCATCGAAAATAGAAGAGATTACGAAGTACAAATACCAATCTTAAGACAAATGCGTGAAAATGTGGCAAAAATCATCCAAAGAATTATATTCATTTTTCTGAATTTTATTATTATTATTATTATTATTATTATATTATTATTATTATTATTATTATTATTATTATTATTATTATTATTATTATTATTATTATTATTATTATTATTATTATTATTAATATTATTATTGTATTATTATATTATTATTATTATTATTATTATTATTATTATTATTATTATTATATTATTATTATTATTATTTATTATTATTATTATTATTATTATTATTATTATTATTATTATTATTATTATTATTATTATTATTATTATTATTATTATTATTATTATTATATTATTATTATTATTATATTATTATTATTATTATAATTACTATTATTATCTTGCTATTCTTATTTCTTTCATTTTTTTTTTCTTTTTTGAAAAACTTGACAATATGACATAAAAACCCACCTTTAATATATGTTGCATCTATGTGACTTTATGGACCCATAAGATTGCTCCTTAGTACCTCAATTCCTAGTTCAATGAAAGTAAGAAAGAATGCGGAAAAAACGTCCATAGAAAGGAAAAGTGCTAAAAAAGGGTCCATTTACTTAAGGAACGGTATTTCTAAAGGTCGTTAGGCGAAAGAAAGAGAAGGAAGAATGTGTGGTTCTGAGAAAGAAAGGGTGCTACAAAAAAACTTTACTCAACAAGGAAGGATTATACGAATAAATAACCAAAAAGGAGCCCTTAAGGGCTCTGCCTTAGGTAATGACTTTTTCATTGTTGAAAAAGAATTGCATGTAAGGGAATTGTATTTTGATTCATAGCATACTTTCTTAAAGAAGTGATGAGCTTTTTTCGCAAAAGGAATGATTTTTAGGGTACTCTAAGAAAATTTTTTTAGTGCACTTTTATGGATCCTTTCTTGAATAAAAAGTATTTCTAATCAGGCTTTCTTGAGGGCAGTCTGATTCTTGAACCCTATATTAAAGGAATAATGTTTCTATGTACTCTTTCTTATACCCTCCACCTTAACATGCAGGATATATTTACTTCGACACTGCGTTGCTAAATTCTCGAAATGTCAATTAGTCATGTTAGTCTGTCTGTCTGTTTTCTGTGATAATCGCAACGTGTATACCGCACCGTAGTGTTCCGTATCGTAACTAGGTACATTACTGTTTTTACTACTCCGACCGATTATTTTTGTGCTCGGGTACAGTATAACTAAAATTATTTTTTAATGGTAGTGTACCGGTACAATACCACTAAAAAATCAAAACTGTACACTACCTTACAAAACAAGTACACTACTTTAGTGTATTATTTATTTTCAAACGCTGCTGAAAATAAATCAACCTTCCGAATGTAATAATTTTTGTTTATAAACATTTTCTCGAATATAACGTAGGTCTACGTTCAATAATTTTGACGGAGTTATCTTTATATGTAACCTTTCGTGCCAAATAACATTGCTTAAGAGTTCATGTAATTACTTTGAGAAGACTTGAATAAAAGCCGGGCGAAACAAATAAATATCGCAGGTGTAGATATATCAAAACCGATTTTACAAAAAATTACTTTAAATTCGATCGTATCCAACTAATGTGATCTGATATTACACATGTGGTGTTCAATTAACATGAAAACGGATATATAAATCTGAACAGAAGGCAACATGTTTTGTCATTGGTATTTATACCCTACAACACTATGTTTTGCGGGTATTATAAGTTTGATTGGGCCAAATATTATGTAACACCTCGAAATATTGGTTTCCCACATAGGAAAGTATATATTTATCTTCCTATCTCGCCAAGCTGAGTCCGTCCGTCCGTCTGTCCATGTTAATTTGTAAACACTCTACAGGTCACAATTATGGCCCGATCTTCATGAAATTTAGAATGGAAGTGGGGCTAGAGCCAGAATAGAACTCTTTTGCATAATAATATGATCGCATAATATTTAGGGGTCGAAATGGACCAAAAACTAAAAAATTTCATGATTTTGCAGTTGCTCTACAGGACGCAATTATAGACCAATCGAAATGGGGCTAGAGCTTAGGGCTGGCCAGAACCTTCCAATTTTGATGGTCATCGGATAATATTTAGAGGGTGAAATAGACCATAGACCAACATTTGTGTTAAATAAAAGTCAAATTTTCCATTAAACCACGAATATTTTCAATCCAGGCGAAATCACAAATAGATGAACAGGCCAATCCTGACTGTTACGTAGATGCCCATAGTAAATATATCGAATATATAGCGGAATATATACGATGCATGTAAACAAAGGAAAGGGATGTTAGCTAGAATGCTTATAACTTTAGAATGGCTGGACCGATTTTGACAAATTTTGTCAATTCAGAATACCCTCTTGGCATAAAAGAACAAAATCTAACAAAAACGCACAAAAATATGCCAGCATTGATGTTTACATAGATTTTGTAGTAATTTGTGACATTTTTTTTTTTTTATTTTTTTTCATATTTTTTATCGCATGCGATTTTTTCAATTTGAATTTTTCACCTTACAACAGAGGTTGAGGCTATTATATACAGATTGCAATTATGGTCCGATCCTCACGAAAATTTTCACAAATGAAGGGTTAGGCTCAGAAGGGCTAGGCCTATTGTTTTCAATATATTTATGAGTTGAAATGAACCAATAACCAAAAACGTTCCTGATTATGCAGCGTTCATAAAGGCTGCAAAAGGGCATGAAATCTCGCATGAAGTTAGTGTTTAGTACAGCAGGTTGAATGGACCACTACTTTTGGGTGAAAAACCAACATTTCCATTCTACGAAACGCTGAAAATAACTTACAGGCGATATTCAAAATACACAGAAAGGCGAACTTCTGGCTTTTTATGCTGATTTAGTTGACGAATATAGCTAAATATCATAGACAAGCAAATCATATAGATGAGTCTAAATTTAGAGATACAGAGGGGCCTCTTGCTTTTGGAGATGATTGCAAAGTATTTAGGGGTTCAAATGAACCAAAAAACTTAACAAATTTCCTGATCACACAAATGAAGCCAATCGAGAAGTGAATTAAGGACAGGGTATAATTCTAGCATTTTGAATGACTATTGGATTATAGTTAGCTTTAACTAAGAGCACGACGGAGTGCGTAAATATTGGGCAAATGTCCCTGGTCAAAATGCTAAGGGTAATATCTGGGCAGTGCTCCGTGACATAATTTCAATAGCGAAATGGAAATGGAAAATGGATTTGAATATAAAAGGGCTTCTAACATATTGTAGTGTTGTAGGGTATCACATGGTCGTCCCCGCACGACTATAGCCTTTGCTTACTTGTTTTAAGCTGTATATGATATTTTGTACCAATTTCATTGTTTATAGAGCCTATTACTGATGTGGGGGACATGAATGTCAAATTGGAAATTTGGAATGATTATCACCAATTTTAAAAGAATTCGTTTGACTGGCAAACCGCGAAATCGAAAAAAAATTAAAAAGCTCGTTTCATTTAAACAATATTCAACATTTGTTTTAAATTAATACAACGACAGCTTCTGTGCAAATCAATTTTCAGGGTCAATATTTTCTTCTTTATGCTAAAATAGTCCTTTATATCAAAAAGTATAAAATTTGCGTAGAGTACAACCAAAATAATAAAAATGTGGAAGCTTTACTTTAGAAATGTTAAACTTTTTATATTATATTATTATTTACATTATAAAAATTCTCTCATAGTTTAGATTCCCTATCAAAGCAATCTCTGTTTCATCCTTACCAAATCAAAACGTTTTACTAGATTCACTTCAATCTATGTTTAGGGAATACAATAATCCTCTCAATAAATTAACAATTTTATAATTTAATTTTTCATTGATAACCTCTTCTTTAAGTTTTTCAAAAGTCATACTCTGTAAAATCTTTACTTTTCGTAATTACTTTGAAGTAATTTTCATTTATAAAACCATAAAAGCCACCATATGAAAGGCAAAACCACATACATATACACCAACACAAAAAGTTCCTTGTAGAAAAAATAATAATTCCCATTCATTGGCAAAAATTTCTTTATATTGAACAAAAATAACCAAAAGAAAATTATTATGACAAGTTTACCGATGCTGTTGGTTGGTCGGTTGGTGTTGTTCTTATTGATGTATTTTGTTAGGTAAAGAAATTTTATTTTGTGATGTGTGTGTGCGTATTGTAGCATTAAATATCAGAACACATACATACACTCCTGCCTTAGAAAGGAAACCACAAAATAAACGAAAATAGCATTTAATTTAACCAATATCCGGTGGTAACCACACACACATATATAAACACGCACATAATATTCATAGACTCATAAACACATAATAACAAATATTCTCACACACATACACCCAGCAAGGCTTACATTGTAGCTTATCTTTACAAATTCCTTTAATATTTTTACACACAAAAAAGGAGGGAGAACGGATCGAGAGAGGGGGGAAACCTCTCATACGTACATGAATATTTACTTACATTTACAAATACTAGCCATTCATGTGTAAAGAAATTGGCCATTGTTACTTGATTATGTATGAATGTATGGCCTGGGCATGTGTGTGTATACATGTGGTTATATGTATATCATATCTGTTATGAAAAGAATCTGGATTATGATTCTGGGTATTGAGTGTGATTGTGGAATGCTGGTAAAACATTGGCTAATAATAAATAAATCTTTGGCATTATTCGAACACATGGAGGGAATTTATTTTTGCTTATAAGTGGGAGGGAAATACAATGAAAGAATTTAAATACTTGCCAATTTATTTTTGGTAAATTAAATTTTTTAATTGGGCCAGTATTCTTTCTTGTTGAATATTTGGGAAATTTTTAGTCAGAATTGGTCAGAGGAAACTAATTAATATAACTTTACTCAAAATTGTATATTTCTGCTATCATCACACTTTTTGACTTTTGCGAATCACGTACTAAAAATAGTGGCCTGGTATATTCCATTAAATTAGATAGTTTTGATAGAACTATTGTAATTTCGTAAAGTCGAAATTTATGAGGAAATCATTTTACATTCAAATTCAAAATTTTTGGCTATTTTGAGCAGAGGTATCAATATTTTTATACCCTACAACACTATGTGTTGGGGGTATTATAAGTTTGATTGGGCCAAAAATTATGTAACACCACGAAATATTGATTTCCCACATAGGAAAGTATATATGGATCTTCCTATCTCGTCGAGCTGAGTCGATCTAGCTATGTATGTCCGTCCGTCCGTCTGTCCGTCTGTCCATGTTAATTTGTAATCACTCTACAGGTCGCAATTATGGCCCGATCTTCACCAAATTTAGAATGGAGGTGGGGCTAGGGTCAGAATATAACACTATTTCTTTTGGAGATGATCGCATAATATTTAGGGGTTGAAATGGACCAAATACTGAAAAAATGTCGGATTTTGCAGTAGATATACAGATTGCAATTATAGACCAATTGACGCGGAATTTCTCATGTAGCTAGAGTTTAGGACGGGGAAGAAGCCTACCAATTTGGGTGGTCATCGGATAATATTTAGCGGGTAAAATAGGCCATATCTTTTTTGTTGAACAAATTCAAAATTTTTCATTAAACCGCGAATATTTTAAATACCGGCGAAATCACAAAGCCATGACAAGGTTACTTCTGACCTTTACATTGATGTTAAGATCCAACAAATCGGATATATAGCAAAATATGTGCGATATATATTTCTAACAAAGAAGATATGCTTGAAAGATCTCTTATATGTTGAGAACGGCTGAACTGATTTCGACAGTTCCCATTAATTCAGAATGGCCTCTTGGCAGGAAAGAAAAAACGTCTAAAAAAATCACATAAAAATATCTCTCTAAAGATGAAAATATAGATTTTGTAAAATTTTCTCATATTTTTTCAATTTTGTCATATTTTTGGCATATTTTTATTTTGAATTAAACATTTGGTAATATTTCTACAGCTAACAAAACTAAGTAGTTAGGATATCAGGATATCATATACAGATCGCATTTATAGCCCGATCCTTACGAAATTTTGCACGAGGATAAGATGAGGTTCAGAATAGAAGCCTACTCTTTTTGGAGATGATCGCCATATATTTAGGGGTTGAAATGGACCAAAAAACTGCAAAATTGTCAGCAGGTCGTAATTATCGCCCGATCCTCACACACATTTGAATGGGGGTTACCGGACATTGCAAAAGCCAAGCAGTTTTGAATGACCATCCAAAAATATTCAATGTGTGAAATAGTTTGCCAACTTTTGTAGACAAAATACGAAAATGTCCATTCCAGTGACTTTTTGTAGAATTCACAAATACAGGAAAGACGCACTTCTGACTATTTTTTAACACTGATTTCGTTGAAGAATGTAGTCAAATGTCTGTATCTCATATAGATGCGTTTCAGTCAAAAACCAATAATAAATGTTAATCTTTTGCCACTTCTGAGAGATTATTACTCTTTGGGAAATATTGGTTCCAGATCTAGGAAGACCATTTACCATTAAATTGGAAATGAGCAAATTAGTTTAAGTTGCTATTATTCGAAAATTAGAGAACGAAACCTGATGGTTTTCTTTTATTATTTGTCACAATATCTTGTGGAATTCTTTCGAGTATCTTGCCTATATAAACTGTATCGTTTATTATAGTGTTGTAGGGTATTCAACGGTCGGCCCCGCTCGACTGTAGCCTTTGCTTACTTGTTTTTTAATAATCATAGGAAAAATCCAGTAGATTACGAAAGTAGAGCCGTTTAGAAAGCTTACATAAAATAGTAACCTAAATAAAGGGACAAGTTCCCCCTTCATCTACATTTTTTTAATGTCTTTAGATTATAGGGTCTTCGGTAATATTATTAATTGCAAAACGAAGTCTCTTTAACCTTAAGTGGCTCAGCAAGCAATGTTTTTTAGTAATTTTTTCTTTAAGTACTCAAAACGCAAAATTTGTTCAGTTTCACACTAGTTTTTAATCAATACTTTATACATCGTACTAAATTTTAGGACTTTCAGGTTTTAAATATTATTCATGTGTTTCCTTTTTTCGGAAAGAATTATAGGAAGCTACTACACCAAAAAGTGTTTAAAATCGATTATTTTAAAGTTCCCCGAGGAGGATATAATAATATATTTTTTTCTGTGTACATTTCAACCACTGCATATGTAAACCGTAGAAGCTAACAGTGTTCTTAATATCAAATTTCAGTATTTCATCTCTTTAATTTCCTCCAATAGCCAAATTCAGTGCTATTTAGTCCATTTCTGTACGCATATCGATAACAATCCCCTTCTCTCAACCACAGGCACCTACCATTTAGTATTTTGCTAAAAATTATAGTAATACATATTAGAGTAACCCACCCCAATACAAAATTTCAAAATTTCAACTTCTTCCGTTCCCCCCAAACAAACTGTTCCAAATTTACCACTTCGCACACTAAGTATACATTTCCAAAATCACTTTCAGGTATTGTTTTCCAACCTGATTCATCAGCGACTCTCTCTTTTATTCCATATTTTCAGCATTTTAGCTCATTCCGTTTATCAAATGCTAAGTATTAACTTTTTAGTAAATTCTAAAACTTTTCGTACCCTATTTGGTACGTATTTCCACAAACACAGCTTTATCACATGCTTACGCATCAAGACTGATCCTAGTGCAAAATCTCAAGATTCTAGCTTCAGCCGTTTCATCTGGGCGTTGTTTCTAGATCAGTCAGTTAATTCACTACTCTCATTATACCTTATACCACATAGCGATAAGGGAATTATGTCTTTGTGCATTTGTTTATAACATGGAGAAGAAAGCGAGATAGATCTATAGTTGATTTTGAAGATCTTCATAGAATCACTTTCCGAGTCGAACTGTTCTTCCGTCTGTCCATGTATTTTTGTGAACAAAATTCAGGTTGCATTTAATATCACATTGAGATGAAATTTTATACAAAATATTTGTTTGACTCATGGACGAACCCTTTTGATATTGGTGATAATCGGATCAGATTTAAATATAGCTCCCATACATATCTCCAACCGATTTCGGGTTAAATTTGCACCAAATGGTCAATATCACTCCAAATGCCCTGAATTTTGGCACATCTTGAGGATTTTCAAGAAACACTTTCTGAGTCGATTTATGCATGTCAGTCCGCCTGTCCGTTCGTCCTTCGGTCCATCTGTCTATCCATGTATTTTTGTGAACAAAATGCAGGTCGCATTTATTATCCGATTGAGCTAAAATTGTCCAAATAATATTTGTTTGGCCCAAGGACGAACCCTTTTGAATTTGTGATAATCGGATCAGATTTAGATATAGCTCTCATATATCTTCAACCGAGTTCGGGTTAATTGTGCACCAAATGCCAATATCAGTACAAATGATCTGCATTTTGGCACATCCGTCCGAATTCGGACTAGAAGTAATATGTAATATGCACTCCACAGGAATGATATTTGGTACCAGGTAAAGTATGGAGCTCAGAAATACCTCTGTAAAATATTATGGAGATTGGATCAGGATATAGTTTCCATATATGTCATTATCCGATATCAAGCTTATTGTGCACCAAATGGCTAATATCAGCCAAAATGGATTGAGTTTTGGCAATTTGGACTAAATTCGGCCTAAAATCAAGTCTCATTTTGGTGAAAATCAGTTCAGATATATAAGTCCTATACAAATGTTTCATCCAAGTTGAGGTTTTAAGTCCCTCAAATGCGTAATATGCACTCGACAACAATGATATTTGATACTGAACTAGAAAATATCTTCAGCTCAAAAATATCTCTGCCAAATTTTATCGAGATCGGTTCAGTTTCTTATATACATTCGATACACATCTTCATCCGATTTTACGCTTATTTTCCATTATACATGTAATATCAGAAAAAATTGGATAGATTTTTAGCTTCATTATAAACAGGTTTTTCTTCAAGTTTCGCATTTGAATATTATGAAAATTATGACAAAAGTTGCCTATGCAGCTCCATGTCGTCGTATGGACCCAAATATATGGCTAAATTCGTATCTTTAAGATTTTAACAGAATTTTTTTTTATTTTTTTGAAAATTGCCAAATTTGTAACAAATGGTGGAGGGTATTCAATGTACGGCCCGACTGAACTTACAGCTTTTTTTACCGGTTTTTAATTAAATTTTATAATTTAGATAATAATTAGATAATTTTTGTCAACTGAGTTTAGAGACGACCTTAAAAACTTTGGTTTATACGATGAATAGAATTTAGTCTTGATAAACCTCTTTCTACATTTTGGACCAAGAAAACACATTTCCATTAAATACATTGTTTTGATAGTGTTATAAGAAATTGTAATTATTTAGCAACAATGTAATAACATGTTTTGTCCTAGAAAATACCTTCATTTTGTACTCACCTTTGTCCTTAACACAGTATCTAAGCACAAAACTAATCAATGTTATAAACAAACACACAGAGATTTACATGTCCTTAGAAGTTCGAACATCGTTATGATGCTCTTTACCACACACATCTAAACACAACCACATTGTGTCTACTTTGATTATCCTTTAGAACAACTCAATTTTACTTCAAATAGTTAAATGTGCCCTACATCAAAATTGCCAACAATATTTGAGTTAGCATGGCCTCCCCTTTACCTCTCATTCATGTAAAGGCTATTGTTGTTGTTTCGTATCTACGATAAGCTTATATTTTATTTAACAAAATTGTTATTTGTTTTATGGTTTTTAAGAGTTTTGTTTTTGCTACAAATACCAATTTTTAACCAAAGAGATAAAGAGAAATTGGTTTTAGTTACAGTTGCAGGTTTTCGGCACAATGCATATGGTCAAGTGTGGCAGCCGAATTGTTGTTTAGAGCAATACAGGTTGTAAAATAGACAGATAATAATCACTAATTCATAAAGCGGAAATTTGTAGCATTAAAGTGAGGGCGATGAGCTTATATGTGTTGGCTGGTTTGGTCTAGTTTTTGTGAAAATGAAGGGATGGAGTGACTCAACATGTAGATGAAGTCATTTTTATTATCATGTTTGGTACTTTCGCTAGGTTTAGATTGGTATGAGGACATGTAGCTTCAGTCATAAGAGTGGAAACAGAGTGTAACTCCAACGTCTAAGCTTTATTGTAAAGTTATAGGTAATAATGGAATATGGGTTTAACTTAGCAGAAAATTTTTGAGTTGAGTGTTCAATTTGTTCATTCATAGGAGAATTTATGTTCTTGAAATAAAAATCTCTGGTCAAAATTTATTTTTTGTTGTTAAACCTTGAAACGTGACTTAGAATTCTATTCCATTGATGTTTTCTATTAATTGAAAATTGCATTTGCTGTTAAAACCGCTTAACATTGGTGAGTATTTTGTTATGATATCATAACAAAAGAGGCTCTGACTCTGTCGTATTCTATATTTATATTTCTATGTCTTTGGCGTGGTTAATGCTCTGGTAAAAAGGCAAGGATGGTGTTTAGTCATGTTGACAATTTTTAAGATTTTTTTTCCTTTCTTATTGATTATCTGCTTTCGGAGTTTTAATTAGTGCTACGGCCTGATAGGATAGATACCAAGCAACTGCTCTGATTGGTTTTAACAATGCAAAGCCCAGGTCCCATCTTGGTCCTCTTTCATCTCATCCCCGTGGTATCACCTGGGGTAACTATGTTCAACACCCGTTGAAATAGTAAGCTAATATTTGCCGCGAGTTCACCCATAAGAACCATAAAAAATGGTTTGAGGCGTCGGGTTAGTTGCCCACACTCGGAAAACACCCTCTATTATGAAAAAGCAAAGAAGAAGAAAACCAAACCCCCCAAATGTTGATGACCCCCGCAAACGTATAAAGGACACGATCTGCGAATCTGCATTTGGAATGCGCGCACGTTGAACAGAACAGGTGCAGTATTCGCTTTGGCGGATGTGCTCAAGGAGTACAATGCCAATATTATTGCCTTACAGGGAATGCGATGGAATGGGACAGGCGTAAGTAAATCAAACGATTACGCACTGTATTATAGCTGCCATGAAACGAGACATGAATTTGGCTGCGGATTTATGGTCAACAGGAGAATTAAAGACCTCGTCCTATAATTCGTACAAAAGCCAAGTTCTTCTACATCAGTCTCATTTGCGCCCATGCTGCGACCGAAGACAAAGATGAGCAGACCAAAGACATATTCTACGAGCGCCTAGAAACAGCATATGACCGCTGCCCTGGTCATGAAATTAAAATTTTGCTAGGAGATTTTAATGCAAAAATAGGAAGGGAGAATATCTTTGGGCCCACAGTCGGAAGATTCAGTCTCCATGAAGAAACATCCGACAACGATATGAGGCTGATTGACTTCGCTTCAGCCAAAAACATGGTAATTAGCAGCACTAGATTCAAGCACCTCAATATACACAAGGCCACTTGGCTTTCTCCTGATCAAACAACGAGAAATCAAATTGATCAGGCTGTGATAGACGGAAGGCATTCATCCAGTTTTTTAGACGTTCGATCGATCCGAGGAGCGAATATCGATTCAGACCACTACCTTGTAGCAGCCAAGGTACGCACTCGTATTAATGTAGCAGCAAAGGTGCCATCTAACACAACACGGAAACTCGACGTTGAAAAGCTGCAAACACAACAGATAGCAGAAGCCTACTCCGTTCAACCTACCCACAATGGCAAAGAATTGCCCACTCTCCACAAACTGCAGCAAAAGCAACACTTGGGTACCAAAAATACCAGTATGGATCTGAAGCATGGATAGTTGCGCAAGCAGCGCTTGGAGTGTTTGAGAGAAAAAATCTCCGAAATATTTACGGACCGATCTGCATCGACGGTGAATATCGGCGTCGAATGAACCACGAGCTATACCATCTATACTCGAACATCGACATAGTCAGACGTATCGAGCTGCAGCGACTACGGTGGCTAGGCCATGTAGTACGAATGGATGAGGATGCCCCAGCTCATAAGGTATATAAGAGCGAGCCTACTGATGGTTCACGCAGAAGGGGAAGGCCAAGAATTAGATGGAAAGATCAAGTCGAAGACAATGTATCGGAACATGGTCTTTCAAATTGGAAAAACTGCGCACAAGACCCACGCGCCTGGAAATCTTTTCTAAACTCGGCTTATGGAACAAATGTTCTGTCTCTAGCCAGCTAAGAAAGTAAGTAACGGCCTCCAAGATTGCCTAAGCGATACTGCACTTTTTGCAACTTGTGGGAGTAAGCCATGTTTAATTGCACAAAGAAGACTCCTGTCCCGTGAGTGCTTCCAAATGTAAGGCGATGTTCAACATTTTTCGTAGAGTGTGAATTTGTGACGTGACATACATTAGTCAGAACCGACATCTGCACCCATTACACCAATAGTACCGCAGCCAAAAACTGCAACAGAAAAACCAACGAGATCATACGTAGACAATTCATATTTCGACAATATGCCGCATAAGGCAAATGATTTGTATAGCCTTGGTAATGCCGGTCAGATAACTGATCGGTTTCCAATTACTAAACCTACAGCGAACAATTCAAGACGACCTAAATGTTTACTCTCTACAGTGAAATGTCTACCCGAGCGTTTATACCACGAGTCCCCCAAATTCATCTCCGAGGACATGGACATCAACATCCTAACCACTTACATAATGAACCCTGATTATCTACCAGACCCCCGATTTCCTAATTTTCACTCGGGAGCGAAACTTGCTCGCGACTAGGATTGCTCGACGAGAGGGAGTTTTTTACGGTTTTGTTTTCCAAGTAACTTCTGCTTAAAAATTAGAGTGGGAGCAGAATCTCTCAAAATAAAGCAAGAGTTTACCCTAGGTGTGTAATTAAGGAGAAAAAAATTCGTTTTCTGATTTGTGTGTAATAGCACACAGTTTTTGATGTCGCTGGGGTGGATGAGAAAAAATACACATACATAGAAAAACAACAACGGTGTGAAAAAAAAACTAAAAAAGTGCTCTGCCAGAATAGAATCTGCTCTTTTTCGAACGAATTTTGCTCCCACCCAAAAAATGAGGAGAATATATGCTCACTCATTTTGGAGCGTCATCGATAAATTAATTTCGCTCAATTTTTTGCTCCCACTCGCTCGATTTCAAGTGAGTATCACTCTTTGTACAAATTCGAGCATGTTTTTCGTAGATCTGTTTTCTACCACTCGTCAGCTTCGAAGATCATTTATCAAAATTACCGATTATCTTCAAACCGGCAAAAAAAAAACCGAACGCTGATATCAATCAGAACACCACCAACCTCGTAATTCATAAATTCGTTTAAGCCGTCTACATCCGACAACCATAAATCAATGATCCCGATTATTTTTACACCGACATCAATCCGAAGACAAATATCGTAATTCCTGATCTCCCCCACTAGTCAGCATTCGGCGATCATCCACGAGTTTCCAATCACCTTCAAATCGTCGGTACTTTGATCTTTACCCCTGGCTATTCACACTTCATTAACAACACACGTATCAATCGTGAACAACCCATTATTTCCGGGAGTTTCGTATTTGAAGTTCGTAATGGATACAACAACCTATGACGGAAAATTGTCTATAATTGTCATAATCAGCATAAAATTCTAAGTCGATTTAACGATGTCCGTCTGTCTGTCCGTCTGTCTGTCTGTTGAAATCACGATACAGCCCACATTATCTGACGTAGGGCGCCAAAATTTAGCAGAGCTATTTGCATTGTGTCTAGGATGGTTGGTATTGAAAATGAGATATATCGGTCCACGTTCTGGTATAGTCCCCATATAACGGTACCTCCCGATATTCGGTATTTTGATGATTTATGCCACATTTTTTTACGGATTTGTCTGGAAATTGGTATTTGTAGGTCATAACGGGTCCCTGAGCGTGTGGCAAAACATTGCATGTATAGGTCCACGTTGTGGTATAGCCCCCATATAAAGGTACCTCCCGATATTCGGTATTTTAGTTTTTTTGCCACATTTATTCACGGATTTGTCTAAAAATTGGTATTTGTTGGTCATAATGGTTTCCAGCTCCGGTGGCAAAACATTGCATGTATGGGTCCATGATTTGGTATAGCCCCCATATAACGGTACCTCCCGATATTCGGTATTTTGATGGTTTTTGCCACATTTTTTCACGGATTTGTTTAAAAAGTGGTATTTGTTGGTCATAATGGGTCCTAGTTCGTGTGGCGGAACAATATAATTATAGGTCCACGTTTTGGTGTAGCCCCCATATAACGGTACCTCCCGATATTCGGCATTTCAATGGTTTTTGCCACATTTCTTCTAATGTTTCTTTTACCCTAAGGTGGAGGGTATTAAACGTTTGTCCCGGCCGAACTTAATGTTTTTTTACTTTTTTTTATTTGAGTGATATTTATACCCTACAACACTATGTGTTGGGGGTATTATAAGTTTGATTGGGCCAAAAATTATGTAACACCACGAAATATTGGTTTCCCACATAGGAAAGTATATATGGATCATCCTAGCTCGCCGAGCTGAGTCGATCTAGCTATGTATGTCCGTCCGTCCGTCTGTCCGTCTGTCCATGTTAATTTGTAATCACTCTACAGGTCGCAATTATGGCCCGATCTTCACGAAATTTGGAATGGAGGTCGGGGTCGGGCCAGAATAGAACCCTATTTCTTTTTGAGATGATCGCCAAATGTTTAGGGGTTGAAATGGACCAAATACTGAAAAAATGTCGGATTTTGCAGTAGCTATACAGGTCGCAATTATAGACCAATCGACGCGGAATTTCGCATGTAGCTAGAGTTTAGGACGGGAAGAAGCCTACCAATTTGGGTGGTCATCGGATAATATTTAGCGGGTAAAATAGACCATATCTTTTGTGTTGAAAAAATTCAAAAATTTTCATTAAACCGCGAATATTTTAAATACCGGCGAAATCACAAAGCCATGACAAGGTTACTTCTGATCTTTACATTGATGTTAAGATCCAACAAATCGAATGTATAGCAAAATATGTGCGGTATATATGTCTATCAAAGAAGATATGCTTGAAAGATCTCATATATGTCGAGAACGGCTGAACTGATTTCGACCGTTCTCATTAATTCAGAATGGCCTCTTGCAGGAAAGAAAATACGTCTAAAAAAATCGCATAAAAATATCTCTCTAAAGATGAAAATATTGATTTTGTAAAATTTTCTCATATTTTTTCAATTTTGTCATATTTTTGGCATATTTTCATTTTGAATTAAACATTTGGTAATATTTCTACAGCTAACAAAACTAAGTATTTAGGATATCAGGATATCATATACAGATCGCATTTATGGCCCGATCCTTACGAAATTTTGCATGGGGATAAGATGAGGGTCAGAATAGAAGCCTACTCTTTTTGGAGATGATCGCCATATATTTAGGGGTTGAAATGGACCAAAAAGCTGCAAAATTGTCGGCAGGTCGTAATTATCGCCCGATCCTCACGCACATTTGAAAGGGGGTTACCGGACATTGCAAAAGCCAAGCAGTTTTGGATGGCCATCCAAATATATTCAATGTGTGAAATAGTTTGCCAACTTTTGTAGACCATATACGAAAATGTTCATTCCAGAGACTTTTTCGAGAATTCACAAATACACTTCTGACTATTTCGTTAACGAATACAGTCAAATGTCTGCATCTCATATAGATGCGTTTCAGTCAAAAACCAATAATAAATGTTAATCTTTTGCCATTTCTAAGAAATTATAGGTCTTTGGGAAATATTGGTTCCAGATCTAGGAAGACCATTTCCAATAAATTGGAAATGAGCAAATTAGTTTAAGTTGCTATTTTCGAAAATTAGAGAACGAAACCTGATGGTTTTCTTTTATAATTTGTCACAATATCTTGTGGAATTATTTCGAGTATCTCGCCTATATAAACTGTATCGTTTATTATAGTGTTGTAGGGTATTCAACGGTCGGCCCCGCTCGACTGTAGCCTTTGCTTACTTGTTTTCTACTGATTTTTTTATACCCTCCAACTCCAACTGTCATTCCGTTTGTAACATGTCTAAATATTCGTCGTAGACCCCATAATGTATATATATTCATAATCAGCATAAAATTCTAAGTCGATTTAACGATGTTCGTCTGTCTGTCCTTCTGTCTGTCTGTTGTAATCACGATACGGCCCACATTATTTGACGTAGAGCACAATATTTAGCACAATAATTTGTATTGCGTCTAGGATGGTTGGTGAAAATGACATATATCGTTTTGGTATAGTCCCCATATAACGGTACCTCCCGATATTCGGTATTTTGATGATTTTTGTCGCATTTTTTCATGCATTTGTCTAAAAATATTGGCATTTGTTGATCATAGTGGGTTCTAGCTCCAGTGTCGAAACATTACATGTATAGGTCCACGTTTTGGTATAGCCCCCATATAACGGTACCTCCCGATATTCGGTATTTTGATGATTTTTGCCACATTTTTTCACGGATTTGTCTGAGAATTGGTATTTGTAGGTCATAATGGGTTCTAGTTTGTGTGGCGAAACATTGTGTGTATAGGTCCACGCTTTGGTATAGCCCCCATATAACGGTATCTCCCTATATTCGGCATTTTGATGGTTTTTGTAACTTTTTTCACGGATTTGTCTAAAAATTGGATTTAGTTGGTTATAATAGGTTCTAGCTCCGTTGGCCAAACATTGTATGTATAGATCCACGTTTTTGTATAGTCCTATATAGCGGTACCTCCCGATATTCGATATTTTGATGATTTTTGCCACATTTTCTCACGAATATGTCTAAAAATGTTTATTTGTGGGTCATAATTGGTTCTAATGTTTCCATTACCCTAAGGTGGAGGGTATTAAAAGTTTGGCCCGGCCGAACTTAATGTTTTTTTACTTGTTTTTAATTATTCCAGTTCCGTCCGAATGGTGGAGGGTATAAAAAGTTCAGCTCGGCCGAACTTAGCTGCTGTTTTACTTGACATTACTAACTCCCATAGATGTAACATGGTTCACATGTACATATAGTAATTTTTTGTACTTTTAACTACAACAAATGTGCGGTTTCTAAAATAATTTTCAGAAAAAATATTTAACAAATCTAAAAAACCGTGATCTTACCTTACGTCTCCCTCAATTTTTAATTATGGGTGCAATTTGATAATTTCAGCATTAAAACTATAACGTTTAAATATAGTATTTACTATGTTTTAGTTCCAGTTTCCAAAATATTCCCAGACACCTGCATGCCAAGTTGGAAGACTCTGGCCTTCATCCTTAACAATTTCATATATATTTATTTAAAGAAATAAATGACATAAAAGTTATAACACAACCATAGAATGGTTCAATTAATTTCCTTAAATAAACAGAAATCTGCACAATACAAAGGCAATAAAGAGAAACCAATTTTATAATCATAAATAAATAACCACATAATATTAGAAACCTTCTCTGCTGCTGTGTATGTTAAGGACCCATTGTTGACAATTAATTTCAATTTTATTATATTATTGTCTACAATAATGTTGGCAATAATATATTTGAACTTGCATTTAAATGATACTAAACAAAAAACCCTTACCCAGCCTTGGTGGTTAGATAAACGTCTACATTTAACCAACAACACCTCAAAGCGAACGAGAAGAGCAAATATATGAAATGAAAGCATTTTCACTATTGTTTTCGAGCAAAATGTGCTATGCATGTTGGATCTGCTATATTGGCGATTATGTTCATTTGGATACTAAGTGAGCCATGGCATATGCGAGCAGGAGGCATGGACCAAGCGTGGTCACAGCAGCAACAGCAGCATCATCATCCATTCAGCCTAAGCAAACACAATTAACTTTAGAAAATCCATTAATGTATAAAATGTACTCAAGTGTATGGACATATACACACACAAACTCACATACACATTGTTGTTGTTGTTCTTGTTATACAATATACCCAACTGGCATAGACATTTGTATCCTGCTAGAGATTTTATTAATTAATTTGTAAACCACTTATGACCAAATGAAACACACACATGCTTGCATGCATACTGATTTATCCATGAATATATTCACACACACACACATATACACACGAACACACATTAGTGCAAATGTTTTAATTATTTTCCAACTCTTCTTTTGGGCTCATTGACACAAACAGACCAACCAACCAGCCAGCCAGCCGGCCAACCAACTAACACGTTCACATCTAACATGTGGCTACAATTACGCACACACACACACACGGAAACATTCACGCAAATAGAAAACATTAATAGAGATTGTCAGTAACAATTAAGTGGTCTCGTTTCTCGAACATATCTGATGTATACGAAATGAATATAGGGAGCAACAACAACAACAACATCAACAATGATATTAGCAACAAGAATAATAATCAAAGGACGTAACAAACGGGGGTGTAGTCTAGGTATGATGGTAAAGCTTAGTTTTGAGGAGAATGCATTTCAATTTAACAGTCGGTTGTCCGACGGTTATTAAACTTTAGCATATCATAATTTTTTACTTCTCTGGTAATAATAATAATTAATTAATACACCCTCCAGAATATTTTCGCGATAATATTCGGCATTTATTATTATACCATGGTCGATTAATATGAGCGGAGAGCGGCTGTTATGGCGGCCCACACCATCACCATGGCCGGCGCTTGAGTTCTGGTAGCCAACCGAAGGTGCACATTTTCAGCTGACCTCTTTGGCAAGTAAACACGATCATTTTGTTTGTTTACAAACTGCTGGACAACGAATGTTTTCTCATCGGAGAAACCCAAATTCGGCAGTTCACCAATTTCGGCCAAGCGAAGCAACTCTTTAGTTCTTTTGAGTCTATTTTCTTTCTGTTGCGGTATAAGTTATTGCACTTTTTGGAATTTTAATGGCTTTACTCCGAGCTCATTTTTCAATATTTGCCGAATGGAATAGCGATATATTCAGCTCACGAGCCATATTTCGGCCACTGCGACGCGGGTTTCGATCAAGAGACTTCTTTACTTATCGAACCATTTCTGTTGATGTTTATGTTTTCTTCCGACCACTTCCTTGACGGAAGATCCACACGGTAACAATTTAACAGTTGGTTATCCGACGTTTATTAAACTTTAGCATATCATAATTTTTTACTTCTCTGGTAAGGATAATTTCTAAGGATTTCGGGTATGCTCTTTTTGAGTTTTCCAATATCTGCTCTAGTTTCAAGATATCAAGATAAAGTAGCTAAATTTGTAGTAGTTTCCAGCAATTATGTGAATAGTTAAAATATTGAATTGGAGCATTTATTTAATAAATCAGTTCCTTTGAAGATAATTTACCTTAAATTAATATGGATCTAAACGAATCAGTCAAGATATTGGGATACATAATGGGACTAACCTAAAATGTTTTCATATGCCGTTCCTCCATTCAAACATTCTTCATTAATATAAGAATCGACAAGTTCGCTAAAATAGCAGTTCATGTGCATAGTTGGAAATTGAGATTGCTGTATATTTTTTGCTATATCTGCAATTTCTGACTTTACACGTGAACGAACGTAACGTATCAATGTAAAGGACAGATATAGTCCATTTCAGCCGCTACAAAAGGCATCCGACACTAACTCTTACTCCATGCAAAATTTCGTTAGGATCGGGCCATAAATGTGACCACTAGAGCTCCGTGAAAAAAGAAAGGTGTGTCTAGAATAAATATTTCGTAATATTACACATTTTTTGGGCCACTCAAAACATGGGATAAATGTCATTAAAATCTTATTTCTAATGAATTCTCTATAAATTTTTAGTCCAGCAGACACGCGTCTGCCATATAAACATAAGTCAGTTAGCTTCAAGCAATTCGAGATGCAGAATCACAGATCAGAATCAATCAGAATCACATTCTGAGTCGAATTATGCATGTCCGCCCCGATTAAAATTAAATTTTCCACAAATCATATGATGCCCCTAAGGACGAACCACATTGAAATTTTGTGAAAATCGGTCCAACGTTAAATATAGCTCGAACATTTATCTTCATCCTATTTCTATTTTATTTTTCGCCATATGTATAATATTATTCCAAATAGGATTATTTCGGCAGATCCGACTGAATTCAGCCTAGAAGCAAGTACAGGGTGAGATAAAAAAACTACCACAAAGTCAAACGCCATATATATTTTTTAAAATTTTATTAAATGAAAGCAAACAATGTCGGAAATAGCATCGAATTTTAGAATAATTTTAGAGTTGTTCCAATTGGTCACCTTTGACACGAATTATGGCCTTCAAACGGCCAACGAAAACGTCACACGCTGCCCGAATGTTACCCTGCGGTAATTTATCCCATTTCCGGTGATGCGCTTGCTTGAGATGATCGACACTTCGATATTTTTTAATGTCAACCTTGCTTTTCAAAACACACCAGACACAATAGTCCAACGGATTGTTATCCGTAGATTTTGGTGGCCATTGTGCGCTGGAAATGAAGCGAGGAACCACATTTTGCAACCATTCTTGGGGGCGCGTGCTAAGTGCGATGGTGTTGAGTACCGTTGGAATGTCCAAGGTCTGCGGCCAAAATGTTTTCGTGTCCAAGGCTTTAATATGCCCTCCAGAATATTTTCGCGATGATATTCGGCATTTATTCTGATACCACGGTCGATTAATATGAGCAGAGAGCGACCATCGGCTGTTATGGCAGTTCTGGTAGCCAACCGAATGTGCACATTTTCAGCTGACCTCTTTGGCAAGTAAACACGATCATTTTGTTTGTTTACAAACTGCTGGACAACGAATGTTTTCTCATCAGAAAAAGCCAAAGTAGGGCAGTTCGCCACTTCCGGCCAAGTGAAGCAACTCTTTAGTTCTTTTGAGTATATTTTCTTTCAATTGCGGTGTAAGTTCTTGCACTTTTTTTGAATTTCAATGGCTTTACCCCGAGCTCATTTTTCAATATTTGCCGAATGGAATGTGGCGATATGTCCAGCTCACGAGCCATATTTCGGCCACTGTGACTCGGATTTCGATCAAGACGCTTCTTTACTTTTCGAACCATTTATGCTGATGTTGCTGTTTTCTTCCGTCCACTTCCTTGACGGAAGTTCCACACGGTAACAAGCGATGATACGAGACACAAACGATTTATTCACATTTAAATGCTGGAGTGCTCTAACGATAGTCACTTGTGGTTTTCCAGTCAAATATAAAGAAATCACACTATCACGCTTGAACTCCGTCACGAATAACTTTTTTTCCGAAAAGTTCTCACCAAAATGATTTTGTACTCTTGTAAATAATATAATGGGCTGTCACTGATATAATTATAACAGCTGTCGGACGAGTGGCTCATCTCACCCTGTGTACATTTGATTGGTCAATGCTCCAGTCTGTAAATGTGAAAGTTTTTTACAACCTAATTTTAGACCAACCAGTTGATAAATGTTACAAGGTGTTTCGAAATATTGGAGGACAAAAAATTAGAAGTATCAGTAATATCTATTAAAATTGGAGCTAAAATCTTCGTAATACTGAATATCGGGGGGTATCGCTTTATGGGATGTATCACAAAGTATAGATGTATGCTGCATCTTCCGTTAGTCTTGAATGCCAGACTACAACTTGAAGTATAGTTTAAATACGAATTATTCTTTAATGGAGGACATGGCAAATAATAGACCTATATTGTCAGAAAAGATTTTAGGTACTGAGAATGCTTAATGTCAAAATCGAAATTATTGGATTGGAAATTGTGGTGAAAATAAGTATTTACTGTTAAGTGGAGAATAAACCTAAATATATGCCAATGCCTATCATTCTAGACATACAGGGTTGCCCATATTCGACGGACCCATCTGCCAACGCCATAACTTTTGACAGAGATGTCATATCGCTTAATGACGTACCGCGTTTGAAGCGTCAGTCCAAGCAGATTTTTACCATGAACCAAGACACGCCACGCGAGCGCTCTGAAATAGTTGAAATTTACATTCAACAGAAGAAGTCAATTGTGAAAAAAAATGTGAGAATTGCGCCTTTTAAGAACACCATTAAGCGTTTATACGAAAAAATTTTCGACTGGTAAGGCTCCTTCTAATCCGAGGAGGCCATATAAAAGTCGCCCAAGGCGATCGGCCGAGAATATCGCTGCCGTACGAGCCAGTGTTGAGAGGTCGCCAAGAACATCCCATAAACGCCGTTCTCAGCAGTTGGGCATGGCTCGGTCTACTTTACAACGGATTATTCACATTGATTTGCATTTGTTCCCGTACAAAATTCAATTGACGCAGAGAATGTTACCTGGGGACAAGCCTCGTCGATTGGAATGGGCGCAAAGGGCCCAAAGGTCCGTCGAATATGGGCAACCCTGTACGATTATTTCAAATCTAACTCAAACGTCTACATGAATAATGTGGCCTCTATCTTTATTTCAGTAGTCAAACGGACAAAGCTAAATCGACCTGACCTGCCTATTAACGCATTATATTTATTGTGGGTTCTCAGGCGATTATTTCGAAGTATTGAAAAATGGAATGACAAATGACTTTAAAATTATGTTGAATTTTTTTGCTTTAATATTCTAATTTCTATAATTGAAAATAAGTACATATTTTTTTCCCAGTCTAAATTGACCTGCCCTCCTTCTAAATGATATCCTTATTTATTTCATTTATTTTATGAGAAAATTATTCGGTCTGCCTTTATTAAAATGAGAACAAACATAATTAAAATACTAAATTAATAGTTTTCGTAATTGAGATGCTGGTGTAAGTCTGTGTGTGCGTTCGTGGGTTGGCGATTGCAACACAAGCCAACTGACCAGCTCAGTGGGGTCGAAACTACACACAATCTCAATTGCAAACCATTGAAATACAGACTAAGGCAAAAATCCACCTTAAGATGCAGAGCGACAAAAGAGCTACGAAAGCAAATTAAGTTATTTATCTAAATACAGTTTACAATGAATATCATTAACATTATCACCGGGAGCTGGAACTATGGAGAGCTATTAAAACTGTAAATGGCATATCGTCGTTGCAGACAAATGACATGAAATTTGCGATATCCTTTAATTATATTGAAGTAATTATTGTTATTGTTCAATTATGTTAATGCTGAATAGTAATTTCAATCAAGGGCATAGTGCGTCTTTAAGGATGGAATTCGTTGAGATGTTGATAAAGGAAATTGTAATAATGTTGAGGCTTGTCGGACTTACACTTGAACATTTGAGGTGTTTATGTTGAGAAATGCATTTTACATTACCTGCAAAGATAAATAAATGTTTGAAAATTAGAGATGTAGAATTGTGGAATGTAGCACAGGTAAATATCATACAATTTTAAATATCATTTCGGCACACTATTGTGTATTGCTTTATAATGGAAACGACGTGGAAAATTGTAGATTTTAAATACTCAGACAAATACCGTGCGCTCAGAATCAATGGTGACTACATTTTTTATCAAGCCTTGTACTTTTCATTTTAAATCTGAGACCTTCAATTTTCCCCAACACCGAAATACCAAAATTTAATAAATGTTAAGTAGTAAAAACCAGAAAAGAAAGTCTTAAAGACGGGCGGGGCCGACTTTATGATACCCTACAACACTTTGCTAATTTAGTAGAGCTCCGCATAACAATTAAAAGTTTTTATGGGAGAATTCAATCATACACGATATGATTATAATTATAATTTAAAGTTCAAAGGACTAAATATGCCGAAGCATTTGTATCTTTAAATTCGGACTTGTATTGCCCATTTGGTGCAAAATTAATTTGAAATCCGATAAAGGTATATATGGGAGCTATATCCAAATCTGAACCGATTTCGATCAAATTTATAATACTTATTCTCAGGCCTAATTTACAAAATTTCATACTATTCGGGCTAATATTACACGTTTGGTGCACAATAAAAGGCAAATCGGACGAACATATATATGGGAGCTATATCTAAATTTTGACCGATTACGTCCAATTTCGTCCTTGGGCCAAACAAATGATTTGTGCAAAATTTCATCTGGATAGGGCAATAAATGCGAACTGTACTTTGTTTACAAAAATACATGGACAGACGGACGGACGGTCATGCATAAATCGACTCAGAATGTGATTCTATGCAGATCATCAAAAGGAACTATGGGTCTATCTCGTTTCCTTTTGCTTGTTACAAACAAATGCACAAAGACATAATACCCTGACCACCTTGTGGTGTAGGGTATAAAAATCTAAGAAGTAGGTATCAGCAAACATGAATAATTTTTGAAATATTTTAAAGAATATAGAGGATAATTTTCGCATTCTATGAAAATAATGATTATTGAAATACGAAATTGTTTCCATATATTCGGATTATGCTACACTTGACCTAAGTTTGATAACAATATTTTAAATTACTGAATTAAATATCCTTAATTTTTATACCCTACAACACTATGTGTTGGGGGTATTATAAGTTAGATTGGACCAAAAATTATGTAACACCTCGAATTATTTGTTTCCCACATAGGAAAGTATATATGGAACTTCCTATCTCGCCGGGCTGATTCGATCTGGATATGTATTTCCGTCTGTCCGTCTGCCCATGTTAATTTTTAATCACTCTACAGGTCGCAGTTATGGCCCGATCTGCACGAAATTTAGAATGGAGCTGGGGCTATAGCCAGAATAGAATATTTAGGGGTTGAAATGGACCAAAAACTGGAAATTTTCCTGTTTTTGCAGTTGGTCTACAAGTCGCAATTATAGACCAACCGAATCGGAAGTTAGCATTGGGCTAGAACTTAGGGCTGGGCAGAAGCTTTACAATTTTGATGGTCATCGGGTAATAGTTAGTGGGTGAAATATATCATAACATTTGTATTAAATAAAAGTCAAATTTCCCATTAAACCGCGAATATTTTTAGCCCAGGCGAAGTCACAAATAGACGAACAGGTCAATTCTGACCGTTACCTAGATCCCGATAGTAAATATATCGGATATATTTAGCGAAATATAGACGATGTGTATGTACAAAGGAAGGGGAATGTTTATATCTCAAGAATGCCTGAACCGATTATGACAAATGTTGTCAATTCAGAATGCCTTCTTGGGATACAAGTATAAAATCTAAAAAAATCGCATAAAAGATGCCAATAATGTTGTCAAAATAGATTTTGTAGTATTTTGTGATATTTAGTATAATTTAAAGTTCAAAGAACTAAATATGCCGAATCATTTGTATCTTTTAAATTCGGATCTGTATTGCCCATTTGGTGCAAAATTAATTTGAAATAAGATAAAGATATATACGGGAGCTATATACAAATCGGAACCGGTCTCGATAAAATTTAGCAAAGGTATTTCTGAGCTGCATTTGATATATTTCCCCAAATATTGTTGTTACAGAGTGCATATTACGGCTGCGGCGGACAAAAATAACAAATCGTATGAACAATATATATGGGAGCTATAGCTATATCTGAACCGATTCCGATCCAATTTGGCATACTTATTTTCAAGTCCAATTTGATCGTACGAACAAAATTCCATACTATTCGGACTAATATTACACGTTTTGTGCACAATCAAAGGCAAATCGGACGAAGATATATATGGGAGCTATATCTAAATTTTTACCGATTATCTCCAATTTCAATAGGGTTCGTCCTTGGACCAAACAATGTTGTTTGGAAAATTTTATCTTAATCGGATAATAAATGCGACCTGCATTTTATTCACATGAATACATGTACGGACGAACAGACGGACTGACATGTATAAATCGACTCAGTAAGTGATTCTATGAAGATCCTCAAAAGTAACTATGGGTTCGAGATAGACCCTTCCTTCTCCATGTTACAAACAAATGTGGTATAAATAAGGGTTGAAATGGAAAAAAAATTTCCCGTTATAAAGTTCACAAATAGAAACCAAAGGGCACAAAATCTCGCATGAAGTAAGAGTTTAGGACAGCGAGCAAAATTTCCATTCTACCAAAACGCTAAAAATAACTGACAATATCTAAAATACATAAAAGGCGAACTTCTGCCTTTTTTATGCTGATTTCGTTGACGAATATAGCCAAATATCGTAAACAAGCAAATCATATAGATGAGTCTAAATTTGGGGATACAGAAGGGCCTCTTGCATTTGGAGATGGTCGCAAAATATTACGGATTCAAATGAACCAAAAACAGAAAAATTTTTCTGATCACATAATTGAAACCAATCGACAAGGAATTTTGCCTGAAAAGGGAGTTAGGAGAAGGAAGAAGCCTAGCATTTTGGATGACCCTTTCGTAAATATTGGGCAATTGTCCCTAGTCAAAAGGCTAAGGGTAATATAAGGGGTGTTCTACCATATTGCAGTGTTGTAGGGTACCACATGATCGACCCCGCCTACTTATTTTTTATTATATTAAAAATCCTGGCATTTAGGTAAGATTTATACTTTTGGCGCTTAAAGATCTATAGTACATTTTAATGACAAATAAATTTGTGGATTATTTAGACTTACTACGATCTTATTAAATGTATAAACCGTATTTTGAGAAAAGGTTCAAAAAGGCCCATTGGGTGGCTCACTTTAGGTTTAACAAATCAAATCAATAATATTGTCAAGGATTAATTTACCTAAAATATATTCCAAGGATTCCTCACTATTATTATTCGTTTTGCACAGAGTCGTCGTAATTAAATTCGTATTACTAACATTGAAATCGAATGGAATTTATATATGTGAGCCAAATCTGAATCTGGAATTTATCGTAGTAGTTTTTATGTTATATGCGCCTTCTCGAAACAAAAATAATTCTTGAAAAGGCCTTTAATATAAGGTCGGACGAAACAGAAATACGAAACCTATAGCTGCATGGATTTGATCCAAACATATGAGACTTTATTTTTATCGTATTATTCATTCATAGTATTATCTAAAATTTATCCTTATGCAATAAACTAACAATGTTGTTGTATCATATTGGAGGAAAATATATCCGGCCCGATATCCTGCATTTAAATCTGAATCGATTTCCACATGTATCGAATATCATGGGTAGATGCTACATGCTACCAATTGAAGGGATTAAATGCCAAATCGAATCAAATATATTTATGGGAGCTACAGTTTTATCTGAACTGATTTTCACCAAATGTCAATGTCAAACATACTTCTAGTTCGAATTCGGTCGTAAGTCAATCAAATTTATCTCATCAGATATTATGCCATGGTAGAACTACAAGGTAACCCTTTCACGCCAGCTCGTATCAATTTGAAATGTCAAAAAAATTGTTGTAATTTGAATTCGCCATAGAGAAACATTACCAAAATTCACACTTCCAACAGTAACAATAAATTAACTTAGAATACTCTCAGCCAAATGACTACATCGGATATATACCTTTTGATACGGTCAAAATGTGCCTCATCGAAATAAAGGTTTTTGACTCTAGATCTTTTGTATTTTCATTATTTAAGGCCACATTTGAAGATATAGAAGTTTCAAAAGATGGAGTTTCAGAGCTTTCACGTGGTAATTGCTTTAAAACGGGAAGCATAATTTTGAAAATTCCCCTGAAATAATTTAGCGCAAATGATTCTGCATATTTTTAAAGGCGAACGTATCATTTTTATAAAATCCAATTTGAGATAGAAACAAATAGTGTAATATTCTGCATTTTTATGATGCCAATGTTAAGATTGTTTATTTTACCAATCTTAAATTAAAGACATACGGACGGTCACTGATTTTATATATCATAAAATTCCTCCGACTTGAATTGTTAAACAATTCGATTCATTTGAAAAACAATAATTTTGAGAAATTAATGATTACTCTCATTACTCTCATAAAATAGTTCTTTAAAATTCAACAATGTCAGACTCGGAAATATTCTTTAGAATCTACGATTTAACGCCGGAAGAATTTTTTAAGATTCATGATTTGGGGCTCGGACATTTTCTTTAAATCCCTGAAACTATTTCAAAATCCACAATTTAAATATTATTTAAAAATCCTGGCTTTGATGTTCTGAAGAACTCTAGATTCTTTCAAATATCACGAGTTGGGTCTTGAAAATATCCGCTATCAGGGGCTGAAACTTTTGTAAATTTCTACAATCACATCGCACAAAAAGTTCATACAAATCCACCATACAGTGCGTACATTTTTGATGGGTTGATGATTTCTTGCCTTATTTTGAGTTCTCCGAATTCTTTTTGAATTTGTTCCAACTGAGGTTATCATTCCACGCGGTATTCACCCCAATATTTATATACCATTTGCTTTTATCGAGTTTTCTTATATCGAGGGCTGGCCTAAACTGTACGTGTCACAGCAACACAACATTTCCCTGCAAAATTTAATAGAAATTGAAAAATAAACCAAAATTTTCAATGTTTCAAAATTAAATTTTCTGATTGGTGCAGAACAATTTGTCTCAAATTTTATATGTCAAGTAAATTCGCCTAGCTTACAATTTTGACATATCAAGTTCAAACAAAAGTTGCTTTGTTGTAACTTTCGCCTATGTTGCTACCTGGTATTTCTACCATGTATTATGCATTTGTGTCCAGTGGCAATGAGAACAGGCGAAGATTAATTTAGAAGCCATATTCAAAACTGACCCAATTTCAATAGGATTCGTCCTTGGGACAAGCAAATGAGATCTAACAGGGGTTCGTGCTTTTAATCGCCATCTGTTTATATAACCCCTTCTAACCTTCTCTTTCCATCAAAAAGAAAACATGTGTTTTCCTACGTACAAGGTTAATAATTGTTGAAGTTGAAGTTCCATCACATCGCATAGTTGAATTTGCTCTTGAATTTATTGATATTGCATCTGAGACTTCTACACTCGCAAAGAGGTATCCTCCTAACATGTTCGCCTCAAAGCCAATATCGGCAGCACTTGTACTCAAGTATCAATTCCATTGCTCATACACTTGATGGTTAAGACAATGTAACATTTATAGCAGCTGCAGGTTGTTACGAAAAAAAACAACACTAAAACAACATGGGGAAACATTGCCAAGAGTCAAAACATCAGCAGGTGAAGAGGAGAGAGGAAGCGTTAAGAAAGAGAAAACAAGAAACATGGACAATTCCAATTTCATTCCATCTTTTCTCGCTGTGATTATTATGATTTCGTTACAATTGTTATTGAGTTGAGTTGAGTTGTTGTTTGTTTGTGGCAAGGCTTTTCCTGTTGTCGGTTGTTGTTTTTAATATTATTTGTTTCTGTTTTCCAAGCATACTTTTAGGAGTTGATGGGGCTAGCTCCTTTGCACTCTCTTTACACGTCATTCGGCTGTACTTTAACGAACATTCAACATCAGTTTCATTTTGGTATGAGAAACAATGTTGTAATGTTGCATGTTTTGAGCATGTTCAACATGTATCAGTTGTGTATGCAAGCAGATAAACAAACAAACAAGCACCTGAACTGAACTTACAAGCCATTTTCACACAAACAAACACAAATGTACATGTTGCAATGTTATTATTATTACTGTGTATATGTGTGTGTGTGTGAATGATGATATCCTTTGGCATTTGCCCTTTGGCGATGTGGTTTGTTTGTTGTTGCTGTTTGTTTTTTTTTTTTTTTTTTTGC
Source organism: Musca domestica (assembly GCF_030504385.1). NCBI lineage: Eukaryota > Metazoa > Arthropoda > Insecta > Diptera > Muscidae > Musca > Musca domestica. The sequence continues at coordinate 13,519,380 of NW_026712363.1, read as the reverse complement.
TACTTTGTTGGCATTGCTATGTTTTATTGTTAATAACTTTCATTTACTTGTGGTAAAATTGTGTTGGGTGAGCTGGAATTAGTCCATCACGAGAAAGTTGGTTTTGGCAAAGAAGGTAGGTTGTAAGTTAGCCAGCCGATAGTCATACAACACACACGCTGAGCCCTGGATATATGTATTTCTATAGCATTGTGTTCATTTATTTCAGGCTATGAAAATGTGAATATCAAAATGATTTGATGTTGTTGCCGTTCGGTCGTTGGATCGTCTGTTGATTAAGCCAAGGTCTTAATGCACATATCCACATGAGTAAATATATGTCGTTCTTGATGTTTTCTTATTATGACTTATAATACCTTGGAGTAATGTAATAACTAACAATGTTAAGCAACAACAAGTAAATGGATTTTTATTTTATGCCTAGAAAAGGCGTTGTTTGTTTTATGCATTTTCACATAAACCAAAGGTTGTTTTTTAACTTCTGGAGCGAGTACCAGCAATTTTATATTTCTTCATTTCAATTTACATTTTAATTTTATGACCATTTTGTGTAGTAGGATTTTTAAAATTCATTAAGAAATTAATTGGATTAACAAGTTTGGTAACAGAACAAAAGCGAGGAGAGCAAAATATTTTAGAAATATTTTTAGGGTTATCCAGAGCTGCACAAAACTTAGATTTTAAAGGATATTGCTAAACAAATATTTCCAAGGAAATTTAAAAAAACACAAGTGTTACAAAACCAGATTTCAAAGATATCCAGATTCTATTAACATGTGTTTGCTAAGAAAACTAGAGAAATGATTGGTTTTGTATGAACTCGCGGATGTGAAAAGGTATGAAATATTAGATTGAAAATTTTGAAAGTATATCAGGAGCTCCAAATATTGAGTTTTAAAGAAAATTTCATTTTAGCTCCAGAGAAATAAGAACGTGCATTTTTCGAAGGTGTTTAAGGCAAGAGGTTCATAACGTGGATGTTAAGAAGATTTGAAACGAGTTTTTATGTCCTCAGCTATATGGCAAGAGAGGGTAGGGTAAGTGTACCAGTAGTCGGCACTTTTAGGATTTTCGCGTTTTTAATCGTTCACCATTCTGAGTGGAACTTTTCAATTATTACAAAGTTAATTTATTCAGATTCGAAATTTTGTATAGTTTTTGCAATCTATATATATAAAAGAAAGTTGTGTTAGTTACTACGATTATAACTAAAGAACCGCTGGACTGATTTTAACGATCCATACAAAAATTCGGAATTGTCTCCTCTCCGAAAAGGATAATATCCAAAAAAAATCGCGTAAAAATGTGATATATTAACATTTTCATTTTGACTTTTGAAATGTACAATAGTAATGTTTTATTTGCATGATTTTTTTCCATTTTGACTTACTTTTTTCTAATGTACATTTGTAGTGTTTTTTATATTTTTTATTTTTGAATTCGAATATTAATACCAATTTATTTAATTGTGGAATTTAATGGAATCGAATTTTAAAATAGAAGTACATTCTATTGACAAACTATATAAGGATCTTTAAACATTTGCTGTAAAAAATCAGCGAACAAGTTGAAGATTTTTTCAATGTGTTATTCTTCTTTTGTCAATTTTTTTTCAATTTGTATTATCTAATTGAATTCAGTAAATTTTTTGTGAACAAAATAAAGAATAATTTTTCCCTATATACAAATTTTCACCAAAAAAACGAAATAAGTGCGAAATACGATGTTAACTGACATCTACCTTTCAACTCCAGGGCCGACATCGTGGTTCAGCTGGAAGATGCAAACATATTCGAACAAACAAAAACTACCGAAAAAGCCTAATGGGGCTCATTTTAAAGCGTGAAACTACTTCTTTCCTGTCACAATAATCCGTCCAATGTACAATCAGAAAAATACCGAATATAAAAGGTGGAAAATAGTAGAGCGAATGGGACTCTTAGTAAGAAAAGGATTTCTATCCTTCCAGAAATTCTTCCCAAACATTCAAGATACCTTAAATCGCTTTTGCAGGTCATGATATCGATCATAACTGACGGATAAGGGTACAACCCGATTTCATATTTATATAACCATCGTATGATTTAAGCTATTTTTGGTGTTTTGGTCACTTTTTTAATATTTTGTCCATTATTTGGCATCTTTGTTTCTAAGGAGGTAGAGAACCTCTTCGCATAAAGTTTGAAATTTTCAGAGTAGGGCCCATTTTGGTCTTGACAACATTCATTAATTGATTTGGCTAAAAATTGTATATATGCTACCCTGGGGTAGGGAACCATCATACAGATAATTGCCACATAGTAATTTATTTAAGTAAAGTCCCCACATTGGAGTATTCCCAAGTCCACTTTCACATCTAATTGGTGGTCAGAAAAGAAAAATTTGTTTTCTATTGAATTTGTAACCCCCAAGAGAATATTGGTTGGGCCACGTTTTGGTATAACCCTTATATAAATGTATCCCTGATTTCAGCTGTGACCGTGGTCTTGGCCACGTTTTTCAACTGATTTGGCCATTATTTGCTGTATTTAGGCTACTTTGTGAGTAGAGAACCATCTTACAGAAAAATGTCAACATACGTAAATATTTTGGTACAGTCCCCAGGCCCGATGATCTATAGTGATGTTTACCGATTGGCGGACAACAACGCGGGCATTGTTTAATCATCATTGAATTTTACTATGAACAAGAACATAGACTTTTTAGGGACTCTAATGCGCTATGAGGTGCTATGGTAATGGGTGTAAAAGCGTAATAAACTTTGACTATTTATAAATTATTTTGCCCTCCTTCCATAGTTATTTATTTCTATGTAGTCGAATCAATATTTATATTAAAATTTGTTCACCTTTATGAGCTAGATTTATGAAATATTATGCTATGCAAAATTTGCATTAAAGACTAAAACTACGGGCCGGCAACGCGGACCGGGCCAGCTAGTAATAAATAAAGTATTAATAACTTTTTATTAAATTTCATAAATTTGTAGTTTTATTAAAACAATGCTTTTTTGCCAGTAGTCAGCACCACTTGCCAATTGTCGGTATGGCATTTTCCAACAGTCGGCATACCAATTTTTTGTAATTAATAATAATAATAAATTAATTCATTAAAATATAATATTTTTGTTTAGTTAAACTGATTCGACGTCTTTATTGTACTTTTCTTAAGAATATGAATTGTTGAGGACCTTCACAGACAAAAATTTAATTTTTATTGGAATAATTCATCTTTTCTTAGCAAAATTGTGCACAAAGATAGCTGACAATATATTTGAAGTAAAAACAAGTAAAAAACATTAAGTTCGGCCGGGCCAAACTTTTAATACCCTCCACCTTAGGGTAAAAGAAACATTAGAAGAAATGTGGCAAAAACCATAAAAATTCCGAATTTCGAGAGGTACCGTTGTATGGGGGCTACACCAAAAGGTGGACCTATAATTACAATGTTTTGCCACACGAACTAGAACCCATTATGACCCACAAATACCAATTTTTAGACAAATCAGTGAACAAATGTGGCAAAACCCATCAAAATACCGAATATCGAGAGGTACCGTTATATGGGGGCTATACCAAATCATGGGCCCATACATGCAATGTTTCGCCACCGGAGCTGGAAACCATTATGACCCACATATACCAATTTTTAGACAAATCCGTGAAAAAATGTGGCAAAAAAAAATAAAATACCGAATATCGGGAGGTACCTTTATATGGGGGCTATACCACAACGTGGACCTATACATGCAATGTTTTGCCACACGCTCAGGGACCCGTTATGACCTACAAATACCAATTTTCAGACAAATCCGTGAAAAAATGTGGCATAAATCATCAAAATACTGAATATCGGAAGGTGCCGTTATATGGGGACTATACCAGAACGTGGACCGATATATCTCATTTTCAATACCAACCATCCTAGACACAATGCAAATAGCTCTGCTAAATTTTGGCCCTCTACGTCAAATAATGTGGGCTGTATCGTGATTTCAACAGACAGACGGACAGACAGACAGACAGACAGACAGACAGACAGACAGACAGACGGACAGACAGACGGACATCGTTAAATCGACTTAGAATTTTATGCTGATTATGAATATATATACTTTATGGGGTCTAAGACGAATATTAAGGATGTTACAAACGGAATGACAAAGTTAATATACCCTCCTTTCCAAGGTGGATGGTATAAAAATACATTTAGTTATAATAGTTTCATTTATTTGGGCTTAAAAATAAAAAGTGACGACTACTGGGACATGCCGAACTTAGGCACACTTACCCTATGTATCATTTGATAAGGCCAAAACATGCCTCATCGAAATAACGGTTTAGACCCTGGGTCTCTTTGGACCAAATTCGTTTCAGGAGATTTAGAGTCGATCTAGCGATGTCCTGTCTTCTTAAATTGAATAATCGTTTTGGTCCAAACATGGTACACCGTAATATTATTATCAAATGTAGATTGAGTTCGGAGATGAGAAACATCGGCCCAATCATCCTGATACCTTCCCCACAAAAGGTGGGAATTTTCAAAGAAAATATTTAACTGCACATAGAATGAAATGATAATCCGATTTTGCTCTTACTTTGCAAATCCTAGTATTTGAATCAGTTTTAAGTCACGTGCAAAAATTGACAATATCAGTCCACTTCATAAAGTACCTCCCGCACAAATGGTCAGCATTGTGAATAATTATAACTCTTATAAAACGTAAGAGCCCTATTGTCTTCCAATAACACACATCACATTTTTTTAATTAACCCAAGGTGTTGTGTGGAGATGGAATATATCGGTCCACTCCATCTGGTACCACCCACTCAAAAGGTCAAAATTTGAGTATCTATGAAGTTCATAAGGTATCACCCGATTCCTTTCAGACTTGGCACATCTCCATATTTCTATCAACACAAAATCTGTTATAATAATGGTAGAGATCGGAACATTTCTTTTGGTATATTCAAAGTGTCAAAATTTGAATAACCAAAACGATCATAAAATCCCAAATTAGGATCTCGTTCTCTTTAAATTTCGCACATGCCATTTTTACTAACTCAATATCTGCTATGAAAATGGGATATAGTGGCGCACTATATGGGATATGTCGGGTACTTACCGCACAAAGGTTTCAACATTTGAAATACAAAAGCTCATAAAACGCGAAATAAGCATCCAACTCTCTTCAAATTTCACACATCCAATTATTTTTGCTAACGCAAGATCTGCTGTGAAGATGATCTATCTCTGCCAACCCCTTTTGGCACCTCGCCCACAAATGTTCGCAATTTCCAATGCTTATATCTGTCATAATTTGCGAAACAAGTCGGCGATTCTTTACAACTTGCTATATCTAAATATTTCTCTTAACCAGAAATCTAATATGAATATGTAATTTATGGGAATTTTGGTTTCGCATAAAAGTGGATATAAGTGTTCGATATACTTCCATATTTCCACATTTTTCAAAAATTTGCACATATCTCATATATGATGTAAGAATTAGAGTCATTTATTTTACAGAAATCCATTCGCTTTAAAGAATGTCTTTCGAGTTGTAGTTTCTAAGCACGCAGGCAGGTTAAATAACCCAAATTGGAAGCGAAAGAAGCCTTTCGTATGCCTAAAAAAACATATCATTAGTAAATTGCACTTTTCCATAAATTTCAAACCAAGCTAGGGAAAAAATTTGAGGTCATAAATGAAAATCTTGTAAATAGTTTAATTTTTCATATTTATTTAAAACTCTCTGCTTTTGAAACCCATATTATTACCATCAAACTTCAAGCCCAAGTTCATTGCAAACCAACAACCATCGTCTTCCACATACAGTCTCGACAGTATTAGCTCCTATTTAACTAATATTTAACCATGTAGTTGTTAGCCTTAAACAGCAAAAGGTTAACTTAAGTACAATTACAAAAATTTAACATCAGCGACCACCGGTTGTAACACAAGCTCAACATACACATTACAAGGCCCATAAATGTTGTCGTTGCTTGTAATACAATATTCTCTGAACGACCCCACCACCAAAGACAACATGTACAGCAACAATTTCAGTCAACTTAACCACCAGCTAGACAATGATAATCATGACAAGTGCAGTGATGATGATGATGACCAACACAAACATCATCAAGCCGAGCAACAGCAGGAGGTAAGACCTCATCATCATCGTCATTACAATCACAGTAAGTGGTAACTTCAATTTAGCACTTTACACGGCATTCGGTTTACTTCAGTTCTCATAAACTTCAACTTGGCTCAGTTGTTTTTTTTTTGCATTTGCGCATGGAAGAGGTAACAACTACATCTCTTTCATTTTCCAATGTAACATTACCAACCCATACAAGTCCTTTTGGTATTATCGAGAAAGGTAACTCCAACTGAGAAGGGTAGACCTGAAATAGCGAACGATTTAACAAACAATTGTATGTATCCCCATGTTCATTTTCTGCACTATTTTTAATTTGTATAGAAAACTAAATGAAAGTTTGTTATCGAATTTATAGAGATGAGAAAATTTTAAAATATTTACAAACATTAATTGTTTTAAAAAATCCATTGCAAAAGATCTTCGTTACCACTGCTCGCGTTTCTATGGGTTTGGATGAGAGTTGTACTATTGTGCAACAAGTTCCCCACTCTTCAGCATTGTTCTAATCTTTTGGATTAAGATTCCTTGGAATCCTTATATTTTAGGTAAATAGTGTTTCGGTAATATTGCAAACAAGGGTTATGTCAAGCCTCAAGTCAGTCACCAAAGGGGACTTTTTCGTCCGTCTTTCATAATGTAAGTTACTTTATGTAAGTTTATGCCAAATATTGCTACAAAGCCTATTTTTAGAAGGATAACGGCAAAGACAAAATTATTCTTCACCAAATTTTAAAAGTCACTAAAGGAAAGAAATCTCGAATTCCATAATAAATTTCAATATTAAAACCGGTAAAGAAAGTCCTAAAGTCGGGCGGGGCCGATTTTATGATACCCTACACCACTTTGCTAATTTAGTTGAGCTCCACGTAATAATTAAAAGTTTTAATGGGAGAATTCAATCATACACGCTATGATTATAATTTAAAATTCAAAGGACTAAATATGCCGAAGCATTTGTATTTTTTAAATTTGGACTTGTATTGCCCATTTGTGCGAAATTAATTTGAAATCGGATAAAAATATATATGGGAACTATATCCAAATCTGAACCGATCTCGATAAAATTTGGCAAAGATATTTCTGAGCTGTATTTGATATATTTCCCTGAATATCGTTGTTACGGAGTGCATATTACGGCTGTGGGTAACAAATACAATAAATCGGATGAACAATATATATGGGAGCTATAACTATATCTGAACCGATCTTCACCAAATTTGGCATACTACGTTCTAGTTTCAATTCGGTCGTATGTGCCAAATTTCATCCCATTTGGACAAATATTAGACGTTTGGTGCACAATAAATGGTAAATCGGACGAAATTATATATGGGAGCTATATCCAAATCTGAACCGATCTCGATAAAATTTAGCAAAGGTATTTCTGTGCTGCATTTGATATATTTCCCCAAATATTGTTGTTACAGAGTGCATATTACGGCTGCGGAGGACAAAAATAACAAATCGATGAAACATATATATGGGAGCTATAGCTATATCTGAACCGATTTCGATCAAATTTGGCATACTTATTTCTAGGCCTAATTTGGTTGTATGTGCAAAATTCCATACTATTCGGGCTGATATTACACATTTTGTGCACAATAAAAGGCAAATCGGACGAAGATATATGGGAGCTATATCTAAATTTTTACCGATTATCTCCAATTTCAATAGGGTTCGTCCTTGGGCCAAACAAATGTTGTTTGCAAATTTCATCTCAATCGGATAATAAATGCCTGCATTTTGTTCACAAGAATACATGGACAGACGGACTGACATGCATAAATCAACTCAGAAAGTGATTCTATGCAGATCATCAAAAGGAACTATGGGTCTATCTTGTTTCCTTTGCCTGTTACAAACAAATGCACAAAGACATAATACCCTGACCACCTTGTGGTGTAGGGTATAAAAAATACTAACCAGTAGGGAAGGTCAAACTTAGGTGGAGCCGACCCTACACCACTAAGCGTATTGGTAGAGCTCCCGTAACAAAAAGTTTGTATTGGGAATTTATGTGAAGTGGATCATACTAATTATGAACCTTATTTTAATGGGAGTGGTTTTAGAGAAGTCTAAGTTTGGGTTAATATTTAAATCTATTTATTGGATCATTAGGTATCCCCAAATAGAAAATTCGGTTGAATAAATAAAATCTGTCCAATTTGGGCTGATATTACATATATAGCGAAAATATATAAAAATCTGAAATTATCTGGATATAATTTGCCGAGTGAAATATTGCGATATGTCCAGCACACGACCCATTTTTCGACCACTGCGACGCTGGTTTCGATCAAGTCGTTTCTTTACTTTTCGAAACATTTCTGCTGATGTTGCTATTTTTTTTCCCCGTCCACTTCTTTGACGTCGGGCTACGCTACAAGTACCACGATAATGTGAGATGGTACGAGACACAAAAGATTTGCTGGAGTGCTCTAACGATAGCCACTTGTGATTTTCCAGCCAAATATAAATAAATTACACTATGACGTTTAAATTCCATCACAAATAACTTTTTTATGCAAAATTCTCACCAAAATGCTTTTGTGCGCTTGTAAACAATATAAAAAAATCAGTTTATACCCTGCACCATTTCGAGAGTAACTTATATAAAAAATTTCGCTAAATGGCGAAATTCCGGTATTCGGTGTATTCGTCATTTCTTTTATTAAAAACATCCAATACTTATTTTAAACAATTCTCTAAAAAAAGTTGACTGTGATCGTCATAATATCGAATATTGGGAGGATAGAGGCTATAGAAAAACGTGGACTTTACGGAATCCAAATGCCGAATTTTTAGAAATTCCGTTGTAACATGTGGCTAAAATCGTCAAAATACCGAATATCATGAGGTATCTTTGTATAGGGGAGGTATCTTTTTATGAGGAAAACGCGGACCTGTATAGATAATGTTCTGCTACAGGACATAGAATCCGTTATGAATCTTAATAACATATTTTATGTAATTTGGCTAGAAACTGAGGTTAAAATCATAAATAGGAATATGTGGACCTATATAGAAAATATTGTGAGGTAGAAACCATTGCAAATCTGA